>NW_028123943.1:0-1270151 GCF_965194805.1 Balaenoptera borealis | reverse complement strand
GCTTTTGCGGCCAGCTCCCAAAAAAGCGAGTTGTAAAATGGAGCTTCAGGGCACTGCAATTCACAAAACTGCAGAGTTATAAATCATAACTCTCGTCCACAAATATATTGAGGGAAGGCAAAGAAGAGGATTTGAAATCAAGGCAGATTTGCAGGAAACAGATTCCAGGAGGTAGATTCAAATCGCCTTTAAAGCACATGAAAAGCGGCAAAACGTTGACAATGATGCCCTTGGCCAAAAAGGGCGTATGCGTTTTTTCCTGAATATATTCAGGAAAAAACGCATACGCCCTTTTTGGCCAACCAAGCAACCTGGAAAGGCAAATCAGCGCTACAAAGAAGACTCGCTACCCATCTGTCAAAAGGGCCATGCTGAAAAAAGTCTCAAAACCAGAAATGCAGGACAGGCCATGGAGAAATGGGAGCCTTGCTACACTGATGGGCGGGATGTAAATTGCCAACAACCACTCTGGAGAATTGTACGGTGTGTCCTGAAACATCTAAAAAACACAGCTTAGAGAGCATAGGGCACTTCCACTCATGGGGGTATAAATTGGGAAAATGAAAAATCAGCAAGACACAAGCACCCCAAAGTTTAGGGCTGCTCTGTTGACAAGGACCTCCACTTCATTCCACCTTCAATATCCCAGGAAAGAGAAAAATGGATAAAGAAGTTGTGGTCCTTATGTACAATGGAATATCACTCAGCCATGAAATCAATGTCATAAGGCTAGTAGCAGCATGATGAGTGGATTTAGGTTCGACGATTCTAAGTGAAATAAGTCACACAGAAAAGGACACTTCTCATAAGGTATCACTTATAGAGGGAATGTAAAAAGCGTTACACTTGAACTGAATTACAAAACAGAACAGAGTCACACATGCAGAAAACACACTATGGCTGCTTAACGGGAAAGGTGAGGTGGGGTGATACATAAAACAAGCGTTTCAAATTAGCTCAGATACCGTTCCATAAACCCAATATGTAATAGACAAGACCTACTCCTTGCTCAGAGAACTGGACTCAACACGCCCTATTCACCGCACAAGAATATATCTGACTAGTAATAATCTTAAAACCTATGTATTGATATCTCTCTGTTAGTGTGTCAAGTGGGTGTAAAGCGGCATAAACACAGCAGTGAAAAGCAGCTAAACCCCAGTATAAAAATAAATTACTTCAAAAAACCCATGAAACAAAGACAGTGAAAGAGAGAGAAATTCTTACACAATGCGTTCAGGGGCTGTGATGCAACCTGGATTGACCATATCTAGACCCACAGCTGGATGAGACATAAGGGTGGACACTCTTGGGGCTGAGAGGTTTGGTGAGGTTGGGTGAGCAAACGCAGACCCTTTAAAGTAATACTGCGTGGTACCCATCGCATGGGTCCCAAATCTCCAGGTTCAAGGACATCTTCCTATATCGAAAACATGCATGAGAAAACAAAAAGATGGTACACCATGTGATGGGGAAAGGTTTCTAAAACGCACCTCATTTCTCTTCTCCTTGTGCCCGGGGTCGCCATTCCAGCCGCTTTACTAACAATCTCCCTACTTGGAGCATCAGCACCTTTAACCTCCTGTTCCGTACAGGTTGCAATTTGTCCTGAGGCTGAACGGGAAGATGGGGAACCAGTGAGAGACTACCTCTTGTTGTTGGGACAGGAACAGGTCACTCTATTTTCCCATCAGGAAGAAGAATTTACCACAGGCTCATCCTCCCCCCCCCCCCCCCGGAACCAGAACAGGGCCTGAAGCCATCCTGCGCTTTTGCGGCCAGCTCCCAAAAAAGCGAGTTGTAAAATGGAGCTTCAGGGCACTGCAATTCACAAACCTGCAGAGATATAAATGATAACTCTCGTCCACAAATATATTGAGGGAAGGCAAAGAAGAGGATTTGAAATCAAGGCAGAATTGCAGGAAACAGATTTCAGGAGGTAGATTCGAATCGCCTTTAAAGCACATGAAAAGCGGCAAAACGTTGACAATGATGCCCTTGGCCAAAAAGGGCGTATGCGTTTTTTCCTGAATATATTCAGGAAAAAATGCATACGCCCTTTTTGGCCAACCAAGCAACCTGGAAAGGCAAATCAGGGCAACAAAGAAGACTCGCTACCCATCGGTCAAAACGGCCATGCTGAAAAAAGTCTCAAAACCAGAAATGCAGGACAGGCCATGGAGAAATGGGAGCCTTGCTACACTGATGGGCGGGATGTAAATTGCCAACAGCCACTCTGGAGAAGTGTACGGTGTGTCCTGAAACATCTAAAAAACACAGCTTAGAGAGCATAGGGCACTTCCACTCATGGGGGTATAAATTGGGAAAATGAAAAATCAGCAAGAAACAAACACCCCAAAGTTTACGGCTGCTCTGTTGACAAGGACCTCCACTTCATTCCACCTTAAATATCCCAGGAAAGAGAAAAATGGATAAAGAAGTTGTGGTCCTTATGTACAATGGAATATCACTCAGCCATGAAATCAATGTCATAAGGCTAGTAGCAGCATGATGAGTGGATTTAGGTACGACGATTCTAAGTGAAATAAGTCACACAGAAAAGGACACTTCTCATAAGGTATCACTTATAGAGGGAATGTAAAAACCGTTACACTTGAACTGAATTACAAAACAGAACAGAGTCACACATGCAGAAAACACACTATGGCTGCTTAACGGGAAAGGTGAGGTGGGGTGATACATAAAACAAGGGTTTCAAATTAGCTCAGATACCGTTCCATAAACCCAATATGTAATAGACAAGACCTACTCCTTGCTCAGAGAACTGGACTCAACACGCCCTATTCACCACACAAGAATATATCTGACTAGTAATAATCTTAAAACCTATGTATTGATATCTCTCTGTTAGTGTGTCAAGTGGGTGTAAAGTGGCATAAACACAGCAGTGAAAAGCAGCTAAACCCCAGTATAAAAATAAATTACTTCGAAAAACCCATGAAACAAAGACAGTGAAAGAGAGTGAAATTCTTACACAATGCGTTCAGGGGCTGTGATGCAACCTAGATTGACCATATCTAGACCCACAGCTGGATGAGACATAAGGGTGGACACTCTTGGGGCTGAGAGGTTTGGTGAGGTTGGGTGAGCAAACGCAGACCCTTTAAAGTAATACTGCGTGGTACCCATCGCATGGGTCCCAAATCTCCAGGTTCAAGGACATCTTCCTACATGGAAAACATGCATGAGAAAACAAAAAGATGGTACACGATGTGATGGGGAAAGGTTTCTAAAACGCACCTCATTTCTCTTCTCCTTGTGCCCGGGTTCGCCATTCCAGCCGCTTTACTAACAATCTCCCTACTTGGAGCATCAGCACCTTTAACCTCCTGTTCCGTACAGGTTGCAATTTGTCCTGAGGATGAACGGGTAGACGGGGAACCAGTGAGAGACTAGCTCTTGTTGTTGGCACAGGCACAGGTCACTCTATTTTCCCATCAGGAAGAAGAATTAACCACAGGCTCATCATCCCACCCGGAACCAGAACAGGGCCTGAAGCCATCCTGCGCTTTTGTGGCCAGCTCCCAAAAAAGCGAGTTGTAAAATGGAGCTTCAGGGCACTGCAATTCACAAACCTGCAGAGTTATAAATGATAACTCTCGTCCACAAATATATTGAGGGAAGGCAAAGAAGAGGATTTGAAATCAAGGCAGAATTGCAGGAAACAGATTTCAGGAGGTAGATTCGAATCGCCTTTAAAGCACATGAAAAGCGGCAAAACGTTGACAATGATGCCCTTGGCCAAAAAGGGCGTATGCGTTTTTTCCTGAATATATTCAGGAAAAAAGGCATACGCCCTTTTTGGCCCACCAAGCAACCTGGAAAGGCAAATCAGCACTACAAAGAAGACTCGCTACCCATCGGTCAAAAGGGCCATGCTGAAAAAAGTGTCAAAACCAGAAATGCAGGACAGGCCATGGAGAAATGGGAGCCTTGCTACACTGATGGGCAGGATGTAAATTGCTAACAGCCACTCTGGAGAAGTGTACGGTGTGTCCTGAAACATCTAAAAAACACAGCTTAGAGAGCATAGGGCACTTCCACTCATGGGGGTATAAATTGGGAAAATGAAAAATCAGCAAGACACAAGCACCCCAAAGTTTAGGGCTGCTCTGTTGACAAGGACCTCCACTTCATTCCACCTTCAATATCCCAGGAAAGAGAAAAATGGATACAGAAGTTGTGGTCCTTATGTACAATGGAATATCACTCAGCCAGGAAATCAATCTCATAAGGCTAGTAGCAGCATGATGAGTGGATTTAGGTACGACGATTCTAAGTGAAATAAGTCACACAGAAAAGGACACTTCTCATAAGGTATCACTTATAGAGGGAATGTAAAAACCGTTACACTTGAACTGAATTACAAAACAGAACAGAGTCACACATGCAGAAAACACACTATGGCTGCTTAACGGGAAAGGTGAGGTGGGGTGATACATAAAACAAGGGTTTCAAATTAGCTCAGATACCGTTCCATAAACCCAATATGTAATAGACAAGACCTACTCCTTGCTCAGAGAACTGGACTCAACACGCCCTATTCACCGCACAAGAATATATCTGACTAGTAATAATCTTAAAACCTATGTATTGATATCTCTCTGTTAGTGTGTCAAGTGGGTGTAAAGCGGCATAAACACAGCAGTGAAAAGCAGCTAAACCCCAGTATAAAAATAAATTACTTCAAAAAACCCATGAAACAAAGACAGTGAAAGAGAGAGAAATTCTTACACAATGCGTTCAGGGGCTGTGATGCAACCTGGATTGACCATATCTAGACCCACAGCTGGATGAGACATAAGGGTGGACACTCTTGGGGCTGAGAGGTTTGGTGAGGTTGGGTGAGCAAACGCAGACCCTTTAAAGTAATACTGCGTGGTACCCATCGCATGGGTCCCAAATCTCCAGGTTCAAGGACATCTTCCTACATCGAAAACATGCATGAGAAAACAAAAAGATGGTACACCATGTGATGGGGAAAGGTTTCTAAAACGCACCTCATTTCTCTTCTCCTTGTGCCCGGGGTCGCCATTCCAGCCGCTTTACTAACAATCTCCCTACTTGGAGCATCAGCACCTTTAACCTCCTGTTCCGTACAGGTTGCAATTTGTCCTGAGGCTGAACGGGAAGATGGGGAACCAGTGAGAGACTACCTCTTGTTGTTGGGACAGGAACAGGTCACTCTATTTTCCCATCAGGAAGAAGAATTTACCACAGGCTCATCCTCCCCCCCCCCCCCCCCGGAACCAGAACAGGGCCTGAAGCCATCCTGCGCTTTTGCGGCCAGCTCCCAAAAAAGCGAGTTGTAAAATGGAGCTTCAGGGCACTGCAATTCACAAACCTGCAGAGATATAAATGATAACTCTCGTCCACAAATATATTGAGGGAAGGCAAAGAAGAGGATTTGAAATCAAGGCAGAATTGCAGGAAACAGATTTCAGGAGGTAGATTCGAATCGCCTTTAAAGCACATGAAAAGCGGCAAAACGTTGACAATGATGCCCTTGGCCAAAAAGGGCGTATGCGTTTTTTCCTGAATATATTCAGGAAAAAATGCATACGCCCTTTTTGGCCAACCAAGCAACCTGGAAAGGCAAATCAGGGCAACAAAGAAGACTCGCTACCCATCGGTCAAAAGGGCCATGCTGAAAAAAGTCTCAAAACCAGAAATGCAGGACAGGCCATGGAGAAATGGGAGCCTTGCTACACTGATGGGCGGGATGTAAATTGCCAACAGCCACTCTGGAGAAGTGTACGGTGTGTCCTGAAACATCTAAAAAACACAGCTTAGAGAGCATAGGGCACTTCCACTCATGGGGGTATAAATTGGGAAAATGAAAAATCAGCAAGAAACAAACACCCCAAAGTTTACGGCTGCTCTGTTGACAAGGACCTCCACTTCATTCCACCTTAAATATCCCAGGAAAGAGAAAAATGGATAAAGAAGTTGTGGTCCTTATGTACAATGGAATATCACTCAGCCATGAAATCAATGTCATAAGGCTAGTAGCAGCATGATGAGTGGATTTAGGTACGACGATTCTAAGTGAAATAAGTCACACAGAAAAGGACACTTCTCATAAGGTATCACTTATAGAGGGAATGTAAAAACCGTTACACTTGAACTGAATTACAAAACAGAACAGAGTCACACATGCAGAAAACACACTATGGCTGCTTAACGGGAAAGGTGAGGTGGGGTGATACATAAAACAAGGGTTTCAAATTAGCTCAGATACCGTTCCATAAACCCAATATGTAATAGACAAGACCTACTCCTTGCTCAGAGAACTGGACTCAACACGCCCTATTCACCACACAAGAATATATCTGACTAGTAATAATCTTAAAACCTATGTATTGATATCTCTCTGTTAGTGTGTCAAGTGGGTGTAAAGTGGCATAAACACAGCAGTGAAAAGCAGCTAAACCCCAGTATAAAAATAAATTACTTCGAAAAACCCATGAAACAAAGACAGTGAAAGAGAGTGAAATTCTTACACAATGCGTTCAGGGGCTGTGATGCAACCTAGATTGACCATATCTAGACCCACAGCTGGATGAGACATAAGGGTGGACACTCTTGGGGCTGAGAGGTTTGGTGAGGTTGGGTGAGCAAACGCAGACCCTTTAAAGTAATACTGCGTGGTACCCATCGCATGGGTCCCAAATCTCCAGGTTCAAGGACATCTTCCTACATGGAAAACATGCATGAGAAAACAAAAAGATGGTACACGATGTGATGGGGAAAGGTTTCTAAAACGCACCTCATTTCTCTTCTCCTTGTGCCCGGGTTCGCCATTCCAGCCGCTTTACTAACAATCTCCCTACTTGGAGCATCAGCACCTTTAACCTCCTGTTCCGTACAGGTTGCAATTTGTCCTGAGGATGAACGGGTAGACGGGGAACCAGTGAGAGACTAGCTCTTGTTGTTGGCACAGGCACAGGTCACTCTATTTTCCCATCAGGAAGAAGAATTAACCACAGGCTCATCATCCCACCCGGAACCAGAACAGGGCCTGAAGCCATCCTGCGCTTTTGCGGCCAGCTCCCAAAAAAGCGAGTTGTAAAATGGAGCTTCAGGGCACTGCAATTCACAAACCTGCAGAGTTATAAATGATAACTCTCGTCCACAAATATATTGAGGGAAGGCAAAGAAGAGGATTTGAAATCAAGGCAGAATTGCAGGAAACAGATTTCAGGAGGTAGATTCGAATCGCCTTTAAAGCACATGAAAAGCGGCAAAACGTTGACAATGATGCCCTTGGCCAAAAAGGGCGTATGCGTTTTTTCCTGAATATATTCAGGAAAAAACGCATACGCCCTTTTTGGCCCACCAAGCAACCTGGAAAGGCAAATCAGGGCCACAAAGAAGACTCGCTACCCATCGGTCAAAAGGGCCATGCTGAAAAAAGTGTCAAAACCAGAAATGCAGGACAGGCCATGGAGAAATGGGAGCCTTGCTACACTGATGGGCAGGATGTAAATTGCTAACAGCCACTCTGGAGAAGTGTACGGTGTGTCCTGAAACATCTAAAAAACACAGCTTAGAGAGCATAGGGCACTTCCACTCATGGGGGTATAAATTGGGAAAATGAAAAATCAGCAAGACACAAGCACCCCAAAGTTTAGGGCTGCTCTGTTGACAAGGACCTCCACTTCATTCCACCTTCAATATCCCAGGAAAGAGAAAAATGGATACAGAAGTTGTGGTCCTTATGTACAATGGAATATCACTCAGCCAGGAAATCAATCTCATAAGGCTAGTAGCAGCATGATGAGTGGATTTAGGTACGACGATTCTAAGTGAAATAAGTCACACAGAAAAGGACACTTCTCATAAGGTATCACTGATAGAGGGAATGTAAAAACCGTTACACTTGAACTGAATTACAAAACAGAACAGAGTCACACATGCAGAAAACACACTATGGCTGCTTAACGGGAAAGGTGAGGTGGGGTGATACATAAAACAAGGGTTTCAAATTAGCTCAGATACCGTTCCATAAACCCAATATGTAATAGACAAGACCTACTCCTTGCTCAGAGAACTGGACTCAACACGCCCTATTCACCGCACAAGAATATATCTGACTAGTAATAATCTTAAAACCTATGTATTGATATCTCTCTGTTAGTGTGTCAAGTGGGTGTAAAGCGGCATAAACACAGCAGTGAAAAGCAGCTAAACCCCAGTATAAAAATAAATTACTTCAAAAAACCCATGAAACAAAGACAGTGAAAGAGAGAGAAATTCTTACACAATGCGTTCAGGGGCTGTGATGCAACCTGGATTGACCATATCTAGACCCACAGCTGGATGAGACATAAGGGTGGACACTCTTGGGGCTGAGAGGTTTGTTGAGGTTGGGTGAGCAAACGCAGACCCTTTAAAGTAATACTGCGTGGTACCCATCGCATGGGTCCCAAATCTCCAGGTTCAAGGACATCTTCCTACATCGAAAACATGCATGAGAAAACAAAATGATGGTACACCATGTGACGGGGAAAGGTTTCTAAAACGCACCTCATTTCTCTTCTCCTTGTGCCCGGGTTGGCCATTCCAGCCGCTTTACTAACAATCTCCCTACTTGGAGCATCAGCACCTTTAACCTCCTGTTCCGTACAGGTTGCAATTTGTCCTGAGGCTGAACGGGAAGATGGGGAACCAGTGAGAGACTACCTCTTGTTGTTGGGACAGGAACAGGTCACTCTATTTTCCCATCAGGAAGAAGAATTTACCACAGGCTCATCCTCCCCCCCCCCCCGGAACCAGAACAGGGCCTGAAGCCATCCTGCGCTTTTGCGGCCAGCTCCCAAAAAAGCGAGTTGTAAAATGGAGCTTCAGGGCACTGCAATTCACAAACCTGCAGAGATATAAATGATAACTCTCGTCCACAAATATATTGAGGGAAGGCAAAGAAGAGGATTTGAAATCAAGGCAGAATTGCAGGAAACAGATTTCAGGAGGTAGATTCGAATCGCCTTTAAAGCACATGAAAAGCGGCAAAACGTTGACAATGATGCCCTTGGCCAAAAAGGGTGTATGCGTTTTTTCCTGAATATATTCAGGAAAAAATGCATACGCCCTTTTTGGCCAACCAAGCAACCTGGAAAGGCAAATCAGGGCAACAAAGAAGACTCGCTACCCATCGGTCAAAAGGGCCATGCTGAAAAAAGTCTCAAAACCAGAAATGCAGGACAGGCCATGGAGAAATGGGAGCCTTGCTACACTGATGGGCGGGATGTAAATTGCCAACAGCCACTCTGGAGAAGTGTACGGTGTGTCCTGAAACATCTAAAAAACACAGCTTAGAGAGCATAGGGCACTTCCACTCATGGGGGTATAAATTGGGAAAATGAAAAATCAGCAAGAAACAAACACCCCTAAGTTTACGGCTGCTCTGTTGACAAGGACCTCCACTTCATTCCACCTTCAATATCCCAGGAAAGAGAAAAATGGATAAAGAAGTTGTGGTCCTTATGTACAATGGAATATCACTCAGCCATGAAATCAATGTCATAAGGCTAGTAGCAGCATGATGAGTGGATTTAGGTACGACGATTCTAAGTGAAATAAGTCACACAGAAAAGGACACTTCTCATAAGGTATCACTTATAGAGGGAATGTAAAAACCGTTACACTTGAACTGAATTACAAAACAGAACAGAGTCACACATGCAGAAAACACACTATGGCTGCTTAACGGGAAAGGTGAGGTGGGGTGATACATAAAACAAGGGTTTCAAATTAGCTCAGATACCGTTCCATAAACCCAATATGTAATAGACAAGACCTACTCCTTGCTCAGAGAACTGGACTCAACACGCCCTATTCACCACACAAGAATATATCTGACTAGTAATAATCTTAAAACCTATGTATTGATATCTCTCTGTTAGTGTGTCAAGTGGGTGTAAAGTGGCATAAACACAGCAGTGAAAAGCAGCTAAACCCCAGTATAAAAATAAATTACTTCGAAAAACCCATGAAACAAAGACAGTGAAAGAGAGTGAAATTCTTACACAATGCGTTCAGGGGCTGTGATGCAACCTAGATTGACCATATCTAGACCCACAGCTGGATGAGACATAAGGGTGGACACTCTTGGGGCTGAGAGGTTTGGTGAGGTTGGGTGAGCAAACGCAGACCCTTTAAAGTAATACTGCGTGGTACCCATCGCATGGGTCCCAAATCTCCAGGTTCAAGGACATCTTCCTACATGGAAAACATGCATGAGAAAACAAAAAGATGGTACACGATGTGATGGGGAAAGGTTTCTAAAACGCACCTCATTTCTCTTCTCCTTGTGCCCGGGTTCGCCATTCCAGCCGCTTTACTAACAATCTCCCTACTTGGAGCATCAGCACCTTTAACCTCCTGTTCCGTACAGGTTGCAATTTGTCCTGAGGATGAACGGGTAGACGGGGAACCAGTGAGAGACTAGCTCTTGTTGTTGGCACAGGCACAGGTCACTCTATTTTCCCATCAGGAAGAAGAATTAACCACAGGCTCATCATCCCACCCGGAACCAGAACAGGGCCTGAAGCCATCCAGCGCTTTTGCGGCCAGCTCCCAAAAAAGCGAGTTGTAAAATGGAGCTTCAGGGCACTGCAATTCACAAACCTGCAGAGTTATAAATGATAACTCTCGTCCACAAATATATTGAGGGAAGGCAAAGAAGAGGATTTGAAATCAAGGCAGAATTGCAGGAAACAGATTTCAGGAGGTAGATTCGAATCGCCTTTAAAGCACATGAAAAGCGGCAAAACGTTGACAATGATGCCCTTGGCCAAAAAGGGCGTATGCGTTTTTTCCTGAATATATTCAGGAAAAAACGCATACGCCCTTTTTGGCCAACCAAGCAACCTGGAAAGGCAAATCAGCACTACAAAGAAGACTCGCTACCCATCGGTCAAAAGGGCCATGCTGAAAAAAGTGTCAAAACCAGAAATGCAGGACAGGCCATGGAGAAATGGGAGCCTTGCTACACTGATGGGCAGGATGTAAATCGCTAACAGCCACTCTGGAGAAGTGTACGGTGTGTCCTGAAACATCTAAAAAACACAGCTTAGAGAGCATAGGGCACTTCCACTCATGGGGGTATAAATTGGGAAAATGAAAAATCAGCAAGACACAAGCACCCCAAAGTTTAGGGCTGCTCTGTTGACAAGGACCTCCACTTCATTCCACCTTCAATATCCCAGGAAAGAGAAAAATGGATACAGAAGTTGTGGTCCTTATGTACAATGGAATATCACTCAGCCATGAAATCAATCTCATAAGGCTAGTAGCAGCATGATGAGTGGATTTAGGTACGACGATTCTAAGTGAAATAAGTCACACAGAAAAGGACACTTCTCATAAGGTATCACTTATAGAGGGAATGTAAAAACCGTTACACTTGAACTGAATTACAAAACAGAACAGAGTCACACATGCAGAAAACACACTATGGCTGCTTAACGGGAAAGGTGAGGTGGGGTGATACATAAAACAAGGGTTTCAAATTAGCTCAGATACCGTTCCATAAACCCAATATGTAATAGACAAGACCTACTCCTTGCTCAGAGAACTGGACTCAACACGCCCTATTCACCGCACAAGAATATATCTGACTAGTAATAATCTTAAAACCTATGTATTGATATCTCTCTGTTAGTGTGTCAAGTGGGTGTAAAGCGGCATAAACACAGCAGTGAAAAGCAGCTAAACCCCAGTATAAAAATAAATTACTTCAAAAAACCCATGAAACAAAGACAGTGAAAGAGAGAGAAATTCTTACACAATGCGTTCAGGGGCTGTGATGCAACCTGGATTGACCATATCTAGACCCACAGCTGGATGAGACATAAGGGTGGACACTCTTGGGGCTGAGAGGTTTGGTGAGGTTGGGTGAGCAAACGCAGACCCTTTAAAGTAATACTGCGTGGTACCCATCGCATGGGTCCCAAATCTCCAGGTTCAAGGACATCTTCCTACATCGAAAACATGCATGAGAAAACAAAAAGATGGTACACCATGTGATGGGGAAAGGTTTCTAAAACGCACCTCATTTCTCTTCTCCTTGTGCCCGGGGTCGCCATTCCAGCCGCTTTACTAACAATCTCCCTACTTGGAGCATCAGCACCTTTAATCTCCTGTTCCGTACAGGTTGCAATTTGTCCTGAGGATGAACGGGTAGACGGGGAACCAGTGAGAGACTAGCTCTTGTTGTTGGCACAGGCACAGGTCACTCTATTTTCCCATCAGGAAGAAGAATTAACCACAGGCTCATCATCCCCCCCGGAACTAGAACAGGGCCTGAAGCCATCCTGCGCTTTTGCGGCCAGCTCCCAAAAAAGCGAGTTGTAAAATGGAGCTTCAGGGCACTGCAATTCACAAACCTGCAGAGTTATAAGTGATAACTCTCCTCCACAAATATATTGAGGGAAGGCAAAGAAGAGGATTTGAAATCAAGGCAGAATTGCAGGAAACAGATTTCAGGAGGTAGATTCGAATCGCCTTTAAAGCACATGAAAAGCGGCAAAACGTTGACAATGATGCCCTTGGCCAAAAAGGGCGTATGCGTTTTTTCCTGAATATATTCAGGAAAAAACGCATACGCCCTTTTTGGCCAACCAAGCAACCTGGAAAGGCAAATCAGCGCTTCAAAGAAGACTCGCTACCCATCTGTCAAAAGGGCCATGCTGAAAAAAGTCTCAAAACCAGAAATGCAGGACAGGCCATGGAGAAATGGGAGCCTTGCTACACTGATGGGCGGGATGTAAATTGCCAACAACCACTCTGGAGAAGTGTACGGTGTGTCCTGAAACATCTAAAAAACACAGCTTAGAGAGCATAGGGCACTTCCACTCATGGGGGTATAAATTGGGAAAATGAAAAATCAGCAAGACACAAGCACCCCAAAGTTTAGGGCTGCTCTGTTGACAAGGACCTCCACTTCATTCCACCTTCAATATCCCAGGAAAGAGAAAAATGGATAAAGAAGTTGTGGTCCTTATGTACAATGGAATATCACTCAGCCATGAAATCAATGTCATAAGGCTAGTAGCAGCATGATGAGTGGATTTAGGTTCGACGATTCTAAGTGAAATAAGTCACACAGAAAAGGACACTTCTCATAAGGTATCACTTATAGAGGGAATGTAAAAACCGTTACACTTGAACTGAATTACAAAACAGAACAGAGTCACACATGCAGAAAACACACTATGGCTGCTTAACGGGAAAGGTGAGGTGGGGTGATACATAAAACAAGCGTTTCAAATTAGCTCAGATACCGTTCCATAAACCCAATATGTAATAGACAAGACCTACTCCTTGCTCAGAGAACTGGACTCAACACGCCCTATTCACCGCACAAGAATATATCTGACTAGTAATAATCTTAAAACCTATGTATTGATATCTCTCTGTTAGTGTGTCAAGTGGGTGTAAAGCGGCATAAACACAGCAGTGAAAAGCAGCTAAACCCCAGTATAAAAATAAATTACTTCGAAAAACCCATGAAACAAAGACAGTGAAAGAGAGAGAAATTCTTACACAATGCGTTCAGGGGCTGTGATGCAACCTGGATTGACCATATCTAGACCCACAGCTGGATGAGACATAAGGGTGGACACTCTTGGGGCTGAGAGGTTTGGTGAGGTTGGGTGAGCAAACGCAGACCCTTTAAAGTAATACTGCGTGGTACCCATCGCATGGGTCCCAAATCTCCAGGTTCAAGGACATCTTCCTACATCAAAAACATGCATGAGAAAACAAAAAGATGGTACACCATGTGATGGGGAAAGGTTTCTAAAACGCACCTCATTTCTCTTCTCCTTGTGCCCGGGGTCGCCATTCCAGCCGCTTTACTAACAATCTCCCTACTTGGAGCATCAGCACCTTTAACCTCCTGTTCCGTTCAGGTTGCAATTTGTCCTGAGGCTGAACGGGAAGATGGGGAACCAGTGAGAGACTACCTCTTGTTGTTGGGACAGGAACAGGTCACTCTATTTTCCCATCAGGAAGAAGAATTTACCACAGGCTCATCCTCCCCCCGCCCCCCGGAACCAGAACAGGGCCTGAAGCCATCCTGCGCTTTTGCGGCCAGCTCCCAAAAATGCGAGTTGTAAAATGGAGCTTCAGGGCACTGCAATTCACAAACCTGCAGAGATATAAATGATAACTCTCGTCCACAAATATATTGAGGGAAGGCAAAGAAGAGGATTTGAAATCAAGGCAGAATTGCAGGAAACAGATTTCAGGAGGTAGATTCGAATCGCCTTTAAAGCACATGAAAAGCGGCAAAACGTTGACAATGATGCCCTTGGCCAAAAAGGGCGTATGCGTTTTTTCCTGAATATATTCAGGAAAAAATGCATACGCCCTTTTTGGCCAACCAAGCAACCTGGAAAGGCAAATCAGGGCAACAAAGAAGACTCGCTACCCATCGGTCAAAAGGGCCATGCTGAAAAAAGTGTCAAAACCAGAAATGCAGGACAGGCCATGGAGAAATGGGAGCCTTGCTACACTGATGGGCGGGATGTAAATTGCCAACAGCCACTCTGGAGAAGTGTACGGTGTGTCCTGAAACATCTAAAAAACACAGCTTAGAGAGCATAGGGCACTTCCACTCATGGGGGTATAAATTGGGAAAATGAAAAATCAGCAAGAAACAAACACCCCAAAGTTTAGGGCTGCTCTGTTGACAAGGACCTCCACTTCATTCCACCTTCAATATCCCAGGAAAGAGAAAAATGGATAAAGAAGTTGTGGTCCTTATGTACAATGGAATATCACTCAGCCATGAAATCAATGTCATAAGGCTAGTAGCAGCATGATGAGTGGATTTAGGTACGACGATTCTAAGTGAAATAAGTCACACAGAAAAGGACACTTCTCATAAGGTATCACTTATAGAGGGAATGTAAAAAGCGTTACACTTGAACTGAATTACAAAACAGAACAGAGTCACACATGCAGAAAACACACTATGGCTGCTTAACGGGAAAGGTGAGGTGGGGTGATACATAAAACAAGGGTTTCAAATTAGCTCAGATACCGTTCCATAAACCCAATATGTAATAGACAAGACCTACTCCTTGCTCAGAGAACTGGACTCAACACGCCCTATTCACCACACAAGAATATATCTGACTAGTAATAATCTTAAAACCTATGTATTGATATCTCTCTGTTAGTGTGTCAAGTGGGTGTAAAGCGGCATAAACACAGCAGTGAAAAGCAGCTAAACCCCAGTATAAAAATAAATTACTTCGAAAAACCCATGAAACAAAGACAGTGAAAGAGAGAGAAATTCTTACACAATGCGTTCAGGGGCTGTGATGCAACCTGGATTGACCATATCTAGACCCACAGCTGGATGAGACATAAGGGTGGACACTCTTGGGGCTGAGAGGTTTGGTGAGGTTGGGTGAGCAAACGCAGACCCTTTAAAGTAATACTGCGTGGTACCCATCGCATGGGTCCCAAATCTCCAGGTTCAAGGACATCTTCCTACATCGAAAACATGCATGAGAAAACAAAAAGATGGTACACCATGTGATGGGGAAAGGTTTCTAAAACGCACCTCATTTCTCTTCTCCTTGTGCCCGGGGTCGCCATTCCAGCCGCTTTACTAACAATCTCCGTACTTGGAGCATCAGCACCTTTAACCTCCTGTTCCGTTCAGGTTGCAATTTGTCCTGAGGCTGAACGGGAAGATGGGGAACCAGTGAGAGACTACCTCTTGTTGTTGGGACAGGAACAGGTCACTCTATTTTCCCATCAGGAAGAAGAATTTACCACAGGCTCATCCTCCCCCCCCCCCCGGAACCAGAACAGGGCCTGAAGCCATCCTGCGCTTTTGCGGCCAGCTCCCAAAAATGCGAGTTGTAAAATGGAGCTTCAGGGCACTGCAATTCACAAACCTGCAGAGATATAAATGATAACTCTCGTCCACAAATATATTGAGGGAAGGCAAAGAAGAGGATTTGAAATCAAGGCAGAATTGCAGGAAACAGATTTCAGGAGGTAGATACGAATCGCCTTTAAAGCACATGAAAAGCGGCAAAACGTTGACAATGATGCCCTTGGCCAAAAAGGGCGTATGCGTTTTTTCCTGAATATATTCAGGAAAAAATGCATACGCCCTTTTTGGCCAACCAAGCAACCTGGAAAGGCAAATCAGGGCAACAAAGAAGACTCGCTACCCATCGGTCAAACGGGCCATGCTGAAAAAAGTGTCAAAACCAGAAATGCAGGACAGGCCATGGAGAAATGGGAGCCTTGCTACACTGATGGGCGGGATGTAAATTGCCAACAGCCACTCTGGAGAAGTGTACGGTGTGTCCTGAAACATCTAAAAAACACAGCTTAGAGAGCATAGGGCACTTCCACTCATGGGGGTATAAATTGGGAAAATGAAAAATCAGCAAGAAACAAACACCCCAAAGTTTAGGGCTGCTCTGTTGACAAGGACCTCCACTTCATTCCACCTTCAATATCCCAGGAGGGAGAAAAATGGATAAAGAAGTTGTGGTCCTTATGTACAATGGAATATCACTCAGCCATGAAATCAATGTCATAAGGCTAATAGCAGCATGATGAGTGGATTTAGGTACGACGATTCTAAGTGAAATAAGTCACACAGAAAAGGACACTTCTCATAAGGTATCACTTATAGAGGGAGTGTAAAAAGCGTTACACTTGAACTGAATTACAAAACAGAACAGAGTCACACATGCAGAAAACACACTATGGCTGCTTAACGGGAAAGGTGAGGTGGGGTGATACATAAAACAAGGGTTTCAAATTAGCTCAGATACCGTTCCATAAACCCAATATGTAATAGACAAGACCTACTCCTTGCTCAGAGAACTGGACTCAACAGGCCCTATTCACTGCACAAGAATATATCTGACTAGTAATAATCTTAAAACCTATGTATTGATATCTCTCTGTTAGTGTGTCAAGTGGGTGTAAAGCAGCATAAACACAGCAGTGAAAAGCAGCTAAACCCCAGTATAAAAATAAATTACTTCGAAAAACCCATGAAACAAAGACAGTGAAAGAGAGTGAAATTCTTACACAATGCGTTCAGGGGCTGTGATGCAACCTAGATTGACCATATCTAGACCCACAGCTGGATGAGACATAAGGGTGGACACTCTTGGGGCTGAGAGGTTTGGTGAGGTTGGGTGAGCAAACGCAGACCCTTTAAAGTAATACTGCGTGGTACCCATCGCATGGGTCCCAAATCTCCAGGTTCAAGGACATCTTCCTACATCGAAAACATGCATGAGAAAACAAAAAGATGGTACACCATGTGATGGGGAAAGGTTTCTAAAACGCACCTCATTTCTCTTCTCCTTGTGCCCGGGGTCGCCATTCCAGCCGCTTTACTAACAATCTCCCTACTTGGAGCATCAGCACCTTTAACCTCCTGTTCCGTACAGGTTGCAATTTGTCCTGAGGATGAACGGGTAGACGGGGAACCAGTGAGAGACTAGCTCTTGTTGTTGGCACAGGCACAGGTCACTCTATTTTCCCATCAGGAAGAAGAATTAACCACAGGCTCATCATCCCCCCCGGAACCAGAACAGGGCCTGAAGCCATCCTGCGCTTTTGCGGCCAGCTCCCAAAAAAGCGAGTTGTAAAATGGAGCTTCAGGGCACTGCAATTCACAAACCTGCAGAGTTATAAATGATAACTCTCGTCCACAAATATATTGAGGGAAGGCAAAGAAGAGGATTTGAAATCAAGGCAGAATTGCAGGAAACAGATTTCAGGAGGTAGATTCGAATCGCCTTTAAAGCACATGAAAAGCGGCAAAACGTTGACAATGATGCCCTTGGCCAAAAAGGGCGTATGCGTTTTTTCCTGAATATATTCAGGAAAAAACGCATACGCCCTTTTTGGACAACCAAGCAACCTGGAAAGGCAAATCAGCGCTACAAAGAAGACTCGCTACCCATCTGTCAAAAGGGCCATGCTGAAAAAAGTCTCAAAACCAGAAATGCAGGACAGGCCATGGAGAAATGGGAGCCTTGCTACACTGATGGGCGGGATGTAAATTGCCAACAACCACTCTGGAGAAGTGTACGGTGTGTCCTGAAACATCTAAAAAACACAGCTTAGAGAGCATAGGGCACTTCCACTCATGGGGGTATAAATTGGGAAAATGAAAAATCAGCAAGACACAAGCACCCCAAAGTTTAGGGCTGCTCTGTTGACAAGGACCTCCACTTCATTCCACCTTCAATATCCCAGGAAAGAGAAAAATGGATAAAGAAGTTGTGGTCCTTATGTACAATGGAATATCACTCAGCCATGAAATCAATGTCATAAGGCTAGTAGCAGCATGATGAGTGGATTTAGGTTCGACGATTCTAAGTGAAATAAGTCACACAGAAAAGGACACTTCTCATAAGGTATCACTTATAGAGGGAATGTAAAAACCGTTACACTTGAACTGAATTACAAAACAGAGCAGAGTCACACATGCAGAAAACACACTATGGCTGCTTAACGGGAAAGGTGAGGTGGGGTGATACATAAAACAAGGGTTTCAAATTAGCTCAGATACCGTTCCATAAACCCAATATGTAATAGACAAGACCTACTCCTTGCTCAGAGAACTGGACTCAACAGGCCCTATTCACTGCACAAGAATATATCTGACTAGTAATAATCTTAAAACCTATGTATTGATATCTCTCTGTTAGTGTGTCAAGTGGGTGTAAAGCGGCATAAACACAGCAGTGAAAAGCAGCTAATCCCCAGTATAAAAATAAATTACTTCGAAAAACCCATGAAACAAAGACAGTGAAAGAGAGTGAAATTCTTACACAATGCGTTCAGGGGCTGTGATGCAACCTAGATTGACCATATCTAGACCCACAGCTGGATGAGACATAAGGGTGGACACTCTTGGGGCTGAGAGGTTTGGTGAGGTTGGGTGAGCAAACGCAGACCCTTTAAAGTAATACTGCGTGGTACCCATCGCATGGGTCCCAAATCTCCAGGTTCAAGGACATCTTCCTACATCGAAAACATGCATGAGAAAACAAAAAGATGGTACACCATGTGATGGGGAAAGGTTTCTAAAACGCACCTCATTTCTCTTCTCCTTGTGCCCGGGGTCGCCATTCCAGCCGCTTTACTAACAATCTCCCTACTTGGAGCATCAGCACCTTTAATCTCCTGTTCCGTACAGGTTGCAATTTGTCCTGAGGATGAACGGGTAGACGGGGAACCAGTGAGAGACTAGCTCTTGTTGTTGGCACAGGCACAGGTCACTCTATTTTCCCATCAGGAAGAAGAATTAACCACAGGCTCATCATCCCCCCCGGAACTAGAACAGGGCCTGAAGCCATCCTGCGCTTTTGCGGCCAGCTCCCAAAAAAGCGAGTTGTAAAATGGAGCTTCAGGGCACTGCAATTCACAAACCTGCAGAGTTATAAGTGATAACTCTCGTCCACAAATATATTGAGGGAAGGCAAAGAAGAGGATTTGAAATCAAGGCAGAATTGCAGGAAACAGATTTCAGGAGGTAGATTCGAATCGCCTTTAAAGCACATGAAAAGCGGCAAAACGTTGACAATGATGCCCTTGGCCAAAAAGGGCGTATGCGTTTTTTCCTGAATATATTCAGGAAAAAACGCATACGCCCTTTTTGGCCAACCAAGCAACCTGGAAAGGCAAATCAGCGCTTCAAAGAAGACTCGCTACCCATCTGTCAAAAGGGCCATGCTGAAAAAAGTCTCAAAACCAGAAATGCAGGACAGGCCATGGAGAAATGGGAGCCTTGCTACACTGATGGGCGGGATGTAAATTGCCAACAACCACTCTGGAGAAGTGTACGGTGTGTCCTGAAACATCTAAAAAACACAGCTTAGAGAGCATAGGGCACTTCCACTCATGGGGGTATAAATTGGGAAAATGAAAAATCAGCAAGACACAAGCACCCCAAAGTTTAGGGCTGCTCTGTTGACAAGGACCTCCACTTCATTCCACCTTCAATATCCCAGGAAAGAGAAAAATGGATAAAGAAGTTGTGGTCCTTATGTACAATGGAATATCACTCAGCCATGAAATCAATGTCATAAGGCTAGTAGCAGCATGATGAGTGGATTTAGGTTCGACGATTCTAAGTGAAATAAGTCACACAGAAAAGGACACTTCTCATAAGGTATCACTTATAGAGGGAATGTAAAAACCGTTACACTTGAACTGAATTACAAAACAGAACAGAGTCACACATGCAGAAAACACACTATGGCTGCTTAACGGGAAAGGTGAGGTGGGGTGATACATAAAACAAGCGTTTCAAATTAGCTCAGATACCGTTCCATAAACCCAATATGTAATAGACAAGACCTACTCCTTGCTCAGAGAACTGGACTCAACACGCCCTATTCACCGCACAAGAATATATCTGACTAGTAATAATCTTAAAACCTATGTATTGATATCTCTCTGTTAGTGTGTCAAGTGGGTGTAAAGCGGCATAAACACAGCAGTGAAAAGCAGCTAAACCCCAGTATAAAAATAAATTACTTCGAAAAACCCATGAAACAAAGACAGTGAAAGAGAGAGAAATTCTTACACAATGCGTTCAGGGGCTGTGATGCAACCTGGATTGACCATATCTAGACCCACAGCTGGATGAGACATAAGGGTGGACACTCTTGGGGCTGAGAGGTTTGGTGAGGTTGGGTGAGCAAACGCAGACCCTTTAAAGTAATACTGCGTGGTACCCATCGCATGGGTCCCAAATCTCCAGGTTCAAGGACATCTTCCTACATCGAAAACATGCATGAGAAAACAAAAAGATGGTACACCATGTGATGGGGAAAGGTTTCTAAAACGCACCTCATTTCTCTTCTCCTTGTGCCCGGGGTCGCCATTCCAGCCGCTTTACTAACAATCTCCCTACTTGGAGCATCAGCACCTTTAACCTCCTGTTCCGTTCAGGTTGCAATTTGTCCTGAGGCTGAACGGGAAGATGGGGAACCAGTGAGAGACTACCTCTTGTTGTTGGGACAGGAACAGGTCACTCTATTTTCCCATCAGGAAGAAGAATTTACCACAGGCTCATCCTCCCCCCGCCCCCCGGAACCAGAACAGGGCCTGAAGCCATCCTGCGCTTTTGCGGCCAGCTCCCAAAAATGCGAGTTGTAAAATGGAGCTTCAGGGCACTGCAATTCACAAACCTGCAGAGATATAAATGATAACTCTCGTCCACAAATATATTGAGGGAAGGCAAAGAAGAGGATTTGAAATCAAGGCAGAATTGCAGGAAACAGATTTCAGGAGGTAGATTCGAATCGCCTTTAAAGCACATGAAAAGCGGCAAAACGTTGACAATGATGCCCTTGGCCAAAAAGGGCGTATGCGTTTTTTCCTGAATATATTCAGGAAAAAATGCATACGCCCTTTTTGGCCAACCAAGCAACCTGGAAAGGCAAATCAGGGCAACAAAGAAGACTCGCTACCCATCGGTCAAAAGGGCCATGCTGAAAAAAGTGTCAAAACCAGAAATGCAGGACAGGCCATGGAGAAATGGGAGCCTTGCTACACTGATGGGCGGGATGTAAATTGCCAACAGCCACTCTGGAGAAGTGTACGGTGTGTCCTGAAACATCTAAAAAACACAGCTTAGAGAGCATAGGGCACTTCCACTCATGGGGGTATAAATTGGGAAAATGAAAAATCAGCAAGAAACAAACACCCCAAAGTTTAGGGCTGCTCTGTTGACAAGGACCTCCACTTCATTCCACCTTAAATATCCCAGGAAAGAGAAAAATGGATAAAGAAGTTGTGGTCCTTATGTACAATGGAATATCACTCAGCCATGAAATCAATGTCATAAGGCTAGTAGCAGCATGATGAGTGGATTTAGGTACGACGATTCTAAGTGAAATAAGTCACACAGAAAAGGACACTTCTCATAAGGTATCACTTATAGAGGGAATGTAAAAAGCGTTACACTTGAACTGAATTACAAAACAGAACAGAGTCACACATGCAGAAAACACACTATGGCTGCTTAACGGGAAAGGTGAGGTGGGGTGATACATAAAACAAGGGTTTCAAATTAGCTCAGATACCGTTCCATAAACCCAATATGTAATAGACAAGACCTACTCCTTGCTCAGAGAACTGGACTCAACACGCCCTATTCACCACACAAGAATATATCTGACTAGTAATAATCTTAAAACCTATGTATTGATATCTCTCTGTTAGTGTGTCAAGTGGGTGTAAAGTGGCATAAACACAGCAGTGAAAAGCAGCTAAACCCCAGTATAAAAATAAATTACTTCGAAAAACCCATGAAACAAAGACAGTGAAAGAGAGTGAAATTCTTACACAATGCGTTCAGGGGCTGTGATGCAACCTAGATTGACCATATCTAGACCCACAGCTGGATGAGACATAAGGGTGGACACTCTTGGGGCTGAGAGGTTTGGTGAGGTTGGGTGAGCAAACGCAGACCCTTTAAAGTAATACTGCGTGGTACCCATCGCATGGGTCCCAAATCTCCAGGTTCAATGACATCTTCCTACATCGAAAACATGCATGAGAAAACAAAAAGATGGTACACCATGTGATGGGGAAAGGTTTCTAAAACGCACCTCATTTCTCTTCTCCTTGTGCCCGGGGTCGCCATTCCAGCCGCTTTACTAACAATCTCCCTACTTGGAGCATCAGCACCTTTAACCTCCTGTTCCGTACAGGTTGCAATTTGTCCTGAGGATGAACGGGTAGACGGGGAACCAGTGAGAGACTAGCTCTTGTTGTTGGCACAGGCACAGGTCACTCTATTTTCCCATCAGGAAGAAGAATTAACCACAGGCTCATCATCCCCCCCGGAACCAGAACAGGGCCTGAAGCCATCCAGCGCTTTTGCGGCCAGCTCCCAAAAAAGCGAGTTGTAAAATGGAGCTTCAGGGCATTGCAATTCACAAACCTGCAGAGTTATAAATGATAACTCTCGTCCACAAATATATTGAGGGAAGGCAAAGAAGAGGATTTGAAATCAAGGCAGAATTGCAGGAAACAGATTTCAGGAGGTAGATTCGAATCGCCTTTAAAGCACATGAAAAGCGGCAAAACGTTGACAATGATGCCCTTGGCCAAAAAGGGCGTATGCGTTTTTTCCTGAATATATTCAGGAAAAAACGCATACGCCCTTTTTGGCCCACCAAGCAACCTGGAAAGGCAAATCAGCACTACAAAGAAGACTCGCTACCCATCGGTCAAAAGGGCCATGCTGAAAAAAGTGTCAAAACCAGAAATGCAGGACAGGCCATGGAGAAATGGGAGCCTTGCTACACTGATGGGCAGGATGTAAATTGCTAACAGCCACTCTGGAGAAGTGTACGGTGTGTAGTGAAACATCTAAAAAACACAGCTTAGAGAGCATAGGGCACTTCCACTCATGGGGGTATAAATTGGGAAAATGAAAAATCAGCAAGACACAAGCACCCCAAAGTTTAGGGCTGCTCTGTTGACAAGGAACTCCACTTCATTCCACCTTCAATATCCCAGGAAAGAGAAAAATGGATACAGAAGTTGTGGTCCTTATGTACAATGGAATATCACTCAGCCAGGAAATCAATCTCATAAGGCTAGTAGCAGCATGATGAGTGGATTTAGGTACGACGATTCTAAGTGAAATAAGTCACACAGAAAAGGACACTTCTCATAAGGTATCACTTATAGAGGGAATGTAAAAACCGTTACACTTGAACTGAATTACAAAACAGAACAGAGTCACACATGCAGAAAACACACTATGGCTGCTTAACGGGAAAGGTGAGGTGGGGTGATACATAAAACAAGGGTTTCAAATTAGCTCAGATACCGTTCCATAAACCCAATATGTAATAGACAAGACCTACTCCTTGCTCAGAGAACTGGACTCAACACGCCCTATTCACCGCACAAGAATATATCTGACTAGTAATAATCTTAAAACCTATGTATTGATATCTCTCTGTTAGTGTGTCAAGTGGGTGTAAAGCGGCATAAACACAGCAGTGAAAAGCAGCTAAACCCCAGTATAAAAATAAATTACTTCGAAAAACCCATGAAACAAAGACAGTGAAAGAGAGAGAAATTCTTACACAATGCGTTCAGGGGCTGTGATGCAACCTGGATTGACCATATCTAGACCCACAGCTGGATGAGACATAAGGGTGGACACTCTTGGGGCTGAGAGGTTTGGTGAGGTTGGGTGAGCAAACGCAGACCCTTTAAAGTAATACTGCGTGGTACCCATCGCATGGGTCCCAAATCTCCAGGTTCAAGGACATCTTCCTACATCGAAAACATGCATGAGAAAACAAAAAGATGGTACACCATGTGATGGGGAAAGGTTTCTAAAACGCACCTCATTTCTCTTCTCCTTGTGCCCGGGGTCGCCATTCCAGCCGCTTTACTAACAATCTCCCTACTTGGAGCATCAGCACCTTTAACCTCCTGTTCCGTACAGGTTGCAATTTGTCCTGAGGCTGAACGGGAAGATGGGGAACCAGTGAGAGACTAGCTCTTGTTGTTGGTACAGGAACAGGTCACTCTATTTTCCCATCAGGAAGAAGAATTAACCACAGGCTCATCCTCCCCCCCCCGGAACCAGAACAGGGCCTGAAGCCATCCTGCGCTTTTGCGGCCAGCTCCCAAAAAAGCGAGTTGTAAAATGGAGCTTCAGGGCACTGCAATTCACAAACCTGCAGAGATATAAATGATAACTCTCGTCCACAAATATATTGAGGGAAGGCAAAGAAGAGGATTTGAAATCAAGGTAGAATTGCAGGAAACAGATTTCAGGAGGTAGATTCGAATCGCCTTTAAAGCACATGAAAAGCGGCAAAACGTTGACAATGATGCCCTTGGCCAAAAAGGGCGTATGCGTTTTTTCCTGAATATATTCAGGAAAAAACGCATACGCCCTTTTTGGCCAACCAAGCAACCTGGAAAGGCAAATCAGGGCAACAAAGAAGACTCGCTACCCATCGGTCAAAAGGGCCATGCTGAAAAATTCTCAAAACCAGAAATGCAGGACAGGCCATGGAGAAATGGGAGCCTTGCTACACTGATGGGCGCGATGTAAATTGCCAACAGCCACTCTGGAGAAGTGTACGGTGTGTCTTGAAACATCTAAAAAACACAGCTTAGAGAGCATAGGGCACTTCCACTCATGGGGGTATAAATTGGGAAAATGAAAAATCAGCAAGACACAAGCACCCCAAAGTTTAGGGCTGCTCTGTTGACAAGGACCTCCACTTCATTCCACCTTCAATATCCCAGGAAAGAGAAAAATGGATAAAGAAGTTGTGGTCCTTATGTACAATGGAATATCACTCAGCCATGAAATCAATGTCATAAGGCTAGTAGCAGCATGATGAGTGGATTTAGGTACGACGATTCTAAGTGAAATAAGTCACACAGAAAAGGACACTTCTCATAAGGTATCACTTATAGAGGGAATGTAAAAACCGTTACACTTGAACTGAATTACAAAACAGAACAGAGTCACACATGCAGAAAACACACTATGGCTGCTTAAAGGGAAAGGTGAGGTGGGGTGATACATAAAACAAGGGTTTCAAATTAGCTCAGATACCGTTCCATAAACCCAATATGTAATAGACAAGACCTACTCCTTGCTCAGAGAACTGGACTCAACACGCCCTATTCACCACACAAGAATATATCTGACTAGTAATAATCTTAAAACCTATGTATTGATATCTCTCTGTTAGTGTGTCAAGTGGGTGTAAAGCAGCATAAACACAGCAGTGAAAAGCAGCTAAACCCCATTATAAAAATAAATTACTTTTACAAACCCATGAAACAAAGACAGTGAAAGAGAGAGAAATTCTTACACAATGCGTTCAGGGGCTGTGATGCAACCTGGATTGACCATATCTAGACCCACAGCTGGATGAGACATAAGGGTGGACACTCTTGGGGCTGAGAGGTTTGGTGAGGTTGGGTGAGCAAACGCAGACCCTTTAAAGTAATACTGCGTGGTACCCATCCCATGGGTCCCAAATCTCCAGGTTCAAGGGCATCTTCCTACATCGAAAACATGCACGAGAAACCCAGAAGATGGTACACCGTGTGATGGGGAAAAATATCTAAAACGCACCTCATTTCTCATCTCCTTGTGCCCGGGTTCTCCATTCCAGCCGCTTTACTAGCAATCTCCTTATTTGGAGCATCAGCACCTTTAACCTCCTGTTCCGTGCAGGTTGCAATTTGTCCTGAGGATGAACGGGAAGACGGGGAACCAGTGAGAGACTAGCTCTTGGTGTTGGGACAGGCACAGGTCACTCTATTTTCCCATCAGGAAGAAGAATTAACCACAGGCTCATCATCCCCCCCGGAACCAGAACAGGGCCTGAAGCCATCCAGCGCTTTTGCGGCCAGCTCCCAAAAAAGCGAGTTGTAAAATGGAGCTTCAGGGCACTGCAATTCCCAACCTGCAGAGTTATAAATGATAACTCTCGTCCACAAATATATTGAGGGAAGGCAAAGAAGAGGATTTGAAATCAAGGCAGAATTGCAGGAAACAGATTTCAGGAGGTAGATTCGAATCGCCTTTAAAGCACATGAAAAGCGGCAAAACGTTGACAATGATGCCCTTGGCTAAAAATGGCGTATGCGTTTTTTCCTGAATATATTCAGGAAAAAACGCATACGCCCTTTTTGGCCAACCAAGCAACCTGGAAAGGCAAATCAGCGCTACAAAGAAGACTCGCTACCCATCGGTCAAAAGGGCCATGCTGAAAAAAGTCTCAAAACCAGAAATGCGGGACAGGCCATGGAGAAATGGGAGCCTTGCTACACTGATGGGCGGGATGTAAATTGCCAACAGCCACTCTGGAGAAGTGTACGGTGTGTCTTGAAACATCTAAAAAACACAGCTTAGAGAGCATAGGGCACTTCCACTCATGGGGGTATAAATTGGGAAAATGAAAAATCAGCAAGACACAAGCACCCCAAAGTTTAGGGCTGCTCTGTTGACAAGGACCTCCACTTCATTCCACCTTCAATATCCCAGGAAAGAGAAAAATGGATAAAGAAGTTGTGGTCCTTATGTACAATGGAATATCACTCAGCCATGAAATCGATGTCATAAGGCTAGTAGCAGCATGATGAGTGGATTTAGGTACGACGATTCTAAGTGAAATAAGTCACACAGAAAAGGACACTTCTCATAAGGTATCACTTATAGAGGGAATGTAAAAACTGTTACACTTGAACTGAATTACAAAACAGAACAGAGTCACACATGCAGAAAACACACTATGGCTGCTTAACGGGAAAGGTGAGGTGGGGTGATACATAAAACAAGGGTTTCAAATTAGCTCAGATACCGTTCCATAAACCCAATATGTAATAGACAAGACCTACTCCTTGCTCAGAGAACTGGACTCAACACGCCCTATTCACCGCACAAGAATATATCTGACTAGTAATAATCTTAAAACCTATGTATTGATATCTCTCTGTTAGTGTGTCAAGTGGGTGTAAAGCGGCATAAACACAGCAGTGAAAAGCAGCTAAACCCCAGTATAAAAATAAATTACTTCAAAAAAACCATGAAACAAAGACAGTGAAAGAGAGAGAAATTCTTACACAATGCGTTCAGGGGCTGTGATGCAACCTGGATTGACCATATCTAGACCCACAGCTGGATGAGACATAAGGGTGGACACTCTTGGGGCTGAGAGGTTTGGTGAGGTTGGGTGAGCAAACGCAGACCCTTTAAAGTAATACTGCGTGGTACCCATCGCATGGGTCCCAAATCTCCAGGTTCAAGGACATCTTCCTACATCGAAAACATGCATGAGAAAACAAAAAGATGGTACACCATGTGATGGGGAAAGGTTTCTAAAACGCACCTCATTTCTCTTCTCCTTGTGCCCGGGGTCGCCATTCCAGCCGCTTTACTAACAATCTCCCTACTTGGAGCATCAGCACCTTTAACCTCCTGTTCCGTACAGGTTGCAATTTGTCCTGAGGATGAACGGGTAGACGGGGAACCAGTGAGAGACTAGCTCTTGTTGTTGGCACAGGCACAGGTCACTCTATTTTCCCATCAGGAAGAAGAATTAACCACAGGCTCATCATCCCACCCGGAACCAGAACAGGGCCTGAAGCCATCCAGCGCTTTTGCGGCCAGCTCCCAAAAAAGCGAGTTGTAAAATGGAGCTTCAGGGCATTGCAATTCACAAACCTGCAGAGTTATAAATGATAACTCTCGTCCACAAATATATTGAGGGAAGGCAAAGAAGAGGATTTGAAATCAAGGCAGAATTGCAGGAAACAGATTTCAGGAGGTAGATTCGAATCGCCTTTAAAGCACATGAAAAGCGGCAAAACGTTGACAATGATGCCCTTGGCCAAAAAGGGCGTATGCGTTTTTTCCTGAATATATTCAGGAAAAAACGCATACGCCCTTTTTGGCCCACCAAGCAACCTGGAAAGGCAAATCAGCACTACAAAGAAGACTCGCTACCCATCGGTCAAAAGGGCCATGCTGAAAAAAGTGTCAAAACCAGAAATGCAGGACAGGCCATGGAGAAATGGGAGCCTTGCTACACTGATGGGCAGGATGTAAATTGCTAACAGCCACTCTGGAGAAGTGTACGGTGTGTAGTGAAACATCTAAAAAACACAGCTTAGAGAGCATAGGGCACTTCCACTCATGGGGGTATAAATTGGGAAAATGAAAAATCAGCAAGACACAAGCACCCCAAAGTTTAGGGCTGCTCTGTTGACAAGGACCTCCACTTCATTCCACCTTCAATATCCCAGGAAAGAGAAAAATGGATACAGAAGTTGTGGTCCTTATGTACAATGGAATATCACTCAGCCAGGAAATCAATCTCATAAGGCTAGTAGCAGCATGATGAGTGGATTTAGGTACGACGATTCTAAGTGAAATAAGTCACACAGAAAAGGACACTTCTCATAAGGTATCACTTATAGAGGGAATGTAAAAACCGTTACACTTGAACTGAATTACAAAACAGAACAGAGTCACACATGCAGAAAACACACTATGGCTGCTTAACGGGAAAGGTGAGGTGGGGTGATACATAAAACAAGGGTTTCAAATTAGCTCAGATACCGTTCCATAAACCCAATATGTAATAGACAAGACCTACTCCTTGCTCAGAGAACTGGACTCAACACGCCCTATTCACCGCACAAGAATATATCTGACTAGTAATAATCTTAAAACCTATGTATTGATATCTCTCTGTTAGTGTGTCAAGTGGGTGTAAAGCGGCATAAACACAGCAGTGAAAAGCAGCTAAACCCCAGTATAAAAATAAATTACTTCGAAAAACCCATGAAACAAAGACAGTGAAAGAGAGAGAAATTCTTACACAATGCGTTCAGGGGCTGTGATGCAACCTGGATTGACCATATCTAGACCCACAGCTGGATGAGACATAAGGGTGGACACTCTTGGGGCTGAGAGGTTTGGTGAGGTTGGGTGAGCAAACGCAGACCCTTTAAAGTAATACTGCGTGGTACCCATCGCATGGGTCCCAAATCTCCAGGTTCAAGGACATCTTCCTACATCGAAAACATGCATGAGAAAACAAAAAGATGGTACACCATGTGATGGGGAAAGGTTTCTAAAACGCACCTCATTTCTCTTCTCCTTGTGCCCGGGGTCGCCATTCCAGCCGCTTTACTAACAATCTCCCTACTTGGAGCATCAGCACCTTTAACCTCCTGTTCCGTACAGGTTGCAATTTGTCCTGAGGCTGAACGGGAAGATGGGGAACCAGTGAGAGACTAGCTCTTGTTGTTGGTACAGGAACAGGTCACTCTATTTTCCCATCAGGAAGAAGAATTAACCACAGGCTCATCCTCCCCCCCCCGGAACCAGAACAGGGCCTGAAGCCATCCTGCGCTTTTGCGGCCAGCTCCCAAAAAAGCGAGTTGTAAAATGGAGCTTCAGGGCACTGCAATTCACAAACCTGCAGAGATATAAATGATAACTCTCGTCCACAAATATATTGAGGGAAGGCAAAGAAGAGGATTTGAAATCAAGGTAGAATTGCAGGAAACAGATTTCAGGAGGTAGATTCGAATCGCCTTTAAAGCACATGAAAAGCGGCAAAACGTTGACAATGATGCCCTTGGCCAAAAAGGGCGTATGCGTTTTTTCCTGAATATATTCAGGAAAAAACGCATACGCCCTTTTTGGCCAACCAAGCAACCTGGAAAGGCAAATCAGGGCAACAAAGAAGACTCGCTACCCATCGGTCAAAAGGGCCATGCTGAAAAATTCTCAAAACCAGAAATGCAGGACAGGCCATGGAGAAATGGGAGCCTTGCTACACTGATGGGCGCGATGTAAATTGCCAACAGCCACTCTGGAGAAGTGTACGGTGTGTCTTGAAACATCTAAAAAACACAGCTTAGAGAGCATAGGGCACTTCCACTCATGGGGGTATAAATTGGGAAAATGAAAAATCAGCAAGACACAAGCACCCCAAAGTTTAGGGCTGCTCTGTTGACAAGGACCTCCACTTCATTCCACCTTCAATATCCCAGGAAAGAGAAAAATGGATAAAGAAGTTGTGGTCCTTATGTACAATGGAATATCACTCAGCCATGAAATCAATGTCATAAGGCTAGTAGCAGCATGATGAGTGGATTTAGGTACGACGATTCTAAGTGAAATAAGTCACACAGAAAAGGACACTTCTCATAAGGTATCACTTATAGAGGGAATGTAAAAACCGTTACACTTGAACTGAATTACAAAACAGAACAGAGTCACACATGCAGAAAACACACTATGGCTGCTTAAAGGGAAAGGTGAGGTGGGGTGATACATAAAACAAGGGTTTCAAATTAGCTCAGATACCGTTCCATAAACCCAATATGTAATAGACAAGACCTACTCCTTGCTCAGAGAACTGGACTCAACACGCCCTATTCACCACACAAGAATATATCTGACTAGTAATAATCTTAAAACCTATGTATTGATATCTCTCTGTTAGTGTGTCAAGTGGGTGTAAAGCAGCATAAACACAGCAGTGAAAAGCAGCTAAACCCCATTATAAAAATAAATTACTTTTACAAACCCATGAAACAAAGACAGTGAAAGAGAGAGAAATTCTTACACAATGCGTTCAGGGGCTGTGATGCAACCTGGATTGACCATATCTAGACCCACAGCTGGATGAGACATAAGGGTGGACACTCTTGGGGCTGAGAGGTTTGGTGAGGTTGGGTGAGCAAACGCAGACCCTTTAAAGTAATACTGCGTGGTACCCATCCCATGGGTCCCAAATCTCCAGGTTCAAGGGCATCTTCCTACATCGAAAACATGCACGAGAAACCCAGAAGATGGTACACCGTGTGATGGGGAAAAATATCTAAAACGCACCTCATTTCTCATCTCCTTGTGCCCGGGTTCTCCATTCCAGCCGCTTTACTAGCAATCTCCTTATTTGGAGCATCAGCACCTTTAACCTCCTGTTCCGTGCAGGTTGCAATTTGTCCTGAGGATGAACGGGAAGACGGGGAACCAGTGAGAGACTAGCTCTTGGTGTTGGGACAGGCACAGGTCACTCTATTTTCCCATCAGGAAGAAGAATTAACCACAGGCTCATCATCCCCCCCGGAACCAGAACAGGGCCTGAAGCCATCCAGCGCTTTTGCGGCCAGCTCCCAAAAAAGCGAGTTGTAAAATGGAGCTTCAGGGCACTGCAATTCCCAACCTGCAGAGTTATAAATGATAACTCTCGTCCACAAATATATTGAGGGAAGGCAAAGAAGAGGATTTGAAATCAAGGCAGAATTGCAGGAAACAGATTTCAGGAGGTAGATTCGAATCGCCTTTAAAGCACATGAAAAGCGGCAAAACGTTGACAATGATGCCCTTGGCTAAAAATGGCGTATGCGTTTTTTCCTGAATATATTCAGGAAAAAACGCATACGCCCTTTTTGGCCAACCAAGCAACCTGGAAAGGCAAATCAGCGCTACAAAGAAGACTCGCTACCCATCGGTCAAAAGGGCCATGCTGAAAAAAGTCTCAAAACCAGAAATGCGGGACAGGCCATGGAGAAATGGGAGCCTTGCTACACTGATGGGCGGGATGTAAATTGCCAACAGCCACTCTGGAGAAGTGTACGGTGTGTCTTGAAACATCTAAAAAACACAGCTTAGAGAGCATAGGGCACTTCCACTCATGGGGGTATAAATTGGGAAAATGAAAAATCAGCAAGACACAAGCACCCCAAAGTTTAGGGCTGCTCTGTTGACAAGGACCTCCACTTCATTCCACCTTCAATATCCCAGGAAAGAGAAAAATGGATAAAGAAGTTGTGGTCCTTATGTACAATGGAATATCACTCAGCCATGAAATCGATGTCATAAGGCTAGTAGCAGCATGATGAGTGGATTTAGGTACGACGATTCTAAGTGAAATAAGTCACACAGAAAAGGACACTTCTCATAAGGTATCACTTATAGAGGGAATGTAAAAACTGTTACACTTGAACTGAATTACAAAACAGAACAGAGTCACACATGCAGAAAACACACTATGGCTGCTTAACGGGAAAGGTGAGGTGGGGTGATACATAAAACAAGGGTTTCAAATTAGCTCAGATACCGTTCCATAAACCCAATATGTAATAGACAAGACCTACTCCTTGCTCAGAGAACTGGACTCAACACGCCCTATTCACCGCACAAGAATATATCTGACTAGTAATAATCTTAAAACCTATGTATTGATATCTCTCTGTTAGTGTGTCAAGTGGGTGTAAAGCGGCATAAACACAGCAGTGAAAAGCAGCTAAACCCCAGTATAAAAATAAATTACTTCAAAAAACCCATGAAACAAAGACAGTGAAAGAGAGAGAAATTCTTACACAATGCGTTCAGGGGCTGTGATGCAACCTGGATTGACCATATCTAGACCCACAGCTGGATGAGACATAAGGGTGGACACTCTTGGGGCTGAGAGGTTTGGTGAGGTTGGGTGAGCAAACGCAGACCCTTTAAAGTAATACTGCGTGGTACCCATCGCATGGGTCCCAAATCTCCAGGTTCAAGGACATCTTCCTACATCGAAAACATGCATGAGAAAACAAAATGATGGTACACCATGTGATGGGGAAAGGTTTCTAAAACGCACCTCATTTCTCTTCTCCTTGTGCCCGGGGTCGCCATTCCAGCCGCTTTACTAACAATCTCCCTACTTGGAGCATCAGCACCTTTAACCTCCTGTTCCGTACAGGTTGCAATTTGTCCTGAGGCTGAACGGGAAGATGGGGAACCAGTGAGAGACTAGCTCTTGTTGTTGGTACAGGAACAGGTCACTCTATTTTCCCATCAGGAAGAAGAATTAACCACAGGCTCATCCTCCCCCCCCCCTGGAACCAGAACAGGGCCTGAAGCCATCCTGCGCTTTTGTGGCCAGCTCCCAAAAAAGCGAGTTGTAAAATGGAGCTTCAGGGCACTGCAATTCACAAACCTGCAGAGATATAAATGATAACTCTCGTCCACAAATATATTGAGGGAAGGCAAAGAAGAGGATTTGAAATCAAGGCAGAATTGCAGGAAACAGATTTCAGGAGGTAGATTCGAATCGCCTTTAAAGCACATGAAAAGCGGCAAAACGTTGACAATGATGCCCTTGGCCAAAAAGGGCGTATGCGTTTTTTCCTGAATATATTCAGGAAAAAATGCATACGCCCTTTTTGGCCAACCAAGCAACCTGGAAAGGCAAATCAGGGCAACAAAGAAGACTCGCTACCCATCGGTCAAAAGGGCCATGCTGAAAAAAGTCTCAAAACCAGAAATGCAGGACAGGCCATGGAGAAATGGGAGCCTTGCTACACTGATGGGCGGGATGTAAATTGCCAACAGCCACTCTGGAGGAGTGTACGGTGTGTCCTGAAACATCTAAAAAACACAGCTTAGAGAGCATAGGGCACTTCCACTCATGGGGGTATAAATTGGGAAAATGAAAAATCAGCAAGACACAAGCACCCCAAAGTTTAGGGCTGCTCTGTTGACAAGGACCTCCACTTCATTCCACCTTCAATATCCCAGGAAAGAGAAAAATGGATAAAGAAGTTGTGGTCCTTATGTACAATGGAATATCACTCAGCCATGAAATCAATGTCATAAGGCTAGTAGCAGCATGATGAGTGGATTTAGGTACGACGATTCTAAGTGAAATAAGTCACACAGAAAAGGACACTTCTCATAAGGTATCACTTATAGAGGGAATGTAAAAAGCGTTACACTTGAACTGAATTACAAAACAGAACAGAGTCACACATGCAGAAAACACACTATGGCTGCTTAACGGGAAAGGTGAGGTGGGGTGATACATAAAACAGGGGTTTCAAATTAGCTCAGATACCGTTCCATAAACCCAATATGTAATAGAAAAGACCTACTCCTTGCTCAGAGAACTGGACTCAACAGGCCCTATTCACTGCACAAGAATATATCTGACTAGTAATAATCTTAAAACCTATGTATTGATATCTCTCTGTTAGTGTGTCAAGTGGGTGTAAAGCGGCATAAACACAGCAGTGAAAAGCAGCTAAACCCCAGTATAAAAATAAATTACTTTGAAACACCCATGAAACAAAGACAGTGAAAGAGAGTGAAATTCTTACACAATGCGTTCAGGGGCTGTGATGCAACCTAGATTGACCATATCTAGACCCACAGCTGGATGAGACATAAGGGTGGACACTCTTGGGGCTGAGAGGTTTGGTGAGGTTGGGTGAGCAAACGCAGACCCTTTAAAGTAATACTGCGTGGTACCCATCGCATGGGTCCCAAATCTCCAGGTTCAAGGACATCTTCCTACATCGAAAACATGCATGAGAAAACAAAAAGATGGTACACCATGTGATGGGGAAAGGTTTCTAAAACGCACCTCATTTCTCTTCTCCTTGTGCCCGGGGTCGCCATTCCAGCCGCTTTACTAACAATCTCCCTACTTGGAGCATCAGCACCTTTAACCTCCTGTTCCGTACAGGTTGCAATTTGTCCTGAGGATGAACGGGTAGTCGGGGAACCAGTGAGAGACTAGCTCTTGTTGTTGGCACAGGCACAGGTCACTCTATTTTCCCATCAGGAAGAAGAATTAACCACAGGCTCATCATCCCCCCCCGGAACCAGAACAGGGCCTGAAGCCATCCTGCGCTTTTGCGGCCAGCTCCCAAAAAAGCGACTTGTAAAATGGAGCTTCAGGGCACTGCAATTCACAAACCTGCAGAGTTATAAATGATAACTCTCGTCCACAAATATATTGAGGGAAGGCAAAGAAGAGGATTTGAAATCAAGGCAGAATTGCAGGAAACAGATTTCAGGAGGTAGATTCGAATCGCCTTTAAAGCACATGAAAAGCGGCAAAACGCTGACAATGATGCCCTTGGCCAAAAAGGGCGTATGCGTTTTTTCCTGAATATATTCAGGAAAAAACCCATACGCCCTTTTTGGCCAACCAAGCAACCTGGAAAGGCAAATCAGGGCTACAAAGAAGACTCGCTACCCATTGGTCAAAAGGGCCATGCTGAAAAAATTCTCAAAACCAGAAATGCGGGACAGGCCATGGAGAAATGGGAGCCTTGCTACACTGATGGGCGGGATGTAAATTGCCAACAGCCACTCTGGAGAAGTGTACGGTGTGTCTTGAAACATCTAAAAAACACAGCTTAGAGAGCATAGGGCACTTCCACTCATGGGGGTATAAATTGGGAAAATGAAAAATCAGCAAGACACAAGCACCCCAAAGTTTAGGGCTGCTCTGTTGACAAGGACCTCCACTTCATTCCACCTTCAATATCCCAGGAAAGAGAAAAATGGATAAAGAAGTTGTGGTCCTTATGTACAATGGAATATCACTCAGCCATGAAATCGATGTCATAAGGCTAGTAGCAGCATGATGAGTGGATTTAGGTACGACGATTCTAAGTGAAATAAGTCACACAGAAAAGGACACTTCTCATAAGGTATCACTTATAGAGGGAATGTAAAAACTGTTACACTTGAACTGAATTACAAAACAGAACAGAGTCACACATGCAGAAAACACACTATGGCTGCTTAACGGGAAAGGTGAGGTGGGGTGATACATAAAACAAGGGTTTCAAATTAGCTCAGATACCGTTCCATAAACCCAATATGTAATAGACAAGACCTACTCCTTGCTCAGAGAACTGGACTCAACACGCCCTATTCACCGCACAAGAATATATCTGACTAGTAATAATCTTAAAACCTATGTATTGATATCTCTCTGTTAGTGTGTCAAGTGGGTGTAAAGCGGCATAAACACAGCAGTGAAAAGCAGCTAAACCCCAGTATAAAAATAAATTACTTCAAAAAACCCATGAAACAAAGACAGTGAAAGAGAGAGAAATTCTTACACAATGCGTTCAGGGGCTGTGATGCAACCTGGATTGACCATATCTAGACCCACAGCTGGATGAGACATAAGGGTGGACACTCTTGGGGCTGAGAGGTTTGGTGAGGTTGGGTGAGCAAACGCAGACCCTTTAAAGTAATACTGCGTGGTACCCATCGCATGGGTCCCAAATCTCCAGGTTCAAGGACATCTTCCTACATCGAAAACATGCATGAGAAAACAAAATGATGGTACACCATGTGATGGGGAAAGGTTTCTAAAACGCACCTCATTTCTCTTCTCCTTGTGCCCGGGGTCGCCATTCCAGCCGCTTTACTAACAATCTCCCTACTTGGAGCATCAGCACCTTTAACCTCCTGTTCCGTACAGGTTGCAATTTGTCCTGAGGCTGAACGGGAAGATGGGGAACCAGTGAGAGACTAGCTCTTGTTGTTGGTACAGGAACAGGTCACTCTATTTTCCCATCAGGAAGAAGAATTAACCACAGGCTCATCCTCCCCCCCCCCCGGAACCAGAACAGGGCCTGAAGCCATCCTGCGCTTTTGTGGCCAGCTCCCAAAAAAGCGAGTTGTAAAATGGAGCTTCAGGGCACTGCAATTCACAAACCTGCAGAGATATAAATGATAACTCTCGTCCACAAATATATTGAGGGAAGGCAAAGAAGAGGATTTGAAATCAAGGCAGAATTGCAGGAAACAGATTTCAGGAGGTAGATTCGAATCGCCTTTAAAGCACATGAAAAGCGGCAAAACGTTGACAATGATGCCCTTGGCCAAAAAGGGCGTATGCGTTTTTTCCTGAATATATTCAGGAAAAAACGCATACGCCCTTTTTGGCCAACCAAGCAACCTGGAAAGGCAAATCAGGGCAACAAAGAAGACTCGCTACCCATCGGTCAAAAGGGCCATGCTGAAAAAAGTCTCAAAACCAGAAATGCAGGACAGGCCATGGAGAAATGGGAGCCTTGCTACACTGATGGGCGGGATGTAAATTGCCAACAGCCACTCTGGAGGAGTGTACGGTGTGTCCTGAAACATCTAAAAAACACAGCTTAGAGAGCATAGGGCACTTCCACTCATGGGGGTATAAATTGGGAAAATGAAAAATCAGCAAGACACAAGCACCCCAAAGTTTAGGGCTGCTCTGTTGACAAGGACCTCCACTTCATTCCACCTTCAATATCCCAGGAAAGAGAAAAATGGATAAAGAAGTTGTGGTCCTTATGTACAATGGAATATCACTCAGCCATGAAATCAATGTCATAAGGCTAGTAGCAGCATGATTAGTGGATTTAGGTACGACGATTCTAAGTGAAATAAGTCACACAGAAAAGGACACTTCTCATAAGGTATCACTTATAGAGGGAATGTAAAAAGCGTTACACTTGAACTGAATTACAAAACAGAACAGAGTCACACATGCAGAAAACACACTATGGCTGCTTAACGGGAAAGGTGAGGTGGGGTGATACATAAAACAGGGGTTTCAAATTAGCTCAGATACCGTTCCATAAACCCAATATGTAATAGAAAAGACCTACTCCTTGCTCAGAGAACTGGACTCAACAGGCCCTATTCACTGCACAAGAATATATCTGACTAGTAATAATCTTAAAACCTATGTATTGATATCTCTCTGTTAGTGTGTCAAGTGGGTGTAAAGCGGCATAAACACAGCAGTGAAAAGCAGCTAAACCCCAGTATAAAAATAAATTACTTCGAAAAACCCATGAAACAAAGACAGTGAAAGAGAGTGAAATTCTTACACAATGCGTTCAGGGGCTGTGATGCAACCTAGATTGACCATATCTAGACCCACAGCTGGATGAGACATAAGGGTGGACACTCTTGGGGCTGAGAGGTTTGGTGAGGTTGGGTGAGCAAACGCAGACCCTTTAAAGTAATACTGCGTGGTACCCATCGCATGGGTCCCAAATCTCCAGGTTCAAGGACATCTTCCTACATCGAAAACATGCATGAGAAAACAAAAAGATGGTACACCATGTGATGGGGAAAGGTTTCTAAAACGCACCTCATTTCTCTTCTCCTTGTGCCCGGGGTCGCCATTCCAGCCGCTTTACTAACAATCTCCCTACTTGGAGCATCAGCACCTTTAACCTCCTGTTCCGTACAGGTTGCAATTTGTCCTGAGGATGAACGGGTAGTCGGGGAACCAGTGAGAGACTAGCTCTTGTTGTTGGCACAGGCACAGGTCACTCTATTTTCCCATCAGGAAGAAGAATTAACCACAGGCTCATCATCCCCCCCCGGAACCAGAACAGGGCCTGAAGCCATCCTGCGCTTTTGCGGCCAGCTCCCAAAAAAGCGACTTGTAAAATGGAGCTTCAGGGCACTGCAATTCACAAACCTGCAGAGTTATAAATGATAACTCTCGTCCACAAATATATTGAGGGAAGGCAAAGAAGAGGATTTGAAATCAAGGCAGAATTGCAGGAAACAGATTTCAGGAGGTAGATTCGAATCGCCTTTAAAGCACATGAAAAGCGGCAAAACGCTGACAATGATGCCCTTGGCCAAAAAGGGCGTATGCGTTTTTTCCTGAATATATTCAGGAAAAAACCCATACGCCCTTTTTGGCCAACCAAGCAACCTGGAAAGGCAAATCAGGGCTACAAAGAAGACTCGCTACCCATTGGTGAAAAGGGCCATGCTGAAAAAAGTCTCAAAACCAGAAATGCAGGACAGGCCATGGAGAAATGGGAGCCTTGCTACACTGATGGGCGCGATGTAAATTGCCAACAGCCACTCTGGAGAAGTGTACGGTGTGTCTTGAAACATCTAAAAAACACAGCTTAGAGAGCATAGGGCACTTCCACTCATGGGGGTATAAATTGGGAAAATGAAAAATCAGCAAGACACAAGCACCCCAAAGTTTAGGGCTGCTCTGTTGACAAGGACCTCCACTTCATTCCACCTTCAATATCCCAGGAAAGAGAAAAATGGATAAAGAAGTTGTGGTCCTTATGTACAATGGAATATCACTCAGCCATGAAATCAATGTCATAAGGCTAGTAGCAGCATGATGAGTGGATTTAGGTACGACGATTCTAAGTGAAATAAGTCACACAGAAAAGGACACTTCTCATAAGGTATCACTTTTAGAGGGAATGTAAAAACCGTTACACTTGAACTGAATTACAAAACAGAACAGAGTCACACATGCAGAAAACAGACTATGGCTGCTTAACGGGAAAGGTGAGGTGGGGTGATACATAAAACAAGGGTATCAAATTAGCTCAGATACCGTTCCATAAACCCAATATGTAGTAGACAAGACCTACTCCTTGCTCAGAGAACTGGACTCAACACGCCCTATTCACCACACAAGAATATATCTGACTAGTAATAATCTTAAAACCTATGTATTGATATCTCTCTGTTAGTGTGTCAAGTGGGTGTAAAGCAGCATAAACACAGCAGTGAAAAGCAGCTAAACCCCATTATAAAAATAAATTACTTTTACAAACCCATGAAACAAAGACAGTGAAAGAGAGAGAAATTCTTACACAATGCGTTCAGGGGCTGTGATGCAACCTGGATTGACCATATCTAGACCCACAGCTGGATGAGACATAAGGGTGGACACTCTTGGGGCTGAGAGGTTTGGTGAGGTTGGGTGAGCAAACGCAGACCCTTTAAAGTAATACTGCGTGGTACCCATCCCATGGGTCCCAAATCTCCAGGTTCAAGGGCATCTTTCTACATCGAAAACATGCACGAGAAACCCAGAAGATGGTACACCGTGTGATGGGGAAAAATATCTAAAACGCACCTCATTTCTCATCTCCTTGTTCCCGGGTTCTCCATTCCAGCCGCTTTACTAGCAATCTCCTTATTTGGAGCATCAGCACCTTTAACCTCCTGTTCCGTGCAGGTTGCAATTTGTCCTGAGGATGAACGGGAAGACGGGGAACCAGTGAGAGACTAGCTCTTGGTGTTGGGACAGGCACAGGTCACTCTATTTTCCCATCAGGAAGAAGAATTAACCACAGGCTCATCATCCCCCCCGGAACCAGAACAGGGCCTGAAGCCATCCAGCGCTTTTGCGGCCAGCTCCCAAAAAAGCGAGTTGTAAAATGGAGCTTCAGGGCACTGCAATTCCCAAACCTGCAGAGTTATAAATGATAACTCTCGTCCACAAATATATTGAAGGAAGGCAAAGAAGAGGATTTGAAATCAAGGCAGAATTGCAGGAAACAGATTTCAGGAGGCAGATTCGAATCGCCTTTAAAGCACATGAAAAGCGGCAAAACGTTGACAAAGATGCCCTTGGCTAAAAATGGCGTATGCGTTTTTTCCTGAATATATTCAGGAAAAAACGCATACGCCCTTTTTGGCCAACCAAGCAACCTGGAAAGGCAAATCAGCGCTACAAAGAAGACTCGCTACCCATCGGTCAAAAGGGCCATGCTGAAAAAAGTCTCAAAACCAGAAATGCGGGACAGGCCATGGAGAAATGGGAGCCTTGCTACACTGATGGGCGGGATGTAAATTGCCAACAGCCACTCTGGAGAAGTGTACGGTGTGTCTTGAAACATCTAAAAAACACAGCTTAGAGAGCATAGGGCACTTCCACTCATGGGGGTATAAATTGGGAAAATGAAAAATCAGCAAGACACAAGCACCCCAAAGTTTAGGGCTGCTCTGTTGACAAAGACCTTCACTTCATTCCACCTTCAATATCCCAGGAAAGAGAGAAATGGATAAAGAAGTTGTGGTCCTTATGTACAATGGAATATCACTCAGCCATGAAATCGATGTCATAAGGCTAGTAGCAGCATGATGAGTGGATTTAGGTACGACGATTCTAAGTGAAATAAGTCACACAGAAAAGGACACTTCTCATAAGGTATCACTAATAGAGGGAATGTAAAAACTGTTACACTTGAACTGAATTACAAAACAGAACAGAGTCACACATGCAGAAAACACACTATGGCTGCTTAACGGGAAAGGTGAGGTGGGGTGATACATAAAACAAGGGTTTCAAATTAGCTCAGATACCGTTCCATAAACCCAATATGTAATAGACAAGACCTACTCCTTGCTCAGAGAACTGGACTCAACACGCCCTATTCACCGCACAAGAATATATCTGACTAGTAATAATCTTAAAACCTATGTATTGATATCTCTCTGTTAGTGTGTCAAGTGGGTGTAAAGCGGCATAAACACAGCCGTGAAAAGCAGCTAAACCCCAGTATAAAAATAAATTACTTCAAAAAACCCGTGAAACAAAGACAGTGAAAGAGAGAGAAATTCTTACACAATGCGTTCAGGGGCTGTGATGCAACCTGGATTGACCATATCTAGACCCACAGCTGGATGAGACATAAGGGTGGACACTCTTGGGGCTGAGAGGTTTGGTGAGGTTGGGTGAGCAAACGCAGACCCTTTAAAGTAATACTGCGTGGTACCCATCGCATGGGTCCCAAATCTCCAGGTTCAAGGACATCTTCCTACATCGAAAACATGCATGAGAAAACAAAAAGATGGTACACCATGTGATGGGGAAAGGTTTCTAAAACGCACCTCATTTCTCTTCTCCTTGTGCCCGGGGTCGCCATTCCAGCCGCTTTACTAACAATCTCCCTACTTGGAGCATCAGCACCTTTAACCTCCTGTTCCGTACAGGTTGCAATTTGTCCTGAGGATGAACGGGTAGACGGGGAACCAGTGAGAGACTAGCTCTTGTTGTTGGCACAGGCACAGGTCACTCTATTTTCCCATCAGGAAGAAGAATTAACCACAGGCTCATCATCCCCCCCCGGAACCAGAACAGGGCCTGAAGCCATCCTGCGCTTTTGCGGCCAGCTCCCAAAAAAGCGACTTGTAAAATGGAGCTTCAGGGCACTGCAATTCACAAACCTACAGAGTTATAAATGATAACTCTCGTCCACAAATATATTGAGGGAAGGCAAAGAAGAGGATTTGAAATCAAGGCAGAATTGCAGGAAACAGATTTCAGGAGGTAGATTCGAATCGCCTTTAAAGCACATGAAAAGCGGCAAAACGTTGACAATGATGCCCTTGGCCAAAAAGGGCGTATGCGTTTTTTCCTGAATATATTCAGGAAAAAACCCATACGCCCTTTTTGGCCAACCAAGCAACCTGGAAAGGCAAATCAGGGCTACAAAGAAGACTCGCTACCCATCGGTCAAAAGGGCCATGCTGAAAAAAGTCTCAAAACCAGAAATGCAGGACAGGAAATGGAGAAATGGGAGCCTTGCTACACTGATGGGCGCGATGTAAATTGCCAACAGCCACTCTGGAGAAGTGTACGGTGTGTCTTGAAACATCTAAAAAACACAGCTTAGAGAGCATAGGGCACTTCCACTCATGGGGGTATAAATTGGGAAAATCAAAAATCAGCAAGACACAAGCACCCCAAAGTTTAGGGCTGCTCTGTTGACAAGGACCTCCACTTCATTCCACCTTCAATATCCCAGGAAAGAGAAAAATGGATAAAGAAGTTGTGGTCCTTATGTACAATGGAATATCACTCAGCCATGAAATCAATGTCATAAGGCTAGTAGCAGCATGATGAGTGGATTTAGGTACGACGATTCTAAGTGAAATAAGTCACACAGAAAAGGACACTTCTTATAAGGTATCACTTATAGAGGGAATGTAAAAACCGTTACACTTGAACTGAATTACAAAACAGAACAGAGTCACACATGCAGAAAACACACTATGGCTGCTTAAAGGGAAAGGTGAGGTGGGGTGATACATAAAACAAGGGTTTCAAATTAGCTCAGATACCGTTCCATAAACCCAATATGTAATAGACAAGACCTACTCCTTGCTCAGAGAACTGGACTCAACACGCCCTATTCACCACACAAGAATATATCTGACTAGTAATGATCTTAAAACCTATGTATTGATATCTCTCTGTTAGTGTGTCAAGTGGGTGTAAAGCAGCATAAACACAGCAGTGAAAAGCAGCTAAACCCCATTATAAAAATAAATTACTTTGAAAAACCCATGAAACAAAGACAGTGAAAGAGAGAGAAATTCTTACACAATGCGTTCAGGGGCTGTGATGCAACCTGGATTGACCATATCTAGACCCACAGCTGGATGAGACATAAGGGTGGACACTCTTGGGGCTGAGAGGTGTGGTGAGGTTGGGTGAGCAAACGCAGACCCTTTAAAGTAATACTGCGTGGTACCCATCGCATGGGTCCCAAATCTCCAGGTTCAAGGACATCTTCCTACATCGAAAACATGCATGAGAAAACAAAATGATGGTACACCATGTGATGGGGAAAGGTTTCTAAAACGCACCTCATTTCTCTTCTCCTTGTGCCCGGGTTGGCCATTCCAGCCGCTTTACTAACAATCTCCCTACTTGGAGCATCAGCACCTTTAACCTCCTGTTCCGTACAGGTTGCAATTTGTCCTGATGATGAACGGGTAGACGGGGAACCAGTGAGAGACTAGCTCTTGGTGTTGGGACAGGCACAGGTCACTCTATCTTCCCATCAGGAAGAAGAATTACCCACAGGCTCATCCACCCCACGGGAACCAGAACAGGGCCTGAAGCCATCCAGCGCTTTTGCGGCCAGCTCCCAAAAAAGCGAGTTGTAAAATGGAGCTTCAGGGCGCTGCAATTCCCAAACCTGCAGAGTTATAAATGATAACTCTCGTCCACAAATATATTGAGGGAAGGCAAAGAAGAGGATTTGAAATCAAGGCAGAATTGCAGGAAACAGATTTCAGGAGGTAGATTCGAATCGCCTTTAAAGCACATGAAAAGCGGCAAAACGTTGACAATGATGCCCTTGGCTAAAAATGGCGTATGCGTTTTTTCCTGAATATATTCAGGAAAAAACGCATACGCCCTTTTTGGCCAACCAAGCAACCTGGAAAGGCAAATCAGCGCTACAAAGAAGACTCGCTACCCATCGGTCAAAAGGGCCATGCTGAAAAAAGTCTCAAAACCAGAAATGCGGGACAGGCCATGGAGAAATGGGAGCCTTGCTACACTGATGGGCGGGATGTAAATTGCCAACAGCCACTCTGGAGAAGTGTACGGTGTGTCTTGAAACATCTAAAAAACACAGCTTAGAGAGCATAGGGCACTTCCACTCATGGGGGTATAAATTGGGAAAATGAAAAATCAGCAAGACACAAGCACCCCAAAGTTTAGGGCTGCTCTGTTGACAAGGACCTCCACTTCATTCCACCTTCAATATCCCAGGAAAGAGAAAAATGGATAAAGAAGTTGTGGTCCTTATGTACAATGGAATATCACTCAGCCATGAAATCGATGTCATAAGGCTAGTAGCAGCATGATGAGTGGATTTAGGTACGACGATTCTAAGTGAAATAAGTCACACAGAAAAGGACACTTCTCATAAGGTATCACTTATAGAGGGAATGTAAAAACTGTTACACTTGAACTGAATTACAAAACAGAACAGAGTCACACATGCAGAAAACACACTATGGCTGCTTATCGGGAAAGGTGAGGTGGGGTGATACATAAAACAAGGGTTTCAAATTAGCTCAGATACCGTTCCATAAACCCAATATGTAATAGACAAGACCTACTCCTTGCTCAGAGAACTGGACTCAACACGCCCTATTCACCGCACAAGAATATATCTGACTAGTAATAATCTTAAAACCTATGTATTGATATCTCTCTGTTAGTGTGTCAAGTGGGTGTAAAGCGGCATAAACACAGCAGTGAAAAGCAGCTAAACCCCATTGTAAAAATAAATTACTTTGAAAAACCAATGAAACAAAGACAGTGAAAGAGAGAGAAATACATACACAATGCGTTCAGGGGCTGTGATGCAACCTGGATTGACCATATCTAGACCCACAGCTGGATGAGACATAAGGGTGGACACTCTTGGGGCTGAGAGGTTTGGTGAGGTTGGGTGAGCAAACGCAGACCCTTTAAAGTAGTACTGCGTGGTACCCATCGCATGGGTCCCAAATCTCCAGGTTCAAGGACATCTTCCTACATCGAAAACATGCATGAGAAAACAAAATGATGGTACACCATGTGATGGGGAAAGGTTTCTAAAACGCACCTCATTTCTCTTCTCCTTGTGCCCGGGTTGGCCATTCCAGCCGCTTTACTAACAATCTCCCTACTTGGAGCATCAGCACCTTTAACCTCCTGTTCCGTACAGGTTGCAATTTGTCCTGAGGATGAACGGGTAGACGGGGAACCAGTGAGAGACTAGCTCTTGGTGTTGGGACAGGCACAGGTCACTCTATCTTCCCATCAGGAAGAAGAATTACCCACAGGCTCATCCACCCCCCGGGAACCAGAACAGGGCCTGAAGCCATCCTGCGCTTTTGCGGCCAGCTCCCAAAAAAGCGAGTTGTAAAATGGAGCTTCAGGGCACTGCAATTCACAAACCTGCAGAGTTATAAATCATAACTCCCGTCCACAAATATATTGAGGGAAGGCAAAGAAGAGGATTTGAAATCAAGGCAGATTTGCAGGAAACAGATTCCAGGAGGTAGATTCAAATCGCCTTTAAAGCACATGAAAAGCGGCAAAACGTTGACAATGATGCCCTTGGCCAAAAAGGGCGTATGCGTTTTTTCCTGAATATATTCAGGAAAAAACGCATACGCCCTTTTTGGCCAACCAAGCAACCTGGAAAGGCAAATCAGCGCTACAAAGAAGACTCGCTACCCATCTGTTAAAAGGGCCATGCTGAAAAAAGTCTCAAAACCAGAAATGCAGGACAGGCCATGGAGAAATGGGAGCCTTGCTACACTGATGGGCGGGATGTAAATTGCCAACAACCACTCTGGAGAAGTGTACGGTGTGTCCTGAAACATCTAAAAAACACAGCTTAGAGAGCATAGGGCACTTCCACTCATATGGGTATAAATTGGGAAAATGAAAAATCAGCAAGACACAAGCACCCCAAAGTTTAGGGCTGCTCTGTTGACAAGGACCTCCACTTCATTCCACCTTCAATATCCCAGGAAAGAGAAAAATGGATAAAGAAGTTGTGGTCCTTATGTACAATGGAATATCACTCAGCCATGAAATCAATGTCATAAGGCTAGTAGCAGCATGATGAGTGGATTTAGGTTCGACGATTCTAAGTGAAATAAGTCACACAGAAAAGGACACTTCTCATAAGGTATCACTTATAGAGGGAATGTAAAAACCGTTACACTTGAACTGAATTACAAAACAGAACAGAGTCACACATGCAGAAAACACACTATGGCTGCTTAACGGGAAAGGTGAGGTGGGGTGATACATAAAACAAGCGTTTCAAATTAGCTCAGATACCGTTCCATAAACCCAATATGTAATAGACAAGACCTACTCCTTGCTCAGAGAACTGGACTCAACACGCCCTATTCACCACACAAGAATATATCTGACTAGTAATAATCTTAAAACCTATGTATTGATATCTCTCTGTTAGTGTGTCAAGTGGGTGTAAAGCGGCATTAACACAGCAGTGAAAAGCAGCTAAACCCCAGTATAAAAATAAATTACTTCGAAAAACCCATGAAACAAAGACAGTGAAAGAGAGAGAAATTCTTACACAATGCGTTCAGGGGCTGTGATGCAACCTGGATTGACCATATCTAGACCCACAGCTGGATGAGACATAAGGGTGGACACTCTTGGGGCTGAGAGGTTTGGTGAGGTTGGGTGAGCAAACTCAGACCCTTTAAAGTAATACTGCGTGGTACCCATCGCATGGGTCCCAAATCTCCAGGTTCAAGGACATCTTCCTACATCGAAAACATGCATGAGAAAACAAAAAGATGGTACACCATGTGATGGGGAAAGGTTTCTAAAACGCACCTCATTTCTCTTCTCCTTGTGCCCGGGGTCACCATTCCAGCCGCTTAACTAACAATCTCCCTACTTGGAGCATCAGCACCTTTAACCTCCTGTTCCGTACAGGTTGCAATTTGTCCTGAGGCTGAACGGGAAGATGGGGAACCAGTGAGAGACTACCTCTTGTTGTTGGGACAGGAACAGGTCACTCTATTTTCCCATCAGGAAGAAGAATTTACCACAGGCTCATCCTCCCCCCCCCCGGAACCAGAACAGGGCCTGAAGCCATCCTGCGCTTTTGCGGCCAGCTCCCAAAAAAGCGAGTTGTAAAATGGAGCTTCAGGGCACTGCAATTCACAAACCTGCAGAGATATAAATGATAACTCTCGTCCACAAATATATTGAGGGAAGGCAAAGAAGAGGATTTGAAATCAAGGCAGAATTGCAGGAAACAGATTTCAGGAGGTAGATTCGAATCGCCTTTAAAGCACATGAAAAGCGGCAAAACGTTGACAATGATGCCCTTGGCCAAAAAGGGCGTATGTGCTTTTTCCTGAATATATTCAGGAAAAAATGAATACGCCCTTTTTGGCCAACCAAGCAACCTGGAAAGGCAAATCAGGGCAACAAAGAAGACTCGCTACCCATCGGTCAAAAGGGCCATGCTGAAAAAAGTCTCAAAACCAGAAATGCAGGACAGGCCATGGAGAAATGGGAGCCTTGCTACACTGATGGGCGGGATGTAAATTGCCAACAGCCACTCTGGAGAAGTGTACGGTGTGTCCTGAAACATCTAAAAAACACAGCTTAGAGAGCATAGGGCACTTCCACTCATGGGGGTATAAATTGGGAAAATGAAAAATCAGCAAGAAACAAACACCCCAAAGTTTACGGCTGCTCTGTTGACAAGGACCTCCACTTCATTCCACCTTCAATATCCCAGGAAAGAGAAAAATGGATAAAGAAGTTGTGGTCCTTATGTACAATGGAATATCACTCAGCCATGAAATCAATGTCATAAGGCTAGTAGCAGCATGATGAGTGGATTTAGGTACGACGATTCTAAGTGAAATAAGTCACACAGAAAAGGACACTTCTCATAAGGTATCACTTATAGAGGGAATGTAAAAAGCGTTACACTTGAACTGAATTACAAAACAGAACAGAGTCACACATGCAGAAAACACACTATGGCTGCTTAACGGGAAAGGTGAGGTGGGGTGATACATAAAACAAGGGTATCAAATTAGCTCAGATACCGTTCCATAAACCCAATATGTAATAGACAAGACCTACTCCTTGCTCAGAGAACTGGACTCAACACGCCCTATTCACCGCACAAGAATATATCTGACTAGTAATAATCTTAAAACCTATGTATTGATATATCTCTGTTTAGTGTGTCAAGTGGGTGTAAAGTGGCATAAACACAGCAGTGAAAAGCAGCTAAACCCCAGTATAAAAATAAATTACTTCGAAAAACCCATGAAACAAAGACAGTGAAAGAGAGTGAAATTCTTACACAATGCGTTCAGGGGCTGTGATGCAACCTAGATTGACCATATCTAGACCCACAGCTGGATGAGACATAAGGGTGGACACTCTTGGGGCTGAGAGGTTTGGTGAGGTTGGGTGAGCAAACGCAGACCCTTTAAAGTAATACTGCGTGGTACCCATCGCATGGGTCCCAAATCTCCAGGTTCAAGGACATCTTCCTACATCGAAAACATGCATGAGAAAACAAAAAGATGGTACACCATGTGATGGGGAAAGGTTTCTAAAACGCACCTCATTTCTCTTCTCCTTGTGCCCAGGTTCGCCATTCCAGCCGCTTTACTAACAATCTCCCTACTTGGAGCATCAGCACCTTTAACCTCCTGTTCCGTACAGGTTGCAATTTGTCCTGAGGATGAACGGGTAGACGGGGAACCAGTGAGAGACTAGCTCTTGTTGTTGGCACAGGCACAGGTCACTCTATTTTCCCATCAGGAAGAAGAATTAACCACAGGCTCATCATCCCACCCGGAACCAGAACAGGGCCTGAAGCCATCCAGCGCTTTGGCGGCCAGCTCCCAAAAAAGCGACTTGTAAAATGGAGCTTCAGGGCACTGCAATTCACAAACCTGCAGAGTTATAAATGATAACTCTCGTCCACAAATATATTGAGGGAAGGCAAAGAAGAGGATTTGAAATCAAGGCAGAATTGCAGGAAACAGATTTCAGGAGGTAGATTCGAATCGCCTTTAAAGCACATGAAAAGCGGCAAAACGTTGACAATGATGCCCTTGGCCAAAAAGGGCGTATGCGTTTTTTCCTGAATATATCCAGGAAAAAACGCATACGCCCTTTTTGGCCCACCAAGCAACCTGGAAAGGCAAATCAGCACTACAAAGAAGACTCGCTACCCATCGGTCAAAAGGGCCATGCTGAAAAAAGTCTCAAAACCAGAAATGCGGGACAGGCCATGGAGAAATGGGAGCCTTGCTACACTGATGGGCGGGATGTAAATTGCCAACAGCCACTCTGGAGAAGTGTACGGTGTGTCTTGAAACATCTAAAAAACACAGCTTAGAGAGCATAGGGCACTTCCACTCATGGGGGTATAAATTGGGAAAATGAAAAATCAGCAAGACACAAGCACCCCAAAGTTTAGGGCTGCTCTGTTGACAAGGACCTCCACTTCATTCCACCTTCAATATCCCAGGAAAGAGAAAAATGGATAAAGAAGTTGTGGTCCTTATGTACAATGGAATATCACTCAGCCATGAAATCGATGTCATAAGGCTAGTAGCAGCATGATGAGTGGATTTAGGTACGACGATTCTAAGTGAAATAAGTCACACAGAGAAGGACACTTCTCATAAGGTATCACTTATAGAGGGAATGTAAAAACTGTTACACTTGAACTGAATTACAAAACAGAACAGAGTCACACATGCAGAAAACACACTATGGCTGCTTATCGGGAAAGGTGAGGTGGGGTGATACATAAAACAAGGGTTTCAAATTAGCTCAGATACCGTTCCATAAACCCAATATGTAATAGACAAGACCTACTCCTTGCTCAGAGAACTGGACACAACACGCCCTATTCACCGCACAAGAATATATCTGACTAGTAATAATCTTAAAACCTATGTATTGATATCTCTCTGTTAGTGTGTCAAGTGGGTGTAAAGCGGCATAAACACAGCAGTGAAAAGCAGCTAAACCCCAGTATAAAAATAAATTACTTCGAAAAACCCATGAAACAAAGACAGTGAAAGAGAGAGAAATTCTTACACAATGCGTTCAGGGGCTGTGATGCAACCTGGATTGACCATATCTAGACCCACAGCTGGATGAGACATAAGGGTGGACACTCTTGGGGCTGAGAGGTTTGGTGAGGTTGGGTGAGCAAACGCAGACCCTTTAAAGTAATACTGCGTGGTACCCATCGCATGGGTCCCAAATCTCCAGGTTCAAGGACATCTTCCTACATCGAAAACATGCATGAGAAAACAAAAAGATGGTACACCATGTGATGGGGAAAGGTTTCTAAAACGCACCTCATTTCTCTTCTCCTTGTGCCCGGGGTCGCCATTCCAGCCGCTTTACTAACAATCTCCCTACTTGGAGCATCAGCACCTTTAACCTCCTGTTCTGTGCAGGTTGCAATTTGTCCTGAGGATGAACGGGTAGACGGGGAACCAGTGAGAGACTAGCTCTTGGTGTTGGGACAGGCACAGGTCACTCTATATTCCCATCAGGAAGAAGAATTAACCACAGGCTCATCCTCCCCCCCGGAACCAGAACAGGGCCTGAAGCCATCCTGCGCTTTTGCGGCCAGCTCCCAAAAAAGCGAGTTGTAAAATGGAGCTTCAGGGCACTGCAATTCACAAACCTGCAGAGTTATAAATGATAACTCTCGTCCACAAATATATTGAGGGAAGGCAAAGAAGAGGATTTGAAATCAAGGCAGAATTGCAGGAAACAGATTTCAGGAGGTAGATTCGAATCGCCTTTAAAGCACATGAAAAGCGGCAAAACGTTGACAATGATGCCCTTGGCCAAAAAGGGCGTATGCGTTTTTTCCTGAATATATTCAGGAAAAAACGCATACGCCCTTTTTGGCCAACCAAGCAACCTGGAAAGGCAAATCAGCGCTACAAAGAAGACTCGCTACCCATCGGTCAAAAGGGCCATGCTGAAAAAAGTCTCAAAACCAGAAATGCAGGACAGGCCATGGAGAAATGGGAGCCTTGCTACACTGATCGGCGGGATGTAAATTGCCAACAGCCACTCTGGAGAAGTGTACGGTGTGTCCTGAAACATCTAAAAAACACAGCTTAGAGAGCATAGGGCACTTCCACTCATATGGGTATAAATTGGGAAAATGAAAAATCAGCAAGACACAAGCACCCCAAAGTTTAGGGCTGCTCTGTTGACAAGGACCTCCACTTCATTCCACCTTCAATATCCCAGGAAAGAGAAAAATGGATAAAGAAGTTGTGGTCCTTATGTACAATGGAATATCACTCAGCCATGAAATCAATCTCATAAGGCTAGTAGCAGCATGATGAGTGGATTTAGGTACGACGATTCTAAGGGAAATAAGTCACACAGAAAAGGACACTTCTCATAAGGTATCACTTATAGAGGGACTGTAAAAACCGTTACACTTGAACTGAATTACAAAACAGAACAGAGTCACACATGCAGAAAACACACTATGGCTGCTTAACGGGAAAGGTGAGGTGGGGTGATACATAAAACAAGGGTTTCAAATTAGCTCAGATACCGTTCCATAAACCCAATATGTAATCGACAAGACGTACTCCTTGCTCAGAGAACTGGACTCAACACGCCCTATTCACCGCACAAGAATATATCTGACTAGTAATAATCTTAAAACCTATGTATTGATATCTCTCTGTTAGTGCGTCAAGTGGGTGTAAAGCGGCATAAACACAGCAGTGAAAAGCAGCTAAACCCCATTATAAAAATAAATTACTTTGAAAAACCCATGAAACAAAGACAGTGAAAGAGAGAGAAATTCTTACACAATGCGTTCAGGGGCTGTGATGCAACCTGGATTGACCATATCTAGACCCACAGCTGGATGAGACATAAGGGTGGACACTCTTGGGGCTGAGAGGTTTGGTGAGGTTGGGTGAGCAAACGCAGACCCTTTAAAGGAATACTGCGTGGTACCCATCCCATGGGTCCCAAATCTCCAGGTTCAAGGGCATCTTCCTACATCGAAAACATGCATGAGAAAACAAAAAGATGGTACACCATGTGATGGCGAAAGGTTTCTAAAACGCACCTCATTTCTCTTATCCTTGTGCCCGCGTTTGCCATTCCATCCGCTTTACTAACAATCTCCCTATTTGGAGCATCAGCACCTTTAACCTCCTGTTCCGTACAGGTTGCAATTTGTCCTGAGGATGAACGGGTAGACGGGGAACCAGTGAGAGACTAGCTCTTGGTGTTGGGACAGGCACAGGTCACTCTATCTTCCCATCAGGAAGAAGAATTACCCACAGGCTCATCCACCCCACGGGAACCAGAACAGGGCCTGAAGCCATCCAGCGCTTTTGCGGCCAGCTCCCAAAAAAGCGAGTTGTAAAATGGAGCTTCAGGGCGCTGCAATTCCCAAACCTGCAGAGTTATAAATGATAACTCTCGTCCACAAATATATTGAGGGAAGGCAAAGAAGAGGATTTGAAATCAAGGCAGAATTGCAGGAAACAGATTTCAGGAGGTAGATTCGAATCGCCTTTAAAGCACATGAAAAGCGGCAAAACGTTGACAATGATGCCCTTGGCCAAAAAGGGCGTATGCGTTTTTTCCTGAATATATTCAGGAAAAAACGCATACGCCCTTTTTGGCCAACCAAGCAACCTGGAAAGACAAATCAGGGCTACAAAGAAGACTCGCTACCCATCGGTCAAAAGGGCCATGCTGAAAAAAGTCTCAAAACCAGAAATGCAGGACAGGCCATGGAGAAATGGGAGCCTTGCTACACTGATGGGCGGGATGTAAATTGCCAACAGCCACTCTGGAGAAGTGTACGGTGTGTCCTGAAACATCTAAAAAACACAGCTTAGAGAGCATAGGGCACTTCCACTCATGGGGGTATAAATTGGGAAAATGAAAAATCAGCAAGACACAAGCACCCCAAAGTTTAGGGATGCTCTGTTGACAAGGACCTCCACTTCATTCCACCTTCAATATCCCAGGAAAGAGAAAAATGGATAAAGAAGTTGTGGTCCTTATGTACAATGGAATATCACTCAGCCAGGAAATCAATGTCATAAGGCTAGTAGCAGCATGATGAGTGGATTTAGGTACGACGATTCTAAGGGAAATAAGTCACACAGAAAAGGACACTTCTCATAAGGTATCACTTATAGAGGGACTGTAAAAACCGTTACACTTGAACTGAATTACAAAACAGAACAGAGTCACACATGCAGAAAACACACTATGGCTGCTTAACGGGAAGGGTGAGGTGGGGTGATACATAAAACAAGGGTTTCAAATTAGCTCAGATACCGTTCCATAAACCCAATATGTAATAGACAAGACCTACTCCTTGCTCAGAGAACTGGACTCAACACGCCCTATTCACCGCACAAGAATATATCTGACTAGTAATAATCTTAAAACCTATGTATTGATATCTCTCTGTTAGTGTGTCAAGTGGGTGTAAAGCGGCATAAACACAGCAGTGAAAAGCAGCTAAACCCCATTATAAAAATAAATTACTTTGAAAAACCCATGAAACAAAGACAGTGAAAGAGAGAGAAATTCTTACACAATGCGTTCAGGGGCTGTGATGCAACCTGGATTGACCATATCTAGACCCACAGCTGGATGAGACATAAGGGTGGACACTCTTGGGGCTGAGAGGTTTGGTGAGGTTGGGTGAGCAAACGCAGACCCTTTAAAGTAATACTGCGTGGTACCCATCGCATGGGTCCCAAATCTCCAGGTTCAAGGGCATCTTCCTACATCGAAAACATGCATGAGAAAACAAATTGATGGTACACCATGTGATGGGGAAAGGTTTCTAAAACGCACCTCATTTCTCTTCTCCTTGTGCCCGGGTTCGCCATTCCAGCCGCTTTACTAACAATCTCCCTACTTGGAGCATCAGCACCTTTAACCTCCTGTTCCGTACAGGTTGCAATTTGTCCTGAGGATGAACGGGTAGACGGGGAACCAGTGAGAGACTAGCTCTTGGTGTTGGGACAGGCACAGGTCACTCTATTTTCCCATCAGGAAGAAGAATTAACCACAGGCTCATCCTCCCCCCCGGAACCAGAACAGGGCCTGAAGCCATCCTGCGCTTTTGCGGCCAGCTGCCAAAAAAGCGAGTTGTAAAATGGAGCTTCAGGGCACTGCAATTCACAAACCTGCAGAGTTATAAATGATAACTCTCGTCCACAAATATATTGAGGGAAGGCAAAGAAGAGGATTTGAAATCAAGGCAGAAATGCAGGAAACAGATTTCAGGAGGTAGATTCGAATCGCCTTTAAAGCACATGAAAAGCGGCAAAACGTTGACAATGATGCCCTTGGCCAAAAAGGGCGTATGCGTTTTTTCCTGAATATATTCAGGAAAAAACGCATACGCCCTTTTTGGCCAACCAAACAACCTGGAAAGGCAAATCAGGGCTACAAAGAAGACTCGCTACCCATCGGTCAAAAGGGCCATGCTGAAAAAAGTCTCAAAACCAGAAATGCAGGACAGGCCATGGAGAAATGGGAGCCTTGCTACACTGATGGCCGGGATGTAAATTGCCAAGAGCCACTCTGGAGAAGTGTCCGGTGAGTCCTGAAACATCTAAAAAACACAGCTTAGAGAGCATAGGGCACTTCCACTCATGGGGGTATAAATAGGGAAAATGAAAAATCAGCAAGACACAAGCACCCCAAAGTTTAGGGCTGCTCTGCTGACAAGGACCCCCACTTCATTCCACCTTCAATATCCCAGGAAAGAGAAAAATGGATAAAGAAGTTGTGGTCCTTATGTACAATGGAATATCACTCAGCCATGAAATCAATGTCATAAGGCTAATAGCAGCATGATGAGTGGATTTAGGTACGACGATTCTAAGGGAAATAAGTCACACAGAAAAGGACACTTCTCATAAGGTATCACTTATAGAGGGACTGTAAAAACCGTTACACTTGAACTGAATTACAAAACAGAACAGAGTCACACATGCAGAAAACACACTATGGCTGCTTAACGGGAAAGGTGAGGTGGGGTGATACATAAAACAAGGGTTTCAAATTAGCTCAGATACCGTTCCATAAACCCAATATGTAATAGACAAGACCTACTCCTTGCTCAGAGAACTGGACTCAACACGCCCTATTCACCGCACAAGAATATATCTGACTAGTAATAATCTTAAAACCTATGTATTGATATCTCTCTGTTAGTGTGTCAAGTGGGTGTAAAGCGGCATAAACACAGCAGTGAAAAGCAGCTAAACCCCATTATAAAAATAAATTACTTTGAAAAACCCATGAAACAAAGACAGTGAAAGAGAGAGAAATTCTGACACAATGCGTTCAGGGGCTGTGATGCAACCTGGATTGACCATTTCTAGACCCACAGCTGGATGAGACATAAGGGTGGACACTCTTGGGGCTGAGAGGTTTGGTGAGGTTGGGTGAGCAAACGCAGACCCTTTAAAGTAATACTGCGTGGTACCCATCGCATGGGTCCCTAATCTCCAGGTTCAAGGGCATCTTCCTACATCGAAAACATGCATGAGAAAACAAAAAAGATGGTAAACCATGTGATGGGGAAAGGTTTCTAGAACGCACCTCATTTCTCTTCTCCTTGTGCCCGGGGTCGCCATTCCAGCCACTTTCCTAGCAATCTCCCTACTTGGAGCATCAGCACCTTTAACCTCCTGTTCCGTACAGGTTGCAATTTGTCCTGAGGATGAACGGGTAGACGGGGAACCAGTGAGAGACTAGCTCTTGGTGTTGGGACAGGCACAGGTCACTCTATTTTCCCATCAGGAAGAAGAATTAACCACAGGCTCATCCCCCCCCCCGGGAAGCAGAACAGGGCCTGAAGCCATCCTGCGCTTTTGCGGCCAGCTCCCAAAAAAGCGAGTTGTAAAATGGAGCTTCAGGGCACTGCAATTCACAAACCTGCAGAGTTATAAATGATAACTTTCGTCCACAAATATATTGAGGGACGGCAAAGAAGAGGATTTGAAATCAAGGCAGAAATGCAGGAAACAGATTTCAGGAGGTAGATTCGAATCGCCTTTAAAGCACATGAAAAGCGGCAAAACGTTGACAATGATGCCCTTGGCCAAAAAGGGCGTATGCGTTTTTTCTTGAATATATTCAGGAAAAAACGCATACGCCCTTTTTGGCCAACCAAGCAAACTGGAAAGGCAAATCAGGGCTACAAAGAAGACTCGCTACCCATCGGTCAAAAGGGCCATGCTGAAAAAAGTCTCAAAACCAGAAATGCAGGACAGGCCATGGAGAAATGGGAGCCTTGCTACACTGATGGGCGGGATGTAAATTGCCAACAGCCACTCTGGAGAAGTGTACGGTGTGTCCTGAAACATCTAAAAAACACAGCTTAGAGAGCATAGGGCACTTCCACTCATGGGGGTATAAATTGGGAAAATGAAAAATCAGCAAGACACAAGCACCCCAAAGTTTAGGGCTGCTCTGCTGACAAGGACCTCCACTTCATTCCACCTTCAATATCCCAGGAGGGAGAAAAATGGATAAAGAAGTTGTGGTCCTTATGTACAATGGAATATCACCCAGCCATGAAATCAATGTCATAAGGCTAATAGCAGCATGATGAGTGGATTTAGGTACGACGATTCTAAGTGAAATAAGTCACACAGAAAAGGACACTTCTCATAAGGTATCACTTATAGAGGGACTGTAAAAACCGTTACACTTGAACTGAATTACAAAACAGAACAGAGTCACACATGCAGAAAACACACTATGGCTGCTTAACGGGAAAGGTGAGGTGGGGTGATACATAAAACAAGGGTTTCAAATTAGCTCAGATACCGTTCCATAAACCCAATATGTAATCGACAAGACCTACTCCTTGCTCAGAGAACTGGACTCAACACGCCCTATTCACCGCACAAGAATATATCTGACTAGTAATAATCTTAAAACCTATGTATTGATATCTCTCTGTTAGTGTGTCAAGTGGGTGTAAAGCGGCATAAACACAGCAGTGAAAAGCAGCTAAACCCCAGTATAAAAATAAATTACTTTGAAAAACCCATGAAACAAAGACAGTGAAAGAGAGAGAAATTCTTACACAATGCGTTCAGGGGCTGTGATGCAACCTGGATTGACCATATCTAGACCCACAGCTGGATGAGACATAAGGGTGGACACTCTTGGGGCTGAGAGGTTTGGTGAGGTTGGGTGAGCAAACACAGACCCTTTAAAGTAATACTGCGTGGTACCCATCGCATGGGTCCCAAATCTACAGGTTAAAGGGCATCTTCCTACATCGAAAACATGCATGAGAAAACAAAAAGATGGTACACCATGTGATGGTGAAAGGTTTCTAAAACGCACCTCATTTCTCTTCTCCTTGTGCCCGGGTTCGCCATTCCATCCGCTTTACTAACAATCTCCCTACTTGGAGCATCAGCACCTTTAACCTCCTGTTCCGTACAGGTTGCAATTTGTCCTGAGGATGAACGGGTAGACTGGGAACCAGTGAGAGACTAGCTCTTGGTGTTGGGACAGGCACAGGTCACTCTATTTTCCCATTAGGAAGAAGAATTAACCACAGGCTCATCCTCCCCGCCGGAACCAGAACAGGGCCTGAAGCCATCCTGCGCTTTTGCGGCCAGCTCCCAAAAAAGCGAGTTGTAAAATGGAGCTTCAGGGCACTGCAATTCACAAACCTGCAGAGTTATAAATGATAACTTTCGTCCACAAATATATTGAGGGACGGCAAAGAAGAGGATTTGAAATCAAGGCAGAAATGCAGGAAACAGATTTCAGGAGGTAGATTCGAATCGCCTTTAAAGCACATGAAAAGCGGCAAAACGTTGACAATGATGCCCTTGGCCAAAAAGGGCGTATGCGTTTTTTCCTGAATATATTCAGGAAAAAACGCATACGCCCTTTTTGGCCAACCAAGCAAACTGGAAAGGCAAATCAGGGCTACAAAGAAGACTCGCTACCCATCGGTCAAAAGGGCCATGCTGAAAAAAGTCTCAAAACCAGAAATGCAGGACAGGCCATGGAGAAATGGGAGCCTTGCTACACTGATGGCCGGGATGTAAATTGCCAACAGCCACTCTGGAGAAGTGTACGGTGTGTCCTGAAACATCTAAAAAACACAGCTTAGAGAGCATAGGGCACTTCCACTCATGGGGGTATAAATTGGGAAAATGAAAAATCAGCAAGACACAAGCACCCCAAAGTTTAGGGCTGCTCTGCTGACAAGGACCTCCACTTCATTCCACCTTCAATATCCCAGGAGGGAGAAAAATGGATAAAGAAGTTGTGGTCCTTATGTACAATGGAATATCACCCAGCCATGAAATCAATGTCATAAGGCTAATAGCAGCATGATGAGTGGATTTAGGTACGACGATTCTAAGTGAAATAAGTCACACAGAAAAGGACACTTCTCATAAGGTATCACTTATAGAGGGACTGTAAAAACCGTTACACTTGAACTGAATTACAAAACAGGACAGAGTCACACATGCAGAAAACACACTATGGCTGCTTAACGGGAAAGGTGAGGTGGGGTGATACATAAAACAAGGGTTTCAAATTAGCTCAGATACCGTTCCATAAACCCAATATGTAATAGACAAGACCTACTCCTTGCTCAGAGAACTGGACTCAACACGCCCTATTCACCGCACAAGAATATATCTGACTAGTAATAATCTTAAAACCTATGTATTGATATCTCTCTGTTAGTGTGTCAAGTGGGTGTAAAGCGGCATAAACACAGCAGTGAAAAGCAGCTAAACCCCATTATAAAAATAAATTACTTTGAAAAACCCATGAAACAAAGACAGTGAAAGAGAGAGAAATTCTTACACAATGCGTTCAGGGGCTGTGATGCAACCTGGATTGACCATATCTAGACCCACAGCTGGATGAGACATAAGGGTGGACACTCTTGGGGCTGAGAGGTTTGGTGAGGTTGGGTGAGCAAACACAGACCCTTTAAAGTAATACTGCGTGGTACCCATCGCATGGGTCCCAAATCTACAGGTTAAAGGGCATCTTCCTACATCGAAAACATGCATGAGAAAACAAAAAGATGGTACACCATGTGATGGTGAAAGGTTTCTAAAACGCACCTCATTTCTCTTCTCCTTGTGCCCGGGTTCGCCATTCCATCCGCTTTACTAACAATCTCCCTACTTGGAGCATCAGCACCTTTAACCTCCTGTTCCGTACAGGTTGCAATTTGTCCTGAGGATGAACGGGTAGACTGGGAACCAGTGAGAGACTAGCTCTTGGTGTTGGGACAGGCACAGGTCACTCTATTTTCCCATTAGGAAGAAGAATTAACCACAGGCTCATCCTCCCCGCCGGAACCAGAACAGGGCCTGAAGCCATCCTGCGCTTTTGCGGCCAGCTCCCAAAAAAGCGAGTTGTAAAATGGAGCTTCAGGGCACTGCAATTCACAAACCTGCAGAGTTATAAATGATAACTCTCGTCCACAAATATATTGAGGGAAGGCAAAGAAGAGGATTAGAAATCAAGGCAGAATTGCAGGAAACAGATTTCAGGAGGTAGATTCGAATCGCCTTTAAAGCACATGAAAAGCAGCAAAACGTTGACAATGATGCCCTTGGCCAAAAAGGGCGTATGCGTTTTTTCCTGAATATATTCAGGAAAAAACGCATACGCCCTTTTTGGCCAACCAAGCAACCTGGAAAGGCAAATCAGCGCTACAAAGAAGACTCGCTACCCATCGGTCAAAAGGGCCATGCTGAAAAAAGTCTCGAAACCAGAAATGCAGGACAGGCCATGGAGAAATGGGAGCCTTGCTACACTGATGGGCGGGATGTAAATTGCCAACAGCCACTCTGGAGAAGTGTACGGTGTGTCCTGAAACATCTAAAAAACACAGCTTAGAGAGCTTAGGGCACTTCCACTCATGGGGGTATAAATTGGGAAAATGAAAAATCAGCAAGACACAAGCACCCCAAAGTTTAGGGCTGCTCTGTTGACAAGGACCTCCACTTCATTCCACCTTCAATATCCCAGGAAAGAGAAAAATGGATAAAGAAGTTGTGGTCCTTATGTACAATGGAATATCACTCAGCCATGAAACCAATGTCATAAGGCTAGTAGCAGCATGATGAGTGGATTTAGGTACGACGATTCTAAGTGAAATAAGTCACACAGAAAAGGACACTTCTCATAAGGTATCACTTATAGAGGGAATGTAAAAACCGTTACACTTGAACTGAATTACAAAACAGAACAGAGTCACACAGGCAGAAAACACACTATGGCTGCTTAACGGGAAAGGAGAGGTGGGGTGATACATAAAACAAGGGTTTCAAATTAGCTCAGATACCGTTCCATAAACCCAATATGTTATAGACAAGACCTACTCCTTGCTCAGAGAACTGGACTCAACACGCCCTATTCACCGCACAAGAATATATCTGACTAGTAATAATCTTAAAACCTATGTGTTGATATCTCTCTGTTAGTGAGTCAAGTGGGTGTAAAGCGGCATAAACACAGCAGTGAAAAGCAGCTAAACCCCATTATAAAAATAAATTACTTCGAAAAACCCATGAAACAAAGACAATGAAAGAGAGAGAAATTCTTACACAATGCGTTCAGGGGCTGTGATGCAACCTGGATTGACCATATCTAGACCCACAGCTGGATGAGACATAAGGGTGGACACTCTTGGGGCTGAGAGGTTTGGTGAGGTTGGGTGAGCAAACGCAGACCCTTTAAAGTAATACTGCGTGGTACCCATCGCATGGGTCCCAACTCTCCAGGTTCAAGGGCATCTTCCTACATCGAAAACATGCATGAGAAAACAAAAAGATGGTACACCATGTGATGGGGAAAGGTTTGTAAAACGCACCTCATTTCTCTTCTCCTTGTGCCCGGGTTCGCCATTCCAGCCGCTTTACTAACAATCTCCCTACTTGGAGCATCAGCACCTTTAACCTCCTGTTCCGTACAGGTTGCAATTTGTCCTGAGGATGAACGGGTAGACGGGGAACCAGTGAGAGACTAGCTCTTGGTGTTGGGACAGGCACAGGTCACTCTATTTTCCCATCAGGAAGAAGAATTAACCACAGGCTCATCCCCCCCCCCGGGAAGCAGAACAGGGCCTGAAGCCATCCTGCGCTTTTGCGGCCAGCTCCCAAAAAAGCGAGTTGTAAAATGGAGCTTCAGGGCACTGCAATTCACAAACCTGCAGAGTTATAAATGATAACTTTCGTCCACAAATATATTGAGGGACGGCAAAGAAGAGGATTTGAAATCAAGGCAGAAATGCAGGAAACAGATTTCAGTAGGTAGATTCGAATCGCCTTTAAAGCACATGAAAAGCGGCAAAACGTTGACAATGATGCCCTTGGCCAAAAAGGGCGTATGCGTTTTTTCCTGAATATATTCAGGAAAAAACGCATACGCCCTTTTTGGCCAACCAAGCAACCTGGAAAGGCAAATCATGGCTACAAAGAAGACTCGCTACCCATCGGTCAAAAGGGCCATGCTGAAAAAAGTCTCAAAACCAGAAATGCAGGACAGGCCATGGAGAAATGGGAGCCTTGCTACACTGATGGGCGGGATGTAAATTGCCAACAGCCACTCTGGAGAAGTGTACGGTGTGTCCTGAAACATCTAAAAAACACAGCTTAGAGAGCATAGGGCACTTCCACTCATGGGGGTATAAATTGGGAAAATGAAAAATCAGCAAGACACAAGCACCCCAAAGTTTAGGGCTGCTCTGTTGACAAGGACCTCCACTTCATTCCACCTTCAATATCCCAGGAAAGAGAAAAATGGATAAAGAAGTTGTGGTCCTTATGTACAATGGAATATCACTCAGCCATGAAATCAATGTCATAAGGCTAATAGCAGCATGATGAGTGGATTTAGGTACGACGATTCTAAGTGAAATAAGTCACACAGAAAAGGACACTTCTCATAAGGTATCACTGATAGAGGGACTGTAAAAACCGTTACACTTGAACTGAATTACAAAACAGAACAGAGTCACACATGCAGAAAACACACTATGGCTGCTTAACGGGAAAGGTGAGGTGGGGTGATACATAAAACAAGGGTTTCAAATGAGCTCAGATACCGTTCCATAAACCCAATATGTAATAGACAAGACCTACTCCTTGCTCAGAGAACTGGACTCAACACGCCCTATTCACCGCACAAGAATATATCTGACTAGTAATAATCTTAAAACCTATGTATTGATATCTCTCTGTTAGTGTGTCAAGTGGGTGTAAAGCGGCATAAACACAGCAGTGAAAAGCAGCTAAACCCCATTATAAAAATAAATTACTTTGAAAAACCCATGAAACAAAGACAGTGAAAGAGAGAGAAATTCTGACACAATGCGTTCAGGGGCTGTGATGCAACCTGGATTGACCATATCTAGACCCACAGCTGGATGAGACATAAGGGTGGACACTCTTGGGGCTGAGAGGTTTGGTGAGGTTGGGTGAGCAAACGCAGACCCTTTAAAGTAATACTGCGTGGTACCCATCGCATGGGTCCCAAATCTCCAGGTTCAAGGGCATCTTCCTACATCGAAAACATGCATGAGAAAACAAAAAGATGGTACACCATGTGATGGGGAAAGGTTTCTAAAACGCACCTCATTTCTCTTCTCCTTGTGCCCGGGTTCGCCATTCCATCCGCTTTACTAACAATCTCCCTACTTGGAGCATCAGCACCTTTAACCTCCTGTTCCGTACAGGTTGCAATTTGTCCTGAGGATGAACGGGTAGACGGGGTACCAGTGAGAGACTAGCTCTTGGTGTTGGGACAGGCACAGGTCACTCTATTTTCCCATCAGGAAGAAGAATTAACAACAGGCTCATCCTCCCCCCCGGAACCAGAACAGGGCCTGAAGCCATCCTGCGCTTTTGCGGCCAGCTCCCAAAAAAGCGAGTTGTAAAATGGAGCTTCAGGGCACTGCAATTCACAAACCTGCAGAGTTATAAATGATAACTCTCGTCCACAAATATATTTAGGGAAGGCAAAGAAGAGGATTTGAAATCAAGGCATAAATGCAGGAAACAGATTTCAGGAGGTAGATTCGAATCGCCTTTAAAGCACATGAAAAGCGGCAAAACGTTGACAATGATGCCCTTGGCCAAAAAGGGCGTATGCGTTTTTTCCTGAATATATTCAGGAAAAAACGCATACGCCCTTTTTGGCCAACCAAGCAACCTGGAAAGGCAAATCAGGGCTACAAAGAAGACTCGCTACCCATCGGTCAAAAGGGCCATGCTGAAAAAAGTCTCAAAACCAGAAATGCAGGACAGGCCATGGAGAAATGGGAGCCTTGCTACACTGATGTGTGGGATGTAAATTGCCAACAGCCACTCTGGAGAAGTGTACGGTGTGTCCTGAAACATCTAAAAAACACAGCTTAGAGAGCATAGGGCACTTCCACTCATGGGGGTATAAATTGGGAAAATGAAAAATCAGCACGACACAAGCACCCCAAAGTTTAGGGCTGCTCTGTTGACAAAGACCTCCACTTCATTCCACCTTCAATATCCCAGGAGGGAGAAAAATGGATAAAGAAGTTGTGGTCCTTATGTACAATGGAATATCACTCAGCCATGAAATCAATGTCATAAGGCTAATAGCAGCATGATGAGTGGATTTAGGTACGACGATTCTAAGTGAAATAAGTCACACAGAAAAGGACACTTCTCATAAGGTATCACTTATAGAGGGAATGTAAAAACCGTTACACTTGAACTGAATTACAAAACAGAACAGAGTCACACATGCAGAAAACACACTATTGCTGCTTAACGGGAAAGGTGAGTTGGGGTGATACATAAAACAAGGGTTTCAAATTAGCTCAGATACCGTTCCATAAACCCAATATGTAATAGACAAGACCTACTCCTTGCTCAGAGAACTGGACTCAACACGCCCTATTCACCGCACAAGAATATATCTGACTAGTAATAATCTTAAAACCTATGTATTGATATCTCTCTGTTAGTGTGTCAAGTGGGTGTAAAGCGGCATAAACACAGCAGTGAAAAGCAGCTAAACCCCATTATAAAAATAAATTACTTTGAAAAACCCATGAAACAAAGACAGTGAAAGAGAGAGAAATTCTGACACAATGCGTTCAGGGGCTGTGATGCAACCTGGATTGACCATTTCTAGACCCACAGCTGGATGAGACATAAGGGTGGACAATGTTGGGGCTGAGAGGTTTGGTGAGGTTGGGTGAGCAAACGCAGACCCTTTAAAGTAATACTGCGTGGTACCCATCGCATGGGTCCCAAATCTCCAGGTTCAAGGGCATCTTCCTACATCGAAAACATGCATGAGAAAACAAAAAAGATGGTACACCATGTGATGGGGAAAGGTTTCTAAAACGCACCTCATTTCTCTTCTCCTTGTGCCCGGGTTCGCCATTCCAGCCGCTTTACTAACAATCTCCCTACTTGGAGCATCAGCACCTTTAACCTCCTGTTCCGTACAGGTTGCAATTTGTCCTGAGGATGAACGGGTAGACGGGGAACCAGTGAGAGACTAGCTGTTGGTGTTGGGACAGGCACAGGTCACTCTATTTTCCCATCAGGAAGAAGAATTAACCACAGGCTCATCCTCCCCCCGGAACCAGAACAGGGCCTGAAGCCATCCTGCGCTTTTGCGGCCAGCTCCCAAAAAAGCGAGTTGTAAAATGGAGCTTCAGGGCACTGCAATTCACAAACCTGCAGAGTTATAAATGATAACTCTCGTCCACAAATATATTGAGGGAAGGCAAAGAAGAGGATTTGAAATCAAGGCAGAAATGCACGAAACAGATTTCAGGAGGTAGATTCGAATCACCTTTAAAGCACATGAAAAGCGGCAAAACGTTGACAATGATACCCTTGGCCAAAAAGGGCGTATGCGTTTTTTCCTGAATATATTCAGGAAAAAACGAATACGCCCTTTTTGGCCAACCAAGCAACCTGGAAAGGCAAATCAGGGCTACAAAGAAGACTCGCTACCCATCGGTCAAAAGGGCCATGCTGAAAAAAGTCTCAAAACCAGAAATGCAGGACAGGCCATGGAGAAATGGGAGCCTTGCTACACTGATGGGCGGGATGTAAATTGCCAACAGCCACTCTGGAGAAGTGTACGGTGTGTCCTGAAACATCTAAAAAACACAGCTTAGAGAGCATAGGGCACTTCCACTCATGGGGGTATAAATTGGGATAATGAAAAATCAGCAAGACACAAGCACCCCAAAGTTTAGGGCTGCTCTGTTGACAAGGACCTCCACTTCATTCCACCTTCAATATCCCAGGAGGGAGAAAAATGGATAAAGAAGTTGTGGTCCTTATGTACAATGGAATATCACTCAGCCATGAAATCAATGTCATAAGGCTAATAGCAGCATGATGAGTGGATTTAGGTACGACGATTCTAAGTGAAATAAGTCACACAGAAAAGGACACTTCTCATAAGGTATCACTTATAGAGGGACTGTAAAAACCGTTACACTTGAACTGAATTACAAAACAGAACAGAGTCACACATGCAGAAAACACACTATGGCTGCTTAACGGGAAAGGTGAGGTGGGGTGATACATAAAACAAGGGTTTCAAATTAGCTCAGATACCGTTCCATAAACCCAATATGTAATAGACAAGACCTACTCCTTGCTCAGAGAACTGGACTCAACACGCCCTATTCACCGCACAAGAATATATCTGACTAGTAATAATCTTAAAACCTATGTATTGATATCTCTCTGTTAGTGTGTCAAGTGGGTGTAAAGCGGCATAAACACAGCAGTGAAAAGCAGCTAAACCCCATTATCAAAATAAATTACTTTGAAAAACCCATGAAACAAAGACAGTGAAAGAGAGAGAAATTCTTACACAATGCGTTCAGGGGCTGTGATGCAACCTGGATTGACCATTTCTAGACCCACAGCTGGATGAGACATAAGGGTGGACACTCTTGGGGCTGAGAGGTTTGGTGAGGTTGGGTGAGCAAACGCAGACCCTTTAAAGTAATACTGCGTGGTACCCATCGCATGGGTCCCAAATCTCCAGGTTCAAGGGCATCTTCCTACATCGAAAACATGCATGAGAAAACAAAAAAGATGGTACACCATGTGATGAGGAAAGGATTCTAAAACGCACCTCATTTCTCTTCTCCTTGTGCCCGGGGTCGCCATTCAAGCCGCTTTACTAACAATCTCCCTACTTGGAGCATCAGCACCTTTAACCTCCTGTTCCGTACAGGTTGCAATTTGTCCTGAGGATGAACGGGAATACGGGGAACCAGTGAGAGACTAGCTCTTGGTGTTGGGACAGGCACAGGTCACTCTATTTTCCCATCAGGAAGAAGAATTAACCACAGGCTCATCCTCCCCCCCGGAACCAGAACAGGGCCTGAAGCCATCCTGCGCTTTTGCGGCCAGCTCCCAAAAAAGCGAGTTGTAAAATGGAGCTTCAGGGCACTGCAATTCACAAACCTGCAGAGTTATAAATGATAACTCTCGTCCACAAATATATTTAGGGAAGGCAAAGAAGAGGATTTGAAATCAAGGCAGAAATGCAGGAAACAGATTTCAGGAGGTAGATTCGAATCGCCTTTAAAGCACATGAAAAGCGGCAAAACGTTGACAATGATGCTCTTGGCCAAAAAGGGCGTATGCGTTTTTTCCTGAATATATTCAGGAAAAAACGCATACGCCCTTTTTGGCCAACCAAGCAACCTGGAAAGGCAAATCATGGCTACAAAGAAGACTCGCTACCCATCGGTCAAAAGGGCCATGCTGAAAAAAGTCTCAAAACCAGAAATGCAGGACAGGCCATGGAGAAATGGGAGCCTTGCTACACTGATGGGTGGGATGTAAATTGCCAACAGCCACTCTGGAGAAGTGTACGGTGTGTCCTGAAACATCTAAAAAACACAGCTTAGAGAGCATAGGGCACTTCCACTCATGGGGGTATAAATTGGGAAAATGAAAAATCAGCAAGACACAAGCACCCCAAAGTTTAGGGCTGCTCTGTTGACAAGGACCTCCACTTCATTCCACCTTCAATATCCCAGGAGGGAGAAAAATGGATAAAGAAGTTGTGGTCCTTATGTACAATGGAATATCACTCAGCCATGAAATCAATGTCATAAGGTTAATAGCAGCATGATGAGTGGATTTAGGTACGACGATTCTAAGTGAAATAAGTCACACAGAAAAGGACACTTCTCATAAGGTATCACTTATAGAGGGAATGTAAAAACCGTTACACTTGAACTGAATTACAAAACAGAACAGAGTCACACATGCAGAAAACACACTATGGCTGCTTAACGGGAAAGGTAAGGTGGGGTGATACATAAAACAAGGGTTTCAAATTAGCTCAGATACCTTTCCATAAACCCAATATGTAATAGACAAGACCTACTCCTTGCTCAGAGAACTGGACTCAACACGCCCTATTCACCGCACAAGAATATATCTGACTAGTAATAATCTTAAAACCTATGTATTGATATCTCTCTGTTAGTGTGTCAAGTGGGTGTAAAGCGGCATAAACACAGCAGTGAAAAGCAGCTAAACCCCATTATAAAAATAAATTACGTTGAAAAACCCATGAAACAAAGACAGTGAAAGAGAGAGAAATTCTTACACAATGCGTTCAGGGGCTGTGATGCAACCTGGATTGACCATTTCTAGACCCACAGCTGGATGAGACATAAGGGTGGACAATCTTGGGGCTGAGAGGTTTGGTGAGGTTGGGTGAGCAAACGCAGACCCTTTAAAGTAATACTGCGTGGTACCCATCGCATGGGTCCCAAATCTCCAGGTTCAAGGGCATCTTCCTACATCGAAAACATGCATGAGAAAACAAAAAAGATGGTACACCATGTGATGGGGAAAGGTTTCTAAAACGCACCTCATTTCTCTTCTCCTTGTGCCCGGGGTCACCATTCCAGCCGCTTTACTAACAATCTCCCTACTTGGAGCATCAGCACCTTTAACCTCCTGTTCCGTACAGGTTGCAATTTGTCCTGAGGATGAACGGGAATACGGGGAACCAGTGAGAGACTAGCTCTTGGTGTTGGGATAGGCACAGGTCACTCTATTTTCCCATCAGGAAGAAGAATTAACCACAGGCTCATCCTCCCCCCGGAACCAGAACAGGGCCTGAAGCCATCCTGCGCTTTTGCGGCCAGCTCCCAAAAAAGCGAGTTGTAAAATGGAGCTTCAGGGCACTGCAATTCACAAACGTGCAGAGTTATAAATGATAACTCTCGTCCACAAATATATTGAGGGAAGGCAAAGAAGAGGATTTGAAATCAAGGCAGAAATGCAGGAAACAGATTTCAGGAGGTAGATTCGAATCACCTTTAAAGCACATGAAAAGCGGCAAAACGTTGACAATGATGCCCTTGGCCAAAAAGGGCGTATGCGTTTTTTCCTGAATATATTCAGGAAAAAACACATACGCCCTTTTTGGCCAACCAAGCAACCTGGAAAGGCAAATCAGCGCTTCAAAGAAGACTCGCTACCCATCGGTCAAAAGGGCCATGCTGAAAAAAGTCTCAAAACCAGAAATGCAGGACAGGCCATGGAGAAATGGGAGCCTTGCTACACTGATGGGTGGGATGTAAATTGCCAACAGCCACTCTGGAGAAGTGTACGGTGTGTCCTGAAACATCTAAAAAACACAGCTTAGAGAGCATAGGGCACTTCCACTCATGGGGGTATAAATTGGGAAAATGAAAAATCAGCAAGACACAAGCACCCCAAAGTTTAGGGCTGCTCTGTTGACAAGGACCTCCACTTCATTCCACCTTCAATATCCCAGGAGGGAGAAAAATGGATAAAGAAGTTGTGGTCCTTATGTACAATGGAATATCACTCAGCCATGAAATCAATGTCATAAGGTTAATAGCAGCATAATGAGTGGATTTAGGTACGACGATTCTAAGTGAAATAAGTCACACAGAAAAGGACACTTCTCATAAGGTATCACTTATAGAGGGAATGTAAAAACCGTTACTCTTGAACTGAATTACAAAACAGAATAGAGTCACACATGCAGAAAACACACTATGGCTGCTTAACGGGAAAGGTAAGGTGGGGTGATACATAAAACAAGGGTTTCAAATTAGCTCAGATACCGTTCCATAAACCCAATATGTAATAGACAAGACGTACTCCTTGCTCAGAGAACTGGACTCAACACGCCCTATTCACCGCACAAGAATATATCTGACTAGTAATAATCTTAAAACCTATGTATTGATATCTCTCTGTTAGTGTGTCAAGTGGGTGTAAAGCGGCATAAACACAGCAGTGAAAAGCAGCTAAACCCCATTATAAAAATAAATTACTTTGAAAAACCCATGAAACACAGACAGTGAAAGAGATAGAAATTCTTACACAATGCTTTCAGGGGCTGTGATGCAACCTGGATTGACCATATCTAGACCCACAGCTGGATGAGACATAAGGGTGGACACTCTTGGGGCTGAGAGGTTTGGTGAGGTTGGGTGAGCAAACGCAGACCCTTTAAAGTAATACTGCGTGGTACCCATCGCATGGGTCCCAAATCTCCAGGTTCAAGGGCATCTTCCTACATCGAAAACAAGCATGAGAAAACAAAAAGATGGTACACCATGTGATGGGGAAAGGTTTCTAAAACGCACCTCATTTCTCTTCTCCTTGTGCCCGGGTTCGCCATTCCAGCCGCTTTCCTAACAATCTCCCTACTTGGAGCATCAGCACCTTTAACCTCCTGTTCCGTACAGGTTGCAATTTGTCCTGAGGATGAACGGGTAGACGGGGAACCAGTGAGAGACTAGCTCTTGGTGTTGGGACAGGCACAGGTCACTCTATTTTCCCATCAGGAAGAAGAATTAACCACAGGCTCATCCTCCCCCCCGGAACCAGAACAGGGCCTGAAGCCATCCTGCGCTTTTGCGGCCAGCTCCCAAAAAAGCGAGTTGTACAATGGAGCTTCAGGGCACTGCAATTCACAAACCTGCAGAGTTATAAATGATAACTCTCGTCCACAAATATATTGAGGGAAGGCAAAGAAGAGGATTTGAAATCAAGGCAGAAATGCAGGAAACAGATTTCAGGAGGTAGATTCGAATCGCCTTTAAAGCACATGAAAAGCGGCAAAACGTTGACAATGATGCCCCTGGCCAAAAAGGGCGTATGCGTTTTTTCCTGAATATATTCAGGAAAAAACGCATACGCCCTTTTTGGCAAACCAAGCAACCTGGAAAGGCAAATCAGGGCTACAAAGAAGACTCGCTACCCATCGGTCAAAAGGGCCATGCTGAAAAAAGTCTCAAAACCAGAAATGCAGGACAGGCCATGGAGAAATGGGAGCCTTGCTACACTGATGGGCGGGATGTAAATTGCCAACAGCCACTCTGGAGAAGTGTACGGTGTGTCCTGAAACATCTAAAAAACACAGGTTAGAGAGCATAGGGCACTTCCACTCATGGGGGTATAAATTGGGAAAATGAAAAATCAGCAAGACACAAGCACCCCAAAGTTTAGGGCTGCTCTGTTGACAAGGACCTCCACTTCATTCCACCTTCAATATCCCAGGAGGGAGAAAAATGGATAAAGAAGTTGTGGTCCTTATGTACAATGGAATATCACTCAGCCATGAAATCAATGTCATAAGGCTAATAGCAGCATGATGAGTGGATTTAGGTACGACGATTCTAAGTGAAATAAGTCACACAGAAAAGGACACTTCTCATAAGGTATCACTTATAGAGGGAATGTAAAAACCGTTACACTTGAACTGAATTACAAAACAGAACAGAGTCACACATGCAGAAAACACACTATGGCTGCTTAACGGGAAAGGTGAGGTGGGGTGATACATAAAACAAGGGTTTCAAATTAACTCAGATACCGTTCCATAAACCCAATATGTAATAGACAAGACCTACTCCTTGCTCAGAGAACTGGACTCAACACGCCCTATTCACCGCACAAGAATATATCTGACTAGTAATAATCTTAAAACCTATGTATTGATATCTCTCTGTTAGTGTGTCAAGTGGGTGTAAAGCGGCATAAACACAGCAGTGAAAAGCAGCTAAACCCCATTATAAAAATAAATTACTTTGAAAAACCCATGAAACAAAGACAGTGAAAGAGAGAGAAATTCTTACACAATGCTTTCAGGGGCTGTGATGCAACCTGGATTGACCATATCTAGACCCACAGCTGGATGAGACATAAGGGTGGACACTCTTGGGGCTGAGAGGTTTGGTGAGGTTGGGTGAGCAAACGCAGACCCTTTAAAGTATTACTGCGTGGTACCCATCGCATGGGTCCCAAATCTCCAGGTTCAAGGGCATCTTCCTACATCGAAAACATGCATGAGAAAACAAAAAGATGGTACACCATGTGATGGGGAAAGGTTTCTAAAACGCACCTCATTTCTCTTCTCCTTGTGCCCGGGTTCGCCATTCCAGCCGCTTTCCTAACAATCTCCCTACTTGGAGCATCAGCACCTTTAACCTCCTGTTCCGTACAGGTTGCAATTTGTCCTGAGGATGAACGGGTAGACGGGGAACCAGTGAGAGACTAGCTCTTGGTGTTGGGACAGGCACAGGTCACTCTATTTTCCCATCAGGAAGAAGAATTAACCACAGGCTCATCCTCCCCCCCGGAACCAGAACAGGGCCTGAAGCCATCCTGCGCTTTTGCGGCCAGCTCCCAAAAAAGCGAGTTGTAAAATGGAGCTTCAGGGCACTGCAATTCACAAACCTGCAGAGTTATAAATGATAACTCTTGTCCACAAATATATTTAGGGAAGGCAAAGAAGAGGATTTGAAATCAAGGCAGAAATGCAGGAAACAGATTTCAGGAGGTAGATTCGAATCGCCTTTAAAGCACATGAAAAGCGGCAAAACGTTGACAATGATGCCCTTGGCCAAAAAGGGCGTATGCGTTTTTTCCTGAATATATTCAGGAAAAAACGCATACGCCCTTTTTGGCCAACCAAGCAACCTGGAAAGGCAAATCAGGGCTACAAAGAAGACTCGCTACCCATCGGTCAAAAGGGCCATGCTGAAAAAAGTCTCAAAACCAGAAATGCAGGACAGGCCATGGAGAAATGGGAGCCTTGCTACACTGATGGGTGGGATGTAAATTGCCAACAGCCACTCTGGAGAAGTGTACGGTGTGTCCTGAAACATCTAAAAAACACAGCTTAGAGAGCATAGGGCACTTCCACTCATGGGGGTATAAATTGGGAAAATGAAAAATCAGCAAGACACAAGCACCCCAAAGTTTAGGGCTGCTCTGTTGACAAGGACCTCCACTTCATTCCACCTTCAATATCCCAGGAGGGATAAAAATGGATAGAGAAGTTGTGGTCCTTATGTACAATGGAATATCACTCAGCCATGAAATCAATGTCATAAGGCTAATAGCAGCATGATGAGTGGATTTAGGTACGACGATTCTAAGTGAAATAAGTCACACAGAAAAGGACACTTCTCATAAGGTATCACTTATAGAGGGAATGTAAAAACCGTTACACTTGAACTGAATTACAAAACAGAACAGAGTCACACATGCAGAAAACACACTATGGCTGCTTAACGGGAAAGGTAAGGTGGGGTGATACATAAAACAAGGGTTTCAAATTAGCTCAGATACCGTTCCATAAACCCAATATGTAATAGACAAGACCTACTCCTTGCTCAGAGAACTGGACTCAACACGCCCTATTCACCGCACAAGAATATATCTGACTAGTAATAATCTTAAAACCTATGTATTGATATCTCTCTGTTAGTGTGTCAAGTGGGTGTAAAGCGGCATAAACACAGCAGTGAAAAGCAGCTAAACCCCATTATAAAAATAAATTACTTTGAAAAACCCATGAAACAAAGACAGTGAAAGAGAGAGAAATTCTTACACAATGCGTTCAGGGGCTGTGATGCAACCTGGATTGACCATTTCTAGACCCACAGCTGGATGAGACATAAGGGTGGACACTCTTGGGGCTGAGAGGTTTGGTGAGGTTGGGTGAGCAAACGCAGACCCTTTAAAGTAATACTGCGTGGTACCCATCGCATAGGTCACAAATCTCCAGGTTCAAGGGCATCTTCCTACATCGAAAACATGCATGAGAAAACAAAAAAGATGGTACACCATGTGATGGGGAAAGGTTTCTAAAACGCACCTCATTTCTCTTCTCCTTGTGCCCGGGTTCGCCATTCCAGCCGCTTTACTAACAATCTCCCTACTTGGAGCATCAGCACCTTTAACCTCCTGTTCCGTACAGGTTGCAATTTGTCCTGAGGATGAACGGGAATACGGGGAACCAGTGAGAGACTAGCTCTTGGTGTTGGGACAGGCACAGGTCACTCTATTTTCCCATCAGGAAGAAGAATTAACCACAGGCTCATCCTCCCCCCCGGAACCAGAACAGGGCCTGAAGCCATCCTGCGCTTTTGCGGCCAGCTCCCAAAAAAGCGAGTTGTAAAATGGAGCTTCAGGGCACTGCAATTCACAAACCTGCAGAGTTATAAATGATAACTCTCGTCCACAAATATATTTAGGGAAGGCAAAGAAGAGGATTTGAAATCAAGGCAGAAATGCAGGAAACAGATTTCAGGAGGTAGATTCGAATCGCCTTTAAAGCACATGAAAAGCGGCAAAACGTTGACAATGATGCTCTTGGCCAAAAAGGGCGTATGCGTTTTTTCCTGAATATATTCAGGAAAAAACGCATACGCCCTTTTTGGCCAACCAAGCAACCTGGAAAGGCAAATCATGGCTACAAAGAAGACTCGCTACCCATCGGTCAAAAGGGCCATGCTGAAAAAAGTCTCAAAACCAGAAATGCAGGACAGGCCATGGAGAAATGGGAGCCTTGCTACACTGATGGGTGGGATGTAAATTGCCAACAGCCACTCTGGAGAAGTGTACGGTGTGTCCTGAAACATCTAAAAAACACAGCTTAGAGAGCATAGGGCACTTCCACTCATGGGGGTATAAATTGGGAAAATGAAAAATCAGCAAGACACAAGCACCCCAAAGTTTAGGGCTGCTCTGTTGACAAGGACCTCCACTTCATTCCACCTTCAATATCCCAGGAGGGAGAAAAATGGATAAAGAAGTTGTGGTCCTTATGTACAATGGAATATCACTCAGCCATGAAATCAATGTCATAAGGTTAATAGCAGCATGATGAGTGGATTTAGGTACGACGATTCTAAGTGAAATAAGTCACACAGAAAAGGACACTTCTCATAAGGTATCACTTATAGAGGGAATGTAAAAACCGTTACACTTGAACTGAATTACAAAACAGAACAGAGTCACACATGCAGAAAACACACTATGGCTGCTTAATGGGAAAGGTAAGGTGGGGTGATACATAAAACAAGGGTTTCAAATTAGCTCAGATACCTTTCCATAAACCCAATATGTAATAGACAAGACCTACTCCTTGCTCAGAGAACTGGACTCAACACGCCCTATTCACCGCACAAGAATATATCTGACTAGTAATAATCTTAAAACCTATGTATTGATATCTCTCTGTTAGTGTGTCAAGTGGGTGTAAAGCGGCATAAGCACAGCAGTGAAAAGCAGCTAAACCCCATTATAAAAATAAATTACTTTGAAAAACCCATGAAACAAAGACAGTGAAAGAGAGAGAAATTCTTACACAATGCGTTCAGGGGCTGTGATGCAACCTGGATTGACCATTTCTAGACCCACAGCTGGATGAGACATAAGGGTGGACAATCTTGGGGCTGAGAGGTTTGGTGAGGTTGGGTGAGCAAACGCAGACCCTTTAAAGTAATACTGCGTGGTACCCATCGCATGGGTCCCAAATCTCCAGGTTCAAGGGCATCTTCCTACATCGAAAACATGCATGAGAAAACAAAAAAGATGGTACACCATGTGATGGGGAAAGGTTTCTAAAACGCACCTCATTTCTCTTCTCCTTGTGCCCGGGGTCACCATTCCAGCCGCTTTACTAACAATCTCCCTACTTGGAGCATCAGCACCTTTAACCTCCTGTTCCGTACAGGTTGCAATTTGTCCTGAGGATGAACGGGAATACGGGGAACCAGTGAGAGACTAGCTCTTGGTGTTGGGACAGGCACAGGTCACTCTATTTTCCCATCAGGAAGAAGAATTAACCACAGGCTCATCCTCCCCCCGGAACCAGAACAGGGCCTGAAGCCATCCTGCGCTTTTGCGGCCAGCTCCCAAAAAAGCGAGTTGTAAAATGGAGCTTCAGGGCACTGCAATTCACAAACGTGCAGAGTTATAAATGATAACTCTCGTCCACAAATATATTGAGGGAAGGCAAAGAAGAGGATTTGAAATCAAGGCAGAAATGCAGGAAACAGATTTCAGGAGGTAGATTCGAATCGCCTTTAAAGCACATGAAAAGCGGCAAAACGTTGACAATGATGCCCTTGGCCAAAAAGGGCGTATGCGTTTTTTCCTGAATATATTCAGGAAAAAACGCATACGCCCTTTTTGGCCAACCAAGCAACCTGGAAAGGCAAATCAGGGCTACAAAGAAGACTCGCTACCCATCGGTCAAAAGGGCCATGCTGAAAAAAGTCTCAAAACCAGAAATGCAGGACAGGCCATGGAGAAATGGGAGCCTTGCTACACTGATGGGTGGGATGTAAATTGCCAAGAGCCACTCTGGAGAAGTGTACGGTGTGTCCTGAAACATCTAAAAAACACAGCTTAGAGAGCATAGGGCACTTCCACTCATGGGGGTATAAATTGGGAAAATGAAAAATCAGCAAGACACAAGCACCCCAAAGTTTAGGGCTGCTCTGTTGACAAGGACCTCCACTTCATTCCACCTTCAATATCCCAGGAGGGAGAAAAATGGATAAAGAAGTTGTGGTCCTTATGTACAATGGAATATCACTCAGCCATGAAATCAATGTCATAAGGTTAATAGCAGCATAATGAGTGGATTTAGGTACGACGATTCTAAGTGAAATAAGTCACACAGAAAAGGACACTTCTCATAAGGTATCACTTATAGAGGGAATGTAAAAACCGTTACTCTTGAACTGAATTACAAAACAGAATAGAGTCACACATGCAGAAAACACACTATGGCTGCTTAACGGGAAAGGTAAGGTGGGGTGATACATAAAACAAGGGTTTCAAATTAGCTCAGATACCGTTCCATAAACCCAATATGTAATAGACAAGACCTACTCCTTGCTCAGAGAACTGGACTCAACACGCCCTATTCACCGCACAAGAATATATCTGACTAGTAATAATCTTAAAACCTATGTATTGATATCTCTCTGTTAGTGTGTCAAGTGGGTGTAAAGCGGCATAAACACAGCAGTGAAAAGCAGCTAAACCCCATTATAAAAATAAATTACTTTGAAAAACCCATGAAACAAAGACAGTGAAAGAGATAGAAATTCTTACACAATGCTTTCAGGGGCTGTGATGCAACCTGGATTGACCATATCTAGACCCACAGCTGGATGAGACATAAGGGTGGACACTCTTGGGGCTGAGAGGTTTGGTGAGGTTGGGTGAGCAAACGCAGACCCTTTAAAGTAATACTGCGTGGTACCCATCGCATGGGTCCCAAATCTCCAGGTTCAAGGGCATCTTCCTACATCGAAAACATGCATGAGAAAACAAAAAGATGGTACACCATGTGATGGGGAAAGGTTTCTAAAACGCACCTCATTTCTCTTCTCCTTGTGCCCGGGTTCGCCATTCCAGCCGCTTTCCTAACAATCTCCCTACTTGGAGCATCAGCACCTTTAACCTCCTGTTCCGTACAGGTTGCAATTTGTCCTGAGGATGAACGGGTAGACGGGGAACCAGTGAGAGACTAGCTCTTGGTGTTGGGACAGGCACAGGTCACTCTATTTTCCCATCAGGAAGAAGAATTAACCACAGGCTCATCCTCCCCCCCGGAACCAGAACAGGGCCTGAAGCCATCCTGCGCTTTTGCGGCCAGCTCCCAAAAAAACGAGTTGTACAATGGAGCTTCAGGGCACTGCAATTCACAAACCTGCAGAGTTATAAATGATAACTCTCGTCCACAAATATATTGAGGGAAGGCAAAGAAGAGGATTTGAAATCAAGGCAGAAATGCAGGAAACAGATTTCAGGAGGTAGATTCGAATCGCCTTTAAAGCACATGAAAAGCGGCAAAACGTTGACAATGATGCCCTTGGCCAAAAAGGGCGTATGCGTTTTTTCCTGAATATATTCAGGAAAAAATGCATACGCCCTTTTTGGCCAACCAAGCAACCTGGAAAGGCAAATCAGGGCTACAAAGAAGACTCGCTACCCATCGGTCAAAAGGGCCATGCTGAAAAAAGTCTCAAAACCAGAAATGCAGGACAGGCCATGGAGAAATGGGAGCCTTGCTACACTGATGGGCGGGATGTAAATTGCCAACAGCCACTCTGGAGAAGTGTACGGTGTGTCCTGAAACATCTAAAAAACACAGCTTAGAGAGCATAGGGCACTTCCACTCATGGGGGTATAAATTGGGAAAATGAAAAATCAGCAAGACACAAGCACCCCAAAGTTTAGGGCTGCTCTGTTGACAAGGACCTCCACTTCATTCCACCTTCAATATCCCAGGAGGGAGAAAAATGGATAAAGAAGTTGTGGTCCTTATGTACAATGGAATATCACTCAGCCATGAAATCAATGTCATAAGGCTAATAGCAGCATGATGAGTGGATTTAGGTACGACGATTCTAAGTGAAATAAGTCACACAGAAAAGGACACTTCTCATAAGGTATCACTTATAGAGGGAATGTAAAAACCGTTACACTTGAACTGAATTACAAAACAGAACAGAGTCACACAGGCAGAAAACACACTATGGCTGCTTAACGGGAAAGGTGAGGTGGGGTGATACATAAAACAAGGGTTTCAAATTAGCTCAGATACCGTTCCATAAACCCAATATGTAATAGACAAGACCTACTCCTTGCTCAGAGAACTGGACTCAACACGCCCTATTCACCGCACAAGAATATATCTCACTAGTAATAATCTTAAAACCTATGTATTGATATCCCTCTGTTAGTGTGTCAAGTGGGTGAAAAGCGGCATAAACACAGCAGTGAAAAGCAGCTAAACCCCATTATAAAAATAAATTACTTTTACAAACCCATGAAACAAAGACAGTGAAAGAGAGAGAAATTCTTACACAATGCGTTCAGGGGCTGTGATGCAACCTGGATTGACCATATCTAGACCCACAGCTGGATGAGACATAAGGGTGGACACTCTTGGGGCTGAGAGGTTTGGTGAGGTTGGGTGAGCAAACGCAGACCCTTTAAAGTAATACTGCGTGGTACCCATCGCATGGGTCCCAAATCTCCAGGTTCAAGGGCATCTTCCTACATCGAAAACATGCATGAGAAACCCAGAAGATGGTACACCGTGTGATGTGGAAAGGTTTCTAAAACGCACCTCATTTCTCTTCTCCTTGTGCCCGGGTTCGCCATTCCAGCTGCTTTAGTAACAATCTCCCTACTTGGAGCATCAGCACCTTTAACCTCCTGTTCCGTACAGGTTGCAATTTGTCCTGAGGATGAACGGGTAGACGGGGAACCAGTGAGAGACTAGCTCTTGGTGTTGGGACAGGCAAAGGTCACTCTATTTTCCCATCAGGAAGAAGAATTAACCACAGGCTCATCCTCCCCCCCGGAACCAGAACAGGGCCTGAAGCCATCCTGTGCTTTTGCGGCCAGCCTCCAAAAAAGCGAGTTGTAAAATGGAGCTTCAGGGCACTGCAATTCACAAACCTGCAGAGTTATAAATGATAACTCTCGTCCACAAATATATTGAGGGAAGGCAAAGAAGAGGATTTGAAATCAAGGCAGAATTGTAGGAAACAGATTTCAGGAGGTAGATTCGAATCGCCTTTAAAGCACATGAAAAGCGGCAAAACGTTGACAATGATGCCCTTGGCCAAAAAGGGCGTATGCGTTTTTTCCTGAATATATTCAGGAAAAAACGCATACGCCCTTTTTGGCCAACCAAGCAACCTGGAATGGCAAATCAGCGCGACAAAGCAGACTCGCTACCCATCGGTCAAAAGGGCCATGCTGAAAAAAGTCTCAAAACCAGAAATGCAGGACAGGCCATGGAGAAATGGGAGCCTTGCTACACTGATGGGCGGGATGTAAATTGCCAACAGCCACTCTGGAGAAGTGTACGGTGTGTCTTGAAACATCTAAAAAACACAGCTTAGAGAGCATAGGGCACTTCCACTCATGGGGGTATAAATTGGGAAAATGAAAATTCAGCAAGACACAAGCACCCCAAAGTTTAGGGCTGCTCTGTTGACAAGGACCTCCACTTCATTCCACCTTCAATATCCCAGGAAAGAGAAAAATGGATAAAGAAGTTGTGGTCCTTATGTACAATGGAATATCACTCAGCCAGGAAATCAATGTCATAAGGCTAGTAGCAGCATGATGAGTGGATTTAGGTACGACGATTCTAAGTGAAATAAGTCACACAGAAAAGGACACTTCTCATAAGGTATCACTTATAGAGGGACTGTAAAAACCGTTACACTTGAACTGAATTACAAAACAGAACAGAGTCACACATGCAGAAAACACACTATGGCTGCTTAACGGGAAAGGTGAGGTGGGGTGATACATAAAACAAGGGTTTCAAATTAGCTCAGATACCGTTCCAGAAACCCAATATGTAATAGACAAGACCTACTCCTTGCTCAGAGAACTGGACTCAACACGCCCTATTCACCGCACAAGAATATATCTGACTAGTAATAATCTTAAAACCTATGTATTGATATCTCTCTGTTAGTGTGTCAAGTGGGTGTAAAGCGGCATAAACACAGCAGTGAAAAGCAGCTAAACCCCATTATAAAAATAAATTACTTTGAAAAACCCATGAAACAAAGACAGTGAAAGAGAGAGAAATTCTTACACAATGCGTTCAGGGGCTGTGATGCAACCTGGATTGACCATTTCTAGACCCACAGCTGGATGAGACATAAGGGTGGACACTCTTGGGGCTGAGAGGTTTGGTGAGGTTGGGTGAGCAAACGCAGACCCTTTAAAGTAATACTGCGTGGTACCCATCGCATGGGTCCCAAATCTCCAGGTTCAAGGGCATCTTCCTACATCGAAAACATGCATGAGAAAACAAAAAAGATGGTACACCATGTGATGGGGAAAGGATTCTAAAACGCACCTCATTTCTCTTCTCCTTGTGCCCGGGTTCGCCATTCCAGCCGCTTTACTAACAATCTCCCTACTTGGAGCATCAGCACCTTTAACCTCCTGTTCCGTACAGGTTGCAATTTGTCCTGAGGATGAACGGGAATACGGGGAACCAGTGAGAGACTAGCTCTTGTTGTTGGGACAGGCACAGGTCACTCTATTTTCCCATCAGGAAGAAGAATTAACCACAGGCTCATCCTCCCCCCCGGAACCAGAACAGGGCCTGAAGCCATCCTGCGCTTTTGCGGCCAGCTCCCAAAAAAGCGAGTTGTAAAATGGAGCTTCAGGGCACTGCAATTCACAAACCTGCAGAGTTATAAATGATAACTCTCGTCCACAAATATATTTAGGGAAGGCAAAGAAGAGGATTTGAAATCAAGGCAGAAATGCAGGAAACAGATTTCAGGAGGTAGATTCGAATCACCTTTAAAGCTCATGAAAAGCGGCAAAACGTTGACAATGATGCCCTTGGCCAAAAAGGGCGTATGCGTTTTTTCCTGAATATATTCAGGAAAAAACGCATACGCCCTTTTTGGCCAACCAAGCAACCTGGAAAGGCAAATCAGGGCTACAAAGAAGACTCGCTACCCATCGGTCAAAAGGGCCATGCTGAAAAAAGTCTCAAAACCAGAAATGCAGGACAGGCCATGGAGAAATGGGAGCCTTGCTACACTGATGGGTGGGATGTAAATTGCCAACAGCCACTCTGGAGAAGTGTACGGTGTGTCCTGAAACATCTAAAAAACACAGCTTAGAGAGCATAGGGCACTTCCACTCATGGGGGTATAAATTGGGAAAATGAAAAATCAGCAAGACACAAGCACCCCAAAGTTTAGGGCTGCTCTGTTGACAAGGACCTCCACTTCATTCCACCTTCAATATCCCAGGAGGGAGAAAAATGGATAAAGAAGTTGTGGTCCTTATGTACAATGGAATATCACTCAGCCATGAAATCAATGTCATATGGTTAATAGCAGCATAATGAGTGGATTTAGGTACGACGATTCTAAGTGAAATAAGTCACACAGAAAAGGACACTTCTCATAAGGTATCACTTATAGAGGGAATGTAAAAACCGTTACTCTTGAACTGAATTACAAAACAGAACAGAGTCACACATGCAGAAAACACACTATGGCTGCTTAACGGGAAAGGTAAGGTGGGGTGATACATAAAACAAGGGTTTCAAATTAGCTCAGATACCGTTCCATAAACCCAATATGTAATAGACAAGACCTATTCCTTGCTCAGAGAACTGGACTCAACACGCCCTATTCACCGCACAAGAATATATCTGACTAGTAATAATCTTAAAACCTATGTATTGATATCTCTCTGTTAGTGTGTCAAGTGGGTGTAAAGCGGCATAAACACAGCAGTGAAAAGCAGCTAAACCCCATTATAAAAATAAATTACTTTGAAAAACCCATGAAACAAAGACAGTGAAAGAGAGAGAAATTCTTACACAATGCTTTCAGGGGCTGTGATGCAACCTGGATTGACCATATCTAGACCCACAGCTGGATGAGACATAAGGGTGGACACTCTTGGGGCTGAGAGGTTTGGTGAGGTTGGGTGAGCAAACGCAGACCCTTTAAAGTAATACTGCGTGGTACCCATCGCATGGGTCCCAAATCTCCAGGTTCAAGGGCATCTTCCTACATCGAAAACATGCATGAGAAAACAAAAAGATGGTACACCATGTGATGGGGAAAGGTTTCTAAAACGCACCTCATTTCTCTTCTCCTTGTGCCCGGGTTCGCCATTCCAGCCGCTTTCCTAACAATCTCCCTACTTGGAGCATCAGCACCTTTAACCTCCTGTTCCGTACAGGTTGCAATTTGTCCTGAGGATGAACGGGTAGACGGGGAACCAGTGAGAGACTAGCTCTTGTTGTTTGGACAGGCACAGGTCACTCTATTTTCCCATCAGGAAGAAGAATTAACCACAGGCTCATCCTCCCCCCCGGAACCAGAACAGGGCCTGAAGCCATCCTGCGCTTTTGCGGCCAGCTCCCAAAAAAGCGAGTTGTACAATGGAGCTTCAGGGCACTGCAATTCACAAACCTGCAGAGTTATAAATGATAACTCTCGTCCACAAATATATTGAGGGAAGGCAAAGAAGAGGATTTGAAATCAAGGCAGAAATGCAGGAAACAGATTTCAGGAGGTAGATTCGAATCGCCTTTAAAGCACATGAAAAGCGGCAAAACGTTGACAATGATGCCCTTGGCCAAAAAGGGCGTATGCGTTTCTTCCTGAATATATTCAGGAAAAAATGCATACGCCCTTTTTGGCCAACCAAGCAACCTGGAAAGGCAAATCAGGGCTACAAAGAAGACTCGCTACCCATCGGTCAAAAGGGCCATGCTGAAAAAAGTCTCAAAACCAGAAATGCAGGACAGGCCATGGAGAAATGGGAGCCTTGCTACACTGATGGGCGGGATGTAAATTGCCAACAGCCACTCTGGAGAAGTGTACGGTGTGTCCTGAAACATCTAAAAAACACAGCTTAGAGAGCATAGGGCACTTCCACTCATGGGGGTATAAATTGGGAAAATGAAAAATCAGCAAGACACAAGCACCCCAAAGTTTAGGGCTGCTCTGTTGACAAGGACCTCCACTTCATTCCACCTTCAATATCCCAGGAGGGAGAAAAATGGATAAAGAAGTTGTGGTCCTTATGTACAATGGAATATCACTCAGCCATGAAATCAATGTCATAAGGCTAATAGCAGCATGATGAGTGGATTTAGGTACGACGATTCTAAGTGAAATAAGTCACACAGAAAAGGACACTTCTCATAAGGTATCACTTATAGAGGGAATGTAAAAACCGTTACACTTGAACTGAATTACAAAACAGAACAGAGTCACACAGGCAGAAAACACACTATGGCTGCTTAACGGGAAAGGTGAGGTGGGGTGATACATAAAACAAGGGTTTCAAATTAGCTCAGATACCGTTCCATAAACCCAATATGTAATAGACAAGACCTACTCCTTGCTCAGAGAACTGGACTCAACACGCCCTATTCACCGCACAAGAATATATCTCACTAGTAATAATCTTAAAACCTATGTATTGATATCTCTCTGTTAGTGTGTCAAGTGGGTGAAAAGCGGCATTAACACAGCAGTGAAAAGCAGCTAAACCCCATTATAAAAATAAATTACTTTTACAAACCCATGAAACAAAGACAGTGAAAGAGAGAGAAATTCTTACACAATGCGTTCAGGGGCTGTGATGCAACCTGGATTGACCATATCTAGACCCACAGCTGGATGAGACATAAGGGTGGACACTCTTGGGGCTGAGAGGTTTGGTGAGGTTGGGTGAGCAAACGCAGACCCTTTAAAGTAATACTGCGTGGTACCCATCGCATGGGTCCCAAATCTCCAGGTTCAAGGGCATCTTCCTACATCGAAAACATGCATGAGAAACCCAGAAGATGGTACACCGTGTGATGTGGAAAGGTTTCTAAAACGCACCTCATTTCTCTTCTCCTTGTGCCCGGGTTCGCCATTCCAGCTGCTTTAGTAACAATCTCCCTACTTGGAGCATCAGCACCTTTAACCTCCTGTTCCGTACAGGTTGCAATTTGTCCTGAGGATGAACGGGTAGACGGGGAACCAGTGAGAGACTAGCTCTTGGTGTTGGGACAGGCAAAGGTCACTCTATTTTCCCATCAGGAAGAAGAATTAACCACAGGCTCATCCTCCCCCCCGGAACCAGAACAGGGCCTGAAGCCATCCTGTGCTTTTGCGGCCAGCCTCCAAAAAAGCGAGTTGTAAAATGGAGCTTCAGGGCACTGCAATTCACAAACCTGCAGAGTTATAAATGATAACTCTCGTCCACAAATATATTGAGGGAAGGCAAAGAAGAGGATTTGAAATCAAGGCAGAATTGTAGGAAACAGATTTCAGGAGGTAGATTCGAATCGCCTTTAAAGCACATGAAAAGCGGCAAAACGTTGACAATGATGCCCTTGGCCAAAAAGGGTGTATGCGTTTTTTCCTGAATATATTCAGGAAAAAACGCATACGCCCTTTTTGGCCAACCAAGCAACCTGGAATGGCAAATCAGCGCGACAAAGCAGACTCGCTACCCATCGGTCAAAAGGGCCATGCTGAAAAAAGTCTCAAAACCAGAAATGCAGGACAGGCCATGGAGAAATGGGAGCCTTGCTACACTGATGGGCGGGATGTAAATTGCCAACAGCCACTCTGGAGAAGTGTACGGTGTGTCTTGAAACATCTAAAAAACACAGCTTAGAGAGCATAGGGCACTTCCACTCATGGGGGTATAAATTGGGAAAATGAAAATTCAGCAAGACACAAGCACCCCAAAGTTTAGGGCTGCTCTGTTGACAAGGACCTCCACTTCATTCCACCTTCAATATCCCAGGAAAGAGAAAAATGGATAAAGAAGTTGTGGTCCTTATGTACAATGGAATATCACTCAGCCAGGAAATCAATGTCATAAGGCTAGTAGCAGCATGATGAGTGGATTTAGGTACGACGATTCTAAGTGAAATAAGTCACACAGAAAAGGACACTTCTCATAAGGTATCACTTATAGAGGGACTGTAAAAACCGTTACACTTGAACTGAATTACAAAACAGAACAGAGTCACACATGCAGAAAACACACTATGGCTGCTTAACGGGAAAGGTAAGGTGGGGTGATACATAAAACAAGGGTTTCAAATTAGCTCAGATACCGTTCCATAAACCCAATATGTAATAGACAAGACCTACTCCTTGCTCAGAGAACTGGACTCAACACGCCCTATTCACCGCACAAGAATATATCTGACTAGTAATAATCTTAAAACCTATGTATTGATATCTCTCTGTTAGTGTGTCAAGTGGGTGTAAAGCGGCCTAAACACAGCAGTGAAAAGCAGCTAAACCCCATTATAAAAATAAATTACTTTGAAAAACCCATGAAACAAAGACAGTGAAAGAGAGAGAAATTCTTACACAATGCGTTCAGGGGCTGTGATGAAACCTGGATTGACCATATCTAGACCCACAGCTGGATGAGACATAAGGGTGGACACTCTTGGGGCTGAGAGGTTTGGTGAGGTTGGGTGAGCAAACGCAGACCCTTTAAAGTAATACTGCGTGGTACCCATCGCATGGGTCCCAAATCTCCAGGTTCAAGGGCATCTTCCTACATCGAAAACATGCATGAGAAAACAAAAAGATGGTACACCATGTGATGGGGAAAGGTTTCTAAAACGCACCTCATTTCTCTTCTCCTTGTGCCCGGGTTCGCCATTCCAGCCGCTTTCCTAACAATCTCCCTACTTGGAGCATCAGCACCTTTAACCTCCTGTTCCGTACAGGTTGCAATTTGTCCTGAGGATGAACGGGTAGACGGGGAACCAGTGAGAGACTAGCTCTTGGTGTTGGGACAGGCACAGGTCACTCTATTTTCCCATCAGGAAGAATAATTAACCACAGGCTCATCCTCCCCCCCGGAACCAGAACAGGGCCTGAAGCCATCCTGCGCTTTTGCGGCCAGCTCCCAAAAAAACGAGTTGTACAATGGAGCTTCAGGGCACTGCAATTCACAAACCTGCAGAGTTATAAATGATAACTCTCGTCCACAAATATATTGAGGGAAGGCAAAGAAGAGGATTTGAAATCAAGGCAGAAATGCAGGAAACAGATTTCAGGAGGTAGATTCGAATCGCCTTTAAAGCACATGAAAAGCGGCAAAACGTTGACAATGATGCCCTTGGCCAAAAAGGGCGTATGCGTTTTTTCCTGAATATATTCAGGAAAAAATGCATACGCCCTTTTTGGCCAACCAAGCAACCTGGAAAGGCAAATCAGGGCTACAAAGAAGACTCGCTACCCATCGGTCAAAAGGGCCATGCTGAAAAAAGTCTCAAAACCAGAAATGCAGGACAGGCCATGGAGAAATGGGAGCCTTGCTACACTGATGGGCGGGATGTAAATTGCCAACAGCCACTCTGGAGAAGTGTACGGTGTGTCCTGAAACATCTAAAAAACACAGCTTAGAGAGCATAGGGCACTTCCACTCATGGGGGTATAAATTGGGAAAATGAAAAATCAGCAAGACACAAGCACCCCAAAGTTTAGGGCTGCTCTGTTGACAAGGACCTCCACTTCATTCCACCTTCAATATCCCAGGAGGGAGAAAAATGGATAAAGAAGTTGTGGTCCTTATGTACAATGGAATATCACTCAGCCATGAAATCAATGTCATAAGGCTAATAGCAGCATGATGAGTGGATTTAGGTACGACGATTCTAAGTGAAATAAGTCACACAGAAAAGGACACTTCTCATAAGGTATCACTTATAGAGGGAATGTAAAAACCGTTACACTTGAACTGAATTACAAAACAGAACAGAGTCACACAGGCAGAAAACACACTATGGCTGCTTAACGGGAAAGGTGAGGTGGGGTGATACATAAAACAAGGGTTTCAAATTAGCTCAGATACCGTTCCATAAACCCAATATGTAATAGACAAGACCTACTCCTTGCTCAGAGAACTGGACTCAACACGCCCTATTCACCGCACAAGAATATATCTCACTAGTAATAATCTTAAAACCTATGTATTGATATCTCTCTGTTAGTGTGTCAAGTGGGTGAAAAGCGGCATAAACACAGCAGTGAAAAGCAGCTAAACCCCATTATAAAAATAAATTACTTTTACAAACCCATGAAACAAAGACAGTGAAAGAGAGAGAAATTCTTACACAATGCGTTCAGGGGCTGTGATGCAACCTGGATTGACCATATCTAGACCCACAGCTGGATGAGACATAAGGGTGGACACTCTTGGGGCTGAGAGATTTGGTGAGGTTGGGTGAGCAAACGCAGACCCTTTAAAGTAATACTGCGTGGTACCCATCGCATGGGTCCCAAATCTCCAGGTTCAAGGGCATCTTCCTACATCGAAAACATGCATGAGAAACCCAGAAGATGGTACACCGTGTGATGTGGAAAGGTTTCTAAAACGCACCTCATTTCTCTTCTCCTTGTGCCCGGGTTCGCCATTCCAGCTGCTTTAGTAACAATCTCCCTACTTGGAGCATCAGCACCTTTAACCTCCTGTTCCGTACAGGTTGCAATTTGTCCTGAGGATGAACGGGTAGACGGGGAACCAGTGAGAGACTAGCTCTTGGTGTTGGGACAGGCAAAGGTCACTCTATTTTCCCATCAGGAAGAAGAATTAACCACAGGCTCATCCTCCCCCCCGGAACCAGAACAGGGCCTGAAGCCATCCTGTGCTTTTGCGGCCAGCCTCCAAAATAGCGAGTTGTAAAATGGAGCTTCAGGGCACTGCAATTCACAAACCTGCAGAGTTATAAATGATAACTCTCGTCCACAAATATATTGAGGGAAGGCAAAGAAGAGGATTTGAAATCAAGGCAGAATTGTAGGAAACAGATTTCAGGAGGTAGATTCGAATCGCCTTTAAAGCACATGAAAAGCGGCAAAACGTTGACAATGATGCCCTTGGCCAAAAAGGGCGTATGCGTTTTTTCCTGAATATATTCAGGAAAAAACGCATACGCCCTTTTTGGCCAACCAAGCAACCTGGAATGGCAAATCAGCGCGACAAAGCAGACTCGCTACCCATCGGTCAAAAGGGCCATGCTGAAAAAAGTCTCAAAACCAGAAATGCAGGACAGGCCATGGAGAAATGGGAGCCTTGCTACACTGATGGGCGGGATGTAAATTGCCAACAGCCACTCTGGAGAAGTGTACGGTGTGTCTTGAAACATCTAAAAAACACAGCTTAGAGAGCATAGGGCACTTCCACTCATGGGGGTATAAATTGGGAAAATGAAAATTCAGCAAGACACAAGCACCCCAAAGTTTAGGGCTGCTCTGTTGACAAGGACCTCCACTTCATTCCACCTTCAATATCCCAGGAAAGAGAAAAATGGATAAAGAAGTTGTGGTCCTTATGTACAATGGAATATCACTCAGCCAGGAAATCAATGTCATAAGGCTAGTAGCAGCATGATGAGTGGATTTAGGTACGACGATTCTAAGTGAAATAAGTCACCCAGAAAAGGACACTTCTCATAAGGTATCACTTATAGAGGGACTGTAAAAACCGTTACACTTGAACTGAATTACAAAACAGAACAGAGTCACACATGCAGAAAACACACTATGGCTGCTTAACGGGAAAGGTAAGGTGGGGTGATACATAAAACAAGGGTTTCAAATTAGCTCAGATACCGTTCCATAAACCCAATATGTAATAGACAAGACCTACTCCTTGCTCAGAGAACTGGACTCAACACGCCCTATTCACCGCACAAGAATATATCTGACTAGTAATAATCTTAAAACCTGTGTATTGATATCTCTCTGTTAGTGTGTCAAGTGGGTGTAAAGCGGCATAAACACAGCAGTGAAAAGCAGCTAAACCCCATTATAAAAATAAATTACTTTGAAAAACCCATGAAACAAAGACAGTGAAAGAGAGAGAAATTCTTACACAATGCGTTCAGGGGCTGTGATGAAACCTGGATTGACCATATCTAGACCCACAGCTGGATGAGACATAAGGGTGGACACTCTTGGGGCTGAGAGGTTTGGTGAGGTTGGGTGAGCAAACGCAGACCCTTTAAAGTAATACTGCGTGGTACCCATCGCATGGGTCCCAAATCTCCAGGTTCAAGGGCATCTTCCTACATCGAAAACATGCATGAGAAAACAAAAAGATGGTACACCATGTGATGGGGAAAGGTTTCTAAAACGCACCTCATTTCTCTTCTCCTTGTGCCCGGGTTCGCCATTCCAGCCGCTTTCCTAACAATCTCCCTACTTGGAGCATCAGCACCTTTAACCTCCTGTTCCGTACAGGTTGCAATTTGTCCTGAGGATGAACGGGTAGACGGGGAACCAGTGAGAGACTAGCTCTTGGTGTTGGGACAGGCACAGGTCACTCTATTTTCCCATCAGGAAGAATAATTAACCACAGGCTCATCCTCCCCCCCGGAACCAGAACAGGGCCTGAAGCCATCCTGCGCTTTTGCGGCCAGCTCCCAAAAAAACGAGTTGTACAATGGAGCTTCAGGGCACTGCAATTCACAAACCTGCAGAGTTATAAATGATAACTCTCGTCCACAAATATATTGAGGGAAGGCAAAGAAGAGGATTTGAAATCAAGGCAGAAATGCAGGAAACAGATTTCAGGAGGTAGATTCGAATCGCCTTTAAAGCACATGAAAAGCGGCAAAACGTTGACAATGATGCCCTTGGCCAAAAAGGGCGTATGCGTTTTTTCCTGAATATATTCAGGAAAAAATGCATACGCCCTTTTTGGCCAACCAAGCAACCTGGAAAGGCAAATCAGGGCTACAAAGAAGACTCGCTACCCATCGGTCAAAAGGGCCATGCTGAAAAAAGTCTCAAAACCAGAAATGCAGGACAGGCCATGGAGAAATGGGAGCCTTGCTACACTGATGGGCGGGATGTAAATTGCCAACAGCCACTCTGGAGAAGTGTACGGTGTGTCCTGAAACATCTAAAAAACACAGCTTAGAGAGCATAGGGCACTTCCACTCATGGGGGTATAAATTGGGAAAATGAAAAATCAGCAAGACACAAGCACCCCAAAGTTTAGGGCTGCTCTGTTGACAAGGACCTCCACTTCATTCCACCTTCAATATCCCAGGAGGGAGAAAAATGGATAAAGAAGTTGTGGTCCTTATGTACAATGGAATATCACTCAGCCATGAAATCAATGTCATAAGGCTAATAGCAGCATGATGAGTGGATTTAGGTACGACGATTCTAAGTGAAATAAGTCACACAGAAAAGGACACTTCTCATAAGGTATCACTTATAGAGGGAATGTAAAAACCGTTACACTTGAACTGAATTACAAAACAGAACAGAGTCACACAGGCAGAAAACACACTATGGCTGCTTAACGGGAAAGGTGAGGTGGGGTGATACATAAAACAAGGGTTTCAAATTAGCTCAGATACCGTTCCATAAACCCAATATGTAATAGACAAGACCTACTCCTTGCTCAGAGAACTGGACTCAACACGCCCTATTCACCGCACAAGAATATATCTCACTAGTAATAATCTTAAAACCTATGTATTGATATCTCTCTGTTAGTGTGTCAAGTGGGTGAAAAGCGGCATAAACACAGCAGTGAAAAGCAGCTAAACCCCATTATAAAAATAAATTACTTTTACAAACCCATGAAACAAAGACAGTGAAAGAGAGAGAAATTCTTACACAATGCGTTCAGGGGCTGTGATGCAACCTGGATTGACCATATCTAGACCCACAGCTGGATGAGACATAAGGGTGGACACTCTTGGGGCTGAGAGGTTTGGTGAGGTTGGGTGAGCAAACGCAGACCCTTTAAAGTAATACTGCGTGGTACCCATCGCATGGGTCCCAAATCTCCAGGTTCAAGGGCATCTTCCTACATCGAAAACATGCATGAGAAACCCAGAAGATGGTACACCGTGTGATGTGGAAAGGTTTCTAAAACGCACCTCATTTCTCTTCTCCTTGTGCCCGGGTTCGCCATTCCAGCTGCTTTAGTAACAATCTCCCTACTTGGAGCATCAGCACCTTTAACCTCCTGTTCCGTACAGGTTGCAATTTGTCCTGAGGATGAACGGGTAGACGGGGAACCAGTGAGAGACTAGCTCTTGGTGTTGGGACAGGCAAAGGTCACTCTATTTTCCCATCATGAAGAAGAATTAACCACAGGCTCATCCTCCCCCCCGGAACCAGAACAGGGCCTGAAGCCATCCTGTGCTTTTGCGGCCAGCCTCCAAAAAAGCGAGTTGTAAAATGGAGCTTCAGGGCACTGCAATTCACAAACCTGCAGAGTTATAAATGATAACTCTCGTCCACAAATATATTGAGGGAAGGCAAAGAAGAGGATTTGAAATCAAGGCAGAATTGTAGGAAACAGATTTCAGGAGGTAGATTCGAATCGCCTTTAAAGCACATGAAAAGCGGCAAAACGTTGACAATGATGCCCTTGGCCAAAAAGGGCGTAGGCGTTTTTTCCTGAATATATTCAGGAAAAAACGCCTACGCCCTTTTTGGCCAACCAAGCAACCTGGAATGGCAAATCAGCGCGACAAAGCAGACTCGCTACCCATCGGTCAAAAGGGCCATGCTGAAAAAAGTCTCAAAACCAGAAATGCAGGACAGGCCATGGAGAAATGGGAGCCTTGCTACACTGATGGGCGGGATGTAAATTGCCAACAGCCACTCTGGAGAAGTGTACGGTGTGTCTTGAAACATCTAAAAAACACAGCTTAGAGAGCATAGGGCACTTCCACTCATGGGGGTATAAATTGGGAAAATGAAAATTCAGCAAGACACAAGCACCCCAAAGTTTAGGGCTGCTCTGTTGACAAGGACCTCCACTTCATTCCACCTTCAATATCCCAGGAAAGAGAAAAATGGATAAAGAAGTTGTGGTCCTTATGTACAATGGAATATCACTCAGCCAGGAAATCAATGTCATAAGGCTAGTAGCAGCATGATGAGTGGATTTAGGTACGACGATTCTAAGTGAAATAAGTCACACAGAAAAGGACACTTCTCATAAGGTATCACTTATAGAGGGATTGTAAAAACCGTTACACTTGAACTGAATTACAAAACAGAACAGAGTCACACATGCAGAAAACACACTATGGCTGCTTAACGGGAAAGGTGAGGTGGGGTGATACATAAAACAAGGGTTTCAAATTAGCTCAGATACCGTTCCAGAAACCCAATATGTAATAGACAAGACCTACTCCTTGCTCAGAGAACTGGACTCAACACGCCCTATTCACCGCACAAGAATATATCTGACTAGTAATAATCTTAAAACCTATGTATTGATATCTCTCTGTTAGTGTGTCAAGTGGGTGTAAAGCGGCATAAACACAGCAGTGAAAAGCAGCTAAACCCCATTATAAAAATAAATTACTTTGAAAAACCCATGAAACAAAGACAGTGAAAGAGAGAGAAATTCTTACACAATGCGTTCAGGGGCTGTGATGCAACCTGGATTGACCATTTCTAGACCCACAGCTGGATGAGACATAAGGGTGGACACTCTTGGGGCTGAGAGGTTTGGTGAGGTTGGGTGAGCAAACGCAGACCCTTTAAAGTAATACTGCGTGGTACCCATCGCATGGGTCCCAAATCTCCAGGTTCAAGGGCATCTTCCTACATCGAAAACATGCATGAGAAAACAAAAAAGATGGTACACCATGTGATGGGGAAAGGATTCTAAAACGCACCTCATTTCTCTTCTCCTTGTGCCCGGGTTCGCCATTCCAGCCGCTTTCCTAACAATCTCCCTACTTGGAGCATCAGCACCTTTAACCTCCTGTTCCGTACAGGTTGCAATTTGTCCTGAGGATGAACGGGAATACGGGGAACCAGTGAGAGACTAGCTCTTGTTGTTGGGACAGGCACAGGTCACTCTATTTTCCCATCAGGAAGAAGAATTAACCACAGGCTCATCCTCCCCCCCGGAACCAGAACAGGGCCTGAAGCCATCCTGCGCTTTTGCGGCCAGCTCCCAAAAAAGCGAGTTGTAAAATGGAGCTTCAGGGCACTGCAATTCACAAACCTGCAGAGTTATAAATGATAACTCTCGTCCACAAATATATTTAGGGAAGGCAAAGAAGAGGATTTGAAATCAAGGCAGAAATGCAGGAAACAGATTTCAGGAGGTAGATTCGAATCGCCTTTAAAGCACATGAAAAGCGGCAAAACGTTGACAATGATGCTCTTGGCCTAAAAGGGCGTATGCGTTTTTTCCTGAATATATTCAGGAAAAAACGCATATGCCCTTTTTGGCCAACCAAGCAACCTGGAAAGGCAAATCATGGCTACAAAGAAGACTCGCTACCCATCGGTCAAAAGGGCCATGCTGAAAAAAGTCTCAAAACCAGAAATGCAGGACAGGCCATGGAGAAATGGGAGCCTTGCTACACTGATGGGTGGGATGTAAATTGCCAACAGCCACTCTGGAGAAGTGTACGGTGTGTCCTGAAACATCTAAAAAACACAGCTTAGAGAGCATAGGGCACTTCCACTCATGGGGGTATAAATTGGGAAAATGAAAAATCAGCAAGACACAAGCACCCCAAAGTTTAGGGCTGCTCTGTTGACAAGGACCTCCACTTCATTCCACCTTCAATATCCCAGGAGGGAGAAAAATGGATAAAGAAGTTGTGGTCCTTATGTACAATGGAATATCACTCAGCCATGAAATCAATGTCATAAGGCTAATAGCAGCATGATGAGTGGATTTAGGTACGACGATTCTAAGTGAAATAAGTCACACAGAAAAGGACACTTCTCATAAGGTATCACTTATAGAGGGAATGTAAAAACCGTTACACTTGAACTGAATTACAAAACAGAACAGAGTCACACATGCAGAAAACACACTATGGCTGCTTAACGGGAAAGGTAAGGTGGGGTGATACATAAAACAAGGGTTTCAAATTAGCTCAGATACCGTTCCATAAACCCAATATGTAATAGACAAGACCTACTCCTTGCTCAGAGAACTGGACTCAACACGCCCTATTCACCGCACAAGAATATATCTGACTAGTAATAATCTTAAAACCTATGTATTGATATCTCTCTGTTAGTGTGTCAAGTGGGTGTAAAGCGGCATAAACACAGCAGTGAAAAGCAGCTAAACCCCATTATAAAAATAAATTACTTTGAAACACCCATGAAACAAAGACAGTGAAAGAGAGAGAAATTCTTACACAATGCGTTCAGGGGCTGTGATGCAACCTGGATTGACCATTTCTAGACCCACAGCTGGATGAGACATAAGGGTGGACACTCTTGGGGCTGAAAGGTTTGGTGAGGTTGGGTGAGCAAACGCAGACCCTTTAAAGTAATACTGCGTGGTACCCATCGCATGGGTCCCAAATCTCCAGGTTCAAGGGCATCTTCCTACATCGAAAACATGCATGAGAAAACAAAAAAGATGGTACACCATGTGATGGGGAAAGGTTTCTAAAACGCACCTCATTTCTCTTCTCCTTGTGCCCGGGGTCACCATTCCAGCCACTTTACTAACAATCTCCCTACTTGGAGCATCAGCACCTTTAACCTCCTGTTCCGTACAGGTTGCAATTTGTCCTGAGGATGAACGGGAATACGGGGAACCAGTGAGAGACTAGCTCTTGGTGTTGGGACAGGCACAGGTCACTCTATTTTCCCATCAGGAAGAAGAATTAACCACAGGCTCATCCTCCCCCCGGAACCAGAACAGGGCCTGAAGCCATCCTGCACTTTTGCGGCCAGCTCCCAAAAAAGCGAGTTGTAAAATGGAGCTTCAGGGCACTGCAATTCACAAACGTGCAGAGTTATAAATGATAACTCTCGTCCACAAATATATTGAGGGAAGGCAAAGAAGAGGATTTGAAATCAAGGCAGAAATGCAGGAAACAGATTTCAGGAGGTAGATTCGAATCACCTTTAAAGCACATGAAAAGCGGCAAAACGTTGACAATGATGCCCTTGGCCAAAAAGGGCGTATGCGTTTTTTCCTGAATATATTCAGGAAAAAACGCATACGCCCTTTTTGGCCAACCAAGCAACCTGGAAAGGCAAATCAGGGCTACAAAGAAGACTCGCTACCCATCGGTCAAAAGGGCCATGCTGAAAAAAGTCTCAAAACCAGAAATGCAGGACAGGCCATGGAGAAATGGGAGCCTTGCTACACTGATGGGCGGGATGTAAATTGCCAACAGCCACTCTGGAGAAGTGTACGGTGTGTCCTGAAACATCTAAAAAACACAGCTTAGAGAGCATAGGGCACTTCCACTCATGGGGGTATAAATTGGGAAAATGAAAAATCAGCAAGACACAAGCACCCCAAAGTTTAGGGCTGCTCTGTTGACAAGGACCTCCACTTCATTCCACCTTCAATATCCCAGGAGGGAGAAAAATGGATAAAGAAGTTGTGGTCCTTATGTACAATGGAATATCACTCAGCCATGAAATCAATGTCATATGGTTAATAGCAGCATAATGAGTGGATTTAGGTACGACGATTCTAAGTGAAATAAGTCACACAGAAAAGGACACTTCTCATAAGGTATCACTTATAGAGGGAATGTAAAAACCGTTACTCTTGAACTGAATTACAAAACAGAACAGAGTCACACATGCAGAAAACACACTATGGCTGCTTAACGGGAAAGGTAAGGTGGGGTGATACATAAAACAAGGGTTTCAAATTAGCTCAGATACCGTTCCATAAACCCAATATGTAATAGACAAGACCTACTCCTTGCTCAGAGAACTGGACTCAACACGCCCTATTCACCGCACAAGAATATATCTGACTAGTAATAATCTTAAAACCTATGTATTGATATCTCTCTGTTAGTGTGTCAAGTGGGTGAAAAGCGGCATAAACACAGCAGTGAAAAGCAGCTAAACCCCATTATAAAAATAAATTACTTTGAAAAACCCATGAAACAAAGACAGTGAAAGAGAGAGAAATTCTTACACAATGCTTTCAGGGGCTGTGATGAAACCTGGATTGACCATATCTAGACCCACAGCTGGATGAGACATAAGGGTGGACACTCTTGGGGCTGAGAGGTTTGGTGAGGTTGGGTGAGCAAACGCAGACCCTTTAAAGTAATACTGCGTGGTACCCATCGCATGGGTCCCAAATCTCCAGGTTCAAGGGCATCTTCCTACATCGAAAACATGCATGAGAAAACAAAAAGATGGTACACCATGTGATGGGGAAAGGTTTCTAAAACGCACCTCATTTCTCTTCTCCTTGTGCCTGGGTTCGCCATTCCAGCCGCTTTCCTAACAATCTCCCTACTTGGAGCATCAGCACCTTTAACCTCCTGTTCCGTACAGGTTGCAATTTGTCCTGAGGATGAACGGGTAGACGGGGAACCAGTGAGAGACTAGCTCTTGTTGTTTGGACAGGCACAGGTCACTCTATTTTCCCATCAGGAAGAAGAATTAACCACAGGCTCATCCTCCCCCCCGGAACCAGAACAGGGCCTGAAGCCATCCTGCGCTTTTGCGGCCAGCTCCCAAAAAAGCGAGTTGTACAATGGAGCTTCAGGGCACTGCAATTCACAAACCTGCAGAGTTATAAATGATAACTCTCGTCCACAAATATATTGAGGGAAGGCAAAGAAGAGGATTTGAAATCAAGGCAGAAATGCAGGAAACAGATTTCAGGAGGTAGATTCGAATCGCCTTTAAAGCACATGAAAAGCGGCAAAACGTTGACAATGATGCCCTTGGCCAAAAAGGGCGTATGCGTTTTTTCCTGAATATATTCAGGAAAAAACGCATACGCCCTTTTTGGCCAACCAAGCAACCTGGAAAGGCAAATCAGGGCTACAAAGAAGACTCGCTACCCATCGGTCAAAAGGGCCATGCTGAAAAAAGTCTCAAAACCAGAAATGCAGGACAGGCCATGGAGAAATGGGAGCCTTGCTACACTGATGGGCGGGATGTAAATTGCCAACAGCCACTCTGGAGAAGTGTACGGTGTGTCCTGAAACATCTAAAAAACACAGCTTAGAGAGCATAGGGCACTTCCACTCATGGGGGTATAAATTGGGAAAATGAAAAATCAGCAAGACACAAGCACCCCAAAGTTTAGGGCTGCTCTGTTGACAAGGACCTCCACTTCATTCCACCTTCAATATCCCAGGAGGGAGAAAAATGGATAAAGAAGTTGTGGTCCTTATGTACAATGGAATATCACTCAGCCATGAAATCAATGTCATAAGGCTAATAGCAGCATGATGAGTGGATTTAGGTACGACGATTCTAAGTGAAATAAGTCACACAGAAAAGGACACTTCTCATAAGGTATCACTTATAGAGGGAATGTAAAAACCGTTACACTTGAACTGAATTACAAAACAGAACAGAGTCACACATGCAGAAAACACACTATGGCTGCTTAACAGGAAAGGTGAGGTGGGGTGATACATAAAACAAGGGTTTCAAATTAACTCAGATACCGTTCCATAAACCCATATGTAATAGACAAGACCTACTCCTTGCTCAGAGAACTGGACTCAACACGCCCTATTCACCGCACAAGAATATATCTCACTAGTAATAATCTTAAAACCTATGTATTGATATCTCTCTGTTAGTGTGTCAAGTGGGTGTAAAGCGGCATAAACACAGCAGTGAAAAGCAGCTAAACCCCATTATAAAAATAAATTACTTTGAAAAACCCATGAAACAAAGACAGTGAAAGAGAGAGAAATTCTTACACAATGCGTTCAGGGTCTGTGATGAAACCTGGATTGACCATATCTAGACCCACAGCTGGATGAGACATAAGGGTGGACACTCTTGGGGCTGAGAGGTTTGGTGAGGTTGGGTGAGCAAACGCAGACCCTTTAAAGTAATACTGCGTGGTACCCATCGCATGGGTCCCAAATCTCCAGGTTCAAGGGCATCTTCCTACATCGAAAACATGCATGAGAAAACAAAAAAGATGGTACACCATGTGATGGGGAAAGGTTTCTAAAACGCACCTCATTTCTCTTCTCCTTGTGCCCGGGGTCGCCATTCCAGCCGCTTTACTAACAATCTCCCTACTTGGAGCATCAGCACCTTTAACCTCCTGTTCCGTACAGGTTGCAATTTGTCCTGAGGATGAACGGGAATACGGGGAACCAGTGAGAGACTAGCTCTTGTTGTTGGCACAGGCACAGGTCACTCTATTTTCCCATCAGGAAGAAGAATTAACCACAGGCTCATCCTCCCCCCCGGAACCAGAACAGGGCCTGAAGCCATCCTGCGCTTTTGCGGCCAGCTCCCAAAAAAGCGAGTTGTACAATGGAGCTTCAGGGCACTGCAATTCACAAACCTGCAGAGTTATAAATGATAACTCTCGTTCACAAATATATTGAGGGAAGGCAAAGAAGAGGATTTGAAATCAAGGCAGAAATGCAGGAAACAGATTTCAGGAGGTAGATTCGAATCGCCTTTAAAGCACATGAAAAGCGGCAAAACGTTGACAATGATGCCCTTGGCCAAAAAGGGCGTATGCGTTTTTTCCTGAATATATTCAGGAAAAAACGCATACGCCCTTTTTGGCCAACCAAGCAACCTGGAAAGTCAAATCAGGGCTACAAAGAAGACTCGCTACCCATCGTTCAAAAGGGCCATGCTGAAAAGTCTCAAAACCAGAAATGCAGGACAGGCCATGGAGAAATGGGAGCCTTGCTACACTGATGGGCGGGATGTAAATTGCCAACAGCCACTCTGGAGAAGTGTACGGTGTGTCCTGAAACATCTAAAAAACACAGCTTAGAGAGCATAGGGCACTTCCACTCATGGGGGTATAAATTGGGAAAATGAAAAATCAGCAAGACACAAGCACCCCAAAGTTTAGGGCTGCTCTGTTGACAAGGACCTCCACTTCATTCCACCTTCAATATCCCAGGAGGGAGAAAAATGGATAAAGAAGTTGTGGTCCTTATGTACAATGGAATATCACTCAGCCATGAAATCAATGTCATAAGGCTAATAGCAGCATGATGAGTGGATTTAGGTACGACGATTCTAAGTGAAATAAGTCACACAGAAAAGGACACTTCTCATAAGGTATCACTTATAGAGGGAATGTAAAAACCGTTACACTTGAACTGAATTACAAAACAGAACAGAGTCACACATGCAGAAAACACACTATGGCTGCTTAACGGGAAAGGTGAGGTGGGGTGATACATAAAACAAGGGTTTCAAATTAGCTCAGATACCGTTCCATAAACCCAATATGTAATAGACAAGACCTACTCCTTGCTCAGAGAACTGGACTCAACACGCCCTATTCACCGCACAAGAATATATCTGACTAGTAATAATCTTAAAACCTATGTATTGATATCTCTCTGTTAGTGTGTCAAGTGGGTGTAAAGCGGCATAAACACAGCAGTGAAAAGCAGCTAAACCCCATTATAAAAATAAATTACTTTGAAAAACCCATGAAACAAAGACAGTGAAAGAGAGAGAAATTCTTACACAATGCGTTCAGGGGCTGTGATGCAACCTGGATTGACCATTTCTAGACCCACAGCTGGATGAGACATAAGGGTGGACACTCTTGGGGCTGAGAGGTTTGGTGAGGTTGGGTGAGCAAACGCAGACCCTTTAAAGTAATACTGCGTGGTACCCATCGCATGGGTCCCAAATCTCCAGGTTCAAGGGCATCTTCCTACATCGAAAACATGCATGAGAAAACAAAAAAGATGGTACACCATGTGATGGGGAAAGGTTTCTAAAACGCACCTCATTTCTCTTCTCCTTGTGCCCGGGTTCGCCATTCCAGCCGCTTTACTAACAATCTCCCTACTTGGAGCATCAGCACCTTTAACCTCCTGTTCCGTACAGGTTGCAATTTGTCCTGAGGATGAACGGGAATACGGGGAACCAGTGAGAGACTAGCTCTTGTTGTTGGGACAGGCACAGGTCACTCTATTTTCCCATCAGGAAGAAGAATTAACCACAGGCTCATCCTCCCCCCCGGAACCAGAACAGGGCCTGAAGCCATCCTGCGCTTTTGCGGCCAGCTCCCAAAAAAGCGAGTTGTACAATGGAGCTTCAGGGCACTGCAATTCACAAACCTGCAGAGTTATAAATGATAACTCTCGTTCACAAATATATTGAGGGAAGGCAAAGAAGAGGATTTGAAATCAAGGCAGAAATGCAGGAAACAGATTTCAGGAGGTAGATTCGAATCGCCTTTAAAGCACATGAAAAGCGGCAAAACGTTGACAATGATGCCCTTGGCCAAAAAGGGCGTATGCGTTTTTTCCTGAATATATTCAGGAAAAAACGCATACGCCCTTTTTGGCCAACCAAGCAACCTGGAAAGGCAAATCAGGGCTACAAAGAAGACTCGCTACGCATCGGTCAAAAGGGCCATGCTGAAAAGTGTCAAAACCAGAAATGCAGGACAGGCCATGGAGAAATGGGAGCCTTGCTACACTGATGGGCGGGATGTAAATTGCCAACAGCCACTCTGGAGAAGTGTACGGTGTGTCCTGAAACATCTAAAAAACACAGCTTAGAGAGCATAGGGCACTTCCACTCATGGGGGTATAAATTGGGAAAATGAAAAATCAGCAAGACACAAGCACCCCAAAGTTTAGGGCTGCTCTGTTGACAAGGACCTCCACTTCATTCCACCTTCAATATCCCAGGAGGGAGAAAAATGGATAAAGAAGTTGTGGTCCTTATGTACAATGGAATATCACTCAGCCATGAAATCAATGTCATAAGGCTAATAGCAGCATGATGAGTGGATTTAGGTACGACGATTCTAAGTGAAATAAGTCACACAGAAAAGGACACTTCTCATAAGGTATCACTTATAGAGGGAATGTAAAAACCGTTACACTTGAACTGAATTACAAAACAGAACAGAGTCACACATGCAGAAAACACACTATGGCTGCTTAACGGGAAAGGTGAGGTGGGGTGATACATAAAACAAGGGTTTCAAATTAGCTCAGATACCGTTCCATAAACCCAATATGTAATAGACAAGACCTACTCCTTGCTCAGAGAACTGGACTCAACACGCCCTATTCACCGCACAAGAATATATCTCACTAGTAATAATCTTAAAACCTATGTATTGATATCTCTCTGTTAGTGTGTCAAGTGGGTGTAAAGCGGCATAAACACAGCAGTGAAAAGCAGCTAAACCCCATTATAAAAATAAATTACTTTGAAAAACCCATGAAACAAAGACAGTGAAAGAGAGAGAAATTCTTACACAATGCGTTCAGGGGCTGTGATGAAACCTGGATTGACCATTTCTAGACCCACAGCTGGATGAGACATAAGGGTGGACACTCTTGGGGCTGAGAGGTTTGGTGAGGTTGGGTGAGCAAACGCAGACCCTTTAAAGTAATACTGCGTGGTACCCATCGCATGGGTCCCAAATCTCCAGGTTCAAGGGCATCTTCCTACATCGAAAACATGCATGAGAAAACAAAAAAGATGGTACACCATGTGATGGGGAAAGGTTTCTAAAACGCACCTCATTTCTCTTCTCCTTGTGCCCGGGTTCGCCATTCCAGCCGCTTTACTAACAATCTCCCTACTTGGAGCATCAGCACCTTTAACCTCCTGTTCCGTACAGGTTGCAATTTGTCCTGAGGATGAACGGGAATACGGGGAACCAGTGAGAGACTAGCTCTTGTTGTTGGGACAGGCACAGGTCACTCTATTTTCCCATCAGGAAGAAGAATTAACCACAGGCTCATCCTCCCCCCCGGAACCAGAACAGGGCCTGAAGCCATCCTGCGCTTTTGCGGCCAGCTCCCAAAAAAGCGAGTTGTAAAATGGAGCTTCAGGGCACTGCAATTCACAAACCTGCAGAGTTATAAATGATAACTCTTGTCCACAAATATATTTAGGGAAGGCAAAGAAGAGGATTTGAAATCAAGGCAGAAATGCAGGAAACAGATTTCAGGAGGTAGATTCGAATCGCCTTTAAAGCACATGAAAAGCGGCAAAACGTTGACAATGATGCTCTTGACCAAAAAGGGCGTATGCGTTTTTTCCTGAATATATTCAGGAAAAAACGCATACGCCCTTTTTGGCCAACCAAGCAACCTGGAAAGGCAAATCAGGGCTACAAAGAAGACTCGCTACCCATCGGTCAAAAGGGCCATGCTGAAAAAAGTCTCAAAACCAGAAATGCAGGACAGGCCATGGAGAAATGGGAGCCTTGCTACACTGATGGGTGGGATGTAAATTGCCAACAGCCACTCTGGAGAAGTGTACGGTGTGTCCTGAAACATCTAAAAAACACAGCTTAGAGAGCATAGGGCACTTCCACTCATGGGGGTATAAATTGGGAAAATGAAAAATCAGCAAGACACAAGCACCCCAAAGTTTAGGGCTGCTCTGTTGACAAGGACCTCCACTTCATTCCACCTTCAATATCCCAGGAGGGAGAAAAATGGATAGAGAAGTTGTGGTCCTTATGTACAATGGAATATCACTCAGCCATGAAATCAATGTCATAAGGCTAATAGCAGCATGATGAGTGGATTTAGGTACGACGATTCTAAGTGAAATAAGTCACACAGAAAAGGACACTTCTCATAAGGTATCACTTATAGAGGGAATGTAAAAACCGTTACACTTGAACTGAATTACAAAACAGAACAGAGTCACACATGCAGAAAACACACTATGGCTGCTTAACGGGAAAGGTAAGGTGGGGTGATACATAAAACAAGGGTTTCAAATTAGCTCAGATACCGTTCCATAAACCCAATATGTAATAGACAAGACCTACTCCTTGCTCAGAGAACTGGACTCAACACGCCCTATTCACCGCACAAGAATATATCTCACTAGTAATAATCTTAAAACCTATGTATTGATATCTCTCTGTTAGTGTGTCAAGTGGGTGTAAAGCGGCATAAACACAGCAGTGAAAAGCAGCTAAACCCCATTATAAAAATAAATTACTTTGAAAAACCCATGAAACAAAGACAGTGAAAGAGAGAGAAATTCTTACACAATGCGTTCAGGGGCTGTGATGAAACCTGGATTGACCATATCTAGACCCACAGCTGGATGAGACATAAGGGTGGACACTCTTGGGGCTGAGAGGTTTGGTGAGGTTGGGTGAGCAAACGCAGACCCTTTAAAGTAATACTGCGTGGTACCCATCGCATGGGTCCCAAATCTCCAGGTTCAAGGGCATCTTCCTACATCGAAAACATGCATGAGAAAACAAAAAGATGGTACACCATGTGATGGGGAAAGGTTTCTAAAACGCACCTCATTTCTCTACTCCTTGTGCCCGGGTTCGCCATTCCAGCCGCTTTCCTAACAATCTCCCTACTTGGAGCATCAGCACCTTTAACCTCCTGTTCCGTACAGGTTGCAATTTGTCCTGAGGATGAACGGGTAGACGGGGAACCAGTGAGAGACTAGCTCTTGGTGTTGGGACAGGCACAGGTCACTCTATTTTCCCATCAGGAAGAAGAATTAACCACAGGCTCATCCTCCCCCCCGGAACCAGAACAGGGCCTGAAGCCATCCTGCGCTTTTGCGGCCAGCTCCCAAAAAAGCGAGTTGTACAATGGAGCTTCAGGGCACTGCAATTCACAAACCTGCAGAGTTATAAGTGATAACTCTCGTCCACAAATATATTGAGGGAAGGCAAAGAAGAGGATTTGAAATCAAGGCAGAAATGCAGGAAACAGATTTCAGGAGGTAGATTCGAATCGCCTTTAAAGCACATGAAAAGCGGCAAAACGTTGACAATGATGCCCTTGGCCAAAAAGGGCGTATGCGTTTTTTCCTGAATATATACAGGAAAAAATGCATACGCCCTTTTTGGCCAACCAAGCAACCTGGAAAGGCAAATCAGGGCTACAAAGAAGACTCGCTACCCATCGGTCAAAAGGGCCATGCTGAAAAAAGTCTCAAAACCAGAAATGCAGGACAGGCCATGGAGAAATGGGAGCCTTGCTACACTGATGGGCGGGATGTAAATTGCCAACAGCCACTCTGGAGAAGTGTACGGTGTGTCCTGAAACATCTAAAAAACACAGCTTAGAGAGCATAGGGCACTTCCACTCATGGGGGTATAAATTGGGAAAATGAAAAATCAGCAAGACACAAGCACCCCAAAGTTTAGGGCTGCTCTGTTGACAAGGACCTCCACTTCATTCCACCTTCAATATCCCAGGAGGGAGAAAAATGGATAAAGAAGTTGTGGTCCTTATGTACAATGGAATATCACTCAGCCATGAAATCAATGTCATAAGGCTAATAGCAGCATGATGAGTGGATTTAGGTACGACGATTCTAAGTGAAATAAGTCACACAGAAAAGGACACTTCTCATAAGGTATCACTTATAGAGGGAATGTAAAAACCGTTACACTTGAACTGAATTACAAAACAGAACAGAGTCACACAGGCAGAAAACACACTATGGCTGCTTAACGGGAAAGGTGAGGTGGGGTGATACATAAAACAAGGGTTTCAAATTAGCTCAGATACCGTTCCATAAACCCAATATGTAATAGACAAGACCTACTCCTTGCTCAGAGAACTGGACTCAACACGCCCTATTCACCGCACAAGAATATATCTGACTAGTAATAATCTTAAAACCTATGTATTGATATCTCTCTGTTAGTGTGTCAAGTGGGTGTAAAGCGGCATAAACACAGCAGTGAAAAGCAGCTAAACCCCATTATAAAAATAAATTACTTTTACAAACCCATGAAACAAAGACAGTGAAAGAGAGAGAAATTCTTACACAATGCGTTCAGGGGCTGTGATGCAACCTGGATTGACCATATCTAGACCCACAGCTGGATGAGACATAAGGGTGGACACTCTTGGGGCTGAGAGGTTTGGTGAGGTTGGGTGAGCAAACGCAGACCCTTTAAAGTAATACTGCGTGGTACCCATCGCATGGGTCCCAAATCTCCAGGTTCAAGGGCATCTTCCTACATCGAAAACATGCATGAGAAACCCAGAAGATGGTACACCGTGTGATGTGGAAAGGTTTCTAAAACGCACCTCATTTCTCTTCTCCTTGTGCCCGGGTTCGCCATTCCAGCCGCTTTAGTAACAATCTCCCTACTTGGAGCATCAGCACCTTTAACCTCCTGTTCCGTACAGGTTGCAATTTGTCCTGAGGATGAACGGGTAGACGGGGAACCAGTGAGAGACTAGCTCTTGGTGTTGGGACAGGCAAAGGTCACTCTATTTTCCCATCAGGAAGAAGAATTAACCACAGGCTCATCCTCCCCCCCGGAACCAGAACAGGGCCTGAAGCCATCCTGTGCTTTTGCGGCCAGCTCCCAAAAAAGCGAGTTGTAAAATGGAGCTTCAGGGCACTGCAATTCACAAACCTGCAGAGTTATAAATGATAACTCTCGTCCACAAATATATTGAGGGAAGGCAAAGAAGAGGATTTGAAATCAAGGCAGAATTGTAGGAAACAGATTTCAGGAGGTAGATTCGAATCGCCTTTAAAGCACATGAAAAGCGGCAAAACGTTGACAAGGATGCCCTTGGCCAAAAAGGGCGTATGCGTTTTTTCCTGAATATATTCAAGAAAAAATGCATACGCCCTTTTTGGCCAACCAAGCAACCTGGAAAGGCAAATCAGGGCTACAAAGAAGACTCGCTACCCATCGGTCAAAAGGGCCATGCTGAAAAAAGTCTCAAAACCAGAAATGCAGGACAGGCCATGGAGAAATGGGAGCCTTGCTACACTGATGGGCGGGATGTAAATTGCCAACAGCCACTCTGGAGAAGTGTACGGTGTGTCCTGAAACATCTAAAAAACACAGCTTAGAGAGCATAGGGCACTTCCACTCATGGGGGTATAAATTGGGAAAATGAAAAATCAGCAAGACACAAGCACCCCAAAGTTTAGGGCTGCTCTGTTGACAAGGACCTCCACTTCATTCCACCTTCAATATCCCAGGAAAGAGAAAAATGGATAAAGAAGTTGTGGTCCTTATGTACAATGGAATATCACTCAGCCAGGAAATCAATGTCATAAGGCTAATAGCAGCATGATGAGTGGATTTAGGTACGACGATTCTAAGTGAAATAAGTCACACAGAAAAGGACACTTCTCATAAGGTATCACTTATAGCGGGAATGTAAAAACCGTTACACTTGAACTGAATTACAAAACAGAACAGAGTCACACAGGCAGAAAACACACTATGGCTGCTTAACGGGAAAGGTGAGGTGGGGTGATACATAAAACAAGGGTTTCAAATTAGCTCAGATACCGTTCCATAAACCCAATATGTAATAGACAAGACCTACTCCTTGCTCAGAGAACTGGACTCAACACGCCCTATTCACCGCACAAGAATATATCTCACTAGTAATAATCTTAAAACCTATGTATTGATATCTCTCTGTTAGTGTGTCAAGTGGGTGAAAAGCGGCATAAACACAGCAGTGAAAAGCAGCTAAACCCCATTATAAAAATAAATTACTTTGAAAAACCCATGAAACAAAGACAGTGAAAGAGAGAGAAATTCTTACACAATGCGTTCAGGGGCTGTGATGCAACCTGGATTGACCATATCTAGACCCACATCTGGATGAGACATAAGGGTGGACACTCTTGGGGCTGAGAGGTTTGGTGAGGTTGGGTGAGCAAACGCAGACCCTTTAAAGTAATACTGCGTGGTACCCATCGCATGGGTCCCAAATCTCCAGGTTCAAGGGCATCTTCCTACATCGAAAACATGCATGAGAAACCCAGAAGATGGTACACCGTGTGATGTGGAAAGGTTTCTAAAACGCACCTCATTTCTCTTCTCCTTGTGCTCGGGTTCGCCATTCCAGCCGCTTTAGTAACAATCTCCCTACTTGGAGCATCAGCACCTTTAACCTCCTGTTCCGTACAGGTTGCAATTTGTCCTGAGGATGAACGGGTAGACGGGGAACCAGTGAGAGACTAGCTCTTGGTGTTGGGACAGGCAAAGGTCACTCTATTTTCCCATCAGGAAGAAGAATTAACCACAGGCTCATCCTCCCCCCCGGAACCAGAACAGGGCCTGAAGCCATCCTGTGCTTTTGCGGCCAGCTCCCAAAAAAGCGAGTTGTAAAATGGAGCTTCAGGGCACTGCAATTCACAAACCTGCAGAGTTATAAATGATAACTCTCGTCCACAAATATATTGAGGGAAGGCAAAGAAGAGGATTTGAAATCAAGGCAGAAATGCAGGAAACAGATTTCAGGAGGTAGATTCGAATCGCCTTTAAAGCACATGAAAAGCGGCAAAACGTTGACAATGATGCCCTTGGCCAAAAAGGGCGTATGCGTTTTTTCCTGAATATATTCAGGAAAAAACGCATACGCCCTTTTTGGCCAAGCAAGCAACCTGGAAAGGCAAATCAGCGCGACAAAGCAGACTCGCTACCCATCGGTCAAAAGGGCCATGCTGAAAAAAGTCTCAAAACCAGAAATGCAGGACAGGCCATGGAGAAATGGGAGCCTTGCTACACTGATGGGCGGGATGTAAATTGCCAACAGCCACTCTGGAGAAGTGTACGGTGTGTCTTGAAACATCTAAAAAACACAGCTTAGAGAGCATAGGGCACTTCCACTCATGGGGGTATAAATTGGGAAAATGAAAATTCAGCAAGACACAAGCACCCCAAAGTTTAGGGCTGCTCTGTTGACAAGGACCTCCACTTCATTCCACCTTCAATATCCCAGGAAAGAGAAAAATGGATAAAGAAGTTGTGGTCCTTATGTACAATGGAATATCACTCAGCCAGGAAATCAATGTCATAAGGCTAGTAGCAGCATGATGAGTGGATTTAGGTACGACGATTCTAAGTGAAATAAGTCACACAGAAAAGGACACTTCTCATAAGGTATCACTTATAGAGGGAATGTAAAAACCGTTACACTTGAACTGAATTACAAAACAGAACAGAGTCACACAGGCAGAAAACACACTATGGCTGCTTAACGGGAAAGGTGAGGTGGGGTGATACATAAAACAAGGGTTTCAAATTAGCTCAGATACCGTTCCATAAACCCAATATGTAATAGACAAGACCTACTCCTTGCTCAGAGAACTGGACTCAACACGCCCTATTCACCGCACAAGAATATATCTGACTAGTAATAATCTTAGAACCTATGTATTGATATCTCTCTGTTAGTGTGTCAAGTGGGTGAAAAGCGGCATAAACACAGCAGTGAAAAGCAGCTAAACCCCATTATAAAAATAAATTACTTTTACAAACCCATGAAACAAAGACAGTGAAAGAGAGAGAAATTCTTACACAATGCGTTCAGGGGCTGTGATGCAACCTGGATTGACCATATCTAGACCCACAGCTGGATGAGACATAAGGGTGGACACTCTTGGGGCTGAGAGGTTTGGTGAGGTTGGGTGAGCAAATGCAGACCCTTTAAAGTAATACTGCGTGGTACCCATCGCATGGGTCCCAAATCTCCAGGTTCAAGGGCATCTTCCTACATCGAAAACATGCATGAGAAACCCAGAAGATGGTACACCGTGTGATGTGGAAAGGTTTCTAAAACGCACCTCATTTCTCTTCTCCTTGTGCCCGGGTTCGCCATTCCAGCCGCTTTACTAACAATCTCCCTACTTGGAGCATCAGCACCTTTAACCTCCTGTTCCGTACAGGTTGCAATTTGTCCTGAGGATGAACGGGTAGACGGGGAACCAGTGAGAGACTAGCTCTTGGTGTTGGGACAGGCACAGGTCACTCTATTTTCCCATCAGGAAGAAGAATTAACCACAGGCTCATCCTCCCCCCCGGAACCAGAACAGGGCCTGAAGCCATCCTGCGCTTTTGCGGCCAGCTCCCAAAAAAGCGAGTTGTAAAATGGAGGTTCAGGGCACTGCAATTCCCAAACCTGCAGAGTTATAAATGATAACTCTCGTCCACAAATATATTGAGGGAAGGCAAAGAAGAGGATTTGAAATCAAGGCAGAATTGCAGGAAAGAGATTTCAGGAGGTAGATTCGAATCGCCTTTAAAGCACATGAAAAGCGGCAAAACGTTGACAATGATGCCCTTGGCCAAAAAGGGCGTATGCGTTTTTTCCTGAATATATTCAGGAAAAAACGCATACGCCCTTTTTGGCCAACCAAGCAACCTGGAAAGGCAAATCAGCGCTACAAAGAAGACTCGCTACCCATTGGTCAAAAGGGCCATGCTGAAAAACGTGTCAAAACCAGAAATGCAGGACAGGCCATGGAGAAATGGGAGCCTTGCTACACTGATGGGCGGGATGTAAATTGCCAACAGCCACTCTGGAGAAGTGTACGGTGTGTCCTGAAACATCTAAAAAACACAGCTTAGAGAGCATAGGGCACTTCCACTCATGGGGGTATAAATTGGGAAAATGAAAAATCAGCAAGACACAAGCACCCCAAAGTTTAGGGCTGCTCTGTTGACAAGGACCTCCACTTCATTCCACCTTCATTATCCCAGGAAAGAGAAAAATGGATAAAGAAGTTGTGGTCCTTATGTACAATGGAATATCACTCAGCCAGGAAATCAATGTCATAAGGCTAGTAGCAGCATGATGAGTGGATTTAGGTACGACGATTCTAAGTGAAATAAGTCACACAGAAAAGGACACTTCTCATAAGGTATCACTTATAGAGGGACTGTAAAAACCGTTACACTTGAACTGAATTACAAAACAGAACAGAGTCACACATGCAGAAAACACACTATGGCTGCTTAACGGGAAAGGTGAGGTGGGGTGATACATAAAACAAGGGTTTCAAATTAGCTCAGATACCGTTCCATAAACCCAATATGTAATAGACAAGACCTACTCCTTGCTCAGAGAACTGGACTCAACACGCCCTATTCACCGCACAAGAATATATCTGACTAGTAATAATCTTAAAACCTATGTATTGATATCTCTCTGTTAGTGTGTCAAGTGGGTGTAAAGCAGCATAAACACAGCAGTGAAAAGCAGCTAAACCCCATTATAAAAATAAATTACTTTGAAAAACCCATGAAACAAAGACAGTGAAAGAGAGAGAAATTCTTACACAATGCGTTCAGGGGCTGTGATGCAACCTGGATTGACCATATCTAGACCCACAGCTGGATGAGACATAAGGGTGGACACTCTTGGGGCTGAGAGGTTTGGTGAGGTTGGGTGAGCAAACGCAGACCCTTTAAAGTAATACTGCGTGGTACCCATCGCATGGGTCCCAAATCTCCAGGTTCAAGGGCATCTTCCTACATCGAAAACATGCATGAGAAACCCAGAAGATGGTACACCGTGTGATGTGGAAAGGTTTCTAAAACGCACCTCATTTCTCTTCTCCTTGTGCCCGGGTTCGCCATTCCAGCCGCTTTAGTAACAATCTCCCTACTTGGAGCATCAGCACCTTTAACCTCCTGTTCCGTACAGGTTGCAATTTGTCCTGAGGATGAACGGGTAGACGGGGAACCAGTGAGAGACTAGCTCTTGGTGTTGGGACAGGCAAAGGTCACTCTATTTTCCCATCAGGAAGAAGAATTAACCACAGGCTCATCCTCCCCCCCGGAACCAGAACAGGGCCTGAAGCCATCCTGTGCTTTTGCGGCCAGCTCCCAAAAAAGCGAGTTGTAAAATGGAGCTTCAGGGCACTGCAATTCACAAACCTGCAGAGTTATAAATGATAACTCTCGTCCACAAATATATTGAGGGAAGGCAAAGAAGAGGATTTGAAATCAAGGCAGAATTGTAGGAAACAGATTTCAGGAGGTAGATTCGAATCGCCTTTAAAGCACATGAAAAGCGGCAAAACGTTGACAAGGATGCCCTTGGCCAAAAAGGGCGTATGCGTTTTTTCCTGAATATATTCAAGAAAAAATGCATACGCCCTTTTTGGCCAACCAAGCAACCTGGAAAGGCAAATCAGGGCTACAAAGAAGACTCGCTACCCATCGGTCAAAAGGGCCATGCTGAAAAAAGTCTCAAAACCAGAAATGCAGGACAGGCCATGGAGAAATGGGAGCCTTGCTACACTGATGGGCGGGATGTAAATTGCCAACAGCCACTCTGGAGAAGTGTACGGTGTGTCCTGAAACATCTAAAAAACACAGCTTAGAGAGCATAGGGCACTTCCACTCATGGGGGTATAAATTGGGAAAATGAAAAATCAGCAAGACACAAGCACCCCAAAGTTTAGGGCTGCTCTGTTGACAAGGACCTCCACTTCATTCCACCTTCAATATCCCAGGAAAGAGAAAAATGGATAAAGAAGTTGTGGTCCTTATGTACAATGGAATATCACTCAGCCAGGAAATCAATGTCATAAGGCTAATAGCAGCATGATGAGTGGATTTAGGTACGACGATTCTAAGTGAAATAAGTCACACAGAAAAGGACACTTCTCATAAGGTATCACTTATAGCGGGAATGTAAAAACCGTTACACTTGAACTGAATTACAAAACAGAACAGAGTCACACAGGCAGAAAACACACTATGGCTGCTTAACGGGAAAGGTGAGGTGGGGTGATACATAAAACAAGGGTTTCAAATTAGCTCAGATACCGTTCCATAAACCCAATATGTAATAGACAAGACCTACTCCTTGCTCAGAGAACTGGACTCAACACGCCCTATTCACCGCACAAGAATATATCTCACTAGTAATAATCTTAAAACCTATGTATTGATATCTCTCTGTTAGTGTGTCAAGTGGGTGAAAAGCGGCATAAACACAGCAGTGAAAAGCAGCTAAACCCCATTATAAAAATAAATTACTTTGAAAAACCCATGAAACAAAGACAGTGAAAGAGAGAGAAATTCTTACACAATGCGTTCAGGGGCTGTGATGCAACCTGGATTGACCATATCTAGACCCACATCTGGATGAGACATAAGGGTGGACACTCTTGGGGCTGAGAGGTTTGGTGAGGTTGGGTGAGCAAACGCAGACCCTTTAAAGTAATACTGCGTGGTACCCATCGCATGGGTCCCAAATCTCCAGGTTCAAGGGCATCTTCCTACATCGAAAACATGCATGAGAAACCCAGAAGATGGTACACCGTGTGATGTGGAAAGGTTTCTAAAACGCACCTCATTTCTCTTCTCCTTGTGCTCGGGTTCGCCATTCCAGCCGCTTTAGTAACAATCTCCCTACTTGGAGCATCAGCACCTTTAACCTCCTGTTCCGTACAGGTTGCAATTTGTCCTGAGGATGAACGGGTAGACGGGGAACCAGTGAGAGACTAGCTCTTGGTGTTGGGACAGGCAAAGGTCACTCTATTTTCCCATCAGGAAGAAGAATTAACCACAGGCTCATCCTCCCCCCCGGAACCAGAACAGGGCCTGAAGCCATCCTGTGCTTTTGCGGCCAGCTCCCAAAAAAGCGAGTTGTAAAATGGAGCTTCAGGGCACTGCAATTCACAAACCTGCAGAGTTATAAATGATAACTCTCGTCCACAAATATATTGAGGGAAGGCAAAGAAGAGGATTTGAAATCAAGGCAGAAATGCAGGAAACAGATTTCAGGAGGTAGATTCGAATCGCCTTTAAAGCACATGAAAAGCGGCAAAACGTTGACAATGATGCCCTTGGCCAAAAAGGGCGTATGCGTTTTTTCCTGAATATATTCAGGAAAAAACGCATACGCCCTTTTTGGCCAAGCAAGCAACCTGGAAAGGCAAATCAGCGCGACAAAGCAGACTCGCTACCCATCGGTCAAAAGGGCCATGCTGAAAAAAGTCTCAAAACCAGAAATGCAGGACAGGCCATGGAGAAATGGGAGCCTTGCTACACTGATGGGCGGGATGTAAATTGCCAACAGCCACTCTGGAGAAGTGTACGGTGTGTCTTGAAACATCTAAAAAACACAGCTTAGAGAGCATAGGGCACTTCCACTCATGGGGGTATAAATTGGGAAAATGAAAATTCAGCAAGACACAAGCACCCCAAAGTTTAGGGCTGCTCTGTTGACAAGGACCTCCACTTCATTCCACCTTCAATATCCCAGGAAAGAGAAAAATGGATAAAGAAGTTGTGGTCCTTATGTACAATGGAATATCACTCAGCCAGGAAATCAATGTCATAAGGCTAGTAGCAGCATGATGAGTGGATTTAGGTACGACGATTCTAAGTGAAATAAGTCACACAGAAAAGGACACTTCTCATAAGGTATCACTTATAGAGGGAATGTAAAAACCGTTACACTTGAACTGAATTACAAAACAGAACAGAGTCACACAGGCAGAAAACACACTATGGCTGCTTAACGGGAAAGGTGAGGTGGGGTGATACATAAAACAAGGGTTTCAAATTAGCTCAGATACCGTTCCATAAACCCAATATGTAATAGACAAGACCTACTCCTTGCTCAGAGAACTGGACTCAACACGCCCTATTCACCGCACAAGAATATATCTGACTAGTAATAATCTTAGAACCTATGTATTGATATCTCTCTGTTAGTGTGTCAAGTGGGTGAAAAGCGGCATAAACACAGCAGTGAAAAGCAGCTAAACCCCATTATAAAAATAAATTACTTTTACAAACCCATGAAACAAAGACAGTGAAAGAGAGAGAAATTCTTACACAATGCGTTCAGGGGCTGTGATGCAACCTGGATTGACCATATCTAGACCCACAGCTGGATGAGACATAAGGGTGGACACTCTTGGGGCTGAGAGGTTTGGTGAGGTTGGGTGAGCAAATGCAGACCCTTTAAAGTAATACTGCGTGGTACCCATCGCATGGGTCCCAAATCTCCAGGTTCAAGGGCATCTTCCTACATCGAAAACATGCATGAGAAACCCAGAAGATGGTACACCGTGTGATGTGGAAAGGTTTCTAAAACGCACCTCATTTCTCTTCTCCTTGTGCCCGGGTTCGCCATTCCAGCCGCTTTACTAACAATCTCCCTACTTGGAGCATCAGCACCTTTAACCTCCTGTTCCGTACAGGTTGCAATTTGTCCTGAGGATGAACGGGTAGACGGGGAACCAGTGAGAGACTAGCTCTTGGTGTTGGGACAGGCACAGGTCACTCTATTTTCCCATCAGGAAGAAGAATTAACCACAGGCTCATCCTCCCCCCCGGAACCAGAACAGGGCCTGAAGCCATCCTGCGCTTTTGCGGCCAGCTCCCAAAAAAGCGAGTTGTAAAATGGAGGTTCAGGGCACTGCAATTCCCAAACCTGCAGAGTTATAAATGATAACTCTCGTCCACAAATATATTGAGGGAAGGCAAAGAAGAGGATTTGAAATCAAGGCAGAATTGCAGGAAAGAGATTTCAGGAGGTAGATTCGAATCGCCTTTAAAGCACATGAAAAGCGGCAAAACGTTGACAATGATGCCCTTGGCCAAAAAGGGCGTATGCGTTTTTTCCTGAATATATTCAGGAAAAAACGCATACGCCCTTTTTGGCCAACCAAGCAACCTGGAAAGGCAAATCAGCGCTACAAAGAAGACTCGCTACCCATTGGTCAAAAGGGCCATGCTGAAAAACGTGTCAAAACCAGAAATGCAGGACAGGCCATGGAGAAATGGGAGCCTTGCTACACTGATGGGCGGGATGTAAATTGCCAACAGCCACTCTGGAGAAGTGTACGGTGTGTCCTGAAACATCTAAAAAACACAGCTTAGAGAGCATAGGGCACTTCCACTCATGGGGGTATAAATTGGGAAAATGAAAAATCAGCAAGACACAAGCACCCCAAAGTTTAGGGCTGCTCTGTTGACAAGGACCTCCACTTCATTCCACCTTCATTATCCCAGGAAAGAGAAAAATGGATAAAGAAGTTGTGGTCCTTATGTACAATGGAATATCACTCAGCCAGGAAATCAATGTCATAAGGCTAGTAGCAGCATGATGAGTGGATTTAGGTACGACGATTCTAAGTGAAATAAGTCACACAGAAAAGGACACTTCTCATAAGGTATCACTTATAGAGGGACTGTAAAAACCGTTACACTTGAACTGAATTACAAAACAGAACAGAGTCACACATGCAGAAAACACACTATGGCTGCTTAACGGGAAAGGTGAGGTGGGGTGATACATAAAACAAGGGTTTCAAATTAGCTCAGATACCGTTCCATAAACCCAATATGTAATAGACAAGACCTACTCCTTGCTCAGAGAACTGGACTCAACACGCCCTATTCACCGCACAAGAATATATCTGACTAGTAATAATCTTAAAACCTATGTATTGATATCTCTCTGTTAGTGTGTCAAGTGGGTGTAAAGCAGCATAAACACAGCAGTGAAAAGCAGCTAAACCCCATTATAAAAATAAATTACTTTGAAAAACCCATGAAACAAAGACAGTGAAAGAGAGAGAAATTCTTACACAATGCGTTCAGGGGCTGTGATGCAACCTGGATTGACCATATCTAGACCCACAGCTGGATGAGACATAAGGGTGGACACTCTTGGGGCTGAGAGGTTTGGTGAGGTTGGGTGAGCAAACGCAGACCCTTTAAAGTAATACTGCGTGGTACCCATCGCATGGGTCCCAAATCTCCAGGTTCAAGGGCATCTTCCTACATCGAAAACATGCATGAGAAAACAAAAAGATGGTACACCATGTGATGGGGAAAGGTTTCTAAAACGCACCTCATTTCTCTTCTCCTTGTGCCCGGGTTCGCCATTCCAGCCGCTTTCCTAACAATCTCCCTACTTGGAGCATCAGCACCTTTAACCTCCTGTTCCGTACAGGTTGCAATTTGTCCTGAGGATGAACGGGTAGACGGGGAACCAGTGAGAGACTAGCTCTTGGTGTTGGGACAGGCACAGGTCACTCTATTTTCCCATCAGGAAGAAGAATTAACCACAGGCTCATCCTCCCCCCCGGAACCAGAACAGGGCCTGAAGCCATCCTGCGCTTTTGCGGCCAGCTCCCAAAAAAGCGAGTTGTAAAATGGAGGTTCAGGGCACTGCAATTCCCAAACCTGCAGAGTTATAAATGATAACTCTCGTCCACAAATATATTGAGGGAAGGCAAAGAAGAGGATTTGAAATCAAGGCAGAATTGCAGGAAAGAGATTTCAGGAGGTAGATTCGAATCGCCTTTAAAGCACATGAAAAGCGGCAAAACGTTGACAATGATGCCCTTGGCCAAAAAGGGCGTATGCGTTTTTTCCTGAATATATTCAGGAAAAAACGCATACGCCCTTTTTGGCCAACCAAGCAACCTGGAAAGGCAAATCAGCGCTACAAAGAAGACTCGCTACCCATTGGTCAAAAGGGCCATGCTGAAAAACGTGTCAAAACCAGAAATGCAGGACAGGCCATGGAGAAATGGGAGCCTTGCTACACTGATGGGCGGGATGTAAATTGCCAACAGCCACTCTGGAGAAGTGTACGGTGTGTCCTGAAACATCTAAAAAACACAGCTTAGAGAGCATAGGGCACTTCCACTCATGGGGGTATAAATTGGGAAAATGAAAAATCAGCAAGACACAAGCACCCCAAAGTTTAGGGCTGCTCTGTTGACAAGGACCTCCACTTCATTCCACCTTCAATATCCCAGGAAAGAGAAAAATGGATAAAGAAGTTGTGGTCCTTATGTACAATGGAATATCACTCAGCCAGGAAATCAATGTCATAAGGCTAGTAGCAGCATGATGAGTGGATTTAGGTACGACGATTCTAAGTGAAATAAGTCACACAGAAAAGGACACTTCTCATAAGGTATCACTGATAGAGGGACTGTAAAAACCGTTACACTTGAACTGAATTACAAAACAGAACAGAGTCACACAGGCAGAAAACACACTATGGCTGCTTAACGGGAAAGGTGAGGTGGGGTGATACATAAAACAAGGGTTTCAAATTAGCTCAGATACCGTTCCATAAACCCAATATGTAATAGACAAGACCTACTCCTTGCTCAGAGAACTGGACTCAACACGCCCTATTCACCGCACAAGAATATATCTGACTAGTAATAATCTTAAAACCTATGTATTGATATCTCTCTGTTAGTGTGTCAAGTGGGTGTAAAGCAGCATAAACACAGCAGTGAAAAGCAGCTAAACCCCATTATAAAAATAAATTACTTTGAAAAACCCATGAAACAAAGACAGTGAAAGAGAGAGAAATTCTTACACAATGCGTTCAGGGGCTGTGATGCAACCTGGATTGACCATATCTAGACCCACAGCTGGATGAGACATAAGGGTGGACACTCTTGGGGCTGAGAGGTTTGGTGAGGTTGGGTGAGCAAACGCAGACCCTTTAAAGTAATACTGCGTGGTACCCATCGCATGGGTCCCAAATCTCCAGGTTCAAGGGCATCTTCCTACATCGAAAACATGCATGAGAAAACAAAAAGATGGTACACCATGTGATGGGGAAAGGTTTCTAAAACGCACCTCATTTCTCTTCTCCTTGTGCCCGGGTTCGCCATTCCAGCTGCTTTCCTAACAATCTCCCTACTTGGAGCATCAGCACCTTTAACCTCCTGTTCCGTACAGGTTGCAATTTGTCCTGAGGATGAACGGGTAGACGGGGAACCAGTGAGAGACTAGCTCTTGGTGTTGGGACAGGCACAGGTCACTCTATTTTCCCATCAGGAAGAAGAATTAACCACAGGCTCATCCTCCCCCCCGGAACCAGAACAGGGCCTGAAGCCATCCTGCGCTTTTGCGGCCAGCTCCCAAAAAAGCGAGTTGTAAAATGGAGGTTCAGGGCACTGCAATTCCCAAACCTGCAGAGTTATAAATGATAACTCTCGTCCACAAATATATTGAGGGAAGGCAAAGAAGAGGATTTGAAATCAAGGCAGAATTGCAGGAAAGAGATTTCAGGAGGTAGATTCGAATCGCCTTTAAAGCACATGAAAAGCGGCAAAATGTTGACAATGATGCCCTTGGCCAAAAAGGGCGTATGCGTTTTTTCCTGAATATATTCAGGAAAAAACGCATACGCCCTTTTTGGCCAACCAAGCAACCTGGAAAGGCAAATCAGCGCTACAAAGAAGACTCGCTACCCATTGGTCAAAAGGGCCATGCTGAAAAACGTGTCAAAACCAGAAATGCAGGACAGGCCATGGAGAAATGGGAGCCTTGCTACACTGATGGGCGGGATGTAAATTGCCAACAGCCACTCTGGAGAAGTGTACGGTGTGTCCTGAAACATCTAAAAAACACAGCTTAGAGAGCATAGGGCACTTCCACTCATGGGGGTATAAATTGGGAAAATGAAAAATCAGCAAGACACAAGCACCCCAAAGTTTAGGGCTGCTCTGTTGACAAGGACCTCCACTTCATTCCACCTTCAATATCCCAGGAAAGAGAAAAATGGATAAAGAAGTTGTGGTCCTTATGTACAATGGAATATCACTCAGCCAGGAAATCAATGTCATAAGGCTAGTAGCAGCATGATGAGTGGATTTAGGTACGACGATTCTAAGTGAAATAAGTCACACAGAAAAGGACACTTCTCATAAGGTATCACTGATAGAGGGACTGTAAAAACCGTTACACTTGAACTGAATTACAAAACAGAACAGAGTCACACAGGCAGAAAACACACTATGGCTGCTTAACGGGAAAGGTGAGGTGGGGTGATACATAAAACAAGGGTTTCAAATTAGCTCAGATACCGTTCCATAAACCCAATATGTAATAGACAAGAGCTACTCCTTGCTCAGAGAACTGGACTCAACACGCCCTATTCACCGCACAAGAATATATCTGACTAGTAATAATCTTAAAACCTATGTATTGATATCTCTCTGTTAGTGTGTCAAGTGGGTGTAAAGCGGCATAGACACAGCAGTGAAAAGCAGCTAAACCCCATTATAAAAATAAATTACTTTGAAAAACCCATGAAACAAAGACAGTGAAAGAGAGAGAAATTCTTACACAATGCGTTCAGGGGCTGTGATGCAACCTGGATTGACCATATCTAGACCCACAGCTGGATGAGACATAAGGGTGGACACTCTTGGGGCTGAGAGGTTTGGTGAGGTTGGGTGAGCAAACGCAGACCCTTTAAAGTAATACTGCGTGGTACCCATCGCATGGGTCCCAAATCTCCAGGTTCAAGGGCATCTTCCTACATCGAAAACATGCATGAGAAAACAAAAAAGATGGTACACCATGTGATGGGGAAAGGTTTCTAAAACGCACCTCATTTCTCTTCTCCTTGTGCCCGGGGTCGCCATTCCAGCCGCTTTACTAACAATCTCCCTACTTGGAGCATCAGCACCTTTAACCTCCTGTTCCGTACAGGTTGCAATTTGTCCTGAGGATGAACGGGAATACGGGGAACCAGTGAGAGATTAGCTCTTGTTGTTGGGACAGGCACAGGTCACTCTATTTTCCCATCAGGAAGAAGAATTAACCACAGGCTCATCCTCCCCCCCGGAACCAGAACAGGGCCTGAAGCCATCCTGCGCTTTTGCGGCCAGCTCCCAAAAAAGCGAGTTGTAAAATGGAGCTTCAGGGCACTGCAATTCACAAACGTGCAGAGTTATAAATGATAACTCTCGTCCACAAATATATTTAGGGAAGGCAAAGAAGAGGATTTGAAATCAAGGCAGAAATGCAGGAAACAGATTTCAGGAGGTAGATTCGAATCGCCTTTAAAGCACATGAAAAGCGGCAAAACGTTGACAATGATGCTCTTGGCCAAAAAGGGCGTATGCGTTTTTTCCTGAATATATTCAGGAAAAAACGCATACGCCCTTTTTGGCCAACCAAGCAACCTGGAAAGGCAAATCAGGGCTACAAAGAAGACTCGCTACCCATCGGTCAAAAGGGCCATGCTGAAAAAAGTCTCAAAACCAGAAATGCAGGACAGGCCATGGAGAAATGGGAGCCTTGCTACACTGATGGGTGGGATGTAAATTGCCAACAGCCACTCTGGAGAAGTGTACGGTGTGTCCTGAAACATCTAAAAAACACAGCTTAGAGAGCATAGGGCACTTCCACTCATGGGGGTATAAATTGGGAAAATGAAAAATCAGCAAGACACAAGCACCCCAAAGTTTAGGGCTGCTCTGTTGACAAGGACCTCCACTTCATTCCACCTTAAATATCCCAGGAGGGAGAAAAATGGATAAAGAAGTTGTGGTCCTTATGTACAATGGAATATCACTCAGCCATGAAATCAATGTCATAAGGCTAATAGCAGCATGATGAGTGGATTTAGGTACGACGATTCTAAGTGAAATAAGTCACACAGAAAAGGACACTTCTCATAAGGTATCACTTATAGAGGGACTGTAAAAACCGTTACACTTGAACTGAATTACAAAACAGAACACAGTCACACATGCAGAAAACACACTATGGCTGCTTAACGGGAAGGGTGAGGTGGGGTGATACATAAAACAAGGGTTTCAAATTAGCTCAGATACCGTTCCATAAACCCAATATGTAATAGACAAGACCTACTCCTTGCTCAGAGAACTGGACTCAACACGCCCTATTCACCGCACAAGAATATATCTGACTAGTAATAATCTTAAAACCTATGTATTGATATCTCTCTGTTAGTGTGTCAAGTGGGTGTAAAGCGGCATAAACACAGCAGTGAAAAGCAGCTAAACCCCATTATAAAAATAAATTACTTTGAAAAACCCATGAAACAAAGACAGTGAAAGAGAGAGAAATTCTTACACAATGCGTTCAGGGGCTGTGATGCAACCTGGATTGACCATATCTAGACCCACAGCTGGATGAGACATAAGGGTGGACACTCTTGGGGCTGAGAGGTTTGGTGAGGTTGGGTGAGCAAACGCAGACCCTTTAAAGTAATACTGCGTGGTACCCATCGCATGGGTCCCAAATCTCCAGGTTCAAGGGCATCTTCCTACATCGAAAACATGCATGAGAAAACAAAAAGATGGTACACCATGTGATGGGGAAAGGTTTCTAAAACGCACCTCATTTCTCTTCTCCTTGTGCCCGGGGTCGCCATTCCAGCCGCTTTACTAACAATCTCCCTACTTGGAGCATCAGCACCTTTAACCTCCTGTTCCGTACAGGTTGCAATTTGTCCTGAGGATGAACGGGAATACGGGGAACCAGTGAGAGATTAGCTCTTGTTGTTGGGACAGGCACAGGTCACTCTATTTTCCCATCAGGAAGAAGAATTAACCACAGGCTCATCCTCCCACCCGGAACCAGAACAGGGCCTGAAGCCATCCTGCGCTTTTGCGGCCAGCTCCCAAAAAAGCGAGTTGTACAATGGAGCTTCAGGGCACTGCAATTCACAAACCTGCAGAGTTATAAATGATAACTCTCGTCCACAAATATATTGAGGGAAGGCAAAGAAGAGGATTTGAAATCAAGGCAGAATTGTAGGAAACAGATTTCAGGAGGTAGATTCGAATCGCCTTTAAAGCACATGAAAAGCGGCAAAACGTTGACAATGATGCCCTTGGCCAAAAAGGGCGTATGCGTTTTTTCCTGAATATATTCAGGAAAAAACGCATACGCCCTTTTTGGCCAACCAAGCAACCTGGAAAGGCAAATCAGCGCGACAAAGCAGACTCGCTACCCATCGGTCAAAAGGGCCATGCTGAAAAAAGTGTCAAAACCAGAAATGCAGGACAGGCCATGGAGAAATGGGAGCCTTGCTACACTGATGGGCGGGATGTAAATTGCCAGCAGCCACTCTGGAGAAGTGTACGGTGTGTCCTGAAACATCTAAAAAACACAGCTTAGAGAGCATAGGGCACTTCCACTCATGGGGGTATAAATTGGGAAAATGAAAATTCAGCAAGACACAAGCACCCCAAAGTTTAGGGCTGCTCTGTTGACAAGGACCTCCACTTCATTCCACCTTCAATATCCCAGGAGGGAGAAAAATGGATAAAGAAGTTCTGGTCCTTATGTACAATGGAATATCACTCAGCCATGAAATCAATGTCATAAGGCTAGTAGCAGCATGATGAGTGGATTTAGGTACGACGATTCTAAGAGAAATAAGTCACACAGAAAAGGACACTTCTCATAAGGTATCACTTATAGAGGGAATGTAAAAACCGTTACACTTGAAATGAATTACAAAACAGAACAGAGTCACACAGGCAGAAAACACACTATGGCTGCTTAACGGGAAAGGTGAGGTGGGGTGATACATAAAACAAGGGTTTCAAATTAGCTCAGATACCGTTCCATAAACCCAATATGTAATAGACAAGACCTACTCCTTGCTCAGAGAACTGGACTCAACACGCCCTATTCACCGCACAAGAATATATCTCACTAGTAATAATCTTAAAACCTATGTATTGATATCTCTCTGTTAGTGTGTCAAGTGGGTGAAAAGCGGCATAAACACAGCAGTGAAAAGCAGCTAAACCCCATTATAAAAATAAATTACTTTGAAAAACCCATGAAACAAAGACAGTGAAAGAGAGAGAAATTCTTACACAATGCGTTCAGGGGCTGTGATGCAACCTGGATTGACCATATCTAGACCCACAGCTGGATGAGACATAAGGGTGGACACTCTTGGGGCTGAGAGGTTTGGTGAGGTTGGGTGAGCAAACGCAGACCCTTTAAAGTAATACTGCGTGGTACCCATCGCATGGGTCCCAAATCTCCAGGTTCAAGGGCATCTTCCTACATCGAAAACATGCATGAGAAACCCAGAAGATGGTACACCGTGTGATGTGGAAAGGTTTCTAAAACGCACCTCATTTCTCTTCTCCTTGTGCCCGGGTTCGCCATTCCAGCCGCTTTACTAACAATCTCCCTACTTGGAGCATCAGCACCTTTAACCTCCTGTTCCGTACAGGTTGCAATTTGTCCTGAGGATGAACGGGTAGACGGGGAACCAGTGAGAGACTAGCTCTTGGTGTTGGGACAGGCAAAGGTCACTCTATTTTCCCATCAGGAAGAAGAATTAACCACAGGCTCATCCTCCCCCCCGGAACCAGAACAGGGCCTGAAGCCTTCCTGTGCTTTTGCGGCCAGCTCCCAAAAAAGCGAGTTGTAAAATGGAGCTTCAGGGCACTGCAATTCACAAACCTGCAGAGTTATAAATGATAACTCTCGTCCACAAATATATTGAGGGAAGGCAAAGAAGAGGATTTGAAATCAAGGCAGAATTGCAGGAAAGAGATTTCAGGAGGTAGATTCGAATCGCCTTTAAAGCACATGAAAAGCGGCAAAACGTTGACAATGATGCCCTTGGCCAAAAAGGGCGTATGCGTTTTTTCCTGAATATATTCAGGAAAAAACGCATACGCCCTTTTTGGCCAACCAAGCAACCTGGAAAGGCAAATCAGCGCTACAAAGAAGACTCGCTACCCATTGGTCAAAAGGGCCATGCTGAAAAACGTGTCAAAACCAGAAATGCAGGACAGGCCATGGAGAAATGGGAGCCTTGCTACACTGATGGGCGGGATGTAAATTGCCAACAGCCACTCTGGAGAAGTGTACGGTGTGTCCTGAAACATCTAAAAAACACAGCTTAGAGAGCATAGGGCACTTCCACTCATGGGGGTATAAATTGGGAAAATGAAAAATCAGCAAGACACAAGCACCCCAAAGTTTAGGGCTGCTCTGTTGACAAGGACCTCCACTTCATTCCACCTTCAATATCCCAGGAAAGAGAAAAATGGATAAAGAAGTTGTGGTCCTTATGTACAATGGAATATCACTCAGCCAGGAAATCAATGTCATAAGGCTAGTAGCAGCATGATGAGTGGATTTAGGTACGACGATTCTAAGTGAAATAAGTCACACAGAAAAGGACACTTCTCATAAGGTATCACTGATAGAGGGACTGTAAAAACCGTTACACTTGAACTGAATTACAAAACAGAACAGAGTCACACAGGCAGAAAACACACTATGGCTGCTTAACGGGAAAGGTGAGGTGGGGTGATACATAAAACAAGGGTTTCAAATTAGCTCAGATACCGTTCCATAAACCCAATATGTAATAGACAAGAGCTACTCCTTGCTCAGAGAACTGGACTCAACACGCCCTATTCACCGCACAAGAATATATCTGACTAGTAATAATCTTAAAACCTATGTATTGATATCTCTCTGTTAGTGTGTCAAGTGGGTGTAAAGCGGCATAAACACAGCAGTGAAAAGCAGCTAAACCCCATTATAAAAATAAATTACTTTGAAAAACCCATGAAACAAAGACAGTGAAAGAGAGAGAAATTCTTACACAATGCGTTCAGGGGCTGTGATGCAACCTGGATTGACCATATCTAGACCCACAGCTGGATGAGACATAAGGGTGGACACTCTTGGGGCTGAGAGGTTTGGTGAGGTTGGGTGAGCAAACGCAGACCCTTTAAAGTAATACTGCGTGGTACCCATCGCATGGGTCCCAAATCTCCAGGTTCAAGGGCATCTTCCTACATCGAAAACATGCATGAGAAAACAAAAAAGATGGTACACCATGTGATGGGGAAAGGTTTCTAAAACGCACCTCATTTCTCTTCTCCTTGTGCCCGGGGTCGCCATTCCAGCCGCTTTACTAACAATCTCCCTACTTGGAGCATCAGCACCTTTAACCTCCTGTTCCGTACAGGTTGCAATTTGTCCTGAGGATGAACGGGAATACGGGGAACCAGTGAGAGATTAGCTCTTGTTGTTGGGACAGGCACAGGTCACTCTATTTTCCCATCAGGAAGAAGAATTAACCACAGGCTCATCCTCCCCCCCGGAACCAGAACAGGGCCTGAAGCCATCCTGCGCTTTTGCGGCCAGCTCCCAAAAAAGCGAGTTGTAAAATGGAGCTTCAGGGCACTGCAATTCACAAACGTGCAGAGTTATAAATGATAACTCTCGTCCACAAATATATTTAGGGAAGGCAAAGAAGAGGATTTGAAATCAAGGCAGAAATGCAGGAAACAGATTTCAGGAGGTAGATTCGAATCGCCTTTAAAGCACATGAAAAGCGGCAAAACGTTGACAATGATGCCCTTGGCCAAAAAGGGCGTATGCGTTTTTTCCTGAATATATTCAGGAAAAAACGCATACGCCCTTTTTGGCCAACCAAGCAACCTGGAAAGGCAAATCAGCGCGACAAAGCAGACTCGCTACCCATCGGTCAAAAGGGCCATGCTGAAAAAAGTGTCAAAACCAGAAATGCAGGACAGGCCATGGAGAAATGGGAGCCTTGCTACACTGATGGGCGGGATGTAAATTGCCAGCAGCCACTCTGGAGAAGTGTACGGTGTGTCCTGAAACATCTAAAAAACACAGCTTAGAGAGCATAGGGCACTTCCACTCATGGGGGTATAAATTGGGAAAATGAAAATTCAGCAAGACACAAGCACCCCAAAGTTTAGGGCTGCTCTGTTGACAAGGACCTCCACTTCATTCCACCTTCAATATCCCAGGAGGGAGAAAAATGGATAAAGAAGTTGTGGTCCTTATGTACAATGGAATATCACTCAGCCATGAAATCAATGTCATAAGGCTAGTAGCAGCATGATGAGTGGATTTAGGTACGACGATTCTAAGAGAAATAAGTCACACAGAAAAGGACACTTCTCATAAGGTATCACTTATAGAGGGAATGTAAAAACCGTTACACTTGAACTGAATTACAAAACAGAACAGAGTCACACAGGCAGAAAACACACTATGGCTGCTTAACGGGAAAGGTGAGGTGGGGTGATACATAAAACAAGGGTTTCAAATTAGCTCAGATACCGTTCCATAAACCCAATATGTAATAGACAAGACCTACTCCTTGCTCAGAGAACTGGACTCAACACGCCCTATTCACCGCACAAGAATATATCTCACTAGTAATAATCTTAAAACCTATGTATTGATATCTCTCTGTTAGTGTGTCAAGTGGGTGAAAAGCGGCATAAACACAGCAGTGAAAAGCAGCTAAACCCCATTATAAAAATAAATTACTTTGAAAAACCCATGAAACAAAGACAGTGAAAGAGAGAGAAATTCTTACACAATGCGTTCAGGGGCTGTGATGCAACCTGGATTGACCATATCTAGACCCACAGCTGGATGAGACATAAGGGTGGACACTCTTGGGGCTGAGAGGTTTGGTGAGGTTGGGTGAGCAAACGCAGACCCTTTAAAGTAATACTGCGTGGTACCCATCGCATGGGTCCCAAATCTCCAGGTTCAAGGGCATCTTCCTACATCGAAAACATGCATGAGAAACCCAGAAGATGGTACACCGTGTGATGTGGAAAGGTTTCTAAAACGCACCTCATTTCTCTTCTCCTTGTGCCCGGGTTCGCCATTCCAGCCGCTTTACTAACAATCTCCCTACTTGGAGCATCAGCACCTTTAACCTCCTGTTCCGTACAGGTTGCAATTTGTCCTGAGGATGAAGGGGTAGACGGGGAACCAGTGAGAGACTAGCTCTTGGTGTTGGGACAGGCAAAGGTCACTCTATTTTCCCATCAGGAAGAAGAATTAACCACAGGCTCATCCTCCCCCCCGGAACCAGAACAGGGCCTGAAGCCTTCCTGTGCTTTTGCGGCCAGCTCCCAAAAAAGCGAGTTGTAAAATGGAGCTTCAGGGCACTGCAATTCACAAACCTGCAGAGTTATAAATGATAACTCTCGTCCACAAATATATTGAGGGAAGGCAAAGAAGAGGATTTGAAATCAAGGCAGAATTGCAGGAAAGAGATTTCAGGAGGTAGATTCGAATCGCCTTTAAAGCACATGAAAAGCGGCAAAACGTTGACAATGATGCCCTTGGCCAAAAAGGGCGTATGCGTTTTTTCCTGAATATATTCAGGAAAAAACGCATACGCCCTTTTTGGCCAACCAAGCAACCTGGAAAGGCAAATCAGCGCTACAAAGAAGACTCGCTACCCATTGGTCAAAAGGGCCATGCTGAAAAACGTGTCAAAACCAGAAATGCAGGACAGGCCATGGAGAAATGGGAGCCTTGCTACACTGATGGGCGGGATGTAAATTGCCAACAGCCACTCTGGAGAAGTGTACGGTGTGTCCTGAAACATCTAAAAAACACAGCTTAGAGAGCATAGGGCACTTCCACTCATGGGGGTATAAATTGGGAAAATGAAAAATCAGCAAGACACAAGCACCCCAAAGTTTAGGGCTGCTCTGTTGACAAGGACCTCCACTTCATTCCACCTTCAATATCCCAGGAAAGAGAAAAATGGATAAAGAAGTTGTGGTCCTTATGTACAATGGAATATCACTCAGCCAGGAAATCAATGTCATAAGGCTAGTAGCAGCATGATGAGTGGATTTAGGTACGACGATTCTAAGTGAAATAAGTCACACAGAAAAGGACACTTCTCATAAGGTATCACTGATAGAGGGACTGTAAAAACCGTTACACTTGAACTGAATTACAAAACAGAACAGAGTCACACAGGCAGAAAACACACTATGGCTGCTTAACGGGAAAGGTGAGGTGGGGTGATACATAAAACAAGGGTTTCAAATTAGCTCAGATACCGTTCCATAAACCCAATATGTAATAGACAAGAGCTACTCCTTGCTCAGAGAACTGGACTCAACACGCCCTATTCACCGCACAAGAATATATCTGACTAGTAATAATCTTAAAACCTATGTATTGATATCTCTCTGTTAGTGTGTCAAGTGGGTGTAAAGCGGCATAAACACAGCAGTGAAAAGCAGCTAAACCCCATTATAAAAATAAATTACTTTGAAAAACCCATGAAACAAAGACAGTGAAAGAGAGAGAAATTCTTACACAATGCGTTCAGGGGCTGTGATGCAACCTGGATTGACCATATCTAGACCCACAGCTGGATGAGACATAAGGGTGGACACTCTTGGGGCTGAGAGGTTTGGTGAGGTTGGGTGAGCAAACGCAGACCCTTTAAAGTAATACTGCGTGGTACCCATCGCATGGGTCCCAAATCTCCAGGTTCAAGGGCATCTTCCTACATCGAAAACATGCATGAGAAAACAAAAAAGATGGTACACCATGTGATGGGGAAAGGTTTCTAAAACGCACCTCATTTCTCTTCTCCTTGTGCCCGGGGTCGCCATTCCAGCCGCTTTACTAACAATCTCCCTACTTGGAGCATCAGCACCTTTAACCTCCTGTTCCGTACAGGTTGCAATTTGTCCTGAGGATGAACGGGAATACGGGGAACCAGTGAGAGATTAGCTCTTGTTGTTGGGACAGGCACAGGTCACTCTATTTTCCCATCAGGAAGAAGAATTAACCACAGGCTCATCCTCCCCCCCGGAACCAGAACAGGGCCTGAAGCCATCCTGCGCTTTTGCGGCCAGCTCCCAAAAAAGCGAGTTGTAAAATGGAGCTTCAGGGCACTGCAATTCACAAACGTGCAGAGTTATAAATGATAACTCTCGTCCACAAATATATTTAGGGAAGGCAAAGAAGAGGATTTGAAATCAAGGCAGAATTGTAGGAAACAGATTTCAGGAGGTAGATTCGAATCGCCTTTAAAGCACATGAAAAGCGGCAAAACGTTGACAATGATGCCCTTGGCCAAAAAGGGCGTATGCGTTTTTTCCTGAATATATTCAGGAAAAAACGCATACGCCCTTTTTGGCCAACCAAGCAACCTGGAAAGGCAAATCAGCGCGACAAAGCAGACTCCCTACCCATCGGTCAAAAGGGCCATGCTGAAAAAAGTGTCAAAACCAGAAATGCAGGACAGGCCATGGAGAAATGGGAGCCTTGCTACACTGATGGGCGGGATGTAAATTGCCAGCAGCCACTCTGGAGAAGTGTACGGTGTGTCCTGAAACATCTAAAAAACACAGCTTAGAGAGCATAGGGCACTTCCACTCATGGGGGTATAAATTGGGAAAATGAAAATTCAGCAAGACACAAGCACCCCAAAGTTTAGGGCTGCTCTGTTGACAAGGACCTCCACTTCATTCCACCTTCAATATCCCAGGAGGGAGAAAAATGGATAAAGAAGTTGTGGTCCTTATGTACAATGGAATATCACTCAGCCATGAAATCAATGTCATAAGGCTAGTAGCAGCATGATGAGTGGATTTAGGTACGACGATTCTAAGAGAAATAAGTCACACAGAAAAGGACACTTCTCATAAGGTATCACTTATAGAGGGAATGTAAAAACCGTTACACTTGAACTGAATTACAAAACAGAACAGAGTCACACAGGCAGAAAACACACTATGGCTGCTTAACGGGAAAGGTGAGGTGGGGTGATACATAAAACAAGGGTTTCAAATTAGCTCAGATACCGTTCCATAAACCCAATATGTAATAGACAAGACCTACTCCTTGCTCAGAGAACTGGACTCAACACGCCCTATTCACCGCACAAGAATATATCTCACTAGTAATAATCTTAAAACCTATGTATTGATATCTCTCTGTTAGTGTGTCAAGTGGGTGAAAAGCGGCATAAACACAGCAGTGAAAAGCAGCTAAACCCCATTATAAAAATAAATTACTTTGAAAAACCCATGAAACAAAGACAGTGAAAGAGAGAGAAATTCTTACACAATGCGTTCAGGGGCTGTGATGCAACCTGGATTGACCATATCTAGACCCACAGCTGGATGAGACATAAGGGTGGACACTCTTGGGGCTGAGAGGTTTGGTGAGGTTGGGTGAGCAAACGCAGACCCTTTAAAGTAATACTGCGTGGTACCCATCGCATGGGTCCCAAATCTCCAGGTTCAAGGGCATCTTCCTACATCGAAAACATGCATGAGAAACCCAGAAGATGGTACACCGTGTGATGTGGAAAGGTTTCTAAAACGCACCTCATTTCTCTTCTCCTTGTGCCCGGGTTCGCCATTCCAGCCGCTTTACTAACAATCTCCCTACTTGGAGCATCAGCACCTTTAACCTCCTGTTCCGTACAGGTTGCAATTTGTCCTGAGGATGAACGGGTAGACGGGGAACCAGTGAGAGACTAGCTCTTGGTGTTGGGACAGGCAAAGGTCACTCTATTTTCCCATCAGGAAGAAGAATTAACCACAGGCTCATCCTCCCCCCCGGAACCAGAACAGGGCCTGAAGCCTTCCTGTGCTTTTGCGGCCAGCTCCCAAAAAAGCGAGTTGTAAAATGGAGCTTCAGGGCACTGCAATTCACAAACCTGCAGAGTTATAAATGATAACTCTCGTCCACAAATATATTGAGGGAAGGCAAAGAAGAGGATTTGAAATCAAGGCAGAATTGTAGGAAACAGATTTCAGGAGGTAGATTCGAATCGCCTTTAAAGCACATGAAAAGCGGCAAAACGTTGACAATGATGCCCTTGGCCAAAAAGGGCGTATGCGTTTTTTCCTGAATATATTCAGGAAAAAACGCATACGCCCTTTTTGGCCAACCAAGCAACCTGGAAAGGCAAATCAGCGCGACAAAGCAGACTCGCTACCCATCGGTCAAAAGGGCCATGCTGAAAAAAGTGTCAAAACCAGAAATGCAGGACAGGCCATGGAGAAATGGGAGCCTTGCTACACTGATGGGCGGGATGTAAATTGCCAACAGCCACTCTGGAGAAGTGTACGGTGTGTCCTGAAACATCTAAAAAACACAGCTTAGAGAGCATAGGGCACTTCCACTCATGGGGGTATAAATTGGGAAAATGAAAATTCAGCAAGACACAAGCACCCCAAAGTTTAGGGCTGCTCTGTTGACAAGGACCTCCACTTCATTCCACCTTCAATATCCCAGGAAAGAGAAAAATGGATAAAGAAGTTGTGGTCCTTATGTACAATGGAATATCACTCAGCCATGAAATCAATGTCATAAGGCTAGTAGCAGCATGATGAGTGGATTTAGGTACGACGATTCTAAGAGAAATAAGTCACACAGAAAAGGACACTTCTCATAAGGTATCACTTATAGAGGGAATGTAAAAACCGTTACACTTGAACTGAATTACAAAACAGAACAGAGTCACACAGGCAGAAAACACACTATGGCTGCTTAACGGGAAAGGTGAGGTGGGGTGATACATAAAACAAGGGTTTCAAATTAGCTCAGATACCGTTCCATAAACCCAATATGTAATAGACAAGACCTACTCCTTGCTCAGAGAACTGGACTCAACACGCCCTATTCACCGCACAAGAATATATCTCACTAGTAATAATCTTAAAACCTATGTATTGATATCTCTCTGTTAGTGTGTCAAGTGGGTGAAAAGCGGCATAAACACAGCAGTGAAAAGCAGCTAAACCCCATTATAAAAATAAATTACTTTGAAAAACCCATGAAACAAAGACAGTGAAAGAGAGAGAAATTCTTACACAATGCGTTCAGGGGCTGTGATGCAACCTGGATTGACCATATCTAGACCCACAGCTGGATGAGACATAAGGGTGGACACTCTTGGGGCTGAGAGGTTTGGTGAGGTTGGGTGAGCAAACGCAGACCCTTTAAAGTAATACTGCGTGGTACCCATCGCATGGGTCCCAAATCTCCAGGTTCAAGGGCATCTTCCTACATCGAAAACATGCATGAGAAACCCAGAAGATGGTACACCGTGTGATGTGGAAAGGTTTCTAAAACGCACCTCATTTCTCTTCTCCTTGTGCCCGGGTTCGCCATTCCAGCCGCTTTACTAACAATCTCCCTACTTGGAGCATCAGCACCTTTAACCTCCTGTTCCGTACAGGTTGCAATTTGTCCTGAGGATGAACGGGTAGACGGGGAACCAGTGAGAGACTAGCTCTTGGTGTTGGGACAGGCAAAGGTCACTCTATTTTCCCATCAGGAAGAAGAATTAACCACAGGCTCATCCTCCCCCCCGGAACCAGAACAGGGCCTGAAGCCTTCCTGTGCTTTTGCGGCCAGCTCCCAAAAAAGCGAGTTGTAAAATGGAGCTTCAGGGCACTGCAATTCACAAACCTGCAGAGTTATAAATGATAACTCTCGTCCACAAATATATTGAGGGAAGGCAAAGAAGAGGATTTGAAATCAAGGCAGAATTGTAGGAAACAGATTTCAGGAGGTAGATTCGAATCGCCTTTAAAGCACATGAAAAGCGGCAAAACGTTGACAATGATGCCCTTGGCCAAAAAGGGCGTATGCGTTTTTTCCTGAATATATTCAGGAAAAAACGCATACGCCCTTTTTGGCCAACCAAGCAACCTGGAAAGGCAAATCAGCGCGACAAAGCAGACTCGCTACCCATCGGTCAAAAGGGCCATGCTGAAAAAAGTGTCAAAACCAGAAATGCAGGACAGGCCATGGAGAAATGGGAGCCTTGCTACACTGATGGGCGGGATGTAAATTGCCAGCAGCCACTCTGGAGAAGTGTACGGTGTGTCCTGAAACATCTAAAAAACACAGCTTAGAGAGCATAGGGCACTTCCACTCATGGGGGTATAAATTGGGAAAATGAAAATTCAGCAAGACACAAGCACCCCAAAGTTTAGGGCTGCTCTGTTGACAAGGACCTCCACTTCATTCCACCTTCAATATCCCAGGAAAGAGAAAAATGGATAAAGAAGTTGTGGTCCTTATGTACAATGGAATATCACTCAGCCATGAAATCAATGTCATAAGGCTAGTAGCAGCATGATGAGTGGATTTAGGTACGACGATTCTAAGAGAAATAAGTCACACAGAAAAGGACACTTCTCATAAGGTATCACTTATAGAGGGAATGTAAAAACCGTTACACTTGAACTGAATTACAAAACAGAACAGAGTCACACAGGCAGAAAACACACTATGGCTGCTTAACGGGAAAGGTGAGGTGGGGTGATACATAAAACAAGGGTTTCAAATTAGCTCAGATACCGTTCCATAAACCCAATATGTAATAGACAAGACCTACTCCTTGCTCAGAGAACTGGACTCAACACGCCCTATTCACCGCACAAGAATATATCTGACTAGTAATAATCTTAAAACCTATGTATTGATATCTCTCTGTTAGTGTGTCAAGTGGGTGAAAAGCGGCATAAACACAGCAGTGAAAAGCAGCTAAACCCCATTATAAAAATAAATTACTTTGAAAAACCCATGAAACAAAGACAGTGAAAGAGAGAGAAATTCTTACACAATGCGTTCAGGGGCTGTGATGCAACCTGGATTGACCATATCTAGACCCACAGCTGGATGAGACATAAGGGTGGACACTCTTGGGGCTGAGAGGTTTGGTGAGGTTGGGTGAGCAAACGCAGACCCTTTAAAGTAATACTGCGTGGTACCCATCGCATGGGTCCCAAATCTCCAGGTTCAAGGGCATCTTCCTACATCGAAAACATGCATGAGAAACCCAGAAGATGGTACACCGTGTGATGTGGAAAGGTTTCTAAAACGCACCTCATTTCTCTTCTTGTGCCCGGGTTCGCCATTCCAGCCGCTTTACTAACAATCTCCCTACTTGGAGCATCAGCACCTTTAACCTCCTGTTCCGTACAGGTTGCAATTTGTCCTGAGGATGAACGGGTAGACGGGGAACCAGTGAGAGACTAGCTCTTGGTGTTGGGACAGGCACAGGTCACTCTATTTTCCCATCAGGAAGAAGAATTAACCACAGGCTCATCCTCCCCCCCGGAACCAGAACAGGGCCTGAAGCCATCCTGCGCTTTTGCGGCCAGCTCCCAAAAAAGCGAGTTGTACAATGGAGCTTCAGGGCACTGCAATTCACAAACCTGCAGAGTTATAAATGATAACTCTCGTCCACAAATATATTGAGGGAAGGCAAAGAAGAGGATTTGAAATCAAGGCAGAAATGCAGGAAACAGATTTCAGGAGGTAGATTCGAATCGCCTTTAAAGCACATGAAAAGCGGCAAAACGTTGACAATGATGCCCTTGGCCAAAAAGGGCGTATGCGTTTTTTCCTGAATATATTCAGGAAAAAACGCATACGCCCTTTTTGGCCAACCAAGCAACCTGAAAAGGCAAATCAGGGCTACAAAGAAGACTCGCTACCCATCGGTCAAAAGGGCCATGCTGAAAAAAGTCTCAAAACCAGAAATGCAGGACAGGCCATGGAGAAATGGGAGCCTTGCTACACTGATGGGCGGGATGTAAATTGCCAACAGCCACTCTGGAGAAGTGTACGGTGTGTCCTGAAACATCTAAAAAACACAGCTTAGAGAGCATAGGGCACTTCCACTCATGGGGGTATAAATTGGGAAAATGAAAAATCAGCAAGACACAAGCACCCCAAAGTTTAGGGCTGCTCTGTTGACAAGGACCTCCACTTCATTCCACCTTCAATATCCCAGGAGGGAGAAAAATGGATAAAGAAGTTGTGGTCCTTATGTACAATGGAATATCACTCAGCCATGAAATCAATGTCATAAGGCTAATAGCAGCATGATGAGTGGATTTAGGTACGACGATTCTAAGTGAAATAAGTCACACAGAAAAGGACACTTCTCATAAGGTATCACTTATAGAGGGAATGTAAAAACCGTTACACTTGAACTGAATTACAAAACAGAACAGAGTCACACAGGCAGAAAACACACTATGGCTGCTTAACGGGAAAGGTGAGGTGGGGTGATACATAAAACAAGGGTTTCAAATTAGCTCAGATACCGTTCCATAAACCCAATATGTAATAGACAAGACCTACTCCTTGCTCAGAGAACTGGACTCAACACGCCCTATTCACCGCACAAGAATATATCTCACTAGTAATAATCTTAAAACCTATGTATTGATATCTCTCTGTTAGTGTGTCAAGTGGGTGAAAAGCGGCATAAACACAGCAGTGAAAAGCAGCTAAACCCCATTATAAAAATAAATTACTTTGAAAAACCCATGAAACAAAGACAGTGAAAGAGAGAGAAATTCTTACACAATGCGTTCAGGGGCTGTGATGCAACCTGGATTGACCATATCTAGACCCACAGCTGGATGAGACATAAGGGTGGACACTCTTGGGGCTGAGAGGTTTGGTGAGGTTGGGTGAGCAAACGCAGACCCTTTAAAGTAATACTGCGTGGTACCCATCGCATGGGTCCCAAATCTCCAGGTTCAAGGGCATCTTCCTACATCGAAAACATGCATGAGAAACCCAGAAGATGGTACACCGTGTGATGTGGAAAGGTTTCTAAAACGCACCTCATTTCTCTTCTCCTTGTGCCCGGGTTCGCCATTCCAGCCGCTTTACTAACAATCTCCCTACTTGGAGCATCAGCACCTTTAACCTCCTGTTCCGTACAGGTTGCAATTTGTCCTGAGGATGAACGGGTAGACGGGGAACCAGTGAGAGACTAGCTCTTGGTGTTGGGACAGGCAAAGGTCACTCTATTTTCCCATCAGGAAGAAGAATTAACCACAGGCTCATCCTCCCCCCCGGAACCAGAACAGGGCCTGAAGCCTTCCTGTGCTTTTGCGGCCAGCTCCCAAAAAAGCGAGTTGTAAAATGGAGCTTCAGGGCACTGCAATTCACAAACCTGCAGAGTTATAAATGATAACTCTCGTCCACAAATATATTGAGGGAAGGCAAAGAAGAGGATTTGAAATCAAGGCAGAATTGTAGGAAACAGATTTCAGGAGGTAGATTCGAATCGCCTTTAAAGCACATGAAAAGCGGCAAAACGTTGACAATGATGCCCTTGGCCAAAAAGGGCGTATGCGTTTTTTCCTGAATATATTCAGGAAAAAACGCATACGCCCTTTTTGGCCAACCAAGCAACCTGGAAAGGCAAATCAGCGCGACAAAGCAGACTCGCTACCCATCGGTCAAAAGGGCCATGCTGAAAAAAGTGTCAAAACCAGAAATGCAGGACAGGCCATGGAGAAATGGGAGCCTTGCTACACTGATGGGCGGGATGTAAATTGCCAGCAGCCACTCTGGAGAAGTGTACGGTGTGTCCTGAAACATCTAAAAAACACAGCTTAGAGAGCATAGGGCACTTCCACTCATGGGGGTATAAATTGGGAAAATGAAAATTCAGCAAGACACAAGCACCCCAAAGTTTAGGGCTGCTCTGTTGACAAGGACCTCCACTTCATTCCACCTTCAATATCCCAGGAAAGAGAAAAATGGATAAAGAAGTTGTGGTCCTTATGTACAATGGAATATCACTCAGCCATGAAATCAATGTCATAAGGCTAGTAGCAGCATGATGAGTGGATTTAGGTACGACGATTCTAAGAGAAATAAGTCACACAGAAAAGGACACTTCTCATAAGGTATCACTTATAGAGGGAATGTAAAAACCGTTACACTTGAACTGAATTACAAAACAGAACAGAGTCACACAGGCAGAAAACACACTATGGCTGCTTAACGGGAAAGGTGAGGTGGGGTGATACATAAAACAAGGGTTTCAAATTAGCTCAGATACCGTTCCATAAACCCAATATGTAATAGACAAGACCTACTCCTTGCTCAGAGAACTGGACTCAACACGCCCTATTCACCGCACAAGAATATATCTCACTAGTAATAATCTTAAAACCTATGTATTGATATCTCTCTGTTAGTGTGTCAAGTGGGTGAAAAGCGGCATAAACACAGCAGTGAAAAGCAGCTAAACCCCATTATAAAAATAAATTACTTTGAAAAACCCATGAAACAAAGACAGTGAAAGAGAGAGAAATTCTTACACAATGCGTTCAGGGGCTGTGATGCAACCTGGATTGACCATATCTAGACCCACAGCTGGATGAGACATAAGGGTGGACACTCTTGGGGCTGAGAGGTTTGGTGAGGTTGGGTGAGCAAACGCAGACCCTTTAAAGTAATACTGCGTGGTACCCATCGCATGGGTCCCAAATCTCCAGGTTCAAGGGCATCTTCCTACATCGAAAACATGCATGAGAAACCCAGAAGATGGTACACCGTGTGATTTGGAAAGGTTTCTAAAACGCACCTCATTTCTCTTCTTGTGCCCGGGTTCGCCATTCCAGCCGCTTTACTAACAATCTCCCTACTTGGAGCATCAGCACCTTTAACCTCCTGTTCCGTACAGGTTGCAATTTGTCCTGAGGATGAACGGGTAGACGGGGAACCAGTGAGAGACTAGCTCTTGGTGTTGGGACAGGCACAGGTCACTCTATTTTCCCATCAGGAAGAAGAATTAACCACAGGCTCATCCTCCCCCCCGGAACCAGAACAGGGCCTGAAGCCATCCTGCGCTTTTGCGGCCAGCTCCCAAAAAAGCGAGTTGTACAATGGAGCTTCAGGGCACTGCAATTCACAAACCTGCAGAGTTATAAATGATAACTCTCGTCCACAAATATATTGAGGGAAGGCAAAGAAGAGGATTTGAAATCAAGGCAGAAATGCAGGAAACAGATTTCAGGAGGTAGATTCGAATCGCCTTTAAAGCACATGAAAAGCGGCAAAACGTTGACAATGATGCTCTTGGCCAAAAAGGGCGTATGCGTTTTTTCCTGAATATATTCAGGAAAAAACGCATACGCCCTTTTTGGCCAACCAAGCAACCTGAAAAGGCAAATCAGGGCTACAAAGAAGACTCGCTACCCATCGGTCAAAAGGGCCATGCTGAAAAAAGTCTCAAAACCAGAAATGCAGGACAGGCCATGGAGAAATGGGAGCCTTGCTACACTGATGGGCGGGATGTAAATTGCCAACAGCCACTCTGGAGAAGTGTACGGTGTGTCCTGAAACATCTAAAAAACACAGCTTAGAGAGCATAGGGCACTTCCACTCATGGGGGTATAAATTGGGAAAATGAAAAATCAGCAAGACACAAGCACCCCAAAGTTTAGGGCTGCTCTGTTGACAAGGACCTCCACTTCATTCCACCTTCAATATCCCAGGAGGGAGAAAAATGGATAAAGAAGTTGTGGTCCTTATGTACAATGGAATATCACTCAGCCATGAAATCAATGTCATAAGGCTAATAGCAGCATGATGAGTGGATTTAGGTACGACGATTCTAAGTGAAATAAGTCACACAGAAAAGGACACTTCTCATAAGGTATCACTTATAGAGGGAATGTAAAAACCGTTACACTTGAACTGAATTACAAAACAGAACAGAGTCACACATGCAGAAAACACACTATGGCTGCTTAACGGGAAAGGTGAGGTGGGGTGATACATAAAAAAAGGGTTTCAAATTAGCTCAGATACCGTTCCATAAACCCAATATGTAATAGACAAGACCTACTCCTTGCTCAGAGAACTGGACTCAACACGCCCTATTCACCGCACAAGAATATATCTGACTAGTAATAATCTTAAAACCTATGTATTGATATCTCTCTGTTAGTGTGTCAAGTGGGTGTAAAGCGGCATAAACACAGCAGTGAAAAGCAGCTAAACCCCATTATAAAAATAAATTACTTTGAAAAACCCATGAAACAAAGACAGTGAAAGAGAGAGAAATTCTTACACAATGCGTTCAGGGGCTGTGATGCAACCTGGATTGTCCATATCTAGACCCACAGCTGGATGAGACATAAGGGTGGACACTCTTGGGGCTGAGAGGTTTGGTGATGTTGGGTGAGCAAACGCAGACCCTTTAAAGTAATACTGCGTGGTACCCATCGCATGGGTCCCAAATCTCCAGGTTCAAGGGCATCTTCCTACATCGAAAACATGCATGAGAAACCCAGAAGATGGTACACCGTGTGATGTGGAAAGGTTTCTAAAACGCACCTCATTTCTCTTCTCCTTGTGCCCGGGTTCGCCATTCCAGCCGCTTTACTAACAATCTCCCTACTTGGAGCATCAGCACCTTTAACCTCCTGTTCCGTACAGGTTGCAATTTGTCCTGAGGACGAACGGGTAGACGGGGAACCAGTGAGAGACTAGCTCTTGGTGTTGGGACAGGCAAAGGTCACTCTATTTTCCCATCAGGAAGAAGAATTAACCACAGGCTCATCCTCCCCCCCGGAACCAGAACAGGGCCTGAAGCCTTCCTGTGCTTTTGCGGCCAGCTCCCAAAAAAGCGAGTTGTAAAATGGAGCTTCAGGGCACTGCAATTCACAAACCTGCAGAGTTATAAATGATAACTCTCGTCCACAAATATATTGAGGGAAGGCAAAGAAGAGGATTTGAAATCAAGGCAGAATTGTAGGAAACAGATTTCAGGAGGTAGATTCGAATCGCCTTTAAAGCACATGAAAAGCGGCAAAACGTTGACAATGATGCCCTTGGCCAAAAAGGGCGTATGCGTTTTTTCCTGAATATATTCAGGAAAAAACGCATACGCCCTTTTTGGCCAACCAAGCAACCTGGAAAGGCAAATCAGCGCGACAAAGCAGACTCGCTACCCATCGGTCAAAAGGGCCATGCTGAAAAAAGTGTCAAAACCAGAAATGCAGGACAGGCCATGGAGAAATGGGAGCCTTGCTACACTGATGGGCGGGATGTAAATTGCCAGCAGCCACTCTGGAGAAGTGTACGGTGTGTCCTGAAACATCTAAAAAACACAGCTTAGAGAGCATAGGGCACTTCCACTCATGGGGGTATAAATTGGGAAAATGAAAATTCAGCAAGACACAAGCACCCCAAAGTTTAGGGCTGCTTTGTTGACAAGGACCTCCACTTCATTCCACCTTCAATATCCCAGGAAAGAGAAAAATGGATAAAGAAGTTGTGGTCCTTATGTACAATGGAATATCACTCAGCCATGAAATCAATGTCATAAGGCTAGTAGCAGCATGATGAGTGGATTTAGGTACGACGATTCTAAGAGAAATAAGTCACACAGAAAAGGACACTTCTCATAAGGTATCACTTATAGAGGGAATGTAAAAACCGTTACACTTGAACTGAATTACAAAACAGAACAGAGTCAAACAGGCAGAAAACACACTATGGCTGCTTAACGGGAAAGGTGAGGTGGGGTGATACATAAAACAAGGGTTTCAAATTAGCTCAGATACCGTTCCATAAACCCAATATGTAATAGACAAGACCTACTCCTTGCTCAGAGAACTGGACTCAACACGCCCTATTCACCGCACAAGAATATATCTCACTAGTAATAATCTTAAAACCTATGTATTGATATCTCTCTGTTAGTGTGTCAAGTGGGTGAAAAGCGGCATAAACACAGCAGTGAAAAGCAGCTAAACCCCATTATAAAAATAAATTACTTTGAAAAACCCATGAAACAAAGACAGTGAAAGAGAGAGAAATTCTTACACAATGCGTTCAGGGGCTGTGATGCAACCTGGATTGACCATATCTAGACCCACAGCTGGATGAGACATAAGGGTGGACACTCTTGGGGCTGAGAGGTTTGGTGAGGTTGGGTGAGCAAACGCAGACCCTTTAAAGTAATACTGCGTGGTACCCATCGCATGGGTCCCAAATCTCCAGGTTCAAGGGCATCTTCCTACATCGAAAACATGCATGAGAAACCCAGAAGATGGTACACCGTGTGATGTGGAAAGGTTTCTAAAACGCACCTCATTTCTCTTCTCCTTGTGCCCGGGTTCGCCATTCCAGCCGCTTTACTAACAATCTCCCTACTTGGAGCATCAGCACCTTTAACCTCCTGTTCCGTACAGGTTGCAATTTGTCCTGAGGATGAACGGGTAGACGGGGAACCAGTGAGAGACTAGCTCTTGGTGTTGGGACAGGCAAAGGTCACTCTATTTTCCCATCAGGAAGAAGAATTAACCACAGGCTCATCCTCCCCCCCGGAACCAGAACAGGGCCTGAAGCCTTCCTGTGCTTTTGCGGCCAGCTCCCAAAAAAGCGAGTTGTAAAATGGAGCTTCAGGGCACTGCAATTCACAAACCTGCAGAGTTATAAATGATAACTCTCGTCCACAAATATATTGAGGGAAGGCAAAGAAGAGGATTTGAAATCAAGGCAGAATTGTAGGAAACAGATTTCAGGAGGTAGATTCGAATCGCCTTTAAAGCACATGAAAAGCGGCAAAACGTTGACAATGATGCCCTTGGCCAAAAAGGGCGTATGCGTTTTTTCCTGAATATATTCAGGAAAAAACGCATACGCCCTTTTTGGCCAACCAAGCAACCTGGAAAGGCAAATCAGCGCGACAAAGCAGACTCGCTACCCATCGGTCAAAAGGGCCATGCTGAAAAAAGTGTCAAAACCAGAAATGCAGGACAGGCCATGGAGAAATGGGAGCCTTGCTACACTGATGGGCGGGATGTAAATTGCCAGCAGCCACTCTGGAGAAGTGTACGGTGTGTCCTGAAACATCTAAAAAACACAGCTTAGAGAGCATAGGGCACTTCCACTCATGGGGGTATAAATTGGGAAAATGAAAATTCAGCAAGACACAAGCACCCCAAAGTTTAGGGCTGCTCTGTTGACAAGGACCTCCACTTCATTCCACCTTCAATATCCCAGGAAAGAGAAAAATGGATAAAGAAGTTGTGGTCCTTATGTACAATGGAATATCACTCAGCCATGAAATCAATGTCATAAGGCTAGTAGCAGCATGATGAGTGGATTTAGGTACGACGATTCTAAGAGAAATAAGTCACACAGAAAAGGACACTTCTCATAAGGTATCACTTATAGAGGGAATGTAAAAACCGTTACACTTGAACTGAATTACAAAACAGAACAGAGTCACACAGGCAGAAAACACACTATGGCTGCTTAACGGGAAAGGTGAGGTGGGGTGATACATAAAACAAGGGTTTCAAATTAGCTCAGATACCGTTCCATAAACCCAATATGTAATAGACAAGACCTACTCCTTGCTCAGAGAACTGGACTCAACACGCCCTATTCACCGCACAAGAATATATCTCACTAGTAATAATCTTAAAACCTATGTATTGATATCTCTCTGTTAGTGTGTCAAGTGGGTGAAAAGCGGCATAAACACAGCAGTGAAAAGCAGCTAAACCCCATTATAAAAATAAATTACTTTGAAAAACCCATGAAACAAAGACAGTGAAAGAGAGAGAAATTCTTACACAATGCGTTCAGGGGCTGTGATGCAACCTGGATTGACCATATCTAGACCCACAGCTGGATGAGACATAAGGGTGGACACTCTTGGGGCTGAGAGGTTTGGTGAGGTTGGGTGAGCAAACGCAGACCCTTTAAAGTAATACTGCGTGGTACCCATCGCATGGGTCCCAAATCTCCAGGTTCAAGGGCATCTTCCTACATCGAAAACATGCATGAGAAACCCAGAAGATGGTACACCGTGTGATGTGGAAAGGTTTCTAAAACGCACCTCATTTCTCTTCTTGTGCCCGGGTTCGCCATTCCAGCCGCTTTACTAACAATCTCCCTACTTGGAGCATCAGCACCTTTAACCTCCTGTTCCGTACAGGTTGCAATTTGTCCTGAGGATGAACGGGTAGACGGGGAACCAGTGATAGACTAGCTCTTGGTGTTGGGACAGGCAAAGGTCACTCTATTTTCCCATCAGGAAGAAGAATTAACCACAGGCTCATCCTCCCCCCCGGAACCAGAACAGGGCCTGAAGCCTTCCTGTGCTTTTGCGGCCAGCTCCCAAAAAAGCGAGTTGTACAATGGAGCTTCAGGGCACTGCAATTCCCAAACCTGCAGAGTTATAAATGATAACTCTCGTCCACAAATATATTGAGGGAAGGCAAAGAAGAGGATTTGAAATCAAGGCAGAATTGCAGGAAACAGATTTCAGGAGGTAGATTCGAATCGCCTTTAAAGCACATGAAAAGCAGCAAAACGTTGACAATGATGCCCTTGGACAAAAAGGGCGTATGCGTTTTTTCCTGAATATATTCAGGAAAAAACGCATACGCCCTTTTTGGCCAACCAAGCAACCTGGAAAGGCAAATCAGCGCTACAGAGAAGTCTCGCTTCCCATCGGTCAAAAGGGCCATGCTGAAAAAAGTGTCAAAACCAGAAATGCAGGACAGGCCATGGAGAAATGGGAGCCTTGCTACACTGATGGGCGGGATGTAAATTGCCAACAGCCACTCTGGAGAAGTGTACGGTGTGTCCTGAAACATCTGAAAAACACAGCTTAGAGAGCATAGGGCACTTCCACTCATGGGGGTATAAATTGGGAAAATGAAAAATCAGCAAGACACAAGCACCCCAAAGTTGAGCGCTGCTCTGTTGACAAGGACCTCCACTTCATTCCACCTTCAATATCCCAGGAAAGAGAAAAATGGATAAAGAAGTTGTGGTCCTTATGTACAATGGAATATCACTCAGCCAGGAAATCAATGTCATAAGGCTAGTAGCAGCATGATGAGTGGATTTAGGTACGACGATTCTAAGTGAAATAAGTCACACAGAAAAGGACACTTCTCATAAGGTATCACTTATAGAGGGAATGTAAAAACCGTTACACTTGAACTGAATTACAAAACAGAACAGAGTCACACAGGCAGAAAACACACTATGGCTGCTTAACGGGAAAGGTGAGGTGGGGTGATACATAAAACAAGGGTTTCAAATTAGCTCAGATACCGTTCCATAAACCCAATATGTAATAGACAAGACCTACTCCTTGCTCAGAGAACTGGACTCAACACGCCCTATTCACCGCACAAGAATATATCTCACTAGTAATAATCTTAAAACCTATGTATTGATATCTCTCTGTTAGTGTGTCAAGTGGGTGAAAAGCGGCATAAACACAGCAGTGAAAAGCAGCTAAACCCCATTATAAAAATAAATTACTTTTACAAACCCATGAAACAAAGACAGTGAAAGAGAGAGAAATTCTTACACAATGCGTTCAGGGGCTGTGATGCAACCTGGATTGACCATATCTAGACCCACAGCTGGATGAGACATAAGGGTGGACACTCTTGGGGCTGAGAGGTTTGGTGAGGTTGGGTGAGCAAATGCAGACCCTTTAAAGTAATACTGCGTGGTACCCATCGCATGGGTCCCAAATCTCCAGGTTCAAGGGCATCTTCCTACATCGAAAACATGCATGAGAAACCCAGAAGATGGTACACCGTGTGATGGGGAAAGGTTTCTAAAACGCACCTCATTTCTCTTCTCCTTGTGCCCGGGTTCGCCATTCCAGCCGCTTTACTAACAATCTCCCTACTTGGAGCATCAGTACCTTTAACCTCCTGTTCCGTACAGGTTGCAATTTGTCCTGAGGATGAACGGGTAGACGGGGAACCAGTGAGAGACTAGCTCTTGGTGTTGGGACAGGCAAAGGTCACTCTATTTTCCCATCAGGAAGAAGAATTAACCACAGGCTCATCCTCCCCCCCGGAACCAGAACAGGGCCTGAAGCCTTCCTGTGCTTTTGCGGCCAGCTCCCAAAAAAGCGAGTTGTAAAATGGAGCTTCAGGGCACTGCAATTCACAAACCTGCAGAGTTATAAATGATAACTCTCGTCCACAAATATATTGAGGGAAGGCAAAGAAGAGGATTTGAAATCAAGGCAGAATTGTAGGAAACAGATTTCAGGAGGTAGATTCGAATCGCCTTTAAAGCACATGAAAAGCGGCAAAACGTTGACAATGATGCCCTTGGCCAAAAAGGGCGTATGCGTTTTTTCCTGAATATATTCAGGAAAAAACGCATACGCCCTTTTTGGCCAACCAAGCAACCTGGAAAGGCAAATCAGCGCGACAAAGCAGACTCGCTACCCATCGGTCAAAAGGGCCATGCTGAAAAAAGTGTCAAAACCAGAAATGCAGGACAGGCCATGGAGAAATGGGAGCCTTGCTACACTGATGGGCGGGATGTAAATTGCCAGCAGCCACTCTGGAGAAGTGTACGGTGTGTCCTGAAACATCTAAAAAACACAGCTTAGAGAGCATAGGGCACTTCCACTCATGGGGGTATAAATTGGGAAAATGAAAATTCAGCAAGACACAAGCACCCCAAAGTTTAGGGCTGCTCTGTTGACAAGGACCTCCACTTCATTCCACCTTCAATATCCCAGGAAAGAGAAAAATGGATAAAGAAGTTGTGGTCCTTATGTACAATGGAATATCACTCAGCCATGAAATCAATGTCATAAGGCTAGTAGCAGCATGATGAGTGGATTTAGGTACGACGATTCTAAGAGAAATAAGTCACACAGAAAAGGACACTTCTCATAAGGTATCACTTATAGAGGGAATGTAAAAACCGTTACACTTGAACTGAATTACAAAACAGAACAGAGTCAAACAGGCAGAAAACACACTATGGCTGCTTAACGGGAAAGGTGAGGTGGGGTGATACATAAAACAAGGGTTTCAAATTAGCTCAGATACCGTTCCATAAACCCAATATGTAATAGACAAGACCTACTCCTTGCTCAGAGAACTGGACTCAACACGCCCTATTCACCGCACAAGAATATATCTCACTAGTAATAATCTTAAAACCTATGTATTGATATCTCTCTGTTAGTGTGTCAAGTGGGTGAAAAGCGGCATAAACACAGCAGTGAAAAGCAGCTAAACCCCATTATAAAAATAAATTACTTTGAAAAACCCATGAAACAAAGACAGTGAAAGAGAGAGAAATTCTTACACAATGCGTTCAGGGGCTGTGATGCAACCTGGATTGACCATATCTAGACCCACAGCTGGATGAGACATAAGGGTGGACACTCTTGGGGCTGAGAGGTTTGGTGAGGTTGGGTGAGCAAACGCAGACCCTTTAAAGTAATACTGCGTGGTACCCATCGCATGGGTCCCAAATCTCCAGGTTCAAGGGCATCTTCCTACATCGAAAACATGCATGAGAAACCCAGAAGATGGTACACCGTGTGATGTGGAAAGGTTTCTAAAACGCACCTCATTTCTCTTCTTGTGCCCGGGTTCGCCATTCCAGCCGCTTTACTAACAATCTCCCTACTTGGAGCATCAGCACCTTTAACCTCCTGTTCCGTACAGGTTGCAATTTGTCCTGAGGATGAACGGGTAGACGGGGAACCAGTGAGAGACTAGCTCTTGGTGTTGGGACAGGCAAAGGTCACTCTATTTTCCCATCAGGAAGAAGAATTAACCACAGGCTCATCCTCCCCCCCGGAACCAGAACAGGGCCTGAAGCCTTCCTGTGCTTTTGCGGCCAGCTCCCAAAAAAGCGAGTTGTACAATGGAGCTTCAGGGCACTGCAATTCCCAAACCTGCAGAGTTATAAATGATAACTCTCGTCCACAAATATATTGAGGGAAGGCAAAGAAGAGGATTTGAAATCAAGGCAGAATTGCAGGAAACAGATTTCAGGAGGTAGATTCGAATCGCCTTTAAAGCACATGAAAAGCAGCAAAACGTTGACAATGATGCCCTTGGACAAAAAGGGCGTATGCGTTTTTTCCTGAATATATTCAGGAAAAAACGCATACGCCCTTTTTGGCCAACCAAGCAACCTGGAAAGGCAAATCAGCGCTACAGAGAAGTCTCGCTTCCCATCGGTCAAAAGGGCCATGCTGAAAAAAGTGTCAAAACCAGAAATGCAGGACAGGCCATGGAGAAATGGGAGCCTTGCTACACTGATGGGCGGGATGTAAATTGCCAACAGCCACTCTGGAGAAGTGTACGGTGTGTCCTGAAACATCTGAAAAACACAGCTTAGAGAGCATAGGGCACTTCCACTCATGGGGGTATAAATTGGGAAAATGAAAAATCAGCAAGACACAAGCACCCCAAAGTTGAGCGCTGCTCTGTTGACAAGGACCTCCACTTCATTCCACCTTCAATATCCCAGGAAAGAGAAAAATGGATAAAGAAGTTGTGGTCCTTATGTACAATGGAATATCACTCAGCCAGGAAATCAATGTCATAAGGCTAGTAGCAGCATGATGAGTGGATTTAGGTACGACGATTCTAAGTGAAATAAGTCACACAGAAAAGGACACTTCTCATAAGGTATCACTTATAGAGGGAATGTAAAAACCGTTACACTTGAACTGAATTACAAAACAGAACAGAGTCACACAGGCAGAAAACACACTATGGCTGCTTAACGGGAAAGGTGAGGTGGGGTGATACATAAAACAAGGGTTTCAAATTAGCTCAGATACCGTTCCATAAACCCAATATGTAATAGACAAGACCTACTCCTTGCTCAGAGAACTGGACTCAACACGCCCTATTCACCGCACAAGAATATATCTGACTAGTAATAATCTTAAAACCTATGTATTGATATCTCTCTGTTAGTGTGTCAAGTGGGTGAAAAGCGGCATAAACACAGCAGTGAAAAGCAGCTAAACCCCATTATAAAAATAAATTACTTTTACAAACCCATGAAACAAAGACAGTGAAAGAGAGAGAAATTCTTACACAATGCGTTCAGGGGCTGTGATGCAACCTGGATTGACCATATCTAGACCCACAGCTGGATGAGACATAAGGGTGGACACTCTTGGGGCTGAGAGGTTTGGTGAGGTTGGGTGAGCAAATGCAGACCCTTTAAAGTAATACTGCGTGGTACCCATCGCATGGGTCCCAAATCTCCAGGTTCAAGGGCATCTTCCTACATCGAAAACATGCATGAGAAACCCAGAAGATGGTACACCATGTGATGGGGAAAGGTTTCTAAAACGCACCTCATTTCTCTTCTCCTTGTGCCCGGGTTCGCCATTCCAGCCGCTTTACTAACAATCTCCCTACTTGGAGCATCAGTACCTTTAACCTCCTGTTCCGTACAGGTTGCAATTTGTCCTGAGGATGAACGGGTAGACGGGGAACCAGTGAGAGACTAGCTCTTGGTGTTGGGACAGGCACAGGTCACTCTATTTTCCCATCAGGAAGAAGAATTAACCACAGGCTCATCCTTCCCCCCGGAACCAGAACAGGGCCTGAAGCCATCCTGCGCTTTTGCGGCCAGCTCCCAAAAAAGCGAGTTGTACAATGGAGCTTCAGGGCACTGCAATTCCCAAACCTGCAGAGTTATAAATGATAACTCTCGTCCACAAATATATTGAGGGAAGGCAAAGAAGAGGATTTGAAATCAAGGCAGAATTGCAGGAAACAGATTTCAGGAGGTAGATTCGAATCGCCTTTAAAGCACATGAAAAGCGGCAAAACGTTGACAATGATGCCCTTGGGCAAAAAGGGCGTATGCGTTTTTTCCTGAATATATTCAGGAAAAAACGCATACGCCCTTTTTGGCCAACCAAGCAACCTGGAAAGGCAAATCAGCGCTACAAAGAAGAATCGCTACCCATCGGTCAAAAGGGCCATGCTGAAAAAAGTCTCAAAACCAGAAATGCAGGACAGGCCATGGAGAAATGGGAGCCTTGCTACACTGATGGGCGGGATGTAAATTGCCAACAGCCACTCTGGAGAAGTGTACGGTGTGTCCTGAAACATCTGAAAAACACAGCTTAGAGAGCATAGGGCACTTCCACTCATGGGGGTATAAATTGGGAAAATGAAAAATCAGCAAGACACAAGCACCCCAAAGTTTAGGGCTGCTCTGTCGACAAGGACCTCCACTTCATTCCACCTTCAATATCCCAGGAAAGAGAAAAATGGATAAAGAAGTTGTGGTCCTTATGTACAATGGAATATCACTCAGCCAGGAAATCAATGTCATAAGGCTAGTAGCAGCATGATGAGTGGATTTAGGTACGACGATTCTAAGTGAAATAAGTCACACAGAAAAGGACACTTCTCATAAGGTATCACTTATAGAGGGAATGTAAAACCCGTTACACTTGAACTGAATTACAAAACAGAACAGAGTCACACATGCAGAAAACACACTATGGCTGCTTAACGGGAAAGGTGAGGTGGGGTGATACATAAAACAAGGGTTTCAAATTAGCTCAGATACCGTTCCATAAACCCAATATGTAATAGACAAGAGCTACTCCTTGCTCAGAGAACTGGACTCAACACGCCCTATTCACCGCACAAGAATATATCTGACTAGTAATAATCTTAAAACCTATGTATTGATATCTCTCTGTTAGTGTGTCAAGTGGGTGTAAAGCGGCATAAACACAGCAGTGAAAAGCAGCTAAACCCCATTATAAAAATAAATTACTTTGAAAAACCCATGAAACAAAGACAGTGAAAGAGAGAGAAATTCTTACACAATGCGTTCAGGGGCTGTGATGCAACCTGGATTGACCATATCTAGACCCACAGCTGGATGAGACATAAGGGTGGACACTCTTGGGGCTGAGAGGTTTGGTGAGGTTGGGTGAGCAAACGCAGACCCTTTAAAGTAATACTGCGTGGTACCCATCGCATGGGTCCCAAATCTCCAGGTTCAAGGGCATCTTCCTACATCGAAAACATGCATGAGAAAACAAAAAGATGGTACACCATGTGATGGGGAAAGGTTTCTAAAACGCACCTCATTTCTCTTCTCCTTGTGCCCGGGTTCGCCATTCCAGCCGCTTTACTAACAATCTCCCTACTTGGAGCATCAGCACCTTTAACCTCCTGTTCCGTACAGGTTGCAATTTGTCCTGAGGATGAACGGGTAGACGGGGAACCAGTGAGAGACTAGCTCTTGGTGTTGGGACAGGCACAGGTCACTCTATTTTCCCATCAGGAAGAAGAATTAACCACAGGCTCATCCTCCCCCCCGGAACCAGAACAGGGCCTGAAGCCATCCTGCGCTTTTGCGGCCAGCTCCCAAAAAAGCGAGTTGTAAAATGGAGGTTCAGGGCACTGCAATTCCCAAACCTGCAGAGTTATAAATGATAACTCTCGTCCACAAATATATTGAGGGAAGGCAAAGAAGAGGATTTGAAATCAAGGCAGAAATGCAGGAAACAGATTTCAGGAGGTAGATTCGAATCGCCTTTAAAGCACATGAAAAGCGGCAAAACGTTGACAATGATGCCCTTGGCAAAAAAGGGCGTATGCGTTTTTTCCTGAATATATTCAGGAAAAAACGCATACGCCCTTTTTGGCCAACCAAGCAACCTGGAAAGGCAAATCAGGGCTACAAAGAAGACTGGCTACCCATCGGTCAAAAGGGCCATGCTGAAAAAAGTCTCAAAACCAGAAATGCAGGACAGGCCATGGAGAAATGGGAGCCTTGCTACACTGATGGGCGGGATGTAAATTGCCAACAGCCACTCTGGAGAAGTGTACGGTGTGTCCTGAAACATCTGAAAAACACAGCTTAGAGAGCATAGGGCACTTCCACTCATGGGGGTATAAATTGGGAAAATGAAAAATCAGCAAGACACAAGCACCCCAAAGTTTAGGGCTGCTCTGTCGACAAGGACCTCCACTTCATTCCACCTTCAATATCCCAGGAAAGAGAAAAATGGATAAAGAAGTTGTGGTCCTTATGTACAATGGAATATCACTCAGCCAGGAAATCAATGTCATAAGGCTAGTAGCAGCATGATGAGTGGATTTAGGTACGACGATTCTAAGTGAAATAAGTCACACAGAAAAGGACACTTCTCATAAGGTATCACTTATAGAGGGAATGTAAAACCCGTTACACTTGAACTGAATTACAAAACAGAACAGAGTCACACATGCAGAAAACACACTATGGCTGCTTAACGGGAAAGGTGAGGTGGGGTGATACATAAAACAAGGGTTTCAAATTAGCTCAGATACCGTTCCATAAACCCAATATGTAATAGACAAGACCTACTCCTTGCTCAGAGAACTGGACTCAACACGCCCTATTCACCGCACAAGAATATATCTGACTAGTAATAATCTTAAAACCTATGTATTGATATCTCTCTGTTAGTGTGTCAAGTGGGTGTAAAGCGGCATAAACACAGCAGTGAAAAGCAGCTAAACCCCATTATAAAAATAAATTACTTTGAAAAACCCATGAAACAAAGACAGTGAAAGAGAGAGAAATTCTTACACAATGCGTTCAGGGGCTGTGATGCAACCTGGATTGACCATATCTAGACCCACAGCTGGATGAGACATAAGGGTGGACACTCTTGGGGCTGAGAGGTTTGGTGAGGTTGGGTGAGCAAACGCAGACCCTTTAAAGTAATACTGCGTGGTACCCATCGCATGGGTCCCAAATCTCCAGGTTCAAGGGCATCTTCCTACATCGAAAACATGCATGAGAAAACAAAAAGATGGTACACCATGTGATGGGGAAAGGTTTCTAAAACGCACCTCATTTCTCTTCTCCTTGTGCCCGGGTTCGCCATTCCAGCCGCTTTACTAACAATCTCCCTACTTGGAGCATCAGCACCTTTAACCTCCTGTTCCGTACAGGTTGCAATTTGTCCTGAGGATGAACGGGTAGACGGGGAACCAGTGAGAGACTAGCTCTTGGTGTTGGGACAGGCACAGGTCACTCTATTTTCCCATCAGGAAGAAGAATTAACCACAGGCTCATCCTCCCCCCCGGAACCAGAACAGGGCCTGAAGCCATCCTGCGCTTTTGCGGCCAGCTCCCAAAAAAGCGAGTTGTAAAATGGAGGTTCAGGGCACTGCAATTCCCAAACCTGCAGAGTTATAAATGATAACTCTCGTCCACAAATATATTGAGGGAAGGCAAAGAAGAGGATTTGAAATCAAGGCAGAAATGCAGGAAACAGATTTCAGGAGGTAGATTCGAATCGCCTTTAAAGCACATGAAAAGCGGCAAAACGTTGACAATGATGCCCTTGGCAAAAAAGGGCGTATGCGTTTTTTCCTGAATATATTCAGGAAAAAACGCATACGCCCTTTTTGGCCAACCAAGCAACCTGGAAAGGCAAATCAGGGCTACAAAGAAGACTGGCTACCCATCGGTCAAAAGGGCCATGCTGAAAAAAGTCTCAAAACCAGAAATGCAGGACAGGCCATGGAGAAATGGGAGCCTTGCTACACTGATGGGCGGGATGTAAATTGCCAGCAGCCACTCTGGAGAAGTGTACGGTGTGTCCTGAAACATCTAAAAAACACAGCTTAGGGAGCATAGGGCACTTCCACTCATGGGGGTATAAATTGGGAAAATGAAAATTCAGCAAGACACAAGCACCCCAAAGTTTAGGGCTGCTTTGTTGACAAGGACCTCCACTTCATTCCACCTTCAATATCCCAGGAAAGAGAAAAATGGATAAAGAAGTTGTGGTCCTTATGTACAATGGAATATCACTCAGCCATGAAATCAATGTCATAAGGCTAGTAGCAGCATGATGAGTGGATTTAGGTACGACGATTCTAAGAGAAATAAGTCACACAGAAAAGGACACTTCTCATAAGGTATCACTTATAGAGGGAATGTAAAAACCGTTACACTTGAACTGAATTACAAAACAGAACAGAGTCACACAGGCAGAAAACACACTATGGCTGCTTAACGGGAAAGGTGAGGTGGGGTGATACATAAAACAAGGGTTTCAAATTAGCTCAGATACCGTTCCATAAACCCAATATGTAATAGACAAGACCTACTCCTTGCTCAGAGAACTGGACTCAACACGCCCTATTCACCGCACAAGAATATATCTCACTAGTAATAATCTTAAAACCTATGTATTGATATCTCTCTGTTAGTGTGTCAAGTGGGTGAAAAGCGGCATAAACACAGCAGTGAAAAGCAGCTAAACCCCATTATAAAAATAAATTACTTTGAAAAACCCATGAAACAAAGACAGTGAAAGAGAGAGAAATTCTTACACAATGCGTTCAGGGGCTGTGATGCAACCTGGATTGACCATATCTAGACCCACAGCTGGATGAGACATAAGGGTGGACACTCTTGGGGCTGAGAGGTTTGGTGAGGTTGGGTGAGCAAACGCAGGCCCTTTAAAGTAATACTGCGTGGTACCCATCGCATGGGTCCCAAATCTCCAGGTTCAAGGGCATCTTCCTACATCGAAAACATGCATGAGAAACCCAGAAGATGGTACACCGTGTGATGTGGAAAGGTTTCTAAAACGCACCTCATTTCTCTTCTTGTGCCCGGGTTCGCCATTCCAGCCGCTTTACTAACAATCTCCCTACTTGGAGCATCAGCACCTTTAACCTCCTGTTCCGTACAGGTTGCAATTTGTCCTGAGGATGAACGGGTAGACGGGGAACCAGTGATAGACTAGCTCTTGGTGTTGGGACAGGCAAAGGTCACTCTATTTTCCCATCAGGAAGAAGAATTAACCACAGGCTCATCCTCCCCCCCGGAACCAGAACAGGGCCTGAAGCCTTCCTGTGCTTTTGCGGCCAGCTCCCAAAAAAGCGAGTTGTACAATGGAGCTTCAGGGCACTGCAATTCCCAAACCTGCAGAGTTATAAATGATAACTCTCGTCCACAAATATATTGAGGGAAGGCAAAGAAGAGGATTTGAAATCAAGGCAGAATTGCAGGAAACAGATTTCAGGAGGTAGATTCGAATCGCCTTTAAAGCACATGAAAAGCGGCAAAACGTTGACAATGATGCCCTTGGACAAAAAGGGCGTATGCGTTTTTTCCTGAATATATTCAGGAAAAAACGCATACGCCCTTTTTGGCCAACCAAGCAACCTGGAAAGGCAAATCAGCGCGACAAAGCAGACTCGCTACCCATCGGTCAAAAGGGCCATGCTGAAAAAAGTCTCAAAACCAGAAATGCAGGACAGGCCATGGAGAAATGGGAGCCTTGCTACACTGATGGGCGGGATGTAAATTGCCAACAGCCACTCTGGAGAAGTGTACGGTGTGTCCTGAAACATCTAAAAAACACAGCTTAGAGAGCATAGGGCACTTCCACTCATGGGGGTATAAATTGGGAAAATGAAAATTCAGCAAGACACAAGCACCCCAAAGTTTAGGGCTGCTCTGTTGACAAGGACCTCCACTTCATTCCACCTTCAATATCCCAGGAAAGAGAAAAATGGATAAAGAAGTTGTGGTCCTTATGTACAATGGAATATCACTCAGCCAGGAAATCAATGTCATAAGGCTAGTAGCAGCATGATGAGTGGATTTAGGTACGACGATTCTAAGTGAAATAAGTCACACAGAAAAGGACACTTCTCATAAGGTATCACTTATAGAGGGAATGTAAAAACCGTTACACTTGAACTGAATTACAAAACAGAACAGAGTCACACAGGCAGAAAACACACTATGGCTGCTTAACGGGAAAGGTGAGGTGGGGTGATACATAAAACAAGGGTTTCAAATTAGCTCAGATACCGTTCCATAAACCCAATATGTAATAGACAAGACCTACTCCTTGCTCAGAGAACTGGACTCAACACGCCCTATTCACCGCACAAGAATATATCTGACTAGTAATAATCTTAAAACCTATGTATTGATATCTCTCTGTTAGTGTGTCAAGTGGGTGAAAAGCGGCATAAACACAGCAGTAAAAAGCAGCTAAACCCCATTATAAAAATAAATTACTTTTACAAACCCATGAAACAAAGACAGTGAAAGAGAGAGAAATTCTTACACAATGCGTTCAGTGGATGTGATGCAACCTGGATTGACCATATCTAGACCCACAGCTGGATGAGACATAAGGGTGGACACTCTTGGGGCTGAGAGGTTTGGTGAGGTTGGGTGAGCAAATGCAGACCCTTTAAAGTAATACTGCGTGGTACCCATCGCATGGGTCCCAAATCTCCAGGTTCAAGGGCATCTTCCTACATCGAAAACATGCATGAGAAAACAAAAAGATGGTACACCATGTGATGGGGAAAGGTTTCTAAAACGCACCTCATTTCTCTTCTCCTTGTGCCCGGGTTCGCCATTCCAGCCGCTTTACTAACAATCTCCCTACTTGGAGCATCAGCACCTTTAACCTCCTGTTCCGTACAGGTTGCAATTTGTCCTGAGGATGAACGGGTAGACGGGGAACCAGTGAGAGACTAGCTCTTGGTGTTGGGACAGGCACAGGTCACTCTATTTTCCCATCAGGAAGAAGAATTAACCACAGGCTCATCCTCCCCCCCGGAACCAGAACAGGGCCTGAAGCCATCCTGCGCTTTTGCGGCCAGCTCCCAAAAAAGCGAGTTGTAAAATGGAGGTTCAGGGCACTGCAATTCCCAAACCTGCAGAGTTATAAATGATAACTCTCGTCCACAAATATATTGAGGGAAGGCAAAGAAGAGGATTTGAAATCAAGGCAGAAATGCAGGAAACAGATTTCAGGAGGTAGATTCGAATCGCCTTTAAAGCACATGAAAAGCGGCAAAACGTTGACAATGATGCCCTTGGCCAAAAAGGGCGTATGCGTTTTTTCCTGAATATATTCAGGAAAAAACGCATACGCCCTTTTTGGCCAACCAAGCAACCTGGAAAGGCAAATCAGGGCTACAAAGAAGACTGGCTACCCATCGGTCAAAAGGGCCATGCTGAAAAAAGTCTCAAAACCAGAAATGCAGGACAGGCCATGGAGAAATGGGAGCCTTGCTACACTGATGGGCGGGATGTAAATTGCCAACAGCCACTCTGGAGAAGTGTCCGGTGAGTCCTGAAACATCTGAAAAACACAGCTTAGAGAGCATAGGGCACTTCCACTCATGGGGGTATGAATTGGGAAAATGAAAAATCAGCAAGACACAAGCACCCCAAAGTTGAGGGCTGCTCTGTTGACAAGGACCTCCACTTCATTCCACCTTAAATATCCAAGGAAAGAGAAAAATGGATAAAGAAGTTGTGGTCCTTATGTACAATGGAATATCACTCAGCCATGAAATCAATGTCATAAGGCTAATAGCAGCATGATGAGTGGATTTAGGTACGATGATTCTAAGTGAAATAAGTCACACAGAAAAGGACACTTCTCATAAGGTATCACTTATAGAGGGAATGTAAAAACCGTTACACTTGAACTGAATTACAAAACAGAACAGAGTCACACATGCAGAAAACACACTATGGCTGCTTAACGGGAAAGGTGAGGTGGGGTGATACATAAAACAAGGGTATCAAATTAGCTCAGATACCGTTCCATAAACCCAATATATAGTAGACAAGACCTACTCCTTGCTCAGAGAACTGGACTCAACACGCCCTATTCACCGCACAAGAATATATCTGACTAGTAATAATCTTGAAACCTATGTATTGATATCTCTCTGTTAGTGTGTCAAGTGGGTGTAAAGCGGCATAAACACAGCCGTGAAAAGCAGCTAAACCCCATTATGAAAATAAATTACTTTGAAAAACCCATGAAACAACGACAGTGAAAGAGATAGAAATTCTTACACAATGAGTTCAGGGGCTGTGATGCAACCTGGATTGACCATATCTAGACCCACAGCTGGATGAGACATAAGGGTGGACACTCTTGGGGCTGAGAGGTTTGGTGAGGTTGGGTGAGCAAACACAGACCCTTTAAAGTAATACTGCGTGCTACCCATCGCATGGGTCCCAAATCTCCAGCTTCAAGGGCATCTTCCTACATCGAAAACATGCATGAGAAACCCAGAAGATGGTACACCGTGTGATGGGGAAAGGTTTCTAAAACGCACCTCATTTCTCATCTCCTTGTGCCCGGGTTCGCCATTCCAGCCACTTTACTAGCAATCTCCCTACTTGGAGCATCAGCACCTTTAACCTCCTGTTCCGTACAGGTTGCAATTTGTCCTGAGGATGAACGGGAAGACGGGGAACCAACGAGAGACTAGCTCTTGGTGTTGGGACAGGCACAGGTCACTCTTTTTTCCCATCAGGAAGAAGAATTAACCACAGGCTCAGCCTGCCCCCCGGAACCAGAACAGGGCCTGAAGCCATCCTGCGCTTTTGCGGCCAGCTCCCAAAAAAGCGAGTTGTAAAATGGAGGTTCAGGGCACTGCAATTCCCAAACCTGCAGAGTTATAAATGATAACTCTCGTCCACAAATATATTGAGGGAAGGCAAAGAAGAGGATTTGAAATCAAGGCACAATTGCACGAAACAGATTTCAGGAGGTAGATACGAATCGCCTTTAAAGCACATGAAAAGCGGCAAAACGTTGACAATGATGCCCTTGGCCAAAAAGGGCGTATGCGTTTTTTCCTGAATATATTCAGGAAAAAACGCATACGCCCTTTTTGGCCAACCAAGCAACCTGGAAAGGCAAATCAGCGCTACAGAGAAGTCTCGCTTCCCATCGGTCAAAAGGGCCATGCTGAAAAAAGTGTCAAAACCAGAAATGCAGGACAGGCCATGGAGAAATGGGAGCCTTGCTACACTGATGGGCGGGATGTAAATTGCCAACAGCCACTCTGGAGAAGTGTACGGTGAGTCCTGAAACATCTAAAAAACACAGCTTAGAGAGCATAGGGCACTTCCACTCATGGGGGTATAAATTGGGAAAATGAAAAATCAGCAAGACACAAGCACCCCAAAGTTGAGGGCTGCTCTGTTGACAAGGACCTCCACTTCATTCCACCTTAAATATCCCAGGAAAGAGAAAAATGGATAAAGAAGTTGTGGTCCTTATGTACAATGGAATATCACTCAGCCATGAAATCAATGTCATAAGGTTAGTAGCAGCATGATGAGTGGATTTAGGTACGACGATTCTAAGTGAAATAAGTCACACAGAAAAGGACACTTCTCATAAGGTATCACTTTTAGAGGGAATGTAAAAACCGTTACACTTGAACTGAATTACAAAACAGAACAGAGTCACACATGCAGAAAACAGACTATGGCTGCTTAACGGGAAAGGTGAGGTGGGGTGATACATAAAACAAGGGTATCAAATTAGCTCAGATACTGTTCCATAAACCCAATATGTAGTAGACAAGACCTACTCCTTGCTCAGAGAACTGGACTCAACACGCCCTATTCACCGCACAAGAATATATCTGACTAGTAACAATCTTAAAACCTATGTATTGATATCTCTCTGTTAGTGTGTCAAGTGGGTGTGAAGCGGCATAAACACAGCAGTGAAAAGCAGCTAAACCCCATTATAAAAATAAATTACTTTGAAACACCCATGAAACAAAGACAGTGAAAGAGAGAGAAATTCTTACACAATGCGTTCAGGGGCTGTGATGCAACCTGGATTGACCATATCTAGACGCACAGCTGGATGAGGCATAAGGGTGGACACTCTTGGGGCTGAGAGGTTTGGTGAGGTTGGGTGAGCAAACGCAGACCCTTTAAAGGAATACTGCGTGGTACCCATCGCATGGGTCCCAAATCTACAGGTTCAAGGGCATCTTCCTACATTAAAAACATGCATGAGAAACCCAGAAGATGGTACACCGTGTGATGGGGAAAGGTTTCTAAAACGCACCTCATTTCTCATCTCCTTGTGCCCGGGTTCGCCATTCCAGCCGCTTTACTAGCAAGCTCCCTACTTGGAGCATCAGCACCTTTAACCTCCTGTTCCGTACAGGTTGCAATTTGTCCTGAGGATAAACGGGAAGACGTGGAACCAACGAGAGACTAGCTCTTGGTGTTGGGACAGGCACAGGTCACTCTTTTTTCCCATCAGGAAGAAGAATTAACCACAGGCTCAGCCTGCCCCCCGGAACCAGAACAGGGCCTGAAGCCATCCTGCGCTTTTGCGGCCAGCTCCCAAAAAAGCGAGTTGTAAAATGGAGGTTCAGGGCACTGCAATTCCCAAACCTGCAGAGTTATAAATGATAACTCTCGTCCACAAATATATTGAGGGAAGGCAAAGAAGAGGATTTGAAATCAAGGCACAATTGCACGAAACAGATTTCAGGAGGTAGATACGAATCGCCTTTAAAGCACATGAAAAGCGGCAAAACGTTGACAATGATGCCCTTGGCCAAAAAGGGCGTATGCGTTTTTTCCTGAATATATTCAGGAAAAAACGCATACGCCCTTTTTGGCCAACCAAGCAACCTGGAAAGGCAAATCAGCGCTACAGAGAAGTCTCGCTTCCCATCGGTCAAAAGGGCCATGCTGAAAAAAGTGTCAAAACCAGAAATGCAGGACAGGCCATGGAGAAATGGGAGCCTTGCTACACTGATGGGCGGGATGTAAATTGCCAACAGCCACTCTGGAGAAGTGTACGGTGAGTCCTGAAACATCTAAAAAACACAGCTTAGAGAGCATAGGGCACTTCCACTCATGGGGGTATAAATTGGGAAAATGAAAAATCAGCAAGACACAAGCACCCCAAAGTTGAGGGCTGCTCTGTTGACAAGGACCTCCACTTCATTCCACCTTAAATATCCCAGGAAAGAGAAAAATGGATAAAGAAGTTGTGGTCCTTATGTACAATGGAATATCACTCAGCCATGAAATCAATGTCATAAGGTTAGTAGCAGCATGATGAGTGGATTTAGGTACGACGATTCTAAGTGAAATAAGTCACACAGAAAAGGACACTTCTCATAAGGTATCACTTTTAGAGGGAATGTAAAAACCGTTACACTTGAACTGAATTACAAAACAGAACAGAGTCACACATGCAGAAAACAGACTATGGCTGCTTAACGGGAAAGGTGAGGTGGGGTGATACATAAAACAAGGGTATCAAATTAGCTCAGATACTGTTCCATAAACCCAATATGTAGTAGACAAGACCTACTCCTTGCTCAGAGAACTGGACTCAACACGCCCTATTCACCGCACAAGAATATATCTGACTAGTAACAATCTTAAAACCTATGTATTGATATCTCTCTGTTAGTGTGTCAAGTGGGTGTGAAGCGGCATAAACACAGCAGTGAAAAGCAGCTAAACCCCATTATAAAAATAAATTACTTTGAAACACCCATGAAACAAAGACAGTGAAAGAGAGAGAAATTCTTACACAATGCGTTCAGGGGCTGTGATGCAACCTGGATTGACCATATCTAGACGCACAGCTGGATGAGGCATAAGGGTGGACACTCTTGGGGCTGAGAGGTTTGGTGAGGTTGGGTGAGCAAACGCAGACCCTTTAAAGGAATACTGCGTGGTACCCATCGCATGGGTCCCAAATCTACAGGTTCAAGGGCATCTTCCTACATCAAAAACATGCATGAGAAACCCAGAAGATGGTACACCGTGTGATGGGGAAAGGTTTCTAAAACGCACCTCATTTCTCATCTCCTTGTGCCCGGGTTCGCCATTCCAGCCGCTTTACTAGCAAGCTCCCTACTTGGAGCATCAGCACCTTTAACCTCCTGTTCCGTACAGGTTGCAATTTGTCCTGAGGATAAACGGGAAGACGTGGAACCAACGAGAGACTAGCTCTTGGTGTTGGGACAGGCACAGGTCACTCTATTTTCCCATCAGAAAGAAGAATTAACCACAGGCTCAGGCTGACCCCCGGAACCAGAACAGGGCCTGAAGCCATTCTGCGATTTTGCGGCCAGCTCCCATAAAAACGAGTTGTAAAATGGAGGTTCAGGGCACTGCAATTCACAAACCTGCAGAGTTATAAATGATAACTCTCGTCCACAAATATATTGAGGGAAGGCAAAGAAGAGGATTTGAAATCAAGGCAGAATTGCAGGAAACAGATTTCAGGAGGTAGATTCGAATCGCCTTTAAAGCACATGAAAAGCGGCAAAACGTTGACAATGATGCCCTTGGCCATAAAGGGCGTATGCGTTTTTTCCTGAGTATATTCAGGAAAAAACGCATACGCCCTTTTTGGCCAACCAAGCAACCTGGAAAGGCAAATCAGCGCTACATAGATGTCTCGCTTCCCATCGGTCAAAAGGGCCATGCTGAAAAAAGTGTCAAAACCAGAAATGCAGGACAGGCCATGGAGAAATGGGAGCCTTGCTACACTGATGGGCGGGATGTAAATTGCCAAGAGCCACTCTGGAGAAGTGTCCGGTGAGTCCTGAAACATCTGAAAAACACAGCTTAGAGAGCATAGGGCACTTCCACTCATGGGGGTATAAATTGGGAAAATTAAAAATCAGCAAGACACAAGCACCCCAAAGTTTAGGGCTGCTCTGTTGACAAGGACCTCCACTTCATTCCACCTTAAATATCCCAGGAAAGAGAAAAATGGATAAAGAAGTTGTGGTCCTTATGTACAATGGAATATCACTCAGCCAGGAAATCAATGTCGTAAGGTTAGTAGCAGCATGATGAGTGGATTTAGGTATGACGATTCTAAGTGAAATAAGTCACACAGAAAAGGACACTACTCATAAGGTATCACTGATAGAGGGAATGTAAAAACCGTTACACTTGAACTGAATTACAAAACAGAACAGAGTCACACATGCAGAAAACACACTATGGCTGCTTAACGGGAAAGGTGAGGTGGGGTGATACATAAAACAAGGGTATCAAATTAGCTCAGATACCGTTCCATAAACCCAATATGTAATAGACAAGACCTACTCCTTGCTCAGAGAACTGGACTCAACACGCCCTATTCACCGCACAACAATATATCTGACTAATAATAATCGTAAAACCTATGTATTGATATCTCTCTGTTAGTGTGTCAAGTGGGTGTAAAGCGGCATAAACACAGCAGTGAAAAGCAGCTAAACCCCATTATAAAAATAAATTACTTTGAAACACCCATGAAACAAAGACAGTGAAAGAGAGAGAAATTCTTACACAATGCGTTCAGGGGCTGTGATGCAACCTGGATTGACCATATCTAGACGCAAAGCTGGATGAGACATAAGGGTGGACACTCTTGGGGCTGAGAGGTTTGGTGAGGTTGGGTGAGCAAACGCAGACCCTTTAAAGGAATACTGCGTGGTACCCATCGCATGGGTCCCAAATCTCCAGGTTCAAGGGCATCTTCCTACATCAAAAACATGCATGAGAAACCCAGAAGATGGTACACCGTGTGATGGTGAAAGGTTTCTAAAACGCACCTCATTTCTCATCTCCTTGTGCCCGGGTTCGCCATTCCTGCCACTTTACTAGCAAGCTCCCGACTTGGAGCATCAGCACCTTTAACCTCCTGTTCCATACAGGTTGCAATTTGTCCTGAGGATAAACGGGAAGACGTGGAACCAACGAGAGACTAGCTCTTGGTGTTGGGACAGGCACAGGTCACTCTATTTTCCCATCAGAAAGAAGAATTAACCACAGGCTCAGCCTGCCCCCCGGAACCAGAACAGGGCCTGAAGCCATTCTGCGATTTTGCGGCCAGCTCCCATAAAAACGAGTTGTAAAATGGAGGTTCAGGGCACTGCAATTCACAAACCTGCAGAGTTATAAATGATAACTCCCGTCCACAAATATATTGAGGGAAGGCAAAGAAGAGGATTTGAAATCAAGGCAGAATTGCAGGAAACAGATTTCAGGAGGTAGATACGAATCGCCTTTAAAGCACATGAAAAGCGGCAAAACGTTGACAATGATGCCCTTGGCCAAAAAGGGCGTATGCGTTTTTTCCTGAATATATTCAGGAAAAAACGCATACGCCCTTTTTGGCCAACCAAGCAACCTGGAAAGGCAAATCAGCGCTACAAAGAAGTCTCGCTTCCCATCGGTCAAAAGGGCCATGCTGAAAAAAGTGTCAAAACCAGAAATGCAGGACAGGCCATGGAGAAATGGGAGCCTTGCTACACTGATGGGCGGGATGTAAATTGCCAAGAGCCACTCTGGAGAAGTGTCCGGTGAGTCCTGAAACATCTGAAAAACACAGCTTAGAGAGCATAGGGCACTTCCACTCATGGGGGTATAAATTGGGAAAATTAAAAATCAGCAAGACACAAGCACCCCAAAGTTTAGGGCTGCTCTGTTGACCAGGACCTCCACTTCATTCCACCTTAAATATCCCAGGAAAGAGAAAAATGGATAAAGAAGTTGTGGTCCTTATGTACAATGGAATATCACTCAGCCAGGAAATCAATGTCGTAAGGTTAGTAGCAGCATGATGAGTGGATTTAGGTACGACGATTCTAAGTGAAATAAGTCACACAGAAAAGGACACTTCTCATAAGGTATCACTGATAGAGGGAATGTAAAAACCGTTACACTTGAACTGAATTACAAAACAGAACAGAGTCACACATGCAGAAAACACACTATGGCTGCTTAACGGGAAAGGTGAGGTGGGGTGATACATAAAACAAGGGTATCAAATTAGCTCAGATACCGTTCCATAAACCCAATATGTAATAGACAAGACCTACTCCTTGCTCAGAGAACTGGACTCAACACGCCCTATTCACCGCACAAGAATATATCTGACTAATAATAATCGTAAAACCTATGTATTGATATCTCTCTGTTAGTGTGTCAAGTGGGTGTAAAGCGGCATAAACACAGCAGTGAAAAGCAGCTAAACCCCATTATAAAAATAAATTACTTTGAAACACCCATGAAACAAAGACAGTGAAAGAGAGAGAAATTCTTACACAATGCGTTCAGGGGCTGTGATGCAACCTGGATTGACCATATCTAGACGCACAGCTGGATGAGACATAAGGGTGGACACTCTTGGGGCTGAGAGGTTTGGTGAGGTTAGGTGAGCAAACGCAGACCCTTTAAAGGAATACTGCGTGGTACCCATCGCATGGGTCCCAAATCTCCAGGTTCAAGGGCATCTTCCTACATCAAAAACATGCATGAGAAACCCAGAAGATGGTACACCGTGTGATGGGGAAAGGTTTCTAAAACGCACCTCATTTCTCATCTCCTTGTGCCCGGGTTCGCCATTCCAGCCGCTTTACTAGCAAGCTCCCTACTTGGAGCATCAGCACCTTTAACCTCCTGTTCCATACAGGTTGCAATTTGTCCTGAGGATAAACGGGAAGACGTGGAACCAACGAGAGACTAGCTCTTGGTGTTGGGACAGGCACAGGTCACTCTATTTTCCCATCAGAAAGAAGAATTAACCACAGGCTCAGCCTGCCCCCCGGAACCAGAACAGGGCCTGAAGCCATTCTGCGATTTTGCGGCCAGCTCCCATAAAAACGAGTTGTAAAATGGAGGTTCAGGGCACTGCAATTCACAAACCTGCAGAGTTATAAATGATAACTGTCGTCCACAAATATATTGAGGGAAGGCAAAGAAGAGGATTTGAAATCAAGGCAGAATTGCAGGAAAGAGATTTCAGGAGGTAGATTCGAATCGCATTTAAAGCACATGAAAAGCGGCAAAACGTTGACAATGATGCCCTTGGCCAAAAAGGGCGTATGCGTTTTTTCCTGAATATATTCAGGAAAAAACGCATACGCCCTTTTTGGCCAACCAAGCAACCTGGAAAGGCAAATCAGCGCTACAAAGAAGTCTCGCTTCCCATCGGTCAAAAGGGCCATGCTGAAAAAAGTGTCAAAACCAGAAATGCAGGACAGCCCATGGAGAAATGGGAGCCTTGCTACACTGATGGGCGGGATGTAAATTGCCAAGAGCCACTCTGGAGAAGTGTCCGGTGAGTCCTGAAACATCTGAAAAACACAGCTTAGAGAGCATAGGGCACTTCCACTCATGGGGGTATAAATTGGGAAAATTAAAAATCAGCAAGACACAAGCACCCCAAAGTTTAGGGCTGCTCTGTTGACCAGGACCTCCACTTCATTCCACCTTAAATATCCCAGGAAAGAGAAAAATGGATAAAGAAGTTGTGGTCCTTATGTACAATGGAATATCACTCAGCCAGGAAATCAATGTCGTAAGGTTAGTAGCAGCATGATGAGTGGATTTAGGTATGACGATTCTAAGTGAAATAAGTCACACAGAAAAGGACACTACTCATAAGGTATCACTGATAGAGGGAATGTAAAAACCGTTACACTTGAACTGAATTACAAAACAGAACAGAGTCACACATGCAGAAAACACACTATGGCTGCTTAACGGGAAAGGTGAGGTGGGGTGATACATAAAACAAGGGTATCAAATTAGCTCAGATACCGTTCCATAAACCCAATATGTAATAGACAAGACCTACTCCTTGCTCAGAGAACTGGACTCAACACGCCCTATTCACCGCACAAGAATATATCTGACTAATAATAATCGTAAAACCTATGTATTGATATCTCTCTGTTAGTGTGTCAAGTGGGTGTAAAGCGGCATAAACACAGCAGTGAAAAGCAGCTAAACCCCATTATAAAAATAAATTACTTTGAAACACCCATGAAACAAAGACAGTGAAAGAGAGAGAAATTCTTACACAATGCGTTCAGGGGCTGTGATGCAACCTGGATTGACCATATCTAGACGCACAGCTGGATGAGACATAAGGGTGGACACTCTTGGGGCTGAGAGGTTTGGTGAGGTTGGGTGAGCAAACGCAGACCCTTTAAAGGAATACTGCGTGGTACCCATCGCATGGGTCCCAAATCTCCAGGTTCAAGGGCATCTTCCTACATCAAAAACATGCATGAGAAACCCAGAAGATGGTACACCGTGTGATGGGGAAAGGTTTCTAAAACGCACCTCATTTCTCATCTCCTTGTGCCCGGGTTCGCCATTCCAGCCGCTTTACTAGCAAGCTCCCTACTTGGAGCATCAGCACCTTTAACCTCCTGTTCCATACAGGTTGCAATTTGTCCTGAGGATAAACGGGAAGACGTGGAACCAACGAGAGACTAGCTCTTGGTGTTGGGACAGGCACAGGTCACTCTATTTTCCCATCAGAAAGAAGAATTAACCACAGGCTCAGCCTGCCCCCCGGAACCAGAACAGGGCCTGAAGCCATTCTGCGATTTTGCGGCCAGCTCCCATAAAAACGAGTTGTAAAATGGAGGTTCAGGGCACTGCAATTCACAAACCTGCAGAGTTATAAATGATAACTGTCGTCCACAAATATATTGAGGGAAGGCAAAGAAGAGGATTTGAAATCAAGGCAGAATTGCAGGAAACAGATTTCAGGAGGTAGATTCGAATCGCATTTAAAGCACATGAAAAGCGGCAAAACGTTGACAATGATGCCCTTGGCCAAAAAGGGCGTATGCGTTTTTTCCTGAATATATTCAGGAAAAAACGCATACGCCCTTTTTGGCCAACCAAGCAACCTGGAAAGGCAAATCAGCGCTACAAAGAAGTCTCGCTTCCCATCGGTCAAAAGGGCCATGCTGAAAAAAGTGTCAAAACCAGAAATGCAGGACAGCCCATGGAGAAATGGGAGCCTTGCTACACTGATGGGCGGGATGTAAATTGCCAAGAGCCACTCTGGAGAAGTGTCCGGTGAGTCCTGAAACATCTGAAAAACACAGCTTAGAGAGCATAGGGCACTTCCACTCATGGGGGTATAAATTGGGAAAATTAAAAATCAGCAAGACACAAGCACCCCAAAGTTTAGGGCTGCTCTGTTGACCAGGACCTCCACTTCATTCCACCTTAAATATCCCAGGAAAGAGAAAAATGGATAAAGAAGTTGTGGTCCTTATGTACAATGGAATATCACTCAGCCAGGAAATCAATGTCGTAAGGTTAGTAGCAGCATGATGAGTGGATTTAGGTATGACGATTCTAAGTGAAATAAGTCACACAGAAAAGGACACTACTCATAAGGTATCACTGATAGAGGGAATGTAAAAACCGTTACACTTGAACTGAATTACAAAACAGAACAGAGTCACACATGCAGAAAACACACTATGGCTGCTTAACGGGAAAGGTGAGGTGGGGTGATACATAAAACAAGGGTATCAAATTAGCTCAGATACCGTTCCATAAACCCAATATGTAATAGACAAGACCTACTCCTTGCTCAGAGAACTGGACTCAACACGCCCTATTCACCGCACAAGAATATATCTGACTAATAATAATCGTAAAACCTATGTATTGATATCTCTCTGTTAGTGTGTCAAGTGGGTGTAAAGCGGCATAAACACAGCAGTGAAAAGCAGCTAAACCCCATTATAAAAATAAATTACTTTGAAACACCCATGAAACAAAGACAGTGAAAGAGAGAGAAATTCTTACACAATGCGTTCAGGGGCTGTGATGCAACCTGGATTGACCATATCTAGACGCAAAGCTGGATGAGACATAAGGGTGGACACTCTTGGGGCTGAGAGGTTTGGTGAGGTTGGGTGAGCAAACGCAGACCCTTTAAAGGAATACTGCGTGGTACCCATCGCATGGGTCCCAAATCTCCAGGTTCAAAGGCATCTTCCTACATCAAAAACATGCATGAGAAACCCAGAAGATGGTACACCGTGTGATGGGGAAAGGTTTCTAAAACGCACCTCATTTCTCATCTCCTTGTGCCCGGGTTCGCCATTCCAGCCGCTTTACTAGCAAGCTCCCTACTTGGAGCATCAGCAACTTTAACCTCCTGTTCCGTACAGGTTGCAATTTGTCCTGAGGATAAACGGGAAGACGTGGAACCAACGAGAGACTAGCTCTTGGTGTTGGGACAGGCACAGGTCACTCTATTTTCCCATCAGAAAGAAGAATTAACCACAGGCTCAGCCTGACCCCCGGAACCAGAACAGGGCCTGAAGCCATTCTGCGATTTTGCGGCCAGCTCCCATAAAAACGAGTTGTAAAATGGAGGTTCAGGGCACTGCAATTCACAAACCTGCAGAGTTATAAATGAGAACTCTCGCCCACAAATATATTGAGGGAAGGCAAAGAAGAGGATTTGAAATCAAGGCAGAATTGCAGGAAACAGATTTCAGGAGGTAGATACGAATCGCCTTTAAAGCACATGAAAAGCGGCAAAACGTTGACAATGATGCCCTTGGCCATAAAGGGCGTATGCGTTTTTTCCTGAGTATATTCAGGAAAAAACGCATACGCCCTTTTTGGCCAACCAAGCAACCTGGAAAGGCAAATCAGCGCTACAAAGAAGTCTCGCTTCCCATCGGTCAAAAGGGCCATGCTGAAAAAAGTGTCAAAACCAGAAATGCAGGACAGGCCATGGAGAAATGGGAGCCTTGCTACACTGATGGGCGGGATGTAAATTGCCAAGAGCCACTCTGGAGAAGTGTCCGGTGAGTCCTGAAACATCTGAAAAACACAGCTTAGAGAGCATAGGGCACTTCCACTCATGGGGGTATAAATTGGGAAAATTAAAAATCAGCAAGACACAAGCACCCCAAAGTTTAGGGCTGCTCTGTTGACCAGGACCTCCACTTCATTCCACCTTAAATATCCCAGGAAAGAGAAAAATGGATAAAGAAGTTGTGGTCCTTATGTACAATGGAATATCACTCAGCCAGGAAATCAATGTCGTAAGGTTAGTAGCAGCATGATGAGTGGATTTAGGTATGACGATTCTAAGTGAAATAAGTCACACAGAAAAGGACACTACTCATAAGGTATCACTGATAGAGGGAATGTAAAAACCGTTACACTTGAACTGAATTACAAAACAGAACAGAGTCACACATGCAGAAAACACACTATGGCTGCTTAACGGGAAAGGTGAGGTGGGGTGATACATAAAACAAGGGTATCAAATTAGCTCAGATACCGTTCCATAAACCCAATATGTAATAGACAAGACCTACTCCTTGCTCAGAGAACTGGACTCAACACGCCCTATTCACCGCACAAGAATATATCTGACTAATAATAATCGTAAAACCTATGTATTGATATCTCTCTGTTAGTGTGTCAAGTGGGTGTAAAGCGGCATAAACACAGCAGTGAAAAGCAGCTAAACCCCATTATAAAAATAAATTACTTTGAAACAACCATGAAACAAAGACAGTGAAAGAGAGAGAAATTCTTACACAATGCGTTCAGGGGCTGTGATGCAACCTGGATTGACCATATCTAGACGCAAAGCTGGATGAGACATAAGGGTGGACACTCTTGGGGCTGAGAGGTTTGGTGAGGTTGGGTGAGCAAACGCAGACCCTTTAAAGGAATACTGCGTGGTACCCATCGCATGGGTCCCAAATCTCCAGGTTCAAAGGCATCTTCCTACATCAAAAACATGCATGAGAAACCCATTAGATGGTACACCGTGTGATGGGGAAAGGTTTCTAAAACGCACCTCATTTCTCATCTCCTTGTGCCCGGGTTCGCCATTCCAGCCGCTTTACTAGCAAGCTCCCTACTTGGAGCATCAGCACCTTTAACCTCCTGTTCCGTACAGGTTGCAATTTGTCCTGAGGATAAACGGGAAGACGTGGAACCAACGAGAGACTAGCTCTTGGTGTTGGGACAGGCACAGGTCACTCTATTTTCCCATCAGAAAGAAGAATTAACCACAGGCTCAGCCTGACCCCCGGAACCAGAACAGGGCCTGAAGCCATTCTGCGATTTTGCGGCCAGCTCCCATAAAAACGAGTTGTAAAATGGAGGTTCAGGGCACTGCAATTCACAAACCTGCAGAGTTATAAATGAGAACTCTCGCCCACAAATATATTGAGGGAAGGCAAAGAAGAGGATTTGAAATCAAGGCAGAATTGCAGGAAACAGATTTCAGGAGGTAGATACGAATCGCCTTTAAAGCACATGAAAAGCGGCAAAACGTTGACAATGATGCCCTTGGCCAAAAAGGGCGTATGCGTTTTTTCCTGAATATATTCAGGAAAAAACGCATACGCCCTTTTTGGCCAACCAAGCAACCTGGAAAGGCAAATCAGCGCTACAGAGAAGTCTCGCTTCCCATCGGTCAAAAGGGCCATGCTGAAAAAAGTGTCAAAACCAGAAATGCAGGACAGGCCATGGAGAAATGGGAGCCTTGCTACACTGATGGGCGGGATGTAAATTGCCAACAGCCACTCTGGAGAAGTGTACGGTGTGTCCTGAAACATCTGAAAAACACAGCTTAGAGAGCATAGGGCACTTCCACTCATGGGGGTATAAATTGGGAAAATGAAAAATCAGCAAGACACAAGCACCCCAAAGTTGAGCGCTGCTCTGTTGACAAGGACCTCCACTTCATTCCACCTTAAATATCCCAGGAAAGAGAAAAATGGATAAAGAAGTTGTGGTCCTTATGTACAATGGAATATCACTCAGCCATGAAATCAATGTCATAAGGTTAGTAGCAGCATGATGAGTGGATTTAGGTACGACGATTCTAAGTGAAATAAGTCACACAGAAAAGGACACTTCTCATAAGGTATCACTTTTAGAGGGAATGTAAAAACCGTTACACTTGAACTGAATTACAAAACAGAACAGAGTCACACATGCAGAAAACACACTATGGCTGCTTAACGGGAAAGGTGAGGTGGGGTGATACATAAAACAAGGGTATCAAATTAGCTCAGATACCATTCCATAAACCCAATATGTAGTAGACAAGACCTACTCCTTGCTCAGAGAACTGGACTCAACACGCCCTATTCACCGCACAAGAATATATCTGACTAATAATAATCGTAAAACCTATGTATTGATATCTCTCTGTTAGTGTGTCAAGTGGGTGTAAAGCGGCATAAACACAGCAGTGAAAAGCAGCTAAACCCCATTATAAAAATAAATTACTTTGAAACACCCATGAAACAAAGACAGTGAAAGAGAGAGAAATTCTTACACAATGCGTTCAGGGGCTGTGATGCAACCTGGATTGACCATATCTAGACGCAAAGCTGGATGAGACATAAGGGTGGACACTCTTGGGGCTGAGAGGTTTGGTGAGGTTGGGTGAGCAAACGCAGACCCTTTAAAGGAATACTGCGTGGTACCCATCGCATGGGTCCCAAATCTCCAGGTTCAAGGGCATCTTCCTACATCAAAAACATGCATGAGAAACCCAGAAGATGGTACACCGTGTGATGGGGAAAGGTTTCTAAAACGCACCTCATTTCTCATCTCCTTGTGCCCGGGTTCGCCATTCCTGCCACTTTACTAGCAAGCTCCCGACTTGGAGCATCAGCACCTTTAACCTCCTGTTCCATACAGGTTGCAATTTGTCCTGAGGATAAACGGGAAGACGTGGAACCAACGAGAGACTAGCTCTTGGTGTTGGGACAGGCACAGGTCACTCTATTTTCCCATCAGAAAGAAGAATTAACCACAGGCTCAGCCTGCCCCCCGGAACCAGAACAGGGCCTGAAGCCATTCTGCGATTTTGCGGCCAGCTCCCATAAAAACGAGTTGTAAAATGGAGGTTCAGGGCACTGCAATTCACAAACCTGCAGAGTTATAAATGATAACTGTCGTCCACAAATATATTGAGGGAAGGCAAAGAAGAGGATTTGAAATCAAGGCAGAATTGCAGGAAACAGATTTCAGGAGGTAGATTCGAATCGCCTTTAAAGCACATGAAAAGCGGCAAAACATTGACAATGATGCCCTTGGCCATAAAGGGCGTATGCGTTTTTTCCTGAGTATATTCAGGAAAAAACGCATACGCCCTTTTTGGCCAACCAAGCAACCTGGAAAGGCAAATCAGCGCTACAAAGAAGTCTCGCTTCCCATCGGTCAAAAGGGCCATGCTGAAAAAAGTGTCAAAACCAGAAATGCAGGACAGCCCATGGAGAAATGGGAGCCTTGCTACACTGATGGGCGGGATGTAAATTGCCAAGAGCCACTCTGGAGAAGTGTCCGGTGAGTCCTGAAACATCTGAAAAACACAGCTTAGAGAGCATAGGGCACTTCCACTCATGGGGGTATAAATTGGGAAAATTAAAAATCAGCAAGACACAAGCACCCCAAAGTTTAGGGCTGCTCTGTTGACCAGGACCTCCACTTCATTCCACCTTAAATATCCCAGGAAAGAGAAAAATGGATAAAGAAGTTGTGGTCCTTATGTACAATGGAATATCACTCAGCCAGGAAATCAATGTCGTAAGGTTAGTAGCAGCATGATGAGTGGATTTAGGTATGACGATTCTAAGTGAAATAAGTCACACAGAAAAGGACACTACTCATAAGGTATCACTGATAGAGGGAATGTAAAAACCGTTACACTTGAACTGAATTACAAAACAGAACAGAGTCACACATGCAGAAAACACACTATGGCTGCTTAACGGGAAAGGTGAGGTGGGGTGATACATAAAACAAGGGTATCAAATTAGCTCAGATACCGTTCCATAAACCCAATATGTAATAGACAAGACCTACTCCTTGCTCAGAGAACTGGACTCAACACGCCCTATTCACCGCACAAGAATATATCTGACTAATAATAATCGTAAAACCTATGTATTGATATCTCTCTGTTAGTGTGTCAAGTGGGTGTAAAGCGGCATAAACACAGCAGTGAAAAGCAGCTAAACCCCATTATAAAAATAAATTACTTTGAAACACCCATGAAACAAAGACAGTGAAAGAGAGAGAAATTCTTACACAATGCGTTCAGGGGCTGTGATGCAACCTGGATTGACCATATCTAGACGCAAAGCTGGATGAGACATAAGGGTGGACACTCTTGGGGCTGAGAGGTTTGGTGAGGTTGGGTGAGCAAACGCAGACCCTTTAAAGGAATACTGCGTGGTACCCATCGCATGGGTCCCAAATCTCCAGGTTCAAAGGCATCTTCCTACATCAAAAACATGCATGAGAAACCCAGAAGATGGTACACCGTGTGATGGGGAAAGGTTTCTAAAACGCACCTCATTTCTCATCTCCTTGTGCCCGGGTTCGCCATTCCAGCCGCTTTACTAGCAAGCTCCCTACTTGGAGCATCAGCAACTTTAACCTCCTGTTCCGTACAGGTTGCAATTTGTCCTGAGGATAAACGGGAAGACGTGGAACCAACGAGAGACTAGCTCTTGGTGTTGGGACAGGCACAGGTCACTCTATTTTCCCATCAGAAAGAAGAATTAACCACAGGCTCAGCCTGACCCCCGGAACCAGAACAGGGCCTGAAGCCATTCTGCGATTTTGCGGCCAGCTCCCATAAAAACGAGTTGTAAAATGGAGGTTCAGGGCACTGCAATTCACAAACCTGCAGAGTTATAAATGAGAACTCTCGCCCACAAATATATTGAGGGAAGGCAAAGAAGAGGATTTGAAATCAAGGCAGAATTGCAGGAAACAGATTTCAGGAGGTAGATACGAATCGCCTTTAAAGCACATGAAAAGCGGCAAAACGTTGACAATGATGCCCTTGGCCATAAAGGGCGTATGCGTTTTTTCCTGAGTATATTCAGGAAAAAACGCATACGCCCTTTTTGGCCAACCAAGCAACCTGGAAAGGCAAATCAGCGCTACAAAGAAGTCTCGCTTCCCATCGGTCAAAAGGGCCATGCTGAAAAAAGTGTCAAAACCAGAAATGCAGGACAGGCCATGGAGAAATGGGAGCCTTGCTACACTGATGGGCGGGATGTAAATTGCCAAGAGCCACTCTGGAGAAGTGTCCGGTGAGTCCTGAAACATCTGAAAAACACAGCTTAGAGAGCATAGGGCACTTCCACTCATGGGGGTATAAATTGGGAAAATTAAAAATCAGCAAGACACAAGCACCCCAAAGTTTAGGGCTGCTCTGTTGACCAGGACCTCCACTTCATTCCACCTTAAATATCCCAGGAAAGAGAAAAATGGATAAAGAAGTTGTGGTCCTTATGTACAATGGAATATCACTCAGCCAGGAAATCAATGTCGTAAGGTTAGTAGCAGCATGATGAGTGGATTTAGGTATGACGATTCTAAGTGAAATAAGTCACACAGAAAAGGACACTACTCATAAGGTATCACTGATAGAGGGAATGTAAAAACCGTTACACTTGAACTGAATTACAAAACAGAACAGAGTCACACATGCAGAAAACACACTATGGCTGCTTAACGGGAAAGGTGAGGTGGGGTGATACATAAAACAAGGGTATCAAATTAGCTCAGATACCGTTCCATAAACCCAATATGTAATAGACAAGACCTACTCCTTGCTCAGAGAACTGGACTCAACACGCCCTATTCACCGCACAAGAATATATCTGACTAATAATAATCGTAAAACCTATGTATTGATATCTCTCTGTTAGTGTGTCAAGTGGGTGTAAAGCGGCATAAACACAGCAGTGAAAAGCAGCTAAACCCCATTATAAAAATAAATTACTTTGAAACAACCATGAAACAAAGACAGTGAAAGAGAGAGAAATTCTTACACAATGCGTTCAGGGGCTGTGATGCAACCTGGATTGACCATATCTAGACGCAAAGCTGGATGAGACATAAGGGTGGACACTCTTGGGGCTGAGAGGTTTGGTGAGGTTGGGTGAGCAAACGCAGACCCTTTAAAGGAATACTGCGTGGTACCCATCGCATGGGTCCCAAATCTCCAGGTTCAAAGGCATCTTCCTACATCAAAAACATGCATGAGAAACCCATTAGATGGTACACCGTGTGATGGGGAAAGGTTTCTAAAACGCACCTCATTTCTCATCTCCTTGTGCCCGGGTTCGCCATTCCAGCCGCTTTACTAGCAAGCTCCCTACTTGGAGCATCAGCACCTTTAACCTCCTGTTCCGTACAGGTTGCAATTTGTCCTGAGGATAAACGGGAAGACGTGGAACCAACGAGAGACTAGCTCTTGGTGTTGGGACAGGCACAGGTCACTCTATTTTCCCATCAGAAAGAAGAATTAACCACAGGCTCAGCCTGACCCCCGGAACCAGAACAGGGCCTGAAGCCATTCTGCGATTTTGCGGCCAGCTCCCATAAAAACGAGTTGTAAAATGGAGGTTCAGGGCACTGCAATTCACAAACCTGCAGAGTTATAAATGAGAACTCTCGCCCACAAATATATTGAGGGAAGGCAAAGAAGAGGATTTGAAATCAAGGCAGAATTGCAGGAAACAGATTTCAGGAGGTAGATACGAATCGCCTTTAAAGCACATGAAAAGCGGCAAAACGTTGACAATGATGCCCTTGGCCAAAAAGGGCGTATGCGTTTTTTCCTGAATATATTCAGGAAAAAACGCATACGCCCTTTTTGGCCAACCAAGCAACCTGGAAAGGCAAATCAGCGCTACAGAGAAGTCTCGCTTCCCATCGGTCAAAAGGGCCATGCTGAAAAAAGTGTCAAAACCAGAAATGCAGGACAGGCCATGGAGAAATGGGAGCCTTGCTACACTGATGGGCGGGATGTAAATTGCCAACAGCCACTCTGGAGAAGTGTACGGTGTGTCCTGAAACATCTGAAAAACACAGCTTAGAGAGCATAGGGCACTTCCACTCATGGGGGTATAAATTGGGAAAATGAAAAATCAGCAAGACACAAGCACCCCAAAGTTGAGCGCTGCTCTGTTGACAAGGACCTCCACTTCATTCCACCTTAAATATCCCAGGAAAGAGAAAAATGGATAAAGAAGTTGTGGTCCTTATGTACAATGGAATATCACTCAGCCATGAAATCAATGTCATAAGGTTAGTAGCAGCATGATGAGTGGATTTAGGTACGACGATTCTAAGTGAAATAAGTCACACAGAAAAGGACACTTCTCATAAGGTATCACTTTTAGAGGGAATGTAAAAACCGTTACACTTGAACTGAATTACAAAACAGAACAGAGTCACACATGCAGAAAACACACTATGGCTGCTTAACGGGAAAGGTGAGGTGGGGTGATACATAAAACAAGGGTATCAAATTAGCTCAGATACCATTCCATAAACCCAATATGTAGTAGACAAGACCTACTCCTTGCTCAGAGAACTGGACTCAACACGCCCTATTCACCGCACAAGAATATATCTGACTAATAATAATCGTAAAACCTATGTATTGATATCTCTCTGTTAGTGTGTCAAGTGGGTGTAAAGCGGCATAAACACAGCAGTGAAAAGCAGCTAAACCCCATTATAAAAATAAATTACTTTGAAACACCCATGAAACAAAGACAGTGAAAGAGAGAGAAATTCTTACACAATGCGTTCAGGGGCTGTGATGCAACCTGGATTGACCATATCTAGACGCAAAGCTGGATGAGACATAAGGGTGGACACTCTTGGGGCTGAGAGGTTTGGTGAGGTTGGGTGAGCAAACGCAGACCCTTTAAAGGAATACTGCGTGGTACCCATCGCATGGGTCCCAAATCTCCAGGTTCAAGGGCATCTTCCTACATCAAAAACATGCATGAGAAACCCAGAAGATGGTACACCGTGTGATGGGGAAAGGTTTCTAAAACGCACCTCATTTCTCATCTCCTTGTGCCCGGGTTCGCCATTCCTGCCACTTTACTAGCAAGCTCCCGACTTGGAGCATCAGCACCTTTAACCTCCTGTTCCATACAGGTTGCAATTTGTCCTGAGGATAAACGGGAAGACGTGGAACCAACGAGAGACTAGCTCTTGGTGTTGGGACAGGCACAGGTCACTCTATTTTCCCATCAGAAAGAAGAATTAACCACAGGCTCAGCCTGCCCCCCGGAACCAGAACAGGGCCTGAAGCCATTCTGCGATTTTGCGGCCAGCTCCCATAAAAACGAGTTGTAAAATGGAGGTTCAGGGCACTGCAATTCACAAACCTGCAGAGTTATAAATGATAACTGTCGTCCACAAATATATTGAGGGAAGGCAAAGAAGAGGATTTGAAATCAAGGCAGAATTGCAGGAAACAGATTTCAGGAGGTAGATTCGAATCGCCTTTAAAGCACATGAAAAGCGGCAAAACATTGACAATGATGCCCTTGGCCATAAAGGGCGTATGCGTTTTTTCCTGAGTATATTCAGGAAAAAACGCATACGCCCTTTTTGGCCAACCAAGCAACCTGGAAAGGCAAATCAGCGCTACAAAGAAGTCTCGCTTCCCATCGGTCAAAAGGGCCATGCTGAAAAAAGTGTCAAAACCAGAAATGCAGGACAGGCCATGGAGAAATGGGAGCCTTGCTACACTGATGGGCGGGATGTACATTGCCAAGAGCCACTCTGGAGAAGTGTCCGGTGAGTCCTGAAACATCTGAAAAACACAGCTTAGAGAGCATAGGGCACTTCCACTCATGGGGGTATAAATTGGGAAAATTAAAAATCAGCAAGACACAAGCACCCCAAAGTTTAGGGCTGCTCTGTTGACCAGGACCTCCACTTCATTCCACCTTAAATATCCCAGGAAAGAGAAAAATGGATAAAGAAGTTGTGGTCCTTATGTACAATGGAATATCACTCAGCCAGGAAATCAATGTCGTAAGGTTAGTAGCAGCATGATGAGTGGATTTAGGTATGACGATTCTAAGTGAAATAAGTCACACAGAAAAGGACACTACTCATAAGGTATCACTGATAGAGGGAATGTAAAAACCGTTACACTTGAACTGAATTACAAAACAGAACAGAGTCACACATGCAGAAAACACACTATGGCTGCTTAACGGGAAAGGTGAGGTGGGGTGATACATAAAACAAGGGTATCAAATTAGCTCAGATACCGTTCCATAAACCCAATATGTAATAGACAAGACCTACTCCTTGCTCAGAGAAATGGACTCAACACGCCCTATTCACCGCACAAGAATATATCTGACTAATAATAATCGTAAAACCTATGTATTGATATCTCTCTGTTAGTGTGTCAAGTGGGTGTAAAGCGGCATAAACACAGCAGTGAAAAGCAGCTAAACCCCATTATAAAAATAAATTACTTTGAAACACCCATGAAACAAAGACAGTGAAAGAGAGAGAAATTCTTACACAATGCGTTCAGGGGCTGTGATGCAACCTGGATTGACCATATCTAGACGCAAAGCTGGATGAGACATAAGGGTGGACACTCTTGGGGCTGAGAGGTTTGGTGAGGTTGGGTGAGCAAACGCAGACCCTTTAAAGGAATACTGCGTGGTACCCATCGCATGGGTCCCAAATCTCCAGGTTCAAGGGCATCTTCCTACATCAAAAACATGCATGAGAAACCCAGAAGATGGTACACCGTGTGATGGGGAAAGGTTTCTAAAACGCACCTCATTTCTCATCTCCTTGTGCCCGGGTTCGCCATTCCAGCCGCTTTACTAGCAAGCTCCCTACTTGGAGCATCAGCACCTTTAACCTCCTGTTCCATACAGGTTGCAATTTGTCCTGAGGATAAACGGGAAGACGTGGAACCAACGAGAGACTAGCTCTTGGTGTTGGGACAGGCACAGGTCACTCTATTTTCCCATCAGAAAGAAGAATTAACCACAGGCTCAGCCTGCCCCCCGGAACCAGAACAGGGCCTGAAGCCATTCTGCGATTTTGCGGCCAGCTCCCATAAAAACGAGTTGTAAAATGGAGGTTCAGGGCACTGCAATTCACAAACCTGCAGAGTTATAAATGATAACTGTCGTCCACAAATATATTGAGGGAAGGCAAAGAAGAGGATTTGAAATCAAGGCAGAATTGCAGGAAAGAGATTTCAGGAGGTAGATTCGAATCGCATTTAAAGCACATGAAAAGCGGCAAAACGTTGACAATGATGCCCTTGGCCAAAAAGGGCGTATGCGTTTTTTCCTGAATATATTCAGGAAAAAACGCATACGCCCTTTTTGGCCAACCAAGCAACCTGGAAAGGCAAATCAGCGCTACAAAGAAGTCTCGCTTCCCATCGGTCAAAAGGGCCATGCTGAAAAAAGTGTCAAAACCAGAAATGCAGGACAGCCCATGGAGAAATGGGAGCCTTGCTACACTGATGGGCGGGATGTAAATTGCCAAGAGCCACTCTGGAGAAGTGTCCGGTGAGTCCTGAAACATCTGAAAAACACAGCTTAGAGAGCATAGGGCACTTCCACTCATGGGGGTATAAATTGGGAAAATTAAAAATCAGCAAGACACAAGCACCCCAAAGTTTAGGGCTGCTCTGTTGACCAGGACCTCCACTTCATTCCACCTTAAATATCCCAGGAAAGAGAAAAATGGATAAAGAAGTTGTGGTCCTTATGTACAATGGAATATCACTCAGCCAGGAAATCAATGTCGTAAGGTTAGTAGCAGCATGATGAGTGGATTTAGGTATGACGATTCTAAGTGAAATAAGTCACACAGAAAAGGACACTACTCATAAGGTATCACTGATAGAGGGAATGTAAAAACCGTTACACTTGAACTGAATTACAAAACAGAACAGAGTCACACATGCAGAAAACACACTATGGCTGCTTAACGGGAAAGGTGAGGTGGGGTGATACATAAAACAAGGGTATCAAATTAGCTCAGATACCGTTCCATAAACCCAATATGTAATAGACAAGACCTACTCCTTGCTCAGAGAACTGGACTCAACACGCCCTATTCACCGCACAAGAATATATCTGACTAATAATAATCGTAAAACCTATGTATTGATATCTCTCTGTTAGTGTGTCAAGTGGGTGTAAAGCGGCATAAACACAGCAGTGAAAAGCAGCTAAACCCCATTATAAAAATAAATTACTTTGAAACACCCATGAAACAAAGACAGTGAAAGAGAGAGAAATTCTTACACAATGCGTTCAGGGGCTGTGATGCAACCTGGATTGACCATATCTAGACGCACAGCTGGATGAGACATAAGGGTGGACACTCTTGGGGCTGAGAGGTTTGGTGAGGTTGGGTGAGCAAACGCAGACCCTTTAAAGGAATACTGCGTGGTACCCATCGCATGGGTCCCAAATCTCCAGGTTCAAGGGCATCTTCCTACATCAAAAACATGCATGAGAAACCCAAAAGATGGTACACCGTGTGATGGGGAAAGGTTTCTAAAACGCACCTCATTTCTCATCTCCTTGTGCCCGGGTTCGCCATTCCAGCCGCTTTACTAGCAAGCTCCCTACTTGGAGCATCAGCACCTTTAACCTCCTGTTCCATACAGGTTGCAATTTGTCCTGAGGATAAACGGGAAGACGTGGAACCAACGAGAGACTAGCTCTTGGTGTTGGGACAGGCACAGGTCACTCTATTTTCCCATCAGAAAGAAGAATTAACCACAGGCTCAGCCTGCCCCCCGGAACCAGAACAGGGCCTGAAGCCATTCTGCGATTTTGCGGCCAGCTCCCATAAAAACGAGTTGTAAAATGGAGGTTCAGGGCACTGCAATTCACAAACCTGCAGAGTTATAAATGATAACTGTCGTCCACAAATATATTGAGGGAAGGCAAAGAAGAGGATTTGAAATCAAGGCAGAATTGCAGGAAACAGATTTCAGGAGGTAGATTCGAATCGCATTTAAAGCACATGAAAAGCGGCAAAACGTTGACAATGATGCCCTTGGCCAAAAAGGGCGTATGCGTTTTTTCCTGAATATATTCAGGAAAAAACGCATACGCCCTTTTTGGCCAACCAAGCAACCTGGAAAGGCAAATCAGCGCTACAAAGAAGTCTCGCTTCCCATCGGTCAAAAGGGCCATGCTGAAAAAAGTGTCAAAACCAGAAATGCAGGACAGCCCATGGAGAAATGGGAGCCTTGCTACACTGATGGGCGGGATGTAAATTGCCAAGAGCCACTCTGGAGAAGTGTCCGGTGAGTCCTGAAACATCTGAAAAACACAGCTTAGAGAGCATAGGGCACTTCCACTCATGGGGGTATAAATTGGGAAAATTAAAAATCAGCAAGACACAAGCACCCCAAAGTTTAGGGCTGCTCTGTTGACCAGGACCTCCACTTCATTCCACCTTAAATATCCCAGGAAAGAGAAAAATGGATAAAGAAGTTGTGGTCCTTATGTACAATGGAATATCACTCAGCCAGGAAATCAATGTCGTAAGGTTAGTAGCAGCATGATGAGTGGATTTAGGTATGACGATTCTAAGTGAAATAAGTCACACAGAAAAGGACACTACTCATAAGGTATCACTGATAGAGGGAATGTAAAAACCGTTACACTTGAACTGAATTACAAAACAGAACAGAGTCACACATGCAGAAAACACACTATGGCTGCTTAACGGGAAAGGTGAGGTGGGGTGATACATAAAACAAGGGTATCAAATTAGCTCAGATACCGTTCCATAAACCCAATATGTAATAGACAAGACCTACTCCTTGCTCAGAGAACTGGACTCAACACGCCCTATTCACCGCACAAGAATATATCTGACTAATAATAATCGTAAAACCTATGTATTGATATCTCTCTGTTAGTGTGTCAAGTGGGTGTAAAGCGGCATAAACACAGCAGTGAAAAGCAGCTAAACCCCATTATAAAAATAAATTACTTTGAAACACCCATGAAACAAAGACAGTGAAAGAGAGAGAAATTCTTACACAATGCGTTCAGGGGCTGTGATGCAACCTGGATTGACCATATCTAGACGCAAAGCTGGATGAGACATAAGGGTGGACACTCTTGGGGCTGAGAGGTTTGGTGAGGTTGGGTGAGCAAACGCAGACCCTTTAAAGGAATACTGCGTGGTACCCATCGCATGGGTCCCAAATCTCCAGGTTCAAAGGCATCTTCCTACATCAAAAACATGCATGAGAAACCCAGAAGATGGTACACCGTGTGATGGGGAAAGGTTTCTAAAACGCACCTCATTTCTCATCTCCTTGTGCCCGGGTTCGCCATTCCAGCCGCTTTACTAGCAAGCTCCCTACTTGGAGCATCAGCAACTTTAACCTCCTGTTCCGTACAGGTTGCAATTTGTCCTGAGGATAAACGGGAAGACGTGGAACCAACGAGAGACTAGCTCTTGGTGTTGGGACAGGCACAGGTCACTCTATTTTCCCATCAGAAAGAAGAATTAACCACAGGCTCAGCCTGACCCCCGGAACCAGAACAGGGCCTGAAGCCATTCTGCGATTTTGCGGCCAGCTCCCATAAAAACGAGTTGTAAAATGGAGGTTCAGGGCACTGCAATTCACAAACCTGCAGAGTTATAAATGAGAACTCTCGCCCACAAATATATTGAGGGAAGGCAAAGAAGAGGATTTGAAATCAAGGCAGAATTGCAGGAAACAGATTTCAGGAGGTAGATACGAATCGCCTTTAAAGCACATGAAAAGCGGCAAAACGTTGACAATGATGCCCTTGGCCATAAAGGGCGTATGCGTTTTTTCCTGAGTATATTCAGGAAAAAACGCATACGCCCTTTTTGGCCAACCAAGCAACCTGGAAAGGCAAATCAGCGCTACAAAGAAGTCTCGCTTCCCATCGGTCAAAAGGGCCATGCTGAAAAAAGTGTCAAAACCAGAAATGCAGGACAGGCCATGGAGAAATGGGAGCCTTGCTACACTGATGGGCGGGATGTAAATTGCCAAGAGCCACTCTGGAGAAGTGTCCGGTGAGTCCTGAAACATCTGAAAAACACAGCTTAGAGAGCATAGGGCACTTCCACTCATGGGGGTATAAATTGGGAAAATTAAAAATCAGCAAGACACAAGCACCCCAAAGTTTAGGGCTGCTCTGTTGACCAGGACCTCCACTTCATTCCACCTTAAATATCCCAGGAAAGAGAAAAATGGATAAAGAAGTTGTGGTCCTTATGTACAATGGAATATCACTCAGCCAGGAAATCAATGTCGTAAGGTTAGTAGCAGCATGATGAGTGGATTTAGGTATGACGATTCTAAGTGAAATAAGTCACACAGAAAAGGACACTACTCATAAGGTATCACTGATAGAGGGAATGTAAAAACCGTTACACTTGAACTGAATTACAAAACAGAACAGAGTCACACATGCAGAAAACACACTATGGCTGCTTAACGGGAAAGGTGAGGTGGGGTGATACATAAAACAAGGGTATCAAATTAGCTCAGATACCGTTCCATAAACCCAATATGTAATAGACAAGACCTACTCCTTGCTCAGAGAACTGGACTCAACACGCCCTATTCACCGCACAAGAATATATCTGACTAATAATAATCGTAAAACCTATGTATTGATATCTCTCTGTTAGTGTGTCAAGTGGGTGTAAAGCGGCATAAACACAGCAGTGAAAAGCAGCTAAACCCCATTATAAAAATAAATTACTTTGAAACAACCATGAAACAAAGACAGTGAAAGAGAGAGAAATTCTTACACAATGCGTTCAGGGGCTGTGATGCAACCTGGATTGACCATATCTAGACGCAAAGCTGGATGAGACATAAGGGTGGACACTCTTGGGGCTGAGAGGTTTGGTGAGGTTGGGTGAGCAAACGCAGACCCTTTAAAGGAATACTGCGTGGTACCCATCGCATGGGTCCCAAATCTCCAGGTTCAAAGGCATCTTCCTACATCAAAAACATGCATGAGAAACCCATTAGATGGTACACCGTGTGATGGGGAAAGGTTTCTAAAACGCACCTCATTTCTCATCTCCTTGTGCCCGGGTTCGCCATTCCAGCCGCTTTACTAGCAAGCTCCCTACTTGGAGCATCAGCACCTTTAACCTCCTGTTCCGTACAGGTTGCAATTTGTCCTGAGGATAAACGGGAAGACGTGGAACCAACGAGAGACTAGCTCTTGGTGTTGGGACAGGCACAGGTCACTCTATTTTCCCATCAGAAAGAAGAATTAACCACAGGCTCAGCCTGACCCCCGGAACCAGAACAGGGCCTGAAGCCATTCTGCGATTTTGCGGCCAGCTCCCATAAAAACGAGTTGTAAAATGGAGGTTCAGGGCACTGCAATTCACAAACCTGCAGAGTTATAAATGAGAACTCTCGCCCACAAATATATTGAGGGAAGGCAAAGAAGAGGATTTGAAATCAAGGCAGAATTGCAGGAAACAGATTTCAGGAGGTAGATACGAATCGCCTTTAAAGCACATGAAAAGCGGCAAAACGTTGACAATGATGCCCTTGGCCAAAAAGGGCGTATGCGTTTTTTCCTGAATATATTCAGGAAAAAACGCATACGCCCTTTTTGGCCAACCAAGCAACCTGGAAAGGCAAATCAGCGCTACAGAGAAGTCTCGCTTCCCATCGGTCAAAAGGGCCATGCTGAAAAAAGTGTCAAAACCAGAAATGCAGGACAGGCCATGGAGAAATGGGAGCCTTGCTACACTGATGGGCGGGATGTAAATTGCCAACAGCCACTCTGGAGAAGTGTACGGTGTGTCCTGAAACATCTGAAAAACACAGCTTAGAGAGCATAGGGCACTTCCACTCATGGGGGTATAAATTGGGAAAATGAAAAATCAGCAAGACACAAGCACCCCAAAGTTGAGCGCTGCTCTGTTGACAAGGACCTCCACTTCATTCCACCTTAAATATCCCAGGAAAGAGAAAAATGGATAAAGAAGTTGTGGTCCTTATGTACAATGGAATATCACTCAGCCATGAAATCAATGTCATAAGGTTAGTAGCAGCATGATGAGTGGATTTAGGTACGACGATTCTAAGTGAAATAAGTCACACAGAAAAGGACACTTCTCATAAGGTATCACTTTTAGAGGGAATGTAAAAACCGTTACACTTGAACTGAATTACAAAACAGAACAGAGTCACACATGCAGAAAACACACTATGGCTGCTTAACGGGAAAGGTGAGGTGGGGTGATACATAAAACAAGGGTATCAAATTAGCTCAGATACCATTCCATAAACCCAATATGTAGTAGACAAGACCTACTCCTTGCTCAGAGAACTGGACTCAACACGCCCTATTCACCGCACAAGAATATATCTGACTAATAATAATCGTAAAACCTATGTATTGATATCTCTCTGTTAGTGTGTCAAGTGGGTGTAAAGCGGCATAAACACAGCAGTGAAAAGCAGCTAAACCCCATTATAAAAATAAATTACTTTGAAACACCCATGAAACAAAGACAGTGAAAGAGAGAGAAATTCTTACACAATGCGTTCAGGGGCTGTGATGCAACCTGGATTGACCATATCTAGACGCAAAGCTGGATGAGACATAAGGGTGGACACTCTTGGGGCTGAGAGGTTTGGTGAGGTTGGGTGAGCAAACGCAGACCCTTTAAAGGAATACTGCGTGGTACCCATCGCATGGGTCCCAAATCTCCAGGTTCAAGGGCATCTTCCTACATCAAAAACATGCATGAGAAACCCAGAAGATGGTACACCGTGTGATGGGGAAAGGTTTCTAAAACGCACCTCATTTCTCATCTCCTTGTGCCCGGGTTCGCCATTCCTGCCACTTTACTAGCAAGCTCCCGACTTGGAGCATCAGCACCTTTAACCTCCTGTTCCATACAGGTTGCAATTTGTCCTGAGGATAAACGGGAAGACGTGGAACCAACGAGAGACTAGCTCTTGGTGTTGGGACAGGCACAGGTCACTCTATTTTCCCATCAGAAAGAAGAATTAACCACAGGCTCAGCCTGCCCCCCGGAACCAGAACAGGGCCTGAAGCCATTCTGCGATTTTGCGGCCAGCTCCCATAAAAACGAGTTGTAAAATGGAGGTTCAGGGCACTGCAATTCACAAACCTGCAGAGTTATAAATGATAACTGTCGTCCACAAATATATTGAGGGAAGGCAAAGAAGAGGATTTGAAATCAAGGCAGAATTGCAGGAAACAGATTTCAGGAGGTAGATTCGAATCGCCTTTAAAGCACATGAAAAGCGGCAAAACATTGACAATGATGCCCTTGGCCATAAAGGGCGTATGCGTTTTTTCCTGAGTATATTCAGGAAAAAACGCATACGCCCTTTTTGGCCAACCAAGCAACCTGGAAAGGCAAATCAGCGCTACAAAGAAGTCTCGCTTCCCATCGGTCAAAAGGGCCATGCTGAAAAAAGTGTCAAAACCAGAAATGCAGGACAGGCCATGGAGAAATGGGAGCCTTGCTACACTGATGGGCGGGATGTACATTGCCAAGAGCCACTCTGGAGAAGTGTCCGGTGAGTCCTGAAACATCTGAAAAACACAGCTTAGAGAGCATAGGGCACTTCCACTCATGGGGGTATAAATTGGGAAAATTAAAAATCAGCAAGACACAAGCACCCCAAAGTTTAGGGCTGCTCTGTTGACCAGGACCTCCACTTCATTCCACCTTAAATATCCCAGGAAAGAGAAAAATGGATAAAGAAGTTGTGGTCCTTATGTACAATGGAATATCACTCAGCCAGGAAATCAATGTCGTAAGGTTAGTAGCAGCATGATGAGTGGATTTAGGTATGACGATTCTAAGTGAAATAAGTCACACAGAAAAGGACACTACTCATAAGGTATCACTGATAGAGGGAATGTAAAAACCGTTACACTTGAACTGAATTACAAAACAGAACAGAGTCACACATGCAGAAAACACACTATGGCTGCTTAACGGGAAAGGTGAGGTGGGGTGATACATAAAACAAGGGTATCAAATTAGCTCAGATACCGTTCCATAAACCCAATATGTAATAGACAAGACCTACTCCTTGCTCAGAGAAATGGACTCAACACGCCCTATTCACCGCACAAGAATATATCTGACTAATAATAATCGTAAAACCTATGTATTGATATCTCTCTGTTAGTGTGTCAAGTGGGTGTAAAGCGGCATAAACACAGCAGTGAAAAGCAGCTAAACCCCATTATAAAAATAAATTACTTTGAAACACCCATGAAACAAAGACAGTGAAAGAGAGAGAAATTCTTACACAATGCGTTCAGGGGCTGTGATGCAACCTGGATTGACCATATCTAGACGCAAAGCTGGATGAGACATAAGGGTGGACACTCTTGGGGCTGAGAGGTTTGGTGAGGTTGGGTGAGCAAACGCAGACCCTTTAAAGGAATACTGCGTGGTACCCATCGCATGGGTCCCAAATCTCCAGGTTCAAGGGCATCTTCCTACATCAAAAACATGCATGAGAAACCCAGAAGATGGTACACCGTGTGATGGTGAAAGGTTTCTAAAACGCACCTCATTTCTCATCTCCTTGTGCCCGGGTTCGCCATTCCTGCCACTTTACTAGCAAGCTCCCGACTTGGAGCATCAGCACCTTTAACCTCCTGTTCCATACAGGTTGCAATTTGTCCTGAGGATAAACGGGAAGACGTGGAACCAACGAGAGACTAGCTCTTGGTGTTGGGACAGGCACAGGTCACTCTATTTTCCCATCAGAAAGAAGAATTAACCACAGGCTCAGCCTGCCCCCCGGAACCAGAACAGGGCCTGAAGCCATTCTGCGATTTTGCGGCCAGCTCCCATAAAAACGAGTTGTAAAATGGAGGTTCAGGGCACTGCAATTCACAAACCTGCAGAGTTATAAATGATAACTCCCGTCCACAAATATATTGAGGGAAGGCAAAGAAGAGGATTTGAAATCAAGGCAGAATTGCAGGAAACAGATTTCAGGAGGTAGATACGAATCGCCTTTAAAGCACATGAAAAGCGGCAAAACGTTGACAATGATGCCCTTGGCCAAAAAGGGCGTATGCGTTTTTTCCTGAATATATTCAGGAAAAAACGCATACGCCCTTTTTGGCCAACCAAGCAACCTGGAAAGGCAAATCAGCGCTACAAAGAAGTCTCGCTTCCCATCGGTCAAAAGGGCCATGCTGAAAAAAGTGTCAAAACCAGAAATGCAGGACAGGCCATGGAGAAATGGGAGCCTTGCTACACTGATGGGCGGGATGTAAATTGCCAAGAGCCACTCTGGAGAAGTGTCCAGTGAGTCCTGAAACATCTGAAAAACACAGCTTAGAGAGCATAGGGCACTTCCACTCATGGGGGTATAAATTGGGAAAATTAAAAATCAGCAAGACACAAGCACCCCAAAGTTTAGGGCTGCTCTGTTGACCAGGACCTCCACTTCATTCCACCTTAAATATCCCAGGAAAGAGAAAAATGGATAAAGAAGTTGTGGTCCTTATGTACAATGGAATATCACTCAGCCAGGAAATCAATGTCGTAAGGTTAGTAGCAGCATGATGAGTGGATTTAGGTACGACGATTCTAAGTGAAATAAGTCACACAGAAAAGGACACTTCTCATAAGGTATCACTGATAGAGGGAATGTAAAAACCGTTACACTTGAACTGAATTACAAAACAGAACAGAGTCACACATGCAGAAAACACACTATGGCTGCTTAACGGGAAAGGTGAGGTGGGGTGATACATAAAACAAGGGTATCAAATTAGCTCAGATACCGTTCCATAAACCCAATATGTAATAGACAAGACCTACTCCTTGCTCAGAGAAATGGACTCAACACGCCCTATTCACCGCACAAGAATATATCTGACTAATAATAATCGTAAAACCTATGTATTGATATCTCTCTGTTAGTGTGTCAAGTGGGTGTAAAGCGGCATAAACACAGCAGTGAAAAGCAGCTAAACCCCATTATAAAAATAAATTACTTTGAAACACCCATGAAACAAAGACAGTGAAAGAGAGAGAAATTCTTACACAATGCGTTCAGGGGCTGTGATGCAACCTGGATTGACCATATCTAGACGCAAAGCTGGATGAGACATAAGGGTGGACACTCTTGGGGCTGAGAGGTTTGGTGAGGTTGGGTGAGCAAACGCAGACCCTTTAAAGGAATACTGCGTGGTACCCATCGCATGGGTCCCAAATCTCCAGGTTCAAGGGCATCTTCCTACATCAAAAACATGCATGAGAAACCCAGAAGATGGTACACCGTGTGATGGTGAAAGGTTTCTAAAACGCACCTCATTTCTCATCTCCTTGTGCCCGGGTTCGCCATTCCTGCCACTTTACTAGCAAGCTCCCGACTTGGAGCATCAGCACCTTTAACCTCCTGTTCCATACAGGTTGCAATTTGTCCTGAGGATAAACGGGAAGACGTGGAACCAACGAGAGACTAGCTCTTGGTGTTGGGACAGGCACAGGTCACTCTATTTTCCCATCAGAAAGAAGAATTAACCACAGGCTCAGCCTGCCCCCCGGAACCAGAACAGGGCCTGAAGCCATTCTGCGATTTTGCGGCCAGCTCCCATAAAAACGAGTTGTAAAATGGAGGTTCAGGGCACTGCAATTCACAAACCTGCAGAGTTATAAATGATAACTCCCGTCCACAAATATATTGAGGGAAGGCAAAGAAGAGGATTTGAAATCAAGGCAGAATTGCAGGAAACAGATTTCAGGAGGTAGATACGAATCGCCTTTAAAGCACATGAAAAGCGGCAAAACGTTGACAATGATGCCCTTGGCCAAAAAGGGCGTATGCGTTTTTTCCTGAATATATTCAGGAAAAAACGCATACGCCCTTTTTGGCCAACCAAGCAACCTGGAAAGGCAAATCAGCGCTACAAAGAAGTCTCGCTTCCCATCGGTCAAAAGGGCCATGCTGAAAAAAGTGTCAAAACCAGAAATGCAGGACAGGCCATGGAGAAATGGGAGCCTTGCTACACTGATGGGCGGGATGTAAATTGCCAAGAACCACTCTGGAGAAGTGTCCGGTGAGTCCTGAAACATCTGAAAAACACAGCTTAGAGAGCATAGGGCACTTCCACTCATGGGGGTATAAATTGGGAAAATTAAAAATCAGCAAGACACAAGCACCCCAAAGTTTAGGGCTGCTCTGTTGACCAGGACCTCCACTTCATTCCACCTTAAATATCCCAGGAAAGAGAAAAATGGATAAAGAAGTTGTGGTCCTTATGTACAATGGAATATCACTCAGCCAGGAAATCAATGTCGTAAGGTTAGTAGCAGCATGATGAGTGGATTTAGGTACGACGATTCTAAGTGAAATAAGTCACACAGAAAAGGACACTTCTCATAAGGTATCACTGATAGAGGGAATGTAAAAACCGTTACACTTGAACTGAATTACAAAACAGAACAGAGTCACACATGCAGAAAACACACTATGGCTGCTTAACGGGAAAGGTGAGGTGGGGTGATACATAAAACAAGGGTATCAAATTAGCTCAGATACCGTTCCATAAACCCAATATGTAATAGACAAGACCTACTCCTTGCTCAGAGAACTGGACTCAACACGCCCTATTCACCGCACAACAATATATCTGACTAATAATAATCGTAAAACCTATGTATTGATATCTCTCTGTTAGTGTGTCAAGTGGGTGTAAAGCGGCATAAACACAGCAGTGAAAAGCAGCTAAACCCCATTATAAAAATAAATTACTTTGAAACACCCATGAAACAAAGACAGTGAAAGAGAGAGAAATTCTTACACAATGCGTTCAGGGGCTGTGATGCAACCTGGATTGACCATATCTAGACGCACAGCTGGATGAGACATAAGGGTGGACACTCTTGGGGCTGAGAGGTTTGGTGAGGTTGGGTGAGCAAACGCAGACCCTTTAAAGGAATACTGCGTGGTACCCATCGCATGGGTCCCAAATCTCCAGGTTCAAGGGCATCTTCCTACATCAAAAACATGCATGAGAAACCCAGAAGATGGTACACCGTGTGATGGGGAAAGGTTTCTAAAACGCACCTCATTTCTCATCTCCTTGTGCCCGGGTTCGCCATTCCAGCCGCTTTACTAGCAAGCTCCCTACTTGGAGCATCAGCACCTTTAACCTCCTGTTCCATACAGGTTGCAATTTGTCCTGAGGATAAACGGGAAGACGTGGAACCAACGAGAGACTAGCTCTTGGGGTTGGGACAGGCACAGGTCACTCTATTTTCCCATCAGAAAGAAGAATTAACCACAGGCTCAGCCTGCCCCCCGGAACCAGAACAGGGCCTGAAGCCATTCTGCGATTTTGCGGCCAGCTCCCATAAAAACGAGTTGTAAAATGGAGGTTCAGGGCACTGCAATTCACAAACCTGCAGAGTTATAAATGATAACTGTCGTCCACAAATATATTGAGGGAAGGCAAAGAAGAGGATTTGAAATCAAGGCAGAATTGCAGGAAACAGATTTCAGGAGGTAGATTCGAATCGCATTTAAAGCACATGAAAAGCGGCAAAACGTTGACAATGATGCCCTTGGCCAAAAAGGGCGTATGCGTTTTTTCCTGAATATATTCAGGAAAAAACGCATACGCCCTTTTTGGCCAACCAAGCAACCTGGAAAGGCAAATCAGCGCTACAAAGAAGTCTCGCTTCCCATCGGTCAAAAGGGCCATGCTGAAAAAAGTGTCAAAACCAGAAATGCAGGACAGGCCATGGAGAAATGGGAGCCTTGCTACACTGATGGGCGGGATGTAAATTGCCAAGAGCCACTCTGGAGAAGTGTCCGGTGAGTCCTGAAACATCTGGAAAACACAGCTTAGAGAGCATAGGGCACTTCCACTCATGGGGGTATAAATTGGGAAAATTAAAAATCAGCAAGACACAAGCACCCCAAAGTTTAGGGCTGCTCTGTTGACCAGGACCTCCACTTCATTCCACCTTAAATATCCCAGGAAAGAGAAAAATGGATAAAGAAGTTGTGGTCCTTATGTACAATGGAATATCACTCAGCCAGGAAATCAATGTCGTAAGGTTAGTAGCAGCATGATGAGTGGATTTAGGTACGACGATTCTAAGTGAAATAAGTCACACAGAAAAGGACACTTCTCATAAGGTATCACTTTTAGAGGGAATGTAAAAACCGTTACACTTGAACTGAATTACAAAACAGAACAGAGTCACACATGCAGAAAACACACTATGGCTGCTTAACGGGAAAGGTGAGGTGGGGTGATACATAAAACAAGGGTATCAAATTAGCTCAGATACCGTTCCATAAACCCAATATGTAATAGACAAGACCTACTCCTTGCTCAGAGAACTGGACTCAACACGCCCTATTCACCGCACAAGAATATATCTGACTAATAATAATCGTAAAACCTATGTATTGATATCTCTCTGTTAGTGTGTCAAGTGGGTGTAAAGCGGCATAAACACAGCAGTGAAAAGCAGCTAAACCCCATTATAAAAATAAATTACTTTGAAATATCCATGAAACAAAGACAGTGAAAGAGAGAGAAATTCTTACACAATGCGTTCAGGGGCTGTGATGCAACCTGGATTGACCATATCTAGACACACAGCTGGATGAGACATAAGGGTGGACACTCTTGGGGCTGAGAGGTTTGGTGAGGTTGGGTGAGCAAACGCAGACCCTTTAAAGGAATACTGCGTGGTACCCATCGCATGGGTCCCAAATCTCCAGGTTCAAGGGCATCTTCCTACATCAAAAACATGCATGAGAAACCCAGAAGATGGTACACCGTGTGATGGGGAAAGGTTTCTAAAACGCACCTCATTTCTCATCTCCTTGTGCCCGGGTTCGCCATTCCAGCCGCTTTACTAGCAAGCTCCCTACTTGGAGCATCAGCACCTTTAACCACCTGTTCCGTACAGGTTGCAATTTGTCCTGAGGATAAACGGGAAGACGTGGAACCAACGAGAGACTAGCTCTTGGTGTTGGGACAGGCACAGGTCACTCTATTTTCCCATCAGAAAGAAGAATTAACCACAGGCTCAGCCTGACCCCCGGAACCAGAACAGGGCCTGAAGCCATTCTGCGATTTTGCGGCCAGCTCCCATAAAAACGAGTTGTAAAATGGAGGTTCAGGGCACTGCAATTCACAAACGTGCAGAGTTATAAATGAGAACTCTCGCCCACAAATATATTGAGGGAAGGCAAAGAAGAGGATTTGAAATCAAGGCAGAATTGCAGGAAACAGATTTCAGGAGGTAGATACGAATCGCCTTTAAAGCACATGAAAAGCGGCAAAACGTTGACAATGATGCCCTTGGCCAAAAAGGGCGTATGCGTTTTTTCCTGAATATATTCAGGAAAAAACGCATACGCCCTTTTTGGCCAACCAAGCAACCTGGAAAGGCAAATCAGCGCTACAGAGAAGTCTCGCTTCCCATCGGTCAAAAGGGCCATGCTGAAAAAAGTGTCAAAACCAGAAATGCAGGACAGGCCATGGAGAAATGGGAGCCTTGCTACACTGATGGGCGGGATGTAAATTGCCAACAGCCACTCTGGAGAAGTGTACGGTGTGTCCTGAAACATCTGAAAAACACAGCTTAGAGAGCATAGGGCACTTCCACTCATGGGGGTATAAATTGGGAAAATGAAAAATCAGCAAGACACAAGCACCCCAAAGTTGAGCGCTGCTCTGTTGACAAGGACCTCCACTTCATTCCACCTTAAATATCCCAGGAAAGAGAAAAATGGATAAAGAAGTTGTGGTCCTTATGTACAATGGAATATCACTCAGCCATGAAATCAATGTCATAAGGTTAGTAGCAGCATGATGAGTGGATTTAGGTACGACGATTCTAAGTGAAATAAGTCACACAGAAAAGGACACTTCTCATAAGGTATCACTTTTAGAGGGAATGTAAAAACCGTTACACTTGAACTGAATTACAAAACAGAACAGAGTCACACATGCAGAAAACACACTATGGCTGCTTAACGGGAAAGGTGAGGTGGGGTGATACATAAAACAAGGGTATCAAATTAGCTCAGATACCATTCCATAAACCCAATATGTAGTAGACAAGACCTACTCCTTGCTCAGAGAACTGGACTCAACACGCCCTATTCACCGCACAAGAATATATCTGACTAATAATAATCGTAAAACCTATGTATTGATATCTCTCTGTTAGTGTGTCAAGTGGGTGTAAAGCGGCATAAACACAGCAGTGAAAAGCAGCTAAACCCCATTATAAAAATAAATTACTTTGAAACACCCATGAAACAAAGACAGTGAAAGAGAGAGAAATTCTTACACAATGCGTTCAGGGGCTGTGATGCAACCTGGATTGACCATATCTAGACGCACAGCTGGATGAGGCATAAGGGTGGACACTCTTGGGGCTGAGAGGTTTGGTGAGGTTGGGTGAGCAAACGCAGACCCTTTAAAGGAATACTGCGTGGTACCCATCGCATGGGTCCCAAATCTCCAGGTTCAAGGGCATCTTCCTACATCAAAAACATGCATGAGAAACCCAGAAGATGGTACACCGTGTGATGGGGAAAGGTTTCTAAAACGCACCTCATTTCTCATCTCCTTGTGCCCGGGTTCGCCATTCCTGCCACTTTACTAGCAAACTCCCGACTTGGAGCATCAGCACCTTTAACCTCCTGTTCCATACAGGTTGCAATTTGTCCTGAGGATAAACGGGAAGACGTGGAACCAACGAGAGACTAGCTCTTGGTGTTGGGACAGGCACAGGTCACTCTATTTTCCCATCAGAAAGAAGAATTAACCACAGGCTCAGCCTGCCCCCCGGAACCAGAACAGGGCCTGAAGCCATTCTGCGATTTTGCGGCCAGCTCCCATAAAAACGAGTTGTAAAATGGAGGTTCAGGGCACTGCAATTCACAAACCTGCAGAGTTATAAATGATAACTGTCGTCCACAAATATATTGAGGGAAGGCAAAGAAGAGGATTTGAAATCAAGGCAGAATTGCAGGAAACAGATTTCAGGAGGTAGATTCGAATCGCCTTTAAAGCACATGAAAAGCGGCAAAACATTGACAATGATGCCCTTGGCCATAAAGGGCGTATGCGTTTTTTCCTGAGTATATTCAGGAAAAAACGCATACGCCCTTTTTGGCCAACCAAGCAACCTGGAAAGGCAAATCAGCGCTACAAAGAAGTCTCGCTTCCCATCGGTCAAAAGGGCCATGCTGAAAAAAGTGTCAAAACCAGAAATGCAGGACAGGCCATGGAGAAATGGGAGCCTTGCTACACTGATGGGCGGGATGTACATTGCCAAGAGCCACTCTGGAGAAGTGTCCGGTGAGTCCTGAAACATCTGAAAAACACAGCTTAGAGAGCATAGGGCACTTCCACTCATGGGGGTATAAATTGGGAAAATTAAAAATCAGCAAGACACAAGCACCCCAAAGTTTAGGGCTGCTCTGTTGACCAGGACCTCCACTTCATTCCACCTTAAATATCCCAGGAAAGAGAAAAATGGATAAAGAAGTTGTGGTCCTTATGTACAATGGAATATCACTCAGCCAGGAAATCAATGTCGTAAGGTTAGTAGCAGCATGATGAGTGGATTTAGGTATGACGATTCTAAGTGAAATAAGTCACACAGAAAAGGACACTACTCATAAGGTATCACTGATAGAGGGAATGTAAAAACCGTTACACTTGAACTGAATTACAAAACAGAACAGAGTCACACATGCAGAAAACACACTATGGCTGCTTAACGGGAAAGGTGAGGTGGGGTGATACATAAAACAAGGGTATCAAATTAGCTCAGATACCGTTCCATAAACCCAATATGTAATAGACAAGACCTACTCCTTGCTCAGAGAACTGGACTCAACACGCCCTATTCACCGCACAAGAATATATCTGACTAATAATAATCGTAAAACCTATGTATTGATATCTCTCTGTTAGTGTGTCAAGTGGGTGTAAAGCGGCATAAACACAGCAGTGAAAAGCAGCTAAACCCCATTATAAAAATAAATTACTTTGAAACACCCATGAAACAAAGACAGTGAAAGAGAGAGAAATTCTTACACAATGCGTTCAGGGGCTGTGATGCAACCTGGATTGACCATATCTAGACGCAAAGCTGGATGAGACATAAGGGTGGACACTCTTGGGGCTGAGAGGTTTGGTGAGGTTGGGTGAGCAAACGCAGACCCTTTAAAGGAATACTGCGTGGTACCCATCGCATGGGTCCCAAATCTCCAGGTTCAAGGGCATCTTCCTACATCAAAAACATGCATGAGAAACCCAGAAGATGGTACACCGTGTGATGGTGAAAGGTTTCTAAAACGCACCTCATTTCTCATCTCCTTGTGCCCGGGTTCGCCATTCCTGCCACTTTACTAGCAAGCTCCCGACTTGGAGCATCAGCACCTTTAACCTCCTGTTCCATACAGGTTGCAATTTGTCCTGAGGATAAACGGGAAGACGTGGAACCAACGAGAGACTAGCTCTTGGTGTTGGGACAGGCACAGGTCACTCTATTTTCCCATCAGAAAGAAGAATTAACCACAGGCTCAGCCTGCCCCCCGGAACCAGAACAGGGCCTGAAGCCATTCTGCGATTTTGCGGCCAGCTCCCATAAAAACGAGTTGTAAAATGGAGGTTCAGGGCACTGCAATTCACAAACCTGCAGAGTTATAAATGATAACTCCCGTCCACAAATATATTGAGGGAAGGCAAAGAAGAGGATTTGAAATCAAGGCAGAATTGCAGGAAACAGATTTCAGGAGGTAGATACGAATCGCCTTTAAAGCACATGAAAAGCGGCAAAACGTTGACAATGATGCCCTTGGCCAAAAAGGGCGTATGCGTTTTTTCCTGAATATATTCAGGAAAAAACGCATACGCCCTTTTTGGCCAACCAAGCAACCTGGAAAGGCAAATCAGCGCTACAAAGAAGTCTCGCTTCCCATCGGTCAAAAGGGCCATGCTGAAAAAAGTGTCAAAACCAGAAATGCAGGACAGGCCATGGAGAAATGGGAGCCTTGCTACACTGATGGGCGGGATGTAAATTGCCAAGAGCCACTCTGGAGAAGTGTCCGGTGAGTCCTGAAACATCTGAAAAACACAGCTTAGAGAGCATAGGGCACTTCCACTCATAGGGGTATAAATTGGGAAAATTAAAAATCAGCAAGACACAAGCACCCCAAAGTTTAGGGCTGCTCTGTTGACCAGGACCTCCACTTCATTCCACCTTAAATATCCCAGGAAAGAGAAAAATGGATAAAGAAGTTGTGGTCCTTATGTACAATGGAATATCACTCAGCCAGGAAATCAATGTCGTAAGGTTAGTAGCAGCATGATGAGTGGATTTAGGTACGACGATTCTAAGTGAAATAAGTCACACAGAAAAGGACACTTCTCATAAGGTATCACTGATAGAGGGAATGTAAAAACCGTTACACTTGAACTGAATTACAAAACAGAACAGAGTCACACATGCAGAAAACACACTATGGCTGCTTAACGGGAAAGGTGAGGTGGGGTGATACATAAAACAAGGGTATCAAATTAGCTCAGATACCGTTCCATAAACCCAATATGTAATAGACAAGACCTACTCCTTGCTCAGAGAACTGGACTCAACACGCCCTATTCACCGCACAAGAATATATCTGACTAATAATAATCGTAAAACCTATGTATTGATATCTCTCTGTTAGTGTGTCAAGTGGGTGTAAAGCGGCATAAACACAGCAGTGAAAAGCAGCTAAACCCCATTATAAAAATAAATTACTTTGAAACACCCATGAAACAAAGACAGTGAAAGAGAGAGAAATTCTTACACAATGCGTTCAGGGGCTGTGATGCAACCTGGATTGACCATATCTAGACGCACAGCTGGATGAGACATAAGGGTGGACACTCTTGGGGCTGAGAGGTTTGGTGAGGTTGGGTGAGCAAACGCAGACCCTTTAAAGGAATACTGCGTGGTACCCATCGCATGGGTCCCAAATCTCCAGGTTCAAGGGCATCTTCCTACATCAAAAACATGCATGAGAAACCCAGAAGATGGTACACCGTGTGATGGGGAAAGGTTTCTAAAACGCACCTCATTTCTCATCTCCTTGTGCCCGGGTTCGCCATTCCAGCCGCTTTACTAGCAAGCTCCCTACTTGGAGCATCAGCACCTTTAACCTCCTGTTCCATACAGGTTGCAATTTGTCCTGAGGATAAACGGGAAGACGTGGAACCAACGAGAGACTAGCTCTTGGTGTTGGGACAGGCACAGGTCACTCTATTTTCCCATCAGAAAGAAGAATTAACCACAGGCTCAGCCTGCCCCCCGGAACCAGAACAGGGCCTGAAGCCATTCTGCGATTTTGCGGCCAGCTCCCATAAAAACGAGTTGTAAAATGGAGGTTCAGGGCACTGCAATTCACAAACCTGCAGAGTTATAAATGATAACTGTCGTCCACAAATATATTGAGGGAAGGCAAAGAAGAGGATTTGAAATCAAGGCAGAATTGCAGGAAACAGATTTCAGGAGGTAGATTCGAATCGCATTTAAAGCACATGAAAAGCGGCAAAACGTTGACAATGATGCCCTTGGCCAAAAAGGGCGTATGCGTTTTTTCCTGAATATATTCAGGAAAAAACGCATACGCCCTTTTTGGCCAACCAAGCAACCTGGAAAGGCAAATCAGCGCTACAAAGAAGTCTCGCTTCCCATCGGTCAAAAGGGCCATGCTGAAAAAAGTGTCAAAACCAGAAATGCAGGACAGGCCATGGAGAAATGGGAGCCTTGCTACACTGATGGGCGGGATGTAAATTGCCAAGAGCCACTCTGGAGAAGTGTCCGGTGAGTCCTGAAACATCTGAAAAACACAGCTTAGAGAGCATAGGGCACTTCCACTCATGGGGGTATAAATTGGGAAAATTAAAAATCAGCAAGACACAAGCACCCCAAAGTTTAGGGCTGCTCTGTTGACCAGGACCTCCACTTCATTCCACCTTAAATATCCCAGGAAAGAGAAAAATGGATAAAGAAGTTGTGGTCCTTATGTACAATGGAATATCACTCAGCCAGGAAATCAATGTCGTAAGGTTAGTAGCAGCATGATGAGTGGATTTAGGTACGACGATTCTAAGTGAAATAAGTCACACAGAAAAGGACACTTCTCATAAGGTATCACTGATAGAGGGAATGTAAAAACCGTTACACTTGAACTGAATTACAAAACAGAACAGAGTCACACATGCAGAAAACACACTATGGCTGCTTAACGGGAAAGGTGAGGTGGGGTGATACATAAAACAAGGGTATCAAATTAGCTCAGATACCGTTCCATAAACCCAATATGTAATAGACAAGACCTACTCCTTGCTCAGAGAACTGGACTCAACACGCCCTATTCACCGCACAAGAATATATCTGACTAATAATAATCGTAAAACCTATGTATTGATATCTCTCTGTTAGTGTGTCAAGTGGGTGTAAAGCGGCATAAACACAGCAGTGAAAAGCAGCTAAACCCCATTATAAAAATAAATTACTTTGAAATATCCATGAAACAAAGACAGTGAAAGAGAGAGAAATTCTTACACAATGCGTTCAGGGGCTGTGATGCAACCTGGATTGACCATATCTAGACACACAGCTGGATGAGACATAAGGTTGGACACTCTTGGGGCTGAGAGGTTTGGTGAGGTTGGGTGAGCAAACGCAGACCCTTTAAAGGAATACTGCGTGGTACCCATCGCATGGGTCCCAAATCTCCAGGTTCAAGGGCATCTTCCTACATCAAAAACATGCATGAGAAACCCAGAAGATGGTACACCGTGTGATGGGGAAAGGTTTCTAAAACGCACCTCATTTCTCATCTCCTTGTGCCCGGGTTCGCCATTCCAGCCGCTTTACTAGCAAGCTCCCTACTTGGAGCATCAGCACCTTTAACCTCCTGTTCCGTACAGGTTGCAATTTGTCCTGAGGATAAACGGGAAGACGTGGAACCAACGAGAGACTAGCTCTTGGTGTTGGGACAGGCACAGGTCACTCTATTTTCCCATCAGAAAGAAGAATTAACCACAGGCTCAGCCTGACCCCCGGAACCAGAACAGGGCCTGAAGCCATTCTGCGATTTTGCGGCCAGCTCCCATAAAAACGAGTTGTAAAATGGAGGTTCAGGGCACTGCAATTCACAAACGTGCAGAGTTATAAATGAGAACTCTCGCCCACAAATATATTGAGGGAAGGCAAAGAAGAGGATTTGAAATCAAGGCAGAATTGCAGGAAACAGATTTCAGGAGGTAGATACGAATCGCCTTTAAAGCACATGAAAAGCGGCAAAACGTTGACAATGATGCCCTTGGCCAAAAAGGGCGTATGCGTTTTTTCCTGAATATATTCAGGAAAAAACGCATACGCCCTTTTTGGCCAACCAAGCAACCTGGAAAGGCAAATCAGCGCTACAGAGAAGTCTCGCTTCCCATCGGTCAAAAGGGCCATGCTGAAAAAAGTGTCAAAACCAGAAATGCAGGACAGGCCATGGAGAAATGGGAGCCTTGCTACACTGATGGGCGGGATGTAAATTGCCAACAGCCACTCTGGAGAAGTGTACGGTGTGTCCTGAAACATCTGAAAAACACAGCTTAGAGAGCATAGGGCACTTCCACTCATGGGGGTATAAATTGGGAAAATGAAAAATCAGCAAGACACAAGCACCCCAAAGTTGAGCGCTGCTCTGTTGACAAGGACCTCCACTTCATTCCACCTTAAATATCCCAGGAAAGAGAAAAATGGATAAAGAAGTTGTGGTCCTTATGTACAATGGAATATCACTCAGCCATGAAATCAATGTCATAAGGTTAGTAGCAGCATGATGAGTGGATTTAGGTACGACGATTCTAAGTGAAATAAGTCACACAGAAAAGGACACTTCTCATAAGGTATCACTTTTAGAGGGAATGTAAAAACCGTTACACTTGAACTGAATTACAAAACAGAACAGAGTCACACATGCAGAAAACACACTATGGCTGCTTAACGGGAAAGGTGAGGTGGGGTGATACATAAAACAAGGGTATCAAATTAGCTCAGATACCATTCCATAAACCCAATATGTAGTAGACAAGACCTACTCCTTGCTCAGAGAACTGGACTCAACACGCCCTATTCACCGCACAAGAATATATCTGACTAATAATAATCGTAAAACCTATGTATTGATATCTCTCTGTTAGTGTGTCAAGTGGGTGTAAAGCGGCATAAACACAGCAGTGAAAAGCAGCTAAACCCCATTATAAAAATAAATTACTTTGAAACACCCATGAAACAAAGACAGTGAAAGAGAGAGAAATTCTTACACAATGCGTTCAGGGGCTGTGATGCAACCTGGATTGACCATATCTAGACGCACAGCTGGATGAGGCATAAGGGTGGACACTCTTGGGGCTGAGAGGTTTGGTGAGGTTGGGTGAGCAAACGCAGACCCTTTAAAGGAATACTGCGTGGTACCCATCGCATGGGTCCCAAATCTCCAGGTTCAAGGGCATCTTCCTACATCAAAAACATGCATGAGAAACCCAGAAGATGGTACACCGTGTGATGGGGAAAGGTTTCTAAAACGCACCTCATTTCTCATCTCCTTGTGCCCGGGTTCGCCATTCCTGCCACTTTACTAGCAAACTCCCGACTTGGAGCATCAGCACCTTTAACCTCCTGTTCCATACAGGTTGCAATTTGTCCTGAGGATAAACGGGAAGACGTGGAACCAACGAGAGACTAGCTCTTGGTGTTGGGACAGGCACAGGTCACTCTATTTTCCCATCAGAAAGAAGAATTAACCACAGGCTCAGCCTGCCCCCCGGAACCAGAACAGGGCCTGAAGCCATTCTGCGATTTTGCGGCCAGCTCCCATAAAAACGAGTTGTAAAATGGAGGTTCAGGGCACTGCAATTCACAAACCTGCAGAGTTATAAATGATAACTGTCGTCCACAAATATATTGAGGGAAGGCAAAGAAGAGGATTTGAAATCAAGGCAGAATTGCAGGAAACAGATTTCAGGAGGTAGATTCGAATCGCCTTTAAAGCACATGAAAAGCGGCAAAACATTGACAATGATGCCCTTGGCCATAAAGGGCGTATGCGTTTTTTCCTGAGTATATTCAGGAAAAAACGCATACGCCCTTTTTGGCCAACCAAGCAACCTGGAAAGGCAAATCAGCGCTACAAAGAAGTCTCGCTTCCCATCGGTCAAAAGGGCCATGCTGAAAAAAGTGTCAAAACCAGAAATGCAGGACAGGCCATGGAGAAATGGGAGCCTTGCTACACTGATGGGCGGGATGTACATTGCCAAGAGCCACTCTGGAGAAGTGTCCGGTGAGTCCTGAAACATCTGAAAAACACAGCTTAGAGAGCATAGGGCACTTCCACTCATGGGGGTATAAATTGGGAAAATTAAAAATCAGCAAGACACAAGCACCCCAAAGTTTAGGGCTGCTCTGTTGACCAGGACCTCCACTTCATTCCACCTTAAATATCCCAGGAAAGAGAAAAATGGATAAAGAAGTTGTGGTCCTTATGTACAATGGAATATCACTCAGCCAGGAAATCAATGTCGTAAGGTTAGTAGCAGCATGATGAGTGGATTTAGGTATGACGATTCTAAGTGAAATAAGTCACACAGAAAAGGACACTACTCATAAGGTATCACTGATAGAGGGAATGTAAAAACCGTTACACTTGAACTGAATTACAAAACAGAACAGAGTCACACATGCAGAAAACACACTATGGCTGCTTAACGGGAAAGGTGAGGTGGGGTGATACATAAAACAAGGGTATCAAATTAGCTCAGATACCGTTCCATAAACCCAATATGTAATAGACAAGACCTACTCCTTGCTCAGAGAACTGGACTCAACACGCCCTATTCACCGCACAAGAATATATCTGACTAATAATAATCGTAAAACCTATGTATTGATATCTCTCTGTTAGTGTGTCAAGTGGGTGTAAAGCGGCATAAACACAGCAGTGAAAAGCAGCTAAACCCCATTATAAAAATAAATTACTTTGAAACACCCATGAAACAAAGACAGTGAAAGAGAGAGAAATTCTTACACAATGCGTTCAGGGGCTGTGATGCAACCTGGATTGACCATATCTAGACGCACAGCTGGATGAGACATAAGGGTGGACACTCTTGGGGCTGAGAGGTTTGGTGAGGTTGGGTGAGCAAACGCAGACCCTTTAAAGGAATACTGCGTGGTACCCATCGCATGGGTCCCAAATCTCCAGGTTCAAGGGCATCTTCCTACATCAAAAACATGCATGAGAAACCCAGAAGATGGTACACCGTGTGATGGGGAAAGGTTTCTAAAACGCACCTCATTTCTCATCTCCTTGTGCCCGGGTTCGCCATTCCAGCCGCTTTACTAGCAAGCTCCCTACTTGGAGCATCAGCACCTTTAACCTCCTGTTCCATACAGGTTGCAATTTGTCCTGAGGATAAACGGGAAGACGTGGAACCAACGAGAGACTAGCTCTTGGTGTTGGGACAGGCACAGGTCACTCTATTTTCCCATCAGAAAGAAGAATTAACCACAGGCTCAGCCTGCCCCCCGGAACCAGAACAGGGCCTGAAGCCATTCTGCGATTTTGCGGCCAGCTCCCATAAAAACGAGTTGTAAAATGGAGGTTCAGGGCACTGCAATTCACAAACCTGCAGAGTTATAAATGATAACTGTCGTCCACAAATATATTGAGGGAAGGCAAAGAAGAGGATTTGAAATCAAGGCAGAATTGCAGGAAACAGATTTCAGGAGGTAGATTCGAATCGCATTTAAAGCACATGAAAAGCGGCAAAACGTTGACAATGATGCCCTTGGCCAAAAAGGGCGTATGCGTTTTTTCCTGAATATATTCAGGAAAAAACGCATACGCCCTTTTTGGCCAACCAAGCAACCTGGAAAGGCAAATCAGCGCTACAAAGAAGTCTCGCTTCCCATCGGTCAAAAGGGCCATGCTGAAAAAAGTGTCAAAACCAGAAATGCAGGACAGGCCATGGAGAAATGGGAGCCTTGCTACACTGATGGGCGGGATGTAAATTGCCAAGAGCCACTCTGGAGAAGTGTCCGGTGAGTCCTGAAACATCTGAAAAACACAGCTTAGAGAGCATAGGGCACTTCCACTCATGGGGGTATAAATTGGGAAAATTAAAAATCAGCAAGACACAAGCACCCCAAAGTTTAGGGCTGCTCTGTTGACCAGGACCTCCACTTCATTCCACCTTAAATATCCCAGGAAAGAGAAAAATGGATAAAGAAGTTGTGGTCCTTATGTACAATGGAATATCACTCAGCCAGGAAATCAATGTCGTAAGGTTAGTAGCAGCATGATGAGTGGATTTAGGTACGACGATTCTAAGTGAAATAAGTCACACAGAAAAGGACACTTCTCATAAGGTATCACTGATAGAGGGAATGTAAAAACCGTTACACTTGAACTGAATTACAAAACAGAACAGAGTCACACATGCAGAAAACACACTATGGCTGCTTAACGGGAAAGGTGAGGTGGGGTGATACATAAAACAAGGGTATCAAATTAGCTCAGATACCGTTCCATAAACCCAATATGTAATAGACAAGACCTACTCCTTGCTCAGAGAACTGGACTCAACACGCCCTATTCACCGCACAAGAATATATCTGACTAATAATAATCGTAAAACCTATGTATTGATATCTCTCTGTTAGTGTGTCAAGTGGGTGTAAAGCGGCATAAACACAGCAGTGAAAAGCAGCTAAACCCCATTATAAAAATAAATTACTTTGAAACACCCATGAAACAAAGACAGTGAAAGAGAGAGAAATTCTTACACAATGCGTTCAGGGGCTGTGATGCAACCTGGATTGACCATATCTAGACGCACAGCTGGATGAGACATAAGGGTGGACACTCTTGGGGCTGAGAGGTTTGGTGAGGTTGGGTGAGCAAACGCAGACCCTTTAAAGGAATACTGCGTGGTACCCATCGCATGGGTCCCAAATCTCCAGGTTCAAGGGCATCTTCCTACATCAAAAACATGCATGAGAAACCCAGAAGATGGTACACCGTGTGATGGGGAAAGGTTTCTAAAACGCACCTCATTTCTCATCTCCTTGTGCCCAGGTTCGCCATTCCAGCCGCTTTACTAGCAAGCTCCCTACTTGGAGCATCAGCACCTTTAACCTCCTGTTCCATACAGGTTGCAATTTGTCCTGAGGATAAACGGGAAGACGTGGAACCAACGAGAGACTAGCTCTTGGTGTTGGGACAGGCACAGGTCACTCTATTTTCCCATCAGAAAGAAGAATTAACCACAGGCTCAGCCTGCCCCCCGGAACCAGAACAGGGCCTGAAGCCATTCTGCGATTTTGCGGCCAGCTCCCATAAAAACGAGTTGTAAAATGGAGGTTCAGGGCACTGCAATTCACAAACCTGCAGAGTTATAAATGATAACTCTCGTCCACAAATATATTGAGGGAAGGCAAAGAAGAGGATTTGAAATCAAGGCAGAATTGCAGGAAACAGATTTCAGGAGGTAGATACGAATCGCCTTTAAAGCACATGAAAAGCGGCAAAACGTTGACAATGATGCCCTTGGCCAAAAAGGGCGTATGCGTTTTTTCCTGAATATATTCAGGAAAAAACGCATACGCCCTTTTTGGCCAACCAAGCCACCTGGAAAGGCAAATCAGCGCTACAAAGAAGTCTCGCTTCCCATCGGTCAAAAGGGCCATGCTGAAAAAAGTGTCAAAACCAGAAATGCAGGACAGGCCATGGAGAAATGGGAGCCTTGCTACACTGATGGGCGGGATGTAAATTGCCAAGAGCCACTCTGGAGAAGTGTACGGTGAGTCCTGAAACATCTGAAAAACACAGCTTAGAGAGCATAGGGCACTTCCACTCATGGGGGTATAAATTGGGAAAATTAAAAATCAGCAAGACACAAGCACCCCAAAGTTTAGGGCTGCTCTGTTGACCAGGACCTCCACTTCATTCCACCTTAAATATCCCAGGAAAGAGAAAAATGGATAAAGAAGTTGTGGTCCTTATGTACAATGGAATATCACTCAGCCATGAAATCAATGTCGTAAGGTAAGTAGCAGCATGATGAGTGGATTTAGGTACGACGATTCTAAGTGAAATAAGTCACACAGAAAAGGACACTTCTCATAAGGTATCACTGATAGAGGGAATGTAAAAACCGTTACACTTGAACTGAATTACAAAACAGAACAGAGTCACACATGCAGAAAACACACTATGGCTGCTTAACGGGAAAGGTGAGGTGGGGTGATACATAAAACAAGGGTATCAAATTAGCTCAGATACCGTTCCATAAACCCAATATGTAATAGACAAGACCTACTCCTGGCTCAGAGAACTGGACTCAACACGCCCTATTCACCGCACAAGAATATATCTGACTAATAATAATCGTAAAACCTATGTATTGATATCTCTCTGTTAGTGTGTCAAGTGGGTGTAAAGCGGCATAAACACAGCAGTGAAAAGCAGCTAAACCCCATTATAAAAATAAATTACTTTGAAACACCCATGAAACAAAGACAGTGAAAGAGAGAGAAATTCTTACACAATGCGTTCAGGGGCTGTGATGCAACCTGGATTGACCATATCTAGACGCACAGCTGGATGAGACATAAGGGTGGACACTCTTGGGGCTGAGAGGTTTGGTGAGGTTGGGTGAGCAAACGCAGACCCTTTAAAGGAATACTGCGTGGTACCCATCGCATGGGTCCCAAATCTCCAGGTTCAAGGGCATCTTCCTACATCAAAAACATGCATGAGAAACCCAGAAGATGGTACACCATGTGATGGGGAAAGGTTTCTAAAACGCACCTCATTTCTCATCTCCTTGTGCCCGGGTTCGCCATTCCAGCCGCTTTACTAGCAAGCTCCCTACTTGGAGCATCAGCACCTTTAACCTCCTGTTCCATACAGGTTGCAATTTGTCCTGAGGATAAACGGGAAGACGTGGAACCAACGAGAGACTAGCTCTTGGTGTTGGGACAGGCACAGGTCACTCTATTTTCCCATCAGAAAGAAGAATTAACCACAGGCTCAGCCTGCCCCCCGGAACCAGAACAGGGCCTGAAGCCATTCTGCGATTTTGCGGCCAGCTCCCATAAAAACGAGTTGTAAAATGGAGGTTCAGGGCACTGCAATTCACAAACCTGCAGAGTTATAAATGATAACTGTCGTCCACAAATATATTGAGGGAAGGCAAAGAAGAGGATTTGAAATCAAGGCAGAATTGCAGGAAACAGATTTCAGGAGGTAGATTCGAATCGCCTTTAAAGCACATGAAAAGCGGGAAAACGTTCACAATGATGCCCTTGGCCAAAAAGGGCGTATGCGTTTTTTCCTGAATATATTCAGGAAAAAACGCATACGCCCTTTTTGGCCAACCAAGCAACCTGGAAAGGCAAATCAGCGCTACAAAGAAGTCTCGCTTCCCATCGGTCAAAAGGGCCATGCTGAAAAAAGTGTCAAAACCAGAAATGCAGGACAGGCCATGGAGAAATGGGAGCCTTGCTACACTGATGGGCGGGATGTAAATTGCCAAGAGCCACTCCGGAGAAGTGTCCGGTGAGTCCTGAAACATCTGAAAAACACAGCGTAGAGAGCATAGGGCACTTCCACTCATGGGGGTATAAATTGGGAAAATTAAAAATCAGCAAGACACAAGCACCCCAAAGTTTAGGGCTGCTCTGTTGACCAGGACCTCCACTTCATTCCACCTTAAATATCCCAGGAAAGAGAAAAATGGATAAAGAAGTTGTGGTCCTTATGTACAATGGAATATCACTCAGCCAGGAAATCAATGTCGTAAGGTTAGTAGCAGCATGATGAGTGGATTTAGGTACGACGATTCTAAGTGAAATAAGTCACACAGAAAAGGACACTTCTCATAAGGTATCACTGATAGAGGGAATGTAAAAACCGTTACACTTGAACTGAACTACAAAACAGAACAGAGTCACACATGCAGAAAACACACTATGGCTGCTTAACGGGAAAGGTGAGGTGGGGTGATACATAAAACAAGGGTATCAAATTAGCTCAGATACCGTTCCATAAACCCAATATGTAATAGACAAGACCTACTCCTTGCTCAGAGAACTGGACTCAACACGCCCTATTCACCGCACAAGAATATATCTGACTAATAATAATCGTAAAACCTATGTATTGATATCTCTCTGTTAGTGTGTCAAGTGGGTGTAAAGCGGCATAAACACAGCAGTGAAAAGCAGCTAAACCCCATTATAAAAATAAATTACTTTGAAACACCCATGAAACAAAGACAGTGAAAGAGAGAGAAATTCTTACACAATGCGTTCAGGGGCTGTGATGCAACCTGGATTGACCATATCTAGACACACAGCTGGATGAGACATAAGGGTGGACACTCTTGGGGCTGAGAGGTTTGGTGAGGTTGGGTGAGCAAACGCAGACCCTTTAAAGGAATACTGCGTGGTACCCATCGCATGGGTCCCAAATCTCCAGGTTCAAGGGCATCTTCCTACATCAAAAACATGCATGAGAAACCCAGAAGATGGTACACCGTGTGATGGGGAAAGGTTTCTAAAACGCACCTCATTTCTCATCTCCTTGTGCCCGGGTTCGCCATTCCAGCCGCTTTACTAGCAAGCTCCCTACTTGGAGCATCAGCACCTTTAACCTCCTGTTCCGTACAGGTTGCAATTTGTCCTGAGGATAAACGGGAAGACGTGGAACCAACGAGAGACTAGCTCTTGGTGTTGGGACAGGCACAGGTCACTCTATTTTCCCATCAGAAAGAAGAATTAACCACAGGCTCAGCCTGACCCCCGGAACCAGAACAGGGCCTGAAGCCATTCTGCGATTTTGCGGCCAGCTCCCATAAAAACGAGTTGTAAAATGGAGGTTCAGGGCACTGCAATTCACAAACCTGCAGAGTTATAAATGATAACTGTCGTCCACAAATATATTGAGGGAAGGCAAAGAAGAAGATTTGAAATCAAGGCAGAATTGCACGAAACAGATTTCAGGAGGTAGATACGAATCGCCTTTAAAGCACATGAAAAGCGGCAAAACGTTGACAATGATGCCCTTGGCCAAAAAGGGCGTATGCGTTTTTTCCTGAATATATTCAGGAAAAAACGCATACGCCCTTTTTGGCCAACCAAGCCACCTGGAAAGGCAAATCAGCGCTACAAAGAAGTCTCGCTTCCCATCAGTCAAAAGGGCCATGCTGAAAAAAGTGTCAAAACCAGAAATGCAGGACAGGCCATGGAGAAATGGGAGCCTTGCTACACTGATGGGCGGGATGTAAATTGCCAAGAGCCACTCTGGAGAAGTGTCCGGTGAGTCCTGAAACATCTGAAAAACACAGCTTAGAGAGCATAGGGCACTTCCACTCATGGGGGTATAAATTGGGAAAATTAAAAATCAGCAAGACACAAGCACCCCAAAGTTTAGGGCTGCTCTGTTGACCAGGACCTCCACTTCATTCCACCTTAAATATCCCAGGAAAGAGAAAAATGGATAAAGAAGTTGTGGTCCTTATGTACAATGGAATATCACTCAGCCAGGAAATCAATGTCGTAAGGTTAGTAGCAGCATGATGAGTGGATTTAGGTACGACGATTCTAAGTGAAATAAGTCACACAGAAAAGGACACTTCTCATAAGGTATCACTGATAGAGGGAATGTAAAAACCGTTACACTTGAACTGAATTACAAAACAGAACAGAGTCACACATGCAGAAAACACACTATGGCTGCTTAACGGGAAAGGTGAGGTGGGGTGATACATAAAACAAGGGTATCAAATTAGCTCAGATACCGTTCCATAAACCCAATATGTAATAGACAAGACCTACTCCTTGCTCAGAGAACTGGACTCAACACGCCCTATTCACCGCACAAGAATATATCTGACTAATAATAATCGTAAAACCTATGTATTGATATCTCTCTGTTAGTGTGTCAAGTGGGTGTAAAGCGGCATAAACACAGCAGTGAAAAGCAGCTAAACCCCATTATAAAAATAAATTACTTTGAAACACCCATGAAACAAAGACAGTGAAAGAGAGAGAAATTCTTACACAATGCGTTCAGGGGCTGTGATGCAACCTGGATTGACCATATCTAGACGCAAAGCTGGATGAGACATAAGGGTGGACACTCTTGGGGCTGAGAGGTTTGGTGAGGTTGGGTGAGCAAACGCAGACCCTTTAAAGGAATACTGCGTGGTACCCATCGCATGGGTCCCAAATCTCCAGGTTCAAGGGCATCTTCCTACATCAAAAACATGCATGAGAAACCCAGAAGATGGTACACCGTGTGATGGGGAAAGGTTTCTAAAACGCACCTCATTTCTCATCTCCTTGTGCCCGGGTTCGCCATTCCTGCCACTTTACTAGCAAGCTCCCGACTTGGAGCATCAGCACCTTTAACCTCCTGTTCCATACAGGTTGCAATTTGTCCTGAGGATAAACGGGAAGACGTGGAACCAACGAGAGACTAGCTCTTGGTGTTGGGACAGGCACAGGTCACTCTATTTTCCCATCAGAAAGAAGAATTAACCACAGGCTCAGCCTGCCCCCCGGAACCAGAACAGGGCCTGAAGCCATTCTGCGATTTTGCGGCCAGCTCCCATAAAAACGAGTTGTAAAATGGAGGTTCAGGGCACTGCAATTCACAAACCTGCAGAGTTATAAATGATAACTCCCGTCCACAAATATATTGAGGGAAGGCAAAGAAGAGGATTTGAAATCAAGGCAGAATTGCAGGAAACAGATTTCAGGAGGTAGATACGAATCGCCTTTAAAGCACATGAAAAGCGGCAAAACGTTGACAATGATGCCCTTGGCCAAAAAGGGCGTATGCGTTTTTTCCTGAATATATTCAGGAAAAAACGCATACGCCCTTTTTGGCCAACCAAGCAACCTGGAAAGGCAAATCAGCGCTACAAAGAAGTCTCGCTTCCCATCGGTCAAAAGGGCCATGCTGAAAAAAGTGTCAAAACCAGAAATGCAGGACAGGCCATGGAGAAATGGGAGCCTTGCTACACTGATGGGCGGGATGTAAATTGCCAAGAGCCACTCTGGAGAAGTGTCCGGTGAGTCCTGAAACATCTGAAAAACACAGCTTAGAGAGCATAGGGCACTTCCACTCATGGGGGTATAAATTGGGAAAATTAAAAATCAGCAAGACACAAGCACCCCAAAGTTTAGGGCTGCTCTGTTGACCAGGACCTCCACTTCATTCCACCTTAAATATCCCAGGAAAGAGAAAAATGGATAAAGAAGTTGTGGTCCTTATGTACAATGGAATATCACTCAGCCAGGAAATCAATGTCGTAAGGTTAGTAGCAGCATGATGAGTGGATTTAGGTACGACGATTCTAAGTGAAATAAGTCACACAGAAAAGGACACTTCTCATAAGGTATCACTGATAGAGGGAATGTAAAAACCGTTACACTTGAACTGAATTACAAAACAGAACAGAGTCACACATGCAGAAAACACACTATGGCTGCTTAACGGGAAAGGTGAGGTGGGGTGATACATAAAACAAGGGTATCAAATTAGCTCAGATACCGTTCCATAAACCCAATATGTAATAGACAAGACCTACTCCTTGCTCAGAGAACTGGACTCAACACGCCCTATTCACCGCACAAGAATATATCTGACTAATAATAATCGTAAAACCTATGTATTGATATCTCTCTGTTAGTGTGTCAAGTGGGTGTAAAGCGGCATAAACACAGCAGTGAAAAGCAGCTAAACCCCATTATAAAAATAAATTACTTTGAAACACCCATGAAACAAAGACAGTGAAAGAGAGAGAAATTCTTACACAATGCGTTCAGGGGCTGTGATGCAAACTGGATTGACCATATCTAGACGCACAGCTGGATGAGACATAAGGGTGGACACTCTTGGGGCTGAGAGGTTTGTTGAGGTTGGGTGAGCAAACGCAGACCCTTTAAAGGAATACTGCGTGGTACCCATCGCATGGGTCCCAAATCTCCAGGTTCAAGGGCATCTTCCTACATCAAAAACATGCATGAGAAACCCAGAAGATGGTACACCGTGTGATGGGGAAAGGTTTCTAAAACGCACCTCATTTCTCATCTCCTTGTGCCCGGGTTCGCCATTCCAGCCGCTTTACTAGCAAGCTCCCTACTTGGAGCATCAGCACCTTTAACCTCCTGTTCCATACAGGTTGCAATTTGTCCTGAGGATAAACGGGAAGACGTGGAACCAACGAGAGACTAGCTCTTGGTGTTGGGACAGGCACAGGTCACTCTATTTTCCCATCAGAAAGAAGAATTAACCACAGGCTCAGCCTGACCCCCGGAACCAGAACAGGGCCTGAAGCCATTCTGCGATTTTGCGGCCAGCTCCCATAAAAACGAGTTGTAAAATGGAGGTTCAGGGCACTGCAATTCACAAACCTGCAGAGTTATAAATGATAACTGTCGTCCACAAATATACTGAGGGAAGGCAAAGAAGAGGATTTGAAATCAAGGCAGAATTGCAGGAAACAGATTTCAGGAGGTAGATTCAAATCGCCTTTAAAGCACATGAAAAGCGGCAAAACGTAGACAATGATGCCCTTGGCCAAAAAGGGCGTATGCGTTTTTTCCTGAATATATTCAGGAAAAAACGCATACGCCCTTTTTGGCCAACCAAGCAACCTGGAAAGGCAAATCAGCGCTACAAAGAAGTCTCGCTTCCCATCGGTCAAAAGGGCCATGCTGAAAAAAGTGTCAAAACCAGAAATGCAGGACAGGCCATGGAGAAATGGGAGCCTTGCTACACTGATGGGCGGGATGTAAATTGCCAAGAGCCACTCTGGAGAAGTGTCCGGTGAGTCCTGAAACATCTGAAAAACACAGCTTAGAGAGCATAGGGCACTTCCACTCATGGGGGTATAAATTGGGAAAATTAAAAATCAGCAAGACACAAGCACCCCAAAGTTTAGGGCTGCTCTGTTGACCAGGACCTCCACTTCATTCCACCTTAAATATCCCAGGAAAGAGAAACATGGATAAAGAAGTTGTGGTCCTTATGTACATTGGAATATCACTCAGCCAGGAAATCAATGTCGTAAGGTTAGTAGCAGCATGATGAGTGGATTTAGGTACGACGATTCTAAGTGAAATAAGTCACACAGAAAAGGACACTTCTCATAAGGTATCACTGATAGAGGGAATGTAAAAACCGTTACACTTGAACTGAATTACAAAACAGAAAAGAGTCACACATGCAGAAAACACACTATGGCTGCTTAACGGGAAAGGTGAGGTGGGGTGATACATAAAACAAGGGTATCAAATTAGCTCAGATACCGTTCCATAAACCCAATATGTAATAGACAAGACCTACTCCTTGCTCAGAGAACTGGACTCAACACGCCCTATTCACCGCACAAGAATATATCTGACTAATAATAATCGTAAAACCTATGTATTGATATCTCTCTGTTAGTGTGTCAAGTGGGTGTAAAGCGGCATAAACACAGCAGTGAAAAGCAGCTAAACCCCATTATAAAAATAAATTACTTTGAAACCACCATGAAACAAAGACAGTGAAAGAGAGAGAAATTCTTACACAATGCGTTCAGGGGCTGTGATGCAACCTGGATTGACCATATCTAGACGCACAGCTGGATGAGACATAAGGGTGGACACTCTTGGGGCTGAGAGGTTTGGTGAGGTTGGGTGAGCAAACGCAGACCCTTTAAAGGAATACTGCGTGGTACCCATCGCATGGGTCCCAAATCTCCAGGTTCAAGGGCATCTTCCTACATCAAAAACATGCATGAGAAACCCAGAAGATGGTACACCGTGTGATGGGGAAAGGTTTCTAAAACGCACCTCATTTCTCATCTCCTTGTGCCCGGGTTCGCCATTCCAGCCGCTTTAATAGCAAGCTCCCTACTTGGAGCATCAGCACCTTTAACCTCCTGTTCCATACAGGTTGCAATTTGTCCTGAGGATAAACGGGAAGACGTGGAACCAACGAGAGACTAGCTCTTGGTGTTGGGACAGGCACAGGTCACTCTATTTTCCCATCAGAAAGAAGAATTAACCACAGGCTCAGCCTGACCCCCGGAACCAGAACAGGGCCTGAAGCCATTCTGCGATTTTGCGGCCAGTTCCCATAAAAACGAGTTGTAAAATGGAGGTTCAGGGCACTGCAATTCACAAACCTGCAGAGTTATAAATGATAACTGTCGTCCACAAATATATTGAGGGAAGGCAAAGAAGAGGATTTGAAATCAAGGCAGAATTGCAGGAAACAGATTTCAGGAGGTAGATTCGAATCGCCTTTAAAGCACATGAAAAGCGGCAAAACGTTGACAATGATGCCCTTGGCCAAAAAGGGCGTATGCGTTTTTTCCTGAATATATTCAGGAAAAAACGCATACGCCCTTTTTGGCCAACCAAGCCACCTGGAAAGGCAAATCAGCGCTACAAAGAAGTCTCGCTTCCCATCGGTCAAAAGGGCCATGCTGAAAAAAGTGTCAAAACCAGAAATGCAGGACAGGCCATGGAGAAATGGGAGCCTTGCTACACTGATGGGCGGGATGTAAATTGCCAAGAGCCACTCTGGAGAAGTGTCCGGTGAGTCCTGAAACATCTGAAAAACACAGCTTAGAGAGCATAGGGCACTTCCACTCATGGGGGTATAAATTGGGAAAATTAAAAATCAGCAAGACACAAGCACCCCAAAGTTTAGGGCTGCTCTGTTGACCAGGACCTCCACTTCATTCCACCTTAAATATCCCAGGAAAGAGAAACATGGATAAAGAAGTTGTGGTCCTTATGTACAATGGAATATCACTCAGCCAGGAAATCAATGTCGTAAGGTTAGTAGCAGCATGATGAGTGGATTTAGGTACGACGATTCTAAGTGAAATAAGTCACACAGAAAAGGACACTTCTCATAAGGTATCACTGATAGAGGGAATGTAAAAACCGTTACACTTGAACTGAATTACAAAACAGAACAGAGTCACACATGCAGAAAACACACTATGGCTGCTTAACGGGAAAGGTGAGGTGGGGTGATACATAAAACAAGGGTATCAAATTAGCTCAGATACCGTTCCATAAACCCAATATGTAATAGACAAGACCTACTCCTTGCTCAGAGAACTGGACTCAACACGCCCTATTCACCGCACAAGAATATATCTGACTAATAATAATCGTAAAACCTATGTATTGATATCTCTCTGTTAGTGTGTCAAGTGGGTGTAAAGCGGCATAAACACAGCAGTGAAAAGCAGCTAAACCCCATTATAAAAATAAATTACTTTGAAACACCCATGAAACAAAGACAGTGAAAGAGAGAGAAATTCTTACACAATGCGTTCAGGGGCTGTGATGCAACCTGGATTGACCATATCTAGACGCACAGCTGGATGAGACATAAGGGTGGACACTCTTGGGGCTGAGAGGTTTGGTGAGGTTGGGTGAGCAAACGCAGACCCTTTAAAGGAATACTGCGTGGTACCCATCGCATGGGTCCCAAATCTCCAGGTTCAAGGGCATCTTCCTACATCAAAAACATGCATGAGAAACCCAGAAGATGGTACACCGTGTGATGGGGAAAGGTTTCTAAAACGCACCTCATTTCTCATCTCCTTGTGCCCAGGTTCGCCATTCCAGCCGCTTTACTAGCAAGCTCCCTACTTGGAGCATCAGCACCTTTAACCTCCTGTTCCATACAGGTTGCAATTTGTCCTGAGGATAAACGGGAAGACGTGGAACCAACGAGAGACTAGCTCTTGGTGTTGGGACAGGCACAGGTCACTCTATTTTCCCATCAGAAAGAAGAATTAAACACAGGCTCAGCCTGCCCCCCGGAACCAGAACAGGGCCTGAAGCCATTCTGCGATTTTGCGGCCAGCTCCCATAAAAACGAGTTGTAAAATGGAGGTTCAGGGCACTGCAATTCACAAACCTGCAGAGTTATAAATGATAACTCTCGTCCACAAATATATTGAGGGAAGGCAAAGAAGAGGATTTGAAATCAAGGCAGAATTGCAGGAAACAGATTTCAGGAGGTAGATACGAATCGCCTTTAAAGCACATGAAAAGCGGCAAAACGTTGACAATGATGCCCTTGGCCAAAAAGGGCGTATGCGTTTTTTCCTGAATATATTCAGGAAAAAACGCATACGCCCTTTTTGGCCAACCAAGCCACCTGGAAAGGCAAATCAGCGCTACAAAGAAGTCTCGCTTCCCATCGGTCAAAAGGGCCATGCTGAAAAAAGTGTCAAAACCAGAAATGCAGGACAGGCCATGGAGAAATGGGAGCCTTGCTACACTGATGGGCGGGATGTAAATTGCCAAGAGCCACTCTGGAGAAGTGTACGGTGAGTCCTGAAACATCTGAAAAACACAGCTTAGAGAGCATAGGGCACTTCCACTCATGGGGGTATAAATTGGGAAAATTAAAAATCAGCAAGACACAAGCACCCCAAAGTTTAGGGCTGCTCTGTTGACCAGGACCTCCACTTCATTCCACCTTAAATATCCCAGGAAAGAGAAAAATGGATAAAGAAGTTGTGGTCCTTATGTACAATGGAATATCACTCAGCCATGAAATCAATGTCGTAAGGTAAGTAGCAGCATGATGAGTGGATTTAGGTACGACGATTCTAAGTGAAATAAGTCACACAGAAAAGGACACTTCTCATAAGGTATCACTGATAGAGGGAATGTAAAAACCGTTACACTTGAACTGAATTACAAAACAGAACAGAGTCACACATGCAGAAAACACACTATGGCTGCTTAACGGGAAAGGTGAGGTGGGGTGATACATAAAACAAGGGTATCAAATTAGCTCAGATACCGTTCCATAAACCCAATATGTAATAGACAAGACCTACTCCTGGCTCAGAGAACTGGACTCAACACGCCCTATTCACCGCACAAGAATATATCTGACTAATAATAATCGTAAAACCTATGTATTGATATCTCTCTGTTAGTGTGTCAAGTGGGTGTAAAGCGGCATAAACACAGCAGTGAAAAGCAGCTAAACCCCATTATAAAAATAAATTACTTTGAAACACCCATGAAACAAAGACAGTGAAAGAGAGAGAAATTCTTACACAATGCGTTCAGGGGCTGTGATGCAACCTGGATTGACCATATCTAGACGCACAGCTGGATGAGACATAAGGGTGGACACTCTTGGGGCTGAGAGGTTTGGTGAGGTTGGGTGAGCAAACGCAGACCCTTTAAAGTAATACTGCGTGGTACCCATCGCATGGGTCCCAAATCTCCAGGTTCAAGGGCATCTTCCTACATCAAAAACATGCATGAGAAACCCAGAAGATGGTACACCATGTGATGGGGAAAGGTTTCTAAAACGCACCTCATTTCTCATCTCCTTGTGCCCGGGTTCGCCATTCCAGCTGCTTTACTAGCAAGCTCCCTACTTGGAGCATCAGCACCTTTAACCTCCTGTTCCATACAGGTTGCAATTTGTCCTGAGGATAAACGGGAAGACGTGGAACCAACGAGAGACTAGCTCTTGGTGTTGGGACAGGCACAGGTCACTCTATTTTCCCATCAGAAAGAAGAATTAACCACAGGCTCAGCCTGCCCCCCGGAACCAGAACAGGGCCTGAAGCCATTCTGCGATTTTGCGGCCAGCTCCCATAAAAACGAGTTGTAAAATGGAGGTTCAGGGCACTGCAATTCACAAACCTGCAGAGTTATAAATGATAACTGTCGTCCACAAATATATTGAGGGAAGGCAAAGAAGAGGATTTGAAATCAAGGCAGAATTGCAGGAAACAGATTTCAGGAGGTAGATTCGAATCGCCTTTAAAGCACATGAAAAGCGGGAAAACGTTGACAATGATGCCCTTGGCCAAAAAGGGCGTATGCGTTTTTTCCTGAATATATTCAGGAAAAAACGCATACGCCCTTTTTGGCCAACCAAGCAACCTGGAAAGGCAAATCAGCGCTACAAAGAAGTCTCGCTTCCCATCGGTCAAAAGGGCCATGCTGAAAAAAGTGTCAAAACCAGAAATGCAGGACAGGCCATGGAGAAATGGGAGCCTTGCTACACTGATGGGCGGGATGTAAATTGCCAAGAGCCACTCCGGAGAAGTGTCCGGTGAGTCCTGAAACATCTGAAAAACACAGCGTAGAGAGCATAGGGCACTTCCACTCATGGGGGTATAAATTGGGAAAATTAAAAATCAGCAAGACACAAGCACCCCAAAGTTTAGGGCTGCTCTGTTGACCAGGACCTCCACTTCATTCCACCTTAAATATCCCAGGAAAGAGAAAAATGGATAAAGAAGTTGTGGTCCTTATGTACAATGGAATATCACTCAGCCAGGAAATCAATGTCGTAAGGTTAGTAGCAGCATGATGAGTGGATTTAGGTACGACGATTCTAAGTGAAATAAGTCACACAGAAAAGGACACTTCTCATAAGGTATCACTGATAGAGGGAATGTAAAAACCGTTACACTTGAACTGAATTACAAAACAGAACAGAGTCACACATGCAGAAAACACACTATGGCTGCTTAACGGGAAAGGTGAGGTGGGGTGATACATAAAACAAGGGTATCAAATTAGCTCAGATACCGTTCCATAAACCCAATATGTAATAGACAAGACCTACTCCTTGCTCAGAGAACTGGACTCAACACGCCCTATTCACCGCACAAGAATATATCTGACTAATAATAATCGTAAAACCTATGTATTGATATCTCTCTGTTAGTGTGTCAAGTGGGTGTAAAGCGGCATAAACACAGCAGTGAAAAGCAGCTAAACCCCATTATAAAAATAAATTACTTTGAAACACCCATGAAACAAAGACAGTGAAAGAGAGAGAAATTCTTACACAATGCGTTCAGGGGCTGTGATGCAACCTGGATTGACCATATCTAGACGCAAAGCTGGATGAGACATAAGGGTGGACACTCTTGGGGCTGAGAGGTTTGGTGAGGTTGGGTGAGCAAACGCAGACCCTTTAAAGGAATACTGCGTGGTACCCATCGCATGGGTCCCAAATCTCCAGGTTCAAGGGCATCTTCCTACATCAAAAACATGCATGAGAAACCCAGAAGATGGTACACCGTGTGATGGGGAAAGGTTTCTAAAACGCACCTCATTTCTCATCTCCTTGTGCCCGGGTTCGCCATTCCTGCCACTTTACTAGCAAGCTCCCGACTTGGAGCATCAGCACCTTTAACCTCCTGTTCCATACAGGTTGCAATTTGTCCTGAGGATAAACGGGAAGACGTGGAACCAACGAGAGACTAGCTCTTGGTGTTGGGACAGGCACAGGTCACTCTATTTTCCCATCAGAAAGAAGAATTAACCACAGGCTCAGCCTGCCCCCCGGAACCAGAACAGGGCCTGAAGCCATTCTGCGATTTTGCGGCCAGCTCCCATAAAAACGAGTTGTAAAATGGAGGTTCAGGGCACTGCAATTCACAAACCTGCAGAGTTATAAATGATAACTCCCGTCCACAAATATATTGAGGGAAGGCAAAGAAGAGGATTTGAAATCAAGGCAGAATTGCAGGAAACAGATTTCAGGAGGTAGATACGAATCGCCTTTAAAGCACATGAAAAGCGGCAAAACGTTGACAATGATGCCCTTGGCCAAAAAGGGCGTATGCGTTTTTTCCTGAATATATTCAGGAAAAAACGCATACGCCCTTTTTGGCCAACCAAGCAACCTGGAAAGGCAAATCAGCGCTACAAAGAAGTCTCGCTTCCCATCGGTCAAAAGGGCCATGCTGAAAAAAGTGTCAAAACCAGAAATGCAGGACAGGCCATGGAGAAATGGGAGCCTTGCTACACTGATGGGCGGGATGTAAATTGCCAAGAGCCACTCTGGAGAAGTGTCCGGTGAGTCCTGAAACATCTGAAAAACACAGCTTAGAGAGCATAGGGCACTTCCACTCATGGGGGTATAAATTGGGAAAATTAAAAATCAGCAAGACACAAGCACCCCAAAGTTTAGGGCTGCTCTGTTGACCAGGACCTCCACTTCATTCCACCTTAAATATCCCAGGAAAGAGAAAAATGGATAAAGAAGTTGTGGTCCTTATGTACAATGGAATATCACTCAGCCAGGAAATCAATGTCGTAAGGTTAGTAGCAGCATGATGAGTGGATTTAGGTACGACGATTCTAAGTGAAATAAGTCACACAGAAAAGGACACTTCTCATAAGGTATCACTGATAGAGGGAATGTAAAAACCGTTACACTTGAACTGAATTACAAAACAGAACAGAGTCACACATGCAGAAAACACACTATGGCTGCTTAACGGGAAAGGTGAGGTGGGGTGATACATAAAACAAGGGTATCAAATTAGCTCAGATACCGTTCCATAAACCCAATATGTAATAGACAAGACCTACTCCTTGCTCAGAGAACTGGACTCAACACGCCCTATTCACCGCACAAGAATATATCTGACTAATAATAATCGTAAAACCTATGTATTGATATCTCTCTGTTAGTGTGTCAAGTGGGTGTAAAGCGGCATAAACACAGCAGTGAAAAGCAGCTAAACCCCATTATAAAAATAAATTACTTTGAAACACCCATGAAACAAAGACAGTGAAAGAGAGAGAAATTCTTACACAATGCGTTCAGGGGCTGTGATGCAACCTGGATTGACCATATCTAGACGCACAGCTGGATGAGACATAAGGGTGGACACTCTTGGGGCTGAGAGGTTTGTTGAGGTTGGGTGAGCAAACGCAGACCCTTTAAAGGAATACTGCGTGGTACCCATCGCATGGGTCCCAAATCTCCAGGTTCAAGGGCATCTTCCTACATCAAAAACATGCATGAGAAACCCAGAAGATGGTACACCGTGTGATGGGGAAAGGTTTCTAAAACGCACCTCATTTCTCATCTCCTTGTGCCCGGGTTCGCCATTCCAGCCGCTTTACTAGCAAGCTCCCTACTTGGAGCATCAGCACCTTTAACCTCCTGTTCCATACAGGTTGCAATTTGTCCTGAGGATAAACGGGAAGACGTGGAACCAACGAGAGACTAGCTCTTGGTGTTGGGACAGGCACAGGTCACTCTATTTTCCCATCAGAAAGAAGAATTAACCACAGGCTCAGCCTGACCCCCGGAACCAGAACAGGGCCTGAAGCCATTCTGCGATTTTGCGGCCAGCTCCCATAAAAACGAGTTGTAAAATGGAGGTTCAGGGCATTGCAATTCACAAACCTGCAGAGTTATAAATGATAACTGTCGTCCACCAATATACTGAGGGAAGGCAAAGAAGAGGATTTGAAATCAAGGCAGAATTGCAGGAAACAGATTTCAGGAGGTAGATTCAAATCGCCTTTAAAGCACATGAAAAGCGGCAAAACGTTGACAATGATGCCCTTGGCCAAAAAGGGCGTATGCGTTTTTTCCTGAATATATTCAGGAAAAAACGCATACGCCCTTTTTGGCCAACCAAGCCACCTGGAAAGGCAAATCAGCGCTACAAAGAAGTCTCGCTTCCCATCGGTCAAAAGGGCCATGCTGAAAAAAGTGTCAAAACCAGAAATGCAGGACAGGCCATGGAGAAATGGGAGCCTTGCTACACTGATGGGCGGGATGTAAATTGCCAAGAGCCACTCTGGAGAAGTGTCCGGTGAGTCCTGAAACATCTGAAAAACACAGCTTAGAGAGCATAGGGCACTTCCACTCATGGGGGTATAAATTGGGAAAATTAAAAATCAGCAAGACACAAGCACCCCAAAGTTTAGGGCTGCTCTGTTGACCAGGACCTCCACTTCATTCCACCTTAAATATCCCAGGAAAGAGAAACATGGATAAAGAAGTTGTGGTCCTTATGTACATTGGAATATCACTCAGCCAGGAAATCAATGTCGTAAGGTTAGTAGCAGCATGATGAGTGGATTTAGGTACGACGATTCTAAGTGAAATAAGTCACACAGAAAAGGACACTTCTCATAAGGTATCACTGATAGAGGGAATGTAAAAACCGTTACACTTGAACTGAATTACAAAACAGAAAAGAGTCACACATGCAGAAAACACACTATGGCTGCTTAACGGGAAAGGTGAGGTGGGGTGATACATAAAACAAGGGTATCAAATTAGCTCAGATACCGTTCCATAAACCCAATATGTAATAGACAAGACCTACTCCTTGCTCAGAGAACTGGACTCAACACGCCCTATTCACCGCACAAGAATATATCTGACTAATAATAATCGTAAAACCTATGTATTGATATCTCTCTGTTAGTGTGTCAAGTGGGTGTAAAGCGGCATAAACACAGCAGTGAAAAGCAGCTAAACCCCATTATAAAAATAAATTACTTTGAAACACCCATGAAACAAAGACAGTGAAAGAGAGAGAAATTCTTACACAATGCGTTCAGGGGCTGTGATGCAACCTGGATTGACCATATCTAGACGCACAGCTGGATGAGACATAAGGGTGGACACTCTTGGGGCTGAGAGGTTTGGTGAGGTTGGGTGAGGAAACGCAGACCCTTTAAAGGAATACTGCGTGGTACCCATCGCATGGGTCCCAAATCTCCAGGTTCAAGGGCATCTTCCTACATCAAAAACATGCATGAGAAACCCAGAAGATGGTACACCGTGTGATGGGGAAAGGTTTCTAAAACGCACCTCATTTCTCATCTCCTTGTGCCCGGGTTCGCCATTCCAGCCGCTTTACTAGCAAGCTCCCTACTTGGAGCATCAGCACCTTTAACCTCCTGTTCCATACAGGTTGCAATTTGTCCTGAGGATAAACGGGAAGACGTGGAACCAACGAGAGACTAGCTCTTGGTGTTGGGACAGGCACAGGTCACTCTATTTTCCCATCAGAAAGAAGAATTAACCACAGGCTCAGCCTGCCCCCCGGAACCAGAACAGGGCCTGAAGCCATTCTGCGATTTTGCGGCCAGCTCCCATAAAAACGAGTTGTAAAATGGAGGTTCAGGGCACTGCAATTCACAAACCTGCAGAGTTATAAATGATAACTGTCGTCCACAAATATATTGAGGGAAGGCAAAGAAGAGGATTTGAAATCAAGGCAGAATTGCAGGAAACAGATTTCAGGAGGTAGATACGAATCGCCTTTAAAGCACATGAAAAGCGGCAAAACGTTGACAATGATGCCCTTGGCCAAAAAGGGCGTATGCGTTTTTTCCTGAATATATTCAGGAAAAAACGCATACGCCCTTTTTGGCCAACCAAGCCACCTGGAAAGGCAAATCAGCGCTACAAAGAAGTCTCGCTTCCCATCGGTCAAAAGGGCCATGCTGAAAAAAGTGTCAAAACCAGAAATGCAGGACAGGCCATGGAGAAATGGGAGCCTTGCTACACTGATGGGCGGGATGTAAATTGCCAAGAGCCACTCTGGAGAAGTGTACGGTGAGTCCTGAAACATCTGAAAAACACAGCTTAGAGAGCATAGGGCACTTCCACTCATGGGGGTATAAATTGGGAAAATTAAAAATCAGCAAGACACAAGCACCCCAAAGTTTAGGGCTGCTCTGTTGACCAGGACCTCCACTTCATTCCACCTTAAATATCCCAGGAAAGAGAAACATGGATAAAGAAGTTGTGGTCCTTATGTACAATGGAATATCACTCAGCCAGGAAATCAATGTCGTAAGGTAAGTAGCAGCATGATGAGTGGATTTAGGTACGACGATTCTAAGTGAAATAAGTCACACAGAAAAGGACACTTCTCATAAGGTATCACTGATAGAGGGAATGTAAAAACCGTTACACTTGAACTGAATTACAAAACAGAACAGAGTCACACATGCAGAAAACACACTATGGCTGCTTAACGGGAAAGGTGAGGTGGGGTGATACATAAAACAAGGGTATCAAATTAGCTCAGATACCGTTCCATAAACCCAATATGTAATAGACAAGACCTACTCCTGGCTCAGAGAACTGGACTCAACACGCCCTATTCACCGCACAAGAATATATCTGACTAATAATAATCGTAAAACCTATGTATTGATATCTCTCTGTTAGTGTGTCAAGTGGGTGTAAAGCGGCATAAACACAGCAGTGAAAAGCAGCTAAACCCCATTATAAAAATAAATTACTTTGAAACACCCATGAAACAAAGACAGTGAAAGAGAGAGAAATTCTTACACAATGCGTTCAGGGGCTGTGATGCAACCTGGATTGACCATATCTAGACGCACAGCTGGATGAGACATAAGGGTGGACACTCTTGGGGCTGAGAGGTTTGGTGAGGTTGGGTGAGCAAACGCAGACCCTTTAAAGGAATACTGCGTGGTACCCATCGCATGGGTCCCAAATCTCCAGGTTCAAGGGCATCTTCCTACATCAAAAACATGCATGAGAAACCCAGAAGATGGTACACCATGTGATGGGGAAAGGTTTCTAAAACGCACCTCATTTCTCATCTCCTTGTGCCCGGGTTCGCCATTCCAGCCGCTTTACTAGCAAGCTCCCTACTTGGAGCATCAGCACCTTTAACCTCCTGTTCCATACAGGTTGCAATTTGTCCTGAGGATAAACGGGAAGACGTGGAACCAACGAGAGACTAGCTCTTGGTGTTGGGACAGGCACAGGTCACTCTATTTTCCCATCAGAAAGAAGAATTAACCACAGGCTCAGCCTGCCCCCCGGAACCAGAACAGGGCCTGAAGCCATTCTGCGATTTTGCGGCCAGCTCCCATAAAAACGAGTTGTAAAATGGAGGTTCAGGGCACTGCAATTCACAAACCTGCAGAGTTATAAATGATAACTGTCTTCCACAAATATATTGAGGGAAGGCAAAGAAGAGGATTTGAAATCAAGGCAGAATTGCAGGAAACAGATTTCAGGAGGTAGATTCGAATCGCCTTTAAAGCACATGAAAAGCGGGAAAACGTTGACAATGATGCCCTTGGCCAAAAAGGGCGTATGCGTTTTTTCCTGAATATATTCAGGAAAAAACGCATACGCCCTTTTTGGCCAACCAAGCAACCTGGAAAGGCAAATCAGCGCTACAAAGAAGTCTCGCTTCCCATCGGTCAAAAGGGCCATGCTGAAAAAAGTGTCAAAACCAGAAATGCAGGACAGGCCATGGAGAAATGGGAGCCTTGCTACACTGATGGGCGGGATGTAAATTGCCAAGAGCCACTCCGGAGAAGTGTCCGGTGAGTCCTGAAACATCTGAAAAACACAGCGTAGAGAGCATAGGGCACTTCCACTCATGGGGGTATAAATTGGGAAAATTAAAAATCAGCAAGACACAAGCACCCCAAAGTTTAGGGCTGCTCTGTTGACCAGGACCTCCACTTCATTCCACCTTAAATATCCCAGGAAAGAGAAAAATGGATAAAGAAGTTGTGGTCCTTATGTACAATGGAATATCACTCAGCCAGGAAATCAATGTCGTAAGGTTAGTAGCAGCATGATGAGTGGATTTAGGTATGACGATTCTAAGTGAAATAAGTCACACAGAAAAGGACACTTCTCATAAGGTATCACTGATAGAGGGAATGTAAAAACCGTTACACTTGAACTGAATTACAAAACAGAACAGAGTCACACATGCAGAAAACACACTATGGCTGCTTAACGGGAAAGGTGAGGTGGGGTGATACATAAAACAAGGGTATCAAATTAGCTCAGATACCGTTCCATAAACCCAATATGTAATAGACAAGACCTACTCCTTGCTCAGAGAACTGGACTCAACACGCCCTATTCACCGCACAAGAATATATCTGACTAATAATAATCGTAAAACCTATGTATTGATATCTCTCTGTTAGTGTGTCAAGTGGGTGTAAAGCGGCATAAACACAGCAGTGAAAAGCAGCTAAACCCCATTATAAAAATAAATTACTTTGAAACACCCATGAAACAAAGACAGTGAAAGAGAGAGAAATTCTTACACAATGCGTTCAGGGGCTGTGATGCAACCTGGATTGACCATATCTAGACACACAGCTGGATGAGACATAAGGGTGGACACTCTTGGGGCTGAGAGGTTTGGTGAGGTTGGGTGAGCAAACGCAGACCCTTTAAAGGAATACTGCGTGGTACCCATCGCATGGGTCCCAAATCTCCAGGTTCAAGGGCATCTTCCTACATCAAAAACATGCATGAGAAACCCAGAAGATGGTACACCGTGTGATGGGGAAAGGTTTCTAAAACGCACCTCATTTCTCATCTCCTTGTGCCCGGGTTCGCCATTCCAGCCGCTTTACTAGCAAGCTCCCTACTTGGAGCATCAGCACCTTTAACCTCCTGTTCCGTACAGGTTGCAATTTGTCCTGAGGATAAACGGGAAGACGTGGAACCAACGAGAGACTAGCTCTTGGTGTTGGGACAGGCACAGGTCACTCTATTTTCCCATCAGAAAGAAGAATTAACCACAGGCTCAGCCTGACCCCCGGAACCAGAACAGGGCCTGAAGCCATTCTGCGCTTTTGCGGCCAGCTCCCATAAAAACGAGTTGTAAAATGGAGGTTCAGGGCACTGCAATTCACAAACCTGCAGAGTTATAAATGATAACTGTCGTCCACAAATATATTGAGGGAAGGCAAAGAAGAAGATTTGAAATCAAGGCAGAATTGCACGAAACAGATTTCAGGAGGTAGATACGAATCGCCTTTAAAGCACATGAAAAGCGGCAAAACGTTGACAATGATGCCCTTGGCCAAAAAGGGCGTATGCGTTTTTTCCTGAATATATTCAGGAAAAAACGCATACGCCCTTTTTGGCCAACCAAGCAACCTGGAAAGGCAAATCAGCGCTACAAAGAAGTCTCGCTTCCCATCGGTCAAAAGGGCCATGCTGAAAAAAGTGTCAAAACCAGAAATGCAGGACAGGCCATGGAGAAATGGGAGCCTTGCTACACTGATGGGCGGGATGTAAATTGCCAAGAGCCACTCTGGAGAAGTGTCCGGTGAGTCCTGAAACATCTGAAAAACACAGCTTAGAGAGCATAGGGCACTTCCACTCATGGGGGTATAAATTGGGAAAATTAAAAATCAGCAAGACACAAGCACCCCAAAGTTTAGGGCTGCTCTGTTGACCAGGACCTCCACTTCATTCCACCTTAAATATCCCAGGAAAGAGAAAAATGGATAAAGAAGTTGTGGTCCTTATGTACAATGGAATATCACTCAGCCAGGAAATCAATGTCGTAAGGTTAGTAGCAGCATGATGAGTGGATTTAGGTACGACGATTCTAAGTGAAATAAGTCACACAGAAAAGGACACTTCTCATAAGGTATCACTGATAGAGGGAATGTAAAAACCGTTACACTTGAACTGAATTACAAAACAGAACAGAGTCACACATGCAGAAAACACACTATGGCTGCTTAACGGGAAAGGTGAGGTGGGGTGATACATAAAACAAGGGTATCAAATTAGCTCAGATACCGTTCCATAAACCCAATATGTAATAGACAAGACCTACTCCTTGCTCAGAGAACTGGACTCAACACGCCCTATTCACCGCACAAGAATATATCTGACTAATAATAATCGTAAAACCTATGTATTGATATCTCTCTGTTAGTGTGTCAAGTGGGTGTAAAGCGGCATAAACACAGCAGTGAAAAGCAGCTAAACCCCATTATAAAAATAAATTACTTTGAAACACCCATGAAACAAAGACAGTGAAAGAGAGAGAAATTCTTACACAATGCGTTCAGGGGCTGTGATGCAACCTGGATTGACCATATCTAGACGCACAGCTGGATGAGACATAAGGGTGGACACTCTTGGGGCTGAGAGGTTTGTTGAGGTTGGGTGAGCAAACGCAGACCCTTTAAAGGAATACTGCGTGGTACCCATCGCATGGGTCCCAAATCTCCAGGTTCAAGGGCATCTTCCTACATCAAAAACATGCATGAGAAACCCAGAAGATGGTACACCGTGTGATGGGGAAAGGTTTCTAAAACGCACCTCATTTCTCATCTCCTTGTGCCCGGGTTCGCCATTCCAGCCGCTTTACTAGCAAGCTCCCTACTTGGAGCATCAGCACCTTTAACCTCCTGTTCCATACAGGTTGCAATTTGTCCTGAGGATAAACGGGAAGACGTGGAACCAACGAGAGACTAGCTCTTGGTGTTGGGACAGGCACAGGTCACTCTATTTTCCCATCAGAAAGAAGAATTAACCACAGGCTCAGCCTGACCCCCGGAACCAGAACAGGGCCTGAAGCCATTCTGCGATTTTGCGGCCAGCTCCCATAAAAACGAGTTGTAAAATGGAGGTTCAGGGCATTGCAATTCACAAACCTGCAGAGTTATAAATGATAACTGTCGTCCACCAATATACTGAGGGAAGGCAAAGAAGAGGATTTGAAATCAAGGCAGAATTGCAGGAAACAGATTTCAGGAGGTAGATTCAAATCGCCTTTAAAGCACATGAAAAGCGGCAAAACGTTGACAATGATGCCCTTGGCCAAAAAGGGCGTATGCGTTTTTTCCTGAATATATTCAGGAAAAAACGCATACGCCCTTTTTGGCCAACCAAGCCACCTGGAAAGGCAAATCAGCGCTACAAAGAAGTCTCGCTTCCCATCGGTCAAAAGGGCCATGCTGAAAAAAGTGTCAAAACCAGAAATGCAGGACAGGCCATGGAGAAATGGGAGCCTTGCTACACTGATGGGCGGGATGTAAATTGCCAAGAGCCACTCTGGAGAAGTGTCCGGTGAGTCCTGAAACATCTGAAAAACACAGCTTAGAGAGCATAGGGCACTTCCACTCATGGGGGTATAAATTGGGAAAATTAAAAATCAGCAAGACACAAGCACCCCAAAGTTTAGGGCTGCTCTGTTGACCAGGACCTCCACTTCATTCCACCTTAAATATCCCAGGAAAGAGAAACATGGATAAAGAAGTTGTGGTCCTTATGTACATTGGAATATCACTCAGCCAGGAAATCAATGTCGTAAGGTTAGTAGCAGCATGATGAGTGGATTTAGGTACGACGATTCTAAGTGAAATAAGTCACACAGAAAAGGACACTTCTCATAAGGTATCACTGATAGAGGGAATGTAAAAACCGTTACACTTGAACTGAATTACAAAACAGAAAAGAGTCACACATGCAGAAAACACACTATGGCTGCTTAACGGGAAAGGTGAGGTGGGGTGATACATAAAACAAGGGTATCAAATTAGCTCAGATACCGTTCCATAAACCCAATATGTAATAGACAAGACCTACTCCTTGCTCAGAGAACTGGACTCAACACGCCCTATTCACCGCACAAGAATATATCTGACTAATAATAATCGTAAAACCTATGTATTGATATCTCTCTGTTAGTGTGTCAAGTGGGTGTAAAGCGGCATAAACACAGCAGTGAAAAGCAGCTAAACCCCATTATAAAAATAAATTACTTTGAAACACCCATGAAACAAAGACAGTGAAAGAGAGAGAAATTCTTACACAATGCGTTCAGGGGCTGTGATGCAACCTGGATTGACCATATCTAGACGCACAGCTGGATGAGACATAAGGGTGGACACTCTTGGGGCTGAGAGGTTTGGTGAGGTTGGGTGAGGAAACGCAGACCCTTTAAAGGAATACTGCGTGGTACCCATCGCATGGGTCCCAAATCTCCAGGTTCAAGGGCATCTTCCTACATCAAAAACATGCATGAGAAACCCAGAAGATGGTACACCGTGTGATGGGGAAAGGTTTCTAAAACGCACCTCATTTCTCATCTCCTTGTGCCCGGGTTCGCCATTCCAGCCGCTTTACTAGCAAGCTCCCTACTTGGAGCATCAGCACCTTTAACCTCCTGTTCCATACAGGTTGCAATTTGTCCTGAGGATAAACGGGAAGACGTGGAACCAACGAGAGACTAGCTCTTGGTGTTGGGACAGGCACAGGTCACTCTATTTTCCCATCAGAAAGAAGAATTAACCACAGGCTCAGCCTGCCCCCCGGAACCAGAACAGGGCCTGAAGCCATTCTGCGATTTTGCGGCCAGCTCCCATAAAAACGAGTTGTAAAATGGAGGTTCAGGGCACTGCAATTCACAAACCTGCAGAGTTATAAATGATAACTGTCGTCCACAAATATATTGAGGGAAGGCAAAGAAGAGGATTTGAAATCAAGGCAGAATTGCAGGAAACAGATTTCAGGAGGTAGATACGAATCGCCTTTAAAGCACATGAAAAGCGGCAAAACGTTGACAATGATGCCCTTGGCCAAAAAGGGCGTATGCGTTTTTTCCTGAATATATTCAGGAAAAAACGCATACGCCCTTTTTGGCCAACCAAGCCACCTGGAAAGGCAAATCAGCGCTACAAAGAAGTCTCGCTTCCCATCGGTCAAAAGGGCCATGCTGAAAAAAGTGTCAAAACCAGAAATGCAGGACAGGCCATGGAGAAATGGGAGCCTTGCTACACTGATGGGCGGGATGTAAATTGCCAAGAGCCACTCTGGAGAAGTGTACGGTGAGTCCTGAAACATCTGAAAAACACAGCTTAGAGAGCATAGGGCACTTCCACTCATGGGGGTATAAATTGGGAAAATTAAAAATCAGCAAGACACAAGCACCCCAAAGTTTAGGGCTGCTCTGTTGACCAGGACCTCCACTTCATTCCACCTTAAATATCCCAGGAAAGAGAAAAATGGATAAAGAAGTTGTGGTCCTTATGTACAATGGAATATCACTCAGCCAGGAAATCAATGTCGTAAGGTAAGTAGCAGCATGATGAGTGGATTTAGGTACGACGATTCTAAGTGAAATAAGTCACACAGAAAAGGACACTTCTCATAAGGTATCACTGATAGAGGGAATGTAAAAACCGTTACACTTGAACTGAATTACAAAACAGAACAGAGTCACACATGCAGAAAACACACTATGGCTGCTTAACGGGAAAGGTGAGGTGGGGTGATACATAAAACAAGGGTATCAAATTAGCTCAGATACCGTTCCATAAACCCAATATGTAATAGACAAGACCTACTCCTGGCTCAGAGAACTGGACTCAACACGCCCTATTCACCGCACAAGAATATATCTGACTAATAATAATCGTAAAACCTATGTATTGATATCTCTCTGTTAGTGTGTCAAGTGGGTGTAAAGCGGCATAAACACAGCAGTGAAAAGCAGCTAAACCCCATTATAAAAATAAATTACTTTGAAACACCCATGAAACAAAGACAGTGAAAGAGAGAGAAATTCTTACACAATGCGTTCAGGGGCTGTGATGCAACCTGGATTGACCATATCTAGACGCACAGCTGGATGAGACATAAGGGTGGACACTCTTGGGGCTGAGAGGTTTGGTGAGGTTGGGTGAGCAAACGCAGACCCTTTAAAGGAATACTGCGTGGTACCCATCGCATGGGTCCCAAATCTCCAGGTTCAAGGGCATCTTCCTACATCAAAAACATGCATGAGAAACCCAGAAGATGGTACACCATGTGATGGGGAAAGGTTTCTAAAACGCACCTCATTTCTCATCTCCTTGTGCCCGGGTTCGCCATTCCAGCCGCTTTACTAGCAAGCTCCCTACTTGGAGCATCAGCACCTTTAACCTCCTGTTCCATACAGGTTGCAATTTGTCCTGAGGATAAACGGGAAGACGTGGAACCAACGAGAGACTAGCTCTTGGTGTTGGGACAGGCACAGGTCACTCTATTTTCCCATCAGAAAGAAGAATTAACCACAGGCTCAGCCTGCCCCCCGGAACCAGAACAGGGCCTGAAGCCATTCTGCGATTTTGCGGCCAGCTCCCATAAAAACGAGTTGTAAAATGGAGGTTCAGGGCACTGCAATTCACAAACCTGCAGAGTTATAAATGATAACTGTCTTCCACAAATATATTGAGGGAAGGCAAAGAAGAGGATTTGAAATCAAGGCAGAATTGCAGGAAACAGATTTCAGGAGGTAGATTCGAATCGCCTTTAAAGCACATGAAAAGCGGGAAAACGTTGACAATGATGCCCTTGGCCAAAAAGGGCGTATGCGTTTTTTCCTGAATATATTCAGGAAAAAACGCATACGCCCTTTTTGGCCAACCAAGCAACCTGGAAAGGCAAATCAGCGCTACAAAGAAGTCTCGCTTCCCATCGGTCAAAAGGGCCATGCTGAAAAAAGTGTCAAAACCAGAAATGCAGGACAGGCCATGGAGAAATGGGAGCCTTGCTACACTGATGGGCGGGATGTAAATTGCCAAGAGCCACTCCGGAGAAGTGTCCGGTGAGTCCTGAAACATCTGAAAAACACAGCGTAGAGAGCATAGGGCACTTCCACTCATGGGGGTATAAATTGGGAAAATTAAAAATCAGCAAGACACAAGCACCCCAAAGTTTAGGGCTGCTCTGTTGACCAGGACCTCCACTTCATTCCACCTTAAATATCCCAGGAAAGAGAAAAATGGATAAAGAAGTTGTGGTCCTTATGTACAATGGAATATCACTCAGCCAGGAAATCAATGTCGTAAGGTTAGTAGCAGCATGATGAGTGGATTTAGGTATGACGATTCTAAGTGAAATAAGTCACACAGAAAAGGACACTTCTCATAAGGTATCACTGATAGAGGGAATGTAAAAACCGTTACACTTGAACTGAATTACAAAACAGAACAGAGTCACACATGCAGAAAACACACTATGGCTGCTTAACGGGAAAGGTGAGGTGGGGTGATACATAAAACAAGGGTATCAAATTAGCTCAGATACCGTTCCATAAACCCAATATGTAATAGACAAGACCTACTCCTTGCTCAGAGAACTGGACTCAACACGCCCTATTCACCGCACAAGAATATATCTGACTAATAATAATCGTAAAACCTATGTATTGATATCTCTCTGTTAGTGTGTCAAGTGGGTGTAAAGCGGCATAAACACAGCAGTGAAAAGCAGCTAAACCCCATTATAAAAATAAATTACTTTGAAACACCCATGAAACAAAGACAGTGAAAGAGAGAGAAATTCTTACACAATGCGTTCAGGGGCTGTGATGCAACCTGGATTGACCATATCTAGACACACAGCTGGATGAGACATAAGGGTGGACACTCTTGGGGCTGAGAGGTTTGGTGAGGTTGGGTGAGCAAACGCAGACCCTTTAAAGTAATACTGCGTGGTACCCATCGCATGGGTCCCAAATCTCCAGGTTCAAGGGCATCTTCCTACATCAAAAACATGCATGAGAAACCCAGAAGATGGTACACCGTGTGATGGGGAAAGGTTTCTAAAACGCACCTCATTTCTCATCTCCTTGTGCCCGGGTTCGCCATTCCAGCCGCTTTACTAGCAAGCTCCCTACTTGGAGCATCAGCACCTTTAACCTCCTGTTCCGTACAGGTTGCAATTTGTCCTGAGGATAAACGGGAAGACGTGGAACCAACGAGAGACTAGCTCTTGGTGTTGGGACAGGCACAGGTCACTCTATTTTCCCATCAGAAAGAAGAATTAACCACAGGCTCAGCCTGACCCCCGGAACCAGAACAGGGCCTGAAGCCATTCTGCGCTTTTGCGGCCAGCTCCCATAAAAACGAGTTGTAAAATGGAGGTTCAGGGCACTGCAATTCACAAACCTGCAGAGTTATAAATGATAACTGTCGTCCACAAATATATTGAGGGAAGGCAAAGAAGAAGATTTGAAATCAAGGCAGAATTGCACGAAACAGATTTCAGGAGGTAGATACGAATCGCCTTTAAAGCACATGAAAAGCGGCAAAACGTTGACAATGATGCCCTTGGCCAAAAAGGGCGTATGCGTTTTTTCCTGAATATATTCAGGAAAAAACGCATACGCCCTTTTTGGCCAACCAAGCCACCTGGAAAGGCAAATCAGCGCTACAAAGAAGTCTCGCTTCCCATCGGTCAAAAGGGCCATGCTGAAAAAAGTGTCAAAACCAGAAATGCAGGACAGGCCATGGAGAAATGGGAGCCTTGCTACACTGATGGGCGGGATGTAAATTGCCAAGAGCCACTCTGGAGAAGTGTCCGGTGAGTCCTGAAACATCTGAAAAACACAGCTTAGAGAGCATAGGGCACTTCCACTCATGGGGGTATAAATTGGGAAAATTAAAAATCAGCAAGACACAAGCACCCCAAAGTTTAGGGCTGCTCTGTTGACCAGGACCTCCACTTCATTCCACCTTAAATATCCCAGGAAAGAGAAAAATGGATAAAGAAGTTGTGGTCCTTATGTACAATGGAATATCACTCAGCCAGGAAATCAATGTCGTAAGGTTAGTAGCAGCATGATGAGTGGATTTAGGTACGACGATTCTAAGTGAAATAAGTCACACAGAAAAGGACACTTCTCATAAGGTATCACTGATAGAGGGAATGTAAAAACCGTTACACTTGAACTGAATTACAAAACAGAACAGAGTCACACATGCAGAAAACACACTATGGCTGCTTAACGGGAAAGGTGAGGTGGGGTGATACATAAAACAAGGGTATCAAATTAGCTCAGATACCGTTCCATAAACCCAATATGTAATAGACAAGACCTACTCCTTGCTCAGAGAACTGGACTCAACATGCCCTATTCACCGCACAACAATATATCTGACTAATAATAATCGTAAAACCTATGTATTGATATCTCTCTGTTAGTGTGTCAAGTGGGTGTAAAGCGGCATAAACACAGCAGTGAAAAGCAGCTAAACCCCATTATAAAAATAAATTACTTTGAAACCACCATGAAACAAAGACAGTGAAAGAGAGAGAAATTCTTACACAATGCGTTCAGGGGCTGTGATGCAACCTGGATTGACCATATCTAGACGCACAGCTGGATGAGACATAAGGGTGGACACTCTTGGGGCTGAGAGGTTTGGTGAGGTTGGGTGAGCAAACGCAGACCCTTTAAAGGAATACTGCGTGGTACCCATCGCATGGGTCCCAAATCTCCAGGTTCAAGGGCATCTTCCTACATCAAAAACATGCATGAGAAACCCAGAAGATGGTACACCGTGTGATGGGGAAAGGTTTCTAAAACGCACCTCATTTCTCATCTCCTTGTGCCCGGGTTCACCATTCCAGCCGCTTTACTAGCAAGCTCCCTACTTGGAGCATCAGCACCTTTAACCTCCTGTTCCGTACAGGTTGCAATTTGTCCTGAGGATAAACGGGAAGACGTGGAACCAACGAGAGACTAGCTCTTGGTGTTGGGACAGGCACAGGTCACTCTATTTTCCCATCAGAAAGAAGAATTAACCACAGGCTCAGCCTGCCCCCCGGAACAAGAACAGGGCCTGAAGCCATTCTGCGATTTTGCGGCCAGCTCCCATAAAAACGAGTTGTAAAATGGAGGTTCAGGGCACTGCAATTCACAAACCTGCAGAGTTATAAATGATAACTCTCGTCCACAAATATATTGAGGGAAGGCAAATAAGAGGATTTGAAATCAAGGCAGAATTGCAGGAAACAGATTTCAGGAGGTAGATACGAATCGCCTTTAAAGCACATGAAAAGCGGCAAAACGTTGACAATGATGCCCTTGGCCAAAAAGGGCGTATGCGTTTTTTCCTGAATATATTCAGGAAAAAACGCATACGCCCTTTTTGGCCAACCAAGCAACCTGGAAAGGCAAATCAGCGCTACAAAGAAGTCTCGCTTCCCATCGGTCAAAAGGGCCATGCTGAAAAAAGTGTCAAAACCAGAAATGCAGGACAGGCCATGGAGAAATGGGAGCCTTGCTACACTGATGGGCGGGATGTAAATTGCCAAGAGCCACTCTGGAGAAGTGTCCGGTGAGTCCTGAAACATCTGAAAAACACAGCTTAGAGAGCATAGGGCACTTCCACTCATGGGGGTATAAATTGGGAAAATTAAAAATCAGCAAGACACAAGCACCCCAAAGTTTAGGGCTGCTCTGTTGACCAGGACCTCCACTTCATTCCACCTTAAATATCCCAGGAAAGAGAAAAATGGATAAAGAAGTTGTGGTCCTTATGTACAATGGAATATCACTCAGCCAGGAAATCAATGTCGTAAGGTTAGTAGCAGCATGATGAGTGGATTTAGGTACGACGATTCTAAGTGAAATAAGTCACACAGAAAAGGACACTTCTCATAAGGTATCACTGATAGAGGGAATGTAAAAACCGTTACACTTGAACTGAATTACAAAACAGAACAGAGTCACACATGCAGAAAACACACTATGGCTGCTTAACGGGAAAGGTGAGGTGGGGTGATACATAAAACAAGGGTATCAAATTAGCTCAGATACCGTTCCATAAACCCAATATGTAATAGACAAGACCTACTCCTTGCTCAGAGAACTGGACTCAACACGCCCTATTCACCGCACAACAATATATCTGACTAATAATAATCGTAAAACCTATGTATTGATATCTCTCTGTTAGTGTGTCAAGTGGGTGTAAAGCGGCATAAACACAGCAGTGAAAAGCAGCTAAACCCCATTATAAAAATAAATTACTTTGAAACACCCATGAAACAAAGACAGTGAAAGAGAGAGAAATTCTTACACAATGCGTTCAGGGGCTGTGATGCAAACTGGATTGACCATATCTAGACGCACAGCTGGATGAGACATAAGGGTGGACACTCTTGGGGCTGAGAGGTTTGTTGAGGTTGGGTGAGCAAACGCAGACCCTTTAAAGGAATACTGCGTGGTACCCATCGCATGGGTCCCAAATCTCCAGGTTCAAGGGCATCTTCCTACATCAAAAACATGCATGAGAAACCCAGAAGATGGTACACCGTGTGATGGGGAAAGGTTTCTAAAACGCACCTCATTTCTCATCTCCTTGTGCCCGGGTTCGCCATTCCAGCCGCTTTACTAGCAAGCTCCCTACTTGGAGCATCAGCACCTTTAACCTCCTGTTCCATACAGGTTGCAATTTGTCCTGAGGATAAACGGGAAGACGTGGAACCAACGAGAGACTAGCTCTTGGTGTTGGGACAGGCACAGGTCACTCTATTTTCCCATCAGAAAGAAGAATTAACCACAGGCTCAGCCTGACCCCCGGAACCAGAACAGGGCCTGAAGCCATTCTGCGATTTTGCGGCCAGCTCCCATAAAAACGAGTTGTAAAATGGAGGTTCAGGGCACTGCAATTCACAAACCTGCAGAGTTATAAATGATAACTGTCGTCCACAAATATATTGAGGGAAGGCAAAGAAGAGGATTTGAAATCAAGGCAGAATTGCAGGAAACAGATTTCAGGAGGTAGATACGAATCGCCTTTAAAGCACATGAAAAGCGGCAAAACGTTGACAATGATGCCCTTGGCCAAAAAGGGCGTATGCGTTTTTTCCTGAATATATTCAGGAAAAAACGCATACGCCCTTTTTGGCCAACCAAGCAACCTGGAAAGGCAAATCAGCGCTACAAAGAAGTCTCGCTTCCCATCGGTCAAAAGGGCCATGCTGAAAAAAGTGTCAAAACCAGAAATGCAGGACAGGCCATGGAGAAATGGGAGCCTTGCTACACTGATGGGCGGGATGTAAATTGCCAAGAGCCACTCCGGAGAAGTGTCCGGTGAGTCCTGAAACATCTGAAAAACACAGCTTAGAGAGCATAGGGCACTTCCACTCATGGGGGTATAAATTGGGAAAATTAAAAATCAGCAAGACACAAGCACCCCAAAGTTTAGGGCTGCTCTGTTGACCAGGACCTCCACTTCATTCCACCTTAAATATCCCAGGAAAGAGAAAAATGGATAAAGAAGTTGTGGTCCTTATGTACAATGGAATATCACTCAGCCAGGAAATCAATGTCGTAAGGTTAGTAGCAGCATGATGAGTGGATTTAGGTACGACGATTCTAAGTGAAATAAGTCACACAGAAAAGGACACTTCTCATAAGGTATCACTGATAGAGGGAATGTAAAAACCGTTACACTTGAACTGAATTACAAAACAGAACAGAGTCACACATGCAGAAAACACACTATGGCTGCTTAACGGGAAAGGTGAGGTGGGGTGATACATAAAACAAGGGTATCAAATTAGCTCAGATACCGTTCCATAAACCCAATATGTAATAGACAAGACCTACTCCTTGCTCAGAGAACTGGACTCAACACGCCCTATTCACCGCACAAGAATATATCTGACTAATAATAATCGTAAAACCTATGTATTGATATCTCTCTGTTAGTGTGTCAAGTGGGTGTAAAGCGGCATAAACACAGCAGTGAAAAGCAGCTAAACCCCATTATAAAAATAAATTTCTTTGAAACACCCATGAAACAAAGACAGTGAAAGAGAGAGAAATTCTTACACAATGCGTTCAGGGGCTGTGATGCAACCTGGATTGACCATATCTAGACGCACAGCTGGATGAGGCATAAGGGTGGACACTCTTGGGGCTGAGAGTTTTGGTGAGGTTGGGTGAGCAAACGCAGACCCTTTAAAGGAATACTGCGTGGTACCCATCGCATGGGTCCCAAATCTCCAGGTTCAAGGGCATCTTCCTACATCAAAAACATGCATGAGAAACCCAGAAGATGGTACACCGTGTGATGGGGAAAGGTTTCTAAAACGCACCTCATTTCTCATCTCCTTGTGCCCGGGTTCGCCATTCCAGCCGCTTTACTAGCAAGCTCCCTACTTGGAGCATCAGCACCTTTAACCTCCTGTTCCGTACAGGTTGCAATTTGTCCTGAGGATAAACGGGAAGACGTGGAACCAACGAGAGACTAGCTCTTGGTGTTGGGACCGGCACAGGTCACTCTATTTTCCCATCAGAAAGAAGAATTAACCACAGGCTCAGCCTGCCCCCCGGAACAAGAACAGGGCCTGAAGCCATTCTGTGATTTTGCGGCCAGCTCCCATAAAAACGAGTTGTAAAATGGAGGTTCAGGGCACTGCAATTCACAAACCTGCAGAGTTATAAATGATAACTCTCGTCCACAAATATATTGAGGGAAGGCAAATAAGAGGATTTGAAATCAAGGCAGAATTGCAGGAAACAGATTTCAGGAGGTAGATACGAATCGCCTTTAAAGCACATGAAAAGCGGCAAAACGTTGACAATGATGCCCTTGGCCAAAAAGGGCGTATGCGTTTTTTCCTGAATATATTCAGGAAAAAACGCATACGCCCTTTTTGGCCAACCAAGCAACCTGGAAAGGCAAATCAGCGCTACAAAGAAGTCTCGCTTCCCATCGGTCAAAAGGGCCATGCTGAAAAAAGTGTCAAAACCAGAAATGCAGGACAGGCCATGGAGAAATGGGAGCCTTGCTACACTGATGGGCGGGATGTAAATTGCCAAGAGCCACTCTGGAGAAGTGTCCGGTGAGTCCTGAAACATCTGAAAAACACAGCTTAGGGAGCATAGGGCACTTCCACTCATGGGGGTATAAATTGGGAAAATTAAAAATCAGCAAGACACAAGCACCCCAAAGTTTAGGGCTGCTCTGTTGACCAGGACCTCCACTTCATTCCACCTTAAATATCCCAGGAAAGAGAAAAATGGATAAAGAAGTTGTGGTCCTTATGTACAATGGAATATCACTCAGCCAGGAAATCAATGTCGTAAGGTTAGTAGCAGCATGATGAGTGGATTTAGGTACGACGATTCTAAGTGAAATAAGTCACACAGAAAAGGACACTTCTCATAAGGTATCACTGATAGAGGGAATGTAAAAACCGTTACACTTGAACTGAATTACAAAACAGAACAGAGTCACACATGCAGAAAACACACTATGGCTGCTTAACGGGAAAGGTGAGGTGGGGTGATACATAAAACAAGGGTATCAAATTAGCTCAGATACCGTTCCATAAACCCAATATGTAATAGACAAGACCTACTCCTTGCTCAGAGAACTGGACTCAACACGCCCTATTCACCGCACAAGAATATATCTGACTAATAATAATCGTAAAACCTATGTATTGATATCTCTCTGTTAGTGTGTCAAGTGGGTGTAAAGCGGCATAAACACAGCAGTGAAAAGCAGCTAAACCCCATTATAAAAATAAATTACTTTGAAACACCCATGAAACAAAGACAGTGAAAGAGAGAGAAATTCTTACACAATGCGTTCAGGGGCTGTGATGCAACCTGGATTGACCATATCTAGACACACAGCTGGATGAGACATAAGGGTGGACACTCTTGGGGCTGAGAGGTTTGTTGAGGTTGGGTGAGCAAACGCAGACCCTTTAAAGGAATACTGCGTGGTACCCATCGCATGGGTCCCAAATCTCCAGGTTCAAGGGCATCTTCCTACATCAAAAACATGCATGAGAAACCCAGAAGATGGTACACCGTGTGATGGGGAAAGGTTTCTAAAACGCACCTCATTTCTCATCTCCTTGTGCCCGGGTTCGCCATTCCAGCCGCTTTACTAGCAAGCTCCCTACTTGGAGCATCAGCACCTTTAACCTCCTGTTCCATACAGGTTGCAATTTGTCCTGAGGATAAACGGGAAGACGTGGAACCAACGAGAGACTAGCTCTTGGTGTTGGGACAGGCACAGGTCACTCTATTTTCCCATCAGAAAGAAGAATTAACCACAGGCTCAGCCTGACCCCCGGAACCAGAACAGGGCCTGAAGCCATTCTGCGATTTTGCGGCCAGCTCCCATAAAAACGAGTTGTAAAATGGAGGTTCAGGGCACTGCAATTCACACACCTGCAGAGTTATAAATGATAACTGTCGTCCACAAATATATTGAGGGAAGGCAAAGAAGAGGATTTGAAATCAAGGCAGAATTGCAGGAAACAGATTTCAGGAGGTAGATACGAATCGCCTTTAAAGCACATGAAAAGCGGCAAAACGTTGACAATGATGCCCTTGGCCAAAAAGGGCGTATGCGTTTTTTCCTGAATATATTCAGGAAAAAACGCATACGCCCTTTTTGGCCAACCAAGCAACCTGGAAAGGCAAATCAGCGCTACAAAGAAGTCTCGCTTCCCATCGGTCAAAAGGGCCATGCTGAAAAAAGTGTCAAAACCAGAAATGCAGGACAGGCCATGGAGAAATGGGAGCCTTGCTACACTGATGGGCGGGATGTAAATTGCCAAGAGCCACTCCGGAGAAGTGTCCGGTGAGTCCTGAAACATCTGAAAAACACAGCTTAGAGAGCATAGGGCACTTCCACTCATGGGGGTATAAATTGGGAAAATTAAAAATCAGCAAGACACAAGCACCCCAAAGTTTAGGGCTGCTCTGTTGACCAGGACCTCCACTTCATTCCACCTTCAATATCCCAGGAAAGAGAAAAATGGATAAAGAAGTTGTGGTCCTTATGTACAATGGAATATCACTCAGCCAGGAAATCAATGTCGTAAGGTTAGTAGCAGCATGATGAGTGGATTTAGGTATGACGATTCTAAGTGAAATAAGTCACACAGAAAAGGACACTTCTCATAAGGTATCACTGATAGAGGGAATGTAAAAACCGTTACACTTGAACTGAATTACAAAACAGAACAGAGTCACACATGCAGAAAACACACTATGGCTGCTTAACGGGAAAGGTGAGGTGGGGTGATACATAAAACAAGGGTATCAAATTAGCTCAGATACCGTTCCATAAACCCAATATGTAATAGACAAGACCTACTCCTTGCTCAGAGAACTGGACTCAACACGCCCTATTCACCGCACAAGAATATATCTGACTAATAATAATCGTAAAACCTATGTATTGATATCTCTCTGTTAGTGTGTCAAGTGGGTGTAAAGCGGCATAAACACAGCAGTGAAAAGCAGCTAAACCCCATTATAAAAATAAATTTCTTTGAAACACCCATGAAACAAAGACAGTGAAAGAGAGAGAAATTCTTACACAATGCGTTCAGGGGCTGTGATGCAACCTGGATTGACCATATCTAGACGCACAGCTGGATGAGACATAAGGGTGGACACTCTTGGGGCTGAGAGGTTTGTTGAGGTTGGGTGAGCAAACGCAGACCCTTTAAAGGAATACTGCGTGGTACCCATCGCATGGGTCCCAAATCTCCAGGTTCAAGGGCATCTTCCTACATCAAAAACATGCATGAGAAACCCAGAAGATGGTACACCGTGTGATGGGGAAAGGTTTCTAAAACGCACCTCATTTCTCATCTCCTTGTGCCCGGGTTCGCCATTCCAGCCGCTTTACTAGCAAGCTCCCTACTTGGAGCATCAGCACCTTTAACCTCCTGTTCCGTACAGGTTGCAATTTGTCCTGAGGATAAACGGGAAGACGTGGAACCAACGAGAGACTAGCTCTTGGTGTTGGGACAGGCACAGGTCACTCTATTTTCCCATCAGAAAGAAGAATTAACCACAGGCTCAGCCTGACCCCCGGAACCAGAACAGGGCCTGAAGCCATTCTGCGATTTTGCGGCCAGCTCCCATAAAAACGAGTTGTAAAATGGAGGTTCAGGGCACTGCAATTCACAAACCTGCAGAGTTATAAATGAGAACTCTCGTCCACAAATATATTGAGGGAAGGCAAAGAAGAGGATTTGAAATCAAGGCAGAATTGCAGGAAACAGATTTCAGGAGGTAGATACGAATCACCTTTAAAGCACATGAAAAGCGGCAAAACGTTGACAATGATGCCCTTGGCCAAAAAGGGCGTATGCGTTTTTTCCTGAATATATTCAGGAAAAAACGCATACGCCCTTTTTGGCCAACCAAGCAACCTGGAAAGGCAAATCAGCGCTACAAAGAAGTCTCGCTTCCCATCAGTCAAAAGGGCCATGCTGAAAAAAGTGTCAAAACCAGAAATGCAGGACAGGCCATGGAGAAATGGGAGCCTTGCTACACTGATGGGCGGGATGTAAATTGCCAAGAGCCACTCTGGAGAAGTGTCCGGTGAGTCCTGAAACATCTGAAAAACACAGCTTAGAGAGCATAGGGCACTTCCACTCATGGGGGTATAAATTGGGAAAATTAAAAATCAGCAAGACACAAGCACCCCAAAGTTTAGGGCTGCTCTGTTGACCAGGACCTCCACTTCATTCCACCTTAAATATCCCAGGAAAGAGAAAAATGGATAAAGAAGTTGTGGTCCTTATGTACAATGGAATATCACTCAGCCAGGAAATCAATGTCATAAGGTTAGTAGCAGCATGATGAGTGGATTTAGGTACGACGATTCTAAGTGAAATAAGTCACACAGAAAAGGACACTTCTCATAAGGTATCACTGATAGAGGGAATGTAAAAACCGTTACACTTGAACTGACTTACAAAACAGAACAGAGTCACACATGCAGAAAACACACTATGGCTGCTTAACGGGAAAGGTGAGGTGGGGTGATACATAAAACAAGGGTATCAAATTAGCTCAGATACCGTTCCATAAACCCAATATGTAATAGACAAGACCTACTCCTTGCTCAGAGAACTGGACTCAACACGCCCTATTCACCGCACAAGAATATATCTGACTAATAATAATCGTAAAACCTATGTATTGATATCTCTCTGTTAGTGTGTCAAGTGGGTGTAAAGCGGCATAAACACAGCAGTGAAAAGCAGCTAAACCCCATTATAAAAATAAATTACTTTGAAACCACCATGAAACAAAGACAGTGAAAGAGAGAGAAATTCTTACACAATGCGTTCAGGGGCTGTGATGCAACCTGGATTGACCATATCTAGACGCACAGCTGGATGAGACATAAGGGTGGACACTCTTGGGGCTGAGAGGTTTGGTGAGGTTGGGTGAGCAAACGCAGACCCTTTAAAGGAATACTGCGTGGTACCCATCGCATGGGTCCCAAATCTCCAGGTTCAAGGGCATCTTCCTACATCAAAAACATGCATGAGAAACCCAGAAGATGGTACACCGTGTGATGGGGAAAGGTTTCTAAAACGCACCTCATTTCTCATCTCCTTGTGCCCGGGTTCGCCATTCCAGCCGCTTTACTAGCAAGCTCCCTACTTGGAGCATCAGCACCTTTAACCTCCTGTTCCGTACAGGTTGCAATTTGTCCTGAGGATAAACGGGAAGACGTGGAACCAACGAGAGACTAGCTCTTGGTGTTGGGACAGGCACAGGTCACTCTATTTTCCCATCAGAAAGAAGAATTAACCACAGGCTCAGCCTGACCCCCGGAACCAGAACAGGGCCTGAAGCCATTCTGCGATTTTGCAGCCAGCTCCCATAAAAACGAGTTGTAAAATGGAGGTTCAGGGCACTGCAATTCACAAACCTGCAGAGTTATAAATGATAACTCTCGTCCACAAATATATTGAGGGAAGGCAAAGAAGAGGATTTGAAATCAAGGCAGAATTGCACGAAACAGATTTCAGGAGGTAGATACGAATCGCCTTTAAAGCACATGAAAAGCGGCAAAACGTTGACAATGATGCCCTTGGCCAAAAAGGGCGTATGCGTTTTTTCCTGAATATATTCAGGAAAAAACGCATACGCCCTTTTTGGCCAACCAAGCAACCTGGAAAGGCAAATCAGCGCTACAAAGAAGTCTCGCTTCCCATCGGTCAAAAGGGCCATGCTGAAAAAAGTGTCAAAACCAGAAATGCAGGACAGGCCATGGAGAAATGGGAGCCTTGCTACACTGATGGGCGGGATGTAAATTGCCAAGAGCCACTCTGGAGAAGTGTCCGGTGAGTCCTGAAACATCTGAAAAACACAGCTTAGAGAGCATAGGGCACTTCCACTCATGGGGGTATAAATTGGGAAAATGAAAAATCAGCAAGACACAAGCACCCCAAAGTTTAGGGCTGCTCTGTTGACCAGGACCTCCACTTCATTCCACCTTAAATATCCCAGGAAAGAGAAAAATGGATAAAGAAGTTGTGGTCCTTATGTACAATGGAATATCACTCAGCCAGGAAATCAATGTCGTAAGGTTAGTAGCAGCATGATGAGTGGATTTAGGTACGACGATTCTAAGTGAAATAAGTCACACAGAAAAGGACACTTCTCATAAGGTATCACTGATAGAGGGAATGTAAAAACCGTTACACTTGAACTGAATTACAAAACAGAACAGAGTCACACATGCAGAAAACACACTATGGCTGCTTAACGGGAAAGGTGAGGTGGGGTGATACATAAAACAAGGGTATCAAATTAGCTCAGATACCGTTCCATAAACCCAATATGTAATAGACAAGACCTACTCCTTGCTCAGAGAACTGGACTCAACACGCCCTATTCACCGCACAAGAATATATCTGACTAATAATAATCGTAAAACCTATGTATTGATATCTCTCTGTTAGTGTGTCAAGTGGGTGTAAAGCGGCATAAACACAGCAGTGAAAAGCAGCTAAACCCCATTATAAAAATAAATTACTTTGAAACCACCATGAAACAAAGACAGTGAAAGAGAGAGAAATTCTTACACAATGCGTTCAGGGGCTGTGATGCAACCTGGATTGACCATATCTAGACGCACAGCTGGATGAGACATAAGGGTGGACACTCTTGGGGCTGAGAGGTTTGGTGAGGTTGGGTGAGCAAACGCAGACCCTGTAAAGGAATACTGCGTGGTACCCATCGCATGGGTCCCAAATCTCCAGGTTCAAGGGCATCTTCCTACATCAAAAACATGCATGAGAAACCCAGAAGATGGTACACCGTGTGATGGGGAAAGGTTTCTAAAACGCACCTCATTTCTCATCTCCTTGTGCCCGGGTTCGCCATTCCAGCCGCTTTACTAGCAAGCTCCCTACTTGGAGCATCAGCACCTTTAACCTCCTGTTCCGTACAGGTTGCAATTTGTCCTGAGGATAAACGGGAAGACGTGGAACGAACGAGAGACTAGCTCTTGGTGTTGGGACAGGCACAGGTCACTCTATTTTCCCATCAGAAAGAAGAATTAACCACAGGCTCAGCCTGACCCCCAGAACCAGAACAGGGCCTGAAGCCATTCTGCGATTTTGCGGCCAGCTCCCATAAAAACGAGTTGTAAAATGGAGGTTCAGGGCACTGCAATTCACAAACCTGCAGAGTTGTAAATGATAACTCTCGTCCACAAATATATTGAGGGAAGGCAAAGAAGAGGATTTGAAATCAAGGCAGAATTGCAGGAAACAGATTTCAGGAGGTAGATACGAATCGCCTTTAAAGCACATGAAAAGCGGCAAAACGTTGACAATGATGCCCTTGGCCATAAAGGGCGTATGCGTTTTTTCCTGAGTATATTCAGGAAAAAACGCATACGCCCTTTTTGGCCAACCAAGCCACCTGGAAAGGCAAATCAGCGCTACAAAGAAGTCTCGCTTCCCATCGGTCAAAAGGGCCATGCTGAAAAAAGTGTCAAAACCAGAAATGCAGGACAGGCCATGGAGAAATGGGAGCCTTGCTACACTGATGGGCGGGATGTAAATTGCCAAGAGCCACTCTGGAGAAGTGTCCGGTGAGTCCTGAAACATCTGAAAAACACAGCTTAGAGAGCATAGGGCACTTCCACTCATGGGGGTATAAATTGGGAAAATTAAAAATCAGCAAGACACAAGCACCCCAAAGTTTAGGGCTGCTCTGTTGACCAGGACCTCCACTTCATTCCACCTTAAATATCCCAGGAAAGAGAAAAATGGATAAAGAAGTTGTGGTCCTTATGTACAATGGAATATCACTCAGCCAGGAAATCAATGTCGTAAGGTTAGTAGCAGCATGATGAGTGGATTTAGGTATGACGATTCTAAGTGAAATAAGTCACACAGAAAAGGACACTTCTCATAAGGTATCACTGATAGAGGGAATGTAAAAACCGTTACACTTGAACTGAATTACAAAACAGAACAGAGTCACACATGCAGAAAACACACTATGGCTGCTTAACGGGAAAGGTGAGGTGGGGTGATACATAAAACAAGGGTATCAAATTAGCTCAGATACCGTTCCATAAACCCAATATGTAATAGACAAGACCTACTCCTTGCTCAGAGAACTGGACTCAACACGCCCTATTCACCGCACAAGAATATATCTGACTAATAATAATCGTAAAACCTATGTATTGATATCTCTCTGTTAGTGTGTCAAGTGGGTGTAAAGCGGCATAAACACAGCAGTGAAAAGCAGCTAAACCCCATTATAAAAATAAATTACTTTGAAACACCCATGAAACAAAGACAGTGAAAGAGAGAGAAATTCTTACACAATGCGTTCAGGGGCTGTGATGCAACCTGGATTGACCATATCTAGACACACAGCTGGATGAGACATAAGGGTGGACACTCTTGGGGCTGAGAGGTTTGGTGAGGTTGGGTGAGCAAACGCAGACCCTTTAAAGTAATACTGCGTGGTACCCATCGCATGGGTCCCAAATCTCCAGGTTCAAGGGCATCTTCCTACATCAAAAACATGCATGAGAAACCCAGAAGATGGTACACCGTGTGATGGGGAAAGGTTTCTAAAACGCACCTCATTTCTCATCTCCTTGTGCCCGGGTTCGCCATTCCAGCCGCTTTACTAGCAAGCTCCCTACTTGGAGCATCAGCACCTTTAACCTCCTGTTCCGTACAGGTTGCAATTTGTCCTGAGGATAAACGGGAAGACGTGGAACCAACGAGAGACTAGCTCTTGGTGTTGGGACAGGCACAGGTCACTCTATTTTCCCATCAGAAAGAAGAATTAACCACAGGCTCAGCCTGACCCCCGGAACCAGAACAGGGCCTGAAGCCATTCTGCGCTTTTGCGGCCAGCTCCCATAAAAACGAGTTGTAAAATGGAGGTTCAGGGCACTGCAATTCACAAACCTGCAGAGTTATAAATGATAACTGTCGTCCACAAATATATTGAGGGAAGGCAAAGAAGAAGATTTGAAATCAAGGCAGAATTGCACGAAACAGATTTCAGGAGGTAGATACGAATCGCCTTTAAAGCACATGAAAAGCGGCAAAACGTTGACAATGATGCCCTTGGCCAAAAAGGGCGTATGCGTTTTTTCCTGAATATATTCAGGAAAAAACGCATACGCCCTTTTTGGCCAACCAAGCCACCTGGAAAGGCAAATCAGCGCTACAAAGAAGTCTCGCTTCCCATCGGTCAAAAGGGCCATGCTGAAAAAAGTGTCAAAACCAGAAATGCAGGACAGGCCATGGAGAAATGGGAGCCTTGCTACACTGATGGGCGGGATGTAAATTGCCAAGAGCCACTCTGGAGAAGTGTCCGGTGAGTCCTGAAACATCTGAAAAACACAGCTTAGAGAGCATAGGGCACTTCCACTCATGGGGGTATAAATTGGGAAAATTAAAAATCAGCAAGACACAAGCACCCCAAAGTTTAGGGCTGCTCTGTTGACCAGGACCTCCACTTCATTCCACCTTAAATATCCCAGGAAAGAGAAAAATGGATAAAGAAGTTGTGGTCCTTATGTACAATGGAATATCACTCAGCCAGGAAATCAATGTCGTAAGGTTAGTAGCAGCATGATGAGTGGATTTAGGTACGACGATTCTAAGTGAAATAAGTCACACAGAAAAGGACACTTCTCATAAGGTATCACTGATAGAGGGAATGTAAAAACCGTTACACTTGAACTGAATTACAAAACAGAACAGAGTCACACATGCAGAAAACACACTATGGCTGCTTAACGGGAAAGGTGAGGTGGGGTGATACATAAAACAAGGGTATCAAATTAGCTCAGATACCGTTCCATAAACCCAATATGTAATAGACAAGACCTACTCCTTGCTCAGAGAACTGGACTCAACATGCCCTATTCACCGCACAACAATATATCTGACTAATAATAATCGTAAAACCTATGTATTGATATCTCTCTGTTAGTGTGTCAAGTGGGTGTAAAGCGGCATAAACACAGCAGTGAAAAGCAGCTAAACCCCATTATAAAAATAAATTACTTTGAAACCACCATGAAACAAAGACAGTGAAAGAGAGAGAAATTCTTACACAATGCGTTCAGGGGCTGTGATGCAACCTGGATTGACCATATCTAGACGCACAGCTGGATGAGACATAAGGGTGGACACTCTTGGGGCTGAGAGGTTTGGTGAGGTTGGGTGAGCAAACGCAGACCCTTTAAAGGAATACTGCGTGGTACCCATCGCATGGGTCCCAAATCTCCAGGTTCAAGGGCATCTTCCTACATCAAAAACATGCATGAGAAACCCAGAAGATGGTACACCGTGTGATGGGGAAAGGTTTCTAAAACGCACCTCATTTCTCATCTCCTTGTGCCCGGGTTCACCATTCCAGCCGCTTTACTAGCAAGCTCCCTACTTGGAGCATCAGCACCTTTAACCTCCTGTTCCGTACAGGTTGCAATTTGTCCTGAGGATAAACGGGAAGACGTGGAACCAACGAGAGACTAGCTCTTGGTGTTGGGACAGGCACAGGTCACTCTATTTTCCCATCAGAAAGAAGAATTAACCACAGGCTCAGCCTGCCCCCCGGAACAAGAACAGGGCCTGAAGCCATTCTGCGATTTTGCGGCCAGCTCCCATAAAAACGAGTTGTAAAATGGAGGTTCAGGGCACTGCAATTCACAAACCTGCAGAGTTATAAATGATAACTCTCGTCCACAAATATATTGAGGGAAGGCAAATAAGAGGATTTGAAATCAAGGCAGAATTGCAGGAAACAGATTTCAGGAGGTAGATACGAATCGCCTTTAAAGCACATGAAAAGCGGCAAAACGTTGACAATGATGCCCTTGGCCAAAAAGGGCGTATGCGTTTTTTCCTGAATATATTCAGGAAAAAACGCATACGCCCTTTTTGGCCAACCAAGCAACCTGGAAAGGCAAATCAGCGCTACAAAGAAGTCTCGCTTCCCATCGGTCAAAAGGGCCATGCTGAAAAAAGTGTCAAAACCAGAAATGCAGGACAGGCCATGGAGAAATGGGAGCCTTGCTACACTGATGGGCGGGATGTAAATTGCCAAGAGCCACTCTGGAGAAGTGTCCGGTGAGTCCTGAAACATCTGAAAAACACAGCTTAGAGAGCATAGGGCACTTCCACTCATGGGGGTATAAATTGGGAAAATTAAAAATCAGCAAGACACAAGCACCCCAAAGTTTAGGGCTGCTCTGTTGACCAGGACCTCCACTTCATTCCACCTTAAATATCCCAGGAAAGAGAAAAATGGATAAAGAAGTTGTGGTCCTTATGTACAATGGAATATCACTCAGCCAGGAAATCAATGTCGTAAGGTTAGTAGCAGCATGATGAGTGGATTTAGGTACGACGATTCTAAGTGAAATAAGTCACACAGAAAAGGACACTTCTCATAAGGTATCACTGATAGAGGGAATGTAAAAACCGTTACACTTGAACTGAATTACAAAACAGAACAGAGTCACACATGCAGAAAACACACTATGGCTGCTTAACGGGAAAGGTGAGGTGGGGTGATACATAAAACAAGGGTATCAAATTAGCTCAGATACCGTTCCATAAACCCAATATGTAATAGACAAGACCTACTCCTTGCTCAGAGAACTGGACTCAACACGCCCTATTCACCGCACAACAATATATCTGACTAATAATAATCGTAAAACCTATGTATTGATATCTCTCTGTTAGTGTGTCAAGTGGGTGTAAAGCGGCATAAACACAGCAGTGAAAAGCAGCTAAACCCCATTATAAAAATAAATTACTTTGAAACACCCATGAAACAAAGACAGTGAAAGAGAGAGAAATTCTTACACAATGCGTTCAGGGGCTGTGATGCAAACTGGATTGACCATATCTAGACGCACAGCTGGATGAGACATAAGGGTGGACACTCTTGGGGCTGAGAGGTTTGTTGAGGTTGGGTGAGCAAACGCAGACCCTTTAAAGGAATACTGCGTGGTACCCATCGCATGGGTCCCAAATCTCCAGGTTCAAGGGCATCTTCCTACATCAAAAACATGCATGAGAAACCCAGAAGATGGTACACCGTGTGATGGGGAAAGGTTTCTAAAACGCACCTCATTTCTCATCTCCTTGTGCCCGGGTTCGCCATTCCAGCCGCTTTACTAGCAAGCTCCCTACTTGGAGCATCAGCACCTTTAACCTCCTGTTCCATACAGGTTGCAATTTGTCCTGAGGATAAACGGGAAGACGTGGAACCAACGAGAGACTAGCTCTTGGTGTTGGGACAGGCACAGGTCACTCTATTTTCCCATCAGAAAGAAGAATTAACCACAGGCTCAGCCTGACCCCCGGAACCAGAACAGGGCCTGAAGCCATTCTGCGATTTTGCGGCCAGCTCCCATAAAAACGAGTTGTAAAATGGAGGTTCAGGGCACTGCAATTCACAAACCTGCAGAGTTATAAATGATAACTGTCGTCCACAAATATATTGAGGGAAGGCAAAGAAGAGGATTTGAAATCAAGGCAGAATTGCAGGAAACAGATTTCAGGAGGTAGATACGAATCGCCTTTAAAGCACATGAAAAGCGGCAAAACGTTGACAATGATGCCCTTGGCCAAAAAGGGCGTATGCGTTTTTTCCTGAATATATTCAGGAAAAAACGCATACGCCCTTTTTGGCCAACCAAGCAACCTGGAAAGGCAAATCAGCGCTACAAAGAAGTCTCGCTTCCCATCGGTCAAAAGGGCCATGCTGAAAAAAGTGTCAAAACCAGAAATGCAGGACAGGCCATGGAGAAATGGGAGCCTTGCTACACTGATGGGCGGGATGTAAATTGCCAAGAGCCACTCCGGAGAAGTGTCCGGTGAGTCCTGAAACATCTGAAAAACACAGCTTAGAGAGCATAGGGCACTTCCACTCATGGGGGTATAAATTGGGAAAATTAAAAATCAGCAAGACACAAGCACCCCAAAGTTTAGGGCTGCTCTGTTGACCAGGACCTCCACTTCATTCCACCTTAAATATCCCAGGAAAGAGAAAAATGGATAAAGAAGTTGTGGTCCTTATGTACAATGGAATATCACTCAGCCAGGAAATCAATGTCGTAAGGTTAGTAGCAGCATGATGAGTGGATTTAGGTACGACGATTCTAAGTGAAATAAGTCACACAGAAAAGGACACTTCTCATAAGGTATCACTGATAGAGGGAATGTAAAAACCGTTACACTTGAACTGAATTACAAAACAGAACAGAGTCACACATGCAGAAAACACACTATGGCTGCTTAACGGGAAAGGTGAGGTGGGGTGATACATAAAACAAGGGTATCAAATTAGCTCAGATACCGTTCCATAAACCCAATATGTAATAGACAAGACCTACTCCTTGCTCAGAGAACTGGACTCAACACGCCCTATTCACCGCACAAGAATATATCTGACTAATAATAATCGTAAAACCTATGTATTGATATCTCTCTGTTAGTGTGTCAAGTGGGTGTAAAGCGGCATAAACACAGCAGTGAAAAGCAGCTAAACCCCATTATAAAAATAAATTTCTTTGAAACACCCATGAAACAAAGACAGTGAAAGAGAGAGAAATTCTTACACAATGCGTTCAGGGGCTGTGATGCAACCTGGATTGACCATATCTAGACGCACAGCTGGATGAGGCATAAGGGTGGACACTCTTGGGGCTGAGAGTTTTGGTGAGGTTGGGTGAGCAAACGCAGACCCTTTAAAGGAATACTGCGTGGTACCCATCGCATGGGTCCCAAATCTCCAGGTTCAAGGGCATCTTCCTACATCAAAAACATGCATGAGAAACCCAGAAGATGGTACACCGTGTGATGGGGAAAGGTTTCTAAAACGCACCTCATTTCTCATCTCCTTGTGCCCGGGTTCGCCATTCCAGCCGCTTTACTAGCAAGCTCCCTACTTGGAGCATCAGCACCTTTAACCTCCTGTTCCGTACAGGTTGCAATTTGTCCTGAGGATAAACGGGAAGACGTGGAACCAACGAGAGACTAGCTCTTGGTGTTGGGACCGGCACAGGTCACTCTATTTTCCCATCAGAAAGAAGAATTAACCACAGGCTCAGCCTGCCCCCCGGAACAAGAACAGGGCCTGAAGCCATTCTGTGATTTTGCGGCCAGCTCCCATAAAAACGAGTTGTAAAATGGAGGTTCAGGGCACTGCAATTCACAAACCTGCAGAGTTATAAATGATAACTCTCGTCCACAAATATATTGAGGGAAGGCAAATAAGAGGATTTGAAATCAAGGCAGAATTGCAGGAAACAGATTTCAGGAGGTAGATACGAATCGCCTTTAAAGCACATGAAAAGCGGCAAAACGTTGACAATGATGCCCTTGGCCAAAAAGGGCGTATGCGTTTTTTCCTGAATATATTCAGGAAAAAACGCATACGCCCTTTTTGGCCAACCAAGCAACCTGGAAAGGCAAATCAGCGCTACAAAGAAGTCTCGCTTCCCATCGGTCAAAAGGGCCATGCTGAAAAAAGTGTCAAAACCAGAAATGCAGGACAGGCCATGGAGAAATGGGAGCCTTGCTACACTGATGGGCGGGATGTAAATTGCCAAGAGCCACTCTGGAGAAGTGTCCGGTGAGTCCTGAAACATCTGAAAAACACAGCTTAGGGAGCATAGGGCACTTCCACTCATGGGGGTATAAATTGGGAAAATTAAAAATCAGCAAGACACAAGCACCCCAAAGTTTAGGGCTGCTCTGTTGACCAGGACCTCCACTTCATTCCACCTTAAATATCCCAGGAAAGAGAAAAATGGATAAAGAAGTTGTGGTCCTTATGTACAATGGAATATCACTCAGCCAGGAAATCAATGTCGTAAGGTTAGTAGCAGCATGATGAGTGGATTTAGGTACGACGATTCTAAGTGAAATAAGTCACACAGAAAAGGACACTTCTCATAAGGTATCACTGATAGAGGGAATGTAAAAACCGTTACACTTGAACTGAATTACAAAACAGAACAGAGTCACACATGCAGAAAACACACTATGGCTGCTTAACGGGAAAGGTGAGGTGGGGTGATACATAAAACAAGGGTATCAAATTAGCTCAGATACCGTTCCATAAACCCAATATGTAATAGACAAGACCTACTCCTTGCTCAGAGAACTGGACTCAACACGCCCTATTCACCGCACAAGAATATATCTGACTAATAATAATCGTAAAACCTATGTATTGATATCTCTCTGTTAGTGTGTCAAGTGGGTGTAAAGCGGCATAAACACAGCAGTGAAAAGCAGCTAAACCCCATTATAAAAATAAATTACTTTGAAACACCCATGAAACAAAGACAGTGAAAGAGAGAGAAATTCTTACACAATGCGTTCAGGGGCTGTGATGCAACCTGGATTGACCATATCTAGACACACAGCTGGATGAGACATAAGGGTGGACACTCTTGGGGCTGAGAGGTTTGTTGAGGTTGGGTGAGCAAACGCAGACCCTTTAAAGGAATACTGCGTGGTACCCATCGCATGGGTCCCAAATCTCCAGGTTCAAGGGCATCTTCCTACATCAAAAACATGCATGAGAAACCCAGAAGATGGTACACCGTGTGATGGGGAAAGGTTTCTAAAACGCACCTCATTTCTCATCTCCTTGTGCCCGGGTTCGCCATTCCAGCCGCTTTACTAGCAAGCTCCCTACTTGGAGCATCAGCACCTTTAACCTCCTGTTCCATACAGGTTGCAATTTGTCCTGAGGATAAACGGGAAGACGTGGAACCAACGAGAGACTAGCTCTTGGTGTTGGGACAGGCACAGGTCACTCTATTTTCCCATCAGAAAGAAGAATTAACCACAGGCTCAGCCTGACCCCCGGAACCAGAACAGGGCCTGAAGCCATTCTGCGATTTTGCGGCCAGCTCCCATAAAAACGAGTTGTAAAATGGAGGTTCAGGGCACTGCAATTCACACACCTGCAGAGTTATAAATGATAACTGTCGTCCACAAATATATTGAGGGAAGGCAAAGAAGAGGATTTGAAATCAAGGCAGAATTGCAGGAAACAGATTTCAGGAGGTAGATACGAATCGCCTTTAAAGCACATGAAAAGCGGCAAAACGTTGACAATGATGCCCTTGGCCAAAAAGGGCGTATGCGTTTTTTCCTGAATATATTCAGGAAAAAACGCATACGCCCTTTTTGGCCAACCAAGCAACCTGGAAAGGCAAATCAGCGCTACAAAGAAGTCTCGCTTCCCATCGGTCAAAAGGGCCATGCTGAAAAAAGTGTCAAAACCAGAAATGCAGGACAGGCCATGGAGAAATGGGAGCCTTGCTACACTGATGGGCGGGATGTAAATTGCCAAGAGCCACTCCGGAGAAGTGTCCGGTGAGTCCTGAAACATCTGAAAAACACAGCTTAGAGAGCATAGGGCACTTCCACTCATGGGGGTATAAATTGGGAAAATTAAAAATCAGCAAGACACAAGCACCCCAAAGTTTAGGGCTGCTCTGTTGACCAGGACCTCCACTTCATTCCACCTTCAATATCCCAGGAAAGAGAAAAATGGATAAAGAAGTTGTGGTCCTTATGTACAATGGAATATCACTCAGCCAGGAAATCAATGTCGTAAGGTTAGTAGCAGCATGATGAGTGGATTTAGGTATGACGATTCTAAGTGAAATAAGTCACACAGAAAAGGACACTTCTCATAAGGTATCACTGATAGAGGGAATGTAAAAACCGTTACACTTGAACTGAATTACAAAACAGAACAGAGTCACACATGCAGAAAACACACTATGGCTGCTTAACGGGAAAGGTGAGGTGGGGTGATACATAAAACAAGGGTATCAAATTAGCTCAGATACCGTTCCATAAACCCAATATGTAATAGACAAGACCTACTCCTTGCTCAGAGAACTGGACTCAACACGCCCTATTCACCGCACAAGAATATATCTGACTAATAATAATCGTAAAACCTATGTATTGATATCTCTCTGTTAGTGTGTCAAGTGGGTGTAAAGCGGCATAAACACAGCAGTGAAAAGCAGCTAAACCCCATTATAAAAATAAATTTCTTTGAAACACCCATGAAACAAAGACAGTGAAAGAGAGAGAAATTCTTACACAATGCGTTCAGGGGCTGTGATGCAACCTGGATTGACCATATCTAGACGCACAGCTGGATGAGACATAAGGGTGGACACTCTTGGGGCTGAGAGGTTTGTTGAGGTTGGGTGAGCAAACGCAGACCCTTTAAAGGAATACTGCGTGGTACCCATCGCATGGGTCCCAAATCTCCAGGTTCAAGGGCATCTTCCTACATCAAAAACATGCATGAGAAACCCAGAAGATGGTACACCGTGTGATGGGGAAAGGTTTCTAAAACGCACCTCATTTCTCATCTCCTTGTGCCCGGGTTCGCCATTCCAGCCGCTTTACTAGCAAGCTCCCTACTTGGAGCATCAGCACCTTTAACCTCCTGTTCCGTACAGGTTGCAATTTGTCCTGAGGATAAACGGGAAGACGTGGAACCAACGAGAGACTAGCTCTTGGTGTTGGGACAGGCACAGGTCACTCTATTTTCCCATCAGAAAGAAGAATTAACCACAGGCTCAGCCTGACCCCCGGAACCAGAACAGGGCCTGAAGCCATTCTGCGATTTTGCGGCCAGCTCCCATAAAAACGAGTTGTAAAATGGAGGTTCAGGGCACTGCAATTCACAAACCTGCAGAGTTATAAATGAGAACTCTCGTCCACAAATATATTGAGGGAAGGCAAAGAAGAGGATTTGAAATCAAGGCAGAATTGCAGGAAACAGATTTCAGGAGGTAGATACGAATCACCTTTAAAGCACATGAAAAGCGGCAAAACGTTGACAATGATGCCCTTGGCCAAAAAGGGCGTATGCGTTTTTTCCTGAATATATTCAGGAAAAAACGCATACGCCCTTTTTGGCCAACCAAGCAACCTGGAAAGGCAAATCAGCGCTACAAAGAAGTCTCGCTTCCCATCAGTCAAAAGGGCCATGCTGAAAAAAGTGTCAAAACCAGAAATGCAGGACAGGCCATGGAGAAATGGGAGCCTTGCTACACTGATGGGCGGGATGTAAATTGCCAAGAGCCACTCTGGAGAAGTGTCCGGTGAGTCCTGAAACATCTGAAAAACACAGCTTAGAGAGCATAGGGCACTTCCACTCATGGGGGTATAAATTGGGAAAATTAAAAATCAGCAAGACACAAGCACCCCAAAGTTTAGGGCTGCTCTGTTGACCAGGACCTCCACTTCATTCCACCTTAAATATCCCAGGAAAGAGAAAAATGGATAAAGAAGTTGTGGTCCTTATGTACAATGGAATATCACTCAGCCAGGAAATCAATGTCATAAGGTTAGTAGCAGCATGATGAGTGGATTTAGGTACGACGATTCTAAGTGAAATAAGTCACACAGAAAAGGACACTTCTCATAAGGTATCACTGATAGAGGGAATGTAAAAACCGTTACACTTGAACTGACTTACAAAACAGAACAGAGTCACACATGCAGAAAACACACTATGGCTGCTTAACGGGAAAGGTGAGGTGGGGTGATACATAAAACAAGGGTATCAAATTAGCTCAGATACCGTTCCATAAACCCAATATGTAATAGACAAGACCTACTCCTTGCTCAGAGAACTGGACTCAACACGCCCTATTCACCGCACAAGAATATATCTGACTAATAATAATCGTAAAACCTATGTATTGATATCTCTCTGTTAGTGTGTCAAGTGGGTGTAAAGCGGCATAAACACAGCAGTGAAAAGCAGCTAAACCCCATTATAAAAATAAATTACTTTGAAACCACCATGAAACAAAGACAGTGAAAGAGAGAGAAATTCTTACACAATGCGTTCAGGGGCTGTGATGCAACCTGGATTGACCATATCTAGACGCACAGCTGGATGAGACATAAGGGTGGACACTCTTGGGGCTGAGAGGTTTGGTGAGGTTGGGTGAGCAAACGCAGACCCTTTAAAGGAATACTGCGTGGTACCCATCGCATGGGTCCCAAATCTCCAGGTTCAAGGGCATCTTCCTACATCAAAAACATGCATGAGAAACCCAGAAGATGGTACACCGTGTGATGGGGAAAGGTTTCTAAAACGCACCTCATTTCTCATCTCCTTGTGCCCGGGTTCGCCATTCCAGCCGCTTTACTAGCAAGCTCCCTACTTGGAGCATCAGCACCTTTAACCTCCTGTTCCGTACAGGTTGCAATTTGTCCTGAGGATAAACGGGAAGACGTGGAACCAACGAGAGACTAGCTCTTGGTGTTGGGACAGGCACAGGTCACTCTATTTTCCCATCAGAAAGAAGAATTAACCACAGGCTCAGCCTGACCCCCGGAACCAGAACAGGGCCTGAAGCCATTCTGCGATTTTGCAGCCAGCTCCCATAAAAACGAGTTGTAAAATGGAGGTTCAGGGCACTGCAATTCACAAACCTGCAGAGTTATAAATGATAACTCTCGTCCACAAATATATTGAGGGAAGGCAAAGAAGAGGATTTGAAATCAAGGCAGAATTGCACGAAACAGATTTCAGGAGGTAGATACGAATCGCCTTTAAAGCACATGAAAAGCGGCAAAACGTTGACAATGATGCCCTTGGCCAAAAAGGGCGTATGCGTTTTTTCCTGAATATATTCAGGAAAAAACGCATACGCCCTTTTTGGCCAACCAAGCAACCTGGAAAGGCAAATCAGCGCTACAAAGAAGTCTCGCTTCCCATCGGTCAAAAGGGCCATGCTGAAAAAAGTGTCAAAACCAGAAATGCAGGACAGGCCATGGAGAAATGGGAGCCTTGCTACACTGATGGGCGGGATGTAAATTGCCAAGAGCCACTCTGGAGAAGTGTCCGGTGAGTCCTGAAACATCTGAAAAACACAGCTTAGAGAGCATAGGGCACTTCCACTCATGGGGGTATAAATTGGGAAAATGAAAAATCAGCAAGACACAAGCACCCCAAAGTTTAGGGCTGCTCTGTTGACCAGGACCTCCACTTCATTCCACCTTAAATATCCCAGGAAAGAGAAAAATGGATAAAGAAGTTGTGGTCCTTATGTACAATGGAATATCACTCAGCCAGGAAATCAATGTCGTAAGGTTAGTAGCAGCATGATGAGTGGATTTAGGTACGACGATTCTAAGTGAAATAAGTCACACAGAAAAGGACACTTCTCATAAGGTATCACTGATAGAGGGAATGTAAAAACCGTTACACTTGAACTGAATTACAAAACAGAACAGAGTCACACATGCAGAAAACACACTATGGCTGCTTAACGGGAAAGGTGAGGTGGGGTGATACATAAAACAAGGGTATCAAATTAGCTCAGATACCGTTCCATAAACCCAATATGTAATAGACAAGACCTACTCCTTGCTCAGAGAACTGGACTCAACACGCCCTATTCACCGCACAAGAATATATCTGACTAATAATAATCGTAAAACCTATGTATTGATATCTCTCTGTTAGTGTGTCAAGTGGGTGTAAAGCGGCATAAACACAGCAGTGAAAAGCAGCTAAACCCCATTATAAAAATAAATTACTTTGAAACCACCATGAAACAAAGACAGTGAAAGAGAGAGAAATTCTTACACAATGCGTTCAGGGGCTGTGATGCAACCTGGATTGACCATATCTAGACGCACAGCTGGATGAGACATAAGGGTGGACACTCTTGGGGCTGAGAGGTTTGGTGAGGTTGGGTGAGCAAACGCAGACCCTGTAAAGGAATACTGCGTGGTACCCATCGCATGGGTCCCAAATCTCCAGGTTCAAGGGCATCTTCCTACATCAAAAACATGCATGAGAAACCCAGAAGATGGTACACCGTGTGATGGGGAAAGGTTTCTAAAACGCACCTCATTTCTCATCTCCTTGTGCCCGGGTTCGCCATTCCAGCCGCTTTACTAGCAAGCTCCCTACTTGGAGCATCAGCACCTTTAACCTCCTGTTCCGTACAGGTTGCAATTTGTCCTGAGGATAAACGGGAAGACGTGGAACGAACGAGAGACTAGCTCTTGGTGTTGGGACAGGCACAGGTCACTCTATTTTCCCATCAGAAAGAAGAATTAACCACAGGCTCAGCCTGACCCCCAGAACCAGAACAGGGCCTGAAGCCATTCTGCGATTTTGCGGCCAGCTCCCATAAAAACGAGTTGTAAAATGGAGGTTCAGGGCACTGCAATTCACAAACCTGCAGAGTTGTAAATGATAACTCTCGTCCACAAATATATTGAGGGAAGGCAAAGAAGAGGATTTGAAATCAAGGCAGAATTGCAGGAAACAGATTTCAGGAGGTAGATACGAATCGCCTTTAAAGCACATGAAAAGCGGCAAAACGTTGACAATGATGCCCTTGGCCATAAAGGGCGTATGCGTTTTTTCCTGAGTATATTCAGGAAAAAACGCATACGCCCTTTTTGGCCAACCAAGCAACCTGGAAAGGCAAATCAGCGCTACAAAGAAGTCTCGCTTCCCATCGGTCAAAAGGGCCATGCTGAAAAAAGTGTCAAAACCAGACATGCAGGACAGGCCATGGAGAAATGGGAGCCTTGCTACACTGATGGGCGGGATGTAAATTGCCAAGAGCCACTCTGGAGAAGTGTACGGTGAGTCCTGAAACATCTGAAAAACACAGCTTAGAGAGCATAGGGCACTTCCACTCATGGGGTTATAAATTGGGAAAATTAAAAATCAGCAAGACACAAGCACCCCAAATTTTAGGGCTGCTCTGTTGACCAGGACCTCCACTTCATTCCACCTTAAATATCCCAGGAAAGAGAAAAATGGATAAAGAAGTTGTGGTCCTTATGTACAATGGAATATCACTCAGCCAGGAAATCAATGTCGTAAGGTTAGTAGCAGCATGATGAGTGGATTTAGGTATGACGATTCTAAGTGAAATAAGTCACACAGAAAAGGACACTTCTCATAAGGTATCACTGATAGAGGGAATGTAAAAACCGTTACACTTGAACTGAATTACAAAACAGAACAGAGTCACACATGCAGAAAACACACTATGGCTGCTTAACGGGAAAGGTGAGGTGGGGTGATACATAAAACAAGGGTATCAAATTAGCTCAGATACCGTTCCATAAACCCAATATGTAATAGACAAGACCTACTCCTTGCTCAGAGAACTGGACTCAACACGCCCTATTCACCGCACAAGAATATATCTGACTAATAATAATCGTAAAACCTATGTATTTATATCTCTCTGTTAGTGTGTCAAGTGGGTGTAAAGCGGCATAAACACATCAGTGAAAAGCAGCTAAACCCCATTATAAAAATAAATTACTTTGAAACCACCATGAAACAAAGACAGTGAAAGAGAGAGAAATTCTTACACAATGCGTTCAGGGGCTGTGATGCAACCTGGATTGACCATATCTAGACGCACAGCTGGATGAGACATAAGGGTGGACACTCTTGGGGCTGAGAGGTTTGGTGAGGTTGGGTGAGCAAACGCAGACCCTTTAAAGGAATACTGCGTGGTACCCATCGCATGGGTCCCAAATCTCCAGGTTCAAGGGCATCTTCCTACATCAAAAACATGCATGAGAAACCCAGAAGATGGTACACCGTGTGATGGGGAAAGGTTTCTAAAATGCACCTCATTTCTCATCTCCTTGTACCCGGGTTCGCCATTCCAGCCGCTTTACTAGCAAGCTCCCTACTTGGAGCATCAGCACCTTTAACCTCCTGTTCCGTACAGGTTGCAATTTGTCCTGAGGATAAACGGGAAGACGTGGAACCAACGAGAGACTAGCTCTTGGTGTTGGGACAGGCACAGGTCACTCTATTTTCCCATCAGAAAGAAGAATTAACCACAGGCTCAGCCTGACCCCCGGAACCAGAACAGGGCCTGAAGCCATTCTGCGATTTTGCGGCCAGCTCCCATAAAAACGAGTTGTAAAATGGAGGTTCAGGGCACTGCAATTCACAAACCTGCAGAGTTATAAATGAGAACTCTCGCCCACAAATATATTGAGGGAAGGCAAAGAAGAGGATTTGAAATCAAGGCAGAATTGCAGGAAACAGATTTCAGGAGGTAGATACGAATCGCCTTTAAAGCACATGAAAAGCGGCAAAACGTTGACAATGATGCCCTTGGCCATAAAGGGCGTATGCGTTTTTTCCTGAGTATATTCAGGAAAAAACGCATACGCCCTTTTTGGCCAACCAAGCAACCTGGAAAGGCAAATCAGCGCTACAAAGAAGTCTCGCTTCCCATCGGTCAAAAGGGCCATGCTGAAAAAAGTGTCAAAACCAGAAATGCAGGACAGGCCATGGAGAAATGGGAGCCTTGCTACACTGATGGGCGGGATGTAAATTGCCAAGAGCCACTCTGGAGAAGTGTCCGGTGAGTCCTGAAACATCTGAAAAACACAGCTTAGAGAGCATAGGGCACTTCCACTCATGGGGGTATAAATTGGGAAAATTAAAAATCAGCAAGACACAAGCACCCCAAAGTTTAGGGCTGCTCTGTTGACCAGGACCTCCACTTCATTCCACCTTAAATATCCCAGGAAAGAGAAAAATGGATAAAGAAGTTGTGGTCCTTATGTACAATGGAATATCACTCAGCCAGGAAATCAATGTCGTAAGGTTAGTAGCAGCATGATGAGTGGATTTAGGTATGACGATTCTAAGTGAAATAAGTCACACAGAAAAGGACACTTCTCATAAGGTATCACTGATAGAGGGAATGTAAAAACCGTTACACTTGAACTGAATTACAAAACAGAACAGAGTCACACATGCAGAAAACACACTATGGCTGCTTAACGGGAAAGGTGAGGTGGGGTGATACATAAAACAAGGGTATCAAATTAGCTCAGATACCGTTCCATAAACCCAATATGTAGTAGACAAGACCTACTCCTTGCTCAGAGAACTGGACTCAACACGCCCTATTCACCGCACAAGAATATATCTGACTAATAATAATCGTAAAACCTATGTATTGATATCTCTCTGTTAGTGTGTCAAGTGGGTGTAAAGCGGCATAAACACAGCAGTGAAAAGCAGCTAAACCCCATTATAAAAATAAATTACTTTGAAACACCCATGAAACAAAGACAGTGAAAGAGAGAGAAATTCTTACACAATGCGTTCAGGGGCTGTGATGCAACCTGGATTGACCATATCTAGACGCACAGCTGGATGAGGCATAAGGGTGGACACTCTTGGGGCTGAGAGGTTTGGTGAGGTTGGGTGAGCAAACGCAGACCCTTTAAAGGAATACTGCGTGGTACCCATCGCATGGGTCCCAAATCTCCAGGTTCAAGGGCATCTTCCTACATCAAAAACATGCATGAGAAACCCAGAAGATGGTACACCGTGTGATGGGGAAAGGTTTCTAAAACGCACCTCATTTCTCATCTCCTTGTGCCCGGGTTCGCCATTCCTGCCACTTTACTAGCAAGCTCCCTACTTGGAGCATCAGCACCTTTAACCTCCTGTTCCATACAGGTTGCAATTTGTCCTGAGGATAAACGGGAAGACGTGGAACCAACGAGAGACTAGCTCTTGGTGTTGGGACAGGCACAGGTCACTCTATTTTCCCATCAGAAAGAAGAATTAACCACAGGCTCAGCCTGCCCCCCGGAACCAGAACAGGGCCTGAAGCCATTCTGCGATTTTGCGGCCAGCTCCCATAAAAACGAGTTGTAAAATGGAGGTTCAGGGCACTGCAATTCACAAACCTGCAGAGTTATAAATGATAACTCCCGTCCACAAATATATTGAGGGAAGGCAAAGAAGAGGATTTGAAATCAAGGCAGAATTGCAGGAAACAGATTTCAGGAGGTAGATACGAATCGCCTTTAAAGCACATGAAAAGCGGCAAAACGTTGACAATGATGCCCTTGGCCAAAAAGGGCGTATGCGTTTTTTCCTGAATATATTCAGGAAAAAACGCATACGCCCTTTTTGGCCAACCAAGCAACCTGGAAAGGCAAATCAGCGCTACAAAGAAGTCTCGCTTCCCATCGGTCAAAAGGGCCATGCTGAAAAAAGTGTCAAAATCAGAAATGCAGGACAGGCCATGGAGAAATGGGAGCCTTGCTACACTGATGGGCGGGATGTAAATTGCCAAGAGCCACTCTGGAGAAGTGTCCGGTGAGTCCTGAAACATCTGAAAAACACAGCTTAGAGAGCATAGGGCACTTCCACTCATGGGGGTATAAATTGGGAAAATGAAAAATCAGCAAGACACAAGCACCCCAAAGTTTAGGGCTGCTCTGTTGACCAGGACCTCCACTTCATTCCACCTTAAATATCCCAGGAAAGAGAAAAATGGATAAAGAAGTTGTGATCCTTATGTACAATGGAATATCACTCAGCCATGAAATCAATGTCGTAAGGTTAGTAGCAGCATGATGAGTGGATTTAGGTACGACGATTCTAAGTGAAATAAGTCACACAGAAAAGGACACTTCTCATAAGGTATCACTGATAGAGGGAATGTAAAAACCGTTACACTTGAACTGAATTACAAAACAGAACAGAGTCACACATGCAGAAAACACACTATGGCTGCTTAACGGGAAAGGTGAGGTGGGGTGATACATAAAACAAGGGTATCAAATTAGCTCAGATACCGTTCCATAAACCCAATATGTAATAGACAAGACCTACTCCTTGCTCAGAGAACTGGACTCAACACGCCCTATTCACCGCACAAGAATATATCTGACTAATAATAATCGTAAAACCTATGTATTGATATCTCTCTGTTAGTGTGTCAAGTGGGTGTAAAGCGGCATAAACACAGCAGTGAAAAGCAGCTAAACCCCATTATAAAGATAAATTACTTTAAAACACCCATGAAACAAAGACAGTGAAAGAGAGAGAAATTCTTACACAATGCGTTCAGGGGCTGTGATGCAACCTGGATTGACCATATCTAGACGCACAGCTGGATGAGACATAAGGGTGGACACTCTTGGGGCTGAGAGGTTTGGTGAGGTTGGGTGAGCAAACGCAGACCCTTTAAAGGAATACTGCGTGGTACCCATCGCATGGGTCCCAAATCTCCAGGTTCAAGGGCATCTTCCTACATCAAAAACATGCATGAGAAACCCAGAAGATGGTACACCGTGTGATGGGGAAAGGTTTCTAAAACGCACCTCATTTCTCATCTCCTTGTGCCCGGGTTCGCCATTCCAGCCTCTTTACTAGCAAGCTCCCTACTTGGAGCATCAGCACCTTTAACCTCCTGTTCCGTACAGGTTGCAATTTGTCCTGAGGATAAACGGGAAGATGTGGAACCAACGAGAGACTAGCTCTTGGTGTTGGGACAGGCACAGGTCACTCTATTTTCCCATCAGAAAGAAGAATTAACCACAGGCTCAGCCTGACCCCCGGAACCAGAACAGGGCCTGAAGCCATTCTGCGATTTTGCGGCCAGCTCCCATAAAAAAGAGTTGTAAAATGGAGGTTCAGGGCACTGCAATTCACAAACCTGCAGAGTTATAAATGATAACTGTCGTCCACAAATATATTGAGGGAAGGCAAAGAAGAGGATTTGAAATCAAGGCAGAATTGCAGGAAACAGATTTCAGGAGGTAGATTCGAATCGCCTTTAAAGCACATGAAAAGCGGCAAAACGTTGACAATGATGCCCTTGGCCAAAAAGGGCGTATGCGTTTTTTCCTGAATATATTCAGGAAAAAACGCATACGCCCTTTTTGGCCAACCAAGCAACCTGGAAAGGCAAATCAGCGCTACAAAGAAGTCTCGCTTCCCATCGGTCAAAAGGGCCATGCTGAAAAAAGTGTCAAAACCAGAAATGCAGGACAGGCCATGGAGAAATGGGAGCCTTGCTACACTGATGGGCGGGATGTAAATTGCCAAGAGCCACTCTGGAGAAGTGTCCGGTGAGTCCTGAAACATCTGAAAAACACAGCTTAGAGAGCATAGGGCACTTCCACTCATGGGGGTATAAATTGGGAAAATTAAAAATCAGCAAGACACAAGCACCCCAAAGTTTAGGGCTGCTCTGTTGACCAGGACCTCCACTTCATTCCACCTTAAATATCCCAGGAAAGAGAAAAATGGATAAAGAAGTTGTGGTCCTTATGTACAATGGAATATCACTCAGCCAGGAAATCAATGTCGTAAGGTTAGTAGCAGCATGATGAGTGGATTTAGGTATGACGATTCTAAGTGAAATAAGTCACACAGAAAAGGACACTACTCATAAGGTATCACTGATAGAGGGAATGTAAAAACCGTTACACTTGAACTGAATTACAAAACAGAACAGAGTCACACATGCAGAAAACACACTATGGCTGCTTAACGGGAAAGTTGAGGTGGGGTGATACATAAAACAAGGGTATCAAATTAGCTCAGATACCCTTCCATAAACCCAATATGTAATAGACAAGACCTACTCCTTGCTCAGAGAACTGGACTCAACACGCCCTATTCACCGCAGAAGAATATATCTGACTAATAATAATCGTAAAACCTATGTATTGATATCTCTCTGTTAGTGTGTCAAGTGGGTGTAAAGCGGCATAAACACAGCAGTGAAAAGCAGCTAAACCCCATTATAAAAATAAATTTCTTTGAAACACCCATGAAACAAAGACAGTGAAAGAGAGAGAAATTCTTACACAATGCGTTCAGGGGCTGTGATGCAACCTGGATTGACCATATCTAGACGCACAGCTGGATGAGGCATAAGGGTGGACACTCTTGGGGCTGAGAGTTTTGGTGAGGTTGGGTGAGCAAACGCAGACCCTTTAAAGGAATACTGCGTGGTACCCATCGCATGGGTCCCAAATCTCCAGGTTCAAGGGCATCTTCCTACATCAAAAACATGCATGAGAAACCCAGAAGATGGTACACCGTGTGATGGGGAAAGGTTTCTAAAACGCACCTCATTTCTCATCTCCTTGTGCCCGGGTTCGCCATTCCAGCCGCTTTACTAGCAAGCTCCCTACTTGGAGCATCAGCACCTTTAACCTCCTGTTCCGTACAGGTTGCAATTTGTCCTGAGGATAAACGGGAAGACGTGGAACCAACGAGAGACTAGCTCTTGGTGTTGGGACCGGCACAGGTCACTCTATTTTCCCATCAGAAAGAAGAATTAACCACAGGCTCAGCCTGCCCCCCGGAACAAGAACAGGGCCTGAAGCCATTCTGTGATTTTGCGGCCAGCTCCCATAAAAACGAGTTGTAAAATGGAGGTTCAGGGCACTGCAATTCACAAACCTGCAGAGTTATAAATGATAACTCTCGTCCACAAATATATTGAGGGAAGGCAAATAAGAGGATTTGAAATCAAGGCAGAATTGCAGGAAACAGATTTCAGGAGGTAGATACGAATCGCCTTTAAAGCACATGAAAAGCGGCAAAACGTTGACAATGATGCCCTTGGCCAAAAAGGGCGTATGCGTTTTTTCCTGAATATATTCAGGAAAAAACGCATACGCCCTTTTTGGCCAACCAAGCAACCTGGAAAGGCAAATCAGCGCTACAAAGAAGTCTCGCTTCCCATCGGTCAAAAGGGCCATGCTGAAAAAAGTGTCAAAACCAGAAATGCAGGACAGGCCATGGAGAAATGGGAGCCTTGCTACACTGATGGGCGGGATGTAAATTGCCAAGAGCCACTCTGGAGAAGTGTCCGGTGAGTCCTGAAACATCTGAAAAACACAGCTTAGGGAGCATAGGGCACTTCCACTCATGGGGGTATAAATTGGGAAAATTAAAAATCAGCAAGACACAAGCACCCCAAAGTTTAGGGCTGCTCTGTTGACCAGGACCTCCACTTCATTCCACCTTAAATATCCCAGGAAAGAGAAAAATGGATAAAGAAGTTGTGGTCCTTATGTACAATGGAATATCACTCAGCCAGGAAATCAATGTCGTAAGGTTAGTAGCAGCATGATGAGTGGATTTAGGTACGACGATTCTAAGTGAAATAAGTCACACAGAAAAGGACACTTCTCATAAGGTATCACTGATAGAGGGAATGTAAAAACCGTTACACTTGAACTGAATTACAAAACAGAACAGAGTCACACATGCAGAAAACACACTATGGCTGCTTAACGGGAAAGGTGAGGTGGGGTGATACATAAAACAAGGGTATCAAATTAGCTCAGATACCGTTCCATAAACCCAATATGTAATAGACAAGACCTACTCCTTGCTCAGAGAACTGGACTCAACACGCCCTATTCACCGCACAAGAATATATCTGACTAATAATAATCGTAAAACCTATGTATTGATATCTCTCTGTTAGTGTGTCAAGTGGGTGTAAAGCGGCATAAACACAGCAGTGAAAAGCAGCTAAACCCCATTATAAAAATAAATTACTTTGAAACACCCATGAAACAAAGACAGTGAAAGAGAGAGAAATTCTTACACAATGCGTTCAGGGGCTGTGATGCAACCTGGATTGACCATATCTAGACACACAGCTGGATGAGACATAAGGGTGGACACTCTTGGGGCTGAGAGGTTTGTTGAGGTTGGGTGAGCAAACGCAGACCCTTTAAAGGAATACTGCGTGGTACCCATCGCATGGGTCCCAAATCTCCAGGTTCAAGGGCATCTTCCTACATCAAAAACATGCATGAGAAACCCAGAAGATGGTACACCGTGTGATGGGGAAAGGTTTCTAAAACGCACCTCATTTCTCATCTCCTTGTGCCCGGGTTCGCCATTCCAGCCGCTTTACTAGCAAGCTCCCTACTTGGAGCATCAGCACCTTTAACCTCCTGTTCCATACAGGTTGCAATTTGTCCTGAGGATAAACGGGAAGACGTGGAACCAACGAGAGACTAGCTCTTGGTGTTGGGACAGGCACAGGTCACTCTATTTTCCCATCAGAAAGAAGAATTAACCACAGGCTCAGCCTGACCCCCGGAACCAGAACAGGGCCTGAAGCCATTCTGCGATTTTGCGGCCAGCTCCCATAAAAACGAGTTGTAAAATGGAGGTTCAGGGCACTGCAATTCACACACCTGCAGAGTTATAAATGATAACTGTCGTCCACAAATATATTGAGGGAAGGCAAAGAAGAGGATTTGAAATCAAGGCAGAATTGCAGGAAACAGATTTCAGGAGGTAGATACGAATCGCCTTTAAAGCACATGAAAAGCGGCAAAACGTTGACAATGATGCCCTTGGCCAAAAAGGGCGTATGCGTTTTTTCCTGAATATATTCAGGAAAAAACGCATACGCCCTTTTTGGCCAACCAAGCAACCTGGAAAGGCAAATCAGCGCTACAAAGAAGTCTCGCTTCCCATCGGTCAAAAGGGCCATGCTGAAAAAAGTGTCAAAACCAGAAATGCAGGACAGGCCATGGAGAAATGGGAGCCTTGCTACACTGATGGGCGGGATGTAAATTGCCAAGAGCCACTCCGGAGAAGTGTCCGGTGAGTCCTGAAACATCTGAAAAACACAGCTTAGAGAGCATAGGGCACTTCCACTCATGGGGGTATAAATTGGGAAAATTAAAAATCAGCAAGACACAAGCACCCCAAAGTTTAGGGCTGCTCTGTTGACCAGGACCTCCACTTCATTCCACCTTCAATATCCCAGGAAAGAGAAAAATGGATAAAGAAGTTGTGGTCCTTATGTACAATGGAATATCACTCAGCCAGGAAATCAATGTCGTAAGGTTAGTAGCAGCATGATGAGTGGATTTAGGTATGACGATTCTAAGTGAAATAAGTCACACAGAAAAGGACACTTCTCATAAGGTATCACTGATAGAGGGAATGTAAAAACCGTTACACTTGAACTGAATTACAAAACAGAACAGAGTCACACATGCAGAAAACACACTATGGCTGCTTAACGGGAAAGGTGAGGTGGGGTGATACATAAAACAAGGGTATCAAATTAGCTCAGATACCGTTCCATAAACCCAATATGTAATAGACAAGACCTACTCCTTGCTCAGAGAACTGGACTCAACACGCCCTATTCACCGCACAAGAATATATCTGACTAATAATAATCGTAAAACCTATGTATTGATATCTCTCTGTTAGTGTGTCAAGTGGGTGTAAAGCGGCATAAACACAGCAGTGAAAAGCAGCTAAACCCCATTATAAAAATAAATTTCTTTGAAACACCCATGAAACAAAGACAGTGAAAGAGAGAGAAATTCTTACACAATGCGTTCAGGGGCTGTGATGCAACCTGGATTGACCATATCTAGACGCACAGCTGGATGAGACATAAGGGTGGACACTCTTGGGGCTGAGAGGTTTGTTGAGGTTGGGTGAGCAAACGCAGACCCTTTAAAGGAATACTGCGTGGTACCCATCGCATGGGTCCCAAATCTCCAGGTTCAAGGGCATCTTCCTACATCAAAAACATGCATGAGAAACCCAGAAGATGGTACACCGTGTGATGGGGAAAGGTTTCTAAAACGCACCTCATTTCTCATCTCCTTGTGCCCGGGTTCGCCATTCCAGCCGCTTTACTAGCAAGCTCCCTACTTGGAGCATCAGCACCTTTAACCTCCTGTTCCGTACAGGTTGCAATTTGTCCTGAGGATAAACGGGAAGACGTGGAACCAACGAGAGACTAGCTCTTGGTGTTGGGACAGGCACAGGTCACTCTATTTTCCCATCAGAAAGAAGAATTAACCACAGGCTCAGCCTGACCCCCGGAACCAGAACAGGGCCTGAAGCCATTCTGCGATTTTGCGGCCAGCTCCCATAAAAACGAGTTGTAAAATGGAGGTTCAGGGCACTGCAATTCACAAACCTGCAGAGTTATAAATGAGAACTCTCGTCCACAAATATATTGAGGGAAGGCAAAGAAGAGGATTTGAAATCAAGGCAGAATTGCAGGAAACAGATTTCAGGAGGTAGATACGAATCACCTTTAAAGCACATGAAAAGCGGCAAAACGTTGACAATGATGCCCTTGGCCAAAAAGGGCGTATGCGTTTTTTCCTGAATATATTCAGGAAAAAACGCATACGCCCTTTTTGGCCAACCAAGCAACCTGGAAAGGCAAATCAGCGCTACAAAGAAGTCTCGCTTCCCATCAGTCAAAAGGGCCATGCTGAAAAAAGTGTCAAAACCAGAAATGCAGGACAGGCCATGGAGAAATGGGAGCCTTGCTACACTGATGGGCGGGATGTAAATTGCCAAGAGCCACTCTGGAGAAGTGTCCGGTGAGTCCTGAAACATCTGAAAAACACAGCTTAGAGAGCATAGGGCACTTCCACTCATGGGGGTATAAATTGGGAAAATTAAAAATCAGCAAGACACAAGCACCCCAAAGTTTAGGGCTGCTCTGTTGACCAGGACCTCCACTTCATTCCACCTTAAATATCCCAGGAAAGAGAAAAATGGATAAAGAAGTTGTGGTCCTTATGTACAATGGAATATCACTCAGCCAGGAAATCAATGTCATAAGGTTAGTAGCAGCATGATGAGTGGATTTAGGTACGACGATTCTAAGTGAAATAAGTCACACAGAAAAGGACACTTCTCATAAGGTATCACTGATAGAGGGAATGTAAAAACCGTTACACTTGAACTGACTTACAAAACAGAACAGAGTCACACATGCAGAAAACACACTATGGCTGCTTAACGGGAAAGGTGAGGTGGGGTGATACATAAAACAAGGGTATCAAATTAGCTCAGATACCGTTCCATAAACCCAATATGTAATAGACAAGACCTACTCCTTGCTCAGAGAACTGGACTCAACACGCCCTATTCACCGCACAAGAATATATCTGACTAATAATAATCGTAAAACCTATGTATTGATATCTCTCTGTTAGTGTGTCAAGTGGGTGTAAAGCGGCATAAACACAGCAGTGAAAAGCAGCTAAACCCCATTATAAAAATAAATTACTTTGAAACCACCATGAAACAAAGACAGTGAAAGAGAGAGAAATTCTTACACAATGCGTTCAGGGGCTGTGATGCAACCTGGATTGACCATATCTAGACGCACAGCTGGATGAGACATAAGGGTGGACACTCTTGGGGCTGAGAGGTTTGGTGAGGTTGGGTGAGCAAACGCAGACCCTTTAAAGGAATACTGCGTGGTACCCATCGCATGGGTCCCAAATCTCCAGGTTCAAGGGCATCTTCCTACATCAAAAACATGCATGAGAAACCCAGAAGATGGTACACCGTGTGATGGGGAAAGGTTTCTAAAACGCACCTCATTTCTCATCTCCTTGTGCCCGGGTTCGCCATTCCAGCCGCTTTACTAGCAAGCTCCCTACTTGGAGCATCAGCACCTTTAACCTCCTGTTCCGTACAGGTTGCAATTTGTCCTGAGGATAAACGGGAAGACGTGGAACCAACGAGAGACTAGCTCTTGGTGTTGGGACAGGCACAGGTCACTCTATTTTCCCATCAGAAAGAAGAATTAACCACAGGCTCAGCCTGACCCCCGGAACCAGAACAGGGCCTGAAGCCATTCTGCGATTTTGCAGCCAGCTCCCATAAAAACGAGTTGTAAAATGGAGGTTCAGGGCACTGCAATTCACAAACCTGCAGAGTTATAAATGATAACTCTCGTCCACAAATATATTGAGGGAAGGCAAAGAAGAGGATTTGAAATCAAGGCAGAATTGCACGAAACAGATTTCAGGAGGTAGATACGAATCGCCTTTAAAGCACATGAAAAGCGGCAAAACGTTGACAATGATGCCCTTGGCCAAAAAGGGCGTATGCGTTTTTTCCTGAATATATTCAGGAAAAAACGCATACGCCCTTTTTGGCCAACCAAGCAACCTGGAAAGGCAAATCAGCGCTACAAAGAAGTCTCGCTTCCCATCGGTCAAAAGGGCCATGCTGAAAAAAGTGTCAAAACCAGAAATGCAGGACAGGCCATGGAGAAATGGGAGCCTTGCTACACTGATGGGCGGGATGTAAATTGCCAAGAGCCACTCTGGAGAAGTGTCCGGTGAGTCCTGAAACATCTGAAAAACACAGCTTAGAGAGCATAGGGCACTTCCACTCATGGGGGTATAAATTGGGAAAATGAAAAATCAGCAAGACACAAGCACCCCAAAGTTTAGGGCTGCTCTGTTGACCAGGACCTCCACTTCATTCCACCTTAAATATCCCAGGAAAGAGAAAAATGGATAAAGAAGTTGTGGTCCTTATGTACAATGGAATATCACTCAGCCAGGAAATCAATGTCGTAAGGTTAGTAGCAGCATGATGAGTGGATTTAGGTACGACGATTCTAAGTGAAATAAGTCACACAGAAAAGGACACTTCTCATAAGGTATCACTGATAGAGGGAATGTAAAAACCGTTACACTTGAACTGAATTACAAAACAGAACAGAGTCACACATGCAGAAAACACACTATGGCTGCTTAACGGGAAAGGTGAGGTGGGGTGATACATAAAACAAGGGTATCAAATTAGCTCAGATACCGTTCCATAAACCCAATATGTAATAGACAAGACCTACTCCTTGCTCAGAGAACTGGACTCAACACGCCCTATTCACCGCACAAGAATATATCTGACTAATAATAATCGTAAAACCTATGTATTGATATCTCTCTGTTAGTGTGTCAAGTGGGTGTAAAGCGGCATAAACACAGCAGTGAAAAGCAGCTAAACCCCATTATAAAAATAAATTACTTTGAAACCACCATGAAACAAAGACAGTGAAAGAGAGAGAAATTCTTACACAATGCGTTCAGGGGCTGTGATGCAACCTGGATTGACCATATCTAGACGCACAGCTGGATGAGACATAAGGGTGGACACTCTTGGGGCTGAGAGGTTTGGTGAGGTTGGGTGAGCAAACGCAGACCCTGTAAAGGAATACTGCGTGGTACCCATCGCATGGGTCCCAAATCTCCAGGTTCAAGGGCATCTTCCTACATCAAAAACATGCATGAGAAACCCAGAAGATGGTACACCGTGTGATGGGGAAAGGTTTCTAAAACGCACCTCATTTCTCATCTCCTTGTGCCCGGGTTCGCCATTCCAGCCGCTTTACTAGCAAGCTCCCTACTTGGAGCATCAGCACCTTTAACCTCCTGTTCCGTACAGGTTGCAATTTGTCCTGAGGATAAACGGGAAGACGTGGAACGAACGAGAGACTAGCTCTTGGTGTTGGGACAGGCACAGGTCACTCTATTTTCCCATCAGAAAGAAGAATTAACCACAGGCTCAGCCTGACCCCCAGAACCAGAACAGGGCCTGAAGCCATTCTGCGATTTTGCGGCCAGCTCCCATAAAAACGAGTTGTAAAATGGAGGTTCAGGGCACTGCAATTCACAAACCTGCAGAGTTGTAAATGATAACTCTCGTCCACAAATATATTGAGGGAAGGCAAAGAAGAGGATTTGAAATCAAGGCAGAATTGCAGGAAACAGATTTCAGGAGGTAGATACGAATCGCCTTTAAAGCACATGAAAAGCGGCAAAACGTTGACAATGATGCCCTTGGCCATAAAGGGCGTATGCGTTTTTTCCTGAGTATATTCAGGAAAAAACGCATACGCCCTTTTTGGCCAACCAAGCAACCTGGAAAGGCAAATCAGCGCTACAAAGAAGTCTCGCTTCCCATCGGTCAAAAGGGCCATGCTGAAAAAAGTGTCAAAACCAGACATGCAGGACAGGCCATGGAGAAATGGGAGCCTTGCTACACTGATGGGCGGGATGTAAATTGCCAAGAGCCACTCTGGAGAAGTGTACGGTGAGTCCTGAAACATCTGAAAAACACAGCTTAGAGAGCATAGGGCACTTCCACTCATGGGGTTATAAATTGGGAAAATTAAAAATCAGCAAGACACAAGCACCCCAAATTTTAGGGCTGCTCTGTTGACCAGGACCTCCACTTCATTCCACCTTAAATATCCCAGGAAAGAGAAAAATGGATAAAGAAGTTGTGGTCCTTATGTACAATGGAATATCACTCAGCCAGGAAATCAATGTCGTAAGGTTAGTAGCAGCATGATGAGTGGATTTAGGTATGACGATTCTAAGTGAAATAAGTCACACAGAAAAGGACACTTCTCATAAGGTATCACTGATAGAGGGAATGTAAAAACCGTTACACTTGAACTGAATTACAAAACAGAACAGAGTCACACATGCAGAAAACACACTATGGCTGCTTAACGGGAAAGGTGAGGTGGGGTGATACATAAAACAAGGGTATCAAATTAGCTCAGATACCGTTCCATAAACCCAATATGTAATAGACAAGACCTACTCCTTGCTCAGAGAACTGGACTCAACACGCCCTATTCACCGCACAAGAATATATCTGACTAATAATAATCGTAAAACCTATGTATTTATATCTCTCTGTTAGTGTGTCAAGTGGGTGTAAAGCGGCATAAACACATCAGTGAAAAGCAGCTAAACCCCATTATAAAAATAAATTACTTTGAAACCACCATGAAACAAAGACAGTGAAAGAGAGAGAAATTCTTACACAATGCGTTCAGGGGCTGTGATGCAACCTGGATTGACCATATCTAGACGCACAGCTGGATGAGACATAAGGGTGGACACTCTTGGGGCTGAGAGGTTTGGTGAGGTTGGGTGAGCAAACGCAGACCCTTTAAAGGAATACTGCGTGGTACCCATCGCATGGGTCCCAAATCTCCAGGTTCAAGGGCATCTTCCTACATCAAAAACATGCATGAGAAACCCAGAAGATGGTACACCGTGTGATGGGGAAAGGTTTCTAAAATGCACCTCATTTCTCATCTCCTTGTACCCGGGTTCGCCATTCCAGCCGCTTTACTAGCAAGCTCCCTACTTGGAGCATCAGCACCTTTAACCTCCTGTTCCGTACAGGTTGCAATTTGTCCTGAGGATAAACGGGAAGACGTGGAACCAACGAGAGACTAGCTCTTGGTGTTGGGACAGGCACAGGTCACTCTATTTTCCCATCAGAAAGAAGAATTAACCACAGGCTCAGCCTGACCCCCGGAACCAGAACAGGGCCTGAAGCCATTCTGCGATTTTGCGGCCAGCTCCCATAAAAACGAGTTGTAAAATGGAGGTTCAGGGCACTGCAATTCACAAACCTGCAGAGTTATAAATGAGAACTCTCGCCCACAAATATATTGAGGGAAGGCAAAGAAGAGGATTTGAAATCAAGGCAGAATTGCAGGAAACAGATTTCAGGAGGTAGATACGAATCGCCTTTAAAGCACATGAAAAGCGGCAAAACGTTGACAATGATGCCCTTGGCCATAAAGGGCGTATGCGTTTTTTCCTGAGTATATTCAGGAAAAAACGCATACGCCCTTTTTGGCCAACCAAGCAACCTGGAAAGGCAAATCAGCGCTACAAAGAAGTCTCGCTTCCCATCGGTCAAAAGGGCCATGCTGAAAAAAGTGTCAAAACCAGAAATGCAGGACAGGCCATGGAGAAATGGGAGCCTTGCTACACTGATGGGCGGGATGTAAATTGCCAAGAGCCACTCTGGAGAAGTGTCCGGTGAGTCCTGAAACATCTGAAAAACACAGCTTAGAGAGCATAGGGCACTTCCACTCATGGGGGTATAAATTGGGAAAATTAAAAATCAGCAAGACACAAGCACCCCAAAGTTTAGGGCTGCTCTGTTGACCAGGACCTCCACTTCATTCCACCTTAAATATCCCAGGAAAGAGAAAAATGGATAAAGAAGTTGTGGTCCTTATGTACAATGGAATATCACTCAGCCAGGAAATCAATGTCGTAAGGTTAGTAGCAGCATGATGAGTGGATTTAGGTATGACGATTCTAAGTGAAATAAGTCACACAGAAAAGGACACTTCTCATAAGGTATCACTGATAGAGGGAATGTAAAAACCGTTACACTTGAACTGAATTACAAAACAGAACAGAGTCACACATGCAGAAAACACACTATGGCTGCTTAACGGGAAAGGTGAGGTGGGGTGATACATAAAACAAGGGTATCAAATTAGCTCAGATACCGTTCCATAAACCCAATATGTAGTAGACAAGACCTACTCCTTGCTCAGAGAACTGGACTCAACACGCCCTATTCACCGCACAAGAATATATCTGACTAATAATAATCGTAAAACCTATGTATTGATATCTCTCTGTTAGTGTGTCAAGTGGGTGTAAAGCGGCATAAACACAGCAGTGAAAAGCAGCTAAACCCCATTATAAAAATAAATTACTTTGAAACACCCATGAAACAAAGACAGTGAAAGAGAGAGAAATTCTTACACAATGCGTTCAGGGGCTGTGATGCAACCTGGATTGACCATATCTAGACGCACAGCTGGATGAGGCATAAGGGTGGACACTCTTGGGGCTGAGAGGTTTGGTGAGGTTGGGTGAGCAAACGCAGACCCTTTAAAGGAATACTGCGTGGTACCCATCGCATGGGTCCCAAATCTCCAGGTTCAAGGGCATCTTCCTACATCAAAAACATGCATGAGAAACCCAGAAGATGGTACACCGTGTGATGGGGAAAGGTTTCTAAAACGCACCTCATTTCTCATCTCCTTGTGCCCGGGTTCGCCATTCCAGCCTCTTTACTAGCAAGCTCCCTACTTGGAGCATCAGCACCTTTAACCTCCTGTTCCGTACAGGTTGCAATTTGTCCTGAGGATAAACGGGAAGATGTGGAACCAACGAGAGACTAGCTCTTGGTGTTGGGACAGGCACAGGTCACTCTATTTTCCCATCAGAAAGAAGAATTAACCACAGGCTCAGCCTGACCCCCGGAACCAGAACAGGGCCTGAAGCCATTCTGCGATTTTGCGGCCAGCTCCCATAAAAAAGAGTTGTAAAATGGAGGTTCAGGGCACTGCAATTCACAAACCTGCAGAGTTATAAATGATAACTGTCGTCCACAAATATATTGAGGGAAGGCAAAGAAGAGGATTTGAAATCAAGGCAGAATTGCAGGAAACAGATTTCAGGAGGTAGATTCGAATCGCCTTTAAAGCACATGAAAAGCGGCAAAACGTTGACAATGATGCCCTTGGCCAAAAAGGGCGTATGCGTTTTTTCCTGAATATATTCAGGAAAAAACGCATACGCCCTTTTTGGCCAACCAAGCAACCTGGAAAGGCAAATCAGCGCTACAAAGAAGTCTCGCTTCCCATCGGTCAAAAGGGCCATGCTGAAAAAAGTGTCAAAACCAGAAATGCAGGACAGGCCATGGAGAAATGGGAGCCTTGCTACACTGATGGGCGGGATGTAAATTGCCAAGAGCCACTCTGGAGAAGTGTCCGGTGAGTCCTGAAACATCTGAAAAACACAGCTTAGAGAGCATAGGGCACTTCCACTCATGGGGGTATAAATTGGGAAAATTAAAAATCAGCAAGACACAAGCACCCCAAAGTTTAGGGCTGCTCTGTTGACCAGGACCTCCACTTCATTCCACCTTAAATATCCCAGGAAAGAGAAAAATGGATAAAGAAGTTGTGGTCCTTATGTACAATGGAATATCACTCAGCCAGGAAATCAATGTCGTAAGGTTAGTAGCAGCATGATGAGTGGATTTAGGTATGACGATTCTAAGTGAAATAAGTCACACAGAAAAGGACACTACTCATAAGGTATCACTGATAGAGGGAATGTAAAAACCGTTACACTTGAACTGAATTACAAAACAGAACAGAGTCACACATGCAGAAAACACACTATGGCTGCTTAACGGGAAAGTTGAGGTGGGGTGATACATAAAACAAGGGTATCAAATTAGCTCAGATACCCTTCCATAAACCCAATATGTAATAGACAAGACCTACTCCTTGCTCAGAGAACTGGACTCAACACGCCCTATTCACCGCAGAAGAATATATCTGACTAATAATAATCGTAAAACCTATGTATTGATATCTCTCTGTTAGTGTGTCAAGTGGGTGTAAAGCGGCATAAACACAGCAGTGAAAAGCAGCTAAACCCCATTATAAAAATAAATTACTTTGAAACACCCATGAAACAAAGACAGTGAAAGAGAGAGAAATTCTTACACAATGCGTTCAGGGGCTGTGATGCAACCTGGATTGACCATATCTAGACGCACAGCTGGATGAGACATAAGGGTGGACACTCTTGGGGCTGAGAGGTTTGGTGAGGTTGGGTGAGCAAACGCAGACCCTTTAAAGGAATACTGCGTGGTACCCATCGCATGGGTCCCAAATCTCCAGGTTCAAGGGCATCTTCCTACATCAAAAACATGCATGAGAAACCCAGAAGATGGTACACCGTGTGATGGGGAAAGGTTTCTAAAACGCACCTCATTTCTCATCTCCTTGTGCCCGGGTTCGCCATTCCAGCCGCTTTACTAGCAAGCTCCCTACTTGGAGCATCAGCACCTTTAACCTCCTGTTCCGTACAGGTTGCAATTTGTCCTGAGGATAAACGGGAAGACGTGGAACCAACGAGAGACTAGCTCTTGGTGTTGGGACAGGCACAGGTCACTCTATTTTCCCATCAGAAAGAAGAATTAACCACAGGCTCAGCCTGACCCCCGGAACCAGAACAGGGCCTGAAGCCATTCTGCGATTTTGCGGCCAGCTCCCATAAAAACGAGTTGTAAAATGGAGGTTCAGGGCACTGCAATTCACAAACCTGCAGAGTTATAAATGAGAACTCTCGCCCACAAATATATTGAGGGAAGGCAAAGAAGAGGATTTGAAATCAAGGCAGAATTGCAGGAAACAGATTTCAGGAGGTAGATACGAATCGCCTTTAAAGCACATGAAAAGCGGCAAAACGTTGACAATGATGCCCTTGGCCATAAAGGGCGTATGCGTTTTTTCCTGAGTATATTCAGGAAAAAACGCATACGCCCTTTTTGGCCAACCAAGCAACCTGGAAAGGCAAATCAGCGCTACAAAGAAGTCTCGCTTCCCATCGGTCAAAAGGGCCATGCTGAAAAAAGTGTCAAAACCAGAAATGCAGGACAGGCCATGGAGAAATGGGAGCCTTGCTACACTGATGGGCGGGATGTAAATTGCCAAGAGCCACTCTGGAGAAGTGTCCGGTGAGTCCTGAAACATCTGAAAAACACAGCTTAGAGAGCATAGGGCACTTCCACTCATGGGGGTATAAATTGGGAAAATTAAAAATCAGCAAGACACAAGCACCCCAAAGTTTAGGGCTGCTCTGTTGACCAGGACCTCCACTTCATTCCACCTTAAATATCCCAGGAAAGAGAAAAATGGATAAAGAAGTTGTGGTCCTTATGTACAATGGAATATCACTCAGCCAGGAAATCAATGTCGTAAGGTTAGTAGCAGCATGATGAGTGGATTTAGGTATGACGATTCTAAGTGAAATAAGTCACACAGAAAAGGACACTTCTCATAAGGTATCACTGATAGAGGGAATGTAAAAACCGTTACACTTGAACTGAATTACAAAACAGAACAGAGTCACACATGCAGAAAACACACTATGGCTGCTTAACGGGAAAGGTGAGGTGGGGTGATACATAAAACAAGGGTATCAAATTAGCTCAGATACCGTTCCATAAACCCAATATGTAATAGACAAGACCTACTCCTTGCTCAGAGAACTGGACTCAACACGCCCTATTCACCGCACAAGAATATATCTGACTAATAATAATCGTAAAACCTATGTATTGATATCTCTCTGTTAGTGTGTCAAGTGGGTGTAAAGCGGCATAAACACAGCAGTGAAAAGCAGCTAAACCCCATTATAAAAATAAATTACTTTGAAACAACCATGAAACAAAGACAGTGAAAGAGAGAGAAATTCTTACACAATGCGTTCAGGGGCTGTGATGCAACCTGGATTGACCATATCTAGACGCACAGCTGGATGAGACATAAGGGTGGACACTCTTGGGGCTGAGAGGTTTGGTGAGGTTGGGTGAGCAAACGCAGACCCTTTAAAGGAATACTGCGTGGTACCCATCGCATGGGTCCCAAATCTCCAGGTTCAAGGGCATCTTCCTACATCAAAAACATGCATGAGAAACCCAGAAGATGGTACACCGTGTGATGGGGAAAGGTTTCTAAAACGCACCTCATTTCTCATCTCCTTGTGCCCGGGTTCGCCATTCCAGCCGCTTTACTAGCAAGCTCCCTACTTGGAGCATCAGCACCTTTAACCTCCTGTTCCGTACAGGTTGCAATTTGTCCTGAGGATAAACGGGAAGACGTGGAACCAACGAGAGACTAGCTCTTGGTGTTGGGACAGGCACAGGTCACTCTATTTTCCCATCAGAAAGAAGAATTAACCACAGGCTCAGCCTGACCCCCGGAACCAGAACAGGGCCTGAAGCCATTCTGCGATTTTGCGGCCAGCTCCCATAAAAACGAGTTGTAAAATGGAGGTTCAGGGCACTGCAATTCACAAACCTGCAGAGTTATAAATGAGAACTCTCGCCCACAAATATATTGAGGGAAGGCAAAGAAGAGGATTTGAAATCAAGGCAGAATGGCATGAAACAGATTTCAGGAGGTAGATACGAATCGCCTTTAAAGCACATGAAAAGCGGCAAAACGTTGACAATGATGCCCTTGGCCAAAAAGGGCGTATGCGTTTTTTCCTGAATATATTCAGGAAAAAACGCATACGCCCTTTTTGGCCAACCAAGCAACCTGGAAAGGCAAATCAGCGCTACAGAGAAGTCTCGCTTCCCATCGGTCAAAAGGGCCATGCTGAAAAAAGTGTCAAAACCAGAAATGCAGGACAGGCCATGGAGAAATGGGAGCCTTGCTACACTGATGGGCGGGATGTAAATTGACAACAGCCACTCTGGAGAAGTGTACGGTGTGTCCTGAAACATCTGAAAAACACAGCTTAGAGAGCATAGGGCACTTCCACTCATGGGGGTATAAATGGGAAAATGAAAAATCAGCAAGACACAAGCACCCCAAAGTTGAGCGCTGCTCTGTTGACAAGGACCTCCACTTCATTCCACCTTAAATATCCCAGGAAAGAGAAAAATGGATAAAGAAGTTGTGGTCCTTATGTACAATGGAATATCACTCAGCCATGAAATCAATGTCATAAGGTTAGTAGCAGCATGATGAGTGGATTTAGGTACGACGATTCTAAGTGAAATAAGTCACACAGAAAAGGACACTTCTCATAAGGTATCACTTTTAGAGGGAATGTAAAAACCGTTACACTTGAACTGAATTACAAAACAGAACAGAGTCACACATGCAGAAAACACACTATGGCTGCTTAACGGGAAAGGTGAGGTGGGGTGATACATAAAACAAGGGTATCAAATTAGCTCAGATACCATTCCATAAACCCAATATGTAGTAGACAAGACCTACTCCTTGCTCAGAGAACTGGACTCAACACGCCCTATTCACCGCACAAGAATATATCTGACTAATAATAATCGTAAAACCTATGTATTGATATCTCTCTGTTAGTGTGTCAAGTGGGTGTAAAGCGGCATAAACACAGCAGTGAAAAGCAGCTAAACCCCATTATAAAAATAAATTACTTTGAAACACCCATGAAACAAAGACAGTGAAAGAGAGAGAAATTCTTACACAATGCGTTCAGGGGCTGTGATGCAACCTGGATTGACCATATCTAGACGCACAGCTGGATGAGGCATAAGGGTGGACACTCTTGGGGCTGAGAGGTTTGGTGAGGTTGGGTGAGCAAACGCAGACCCTTTAAAGGAATACTGCGTGGTACCCATCGCATGGGTCCCAAATCTCCAGGTTCAAGGGCATCTTCCTACATCAAAAACATGCATGAGAAACCCAGAAGATGGTACACCGTGTGATGGGGAAAGGTTTCTAAAACGCACCTCATTTCTCATCTCCTTGTGCCCGGGTTCGCCATTCCAGCCGCTTTACTAGCAAGCTCCCTACTTGGAGCATCAGCACCTTTAACCTCCTGTTCCGTACAGGTTGCAATTTGTCCTGAGGATAAACGGGAAGACGTGGAACCAACGAGAGACTAGCTCTTGGTGTTGGGACAGGCACAGGTCACTCTATTTTCCCATCAGAAAGAAGAATTAACCACAGGCTCAGCCTGACCCCCGGAACCAGAACAGGGCCTGAAGCCATTCTGCGATTTTGCGGCCAGCTCCCATAAAAACGAGTTGTAAAATGGAGGTTCAGGGCACTGCAATTCACAAACCTGCAGAGTTATAAATGAGAACTCTCGCCCACAAATATATTGAGGGAAGGCAAAGAAGAGGATTTGAAATCAAGGCAGAATTGCAGGAAACAGATTTCAGGAGGTAGATACGAATCGCCTTTAAAGCACATGAAAAGCGGCAAAACGTTGACAATGATGCCCTTGGCCATAAAGGGCGTATGCGTTTTTTCCTGAGTATATTCAGGAAAAAACGCATACGCCCTTTTTGGCCAACCAAGCAACCTGGAAAGGCAAATCAGCGCTACAAAGAAGTCTCGCTTCCCATCGGTCAAAAGGGCCATGCTGAAAAAAGTGTCAAAACCAGAAATGCAGGACAGGCCATGGAGAAATGGGAGCCTTGCTACACTGATGGGCGGGATGTAAATTGCCAAGAGCCACTCTGGAGAAGTGTCCGGTGAGTCCTGAAACATCTGAAAAACACAGCTTAGAGAGCATAGGGCACTTCCACTCATGGGGGTATAAATTGGGAAAATTAAAAATCAGCAAGACACAAGCACCCCAAAGTTTAGGGCTGCTCTGTTGACCAGGACCTCCACTTCATTCCACCTTAAATATCCCAGGAAAGAGAAAAATGGATAAAGAAGTTGTGGTCCTTATGTACAATGGAATATCACTCAGCCAGGAAATCAATGTCGTAAGGTTAGTAGCAGCATGATGAGTGGATTTAGGTATGACGATTCTAAGTGAAATAAGTCACACAGAAAAGGACACTTCTCATAAGGTATCACTGATAGAGGGAATGTAAAAACCGTTACACTTGAACTGAATTACAAAACAGAACAGAGTCACACATGCAGAAAACACACTATGGCTGCTTAACGGGAAAGGTGAGGTGGGGTGATACATAAAACAAGGGTATCAAATTAGCTCAGATACCGTTCCATAAACCCAATATGTAATAGACAAGACCTACTCCTTGCTCAGAGAACTGGACTCAACACGCCCTATTCACCGCACAAGAATATATCTGACTAATAATAATCGTAAAACCTATGTATTGATATCTCTCTGTTAGTGTGTCAAGTGGGTGTAAAGCGGCATAAACACAGCAGTGAAAAGCAGCTAAACCCCATTATAAAAATAAATTACTTTGAAACAACCATGAAACAAAGACAGTGAAAGAGAGAGAAATTCTTACACAATGCGTTCAGGGGCTGTGATGCAACCTGGATTGACCATATCTAGACGCACAGCTGGATGAGACATAAGGGTGGACACTCTTGGGGCTGAGAGGTTTGGTGAGGTTGGGTGAGCAAACGCAGACCCTTTAAAGGAATACTGCGTGGTACCCATCGCATGGGTCCCAAATCTCCAGGTTCAAGGGCATCTTCCTACATCAAAAACATGCATGAGAAACCCAGAAGATGGTACACCGTGTGATGGGGAAAGGTTTCTAAAACGCACCTCATTTCTCATCTCCTTGTGCCCGGGTTCGCCATTCCAGCCGCTTTACTAGCAAGCTCCCTACTTGGAGCATCAGCACCTTTAACCTCCTGTTCCGTACAGGTTGCAATTTGTCCTGAGGATAAACGGGAAGACGTGGAACCAACGAGAGACTAGCTCTTGGTGTTGGGACAGGCACAGGTCACTCTATTTTCCCATCAGAAAGAAGAATTAACCACAGGCTCAGCCTGACCCCCGGAACCAGAACAGGGCCTGAAGCCATTCTGCGATTTTGCGGCCAGCTCCCATAAAAACGAGTTGTAAAATGGAGGTTCAGGGCACTGCAATTCACAAACCTGCAGAGTTATAAATGAGAACTCTCGCCCACAAATATATTGAGGGAAGGCAAAGAAGAGGATTTGAAATCAAGGCAGAATGGCATGAAACAGATTTCAGGAGGTAGATACGAATCGCCTTTAAAGCACATGAAAAGCGGCAAAACGTTGACAATGATGCCCTTGGCCAAAAAGGGCGTATGCGTTTTTTCCTGAATATATTCAGGAAAAAACGCATACGCCCTTTTTGGCCAACCAAGCAACCTGGAAAGGCAAATCAGCGCTACAGAGAAGTCTCGCTTCCCATCGGTCAAAAGGGCCATGCTGAAAAAAGTGTCAAAACCAGAAATGCAGGACAGGCCATGGAGAAATGGGAGCCTTGCTACACTGATGGGCGGGATGTAAATTGACAACAGCCACTCTGGAGAAGTGTACGGTGTGTCCTGAAACATCTGAAAAACACAGCTTAGAGAGCATAGGGCACTTCCACTCATGGGGGTATAAATGGGAAAATGAAAAATCAGCAAGACACAAGCACCCCAAAGTTGAGCGCTGCTCTGTTGACAAGGACCTCCACTTCATTCCACCTTAAATATCCCAGGAAAGAGAAAAATGGATAAAGAAGTTGTGGTCCTTATGTACAATGGAATATCACTCAGCCATGAAATCAATGTCATAAGGTTAGTAGCAGCATGATGAGTGGATTTAGGTACGACGATTCTAAGTGAAATAAGTCACACAGAAAAGGACACTTCTCATAAGGTATCACTTTTAGAGGGAATGTAAAAACCGTTACACTTGAACTGAATTACAAAACAGAACAGAGTCACACATGCAGAAAACACACTATGGCTGCTTAACGGGAAAGGTGAGGTGGGGTGATACATAAAACAAGGGTATCAAATTAGCTCAGATACCATTCCATAAACCCAATATGTAGTAGACAAGACCTACTCCTTGCTCAGAGAACTGGACTCAACACGCCCTATTCACCGCACAAGAATATATCTGACTAATAATAATCGTAAAACCTATGTATTGATATCTCTCTGTTAGTGTGTCAAGTGGGTGTAAAGCGGCATAAACACAGCAGTGAAAAGCAGCTAAACCCCATTATAAAAATAAATTACTTTGAAACACCCATGAAACAAAGACAGTGAAAGAGAGAGAAATTCTTACACAATGCGTTCAGGGGCTGTGATGCAACCTGGATTGACCATATCTAGACGCACAGCTGGATGAGGCATAAGGGTGGACACTCTTGGGGCTGAGAGGTTTGGTGAGGTTGGGTGAGCAAACGCAGACCCTTTAAAGGAATACTGCGTGGTACCCATCGCATGGGTCCCAAATCTCCAGGTTCAAGGGCATCTTCCTACATCAAAAACATGCATGAGAAACCCAGAAGATGGTACACCGTGTGATGGGGAAAGGTTTCTAAAACGCACCTCATTTCTCATCTCCTTGTGCCCGGGTTCGCCATTCCAGCCGCTTTACTAGCAAGCTCCCTACTTGGAGCATCAGCACCTTTAACCTCCTGTTCCGTACAGGTTGCAATTTGTCCTGAGGATAAACGGGAAGACGTGGAACCAACGAGAGACTAGCTCTTGGTGTTGGGACAGGCACAGGTCACTCTATTTTCCCATCAGAAAGAAGAATTAACCACAGGCTCAGCCTGACCCCCGGAACCAGAACAGGGCCTGAAGCCATTCTGCGATTTTGCGGCCAGCTCCCATAAAAACGAGTTGTAAAATGGAGGTTCAGGGCACTGCAATTCACAAACCTGCAGAGTTATAAATGAGAACTCTCGCCCACAAATATATTGAGGGAAGGCAAAGAAGAGGATTTGAAATCAAGGCAGAATTGCAGGAAACAGATTTCAGGAGGTAGATACGAATCGCCTTTAAAGCACATGAAAAGCGGCAAAACGTTGACAATGATGCCCTTGGCCATAAAGGGCGTATGCGTTTTTTCCTGAGTATATTCAGGAAAAAACGCATACGCCCTTTTTGGCCAACCAAGCAACCTGGAAAGGCAAATCAGCGCTACAAAGAAGTCTCGCTTCCCATCGGTCAAAAGGGCCATGCTGAAAAAAGTGTCAAAACCAGAAATGCAGGACAGGCCATGGAGAAATGGGAGCCTTGCTACACTGATGGGCGGGATGTAAATTGCCAAGAGCCACTCTGGAGAAGTGTCCGGTGAGTCCTGAAACATCTGAAAAACACAGCTTAGAGAGCATAGGGCACTTCCACTCATGGGGGTATAAATTGGGAAAATTAAAAATCAGCAAGACACAAGCACCCCAAAGTTTAGGGCTGCTCTGTTGACCAGGACCTCCACTTCATTCCACCTTAAATATCCCAGGAAAGAGAAAAATGGATAAAGAAGTTGTGGTCCTTATGTACAATGGAATATCACTCAGCCAGGAAATCAATGTCGTAAGGTTAGTAGCAGCATGATGAGTGGATTTAGGTATGACGATTCTAAGTGAAATAAGTCACACAGAAAAGGACACTTCTCATAAGGTATCACTGATAGAGGGAATGTAAAAACCGTTACACTTGAACTGAATTACAAAACAGAACAGAGTCACACATGCAGAAAACACACTATGGCTGCTTAACGGGAAAGGTGAGGTGGGGTGATACATAAAACAAGGGTATCAAATTAGCTCAGATACCGTTCCATAAACCCAATATGTAGTAGACAAGACCTACTCCTTGCTCAGAGAACTGGACTCAACACGCCCTATTCACCGCACAAGAATATATCTGACTAATAATAATCGTAAAACCTATGTATTGATATCTCTCTGTTAGTGTGTCAAGTGGGTGTAAAGCGGCATAAACACAGCAGTGAAAAGCAGCTAAACCCCATTATAAAAATAAATTACTTTGAAACACCCATGAAACAAAGACAGTGAAAGAGAGAGAAATTCTTACACAATGCGTTCAGGGGCTGTGATGCAACCTGGATTGACCATATCTAGACGCACAGCTGGATGAGGCATAAGGGTGGACACTCTTGGGGCTGAGAGGTTTGGTGAGGTTGGGTGAGCAAACGCAGACCCTTTAAAGGAATACTGCGTGGTACCCATCGCATGGGTCCCAAATCTCCAGGTTCAAGGGCATCTTCCTACATCAAAAACATGCATGAGAAACCCAGAAGATGGTACACCGTGTGATGGGGAAAGGTTTCTAAAACGCACCTCATTTCTCATCTCCTTGTGCCCGGGTTCACCATTCCTGCCACTTTACTAGCAAGCTCCCTACTTGGAGCATCAGCACCTTTAACCTCCTGTTCCATACAGGTTGCAATTTGTCCTGAGGATAAACGGGAAGACGTGGAACCAACGAGAGACTAGCTCTTGGTGTTGGGACAGGCACAGGTCACTCTATTTTCCCATCAGAAAGAAGAATTAACCACAGGCTCAGCCTGCCCCCCGGAACCAGAACAGGGCCTGAAGCCATTCTGCGATTTTGCGGCCAGCTCCCATAAAAACGAGTTGTAAAATGGAGGTTCAGGGCACTGCAATTCACAAACCTGCAGAGTTATAAATGATAACTCCCGTCCACAAATATATTGAGGGAAGGCAAAGAAGAGGATTTGAAATCAAGGCAGAATTGCAGGAAACAGATTTCAGGAGGTAGATACGAATCGCCTTTAAAGCACATGAAAAGCGGCAAAACGTTGACAATGATGCCCTTGGCCAAAAAGGGCGTATGCGTTTTTTCCTGAATATATTCAGGAAAAAACGCATACGCCCTTTTTGGCCAACCAAGCAACCTGGAAAGGCAAATCAGCGCTACAAAGAAGTCTCGCTTCCCATCGGTCAAAAGGGCCATGCTGAAAAAAGTGTCAAAATCAGAAATGCAGGACAGGCCATGGAGAAATGGGAGCCTTGCTACACTGATGGGCGGGATGTAAATTGCCAAGAGCCACTCTGGAGAAGTGTCCGGTGAGTCCTGAAACATCTGAAAAACACAGCTTAGAGAGCATAGGGCACTTCCACTCATGGGGGTATAAATTGGGAAAATGAAAAATCAGCAAGACACAAGCACCCCAAAGTTTAGGGCTGCTCTGTTGACCAGGACCTCCACTTCATTCCACCTTAAATATCCCAGGAAAGAGAAAAATGGATAAAGAAGTTGTGATCCTTATGTACAATGGAATATCACTCAGCCATGAAATCAATGTCGTAAGGTTAGTAGCAGCATGATGAGTGGATTTAGGTACGACGATTCTAAGTGAAATAAGTCACACAGAAAAGGACACTTCTCATAAGGTATCACTGATAGAGGGAATGTAAAAACCGTTACACTTGAACTGAATTACAAAACAGAACAGAGTCACACATGCAGAAAACACACTATGGCTGCTTAACGGGAAAGGTGAGGTGGGGTGATACATAAAACAAGGGTATCAAATTAGCTCAGATACCGTTCCATAAACCCAATATGTAATAGACAAGACCTACTCCTTGCTCAGAGAACTGGACTCAACACGCCCTATTCACCGCACAAGAATATATCTGACTAATAATAATCGTAAAACCTATGTATTGATATCTCTCTGTTAGTGTGTCAAGTGGGTGTAAAGCGGCATAAACACAGCAGTGAAAAGCAGCTAAACCCCATTATAAAGATAAATTACTTTAAAACACCCATGAAACAAAGACAGTGAAAGAGAGAGAAATTCTTACACAATGCGTTCAGGGGCTGTGATGCAACCTGGATTGACCATATCTAGACGCACAGCTGGATGAGACATAAGGGTGGACACTCTTGGGGCTGAGAGGTTTGGTGAGGTTGGGTGAGCAAACGCAGACCCTTTAAAGGAATACTGCGTGGTACCCATCGCATGGGTCCCAAATCTCCAGGTTCAAGGGCATCTTCCTACATCAAAAACATGCATGAGAAACCCAGAAGATGGTACACCGTGTGATGGGGAAAGGTTTCTAAAACGCACCTCATTTCTCATCTCCTTGTGCCCGGGTTCGCCATTCCAGCCTCTTTACTAGCAAGCTCCCTACTTGGAGCATCAGCACCTTTAACCTCCTGTTCCGTACAGGTTGCAATTTGTCCTGAGGATAAACGGGAAGATGTGGAACCAACGAGAGACTAGCTCTTGGTGTTGGGACAGGCACAGGTCACTCTATTTTCCCATCAGAAAGAAGAATTAACCACAGGCTCAGCCTGACCCCCGGAACCAGAACAGGGCCTGAAGCCATTCTGCGATTTTGCGGCCAGCTCCCATAAAAAAGAGTTGTAAAATGGAGGTTCAGGGCACTGCAATTCACAAACCTGCAGAGTTATAAATGATAACTGTCGTCCACAAATATATTGAGGGAAGGCAAAGAAGAGGATTTGAAATCAAGGCAGAATTGCAGGAAACAGATTTCAGGAGGTAGATTCGAATCGCCTTTAAAGCACATGAAAAGCGGCAAAACGTTGACAATGATGCCCTTGGCCAAAAAGGGCGTATGCGTTTTTTCCTGAATATATTCAGGAAAAAACGCATACGCCCTTTTTGGCCAACCAAGCAACCTGGAAAGGCAAATCAGCGCTACAAAGAAGTCTCGCTTCCCATCGGTCAAAAGGGCCATGCTGAAAAAAGTGTCAAAACCAGAAATGCAGGACAGGCCATGGAGAAATGGGAGCCTTGCTACACTGATGGGCGGGATGTAAATTGCCAAGAGCCACTCTGGAGAAGTGTCCGGTGAGTCCTGAAACATCTGAAAAACACAGCTTAGAGAGCATAGGGCACTTCCACTCATGGGGGTATAAATTGGGAAAATGAAAAATCAGCAAGACACAAGCACCCCAAAGTTTAGGGCTGCTCTGTTGACCAGGACCTCCACTTCATTCCACCTTAAATATCCCAGGAAAGAGAAAAATGGATAAAGAAGTTGTGGTCCTTATGTACAATGGAATATCACTCAGCCAGGAAATCAATGTCGTAAGGTTAGTAGCAGCATGATGAGTGGATTTAGGTATGACGATTCTAAGTGAAATAAGTCACACAGAAAAGGACACTACTCATAAGGTATCACTGATAGAGGGAATGTAAAAACCGTTACACTTGAACTGAATTACAAAACAGAACAGAGTCACACATGCAGAAAACACACTATGGCTGCTTAACGGGAAAGTTGAGGTGGGGTGATACATAAAACAAGGGTATCAAATTAGCTCAGATACCCTTCCATAAACCCAATATGTAATAGACAAGACCTACTCCTTGCTCAGAGAACTGGACTCAACACGCCCTATTCACCGCAGAAGAATATATCTGACTAATAATAATCGTAAAACCTATGTATTGATATCTCTCTGTTAGTGTGTCAAGTGGGTGTAAAGCGGCATAAACACAGCAGTGAAAAGCAGCTAAACCCCATTATAAAAATAAATTACTTTGAAACACCCATGAAACAAAGACAGTGAAAGAGAGAGAAATTCTTACACAATGCGTTCAGGGGCTGTGATGCAACCTGGATTGACCATATCTAGACGCACAGCTGGATGAGACATAAGGGTGGACACTCTTGGGGCTGAGAGGTTTGGTGAGGTTGGGTGAGCAAACGCAGACCCTTTAAAGGAATACTGCGTGGTACCCATCGCATGGGTCCCAAATCTCCAGGTTCAAGGGCATCTTCCTACATCAAAAACATGCATGAGAAACCCAGAAGATGGTACACCGTGTGATGGGGAAAGGTTTCTAAAACGCACCTCATTTCTCATCTCCTTGTGCCCGGGTTCGCCATTCCAGCCGCTTTACTAGCAAGCTCCCTACTTGGAGCATCAGCACCTTTAACCTCCTGTTCCGTACAGGTTGCAATTTGTCCTGAGGATAAACGGGAAGACGTGGAACCAACGAGAGACTAGCTCTTGGTGTTGGGACAGGCACAGGTCACTCTATTTTCCCATCAGAAAGAAGAATTAACCACAGGCTCAGCCTGACCCCCGGAACCAGAACAGGGCCTGAAGCCATTCTGCGATTTTGCGGCCAGCTCCCATAAAAACGAGTTGTAAAATGGAGGTTCAGGGCACTGCAATTCACAAACCTGCAGAGTTATAAATGAGAACTCTCGCCCACAAATATATTGAGGGAAGGCAAAGAAGAGGATTTGAAATCAAGGCAGAATTGCAGGAAACAGATTTCAGGAGGTAGATACGAATCGCCTTTAAAGCACATGAAAAGCGGCAAAACGTTGACAATGATGCCCTTGGCCATAAAGGGCGTATGCGTTTTTTCCTGAGTATATTCAGGAAAAAACGCATACGCCCTTTTTGGCCAACCAAGCAACCTGGAAAGGCAAATCAGCGCTACAAAGAAGTCTCGCTTCCCATCGGTCAAAAGGGCCATGCTGAAAAAAGTGTCAAAACCAGAAATGCAGGACAGGCCATGGAGAAATGGGAGCCTTGCTACACTGATGGGCGGGATGTAAATTGCCAAGAGCCACTCTGGAGAAGTGTCCGGTGAGTCCTGAAACATCTGAAAAACACAGCTTAGAGAGCATAGGGCACTTCCACTCATGGGGGTATAAATTGGGAAAATTAAAAATCAGCAAGACACAAGCACCCCAAAGTTTAGGGCTGCTCTGTTGACCAGGACCTCCACTTCATTCCACCTTAAATATCCCAGGAAAGAGAAAAATGGATAAAGAAGTTGTGGTCCTTATGTACAATGGAATATCACTCAGCCAGGAAATCAATGTCGTAAGGTTAGTAGCAGCATGATGAGTGGATTTAGGTATGACGATTCTAAGTGAAATAAGTCACACAGAAAAGGACACTTCTCATAAGGTATCACTGATAGAGGGAATGTAAAAACCGTTACACTTGAACTGAATTACAAAACAGAACAGAGTCACACATGCAGAAAACACACTATGGCTGCTTAACGGGAAAGGTGAGGTGGGGTGATACATAAAACAAGGGTATCAAATTAGCTCAGATACCGTTCCATAAACCCAATATGTAATAGACAAGACCTACTCCTTGCTCAGAGAACTGGACTCAACACGCCCTATTCACCGCACAAGAATATATCTGACTAATAATAATCGTAAAACCTATGTATTGATATCTCTCTGTTAGTGTGTCAAGTGGGTGTAAAGCGGCATAAACACAGCAGTGAAAAGCAGCTAAACCCCATTATAAAAATAAATTACTTTGAAACAACCATGAAACAAAGACAGTGAAAGAGAGAGAAATTCTTACACAATGCGTTCAGGGGCTGTGATGCAACCTGGATTGACCATATCTAGACGCACAGCTGGATGAGACATAAGGGTGGACACTCTTGGGGCTGAGAGGTTTGGTGAGGTTGGGTGAGCAAACGCAGACCCTTTAAAGGAATACTGCGTGGTACCCATCGCATGGGTCCCAAATCTCCAGGTTCAAGGGCATCTTCCTACATCAAAAACATGCATGAGAAACCCAGAAGATGGTACACCGTGTGATGGGGAAAGGTTTCTAAAACGCACCTCATTTCTCATCTCCTTGTGCCCGGGTTCGCCATTCCAGCCGCTTTACTAGCAAGCTCCCTACTTGGAGCATCAGCACCTTTAACCTCCTGTTCCGTACAGGTTGCAATTTGTCCTGAGGATAAACGGGAAGACGTGGAACCAACGAGAGACTAGCTCTTGGTGTTGGGACAGGCACAGGTCACTCTATTTTCCCATCAGAAAGAAGAATTAACCACAGGCTCAGCCTGACCCCCGGAACCAGAACAGGGCCTGAAGCCATTCTGCGATTTTGCGGCCAGCTCCCATAAAAACGAGTTGTAAAATGGAGGTTCAGGGCACTGCAATTCACAAACCTGCAGAGTTATAAATGAGAACTCTCGCCCACAAATATATTGAGGGAAGGCAAAGAAGAGGATTTGAAATCAAGTCAGAATGGCATGAAACAGATTTCAGGAGGTAGATACGAATCGCCTTTAAAGCACATGAAAAGCGGCAAAACGTTGACAATGATGCCCTTGGCCAAAAAGGGCGTATGCGTTTTTTCCTGAATATATTCAGGAAAAAACGCATACGCCCTTTTTGGCCAACCAAGCAACCTGGAAAGGCAAATCAGCGCTACAGAGAAGTCTCGCTTCCCATCGGTCAAAAGGGCCATGCTGAAAAAAGTGTCAAAACCAGAAATGCAGGACAGGCCATGGAGAAATGGGAGCCTTGCTACACTGATGGGCGGGATGTAAATTGACAACAGCCACTCTGGAGAAGTGTACGGTGTGTCCTGAAACATCTGAAAAACACAGCTTAGAGAGCATAGGGCACTTCCACTCATGGGGGTATAAATGGGAAAATGAAAAATCAGCAAGACACAAGCACCCCAAAGTTGAGCGCTGCTCTGTTGACAAGGACCTCCACTTCATTCCACCTTAAATATCCCAGGAAAGAGAAAAATGGATAAAGAAGTTGTGGTCCTTATGTACAATGGAATATCACTCAGCCATGAAATCAATGTCATAAGGTTAGTAGCAGCATGATGAGTGGATTTAGGTACGACGATTCTAAGTGAAATAAGTCACACAGAAAAGGACACTTCTCATAAGGTATCACTTTTAGAGGGAATGTAAAAACCGTTACACTTGAACTGAATTACAAAACAGAACAGAGTCACACATGCAGAAAACACACTATGGCTGCTTAACGGGAAAGGTGAGGTGGGGTGATACATAAAACAAGGGTATCAAATTAGCTCAGATACCATTCCATAAACCCAATATGTAGTAGACAAGACCTACTCCTTGCTCAGAGAACTGGACTCAACACGCCCTATTCACCGCACAAGAATATATCTGACTAATAATAATCGTAAAACCTATGTATTGATATCTCTCTGTTAGTGTGTCAAGTGGGTGTAAAGCGGCATAAACACAGCAGTGAAAAGCAGCTAAACCCCATTATAAAAATAAATTACTTTGAAACACCCATGAAACAAAGACAGTGAAAGAGAGAGAAATTCTTACACAATGCGTTCAGGGGCTGTGATGCAACCTGGATTGACCATATCTAGACGCACAGCTGGATGAGGCATAAGGGTGGACACTCTTGGGGCTGAGAGGTTTGGTGAGGTTGGGTGAGCAAACGCAGACCCTTTAAAGGAATACTGCGTGGTACCCATCGCATGGGTCCCAAATCTCCAGGTTCAAGGGCATCTTCCTACATCAAAAACATGCATGAGAAACCCAGAAGATGGTACACCGTGTGATGGGGAAAGGTTTCTAAAACGCACCTCATTTCTCATCTCCTTGTGCCCGGGTTCGCCATTCCAGCCGCTTTACTAGCAAGCTCCCTACTTGGAGCATCAGCACCTTTAACATCCTGTTCCGTACAGGTTGCAATTTGTCCTGAGGATAAACGGGAAGACGTGGAACCAACGAGAGACTAGCTCTTGGTGTTGGGACAGGCACAGGTCACTCTATTTTCCCATCAGAAAGAAGAATTAACCACAGGCTCAGCCTGACCCCCGGAACCAGAACAGGGCCTGAAGCCATTCTGCGATTTTGCGGCCAGCTCCCATAAAAACGAGTTGTAAAATGGAGGTTCAGGGCACTGCAATTCACAAACCTGCAGAGTTATAAATGAGAACTCTCGCCCACAAATATATTGAGGGAAGGCAAAGAAGAGGATTTGAAATCAAGGCAGAATTGCAGGAAACAGATTTCAGGAGGTAGATACGAATCGCCTTTAAAGCACATGAAAAGCGGCAAAACGTTGACAATGATGCCCTTGGCCATAAAGGGCGTATGCGTTTTTTCCTGAGTATATTCAGGAAAAAACGCATACGCCCTTTTTGGCCAACCAAGCAACCTGGAAAGGCAAATCAGCGCTACAAAGAAGTCTCGCTTCCCATCGGTCAAAAGGGCCATGCTGAAAAAAGTGTCAAAACCAGAAATGCAGGACAGGCCATGGAGAAATGGGAGCCTTGCTACACTGATGGGCGGGATGTAAATTGCCAAGAGCCACTCTGGAGAAGTGTCCGGTGAGTCCTGAAACATCTGAAAAACACAGCTTAGAGAGCATAGGGCACTTCCACTCATGGGGGTATAAATTGGGAAAATTAAAAATCAGCAAGACACAAGCACCCCAAAGTTTAGGGCTGCTCTGTTGACCAGGACCTCCACTTCATTCCACCTTAAATATCCCAGGAAAGAGAAAAATGGATAAAGAAGTTGTGGTCCTTATGTACATTGGAATATCACTCAGCCAGGAAATCAATGTCGTAAGGTTAGTAGCAGCATGATGAGTGGATTTAGGTATGACGATTCTAAGTGAAATAAGTCACACAGAAAAGGACACTTCTCATAAGGTATCACTGATAGAGGGAATGTAAAAACCGTTACACTTGAACTGAATTACAAAACAGAACAGAGTCACACATGCAGAAAACACACTATGGCTGCTTAACGGGAAAGGTGAGGTGGGGTGATACATAAAACAAGGGTATCAAATTAGCTCAGATACCGTTCCATAAACCCAATATGTAGTAGACAAGACCTACTCCTTGCTCAGAGAACTGGACTCAACACGCCCTATTCACCGCACAAGAATATATCTGACTAATAATAATCGTAAAACCTATGTATTGATATCTCTCTGTTAGTGTGTCAAGTGGGTGTAAAGCGGCATAAACACAGCAGTGAAAAGCAGCTAAACCCCATTATAAAAATAAATTACTTTGAAACACCCATGAAACAAAGACAGTGAAAGAGAGAGAAATTCTTACACAATGCGTTCAGGGGCTGTGATGCAACCTGGATTGACCATATCTAGACGCACAGCTGGATGAGGCATAAGGGTGGACACTCTTGGGGCTGAGAGGTTTGGTGAGGTTGGGTGAGCAAACGCAGACCCTTTAAAGGAATACTGCGTGGTACCCATCGCATGGGTCCCAAATCTCCAGGTTCAAGGGCATCTTCCTACATCAAAAACATGCATGAGAAACCCAGAAGATGGTACACCGTGTGATGGGGAAAGGTTTCTAAAACGCACCTCATTTCTCATCTCCTTGTGCCCGGGTTCGCCATTCCTGCCACTTTACTAGCAAGCTCCCTACTTGGAGCATCAGCACCTTTAACCTCCTGTTCCGTACAGGTTGCAATTTGTCCTGAGGATAAACGGGAAGATGTGGAACCAACGAGAGACTAGCTCTTGGTGTTGGGACAGGCACAGGTCACTCTATTTTCCCATCAGAAAGAAGAATTAACCACAGGCTCAGCCTGACCCCCGGAACCAGAACAGGGCCTGAAGCCATTCTGCGATTTTGCGGCCAGCTCCCATAAAAAAGAGTTGTAAAATGGAGGTTCAGGGCACTGCAATTCACAAACCTGCAGAGTTATAAATGATAACTGTCGTCCACAAATATATTGAGGGAAGGCAAAGAAGAGGATTTGAAATCAAGGCAGAATTGCAGGAAACAGATTTCAGGAGGTAGATTCGAATCGCCTTTAAAGCACATGAAAAGCGGCAAAACGTTGACAATGATGCCCTTGGCCAAAAAGGGCGTATGCGTTTTTTCCTGAATATATTCAGGAAAAAACGCATACGCCCTTTTTGGCCAACCAAGCAACCTGGAAAGGCAAATCAGCGCTACAAAGAAGTCTCGCTTCCCATCGGTCAAAAGGGCCATGCTGAAAAAAGTGTCAAAACCAGAAATGCAGGACAGGCCATGGAGAAATGGGAGCCTTGCTACACTGATGGGCGGGATGTAAATTGCCAAGAGCCACTCTGGAGAAGTGTCCGGTGAGTCCTGAAACATCTGAAAAACACAGCTTAGAGAGCATAGGGCACTTCCACTCATGGGGGTATAAATTGGGAAAATGAAAAATCAGCAAGACACAAGCACCCCAAAGTTTAGGGCTGCTCTGTTGACCAGGACCTCCACTTCATTCCACCTTAAATATCCCAGGAAAGAGAAAAATGGATAAAGAAGTTGTGGTCCTTATGTACAATGGAATATCACTCAGCCAGGAAATCAATGTCGTAAGGTTAGTAGCAGCATGATGAGTGGATTTAGGTATGACGATTCTAAGTGAAATAAGTCACACAGAAAAGGACACTACTCATAAGGTATCACTGATAGAGGGAATGTAAAAACCGTTACACTTGAACTGAATTACAAAACAGAACAGAGTCACACATGCAGAAAACACACTATGGCTGCTTAACGGGAAAGTTGAGGTGGGGTGATACATAAAACAAGGGTATCAAATTAGCTCAGATACCCTTCCATAAACCCAATATGTAATAGACAAGACCTACTCCTTGCTCAGAGAACTGGACTCAACACGCCCTATTCACCGCAGAAGAATATATCTGACTAATAATAATCGTAAAACCTATGTATTGATATCTCTCTGTTAGTGTGTCAAGTGGGTGTAAAGCGGCATAAACACAGCAGTGAAAAGCAGCTAAACCCCATTATAAAAATAAATTACTTTGAAACACCCATGAAACAAAGACAGTGAAAGAGAGAGAAATTCTTACACAATGCGTTCAGGGGCTGTGATGCAACCTGGATTGACCATATCTAGACGCACAGCTGGATGAGACATAAGGGTGGACACTCTTGGGGCTGAGAGGTTTGGTGAGGTTGGGTGAGCAAACGCAGACCCTTTAAAGGAATACTGCGTGGTACCCATCGCATGGGTCCCAAATCTCCAGGTTCAAGGGCATCTTCCTACATCAAAAACATGCATGAGAAACCCAGAAGATGGTACACCGTGTGATGGGGAAAGGTTTCTAAAACGCACCTCATTTCTCATCTCCTTGTGCCCGGGTTCGCCATTCCAGCCGCTTTACTAGCAAGCTCCCTACTTGGAGCATCAGCACCTTTAACCTCCTGTTCCGTACAGGTTGCAATTTGTCCTGAGGATAAACGGGAAGACGTGGAACCAACGAGAGACTAGCTCTTGGTGTTGGGACAGGCACAGGTCACTCTATTTTCCCATCAGAAAGAAGAATTAACCACAGGCTCAGCCTGACCCCCGGAACCAGAACAGGGCCTGAAGCCATTCTGCGATTTTGCGGCCAGCTCCCATAAAAACGAGTTGTAAAATGGAGGTTCAGGGCACTGCAATTCACAAACCTGCAGAGTTATAAATGAGAACTCTCGCCCACAAATATATTGAGGGAAGGCAAAGAAGAGGATTTGAAATCAAGGCAGAAATGCAGGAAACAGATTTCACGAGGTAGATACGAATCGCCTTTAAAGCACATGAAAAGCGGCAAAACGTTGACAATGATGCCCTTGGCCATAAAGGGCGTATGCGTTTTTTCCTGAGTATATTCAGGAAAAAACGCATACGCCCTTTTTGGCCAACCAAGCAACCTGGAAAGGCAAATCAGCGCTACAAAGAAGTCTCGCTTCCCATCGGTCAAAAGGGCCATGCTGAAAAAAGTGTCAAAACCAGAAATGCAGGACAGGCCATGGAGAAATGGGAGCCTTGCTACACTGATGGGCGGGATGTAAATTGCCAAGAGCCACTCTGGAGAAGTGTCCGGTGAGTCCTGAAACATCTGAAAAACACAGCTTAGAGAGCATAGGGCACTTCCACTCATGGGGGTATAAATTGGGAAAATTAAAAATCAGCAAGACACAAGCACCCCAAAGTTTAGGGCTGCTCTGTTGACCAGGACCTCCACTTCATTCCACCTTAAATATCCCAGGAAAGAGAAAAATGGATAAAGAAGTTGTGGTCCTTATGTACAATGGAATATCACTCAGCCAGGAAATCAATGTCGTAAGGTTAGTAGCAGCATGATGAGTGGATTTAGGTATGACGATTCTAAGTGAAATAAGTCACACAGAAAAGGACACTTCTCATAAGGTATCACTGATAGAGGGAATGTAAAAACCGTTACACTTGAACTGAATTACAAAACAGAACAGAGTCACACATGCAGAAAACACACTATGGCTGCTTAACGGGAAAGGTGAGGTGGGGTGATACATAAAACAAGGGTATCAAATTAGCTCAGATACCGTTCCATAAACCCAATATGTAATAGACAAGACCTACTCCTTGCTCAGAGAACTGGACTCAACACGCCCTATTCACCGCACAAGAATATATCTGACTAATAATAATCGTAAAACCTATGTATTGATATCTCTCTGTTAGTGTGTCAAGTGGGTGTAAAGCGGCATAAACACAGCAGTGAAAAGCAGCTAAACCCCATTATAAAAATAAATTACTTTGAAACAACCATGAAACAAAGACAGTGAAAGAGAGAGAAATTCTTACACAATGCGTTCAGGGGCTGTGATGCAACCTGGATTGACCATATCTAGACGCACAGCTGGATGAGACATAAGGGTGGACACTCTTGGGGCTGAGAGGTTTGGTGAGGTTGGGTGAGCAAACGCAGACCCTTTAAAGGAATACTGCGTGGTACCCATCGCATGGGTCCCAAATCTCCAGGTTCAAGGGCATCTTCCTACATCAAAAACATGCATGAGAAACCCAGAAGATGGTACACCGTGTGATGGGGAAAGGTTTCTAAAACGCACCTCATTTCTCATCTCCTTGTGCCCGGGTTCGCCATTCCAGCCGCTTTACTAGCAAGCTCCCTACTTGGAGCATCAGCACCTTTAACCTCCTGTTCCGTACAGGTTGCAATTTGTCCTGAGGATAAACGGGAAGACGTGGAACCAACGAGAGACTAGCTCTTGGTGTTGGGACAGGCACAGGTCACTCTATTTTCCCATCAGAAAGAAGAATTAACCACAGGCTCAGCCTGACCCCCGGAACCAGAACAGGGCCTGAAGCCATTCTGCGATTTTGCGGCCAGCTCCCATAAAAACGAGTTGTAAAATGGAGGTTCAGGGCACTGCAATTCACAAACCTGCAGAGTTATAAATGAGAACTCTCGCCCACAAATATATTGAGGGAAGGCAAAGAAGAGGATTTGAAATCAAGGCAGAATTGCATGAAACAGATTTCAGGAGGTAGATACGAATCGCCTTTAAAGCACATGAAAAGCGGCAAAACGTTGACAATGATGCCCTTGGCCAAAAAGGGCGTATGCGTTTTTTCCTGAATATATTCAGGAAAAAACGCATACGCCCTTTTTGGCCAACCAAGCAACCTGGAAAGGCAAATCAGCGCTACAGAGAAGTCTCGCTTCCCATCGGTCAAAAGGGCCATGCTGAAAAAAGTGTCAAAACCAGAAATGCAGGACAGGCCATGGAGAAATGGGAGCCTTGCTACACTGATGGGCGGGATGTAAATTGACAACAGCCACTCTGGAGAAGTGTACGGTGTGTCCTGAAACATCTGAAAAACACAGCTTAGAGAGCATAGGGCACTTCCACTCATGGGGGTATAAATGGGAAAATGAAAAATCAGCAAGACACAAGCACCCCAAAGTTGAGCGCTGCTCTGTTGACAAGGACCTCCACTTCATTCCACCTTAAATATCCCAGGAAAGAGAAAAATGGATAAAGAAGTTGTGGTCCTTATGTACAATGGAATATCACTCAGCCATGAAATCAATGTCATAAGGTTAGTAGCAGCATGATGAGTGGATTTAGGTACGACGATTCTAAGTGAAATAAGTCACACAGAAAAGGACACTTCTCATAAGGTATCACTTTTAGAGGGAATGTAAAAACCGTTACACTTGAACTGAATTACAAAACAGAACAGAGTCACACATGCAGAAAACACACTATGGCTGCTTAACGGGAAAGGTGAGGTGGGGTGATACATAAAACAAGGGTATCAAATTAGCTCAGATACCATTCCATAAACCCAATATGTAGTAGACAAGACCTACTCCTTGCTCAGAGAACTGGACTCAACACGCCCTATTCACCGCACAAGAATATATCTGACTAATAATAATCGTAAAACCTATGTATTGATATCTCTCTGTTAGTGTGTCAAGTGGGTGTAAAGCGGCATAAACACAGCAGTGAAAAGCAGCTAAACCCCATTATAAAAATAAATTACTTTGAAACACCCATGAAACAAAGACAGTGAAAGAGAGAGAAATTCTTACACAATGCGTTCAGGGGCTGTGATGCAACCTGGATTGACCATATCTAGACGCACAGCTGGATGAGGCATAAGGGTGGACACTCTTGGGGCTGAGAGGTTTGGTGAGGTTGGGTGAGCAAACGCAGACCCTTTAAAGGAATACTGCGTGGTACCCATCGCATGGGTCCCAAATCTCCAGGTTCAAGGGCATCTTCCTACATCAAAAACATGCATGAGAAACCCAGAAGATGGTACACCGTGTGATGGTGAAAGGTTTCTAAAACGCACCTCATTTCTCATCTCCTTGTGCCCGGGTTCGCCATTCCTGCCACTTTACTAGCAAGCTCCCTACTTGGAGCATCAGCACCTTTAACCTCCTGTTCCATACAGGTTGCAATTTGTCCTGAGGATAAACGGGAAGACGTGGAACCAACGAGAGACTAGCTCTTGGTGTTGGGACAGGCACAGGTCACTCTATTTTCCCATCAGAAAGAAGAATTAACCACAGGCTCAGCCTGCCCCCCGGAACCAGAACAGGGCCTGAAGCCATTCTGCGATTTTGCGGCCAGCTCCCATAAAAACGAGTTGTAAAATGGAGGTTCAGGGCACTGCAATTCACAAACCTGCAGAGTTATAAATGATAACTCCCGTCCACAAATATATTGAGGGAAGGCAAAGAAGAGGATTTGAAATCAAGGCAGAATTGCAGGAAACAGATTTCAGGAGGTAGATACGAATCGCCTTTAAAGCACATGAAAAGCGGCAAAACGTTGACAATGATGCCCTTGGCCAAAAAGGGCGTATGCGTTTTTTCCTGAATATATTCAGGAAAAAACGCATACGCCCTTTTTGGCCAACCAAGCCACCTGGAAAGGCAAATCAGCGCTACAAAGAAGTCTCGCTTCCCATCGGTCAAAAGGGCCATGCTGAAAAAAGTGTCAAAACCAGAAATGCAGGACAGGCCATGGAGAAATGGGAGCCTTGCTACACTGATGGGCGGGATGTAAATTGCCAAGAGCCACTCTGGAGAAGTGTCCGGTGAGTCCTGAAACATCTGAAAAACACAGCTTAGAGAGCATAGGGCACTTCCACTCATGGGGGTATAAATTGGGAAAATGAAAAATCAGCAAGACACAAGCACCCCAAAGTTTAGGGCTGCTCTGTTGACCAGGACCTCCACTTCATTCCACCTTAAATATCCCAGGAAAGAGAAAAATGGATAAAGAAGTTGTGGTCCTTATGTACAATGGAATATCACTCAGCCAGGAAATCAATGTCGTAAGGTTAGTAGCAGCATGATGAGTGGATTTAGGTACGACGATTCTAAGTGAAATAAGTCACACAGAAAAGGACACTTCTCATAAGGTATCACTGATAGAGGGAATGTAAAAACCGTTACACTTGAACTGAATTACAAAACAGAACAGAGTCACACATGCAGAAAACACACTATGGCTGCTTAACGGGAAAGGTGAGGTGGGGTGATACATAAAACAAGGGTATCAAATTAGCTCAGATACCGTTCCATAAACCCAATATGTAATAGACAAGACCTACTCCTTGCTCAGAGAACTGGACTCAACACGCCCTATTCACCGCACAAGAATATATCTGACTAATAATAATCGTAAAACCTATGTATTGATATCTCTCTGTTAGTGTGTCAAGTGTGTGTAAAGCGGCATATACACAGCAGTGAAAAGCAGCTAAACCCCATTATAAAGATAAATTACTTTAAAACACCCATGAAACAAAGACAGTGAAAGAGAGAGAAATTCTTACACAATGCGTTCAGGGGCTGTGATGCAACCTGGATTGACCATATCTAGACGCACAGCTGGATGAGACATAAGGGTGGACACTCTTGGGGCTGAGAGGTTTGGTGAGGTTGGGTGAGCAAACGCAGACCCTTTAAAGGAATACTGCGTGGTACCCATCGCATGGGTCCCAAATCTCCAGGTTCAAGGGCATCTTCCTACATCAAAAACATGCATGAGAAACCCAGAAGATGGTACACCGTGTGATGGGGAAAGGTTTCTAAAACGCACCTCATTTCTCATCTCCTTGTGCCCGGGTTCGCCATTCCAGCCTCTTTACTAGCAAGCTCCCTACTTGGAGCATCAGCACCTTTAACCTCCTGTTCCATACAGGTTGCAATTTGTCCTGAGGATAAACGGGAAGACGTGGAACCAACGAGAGACTAGCTCTTGGTGTTGGGACAGGCACAGGTCACTCTATTTTCCCATCAGAAAGAAGAATTAACCACAGGCTCAGCCTGCCCCCCGGAACCAGAACAGGGCCTGAAGCCATTCTGCGATTTTGCGGCCAGCTCCCATAAAAACGAGTTGTAAAATGGAGGTTCAGGGCACTGCAATTCACAAACCTGCAGAGTTATAAATGATAACTCCCGTCCACAAATATATTGAGGGAAGGCAAAGAAGAGGATTTGAAATCAAGGCAGAATTGCAGGAAACAGATTTCAGGAGGTAGATACGAATCGCCTTTAAAGCACATGAAAAGCGGCAAAACGTTGACAATGATGCCCTTGGCCAAAAAGGGCGTATGCGTTTTTTCCTGAATATATTCAGGAAAAAACGCATACGCCCTTTTTGGCCAACCAAGCAACCTGGAAAGGCAAATCAGCGCTACAAAGAAGTCTCGCTTCCCATCGGTCAAAAGGGCCATGCTGAAAAAAGTGTCAAAATCAGAAATGCAGGACAGGCCATGGAGAAATGGGAGCCTTGCTACACTGATGGGCGGGATGTAAATTGCCAAGAGCCACTCTGGAGAAGTGTCCGGTGAGTCCTGAAACATCTGAAAAACACAGCTTAGAGAGCATAGGGCACTTCCACTCATGGGGGTATAAATTGGGAAAATTAAAAATCAGCAAGACACAAGCACCCCAAAGTTTAGGGCTGCTCTGTTGACCAGGACCTCCACTTCATTCCACCTTAAATATCCCAGGAAAGAGAAAAATGGATAAAGAAGTTGTGGTCCTTATGTACAATGGAATATCACTCAGCCAGGAAATCAATGTCGTAAGGTTAGTAGCAGCATGATGAGTGGATTTAGGTACGACGATTCTAAGTGAAATAAGTCACACAGAAAAGGACACTTCTCATAAGGTATCACTGATAGAGGGAATGTAAAAACCGTTACACTTGAACTGAATTACAAAACAGAACAGAGTCACACATGCAGAAAACACACTATGGCTGCTTAACGGGAAAGGTGAGGTGGGGTGATACATAAAACAAGGGTATCAAATTAGCTCAGATACCGTTCCATAAACCCAATATGTAATAGACAAGACCTACTCCTTGCTCAGAGAACTGGACTCAACACGCCCTATTCACCGCACAAGAATATATCTGACTAATAATAATCGTAAAACCTATGTATTGATATTTCTCTGTTAGTGTGTCAAGTGGGTGTAAAGCGGCATAAACACAGCAGTGAAAAGCAGCTAAACCCCATTATAAAGATAAATTACTTTAAAACACCCATGAAACAAAGACAGTGAAAGAGAGAGAAATTCTTACACAATGCGTTCAGGGGCTGTGATGCAACCTGGATTGACCATATCTAGACGCACAGCTGGATGAGACATAAGGGTGGACACTCTTGGGGCTGAGAGGTTTGGTGAGGTTGGGTGAGCAAACGCAGACCCTTTAAAGGAATACTGCGTGGTACCCATCGCATGGGTCCCAAATCTCCAGGTTCAAGGGCATCTTCCTACATCAAAAACATGCATGAGAAACCCAGAAGATGGTACACCGTGTGATGGGGAAAGGTTTCTAAAACGCACCTCATTTCTCATCTCCTTGTGCCCGGGTTCGCCATTCCAGCCGCTTTACTAGCAAGCTCCCTACTTGGAGCATCAGCACCTTTAACCTCCTGTTCCATACAGTTTGCAATTTGTCCTGAGGATAAACGGGAAGACGTGGAACCAACGAGAGACTAGCTCTTGGTGTTGGGACAGGCACAGGTCACTCTATTTTCCCATCAGAAAGAAGAATTAACCACAGGCTCAGCCTGCCCCCCGGAACCAGAACAGGGCCTGAAGCCATTCTGGGATTTTGCGGCCAGCTCCCATAAAAACGAGTTGTAAAATGGAGGTTCAGGGCACTGCAATTCACAAACCTGCAGAGTTATAAATGGTAACTGTCGTCCACAAATATATTGAGGGAAGGCAAAGAAGAGGATTTGAAATCAAGGCAGAATTGCAGGAAACAGATTTCAGGAGGTAGATTCGAATCGCCTTTAAAGCACATGAAAAGCGGCAAAACGTTGACAATGATGCCCTTGGCCAAAAAGGGCGTATGCGTTTTTTCCTGAATATATTCAGGAAAAAACGCATACGCCCTTTTTGGCCAACCAAGCAACCTGGAAAGGCAAATCAGCGCTACAAAGAAGTCTCGCTTCCCATCGGTCAAAAGGGCCATGCTGAAAAAAGTGTCAAAACCAGAAATGCAGGACAGGCCATGGAGAAATGGGAGCCTTGCTACACTGATGGGCGGGATGTAAATTGCCAAGAGCCACTCTGGAGAAGTGTCCGGTGAGTCCTGAAACAACTGAAAAACACAGCTTAGAGAGCATAGGGCACTTCCACTCATGGGGGTATAAATTGGGAAAATTAAAAATCAGCAAGACACAAGCACCCCAAAGTTTAGGGCTGCTCTGTTGACCAGGACCTCCACTTCATTCCACCTTAAATATCCCAGGAAAGAGAAAAATGGATAAAGAAGTTGTGGTCCTTATGTACAATGGAATATCACTCAGCCAGGAAATCAATGTCGTAAGGTTAGTAGCAGCATGATGAGTGGATTTAGGTACGACGATTCTAAGTGAAATAAGTCACACAGAAAAGGACACTTCTCATAAGGTATCACTGATAGAGGGAATGTAAAAACCGTTACACTTGAACTGAATTACAAAACAGAACAGAGTCACACATGCAGAAAACACACTATGGCTGCTTAACGGGAAAGGTGAGGTGGGGTGATACATAAAACAAGGGTATCAAATTAGCTCAGATACCGTTCCATAAACCCAATATGTAATAGACAAGACCTACTCCTTGCTCAGAGAACTGGACTCAACACGCCCTATTCACCGCACAAGAATATATCTGACTAATAATAATCGTAAAACCTATGTATTGATATCTCTCTGTTAGTGTGTCAAGTGGGTGTAAAGCGGCATAAACACAGCAGTGAAAAGCAGCTAAACCCCATTATAAAAATAAATTACTTTGAAACACCCATGAAACAAAGACAGTGAAAGAGAGAGAAATTCTTACACAATGCGTTCAGGGGCTGTGATGCAACCTGGATTGACCATATCTAGACGCACAGCTGGATGAGACATAAGGGTGGACACTCTTGGGGCTGAGAGGTTTGGTGAGGTTGGGTGAGCAAACGCAGACCCTTTAAAGGAATACTGCGTGGTACCCATCGCATGGGTCCCAAATCTCCAGGTTCAAGGGCATCTTCCTACATCAAAAACATGCATGAGAAACCCAGAAGATGGTACACCGTGTGATGGGGAAAGGTTTCTAAAACGCACCTCATTTCTCATCTCCTTGTGCCCGGGTTCGCCATTCCAGCCGCTTTACTAGCAAGCTCCCTACTTGGAGCATCAGCACCTTTAACCTCCTGTTCCATACAGGTTGCAATTTGTCCTGAGGATAAACGGGAAGACGTGGAACCAACGAGAGACTAGCTCTTGGTGTTGGGACAGGCACAGGTCACTCTATTTTCCCATCAGAAAGAAGAATTAACCACAGGCTCAGCCTGCCCCCCGGAACCAGAACAGGGCCTGAAGCCATTCTGCGATTTTGCGGCCAGCTCCCATAAAAACGAGTTGTAAAATGGAGGTTCAGGGCACTGCAATTCACAAACCTGCAGAGTTATAAATGGTAACTGTCGTCCACAAATATACTGAGGGAAGGCAAAGAAGAGGATTTGAAATCAAGGCAGAATTGCAGGAAACAGATTTCAGGAGGTAGATTCGAATCGCCTTTAAAGCACATGAAAAGCGGCAAAACGTTGACAATGATGCCCTTGGCCAAAAAGGGCGTATGCGTTTTTTCCTGAATATATTCAGGAAAAAACGCATACGCCCTTTTTGGCCAACCAAGCAACCTGGAAAGGCAAATCAGCGCTACAAAGAAGTCTCGCTTCCCATCGGTCAAAAGGGCCATGCTGAAAAAAGTGTCAAAACCAGAAATGCAGGACAGGCCATGGAGAAATGGGAGCCTTGCTACACTGATGGGCGGGATGTAAATTGCCAAGAGCCACTCTGGAGAAGTGTCCGGTGAGTCCTGAAACATCTGAAAAACACAGCTTAGAGAGCATAGGGCACTTCCACTCATGGGGGTATAAATTGGGAAAATTAAAAATCAGCAAGACACAAGCACCCCAAAGTTTAGGGCTGCTCTGTTGACCAGGACCTCCACTTCATTCCACCTTAAATATCCCAGGAAAGAGAAAAATGGATAAAGAAGTTGTGGTCCTTATGTACAATGGAATATCACTCAGCCAGGAAATCAATGTCGTAAGGTTAGTAGCAGCATGATGAGTGGATTTAGGTACGACGATTCTAAGTGAAATAAGTCACACAGAAAAGGACACTTCTCATAAGGTATCACTTTTAGAGGGAATGTAAAAACCGTTACACTTGAACTGAATTACAAAACAGAACAGAGTCACACATGCAGAAAACACACTATGGCTGCTTAACGGGAAAGGTGAGGTGGGGTGATACATAAAACAAGGGTATCAAATTAGCTCAGATACCGTTCCATAAACCCAATATGTAATAGACAAGACCTACTCCTTGCTCAGAGAACTGGACTCAACACGCCCTATTCACCGCACAAGAATATATCTGACTAATAATAATCGTAAAACCTATGTATTGATATCTCTCTGTTAGTGTGTCAAGTGGGTGTAAAGCGGCATAAACACAGCAGTGAAAAGCAGCTAAACCCCATTATAAAAATAAATTACTTTGAAACACCCATGAAACAAAGACAGTGAAAGAGAGAGAAATTCTTACACAATGCGTTCAGGGGCTGTGATGCAACCTGGATTGACCATATCTAGACGCACAGCTGGATGAGACATAAGGGTGGACACTCTTGGGGCTGAGAGGTTTGGTGAGGTTGGGTGAGCAAACGCAGACCCTTTAAAGGAATACTGCGTGGTACCCATCGCATGGGTCCCAAATCTCCAGGTTCAAGGGCATCTTCCTACATCAAAAACATGCATGAGAAACCCAGAAGATGGTACACCGTGTGATGGGGAAAGGTTTCTAAAACGCACCTCATTTCTCATCTCCTTGTGCCCGGGTTCGCCATTCCAGCCGCTTTACTAGCAAGCTCCCTACTTGGAGCATCAGCACCTTTAACCTCCTGTTCCATACAGGTTGCAATTTGTCCTGAGGATAAACGGGAAGACGTGGAACCAACGAGAGACTAGCTCTTGGTGTTGGGACAGGCACAGGTCACTCTATTTTCCCATCAGAAAGAAGAATTAACCACAGGCTCAGCCTGCGCCCCGGAACCAGAACAGGGCCTGAAGCCATTCTGCGATTTTGCGGCCAGCTCCCATAAAAACGAGTTGTAAAATGGAGGTTCAGGGCACTGCAATTCACAAACCTGCAGAGTTATAAATGGTAACTGTCGTCCACAAATATATTGAGGGAAGGCAAAGAAGAGGATTTGAAATCAAGGCAGAATTGCAGGAAACAGATTTCAGGAGGTAGATTCGAATCGCCTTTAAAGCACATGAAAAGCGGCAAAACGTTGACAATGATGCCCTTGGCCAAAAAGGGCGTATGCGTTTTTTCCTGAATATATTCAGGAAAAAACGCATACGCCCTTTTTGGCCAACCAAGCAACCTGGAAAGGCAAATCAGCGCTACAAAGAAGTCTCGCTTCCCATCGGTCAAAAGGGCCATGCTGAAAAAAGTGTCAAAACCAGAAATGCAGGACAGGCCATGGAGAAATGGGAGCCTTGCTACACTGATGGGCGGGATGTAAATTGCCAAGAGCCACTCTGGAGAAGTGTCCGGTGAGTCCTGAAACATCTGAAAAACACAGCTTAGAGAGCATAGGGCACTTCCACTCATGGGGGTATAAATTGGGAAAATTAAAAATCAGCAAGACACAAGCACCCCAAAGTTTAGGGCTGCTCTGTTGACCAGGACCTCCACTTCATTCCACCTTAAATATCCCAGGAAAGAGAAAAATGGCTAAAGAAGTTGTGGTCCTTATGTACAATGGAATATCACTCAGCCATGAAATCAATGTCATAAGGTTAGTAGCAGCATGATGAGTGGATTTAGGTACGACGATTCTAAGTGAAATAAGTCACACAGAAAAGGACACTTCTCATAAGGTATCACTTTTAGAGGGAATGTAAAAACCGTTACACTTGAACTGAATTACAAAACAGAACAGAGTCACACATGCAGAAAACACACTATGGCTGCTTAACGGGAAAGGTGAGGTGGGGTGATACATAAAACAAGGGTATCAAATTAGCTCAGATACCGTTCCATAAACCCAATGTGTAATAGACAAGACCTACTCCTTGCTCAGAGAACTGGACTCAACACGCCCTATTCACCGCACAAGAATATATCTGACTAATAATAATCGTAAAACCTATGTATTGATATCTCTCTGTTAGTGTGTCAAGTGGGTGTAAAGCGGCATAAACACAGCAGTGAAAAGCAGCTAAACCCCATTATAAAAATAAATTACTTTGAAACACCCATGAAACAAAGACAGTGAAAGAGAGAGAAATTCTTACACAATGCGTTCAGGGGCTGTGATGCAACCTGGATTGACCATATCTAGACGCACAGCTGGATGAGACATAAGGGTGGACACTCTTGGGGCTGAGAGGTTTGGTGAGGTTGGGTGAGCAAACGCAGACCCTTTAAAGGAATACTGCGTGGTACCCATCGCATGGGTCCCAAATCTCCAGGTTCAAGGGCATCTTCCTACATCAAAAACATGCATGAGAAACCCAGAAGATGGTACACCGTGTGATGGGGAAAGGTTTCTAAAACGCACCTCATTTCTCATCTCCTTGTGCCCGGGTTCGCCATTCCAGCCGCTTTACTAGCAAGCTCCCTACTTGGAGCATCAGCACCTTTAACCTCCTGTTCCATACAGGTTGCAATTTGTCCTGAGGATAAACGGGAAGACGTGGAACCAACGAGAGACTAGCTCTTGGTGTTGGGACAGGCACAGGTCACTCTATTTTCCCATCAGAAAGAAGAATTAACCACAGGCTCAGCCTGCCCCCCAGAACCAGAACAGGGCCTGAAGCCATTCTGCGATTTTGCGGCCAGCTCCCATAAAAAGGAGTTGTAAAATGGAGGTTCAGGGCACTGCAATTCACAAACCTGCAGAGTTATAAATGATAACTGTCGTCCACAAATATACTGAGGGAAGGCAAAGAAGAGGATTTGAAATCAAGGCAGAATTGCAGGAAACAGATTTCAGGAGGTAGATTCGAATCGCCTTTAAAGCACATGAAAAGCGGCAAAACGTTGACAATGATGCCCTTGGCCAAAAAGGGCGTATGCGTTTTTTCCTGAATATATTCAGGAAAAAACGCATACGCCCTTTTTGGCCAACCAAGCAACCTGGAAAGGCAAATCAGCGCTACAAAGAAGTCTCGCTTCCCATCGGTCAAAAGGGCCATGCTGAAAAAAGTGTCAAAACCAGAAATGCAGGACAGGCCATGGAGAAATGGGAGCCTTGCTACACTGATGGGCGGGATGTAAATTGCCAAGAGCCACTCTGGAGAAGTGTCCGGTGAGTCCTGAAACATCTGAAAAACACAGCTTAGAGAGCATAGGGCACTTCCACTCATGGGGGTATAAATTGGCAAAATTAAAAATCAGCAAGACACAAGCACCCCAAAGTTTAGGGCTGCTCTGTTGACCAGGACCTCCACTTCATTCCACCTTAAATATCCCAGGAAAGAGAAAAATGGATAAAGAAGTTGTGGTCCTTATGTACAATGGAATATCACTCAGCCATGAAATCAATGTTATAAGGTTAGTAGCAGCATGATGAGTGGATTTAGGTACGACGATTCTAAGTGAAATAAGTCACACAGAAAAGGACACTTCTCATAAGGTATCACTTTTAGAGGGAATGTAAAAACCGTTACACTTGAACTGAATTACAAAACAGAACAGAGTCACACATGCAGAAAACACACTATGGCTGCTTAACGGGAAAGGTGAGGTGGGGTGATACATAAAACAAGGGTATCAAATTAGCTCAGATACCGTTCCATAAACCCAATATGTAATAGACAAGACCTACTCCTTGCTCAGAGAACTGGACTCAACACGCCCTATTCACCGCACAAGAATATATCTGACTAATAATAATCGTAAAACCTATGTATTGATATCTCTCTGTTAGTGTGTCAAGTGGGTGTAAAGCGGCATAAACACAGCAGTGAAAAGCAGCTAAACCCCATTATAAAAATAAATTACTTTGAAACACCCATGAAACAAAGACAGTGAAAGAGAGAGAAATTCTTACACAATGCGTTCAGGGGCTGTGATGCAACCTGGATTGACCATATCTAGACGCACAGCTGGATGAGACATAAGGGTGGACACTCTTGGGGCTGAGAGGTTTGGTGAGGTTGGGTGAGCAAACGCAGACCCTTTAAAGGAATACTGCGTGGTACCCATCGCATGGGTCCCAAATCTCCAGGTTCAAGGGCATCTTCCTACATCAAAAACATGCATGAGAAACCCAGAAGATGGTACACCGTGTGATGGGGAAAGGTTTCTAAAACGCACCTCATTTCTCATCTCCTTGTGCCCGGGTTCGCCATTCCAGCCGCTTTACTAGCAAGCTCCCTACTTGGAGCATCAGCACCTTTAACCTCCTGTTCCATACAGGTTGCAATTTGTCCTGAGGATAAACGGGAAGACGTGGAACCAACGAGAGACTAGCTCTTGGTGTTGGGACAGGCACAGGTCACTCTATTTTCCCATCAGAAAGAAGAATTAACCACAGGCTCAGCCTGCCCCCCAGAACCAGAACAGGGCCTGAAGCCATTCTGCGATTTTGCGGCCAGCTCCCATAAAAAGGAGTTGTAAAATGGAGGTTCAGGGCACTGCAATTCACAAACCTGCAGAGTTATAAATGATAACTGTCGTCCACAAATATACTGAGGGAAGGCAAAGAAGAGGATTTGAAATCAAGGCAGAATGGCAGGAAACAGATTTCAGGAGGTAGATTCGAATCGCCTTTAAAGCACATGAAAAGCGGCAAAACGTTGACAATGATGCCCTTGGCCAAAAAGGGCGTATGCGTTTTTTCCTGAATATATTCAGGAAAAAACGCATACGCCCTTTTTGGCCAACCAAGCAACCTGGAAAGGCAAATCAGCGCTACAAAGAAGTCTCGCTTCCCATCGGTCAAAAGGGCCATGCTGAAAAAAGTGTCAAAACCAGAAATGCAGGACAGGCCATGGAGAAATGGGAGCCTTGCTACACTGATGGGCGGGATGTAAATTGCCAAGAGCCACTCTGGAGAAGTGTCCGGTGAGTCCTGAAACATCTGAAAAACACAGCTTAGAGAGCATAGGGCACTTCCACTCATGGGGGTATAAATTGGGAAAATGAAAAATCAGCAAGACACAAGCACCCCAAAGTTTAGGGCTGCTCTGTTGACCAGGACCTCCACTTCATTCCACCTTAAATATCCCAGGAAAGAGAAAAATGGATAAAGAAGTTGTGGTCCTTATGTACAATGGAATATCACTCAGCCATGAAATCAATGTCATAAGGTTAGTAGCAGCATGATGAGTGGATTTAGGTACGACGATTCTAAGTGAAATAAGTCACACAGAAAAGGACACTTCTCATAAGGTATCACTGATAGAGGGAATGTAAAAACCGTTACACTTGAACTGAATTACAAAACAGAACAGAGTCACACATGCAGAAAACACACTATGGCTGCTTAACGGGAAAGGTGAGGTGGGGTGATACATAAAACAAGGGTATCAAATTAGCTCAGATACCGTTCCATAAACCCAATATGTAATAGACAAGACCTACTCCTTGCTCAGAGAACTGGACTCAACACGCCCTATTCACCGCACAAGAATATATCTGACTAATAATAATCGTAAAACCTATGTATTGATATCTCTCTGTTAGTGTGTCAAGTGGGTGTAAAGCGGCATAAACACAGCAGTGAAAAGCAGCTAAACCCCATTATAAAAATAAATTACTTTGAAACACCCATGAAACAAAGACAGTGAAAGAGAGAGAAATTCTTACACAATGCGTTCAGGGGCTGTGATGCAACCTGGATTGACCATATCTAGACGCACAGCTGGATGAGACATAAGGGTGGACACTCTTGGGGCTGAGAGGTTTGGTGAGGTTGGGTGAGCAAACGCAGACCCTTTAAAGGAATACTGCGTGGTACCCATCGCATGGGTCCCAAATCTCCAGGTTCAAGGGCATCTTCCTACATCAAAAACATGCATGAGAAACCCAGAAGATGGTACACCGTGTGATGGGGAAAGGTTTCTAAAACGCACCTCATTTCTCATCTCCTTGTGCCCGGGTTCGCCATTCCAGCCGCTTTACTAGCAAGCTCCCTACTTGGAGCATCAGCACCTTTAACCTCCTGTTCCATACAGGTTGCAATTTGTCCTGAGGATAAACGGGAAGACGTGGAACCAACGAGAGACTAGCTCTTGGTGTTGGGACAGGCACAGGTCACTCTATTTTCCCATCAGAAAGAAGAATTAACCACAGGCTCAGCCTGCGCCCCGGAACCAGAACAGGGCCTGAAGCCATTCTGCGATTTTGCGGCCAGCTCCCATAAAAACGAGTTGTAAAATGGAGGTTCAGGGCACTGCAATTCACAAACCTGCAGAGTTATAAATGGTAACTGTCGTCCACAAATATATTGAGGGAAGGCAAAGAAGAGGATTTGAAATCAAGGCAGAATTGCAGGAAACAGATTTCAGGAGGTAGATTCGAATCGCCTTTAAAGCACATGAAAAGCGGCAAAACGTTGACAATGATGCCCTTGGCCAAAAAGGGCGTATGCGTTTTTTCCTGAATATATTCAGGAAAAAACGCATACGCCCTTTTTGGCCAACCAAGCAACCTGGAAAGGCAAATCAGCGCTACAAAGAAGTCTCGCTTCCCATCGGTCAAAAGGGCCATGCTGAAAAAAGTGTCAAAACCAGAAATGCAGGACAGGCCATGGAGAAATGGGAGCCTTGCTACACTGATGGGCGGGATGTAAATTGCCAAGAGCCACTCTGGAGAAGTGTCCGGTGAGTCCTGAAACATCTGAAAAACACAGCTTAGAGAGCATAGGGCACTTCCACTCATGGGGGTATAAATTGGGAAAATTAAAAATCAGCAAGACACAAGCACCCCAAAGTTTAGGGCTGCTCTGTTGACCAGGACCTCCACTTCATTCCACCTTAAATATCCCAGGAAAGAGAAAAATGGCTAAAGAAGTTGTGGTCCTTATGTACAATGGAATATCACTCAGCCATGAAATCAATGTCATAAGGTTAGTAGCAGCATGATGAGTGGATTTAGGTACGACGATTCTAAGTGAAATAAGTCACACAGAAAAGGACACTTCTCATAAGGTATCACTTTTAGAGGGAATGTAAAAACCGTTACACTTGAACTGAATTACAAAACAGAACAGAGTCACACATGCAGAAAACACACTATGGCTGCTTAACGGGAAAGGTGAGGTGGGGTGATACATAAAACAAGGGTATCAAATTAGCTCAGATACCGTTCCATAAACCCAATGTGTAATAGACAAGACCTACTCCTTGCTCAGAGAACTGGACTCAACACGCCCTATTCACCGCACAAGAATATATCTGACTAATAATAATCGTAAAACCTATGTATTGATATCTCTCTGTTAGTGTGTCAAGTGGGTGTAAAGCGGCATAAACAGCAGTGAAAAGCAGCTAAACCCCATTATAAAAATAAATTACTTTGAAACACCCATGAAACAAAGACAGTGAAAGAGAGAGAAATTCTTACACAATGCGTTCAGGGGCTGTGATGCAACCTGGATTGACCATATCTAGACGCACAGCTGGATGAGACATAAGGGTGGACACTCTTGGGGCTGAGAGGTTTGGTGAGGTTGGGTGAGCAAACGCAGACCCTTTAAAGGAATACTGCGTGGTACCCATCGCATGGGTCCCAAATCTCCAGGTTCAAGGGCATCTTCCTACATCAAAAACATGCATGAGAAACCCAGAAGATGGTACACCGTGTGATGGGGAAAGGTTTCTAAAACGCACCTCATTTCTCATCTCCTTGTGCCCGGGTTCGCCATTCCAGCCGCTTTACTAGCAAGCTCCCTACTTGGAGCATCAGCACCTTTAACCTCCTGTTCCATACAGGTTGCAATTTGTCCTGAGGATAAACGGGAAGACGTGGAACCAACGAGAGACTAGCTCTTGGTGTTGGGACAGGCACAGGTCACTCTATTTTCCCATCAGAAAGAAGAATTAACCACAGGCTCAGCCTGCCCCCCAGAACCAGAACAGGGCCTGAAGCCATTCTGCGATTTTGCGGCCAGCTCCCATAAAAAGGAGTTGTAAAATGGAGGTTCAGGGCACTGCAATTCACAAACCTGCAGAGTTATAAATGATAACTGTCGTCCACAAATATACTGAGGGAAGGCAAAGAAGAGGATTTGAAATCAAGGCAGAATTGCAGGAAACAGATTTCAGGAGGTAGATTCGAATCGCCTTTAAAGCACATGAAAAGCGGCAAAACGTTGACAATGATGCCCTTGGCCAAAAAGGGCGTATGCGTTTTTTCCTGAATATATTCAGGAAAAAACGCATACGCCCTTTTTGGCCAACCAAGCAACCTGGAAAGGCAAATCAGCGCTACAAAGAAGTCTCGCTTCCCATCGGTCAAAAGGGCCATGCTGAAAAAAGTGTCAAAACCAGAAATGCAGGACAGGCCATGGAGAAATGGGAGCCTTGCTACACTGATGGGCGGGATGTAAATTGCCAAGAGCCACTCTGGAGAAGTGTCCGGTGAGTCCTGAAACATCTGAAAAACACAGCTTAGAGAGCATAGGGCACTTCCACTCATGGGGGTATAAATTGGCAAAATTAAAAATCAGCAAGACACAAGCACCCCAAAGTTTAGGGCTGCTCTGTTGACCAGGACCTCCACTTCATTCCACCTTAAATATCCCAGGAAAGAGAAAAATGGATAAAGAAGTTGTGGTCCTTATGTACAATGGAATATCACTCAGCCATGAAATCAATGTTATAAGGTTAGTAGCAGCATGATGAGTGGATTTAGGTACGACGATTCTAAGTGAAATAAGTCACACAGAAAAGGACACTTCTCATAAGGTATCACTTTTAGAGGGAATGTAAAAACCGTTACACTTGAACTGAATTACAAAACAGAACAGAGTCACACATGCAGAAAACACACTATGGCTGCTTAACGGGAAAGGTGAGGTGGGGTGATACATAAAACAAGGGTATCAAATTAGCTCAGATACCGTTCCATAAACCCAATATGTAATAGACAAGACCTACTCCTTGCTCAGAGAACTGGACTCAACACGCCCTATTCACCGCACAAGAATATATCTGACTAATAATAATCGTAAAACCTATGTATTGATATCTCTCTGTTAGTGTGTCAAGTGGGTGTAAAGCGGCATAAACACAGCAGTGAAAAGCAGCTAAACCCCATTATAAAAATAAATTACTTTGAAACACCCATGAAACAAAGACAGTGAAAGAGAGAGAAATTCTTACACAATGCGTTCAGGGGCTGTGATGCAACCTGGATTGACCATATCTAGACGCACAGCTGGATGAGACATAAGGGTGGACACTCTTGGGGCTGAGAGGTTTGGTGAGGTTGGGTGAGCAAACGCAGACCCTTTAAAGGAATACTGCGTGGTACCCATCGCATGGGTCCCAAATCTCCAGGTTCAAGGGCATCTTCCTACATCAAAAACATGCATGAGAAACCCAGAAGATGGTACACCGTGTGATGGGGAAAGGTTTCTAAAACGCACCTCATTTCTCATCTCCTTGTGCCCGGGTTCGCCATTCCAGCCGCTTTACTAGCAAGCTCCCTACTTGGAGCATCAGCACCTTTAACCTCCTGTTCCATACAGGTTGCAATTTGTCCTGAGGATAAACGGGAAGACGTGGAACCAACGAGAGACTAGCTCTTGGTGTTGGGACAGGCACAGGTCACTCTATTTTCCCATCAGAAAGAAGAATTAACCACAGGCTCAGCCTGCCCCCCAGAACCAGAACAGGGCCTGAAGCCATTCTGCGATTTTGCGGCCAGCTCCCATAAAAAGGAGTTGTAAAATGGAGGTTCAGGGCACTGCAATTCACAAACCTGCAGAGTTATAAATGATAACTGTCGTCCACAAATATACTGAGGGAAGGCAAAGAAGAGGATTTGAAATCAAGGCAGAATGGCAGGAAACAGATTTCAGGAGGTAGATTCGAATCGCCTTTAAAGCACATGAAAAGCGGCAAAACGTTGACAATGATGCCCTTGGCCAAAAAGGGCGTATGCGTTTTTTCCTGAATATATTCAGGAAAAAACGCATACGCCCTTTTTGGCCAACCAAGCAACCTGGAAAGGCAAATCAGCGCTACAAAGAAGTCTCGCTTCCCATCGGTCAAAAGGGCCATGCTGAAAAAAGTGTCAAAACCAGAAATGCAGGACAGGCCATGGAGAAATGGGAGCCTTGCTACACTGATGGGCGGGATGTAAATTGCCAAGAGCCACTCTGGAGAAGTGTCCGGTGAGTCCTGAAACATCTGAAAAACACAGCTTAGAGAGCATAGGGCACTTCCACTCATGGGGGTATAAATTGGGAAAATGAAAAATCAGCAAGACACAAGCACCCCAAAGTTTAGGGCTGCTCTGTTGACCAGGACCTCCACTTCATTCCACCTTAAATATCCCAGGAAAGAGAAAAATGGATAAAGAAGTTGTGGTCCTTATGTACAATGGAATATCACTCAGCCATGAAATCAATGTCATAAGGTTAGTAGCAGCATGATGAGTGGATTTAGGTACGACGATTCTAAGTGAAATAAGTCACACAGAAAAGGACACTTCTCATAAGGTATCACTGATAGAGGGAATGTAAAAACCGTTACACTTGAACTGAATTACAAAACAGAACAGAGTCACACATGCAGAAAACACACTATGGCTGCTTAACGGGAAAGGTGAGGTGGGGTGATACATAAAACAAGGGTATCAAATTAGCTCAGATACCGTTCCATAAACCCAATATGTAATAGACAAGACCTACTCCTTGCTCAGAGAACTGGACTCAACACGCCCTATTCACCGCACAAGAATATATCTGACTAATAATAATCGTAAAACCTATGTATTGATATCTCTCTGTTAGTGTGTCAAGTGGGTGTAAAGCGGCATAAACACAGCAGTGAAAAGCAGCTAAACCCCATTATAAAAATAAATTACTTTGAAACACCCATGAAACAAAGACAGTGAAAGAGAGAGAAATTCTTACACAATGCGTTCAGGGGCTGTGATGCAACCTGGATTGACCATATCTAGACGCACAGCTGGATGAGACATAAGGGTGGACACTCTTGGGGCTGAGAGGTTTGGTGAGGTTGGGTGAGCAAACGCAGACCCTTTAAAGGAATACTGCGTGGTACCCATCGCATGGGTCCCAAATCTCCAGGTTCAAGGGCATCTTCCTACATCAAAAACATGCATGAGAAACCCAGAAGATGGTACACCGTGTGATGGGGAAAGGTTTCTAAAACGCACCTCATTTCTCATCTCCTTGTGCCCGGGTTCGCCATTCCAGCCGCTTTACTAGCAAGCTCCCTACTTGGAGCATCAGCACCTTTAACCTCCTGTTCCATACAGGTTGCAATTTGTCCTGAGGATAAACGGGAAGACGTGGAACCAACGAGAGACTAGCTCTTGGTGTTGGGACAGGCACAGGTCACTCTATTTTCCCATCAGAAAGAAGAATTAACCACAGGCTCAGCCTGCCCCCCGGAACCAGAACAGGGCCTGAAGCCATTCTGCGATTTTGCGGCCAGCTCCCATAAAAACGAGTTGTAAAATGGAGGTTCAGGGCACTGCAATTCACAAACCTGCAGAGTTATAAATGGTAACTGTCGTCCACAAATATACTGAGGGAAGGCAAAGAAGAGGATTTGAAATCAAGGCAGAATTGCAGGAAACAGATTTCAGGAGGTAGATTCGAATCGCCTTTAAAGCACATGAAAAGCGGCAAAACGTTGACAATGATGCCCTTGGCCAAAAAGGGCGTATGCGTTTTTTCCTGAATATATTCAGGAAAAAACGCATACGCCCTTTTTGGCCAACCAAGCAACCTGGAAAGGCAAATCAGCGCTACAAAGAAGTCTCGCTTCCCATCGGTCAAAAGGGCCATGCTGAAAAAAGTGTCAAAACCAGAAATGCAGGACAGGCCATGGAGAAATGGGAGCCTTGCTACACTGATGGGCGGGATGTAAATTGCCAAGAGCCACTCTGGAGAAGTGTCCGGTGAGTCCTGAAACAACTGAAAAACACAGCTTAGAGAGCATAGGGCACTTCCACTCATGGGGGTATAAATTGGGAAAATGAAAAATCAGCAAGACACAAGCACCCCAAAGTTTAGGGCTGCTCTGTTGACCAGGACCTCCACTTCATTCCACCTTAAATATCCCAGGAAAGAGAAAAATGGATAAAGAAGTTGTGGTCCTTATGTACAATGGAATATCACTCAGCCATGAAATCAATGTCGTAAGGTTAGTAGCAGCATGATGAGTGGATTTAGGTACGACGATTCTAAGTGAAATAAGTCACACAGAAAAGGACACTTCTCATAAGGTATCACTGATAGAGGGAATGTAAAAACCGTTACACTTGAACTGAATTACAAAACAGAACAGAGTCACACATGCAGAAAACACACTATGGCTGCTTAACGGGAAAGGTGAGGTGGGGTGATACATAAAACAAGGGTATCAAATTAGCTCAGATACCGTTCCATAAACCCAATATGTAATAGACAAGACCTACTCCTTGCTCAGAGAACTGGACTCAACACGCCCTATTCACCGCACAAGAATATATCTGACTAATAATAATCGTAAAACCTATGTATTGATATCTCTCTGTTAGTGTGTCAAGTGGGTGTAAAGCGGCATAAACACAGCAGTGAAAAGCAGCTAAACCCCATTATAAAAATAAATTACTTTGAAACACCCATGAAACAAAGACAGTGAAAGAGAGAGAAATTCTTACACAATGCGTTCAGGGGCTGTGATGCAACCTGGATTGACCATATCTAGACGCACAGCTGGATGAGACATAAGGGTGGACACTCTTGGGGCTGAGAGGTTTGGTGAGGTTGGGTGAGCAAACGCAGACCCTTTAAAGGAATACTGCGTGGTACCCATCGCATGGGTCCCAAATCTCCAGGTTCAAGGGCATCTTCCTACATCAAAAACATGCATGAGAAACCCAGAAGATGGTACACCGTGTGATGGGGAAAGGTTTCTAAAACGCACCTCATTTCTCATCTCCTTGTGCCCGGGTTCGCCATTCCAGCCGCTTTACTAGCAAGCTCCCTACTTGGAGCATCAGCACCTTTAACCTCCTGTTCCATACAGGTTGCAATTTGTCCTGAGGATAAACGGGAAGACGTGGAACCAACGAGAGACTAGCTCTTGGTGTTGGGACAGGCACAGGTCACTCTATTTTCCCATCAGAAAGAAGAATTAACCACAGGCTCAGCCTGCCCCCCGGAACCAGAACAGGGCCTGAAGCCATTCTGCGATTTTGCGGCCAGCTCCCATAAAAACGAGTTGTAAAATGGAGGTTCAGGGCACTGCAATTCACAAACCTGCAGAGTTATAAATGGTAACTGTCGTCCACAAATATACTGAGGGAAGGCAAAGAAGAGGATTTGAAATCAAGGCAGAATTGCACGAAACAGATTTCAGGAGGTAGATTCGAATCGCCTTTAAAGCACATGAAAAGCGGCAAAACGTTGACAATGATGCCCTTGGCCAAAAAGGGCGTATGCGTTTTTTCCTGAATATATTCAGGAAAAAACGCATACGCCCTTTTTGGCCAACCAAGCAACCTGGAAAGGCAAATCAGCGCTACAAAGAAGTCTCGCTTCCCATCGGTCAAAAGGGCCATGCTGAAAAAAGTGTCAAAACCAGAAATGCAGGACAGGCCATGGAGAAATGGGAGCCTTGCTACACTGATGGGCGGGATGTAAATTGCCAAGAGCCACTCTGGAGAAGTGTCCGGTGAGTCCTGAAACATCTGAAAAACACAGCTTAGAGAGCATAGGGCACTTCCACTCATGGGGGTATAAATTGGGAAAATTAAAAATCAGCAAGACACAAGCACCCCAAAGTTTAGGGCTGCTCTGTTGACCAGGACCTCCACTTCATTCCACCTTAAATATCCCAGGAAAGAGAAAAATGGATAAAGAAGTTGTGGTCCTTATGTACAATGGAATATCACTCAGCCAGGAAATCAATGTCGTAAGGTTAGTAGCAGCATGATGAGTGGATTTAGGTACGACGATTCTAAGTGAAATAAGTCACACAGAAAAGGACACTTCTCATAAGGTATCACTGATAGAGGGAATGTAAAAACCGTTACACTTGAACTGAATTACAAAACAGAACAGAGTCACACATGCAGAAAACACACTATGGCTGCTTAACGGGAAAGGTGAGGTGGGGTGATACATAAAACAAGGGTATCAAATTAGCTCAGATACCGTTCCATAAACCCAATATGTAATAGACAAGACCTACTCCTTGCTCAGAGAACTGGACTCAACACGCCCTATTCACCGCACAAGAATATATCTGACTAATAATAATCGTAAAACCTATGTATTGATATCTCTCTGTTAGTGTGTCAAGTGGGTGTAAAGCGGCATAAACACAGCAGTGAAAAGCAGCTAAACCCCATTATAAAAATAAATTACTTTGAAACACCCATGAAACAAAGACAGTGAAAGAGAGAGAAATTCTTACACAATGCGTTCAGGGGCTGTGATGCAACCTGGATTGACCATATCTAGACGCACAGCTGGATGAGACATAAGGGTGGACACTCTTGGGGCTGAGAGGTTTGGTGAGGTTGGGTGAGCAAACGCAGACCCTTTAAAGGAATACTGCGTGGTACCCATCGCATGGGTCCCAAATCTCCAGGTTCAAGGGCATCTTCCTACATCAAAAACATGCATGAGAAACCCAGAAGATGGTACACCGTGTGATGGGGAAAGGTTTCTAAAACGCACCTCATTTCTCATCTCCTTGTGCCCGGGTTCGCCATTCCAGCCGCTTTACTAGCAAGCTCCCTACTTGGAGCATCAGCACCTTTAACCTCCTGTTCCATACAGGTTGCAATTTGTCCTGAGGATAAACGGGAAGACGTGGAACCAACGAGAGACTAGCTCTTGGTGTTGGGACAGGCACAGGTCACTCTATTTTCCCATCAGAAAGAAGAATTTACCACAGGCTCAGCCTGACCCCCGGAACCAGAACAGGGCCTGAAGCCATTCTGCGATTTTGCGGCCAGCTCCCATAAAAACGAGTTGTAAAATGGAGGTTCAGGGCACTGCAATTCACAAACCTGCAGAGTTATAAATGATAACTGTCGTCCACAAATATATTGAGGGAAGGCAAAGAAGAGGATTTGAAATCAAGGCAGAATTGCAGGAAACAGATTTCAGGAGGTAGATTCGAATCGCCTTTAAAGCACATGAAAAGCGGCAAAACGTTGACAATGATGCCCTTGGCCAAAAAGGGCGTATGCGTTTTTTCCTGAATATATTCAGGAAAAAACGCATACGCCCTTTTTGGCCAACCAAGCAACCTGGAAAGGCAAATCAGCGCTACAAAGAAGTCTCGCTTCCCATCGGTCAAAAGGGCCATGCTGAAAAAAGTGTCAAAACCAGAAATGCAGGACAGGCCATGGAGAAATGGGAGCCTTGCTACACTGATGGGCGGGATGTAAATTGCCAAGAGCCACTCCGGAGAAGTGTCCGGTGAGTCCTGAAACATCTGAAAAACACAGCTTAGAGAGCATAGGGCACTTCCACTCATGGGGGTATAAATTGGGAAAATTAAAAATCAGCAAGACACAAGCACCCCAAAGTTTAGGGCTGCTCTGTTGACCAGGACCTCCACTTCATTCCACCTTAAATATCCCAGGAAAGAGAAAAATGGATAAAGAAGTTGTGGTCCTTATGTACAATGGAATATCACTCAGCCAGGAAATCAATGTCGTAAGGTTAGTAGCAGCATGATGAGTGGATTTAGGTACGACGATTCTAAGTGAAATAAGTCACACAGAAAAGGACACTTCTCATAAGGTATCACTGATAGAGGGAATGTAAAAACCGTTACACTTGAACTGAATTACAAAACAGAACAGAGTCACACATGCAGAAAACACACTATGGCTGCTTAACGGGAAAGGTGAGGTGGGGTGATACATAAAACAAGGGTATCAAATTAGCTCAGATACCGTTCCATAAACCCAATATGTAATAGACAAGACCTACTCCTTGCTCAGAGAACTGGACTCAACACGCCCTATTCACCGCACAAGAATATATTTGACTAATAATAATCGTAAAACCTATGTATTGATATCTCTCTGTTAGTGTGTCAAGTGGGTGTAAAGCGGCATAAACACAGCAGTGAAAAGCAGCTAAACCCCATTATAAAAATAAATTACTTTGAAACACCCATGAAACAAAGACAGTGAAAGAGAGAGAAATTCTTACACAATGCGTTCAGGGGCTGTGATGCAACCTGGATTGACCATATCTAGACGCACAGCTGGATGAGACATAAGGGTGGACACTCTTGGGGCTGAGAGGTTTGGTGAGGTTGGGTGAGCAAACGCAGACCCTTTAAAGGAATACTGCGTGGTACCCATCGCATGGGTCCCAAATCTCCAGGTTCAAGGGCATCTTCCTACATCAAAAACATGCATGAGAAACCCAGAAGATGGTACACCGTGTGATGGGGAAAGGTTTCTAAAACGCACCTCATTTCTCATCTCCTTGTGCCCGGGTTCGCCATTCCAGCCGCTTTACTAGCAAGCTCCCTACTTGGAGCATCAGCACCTTTAACCTCCTGTTCCATACAGGTTGCAATTTGTCCTGAGGATAAACGGGAAGACGTGGAACCAACGAGAGACTAGCTCTTGGTGTTGGGACAGGCACAGGTCACTCTATTTTCCCATCAGAAAGAAGAATTAACCACAGGCTCAGCCTGCCCCCCAGAACCAGAACAGGGCCTGAAGCCATTCTGCGATTTTGCGGCCAGCTCCCATAAAAACGAGTTGTAAAATGGAGGTTCAGGGCACTGCAATTCACAAACCTGCAGAGTTATTAATGATAACTCTCGTCCACAAATATATTGAGGGAAGGCAAAGAAGAGGATTTGAAATCAAGGCAGAATTGCAGGAAACAGATTTCAGGAGGTAGATTCGAATCGCCTTTAAAGCACATGAAAAGCGGCAAAACGTTGACAATGATGCCCTTGGCCAAAAAGGGCGTATGCGTTTTTTCCTGAATATATTCAGGAAAAAACGCATACGCCCTTTTTGGCCAACCAAGCCACCTGGAAAGGCAAATCAGCGCTACAAAGAAGTCTCGCTTCCCATCGGTCAAAAGGGCCATGCTGAAAAAAGTGTCAAAACCAGAAATGCAGGACAGGCCATGGAGAAATGGGAGCCTTGCTACACTGATGGGCGGGATGTAAATTGCCAAGAGCCACTCTGGAGAAGTGTCCGGTGAGTCCTGAAACATCTGAAAAACACAGCTTAGAGAGCATAGGGCACTTCCACTCATGGGGGTATAAATTGGGAAAATTAAAAATCAGCAAGACACAAGCACCCCAAAGTTTAGGGCTGCTCTGTTGACCAGGACCTCCACTTCATTCCACCTTAAATATCCCAGGAAAGAGAAAAATGGATAAAGAAGTTGTGGTCCTTATGTACATTGGAATATCACTCAGCCAGGAAATCAATGTCGTAAGGTTAGTAGCAGCATGATGAGTGGATTTAGGTACGACGATTCTAAGTGAAATAAGTCACACAGAAAAGGACACTTCTCATAAGGTATCACTGATAGAGGGAATGTAAAAACCGTTACACTTGAACTGAATTACAAAACAGAACAGAGTCACACATGCAGAAAACACACTATGGCTGCTTAACGGGAAAGGTGAGGTGGGGTGATACATAAAACAAGGGTATCAAATTAGCTCAGATACCGTTCCATAAACCCAATATGTAATAGACAAGACCTACTCCTTGCTCAGAGAACTGGACTCAACACGCCCTATTCACCGCACAAGAATATATCTGACTAATAATAATCGTAAAACCTATGTATTGATATCTCTCTGTTAGTGTGTCAAGTGGGTGTAAAGCGGCATAAACACAGCAGTGAAAAGCAGCTAAACCCCATTATAAAAATAAATTACTTTGAAACACCCATGAAACAAAGACAGTGAAAGAGAGAGAAATTCTTACACAATGCGTTCAGGGGCTGTGATGCAACCTGGATTGACCATATCTAGACGCACAGCTGGATGAGACATAAGGGTGGACACTCTTGGGGCTGAGAGGTTTGGTGAGGTTGGGTGAGCAAACGCAGACCCTTTAAAGGAATACTGCGTGGTACCCATCGCATGGGTCCCAAATCTCCAGGTTCAAGGGCATCTTCCTACATCAAAAACATGCATGAGAAACCCAGAAGATGGTACACCGTGTGATGGGGAAAGGTTTCTAAAACGCACCTCATTTCTCATCTCCTTGTGCCCGGGTTCGCCATTCCAGCCGCTTTACTAGCAAGCTCCCTACTTGGAGCATCAGCACCTTTAACCTCCTGTTCCATACAGGTTGCAATTTGTCCTGAGGATAAACGGGAAGACGTGGAACCAACGAGAGACTAGCTCTTGGTGTTGGGACAGGCACAGGTCACTCTATTTTCCCATCAGAAAGAAGAATTTACCACAGGCTCAGCCTGACCCCCGGAACCAGAACAGGGCCTGAAGCCATTCTGCGATTTTGCGGCCAGCTCCCATAAAAACGAGTTGTAAAATGGAGGTTCAGGGCACTGCAATTCACAAACCTGCAGAGTTATAAATGATAACTGTCGTCCACAAATATATTGAGGGAAGGCAAAGAAGAGGATTTGAAATCAAGGCAGAATTGCAGGAAACAGATTTCAGGAGGTAGATTCGAATCGCCTTTAAAGCACATGAAAAGCGGCAAAACGTTGACAATGATGCCCTTGGCCAAAAAGGGCGTATGCGTTTTTTCCTGAATATATTCAGGAAAAAACGCATACGCCCTTTTTGGCCAACCAAGCAACCTGGAAAGGCAAATCAGCGCTACAAAGAAGTCTCGCTTCCCATCGGTCAAAAGGGCCATGCTGAAAAAAGTGTCAAAACCAGAAATGCAGGACAGGCCATGGAGAAATGGGAGCCTTGCTACACTGATGGGCGGGATGTAAATTGCCAAGAGCCACTCCGGAGAAGTGTCCGGTGAGTCCTGAAACATCTGAAAAACACAGCTTAGAGACCATAGGGCACTTCCACTCATGGGGGTATAAATTGGGAAAATTAAAAATCAGCAAGACACAAGCACCCCAAAGTTTAGGGCTGCTCTGTTGACCAGGACCTCCACTTCATTCCACCTTAAATATCCCAGGAAAGAGAAAAATGGATAAAGAAGTTGTGGTCCTTATGTACAATGGAATATCACTCAGCCAGGAAATCAATGTCGTAAGGTTAGTAGCAGCATGATGAGTGGATTTAGGTACGACGATTCTAAGTGAAATAAGTCACACAGAAAAGGACACTTCTCATAAGGTATCACTGATAGAGGGAATGTAAAAACCGTTACACTTGAACTGAATTACAAAACAGAACAGAGTCACACATGCAGAAAACACACTATGGCTGCTTAACGGGAAAGGTGAGGTGGGGTGATACATAAAACAAGGGTATCAAATTAGCTCAGATACCGTTCCATAAACCCAATATGTAATAGACAAGACCTACTCCTTGCTCAGAGAACTGGACTCAACACGCCCTATTCACCGCACAAGAATATATCTGACTAATAATAATCGTAAAACCTATGTATTGATATCTCTCTGTTAGTGTGTCAAGTGGGTGTAAAGCGGCATAAACACAGCAGTGAAAAGCAGCTAAACCCCATTATAAAAATAAATTACTTTGAAACACCCATGAAACAAAGACAGTGAGAGAGAGAAATTCTTACACAATGCGTTCAGGGGCTGTGATGCAACCTGGATTGACCATATCTAGACGCACAGCTGGATGAGACATAAGGGTGGACACTCTTGGGGCTGAGAGGTTTGGTGAGGTTGGGTGAGCAAACGCAGACCCTTTAAAGGAATACTGCGTGGTACCCATCGCATGGGTCCCAAATCTCCAGGTTCAAGGGCATCTTCCTACATCAAAAACATGCATGAGAAACCCAGAAGATGGTACACCGTGTGATGGGGAAAGGTTTCTAAAACGCACCTCATTTCTCATCTCCTTGTGCCCGGGTTCGCCATTCCAGCCGCTTTACTAGCAAGCTCCCTACTTGGAGCATCAGCACCTTTAACCTCCTGTTCCATACAGGTTGCAATTTGTCCTGAGGATAAACGGGAAGACGTGGAACCAACGAGAGACTAGCTCTTGGTGTTGGGACAGGCACAGGTCACTCTATTTTCCCATCAGAAAGAAGAATTAACCACAGGCTCAGCCTGCCCCCCGGAACCAGAACAGGGCCTGAAGCCATTCTGCGATTTTGCGGCCAGCTCCCATAAAAACGAGTTGTAAAATGGAGGTTCAGGGCACTGCAATTCACAAACCTGCAGAGTTATAAATGGTAACTGTCGTCCACAAATATACTGAGGGAAGGCAAAGAAGAGGATTTGAAATCAAGGCAGAATTGCAGGAAACAGATTTCAGGAGGTAGATTCGAATCGCCTTTAAAGCACATGAAAAGCGGCAAAACGTTGACAATGATGCCCTTGGCCAAAAAGGGCGTATGCGTTTTTTCCTGAATATATTCAGGAAAAAACGCATACGCCCTTTTTGGCCAACCAAGCAACCTGGAAAGGCAAATCAGCGCTACAAAGAAGTCTCGCTTCCCATCGGTCAAAAGGGCCATGCTGAAAAAAGTGTCAAAACCAGAAATGCAGGACAGGCCATGGAGAAATGGGAGCCTTGCTACACTGATGGGCGGGATGTAAATTGCCAAGAGCCACTCTGGAGAAGTGTCCGGTGAGTCCTGAAACAACTGAAAAACACAGCTTAGAGAGCATAGGGCACTTCCACTCATGGGGGTATAAATTGGGAAAATTAAAAATCAGCAAGACACAAGCACCCCAAAGTTTAGGGCTGCTCTGTTGACCAGGACCTCCACTTCATTCCACCTTAAATATCCCAGGAAAGAGAAAAATGGATAAAGAAGTTGTGGTCCTTATGTACAATGGAATATCACTCAGCCATGAAATCAATGTCGTAAGGTTAGTAGCAGCATGATGAGTGGATTTAGGTACGACGATTCTAAGTGAAATAAGTCACACAGAAAAGGACACTTCTCATAAGGTATCACTGATAGAGGGAATGTAAAAACCGTTACACTTGAACTGAATTACAAAACAGAACAGAGTCACACATGCAGAAAACACACTATGGCTGCTTAACGGGAAAGGTGAGGTGGGGTGATACATAAAACAAGGGTATCAAATTAGCTCAGATACCGTTCCATAAACCCAATATGTAATAGACAAGACCTACTCCTTGCTCAGAGAACTGGACTCAACACGCCCTATTCACCGCACAAGAATATATCTGACTAATAATAATCGTAAAACCTATGTATTGATATCTCTCTGTTAGTGTGTCAAGTGGGTGTAAAGCGGCATAAACACAGCAGTGAAAAGCAGCTAAACCCCATTATAAAAATAAATTACTTTGAAACACCCATGAAACAAAGACAGTGAAAGAGAGAGAAATTCTTACACAATGCGTTCAGGGGCTGTGATGCAACCTGGATTGACCATATCTAGACGCACAGCTGGATGAGACATAAGGGTGGACACTCTTGGGGCTGAGAGGTTTGGTGAGGTTGGGTGAGCAAACGCAGACCCTTTAAAGGAATACTGCGTGGTACCCATCGCATGGGTCCCAAATCTCCAGGTTCAAGGGCATCTTCCTACATCAAAAACATGCATGAGAAACCCAGAAGATGGTACACCGTGTGATGGGGAAAGGTTTCTAAAACGCACCTCATTTCTCATCTCCTTGTGCCCGGGTTCGCCATTCCAGCCGCTTTACTAGCAAGCTCCCTACTTGGAGCATCAGCACCTTTAACCTCCTGTTCCATACAGGTTGCAATTTGTCCTGAGGATAAACGGGAAGACGTGGAACCAACGAGAGACTAGCTCTTGGTGTTGGGACAGGCACAGGTCACTCTATTTTCCCATCAGAAAGAAGAATTAACCACAGGCTCAGCCTGCCCCCCGGAACCAGAACAGGGCCTGAAGCCATTCTGCGATTTTGCGGCCAGCTCCCATAAAAACGAGTTGTAAAATGGAGGTTCAGGGCACTGCAATTCACAAACCTGCAGAGTTATAAATGGTAACTGTCGTCCACAAATATACTGAGGGAAGGCAAAGAAGAGGATTTGAAATCAAGGCAGAATTGCAGGAAACAGATTTCAGGAGGTAGATTCGAATCGCCTTTAAAGCACATGAAAAGCGGCAAAACGTTGACAATGATGCCCTTGGCCAAAAAGGGCGTATGCGTTTTTTCCTGAATATATTCAGGAAAAAACGCATACGCCCTTTTTGGCCAACCAAGCAACCTGGAAAGGCAAATCAGCGCTACAAAGAAGTCTCGCTTCCCATCGGTCAAAAGGGCCATGCTGAAAAAAGTGTCAAAACCAGAAATGCAGGACAGGCCATGGAGAAATGGGAGCCTTGCTACACTGATGGGCGGGATGTAAATTGCCAAGAGCCACTCTGGAGAAGTGTCCGGTGAGTCCTGAAACATCTGAAAAACACAGCTTAGAGAGCATAGGGCACTTCCACTCATGGGGGTATAAATTGGGAAAATTAAAAATCAGCAAGACACAAGCACCCCAAAGTTTAGGGCTGCTCTGTTGACCAGGACCTCCACTTCATTCCACCTTAAATATCCCAGGAAAGAGAAAAATGGATAAAGAAGTTGTGGTCCTTATGTACAATGGAATATCACTCAGCCAGGAAATCAATGTCGTAAGGTTAGTAGCAGCATGATGAGTGGATTTAGGTACGACGATTCTAAGTGAAATAAGTCACACAGAAAAGGACACTTCTCATAAGGTATCACTGATAGAGGGAATGTAAAAACCGTTACACTTGAACTGAATTACAAAACAGAACAGAGTCACACATGCAGAAAACACACTATGGCTGCTTAACGGGAAAGGTGAGGTGGGGTGATACATAAAACAAGGGTATCAAATTAGCTCAGATACCGTTCCATAAACCCAATATGTAATAGACAAGACCTACTCCTTGCTCAGAGAACTGGACTCAACACGCCCTATTCACCGCACAAGAATATATCTGACTAATAATAATCGTAAAACCTATGTATTGATATCTCTCTGTTAGTGTGTCAAGTGGGTGTAAAGCGGCATAAACACAGCAGTGAAAAGCAGCTAAACCCCATTATAAAAATAAATTACTTTGAAACACCCATGAAACAAAGACAGTGAAAGAGAGAGAAATTCTTACACAATGCGTTCAGGGGCTGTGATGCAACCTGGATTGACCATATCTAGACGCACAGCTGGATGAGACATAAGGGTGGACACTCTTGGGGCTGAGAGGTTTGGTGAGGTTGGGTGAGCAAACGCAGACCCTTTAAAGGAATACTGCGTGGTACCCATCGCATGGGTCCCAAATCTCCAGGTTCAAGGGCATCTTCCTACATCAAAAACATGCATGAGAAACCCAGAAGATGGTACACCGTGTGATGGGGAAAGGTTTCTAAAACGCACCTCATTTCTCATCTCCTTGTGCCCGGGTTCGCCATTCCAGCCGCTTTACTAGCAAGCTCCCTACTTGGAGCATCAGCACCTTTAACCTCCTGTTCCATACAGGTTGCAATTTGTCCTGAGGATAAACGGGAAGACGTGGAACCAACGAGAGACTAGCTCTTGGTGTTGGGACAGGCACAGGTCACTCTATTTTCCCATCAGAAAGAAGAATTTACCACAGGCTCAGCCTGACCCCCGGAACCAGAACAGGGCCTGAAGCCATTCTGCGATTTTGCGGCCAGCTCCCATAAAAACGAGTTGTAAAATGGAGGTTCAGGGCACTGCAATTCACAAACCTGCAGAGTTATAAATGATAACTGTCGTCCACAAATATATTGAGGGAAGGCAAAGAAGAGGATTTGAAATCAAGGCAGAATTGCAGGAAACAGATTTCAGGAGGTAGATTCGAATCGCCTTTAAAGCACATGAAAAGCGGCAAAACGTTGACAATGATGCCCTTGGCCAAAAAGGGCGTATGCGTTTTTTCCTGAATATATTCAGGAAAAAACGCATACGCCCTTTTTGGCCAACCAAGCAACCTGGAAAGGCAAATCAGCGCTACAAAGAAGTCTCGCTTCCCATCGGTCAAAAGGGCCATGCTGAAAAAAGTGTCAAAACCAGAAATGCAGGACAGGCCATGGAGAAATGGGAGCCTTGCTACACTGATGGGCGGGATGTAAATTGCCAAGAGCCACTCCGGAGAAGTGTCCGGTGAGTCCTGAAACATCTGAAAAACACAGCTTAGAGAGCATAGGGCACTTCCACTCATGGGGGTATAAATTGGGAAAATTAAAAATCAGCAAGACACAAGCACCCCAAAGTTTAGGGCTGCTCTGTTGACCAGGACCTCCACTTCATTCCACCTTAAATATCCCAGGAAAGAGAAAAATGGATAAAGAAGTTGTGGTCCTTATGTACAATGGAATATCACTCAGCCAGGAAATCAATGTCGTAAGGTTAGTAGCAGCATGATGAGTGGATTTAGGTACGACGATTCTAAGTGAAATAAGTCACACAGAAAAGGACACTTCTCATAAGGTATCACTGATAGAGGGAATGTAAAAACCGTTACACTTGAACTGAATTACAAAACAGAACAGAGTCACACATGCAGAAAACACACTATGGCTGCTTAACGGGAAAGGTGAGGTGGGGTGATACATAAAACAAGGGTATCAAATTAGCTCAGATACCGTTCCATAAACCCAATATGTAATAGACAAGACCTACTCCTTGCTCAGAGAACTGGACTCACCACGCCCTATTCACCGCACAAGAATATATTTGACTAATAATAAACGTAAAACCTATGTATTGATATCTCTCTGTTAGTGTGTCAAGTGGGTGTAAAGCGGCATAAACACAGCAGTGAAAAGCAGCTAAACCCCATTATAAAAATAAATTACTTTGAAACACCCATGAAACAAAGACAGTGAAAGAGAGAGAAATTCTTACACAATGCGTTCAGGGGCTGTGATGCAACCTGGATTGACCATATCTAGACGCACAGCTGGATGAGACATAAGGGTGGACACTCTTGGGGCTGAGAGGTTTGGTGAGGTTGGGTGAGCAAACGCAGACCCTTTAAAGGAATACTGCGTGGTACCCATCGCATGGGTCCCAAATCTCCAGGTTCAAGGGCATCTTCCTACATCAAAAACATGCATGAGAAACCCAGAAGATGGTACACCGTGTGATGGGGAAAGGTTTCTAAAACGCACCTCATTTCTCATCTCCTTGTGCCCGGGTTCGCCATTCCAGCCGCTTTACTAGCAAGCTCCCTACTTGGAGCATCAGCACCTTTAACCTCCTGTTCCATACAGGTTGCAATTTGTCCTGAGGATAAACGGGAAGACGTGGAACCAACGAGAGACTAGCTCTTGGTGTTGGGACAGGCACAGGTCACTCTATTTTCCCATCAGAAAGAAGAATTAACCACAGGCTCAGCCTGCCCCCCGGAACCAGAACAGGGCCTGAAGCCATTCTGCGATTTTGCGGCCAGCTCCCATAAAAACGAGTTGTAAAATGGAGGTTCAGGGCACTGCAATTCACAAACCTGCAGAGTTATAAATGGTAACTGTCGTCCACAAATATACTGAGGGAAGGCAAAGAAGAGGATTTGAAATCAAGGCAGAATTGCAGGAAACAGATTTCAGGAGGTAGATTCGAATCGCCTTTAAAGCACATGAAAAGCGGCAAAACGTTGACAATGATGCCCTTGGCCAAAAAGGGCGTATGCGTTTTTTCCTGAATATATTCAGGAAAAAACGCATACGCCCTTTTTGGCCAACCAAGCAACCTGGAAAGGCAAATCAGCGCTACAAAGAAGTCTCGCTTCCCATCGGTCAAAAGGGCCATGCTGAAAAAAGTGTCAAAACCAGAAATGCAGGACAGGCCATGGAGAAATGGGAGCCTTGCTACACTGATGGGCGGGATGTAAATTGCCAAGAGCCACTCTGGAGAAGTGTCCGGTGAGTCCTGAAACATCTGAAAAACACAGCTTAGAGAGCATAGGGCACTTCCACTCATGGGGGTATAAATTGGGAAAATTAAAAATCAGCAAGACACAAGCACCCCAAAGTTTAGGGCTGCTCTGTTGACCAGGACCTCCACTTCATTCCACCTTAAATATCCCAGGAAAGAGAAAAATGGATAAAGAAGTTGTGGTCCTTATGTACAATGGAATATCACTCAGCCAGGAAATCAATGTCGTAAGGTTAGTAGCAGCATGATGAGTGGATTTAGGTACGACGATTCTAAGTGAAATAAGTCACACAGAAAAGGACACTTCTCATAAGGTATCACTGATAGAGGGAATGTAAAAACCGTTACACTTGAACTGAATTACAAAACAGAACAGAGTCACACATGCAGAAAACACACTATGGCTGCTTAACGGGAAAGGTGAGGTGGGGTGATACATAAAACAAGGGTATCAAATTAGCTCAGATACCGTTCCATAAACCCAATATGTAATAGACAAGACCTACTCCTTGCTCAGAGAACTGGACTCAACACGCCCTATTCACCGCACAAGAATATATCTGACTAATAATAATCGTAAAACCTATGTATTGATATCTCTCTGTTAGTGTGTCAAGTGGGTGTAAAGCGGCATAAACACAGCAGTGAAAAGCAGCTAAACCCCATTATAAAAATAAATTACTTTGAAACACCCATGAAACAAAGACAGTGAAAGAGAGAGAAATTCTTACACAATGCGTTCAGGGGCTGTGATGCAACCTGGATTGACCATATCTAGACGCACAGCTGGATGAGACATAAGGGTGGACACTCTTGGGGCTGAGAGGTTTGGTGAGGTTGGGTGAGCAAACGCAGACCCTTTAAAGGAATACTGCGTGGTACCCATCGCATGGGTCCCAAATCTCCAGGTTCAAGGGCATCTTCCTACATCAAAAACATGCATGAGAAACCCAGAAGATGGTACACCGTGTGATGGGGAAAGGTTTCTAAAACGCACCTCATTTCTCATCTCCTTGTGCCCGGGTTCGCCATTCCAGCCGCTTTACTAGCAAGCTCCCTACTTGGAGCATCAGCACCTTTAACCTCCTGTTCCATACAGGTTGCAATTTGTCCTGAGGATAAACGGGAAGACGTGGAACCAACGAGAGACTAGCTCTTGGTGTTGGGACAGGCACAGGTCACTCTATTTTCCCATCAGAAAGAAGAATTTACCACAGGCTCAGCCTGACCCCCGGAACCAGAACAGGGCCTGAAGCCATTCTGCGATTTTGCGGCCAGCTCCCATAAAAACGAGTTGTAAAATGGAGGTTCAGGGCACTGCAATTCACAAACCTGCAGAGTTATAAATGATAACTGTCGTCCACAAATATATTGAGGGAAGGCAAAGAAGAGGATTTGAAATCAAGGCAGAATTGCAGGAAACAGATTTCAGGAGGTAGATTCGAATCGCCTTTAAAGCACATGAAAAGCGGCAAAACGTTGACAATGATGCCCTTGGCCAAAAAGGGCGTATGCGTTTTTTCCTGAATATATTCAGGAAAAAACGCATACGCCCTTTTTGGCCAACCAAGCAACCTGGAAAGGCAAATCAGCGCTACAAAGAAGTCTCGCTTCCCATCGGTCAAAAGGGCCATGCTGAAAAAAGTGTCAAAACCAGAAATGCAGGACAGGCCATGGAGAAATGGGAGCCTTGCTACACTGATGGGCGGGATGTAAATTGCCAAGAGCCACTCCGGAGAAGTGTCCGGTGAGTCCTGAAACATCTGAAAAACACAGCTTAGAGAGCATAGGGCACTTCCACTCATGGGGGTATAAATTGGGAAAATTAAAAATCAGCAAGACACAAGCACCCCAAAGTTTAGGGCTGCTCTGTTGACCAGGACCTCCACTTCATTCCACCTTAAATATCCCAGGAAAGAGAAAAATGGATAAAGAAGTTGTGGTCCTTATGTACAATGGAATATCACTCAGCCAGGAAATCAATGTCGTAAGGTTAGTAGCAGCATGATGAGTGGATTTAGGTACGACGATTCTAAGTGAAATAAGTCACACAGAAAAGGACACTTCTCATAAGGTATCACTGATAGAGGGAATGTAAAAACCGTTACACTTGAACTGAATTACAAAACAGAACAGAGTCACACATGCAGAAAACACACTATGGCTGCTTAACGGGAAAGGTGAGGTGGGGTGATACATAAAACAAGGGTATCAAATTAGCTCAGATACCGTTCCATAAACCCAATATGTAATAGACAAGACCTACTCCTTGCTCAGAGAACTGGACTCACCACGCCCTATTCACCGCACAAGAATATATTTGACTAATAATAAACGTAAAACCTATGTATTGATATCTCTCTGTTAGTGTGTCAAGTGGGTGTAAAGCGGCATAAACACAGCAGTGAAAAGCAGCTAAACCCCATTATAAAAATAAATTACTTTGAAACACCCATGAAACAAAGACAGTGAAAGAGAGAGAAATTCTTACACAATGCGTTCAGGGGCTGTGATGCAACCTGGATTGACCATATCTAGACGCACAGCTGGATGAGACATAAGGGTGGACACTCTTGGGGCTGAGAGGTTTGGTGAGGTTGGGTGAGCAAACGCAGACCCTTTAAAGGAATACTGCGTGGTACCCATCGCATGGGTCCCAAATCTCCAGGTTCAAGGGCATCTTCCTACATCAAAAACATGCATGAGAAACCCAGAAGATGGTACACCGTGTGATGGGGAAAGGTTTCTAAAACGCACCTCATTTCTCATCTCCTTGTGCCCGGGTTCGCCATTCCAGCCGCTTTACTAGCAAGCTCCCTACTTGGAGCATCAGCACCTTTAACCTCCTGTTCCATACAGGTTGCAATTTGTCCTGAGGATAAACGGGAAGACGTGGAACCAACGAGAGACTAGCTCTTGGTGTTGGGACAGGCACAGGTCACTCTATTTTCCCATCAGAAAGAAGAATTAACCACAGGCTCAGCCTGCCCCCCAGAACCAGAACAGGGCCTGAAGCCATTCTGCGATTTTGCGGCCAGCTCCCATAAAAACGAGTTGTAAAATGGAGGTTCAGGGCACTGCAATTCACAAACCTGCAGAGTTATTAATGATAACTCTCGTCCACAAATATATTGAGGGAAGGCAAAGAAGAGGATTTGAAATCAAGGCAGAATTGCAGGAAACAGATTTCAGGAGGTAGATTCGAATCGCCTTTAAAGCACATGAAAAGCGGCAAAACGTTGACAATGATGCCCTTGGCCAAAAAGGGCGTATGCGTTTTTTCCTGAATATATTCAGGAAAAAACGCATACGCCCTTTTTGGCCAACCAAGCCACCTGGAAAGGCAAATCAGCGCTACAAAGAAGTCTCGCTTCCCATCGGTCAAAAGGGCCATGCTGAAAAAAGTGTCAAAACCAGAAATGCAGGACAGGCCATGGAGAAATGGGAGCCTTGCTACACTGATGGGCGGGATGTAAATTGCCAAGAGCCACTCTGGAGAAGTGTCCGGTGAGTCCTGAAACATCTGAAAAACACAGCTTAGAGAGCATAGGGCACTTCCACTCATGGGGGTATAAATTGGGAAAATTAAAAATCAGCAAGACACAAGCACCCCAAAGTTTAGGGCTGCTCTGTTGACCAGGACCTCCACTTCATTCCACCTTAAATATCCCAGGAAAGAGAAAAATGGATAAAGAAGTTGTGGTCCTTATGTACATTGGAATATCACTCAGCCAGGAAATCAATGTCGTAAGGTTAGTAGCAGCATGATGAGTGGATTTAGGTACGACGATTCTAAGTGAAATAAGTCACACAGAAAAGGACACTTCTCATAAGGTATCACTGATAGAGGGAATGTAAAAACCGTTACACTTGAACTGAATTACAAAACAGAACAGAGTCACACATGCAGAAAACACACTATGGCTGCTTAACGGGAAAGGTGAGGTGGGGTGATACATAAAACAAGGGTATCAAATTAGCTCAGATACCGTTCCATAAACCCAATATGTAATAGACAAGACCTACTCCTTGCTCAGAGAACTGGACTCAACACGCCCTATTCACCGCACAAGAATATATCTGACTAATAATAATCGTAAAACCTATGTATTGATATCTCTCTGTTAGTGTGTCAAGTGGGTGTAAAGCGGCATAAACACAGCAGTGAAAAGCAGCTAAACCCCATTATAAAAATAAATTACTTTGAAACACCCATGAAACAAAGACAGTGAAAGAGAGAGAAATTCTTACACAATGCGTTCAGGGGCTGTGATGCAACCTGGATTGACCATATCTAGACGCACAGCTGGATGAGACATAAGGGTGGACACTCTTGGGGCTGAGAGGTTTGGTGAGGTTGGGTGAGCAAACGCAGACCCTTTAAAGGAATACTGCGTGGTACCCATCGCATGGGTCCCAAATCTCCAGGTTCAAGGGCATCTTCCTACATCAAAAACATGCATGAGAAACCCAGAAGATGGTACACCGTGTGATGGGGAAAGGTTTCTAAAACGCACCTCATTTCTCATCTCCTTGTGCCCGGGTTCGCCATTCCAGCCGCTTTACTAGCAAGCTCCCTACTTGGAGCATCAGCACCTTTAACCTCCTGTTCCATACAGGTTGCAATTTGTCCTGAGGATAAACGGGAAGACGTGGAACCAACGAGAGACTAGCTCTTGGTGTTGGGACAGGCAGAGGTCACTCTATTTTCCCATCAGAAAGAAGAATTAACCACAGGCTCAGCCTGACCCCCGGAACCAGAACAGGGCCTGAAGCCATTCTGCGATTTTGCGGCCAGCTCCCATAAAAACGAGTTGTAAAATGGAGGTTCAGGGCACTGCAATTCACAAACCTGCAGAGTTATAAATGATAACTCTCGTCCACAAATATATTGAGGGAAGGCAAAGAAGAGGATTTGAAATCAAGGCAGAATTGCAGGAAACAGATTTCAGGAGGTAGATTCGAATCGCCTTTAAAGCACATGAAAAGCGGCAAAACGTTGACAATGATGCCCTTGGCCAAAAAGGGCGTATGCGTTTTTTCCTGAATATATTCAGGAAAAAACGCATACGCCCTTTTTGGCCAACCAAGCCACCTGGAAAGGCAAATCAGCGCTACAAAGAAGTCTCGCTTCCCATCGGTCAAAAGGGCCATGCTGAAAAAAGTGTCAAAACCAGAAATGCAGGACAGGCCATGGAGAAATGGGAGCCTTGCTACACTGATGGGCGGGATGTAAATTGCCAAGAGCCACTCCGGAGAAGTGTCCGGTGAGTCCTGAAACATCTGAAAAACACAGCTTAGAGACCATAGGGCACTTCCACTCATGGGGGTATAAATTGGGAAAATTAAAAATCAGCAAGACACAAGCACCCCAAAGTTTAGGGCTGCTCTGTTGACCAGGACCTCCACTTCATTCCACCTTAAATATCCCAGGAAAGAGAAAAATGGATAAAGAAGTTGTGGTCCTTATGTACAATGGAATATCACTCAGCCAGGAAATCAATGTCGTAAGGTTAGTAGCAGCATGATGAGTGGATTTAGGTACGACGATTCTAAGTGAAATAAGTCACACAGAAAAGGACACTTCTCATAAGGTATCACTGATAGAGGGAATGTAAAAACCGTTACACTTGAACTGAATTACAAAACAGAACAGAGTCACACATGCAGAAAACACACTATGGCTGCTTAACGGGAAAGGTGAGGTGGGGTGATACATAAAACAAGGGTATCAAATTAGCTCAGATACCGTTCCATAAACCCAATATGTAGTAGACAAGACCTACTCCTTGCTCAGAGAACTGGACTCAACACGCCCTATTCACCGCACAAGAATATATCTGACTAATAATAATCGTAAAACCTATGTATTGATATCTCTCTGTTAGTGTGTCAAGTGGGTGTAAAGCGGCATAAACACAGCAGTGAAAAGCAGCTAAACCCCATTATAAAAATAAATTACTTTGAAACACCCATGAAACAAAGACAGTGAAAGAGAGAGAAATTCTTACACAATGCGTTCAGGGGCTGTGATGCAACCTGGATTGACCATATCTAGACGCACAGCTGGATGAGGCATAAGGGTGGACACTCTTGGGGCTGAGAGGTTTGGTGAGGTTGGGTGAGCAAACGCAGACCCTTTAAAGGAATACTGCGTGGTACCCATCGCATGGGTCCCAAATCTCCAGGTTCAAGGGCATCTTCCTACATCAAAAACATGCATGAGAAACCCAGAAGATGGTACACCGTGTGATGGGGAAAGGTTTCTAAAACGCACCTCATTTCTCATCTCCTTGTGCCCGGGTTCGCCATTCCAGCCGCTTTACTAGCAAGCTCCCTACTTGGAGCATCAGCACCTTTAACCTCCTGTTCCATACAGGTTGCAATTTGTCCTGAGGATAAACGGGAAGACGTGGAACCAACGAGAGACTAGCTCTTGGTGTTGGGACAGGCACAGGTCACTCTATTTTCCCATCAGAAAGAAGAATTTACCACAGGCTCAGCCTGACCCCCGGAACCAGAACAGGGCCTGAAGCCATTCTGCGATTTTGCGGCCAGCTCCCATAAAAACGAGTTGTAAAATGGAGGTTCAGGGCACTGCAATTCACAAACCTGCAGAGTTATTAATGATAACTCTCGTCCACAAATATATTGAGGGAAGGCAAAGAAGAGGATTTGAAATCAAGGCAGAATTGCAGGAAACAGATTTCAGGAGGTAGATTCGAATCGCCTTTAAAGCACATGAAAAGCGGCAAAACGTTGACAATGATGCCCTTGGCCAAAAAGGGCGTATGCGTTTTTTCCTGAATATATTCAGGAAAAAACGCATACGCCCTTTTTGGCCAACCAAGCCACCTGGAAAGGCAAATCAGCGCTACAAAGAAGTCTCGCTTCCCATCGGTCAAAAGGGCCATGCTGAAAAAAGTGTCAAAACCAGAAATGCAGGACAGGCCAAGGAGAAATGGGAGCCTTGCTACACTGATGGGCGGGATGTAAATTGCCAAGAGCCACTCTGGAGAAGTGTCCGGTGAGTCCTGAAACATCTGAAAAACACAGATTAGAGAGCATAGGGCACTTCCACTCATGGGGGTATAAATTGGGAAAATTAAAAATCAGCAAGACACAAGCACCCCAAAGTTTAGGGCTGCTCTGTTGACCAGGACCTCCACTTCATTCCACCTTAAATATCCCAGGAAAGAGAAAAATGGATAAAGAAGTTGTGGTCCTTATGTACATTGGAATATCACTCAGCCAGGAAATCAATGTCGTAAGGTTAGTAGCAGCATGATGAGTGGATTTAGGTACGACGATTCTAAGTGAAATAAGTCACACAGAAAAGGACACTTCTCATAAGGTATCACTGATAGAGGGAATGTAAAAACCGTTACACTTGAACTGAATTACAAAACAGAACAGAGTCACACATGCAGAAAACACACTATGGCTGCTTAACGGGAAAGGTGAGGTGGGGTGATACATAAAACAAGGGTATCAAATTAGCTCAGATACCGTTCCATAAACCCAATATGTAATAGACAAGACCTACTCCTTGCTCAGAGAACTGGACTCAACACGCCCTATTCACCGCACAAGAATATATCTGACTAATAATAATCGTAAAACCTATGTATTGATATCTCTCTGTTAGTGTGTCAAGTGGGTGTAAAGCGGCATAAACACAGCAGTGAAAAGCAGCTAAACCCCATTATAAAAATAAATTACTTTGAAACACCCATGAAACAAAGACAGTGAAAGAGAGAGAAATTCTTACACAATGCGTTCAGGGGCTGTGATGCAACCTGGATTGACCATATCTAGACGCACAGCTGGATGAGACATAAGGGTGGACACTCTTGGGGCTGAGAGGTTTGGTGAGGTTGGGTGAGCAAACGCAGACCCTTTAAAGGAATACTGCGTGGTACCCATCGCATGGGTCCCAAATCTCCAGGTTCAAGGGCATCTTCCTACATCAAAAACATGCATGAGAAACCCAGAAGATGGTACACCGTGTGATGGGGAAAGGTTTCTAAAACGCACCTCATTTCTCATCTCCTTGTGCCCGGGTTCGCCATTCCAGCCGCTTTACTAGCAAGCTCCCTACTTGGAGCATCAGCACCTTTAACCTCCTGTTCCATACAGGTTGCAATTTGTCCTGAGGATAAACGGGAAGACGTGGAACCAACGAGAGACTAGCTCTTGGTGTTGGGACAGGCACAGGTCACTCTATTTTCCCATCAGAAAGAAGAATTAACCACAGGCTCAGCCTGCACCCCGGAACCAGAACAGGGCCTGAAGCCATTCTGCGATTTTGCGGCCAGCTCCCATAAAAACGAGTTGTAAAATGGAGGTTCAGGGCACTGCAATTCACAAACCTGCAGAGTTATAAATGATAACTGTCGTCCACAAATATATTGAGGGAAGGCAAAGAAGAGGATTTGAAATCAAGGCAGAATTGCAGGAAACAGATTTCAGGAGGTAGATTCGAATCGCCTTTAAAGCACATGAAAAGCGGCAAAACGTTGACAATGATGCCCTTGGCCAAAAAGGGCGTATGCGTTTTTTCCTGAATATATTCAGGAAAAAACGCATACGCCCTTTTTGGCCAACCAAGCCACCTGGAAAGGCAAATCAGCGCTACAAAGAAGTCTCGCTTCCCATCGGTCAAAAGGGCCATGCTGAAAAAAGTGTCAAAACCAGAAATGCAGGACAGGCCATGGAGAAATGGGAGCCTTGCTACACTGATGGGCGGGATGTAAATTGCCAAGAGCCACTCTGGAGAAGTGTCCGGTGAGTCCTGAAACATCTGAAAAACACAGCTTAGAGAGCATAGGGCACTTCCACTCATGGGGGTATAAATTGGGAAAATTAAAAATCAGCAAGACACAAGCACCCCAAAGTTTAGGGCTGCTCTGTTGACCAGGACCTCCACTTCATTCCACCTTAAATATCCCAGGAAAGAGAAAAATGGATAAAGAAGTTGTGGTCCTTATGTACAATGGAATATCACTCAGCCAGGAAATCAATGTCGTAAGGTAAGTAGCAGCATGATGAGTGGATTTAGGTACGACGATTCTAAGTGAAATAAGTCACACAGAAAAGGACACTTCTCATAAGGTATCACTTTTAGAGGGAATGTAAAAACCGTTACACTTGAACTGAATTACAAAACAGAACAGAGTCACACATGCAGAAAACACACTATGGCTGCTTAACGGGAAAGGTGAGGTGGGGTGATACATAAAACAAGGGTATCAAATTAGCTCAGATACCGTTCCATAAACCCAATATGTAATAGACAAGACCTACTCCTGGCTCAGAGAACTGGACTCAACACGCCCTATTCACCGCACAAGAATATATCTGACTAATAATAATCGTAAAACCTATGTATTGATATCTCTCTGTTAGTGTGTCAAGTGGGTGTAAAGCGGCATAAACACAGCAGTGAAAAGCAGCTAAACCCCATTATAAAAATAAATTACTTTGAAACACCCATGAAACAAAGACAGTGAAAGAGAGAGAAATTCTTACACAATGCGTTCAGGGGCTGTGATGCAACCTGGATTGACCATATCTAGACGCACAGCTGGATGAGACATAAGGGTGGACACTCTTGGGGCTGAGAGGTTTGGTGAGGTTGGGTGAGCAAACGCAGACCCTTTAAAGGAATACTGCGTGGTACCCATCGCATGGGTCCCAAATCTCCAGGTTCAAGGGCATCTTCCTACATCAAAAACATGCATGAGAAACCCAGAAGATGGTACACCATGTGATGGGGAAAGGTTTCTAAAACGCACCTCATTTCTCATCTCCTTGTGCCCGGGTTCGCCATTCCAGCCGCTTTACTAGCAAGCTCCCTACTTGGAGCATCAGCACCTTTAACCTCCTGTTCCATACAGGTTGCAATTTGTCCTGAGGATAAACGGGAAGACGTGGAACCAACGAGAGACTAGCTCTTGGTGTTGGGACAGGCACAGGTCACTCTATTTTCCCATCAGAAAGAAGAATTAACCACAGGCTCAGCCTGCCCCCCGGAACCAGAACAGGGCCTGAAGCCATTCTGCGATTTTGCGGCCAGCTCCCATAAAAACGAGTTGTAAAATGGAGGTTCAGGGCACTGCAATTCACAAACCTGCAGAGTTATAAATGATAACTGTCGTCCACAAATATATTGAGGGAAGGCAAAGAAGAGGATTTGAAATCAAGGCAGAATTGCAGGAAACAGATTTCAGGAGGTAGATACGAATCGACTTTAAAGCACATGAAAAGCGGCAAAACGTTGACAATGATGCCCTTGGCCAAAAAGGGCGTATGCGTTTTTTCCTGAATATATTCAGGAAAAAACGCATACGCCCTTTTTGGCCAACCAAGCCACCTGGAAAGGCAAATCAGCGCTACAAAGAAGTCTCGCTTCCCATCGGTCAAAAGGGCCATGCTGAAAAAAGTGTCAAAACCAGAAATGCAGGACAGGCCATGGAGAAATGGGAGCCTTGCTACACTGATGGGCGGGATGTAAATTGCCAAGAGCCACTCTGGAGAAGTGTCCGGTGAGTCCTGAAACATCTGAAAAACACAGCTTAGAGAGCATAGGGCACTTCCACTCATGGGGGTATAAATTGGGAAAATTAAAAATCAGCAAGACACAAGCACCCCAAAGTTTAGGGCTGCTCTGTTGACCAGGACCTCCACTTCATTCCACCTTAAATATCCCAGGAAAGAGAAAAATGGATAAAGAAGTTGTGGTCCTTATGTACAATGGAATATCACTCAGCCAGGAAATCAATGTCGTAAGGTAAGTAGCAGCATGATGAGTGGATTTAGGTACGACGATTCTAAGTGAAATAAGTCACACAGAAAAGGACACTTCTCATAAGGTATCACTTTTAGAGGGAATGTAAAAACCGTTACACTTGAACTGAATTACAAAACAGAACAGAGTCACACATGCAGAAAACACACTATGGCTGCTTAACGGGAAAGGTGAGGTGGGGTGATACATAAAACAAGGGTATCAAATTAGCTCAGATACCGTTCCATAAACCCAATATGTAATAGACAAGACCTACTCCTGGCTCAGAGAACTGGACTCAACACGCCCTATTCACCGCACAAGAATATATCTGACTAATAATAATCGTAAAACCTATGTATTGATATCTCTCTGTTAGTGTGTCAAGTGGGTGTAAAGCGGCATAAACACAGCAGTGAAAAGCAGCTAAACCCCATTATAAAAATAAATTACTTTGAAACACCCATGAAACAAAGACAGTGAAAGAGAGAGAAATTCTTACACAATGCGTTCAGGGGCTGTGATGCAACCTGGATTGACCATATCTAGACGCACAGCTGGATGAGACATAAGGGTGGACACTCTTGGGGCTGAGAGGTTTGGTGAGGTTGGGTGAGCAAACGCAGACCCTTTAAAGGAATACTGCGTGGTACCCATCGCATGGGTCCCAAATCTCCAGGTTCAAGGGCATCTTCCTACATCAAAAACATGCATGAGAAACCCAGAAGATGGTACACCATGTGATGGGGAAAGGTTTCTAAAACGCACCTCATTTCTCATCTCCTTGTGCCCGGGTTCGCCATTCCAGCCGCTTTACTAGCAAGCTCCCTACTTGGAGCATCAGCACCTTTAACCTCCTGTTCCATACAGGTTGCAATTTGTCCTGAGGATAAACGGGAAGACGTGGAACCAACGAGAGACTAGCTCTTGGTGTTGGGACAGGCACAGGTCACTCTATTTTCCCATCAGAAAGAAGAATTAACCACAGGCTCAGCCTGACCCCCGGAACCAGAACAGGGCCTGAAGCCATTCTGCGATTTTGCGGCCAGCTCCCATAAAAACGAGTTGTAAAATGGAGGTTCAGGGCACTGCAATTCACAAACCTGCAGAGTTATAAATGATAACTGTCGTCCACAAATATATTGAGGGAAGGCAAAGAAGAGGATTTGAAATCAAGGCAGAATTGCAGGAAACAGATTTCAGGAGGTAGATTCGAATCGCCTTTAAAGCACATGAAAAGCGGCAAAACGTTGACAATGATGCCCTTGGCCAAAAAGGGCGTATGCGTTTTTTCCTGAATATATTCAGGAAAAAACGCATACGCCCTTTTTGGCCAACCAAGCAACCTGGAAAGGCAAATCAGCGCTACAAAGAAGTCTCGCTTCCCATCGGTCAAAAGGGCCATGCTGAAAAAAGTGTCAAAACCAGAAATGCAGGACAGGCCATGGAGAAATGGGAGCCTTGCTACACTGATGGGCGGGATGTAAATTGCCAAGAGCCACTCCGGAGAAGTGTCCGGTGAGTCCTGAAACATCTGAAAAACACAGCTTAGAGAGCATAGGGCACTTCCACTCATGGGGGTATAAATTGGGAAAATTAAAAATCAGCAAGACACAAGCACCCCAAAGTTTAGGGCTGCTCTGTTGACCAGGACCTCCACTTCATTCCACCTTAAATATCCCAGGAAAGAGAAAAATGGATAAAGAAGTTGTGGTCCTTATGTACAATGGAATATCACTCAGCCAGGAAATCAATGTCGTAAGGTTAGTAGCAGCATGATGAGTGGATTTAGGTACGACGATTCTAAGTGAAATAAGTCACACAGAAAAGGACACTTCTCATAAGGTATCACTGATAGAGGGAATGTAAAAACCGTTACACTTGAACTGAATTACAAAACAGAACAGAGTCACACATGCAGAAAACACACTATGGCTGCTTAACGGGAAAGGTGAGGTGGGGTGATACATAAAACAAGGGTATCAAATTAGCTCAGATACCGTTCCATAAACCCAATATGTAATAGACAAGACCTACTCCTTGCTCAGAGAACTGGACTCAACACGCCCTATTCACCGCACAAGAATATATTTGACTAATAATAATCGTAAAACCTATGTATTGATATCTCTCTGTTAGTGTGTCAAGTGGGTGTAAAGCGGCATAAACACAGCAGTGAAAAGCAGCTAAACCCCATTATAAAAATAAATTACTTTGAAACACCCATGAAACAAAGACAGTGAAAGAGAGAGAAATTCTTACACAATGCGTTCAGGGGCTGTGATGCAACCTGGATTGACCATATCTAGACGCACAGCTGGATGAGACATAAGGGTGGACACTCTTGGGGCTGAGAGGTTTGGTGAGGTTGGGTGAGCAAACGCAGACCCTTTAAAGGAATACTGCGTGGTACCCATCGCATGGGTCCCAAATCTCCAGGTTCAAGGGCATCTTCCTACATCAAAAACATGCATGAGAAACCCAGAAAATGGTACACCGTGTGATGGGGAAAGTTTTCTAAAACGCACCTCATTTCTCATCTCCTTGTGCCCGGGTTCGCCATTCCAGCCGCTTTACTAGCAAGCTCCCTACTTGGAGCATCAGCACCTTTAACCTCCTGTTCCATACAGGTTGCAATTTGTCCTGAGGATAAACGGGAAGACGTGGAACCAACGAGAGACTAGCTCTTGGTGTTGGGACAGGCACAGGTCACTCTATTTTCCCATCAGAAAGAAGAATTAACCACAGGCTCAGCCTGCCCCCCAGAACCAGAACAGGGCCTGAAGCCATTCTGCGATTTTGCGGCCAGCTCCCATAAAAACGAGTTGTAAAATGGAGGTTCAGGGCACTGCAATTCACAAACCTGCAGAGTTATTAATGATAACTCTCGTCCACAAATATATTGAGGGAAGGCAAAGAAGAGGATTTGAAATCAAGGCAGAATTGCAGGAAACAGATTTCAGGAGGTAGATTCGAATCGCCTTTAAAGCACATGAAAAGCGGCAAAACGTTGACCATGATGCCCTTGGCCAAAAAGGGCGTATGCGTTTTTTCCTGAATATATTCAGGAAAAAACGCATACGCCCTTTTTGGCCAACCAAGCCACCTGGAAAGGCAAATCAGCGCTACAAAGAAGTCTCGCTTCCCATCGGTCAAAAGGGCCATGCTGAAAAAAGTGTCAAAACCAGAAATGCAGGACAGGCCAAGGAGAAATGGGAGCCTTGCTACACTGATGGGCGGGATGTAAATTGCCAAGAGCCACTCTGGAGAAGTGTCCGGTGAGTCCTGAAACATCTGAAAAACACAGATTAGAGAGCATAGGGCACTTCCACTCATGGGGGTATAAATTGGGAAAATTAAAAATCAGCAAGACACAAGCACCCCAAAGTTTAGGGCTGCTCTGTTGACCAGGACCTCCACTTCATTCCACCTTCAATATCCCAGGAAAGAGAAAAATGGATAAAGAAGTTGTGGTCCTTATGTACAATGGAATATCACTCAGCCAGGAAATCAATGTCGTAAGGTTAGTAGCAGCATGATGAGTGGATTTAGGTACGACGATTCTAAGTGAAATAAGTCACACAGAAAAGGACACTTCTCATAAGGTATCACTGATAGAGGGAATGTAAAAACCGTTACACTTGAACTGAATTACAAAACAGAACAGAGTCACACATGCAGAAAACACACTATGGCTGCTTAACGGGAAAGGTGAGGTGGGGTGATACATAAAACAAGGGTATCAAATTAGCTCAGATACCGTTCCATAAACCCAATATGTAATAGACAAGACCTACTCCTTGCTCAGAGAACTGGACTCAACACGCCCTATTCACCGCACAAGAATATATCTGACTAATAATAATCGTAAAACCTATGTATTGATATCTCTCTGTTAGTGTGTCAAGTGGGTGTAAAGCGGCATAAACACAGCAGTGAAAAGCAGCTAAACCCCATTATAAAAATAAATTACTTTGAAACACCCATGAAACAAAGACAGTGAAAGAGAGAGAAATTCTTACACAATGCGTTCAGGGGCTGTGATGCAACCTGGATTGACCATATCTAGACGCACAGCTGGATGAGACATAAGGGTGGACGCTCTTGGGGCTGAGAGGTTTGGTGAGGTTGGGTGAGCAAACGCAGACCCTTTAAAGGAATACTGCGTGGTACCCATCGCATGGGTCCCAAATCTCCAGGTTCAAGGGAATCTTCCTACATCAAAAACATGCATGAGAAACCCAGAAGATGGTACACCGTGTGATGGGGAAAGGTTTCTAAAACGCACCTCATTTCTCATCTCCTTGTGCCCGGGTTCGCCATTCCAGCCGCTTTACTAGCAAGCTCCCTACTTGGAGCATCAGCACCTTTAACCTCCTGTTCCATACAGGTTGCAATTTGTCCTGAGGATAAACGGGAAGACGTGGAACCAACGAGAGACTAGCTCTTGGTGTTGGGACAGGCACAGGTCACTCTATTTTCCCATCAGAAAGAAGAATTTACCACAGGCTCAGCCTGACCCCCGGAACCAGAACAGGGCCTGAAGCCATTCTGCGATTTTGCGGCCAGCTCCCATAAAAACGAGTTGTAAAATGGAGGTTCAGGGCACTGCAATTCACAAACCTGCAGAGTTATAAATGATAACTGTCGTCCACAAATATATTGAGGGAAGGCAAAGAAGAGGATTTGAAATCAAGGCAGAATTGCAGGAAACAGATTTCAGGAGGTAGATACGAATCGCCTTTAAAGCACATGAAAAGCGGCAAAACGTTGACAATGATGCCCTTGGCCAAAAAGGGCGTATGCGTTTTTTCCTGAGTATATTCAGGAAAAAACGCATACGCCCTTTTTGGCCAACCAAGCCACCTGGAAAGGCATATCAGCGCTACAAAGAAGTCTCGCTTCCCATCGGTCAAAAGGGCCATGCTGAAAAAAGTGTGAAAACCAGAAATGCAGGACAGGCCATGGAGAAATGGGAGCCTTGCTACACTGATGGGCGGGATGTAAATTGCCAAGAGCCACTCTGGAGAAGTGTCCGGTGAGTCCTGAAACATCTGAAAAACACAGCTTAGAGAGCATAGGGCACTTCCACTCATGGGGGTATAAATTGGGAAAATTAAAAATCAGCAAGACACAAGCACCCCAAAGTTTAGGGCTGCTCTGTTGACCAGGACCTCCACTTCATTCCACCTTAAATATCCCAGGAAAGAGAAAAATGGATAAAGAAGTTGTGGTCCTTATGTACAATGGAATATCACTCAGCCAGGAAATCAATGTCGTAAGGTAAGTAGCAGCATGATGAGTGGATTTAGGTACGACGATTCTAAGTGAAATAAGTCACACAGAAAAGGACACTTCTCATAAGGTATCACTGATAGAGGGAATGTAAAAACCGTTACACTTGAACTGAATTACAAAACAGAACAGAGTCACACATGCAGAAAGCACACTATGGCTGCTTAACGGGAAAGGTGAGGTGGGGTGATACATAAAACAAGGGTATCAAATTAGCTCAGATACCGTTCCATAAACCCAATATGTAATAGACAAGACCTACTCCTTGCTCAGAGAACTGGACTCAACACGCCCTATTCACCGCACAAGAATATATCTGACTAATAATAATCGTAAAACCTATGTATTGATATCTCTCTGTTAGTGTGTCAAGTGGGTGTAAAGTGGCATAAACACAGCAGTGAAAAGCAGCTAAACCCCATTATAAAAATAAATTACTTTGAAACACCCATGAAACAAAGACAGTGAAAGAGAGAGAAATTCTTACACAATGCGTTCAGGGGCTGTGATGCAACCTGGATTGACCATATCTAGACGCACAGCTGGATGAGACATAAGGGTGGACACTCTTGGGGCTGAGAGGTTTGGTGAGGTTGGGTGAGCAAACGCAGACCCTTTAAAGGAATACTGCGTGGTACCCATCGCATGGGTCCCAAATCTCCAGGTTCAAGGGCATCTTCCTACATCAAAATCATGCATGAGAAACCCAGAAGATGGTACACCGTGTGATGGGGAAAGGTTTCTAAAACGCACCTCATTTCTCAACTCCTTGTGCCCGGGTTCGCCATTCCAGCCGCTTTACTAGCAAGCTCCCTACTTGGAGCATCAGCACCTTTAACCTCCTGTTCCATGCAGGTTGCAATTTGTCCTGAGGATAAACGGGAAGACGTGGAACCAACGAGAGACTAGCTCTTGGTGTTGGGACAGGCACAGGTCACTCTATTTTCCCATCAGAAAGAAGAATTAACCACAGGCTCAGCCTGCCCCCCGGAACCAGAACAGGGCCTGAAGCCATTCTGCGATTTTGCGGCCAGCTCCCATAAAAACGAGTTGTAAAATGGAGGTTCAGGGCACTGCAATTCACAAACCTGCAGAGTTATAAATGATAACTCCCGTCCACAAATATATTGAGGGAAGGCAAAGAAGAGGATTTGAAATCAAGGCAGAATTGCAGGAAACAGATTTCAGGAGGTAGATACGAATCGCCTTTAAAGCACATGAAAAGCGGCAAAACGTTGACAATGATGCCCTTGGCCAAAAAGGGCGTATGCGTTTTTTCCTGAATATATTCAGGAAAAAACGCATACGCCCTTTTTGGCCAACCAAGCCACCTGGAAAGGCAAATCAGCGCTACAAAGAAGTCTCGCTTCCCATCGGTCAAAAGGGCCATGCTGAAAAAAGTGTCAAAACCAGAAATGCAGGACAGGCCATGGAGAAATGGGAGCCTTGCTACACTGATGGGCGGGATGTAAATTGCCAAGAGCCACTCCGGAGAAGTGTCCGGTGAGTCCTGAAACATCTGAAAAACACAGCTTAGAGAGCATAGGGCACTTCCACTCATGGGGGTATAAATTGGGAAAATTAAAAATCAGCAAGACACAAGCACCCCAAAGTTTAGGGCTGCTCTGTTGACCAGGACCTCCACTTCATTCCACCTTAAATATCCCAGGAAAGAGAAAAATGGATAAAGAAGTTGTGGTCCTTATGTACAATGGAATATCACTCAGCCAGGAAATCAATGTCGTAAGGTTAGTAGCAGCATGATGAGTGGATTTAGGTACGACGATTCTAAGTGAAATAAGTCACACAGAAAAGGACACTTCTCATAAGGTATCACTGATAGAGGGAATGTAAAAACCGTTACACTTGAACTGAATTACAAAACAGAACAGAGTCACACATGCAGAAAACACACTATGGCTGCTTAACGGGAAAGGTGAGGTGGGGTGATACATAAAACAAGGGTATCAAATTAGCTCAGATACCGTTCCATAAACCCAATATGTAATAGACAAGACCTACTCCTTGCTCAGAGAACTGGACTCAACACGCCCTATTCACCGCACAAGAATATATCTGACTAATAATAATCGTAAAACCTATGTATTGATATCTCTCTGTTAGTGTGTCAAGTGGGTGTAAAGCGGCATAAACACAGCAGTGAAAAGCAGCTAAACCCCATTATAAAAATAAATTACTTTGAAACACCCATGAAACAAAGACAGTGAAAGAGAGAGAAATTCTTACACAATGCGTTCAGGGGCTGTGATGCAACCTGGATTGACCATATCTAGACGCACAGCTGGATGAGACATAAGGGTGGACACTCTTGGGGCTGAGAGGTTTGGTGAGGTTGGGTGAGCAAACGCAGACCCTTTAAAGGAATACTGCGTGGTACCCATCGCATGGGTCCCAAATCTCCAGGTTCAAGGGCATCTTCCTACATCTAAAACATGCATGAGAAACCCAGAAGATGGTACACCGTGTGATGGGGAAAGGTTTCTAAAACGCACCTCATTTCTCAACTCCTTGTGCCCGGGTTCGCCATTCCAGCCGCTTTACTAGCAAGCTCCCTACTTGGAGCATCAGCACCTTTAACCTCCTGTTCCATGCGGGTTGCAATTTGTCCTGAGGATAAACGGGAAGACGTGGAACCAACGAGAGACTAGCTCTTGGTGTTGGGACAGGCACAGGTCACTCTATTTTCCCATCAGAAAGAAGAATTAACCACAGGCTCAGCCTGCCCCCCGGAACCAGAACAGGGCCTGAAGCCATTCTGCGATTTTGCGGCCAGCTCCCATAAAAACGAGTTGTAAAATGGAGGTTCAGGGCACTGCAATTCACAAACCTGCAGAGTTATAAATGATAACTCTCGTCCACAAACATATTGAGGGAAGGCAAAGAAGAGGATTTGAAATCAAGGCAGAATTGCAGGAAACAGATTTCAGGAGGTAGATACGAATCGCCTTTAAAGCACATGAAAAGCGGCAAAACGTTGACAATGATGCCCTTGGCCAAAAAGGGCGTATGCGTTTTTTCCTGAATATATTCAGGAAAAAACGCATACGCCCTTTTTGGCCAACCAAGCAACCTGGAAAGGCAAATCAGCGCTACAAAGAAGTCTCGCTTCCCATCGGTCAAAAGGGCCATGCTGAAAAAAGTGTCAAAACCAGAAATGCAGGACAGGCCATGGAGAAATGGGAGCCTTGCTACACTGATGGGCGGGATGTAAATTGCCAAGAGCCACTCCGGAGAAGTGTCCGGTGAGTCCTGAAACATCTGAAAAACACAGCTTAGAGAGCATAGGTTACTTCCACTCATGGGGGTATAAATTGGGAAAATTAAAAATCAGCAAGACACAAGCACCCCAAAGTTTAGGGCTGCTCTGTTGACCAGGACCTCCACTTCATTCCACCTTAAATATCCCAGGAAAGAGAAAAATGGATAAAGAAGTTGTGGTCCTTATGTACAATGGAATATCACTCAGCCAGGAAATCAATGTCGTAAGGTTAGTAGCAGCATGATGAGTGGATTTAGGTACGACGATTCTAAGTGAAATAAGTCACACAGAAAAGGACACTTCTCATAAGGTATCACTGATAGAGGGAATGTAAAAACCGTTACACTTGAACTGAATTACAAAACAGAACAGAGTCACACATGCAGAAAACACACTATGGCTGCTTAACGGGAAAGGTGAGGTGGGGTGATACATAAAACAAGGGTATCAAATTAGCTCAGATACCGTTCCATAAACCCAATATGTAATAGACAAGACCTACTCCTTGCTCAGAGAACTGGACTCAACACGCCCTATTCACCGCACAAGAATATATCTGACTAATAATAATCGTAAAACCTATGTATTGATATCTCTCTGTTAGTGTGTCAAGTGGGTGTAAAGCGGCATAAACACAGCAGTGAAAAGCAGCTAAACCCCATTATAAAAATAAATTACTTTGAAACCACCATGAAACAAAGACAGTGAAAGAGAGAGAAATTCTTACACAATGCGTTCAGGGGCTGTGATGCAACCTGGATTGACCATATCTAGACGCACAGCTGGATGAGACATAAGGGTGGACACTCTTGGGGCTGAGAGGTTTGGTGAGGTTGGGTGAGCAAACGCAGACCCTTTAAAGGAATACTGCGTGGTACCCATCGCATGGGTCCCAAATCTCCAGGTTCAAGGGCATCTTCCTACATCTAAAACATGCATGAGAAACCCAGAAGATGGTACACCGTGTGATGGGGAAAGGTTTCTAAAACGCACCTCATTTCTCAACTCCTTGTGCCCGGGTTCGCCATTCCAGCCGCTTTACTAGCAAGCTCCCTACTTGGAGCATCAGCACCTTTAACCTCCTGTTCCATGTGGGTGGCAATTTGTCCTGAGGATAAACGGGAAGACGTGGAACCAACGAGAGACTAGCTCTTGGTGTTGGGACAGGCACAGGTCACTCTATTTTCCCATCAGAAAGAAGAATTAAACACAGGCTCAGCCTGCCCCCCGGAACCAGAACAGGGCCTGAAGCCATTCTGCAATTTTGCGGCCAGCTCCCATAAAAACGAGTTGTAAAATGGAGGTTCAGGGCACTGCAATTCACAAACCTGCAGAGTTATAAATGATAACTGTCGTCCACAAATATATTGAGGGAAGGCAAAGAAGAGGATTTGAAATCAAGGCAGAATTGCACGAAACAGATTTCAGGAGGTAGATACGAATCGCCTTTAAAGCACATGAAAAGCGGCAAAACGTTGACAATGATGCCCTTGGCCAAAAAGGGCGTATGCGTTTTTTCCTGAATAGATTCAGGAAAAAACGCATACGCCCTTTTTGGCCAACCAAGCAACCTGGAAAGGCAAATCAGCGCTACAAAGAAGTCTCGCTTCCCATCGGTCAAAAGGGCCATGCTGAAAAAAGTGTCAAAAGCAGAAATGCAGGACAGGCCATGGAGAAATGGGAGCCTTGCTACACTGATGGGCGGGATGTAAATTGCCAAGAGCCACTCTGGAGAAGTGTCCGGTGAGTCCTGAAACATCTGAAAAACACAGCTTAGAGAGCATAGGGCACTTCCACTCATGGGGGTATAAATTGGGAAAATTAAAAATCAGCAAGACACAAGCACCCCAAAGTTTAGGGCTGCTCTGTTGACCAGGACCTCCACTTCATTCCACCTTAAATATCCCAGGAAAGAGAAAAATGGATAAAGAAGTTGTGGTCCTTATGTACAATGGAATATCACTCAGCCAGGAAATCAATGTCGTAAGGTTAGTAGCAGCATGATGAGTGGATTTAGGTACCACGATTCTAAGTGAAATAAGTCACACAGAAAAGGACACTTCTCATAAGGTATCACTGATAGAGGGAATGTAAAAACCGTTACACTTGAACTGAATTACAAAACAGAACAGAGTCACACATGCAGAAAACACACTATGGCTGCTTAACGGGAAAGGTGAGGTGGGGTGATACATAAAACAAGGGTATCAAATTAGCTCAGATACCGTTCCATAAACCCAATATGTAATAGACAAGACCTACTCCTTGCTCAGAGAACTGGACTCAACACGCCCTATTCACCGCACAAGAATATATCTGACTAATAATAATCGTAAAACCTATGTATTGATATCTCTCTGTTAGTGTGTCAAGTGGGTGTAAAGCGGCATAAACACAGCAGTGAAAAGCAGCTAAACCCCATTATAAAAATAAATTACTTTGAAACACCCATGAAACAAAGACAGTGAAAGAGAGAGAAATTCTTACACAATGCGTTCAGGGGCTGTGATGCAACCTGGATTGACCATATCTAGACGCACAGCTGGATGAGACATAAGGGTGGACACTCTTGGGGCTGAGAGGTTTGGTGAGGTTGGGTGAGCAAACGCAGACCCTTTAAAGGAATACTGCGTGGTACCCATCGCATGGGTCCCAAATCTCCAGGTTCAAGGGCATCTTCCTACATCAAAAACATGCATGAGAAACCCAGAAGATGGTACACCGTGTGATGGGGAAAGGTTTCTAAAACGCACCTCATTTCTCATCTCCTTGTGCCCGGGTTCGCCATTCCAGCCGCTTTACTAGCAAGCTCCCTACTTGGAGCATCAGCACCTTTAACCTCCTGTTCCATGCGGGTTGCAATTTGTCCTGAGGATAAACGGGAAGACGTGGAACCAACGAGAGACTAGCTCTTGGTGTTGGGACAGGCACAGGTCACTCTATTTTCCCATCAGAAAGAAGAATTAACCACAGGCTCAGCCTGACCCCCGGAACCAGAACAGGGCCTGAAGCCATTCTGTGATTTTGCGGCCAGCTCCCATAAAAACGAGTTGTAAAATGGAGGTTCAGGGCACTGCAATTCACAAACCTGCAGAGTTATAAATGATAACTGTCGTCCACAAATATATTGAGGGAAGGCAAAGAAGAGGATTTGAAATCAAGGCAGAATTGCAGGAAACAGATTTCAGGAGGTAGATACGAATCGCCTTTAAAGCACATGAAAAGCGGCAAAACGTTGACAATGATGCCCTTGGCCAAAAAGGGCGTATGCGTTTTTTCCTGAGTATATTCAGGAAAAAACGCATACGCCCTTTTTGGCCAACCAAGCCACCTGGAAAGGCATATCAGCGCTACAAAGAAGTCTCGCTTCCCATCGGTCAAAAGGGCCATGCTGAAAAAAGTGTCAAAACCAGAAATGCAGGACAGGCCATGGAGAAATGGGAGCCTTGCTACACTGATGGGCGGGATGTAAATTGCCAAGAGCCACTCTGGAGAAGTGTCCGGTGAGTCCTGAAACATCTGAAAAACACAGCTTAGAGAGCATAGGGCACTTCCACTCATGGGGGTATAAATTGGGAAAATTAAAAATCAGCAAGACACAAGCACCCCAAAGTTTAGGGCTGCTCTGTTGACCAGGACCTCCACTTCATTCCACCTTAAATATCCCAGGAAAGAGAAAAATGGATAAAGAAGTTGTGGTCCTTATGTACAATGGAATATCACTCAGCCAGGAAATCAATGTCGTAAGGTAAGTAGCAGCATGATGAGTGGATTTAGGTACGACGATTCTAAGTGAAATAAGTCACACAGAAAAGGACACTTCTCATAAGGTATCACTGATAGAGGGAATGTAAAAACCGTTACACTTGAACTGAATTACAAAACAGAACAGAGTCACACATGCAGAAAACACACTATGGCTGCTTAACGGGAAAGGTGAGGTGGGGTGATACATAAAACAAGGGTATCAAATTAGCTCAGATACCGTTCCATAAACCCAATATGTAATAGACAAGACCTACTCCTTGCTCAGAGAACTGGACTCAACACGCCCTATTCACCGCACAAGAATATATCTGACTAATAATAATCGTAAAACCTATGTATTGATATCTCTCTGTTAGTGTGTCAAGTGGGTGTAAAGCGGCATAAACACAGCAGTGAAAAGCAGCTAAACCCCATTATAAAAATAAATTACTTTGAAACCACCATGAAACAAAGACAGTGAAAGAGAGAGAAATTCTTACACAATGCGTTCAGGGGCTGTGATGCAACCTGGATTGACCATATCTAGACGCACAGCTGGATGAGACATAAGGGTGGACACTCTTGGGGCTGAGAGGTTTGGTGAGGTTGGGTGAGCAAACGCAGACCCTTTAAAGGAATACTGCGTGGTACCCATCGCATGGGTCCCAAATCTCCAGGTTCAAGGGCATCTTCCTACATCAAAAACATGCATGAGAAACCCAGAAGATGGTACACCGTGTGATGGGGAAAGGTTTCTAAAACGCACCTCATTTCTCATCTCCTTGTGCCCGGGTTCGCCATTCCAGCCGCTTTACTAGCAAGCTCCCTACTTGGAGCATCAGCACCTTTAACCTCCTGTTCCATGCGGGTTGCAATTTGTCCTGAGGATAAACGGGAAGACGTGGAACCAACGAGAGACTAGCTCTTGGTGTTGGGACAGGCACAGGTCACTCTATTTTCCCATCAGAAAGAAGAATTAACCACAGGCTCAGCCTGCCCCCCGGAACCAGAACAGGGCCTGAAGCCATTCTGCGATTTTGCGGCCAGCTCCCATAAAAACGAGTTGTAAAATGGAGGTTCAGGGCACTGCAATTCACAAACCTGCAGAGTTATAAATGATAACTCTCGTCCACAAACATATTGAGGGAAGGCAAAGAAGAGGATTTGAAATCAAGGCAGAATTGCAGGAAACAGATTTCAGGAGGTAGATACGAATCGCCTTTAAAGCACATGAAAAGCGGCAAAACGTTGACAATGATGCCCTTGGCCAAAAAGGGCGTATGCGTTTTTTCCTGAATATATTCAGGAAAAAACGCATACGCCCTTTTTGGCCAACCAAGCAACCTGGAAAGGCAAATCAGCGCTACAAAGAAGTCTCGCTTCCCATCGGTCAAAAGGGCCATGCTGAAAAAAGTGTCAAAACCAGAAATGCAGGACAGGCCAAGGAGAAATGGGAGCCTTGCTACACTGATGGGCGGGATGTAAATTGCCAAGAGCCACTCTGGAGAAGTGTCCGGTGAGTCCTGAAACATCTGAAAAACACAGATTAGAGAGCATAGGGCACTTCCACTCATGGGGGTATAAATTGGGAAAATTAAAAATCAGCAAGACACAAGCACCCCAAAGTTTAGGGCTGCTCTGTTGACCAGGACCTCCACTTCATTCCACCTTAAATATCCCAGGAAAGAGAAAAATGGATAAAGAAGTTGTGGTCCTTATGTACATTGGAATATCACTCAGCCAGGAAATCAATGTCGTAAGGTTAGTAGCAGCATGATGAGTGGATTTAGGTACGACGATTCTAAGTGAAATAAGTCACACAGAAAAGGACACTTCTCATAAGGTATCACTGATAGAGGGAATGTAAAAACCGTTACACTTGAACTGAATTACAAAACAGAACAGAGTCACACATGCAGAAAACACACTATGGCTGCTTAACGGGAAAGGTGAGGTGGGGTGATACATAAAACAAGGGTATCAAATTAGCTCAGATATCGTTCCATAAACCCAATATGTAATAGACAAGACCTACTCCTTGCTCAGAGAACTGGACTCAACACGCCCTATTCACCGCACAAGAATATATCTGACTAATAATAATCGTAAAACCTATGTATTGATATCTCTCTGTTAGTGTGTCAAGTGGGTATAAAGCGGCATAAACACAGCAGTGAAAAGCAGCTAAACCCCATTAAAAAATAAATTACTTTGAAACACCCATGAAACAAAGACAGTGAAAGAGAGAGAAATTCTTACACAATGCGTTCAGGGGCTGTGATGCAACCTGGATTGACCATACCTAGACCCACAGCTGGATGAGACATAAGGGTGGACACTCGTGGGGCTGAGAGGTTTGGTGAGGTTGGGTGAGCAAACGCAGACCCTTTAAAGTAATACTGCGTGGTACCCATCGCATGGGTCCCAAATCTCCAGGTTCAAGGGCATCTTCCTACATCAAAAACATGCATGAGAAACCCAGAAGATGGTACACCGTGTGATGGGGAAAGGTTTCTAAAACGCACCTCATTTCTCATCTCCTTGTGCCCGGGTTCGCCATTCCAGCCACTTTACTAGCAAGCTCCCTACTTGGAGCATCAGCACCTTTAACCTCCTGTTCCATACAGGTTGCAATTTGTCCTGAGGATAAACGGGAAGACGTGGAACCAACGAGAGACTAGCTCTTGGTGTTGGGACAGGCACAGGTCACTCTATTTTCCCATCAGAAAGAAGAATTAACCACAGGCTCAGCCTGCCCCCCGGAACCAGAACAGGGCCTGAAGCCATTCTGCGATTTTGCCGCCAGCTCCCATAAAAACGAGTTGTAAAATGGAGGTTCAGGGCACTGCAATTCACAAACCTGCAGAGTTATAAATGATAACTCTCGTCCACAAATATATTGAGGGAAGGCAAAGAAGAGGATTTGAAATCAAGGCAGAATTGCAGGAAACAGATTTCAGGAGGTAGATACGAATCGCCTTTAAAGCACATGAAAAGCGGCAAAACGTTGACAATGATGCCCTTGGCCAAAAAGGGCGTATGCGTTTTTTCCTGAATATATTCAGGAAAAAACGCATACGCCCTTTTTGGCCAACCAAGCCACCTGGAAAGGCAAATCAGCGCTACAAAGAAGTCTCGCTTCCCATCGGTCAAAAGGGCCATGCTGAAAAAAGTGTCAAAACCAGAAATGCAGGACAGGCCATGGAGAAATGGGAGCCTTGCTACACTGATGGGCGGGATGTAAATTGCCAAGAGCCACTCTGGAGAAGTGTCCGGTGAGTCCTGAAACATCTGAAAAACACAGCTTAGAGAGCATAGGGCACTTCCACTCATGGGGGTATAAATTGGGAAAATTAAAAATCAGCAAGACACAAGCACCCCAAAGTTTAGGGCTGCTCTGTTGACCAGGACCTCCACTTCATTCCACCTTAAATATCCCAGGAAAGAGAAAAATGGATAAAGAAGTTGTGGTCCTTATGTACAATGGAATATCACTCAGCCAGGAAATCAATGTCGTAAGGTTAGTAGCAGCATGATGAGTGGATTTAGGTACCACGATTCTAAGTGAAATAAGTCACACAGAAAAGGACACTTCTCATAAGGTATCACTGATAGAGGGAATGTAAAAACCGTTACACTTGAACTGAATTACAAAACAGAACAGAGTCACACATGCAGAAAACACACTATGGCTGCTTAACGGGAAAGGTGAGGTGGGGTGATACATAAAACAAGGGTATCAAATTAGCTCAGATACCGTTCCATAAACCCAATATGTAATAGACAAGACCTACTCCTTGCTCAGAGAACTGGACTCAACACGCCCTATTCACCGCACAAGAATATATCTGACTAATAATAATCGTAAAACCTATGTATTGATATCTCTCTGTTAGTGTGTCAAGTGGGTGTAAAGCGGCATAAACACAGCAGTGAAAAGCAGCTAAACCCCATTATAAAAATAAATTACTTTGAAACACCCATGAAACAAAGACAGTGAAAGAGAGAGAAATTCTTACACAATGCGTTCAGGGGCTGTGATGCAACCTGGATTGACCATATCTAGACGCACAGCTGGATGAGACATAAGGGTGGACACTCTTGGGGCTGAGAGGTTTGGTGAGGTTGGGTGAGCAAACGCAGACCCTTTAAAGGAATACTGCGTGGTACCCATCGCATGGGTCCCAAATCTCCAGGTTCAAGGGCATCTTCCTACATCAAAAACATGCATGAGAAACCCAGAAGATGGTACACCGTGTGATGGGGAAAGGTTTCTAAAACGCACCTCATTTCTCATCTCCTTGTGCCCGGGTTCGCCATTCCAGCCGCTTTACTAGCAAGCTCCCTACTTGGAGCATCAGCACCTTTAACCTCCTGTTCCATACAGGTTGCAATTTGTCCTGAGGATAAACGGGAAGACGTGGAACCAACGAGAGACTAGCTCTTGGTGTTGGGACAGGCACAGGTCACTCTATTTTCCCATCAGAAAGAAGAATTAACCACAGGCTCAGCCTGCCCCCCGGAACCAGAACAGGGCCTGAAGCCATTCTGCGATTTTGCCGCCAGCTCCCATAAAAACGAGTTGTAAAATGGAGGTTCAGGGCACTGCAATTCACAAACCTGCAGAGTTATAAATGATAACTCTCGTCCACAAATATATTGAGGGAAGGCAAAGAAGAGGATTTGAAATCAAGGCAGAATTGCAGGAAACAGATTTCAGGAGGTAGATACGAATCGCCTTTAAAGCACATGAAAAGCGGCAAAACGTTGACAATGATGCCCTTGGCCAAAAAGGGCGTATGCGTTTTTTCCTGAATATATTCAGGAAAAAACGCATACGCCCTTTTTGGCCAACCAAGCCACCTGGAAAGGCAAATCAGCGCTACAAAGAAGTCTCGCTTCCCATCGGTCAAAAGGGCCATGCTGAAAAAAGTGTCAAAACCAGAAATGCAGGACAGGCCATGGAGAAATGGGAGCCTTGCTACACTGATGGGCGGGATGTAAATTGCCAAGAGCCACTCCGGAGAAGTGTCCGGTGAGTCCTGAAACATCTGAAAAACACAGCTTAGAGAGCATAGGGCACTTCCACTCATGGGGGTATAAATTGGGAAAATTAAAAATCAGCAAGACACAAGCACCCCAAAGTTTAGGGCTGCTCTGTTGACCAGGACCTCCACTTCATTCCACCTTAAATATCCCAGGAAAGAGAAAAATGGATAAAGAAGTTGTGGTCCTTATGTACATTGGAATATCACTCAGCCAGGAAATCAATGTCGTAAGGTTAGTAGCAGCATGATGAGTGGATTTAGGTACCACGATTCTAAGTGAAATAAGTCACACAGAAAAGGACACTTCTCATAAGGTATCACTGATAGAGGGAATGTAAAAACCGTTACACTTGAACTGAATTACAAAACAGAACAGAGTCACACATGCAGAAAACACACTATGGCTGCTTAACGGGAAAGGTGAGGTGGGGTGATACATAAAACAAGGGTATCAAATTAGCTCAGATACCGTTCCATAAACCCAATATGTAATAGACAAGACCTACTCCTTGCTCAGAGAACTGGACTCAACACGCCCTATTCACCGCACAAGAATATATCTGACTAATAATAATCGTAAAACCTATGTATTGATATCTCTCTGTTAGTGTGTCAAGTGGGTGTAAAGCGGCATAAACACAGCAGTGAAAAGCAGCTAAACCCCATTATAAAAATAAATTACTTTGAAACACCCATGAAACAAAGACAGTGAAAGAGAGAGAAATTCTTACACAATGCGTTCAGGGGCTGTGATGCAACCTGGATTGACCATATCTAGACGCACAGCTGGATGAGACATAAGGGTGGACACTCTTGGGGCTGAGAGGTTTGTTGAGGTTGGGTGAGCAAACGCAGACCCTTTAAAGGAATACTGCGTGGTACCCATCGCATGGGTCCCAAATCTCCAGGTTCAAGGGCATCTTCCTACATCAAAAACATGCATGAGAAACCCAGAAGATGGTACACCGTGTGATGGGGAAAGGTTTCTAAAACGCACCTCATTTCTCATCTCCTTGTGCCCGGGTTCGCCATTCCAGCCGCTTTACTAGCAAGCTCCCTACTTGGAGCATCAGCACCTTTAACCTCCTGTTCCATACAGGTTGCAATTTGTCCTGAGGATAAACGGGAAGACGTGGAACCAACGAGAGACTAGCTCTTGGTGTTGGGACAGGCACAGGTCACTCTATTTTCCCATCAGAAAGAAGAATTAACCACAGGCTCAGCCTGACCCCCGGAACCAGAACAGGGCCTGAAGCCATTCTGCGATTTTGCGGCCAGCTCCCATAAAAACGAGTTGTAAAATGGAGGTTCAGGGCACTGCAATTCACAAACCTGCAGAGTTATAAATGATAACTGTCGTCCACAAATATATTGAGGGAAGGCAAAGAAGAGGATTTGAAATCAAGGCAGAATTGCAGGAAACAGATTTCAGGAGGTAGATACGAATCGCCTTTAAAGCACATGAAAAGCGGCAAAACGTTGACAATGATGCCCTTGGCCAAAAAGGGCGTATGCGTTTTTTCCTGAGTATATTCAGGAAAAAACGCATACGCCCTTTTTGGCCAACCAAGCCACCTGGAAAGGCATATCAGCGCTACAAAGAAGTCTCGCTTCCCATCGGTCAAAAGGGCCATGCTGAAAAAAGTGTCAAAACCAGAAATGCAGGACAGGCCATGGAGAAATGGGAGCCTTGCTACACTGATGGGCGGGATGTAAATTGCCAAGAGCCACTCTGGAGAAGTGTCCGGTGAGTCCTGAAACATCTGAAAAACACAGCTTAGAGAGCATAGGGCACTTCCACTCATGGGGGTATAAATTGGGAAAATTAAAAATCAGCAAGACACAAGCACCCCAAAGTTTAGGGCTGCTCTGTTGACCAGGACCTCCACTTCATTCCACCTTAAATATCCCAGGAAAGAGAAAAATGGATAAAGAAGTTGTGGTCCTTATGTACAATGGAATATCACTCAGCCAGGAAATCAATGTCGTAAGGTAAGTAGCAGCATGATGAGTGGATTTAGGTACGACGATTCTAAGTGAAATAAGTCACACAGAAAAGGACACTTCTCATAAGGTATCACTGATAGAGGGAATGTAAAAACCGTTACACTTGAACTGAATTACAAAACAGAACAGAGTCACACATGCAGAAAACACACTATGGCTGCTTAACGGGAAAGGTGAGGTGGGGTGATACATAAAACAAGGGTATCAAATTAGCTCAGATACCGTTCCATAAACCCAATATGTAATAGACAAGACCTACTCCTTGCTCAGAGAACTGGACTCAACACGCCCTATTCACCGCACAAGAATATATCTGACTAATAATAATCGTAAAACCTATGTATTGATATCTCTCTGTTAGTGTGTCAAGTGGGTGTAAAGCGGCATAAACACAGCAGTGAAAAGCAGCTAAACCCCATTATAAAAATAAATTACTTTGAAACCACCATGAAACAAAGACAGTGAAAGAGAGAGAAATTCTTACACAATGCGTTCAGGGGCTGTGATGCAACCTGGATTGACCATATCTAGACGCACAGCTGGATGAGACATAAGGGTGGACACTCTTGGGGCTGAGAGGTTTGGTGAGGTTGGGTGAGCAAACGCAGACCCTTTAAAGGAATACTGCGTGGTACCCATCGCATGGGTCCCAAATCTCCAGGTTCAAGGGCATCTTCCTACATCAAAAACATGCATGAGAAACCCAGAAGATGGTACACCGTGTGATGGGGAAAGGTTTCTAAAACGCACCTCATTTCTCATCTCCTTGTGCCCGGGTTCGCCATTCCAGCCGCTTTACTAGCAAGCTCCCTACTTGGAGCATCAGCACCTTTAACCTCCTGTTCCGTACAGGTTGCAATTTGTCCTGAGGATAAACGGGAAGACGTGGAACCAACGAGAGACTAGCTCTTGGTGTTGGGACAGGCACAGGTCACTCTATTTTCCCATCAGAAAGAAGAATTAACCACAGGCTCAGCCTGCCCCCCGGAACCAGAACAGGGCCTGAAGCCATTCTGCGATTTTGCGGCCAGCTCCCATAAAAACGAGTTGTAAAATGGAGGTTCAGGGCACTGCAATTCACAAACCTGCAGAGTTATAAATGATAACTCTCGTCCACAAACATATTGAGGGAAGGCAAAGAAGAGGATTTGAAATCAAGGCAGAATTGCAGGAAACAGATTTCAGGAGGTAGATACGAATCGCCTTTAAAGCACATGAAAAGCGGCAAAACGTTGACAATGATGCCCTTGGCCAAAAAGGGCGTATGCGTTTTTTCCTGAATATATTCAGGAAAAAACGCATACGCCCTTTTTGGCCAACCAAGCAACCTGGAAAGGCAAATCAGCGCTACAAAGAAGTCTCGCTTCCCATCGGTCAAAAGGGCCATGCTGAAAAAAGTGTCAAAACCAGAAATGCAGGACAGGCCAAGGAGAAATGGGAGCCTTGCTACACTGATGGGCGGGATGTAAATTGCCAAGAGCCACTCTGGAGAAGTGTCCGGTGAGTCCTGAAACATCTGAAAAACACAGCTTAGAGAGCATAGGGCACTTCCACTCATGGGGGTATAAATTGGGAAAATTAAAAATCAGCAAGACACAAGCACCCCAAAGTTTAGGGCTGCTCTGTTGACCAGGACCTCCACTTCATTCCACCTTAAATATCCCAGGAAAGAGAAAAATGGATAAAGAAGTTGTGGTCCTTATGTACATTGGAATATCACTCAGCCAGGAAATCAATGTCGTAAGGTTAGTAGCAGCATGATGAGTGGATTTAGGTACGACGATTCTAAGTGAAATAAGTCACACAGAAAAGGACACTTCTCATAAGGTATCACTGATAGAGGGAATGTAAAAACCGTTACACTTGAACTGAATTACAAAACAGAACAGAGTCACACATGCAGAAAACACACTATGGCTGCTTAACGGGAAAGGTGAGGTGGGGTGATACATAAAACAAGGGTATCAAATTAGCTCAGATATCGTTCCATAAACCCAATATGTAATAGACAAGACCTACTCCTTGCTCAGAGAACTGGACTCAACACGCCCTATTCACCGCACAAGAATATATCTGACTAATAATAATCGTAAAACCTATGTATTGATATCTCTCTGTTAGTGTGTCAAGTGGGTATAAAGCGGCATAAACACAGCAGTGAAAAGCAGCTAAACCCCATTAAAAAATAAATTACTTTGAAACACCCATGAAACAAAGACAGTGAAAGAGAGAGAAATTCTTACACAATGCGTTCAGGGGCTGTGATGCAACCTGGATTGACCATATCTAGACCCACAGCTGGATGAGACATAAGGGTGGACACTCGTGGGGCTGAGAGGTTTGGTGAGGTTGGGTGAGCAAACGCAGACCCTTTAAAGTAATACTGCGTGGTACCCATCGCATGGGTCCCAAATCTCCAGGTTCAAGGGCATCTTCCTACATCAAAAACATGCATGAGAAACCCAGAAGATGGTACACCGTGTGATGGGGAAAGGTTTCTAAAACGCACCTCATTTCTCATCTCCTTGTGCCCGGGTTCGCCATTCCAGCCACTTTACTAGCAAGCTCCCTACTTGGAGCATCAGCACCTTTAACCTCCTGTTCCATACAGGTTGCAATTTGTCCTGAGGATAAACAGGAAGACGTGGAACCAACGAGAGACTAGCTCTTGGTGTTGGGACAGGCACAGGTCACTCTATTTTCCCATCAGAAAGAAGAATTAACCACAGGCTCAGCCTGCCCCCCGGAACCAGAACAGGGCCTGAAGCCATTCTGCGATTTTGCGGCCAGCTCCCATAAAAACGAGTTGTAAAATGGAGGTTCAGGGCACTGCAATTCACAAACCTGCAGAGTTATAAATGATAACTCTCGTCCACAAATATATTGAGGGAAGGCAAAGAAGAGGATTTGAAATCAAGGCAGAATTGCAGGAAACAGATTTCAGGAGGTAGATACGAATCGCCTTTAAAGCACATGAAAAGCGGCAAAACGTTGACAATGATGCCCTTGGCCAAAAAGGGCGTATGCGTTTTTTCCTGAATATATTCAGGAAAAAACGCATACGCCCTTTTTGGCCAACCAAGCCACCTGGAAAGGCAAATCAGCGCTACAAAGAAGTCTCGCTTCCCATCGGTCAAAAGGGCCATGCTGAAAAAAGTGTCAAAACCAGAAATGCAGGACAGGCCATGGAGAAATGGGAGCCTTGCTACACTGATGGGCGGGATGTAAATTGCCAAGAGCCACTCTGGAGAAGTGTCCGGTGAGTCCTGAAACATCTGAAAAACACAGCTTAGAGAGCATAGGGCACTTCCACTCATGGGGGTATAAATTGGGAAAATTAAAAATCAGCAAGACACAAGCACCCCAAAGTTTAGGGCTGCTCTGTTGACCAGGACCTCCACTTCATTCCACCTTAAATATCCCAGGAAAGAGAAAAATGGATAAAGAAGTTGTGGTCCTTATGTACAATGGAATATCACTCAGCCAGGAAATCAATGTCGTAAGGTTAGTAGCAGCATGATGAGTGGATTTAGGTACCACGATTCTAAGTGAAATAAGTCACACAGAAAAGGACACTTCTCATAAGGTATCACTGATAGAGGGAATGTAAAAACCGTTACACTTGAACTGAATTACAAAACAGAACAGAGTCACACATGCAGAAAACACACTATGGCTGCTTAACGGGAAAGGTGAGGTGGGGTGATACATAAAACAAGGGTATCAAATTAGCTCAGATACCGTTCCATAAACCCAATATGTAATAGACAAGACCTACTCCTTGCTCAGAGAACTGGACTCAACACGCCCTATTCACCGCACAAGAATATATCTGACTAATAATAATCGTAAAACCTATGTATTGATATCTCTCTGTTAGTGTGTCAAGTGGGTGTAAAGCGGCATAAACACAGCAGTGAAAAGCAGCTAAACCCCATTATAAAAATAAATTACTTTGAAACACCCATGAAACAAAGACAGTGAAAGAGAGAGAAATTCTTACACAATGCGTTCAGGGGCTGTGATGCAACCTGGATTGACCATATCTAGACGCACAGCTGGATGAGACATAAGGGTGGACACTCTTGGGGCTGAGAGGTTTGGTGAGGTTGGGTGAGCAAACGCAGACCCTTTAAAGGAATACTGCGTGGTACCCATCGCATGGGTCCCAAATCTCCAGGTTCAAGGGCATCTTCCTACATCAAAAACATGCATGAGAAACCCAGAAGATGGTACACCGTGTGATGGGGAAAGGTTTCTAAAACGCACCTCATTTCTCATCTCCTTGTGCCCGGGTTCGCCATTCCAGCCGCTTTACTAGCAAGCTCCCTACTTGGAGCATCAGCACCTTTAACCTCCTGTTCCATACAGGTTGCAATTTGTCCTGAGGATAAACGGGAAGACGTGGAACCAACGAGAGACTAGCTCTTGGTGTTGGGACAGGCACAGGTCACTCTATTTTCCCATCAGAAAGAAGAATTAACCACAGGCTCAGCCTGCCCCCCGGAACCAGAACAGGGCCTGAAGCCATTCTGCGATTTTGCGGCCAGCTCCCATAAAAACGAGTTGTAAAATGGAGGTTCAGGGCACTGCAATTCACAAACCTGCAGAGTTATAAATGATAACTCTCGTCCACAAATATATTGAGGGAAGGCAAAGAAGAGGATTTGAAATCAAGGCAGAATTGCAGGAAACAGATTTCAGGAGGTAGATACGAATCGCCTTTAAAGCACATGAAAAGCGGCAAAACGTTGACAATGATGCCCTTGGCCAAAAAGGGCGTATGCGTTTTTTCCTGAATATATTCAGGAAAAAACGCATACGCCCTTTTTGGCCAACCAAGCCACCTGGAAAGGCAAATCAGCGCTACAAAGAAGTCTCGCTTCCCATCGGTCAAAAGGGCCATGCTGAAAAAAGTGTCAAAACCAGAAATGCAGGACAGGCCATGGAGAAATGGGAGCCTTGCTACACTGATGGGCGGGATGTAAATTGCCAAGAGCCACTCCGGAGAAGTGTCCGGTGAGTCCTGAAACATCTGAAAAACACAGCTTAGAGAGCATAGGGCACTTCCACTCATGGGGGTATAAATTGGGAAAATTAAAAATCAGCAAGACACAAGCACCCCAAAGTTTAGGGCTGCTCTGTTGACCAGGACCTCCACTTCATTCCACCTTAAATATCCCAGGAAAGAGAAAAATGGATAAAGAAGTTGTGGTCCTTATGTACATTGGAATATCACTCAGCCAGGAAATCAATGTCGTAAGGTTAGTAGCAGCATGATGAGTGGATTTAGGTACCACGATTCTAAGTGAAATAAGTCACACAGAAAAGGACACTTCTCATAAGGTATCACTGATAGAGGGAATGTAAAAACCGTTACACTTGAACTGAATTACAAAACAGAACAGAGTCACACATGCAGAAAACACACTATGGCTGCTTAACGGGAAAGGTGAGGTGGGGTGATACATAAAACAAGGGTATCAAATTAGCTCAGATACCGTTCCATAAACCCAATATGTAATAGACAAGACCTACTCCTTGCTCAGAGAACTGGACTCAACACGCCCTATTCACCGCACAAGAATATATCTGACTAATAATAATCGTAAAACCTATGTATTGATATCTCTCTGTTAGTGTGTCAAGTGGGTGTAAAGCGGCATAAACACAGCAGTGAAAAGCAGCTAAACCCCATTATAAAAATAAATTACTTTGAAACACCCATGAAACAAAGACAGTGAAAGAGAGAGAAATTCTTACACAATGCGTTCAGGGGCTGTGATGCAACCTGGATTGACCATATCTAGACGCACAGCTGGATGAGACATAAGGGTGGACACTCTTGGGGCTGAGAGGTTTGTTGAGGTTGGGTGAGCAAACGCAGACCCTTTAAAGGAATACTGCGTGGTACCCATCGCATGGGTCCCAAATCTCCAGGTTCAAGGGCATCTTCCTACATCAAAAACATGCATGAGAAACCCAGAAGATGGTACACCGTGTGATGGGGAAAGGTTTCTAAAACGCACCTCATTTCTCATCTCCTTGTGCCCGGGTTCGCCATTCCAGCCGCTTTACTAGCAAGCTCCCTACTTGGAGCATCAGCACCTTTAACCTCCTGTTCCATACAGGTTGCAATTTGTCCTGAGGATAAACGGGAAGACGTGGAACCAACGAGAGACTAGCTCTTGGTGTTGGGACAGGCACAGGTCACTCTATTTTCCCATCAGAAAGAAGAATTAACCACAGGCTCAGCCTGACCCCCGGAACCAGAACAGGGCCTGAAGCCATTCTGCGATTTTGCGGCCAGCTCCCATAAAAACGAGTTGTAAAATGGAGGTTCAGGGCACTGCAATTCACAAACCTGCAGAGTTATAAATGATAACTGTCGTCCACAAATATATTGAGGGAAGGCAAAGAAGAGGATTTGAAATCAAGGCAGAATTGCAGGAAACAGATTTCAGGAGGTAGATACGAATCGCCTTTAAAGCACATGAAAAGCGGCAAAACGTTGACAATGATGCCCTTGGCCAAAAAGGGCGTATGCGTTTTTTCCTGAGTATATTCAGGAAAAAACGCATACGCCCTTTTTGGCCAACCAAGCCACCTGGAAAGGCATATCAGCGCTACAAAGAAGTCTCGCTTCCCATCGGTCAAAAGGGCCATGCTGAAAAAAGTGTCAAAACCAGAAATGCAGGACAGGCCATGGAGAAATGGGAGCCTTGCTACACTGATGGGCGGGATGTAAATTGCCAAGAGCCACTCTGGAGAAGTGTCCGGTGAGTCCTGAAACATCTGAAAAACACAGCTTAGAGAGCATAGGGCACTTCCACTCATGGGGGTATAAATTGGGAAAATTAAAAATCAGCAAGACACAAGCACCCCAAAGTTTAGGGCTGCTCTGTTGACCAGGACCTCCACTTCATTCCACCTTAAATATCCCAGGAAAGAGAAAAATGGATAAAGAAGTTGTGGTCCTTATGTACAATGGAATATCACTCAGCCAGGAAATCAATGTCGTAAGGTAAGTAGCAGCATGATGAGTGGATTTAGGTACGACGATTCTAAGTGAAATAAGTCACACAGAAAAGGACACTTCTCATAAGGTATCACTGATAGAGGGAATGTAAAAACCGTTACACTTGAACTGAATTACAAAACAGAACAGAGTCACACATGCAGAAAACACACTATGGCTGCTTAACGGGAAAGGTGAGGTGGGGTGATACATAAAACAAGGGTATCAAATTAGCTCAGATACCGTTCCATAAACCCAATATGTAATAGACAAGACCTACTCCTTGCTCAGAGAACTGGACTCAACACGCCCTATTCACCGCACAAGAATATATCTGACTAATAATAATCGTAAAACCTATGTATTGATATCTCTCTGTTAGTGTGTCAAGTGGGTGTAAAGCGGCATAAACACAGCAGTGAAAAGCAGCTAAACCCCATTATAAAAATAAATTACTTTGAAACCACCATGAAACAAAGACAGTGAAAGAGAGAGAAATTCTTACACAATGCGTTCAGGGGCTGTGATGCAACCTGGATTGACCATATCTAGACGCACAGCTGGATGAGACATAAGGGTGGACACTCTTGGGGCTGAGAGGTTTGGTGAGGTTGGGTGAGCAAACGCAGACCCTTTAAAGGAATACTGCGTGGTACCCATCGCATGGGTCCCAAATCTCCAGGTTCAAGGGCATCTTCCTACATCAAAAACATGCATGAGAAACCCAGAAGATGGTACACCGTGTGATGGGGAAAGGTTTCTAAAACGCACCTCATTTCTCATCTCCTTGTGCCCGGGTTCGCCATTCCAGCCGCTTTACTAGCAAGCTCCCTACTTGGAGCATCAGCACCTTTAACCTCCTGTTCCGTACAGGTTGCAATTTGTCCTGAGGATAAACGGGAAGACGTGGAACCAACGAGAGACTAGCTCTTGGTGTTGGGACAGGCACAGGTCACTCTATTTTCCCATCAGAAAGAAGAATTAACCACAGGCTCAGCCTGCCCCCCGGAACCAGAACAGGGCCTGAAGCCATTCTGCGATTTTGCGGCCAGCTCCCATAAAAACGAGTTGTAAAATGGAGGTTCAGGGCACTGCAATTCACAAACCTGCAGAGTTATAAATGATAACTCTCGTCCACAAATATATTGAGGGAAGGCAAAGAAGAGGATTTGAAATCAAGGCAGAATTGCAGGAAACAGATTTCAGGAGGTAGATTCGAATCGCCTTTAAAGCACATGAAAAGCGGCAAAACGTTGACAATGATGCCCTTGGCCAAAAAGTGCGTATGCGTTTTTTCCTGAATATATTCTGGAAAAAACGCATACGCCCTTTTTGGCCAACCAAGCAACCTGGAAAGGCAAATCAGCGCTACAAAGAAGTCTCGCTTCCCATCGGTCAAAAGGGCCATGCTGAAAAAAGTGTCAAAACCAGAAATGCAGGACAGGCCATGGAGAAATGGGAGCCTTGCTACACTGATGGGCGGGATGTAAATTGCCAAGAGCCACTCCGGAGAAGTGTCCGGTGAGTCCTGAAACATCTGAAAAACACAGCTTAGAGAGCATAGGGCACTTCCACTCATGGGGGTATAAATTGGGAAAATTAAAAATCAGCAAGACACAAGCACCCCAAAGTTTAGGGCTGCTCTGTTGACCAGGACCTCCACTTCATTCCACCTTAAATATCCCAGGAAAGAGAAAAATGGATAAAGAAGTTGTGGTCCTTATGTACATTGGAATATCACTCAGCCAGGAAATCAATGTCGTAAGGTTAGTAGCAGCATGATGAGTGGATTTAGGTACGACGATTCTAAGTGAAATAAGTCACACAGAAAAGGACACTTCTCATAAGGTATCACTGATAGAGGGAATGTAAAAACCGTTACACTTGAACTGAATTACAAAACAGAACACAGTCACACATGCAGAAAACACACTATGGCTGCTTAACGGGAAAGGTGAGGTGGGGTGATACATAAAACAAGGGTATCAAATTAGCTCAGATATCGTTCCATAAACCCAATATGTAATAGACAAGACCTACTCCTTGCTCAGAGAACTGGACTCAACACGCCCTATTCACCGCACAAGAATATATCTGACTAATAATAATCGTAAAACCTATGTATTGATATCTCTCTGTTAGTGTGTCAAGTGGGTATAAAGCGGCATAAACACAGCAGTGAAAAGCAGCTAAACCCCATTAAAAAATAAATTACTTTGAAACACCCATGAAACAAAGACAGTGAAAGAGAGAGAAATTCTTACACAATGCGTTCAGGGGCTGTGATGCAACCTGGATTGACCATATCTAGACCCACAGCTGGATGAGACATAAGGGTGGACACTCGTGGGGCTGAGAGGTTTGGTGAGGTTGGGTGAGCAAACGCAGACCCTTTAAAGTAATACTGCGTGGTACCCATCGCATGGGTCCCAAATCTCCAGGTTCAAGGGCATCTTCCTACATCAAAAACATGCATGAGAAACCCAGAAGATGGTACACCGTGTGATGGGGAAAGGTTTCTAAAACGCACCTCATTTCTCATCTCCTTGTGCCCGGGTTCGCCATTCCAGCCACTTTACTAGCAAGCTCCCTACTTGGAGCATCAGCACCTTTAACCTCCTGTTCCATACAGGTTGCAATTTGTCCTGAGGATAAACAGGAAGACGTGGAACCAACGAGAGACTAGCTCTTGGTGTTGGGACAGGCACAGGTCACTCTATTTTCCCATCAGAAAGAAGAATTAACCACAGGCTCAGCCTGCCCCCCGGAACCAGAACAGGGCCTGAAGCCATTCTGCGATTTTGCGGCCAGCTCCCATAAAAACGAGTTGTAAAATGGAGGTTCAGGGCACTGCAATTCACAAACCTGCAGAGTTATAAATGATAACTCTCGTCCACAAATATATTGAGGGAAGGCAAAGAAGAGGATTTGAAATCAAGGCAGAATTGCAGGAAACAGATTTCAGGAGGTAGATACGAATCGCCTTTAAAGCACATGAAAAGCGGCAAAACGTTGACAATGATGCCCTTGGCCAAAAAGGGCGTATGCGTTTTTTCCTGAATATATTCAGGAAAAAACGCATACGCCCTTTTTGGCCAACCAAGCCACCTGGAAAGGCAAATCAGCGCTACAAAGAAGTCTCGCTTCCCATCGGTCAAAAGGGCCATGCTGAAAAAAGTGTCAAAACCAGAAATGCAGGACAGGCCATGGAGAAATGGGAGCCTTGCTACACTGATGGGCGGGATGTAAATTGCCAAGAGCCACTCTGGAGAAGTGTCCGGTGAGTCCTGAAACATCTGAAAAACACAGCTTAGAGAGCATAGGGCACTTCCACTCATGGGGGTATAAATTGGGAAAATTAAAAATCAGCAAGACACAAGCACCCCAAAGTTTAGGGCTGCTCTGTTGACCAGGACCTCCACTTCATTCCACCTTAAATATCCCAGGAAAGAGAAAAATGGATAAAGAAGTTGTGGTCCTTATGTACAATGGAATATCACTCAGCCAGGAAATCAATGTCGTAAGGTTAGTAGCAGCATGATGAGTGGATTTAGGTACCACGATTCTAAGTGAAATAAGTCACACAGAAAAGGACACTTCTCATAAGGTATCACTGATAGAGGGAATGTAAAAACCGTTACACTTGAACTGAATTACAAAACAGAACAGAGTCACACATGCAGAAAACACACTATGGCTGCTTAACGGGAAAGGTGAGGTGGGGTGATACATAAAACAAGGGTATCAAATTAGCTCAGATATCGTTCCATAAACCCAATATGTAATAGACAAGACCTACTCCTTGCTCAGAGAACTGGACTCAACACGCCCTATTCACCGCACAAGAATATATCTGACTAATAATAATCGTAAAACCTATGTATTGATATCTCTCTGTTAGTGTGTCAAGTGGGTATAAAGCGGCATAAACACAGCAGTGAAAAGCAGCTAAACCCCATTAAAAAATAAATTACTTTGAAACACCCATGAAACAAAGACAGTGAAAGAGAGAGAAATTCTTACACAATGCGTTCAGGGGCTGTGATGCAACCTGGATTGACCATATCTAGACCCACAGCTGGATGAGACATAAGGGTGGACACTCGTGGGGCTGAGAGGTTTGGTGAGGTTGGGTGAGCAAACGCAGACCCTTTAAAGTAATACTGCGTGGTACCCATCGCATGGGTCCCAAATCTCCAGGTTCAAGGGCATCTTCCTACATCAAAAACATGCATGAGAAACCCAGAAGATGGTACACCGTGTGATGGGGAAAGGTTTCTAAAACGCACCTCATTTCTCATCTCCTTGTGCCCGGGTTCGCCATTCCAGCCACTTTACTAGCAAGCTCCCTACTTGGAGCATCAGCACCTTTAACCTCCTGTTCCATACAGGTTGCAATTTGTCCTGAGGATAAACAGGAAGACGTGGAACCAACGAGAGACTAGCTCTTGGTGTTGGGACAGGCACAGGTCACTCTATTTTCCCATCAGAAAGAAGAATTAACCACAGGCTCAGCCTGCCCCCCGGAACCAGAACAGGGCCTGAAGCCATTCTGCGATTTTGCCGCCAGCTCCCATAAAAACGAGTTGTAAAATGGAGGTTCAGGGCACTGCAATTCACAAACCTGCAGAGTTATAAATGATAACTCTCGTCCACAAATATATTGAGGGAAGGCAAAGAAGAGGATTTGAAATCAAGGCAGAATTGCAGGAAACAGATTTCAGGAGGTAGATACGAATCGCCTTTAAAGCACATGAAAAGCGCCAAAACGTTGACAATGATGCCCTTGGCCAAAAAGGGCGTATGCGTTTTTTCCTGAATATATTCAGGAAAAAACGCATACGCCCTTTTTGGCCAACCAAGCCACCTGGAAAGGCAAATCAGCGCTACAAAGAAGTCTCGCTTCCCATCGGTCAAAAGGGCCATGCTGAAAAAAGTGTCAAAACCAGAAATGCAGGACAGGCCATGGAGAAATGGGAGCCTTGCTACACTGATGGGCGGGATGTAAATTGCCAAGAGCCACTCTGGAGAAGTGTCCGGTGAGTCCTGAAACATCTGAAAAACACAGCTTAGAGAGCATAGGGCACTTCCACTCATGGGGGTATAAATTGGGAAAATTAAAAATCAGCAAGACACAAGCACCCCAAAGTTTAGGGCTGCTCTGTTGACCAGGACCTCCACTTCATTCCACCTTAAATATCCCAGGAAAGAGAAAAATGGATAAAGAAGTTGTGGTCCTTATGTACAATGGAATATCACTCAGCCAGGAAATCAATGTCGTAAGGTTAGTAGCAGCATGATGAGTGGATTTAGGTACCACGATTCTAAGTGAAATAAGTCACACAGAAAAGGACACTTCTCATAAGGTATCACTGATAGAGGGAATGTAAAAACCGTTACACTTGAACTGAATTACAAAACAGAACAGAGTCACACATGCAGAAAACACACTATGGCTGCTTAACGGGAAAGGTGAGGTGGGGTGATACATAAAACAAGGGTATCAAATTAGCTCAGATACCGTTCCATAAACCCAATATGTAATAGACAAGACCTACTCCTTGCTCAGAGAACTGGACTCAACACGCCCTATTCACCGCACAAGAATATATCTGACTAATAATAATCGTAAAACCTATGTATTGATATCTCTCTGTTAGTGTGTCAAGTGGGTGTAAAGCGGCATAAACACAGCAGTGAAAAGCAGCTAAACCCCATTATAAAAATAAATTACTTTGAAACACCCATGAAACAAAGACAGTGAAAGAGAGAGAAATTCTTACACAATGCGTTCAGGGGCTGTGATGCAACCTGGATTGACCATATCTAGACGCACAGCTGGATGAGACATAAGGGTGGACACTCTTGGGGCTGAGAGGTTTGGTGAGGTTGGGTGAGCAAACGCAGACCCTTTAAAGGAATACTGCGTGGTACCCATCGCATGGGTCCCAAATCTCCAGGTTCAAGGGCATCTTCCTACATCAAAAACATGCATGAGAAACCCAGAAGATGGTACACCGTGTGATGGGGAAAGGTTTCTAAAACGCACCTCATTTCTCATCTCCTTGTGCCCGGGTTCGCCATTCCAGCCGCTTTACTAGCAAGCTCCCTACTTGGAGCATCAGCACCTTTAACCTCCTGTTCCATACAGGTTGCAATTTGTCCTGAGGATAAACGGGAAGACGTGGAACCAACGAGAGACTAGCTCTTGGTGTTGGGACAGGCACAGGTCACTCTATTTTCCCATCAGAAAGAAGAATTAACCACAGGCTCAGCCTGCCCCCCGGAACCAGAACAGGGCCTGAAGCCATTCTGCGATTTTGCCGCCAGCTCCCATAAAAACGAGTTGTAAAATGGAGGTTCAGGGCACTGCAATTCACAAACCTGCAGAGTTATAAATGATAACTCTCGTCCACAAATATATTGAGGGAAGGCAAAGAAGAGGATTTGAAATCAAGGCAGAATTGCAGGAAACAGATTTCAGGAGGTAGATACGAATCGCCTTTAAAGCACATGAAAAGCGGCAAAACGTTGACAATGATGCCCTTGGCCAAAAAGGGCGTATGCGTTTTTTCCTGAATATATTCTGGAAAAAACGCATACGCCCTTTTTGGCCAACCAAGCAACCTGGAAAGGCAAATCAGCGCTACAAAGAAGTCTCGCTTCCCATCGGTCAAAAGGGCCATGCTGAAAAAAGTGTCAAAACCAGAAATGCAGGACAGGCCATGGAGAAATGGGAGCCTTGCTACACTGATGGGCGGGATGTAAATTGCCAAGAGCCACTCTGGAGAAGTGTCCGGTGAGTCCTGAAACATCTGAAAAACACAGCTTAGAGAGCATAGGGCACTTCCACTCATGGGGGTATAAATTGGGAAAATTAAAAATCAGCAAGACACAAGCACCCCAAAGTTTAGGGCTGCTCTGTTGACCAGGACCTCCACTTCATTCCACCTTAAATATCCCAGGAAAGAGAAAAATGGATAAAGAAGTTGTGGTCCTTATGTACAATGGAATATCACTCAGCCAGGAAATCAATGTCGTAAGGTTAGTAGCAGCATGATGAGTGGATTTAGGTACCACGATTCTAAGTGAAATAAGTCACACAGAAAAGGACACTTCTCATAAGGTATCACTGATAGAGGGAATGTAAAAACCGTTACACTTGAACTGAATTACAAAACAGAACAGAGTCACACATGCAGAAAACACACTATGGCTGCTTAACGGGAAAGGTGAGGTGGGGTGATACATAAAACAAGGGTATCAAATTAGCTCAGATACCGTTCCATAAACCCAATATGTAATAGACAAGACCTACTCCTTGCTCAGAGAACTGGACTCAACACGCCCTATTCACCGCACAAGAATATATCTGACTAATAATAATCGTAAAACCTATGTATTGATATCTCTCTGTTAGTGTGTCAAGTGGGTGTAAAGCGGCATAAACACAGCAGTGAAAAGCAGCTAAACCCCATTATAAAAATAAATTACTTTGAAACACCCATGAAACAAAGACAGTGAAAGAGAGAGAAATTCTTACACAATGCGTTCAGGGGCTGTGATGCAACCTGGATTGACCATATCTAGACGCACAGCTGGATGAGACATAAGGGTGGACACTCTTGGGGCTGAGAGGTTTGTTGAGGTTGGGTGAGCAAACGCAGACCCTTTAAAGGAATACTGCGTGGTACCCATCGCATGGGTCCCAAATCTCCAGGTTCAAGGGCATCTTCCTACATCAAAAACATGCATGAGAAACCCAGAAGATGGTACACCGTGTGATGGGGAAAGGTTTCTAAAACGCACCTCATTTCTCATCTCCTTGTGCCCGGGTTCGCCATTCCAGCCGCTTTACTAGCAAGCTCCCTACTTGGAGCATCAGCACCTTTAACCTCCTGTTCCATACAGGTTGCAATTTGTCCTGAGGATAAACGGGAAGACGTGGAACCAACGAGAGACTAGCTCTTGGTGTTGGGACAGGCACAGGTCACTCTATTTTCCCATCAGAAAGAAGAATTAACCACAGGCTCAGCCTGACCCCCGGAACCAGAACAGGGCCTGAAGCCATTCTGCGATTTTGCGGCCAGCTCCCATAAAAACGAGTTGTAAAATGGAGGTTCAGGGCACTGCAATTCACAAACCTGCAGAGTTATAAATGATAACTGTCGTCCACAAATATATTGAGGGAAGGCAAAGAAGAGGATTTGAAATCAAGGCAGAATTGCAGGAAACAGATTTCAGGAGGTAGATACGAATCGCCTTTAAAGCACATGAAAAGCGGCAAAACGTTGACAATGATGCCCTTGGCCAAAAAGGGCGTATGCGTTTTTTCCTGAGTATATTCAGGAAAAAACGCATACGCCCTTTTTGGCCAACCAAGCCACCTGGAAAGGCATATCAGCGCTACAAAGAAGTCTCGCTTCCCATCGGTCAAAAGGGCCATGCTGAAAAAAGTGTCAAAACCAGAAATGCAGGACAGGCCATGGAGAAATGGGAGCCTTGCTACACTGATGGGCGGGATGTAAATTGCCAAGAGCCACTCTGGAGAAGTGTCCGGTGAGTCCTGAAACATCTGAAAAACACAGCTTAGAGAGCATAGGGCACTTCCACTCATGGGGGTATAAATTGGGAAAATTAAAAATCAGCAAGACACAAGCACCCCAAAGTTTAGGGCTGCTCTGTTGACCAGGACCTCCACTTCATTCCACCTTAAATATCCCAGGAAAGAGAAAAATGGATAAAGAAGTTGTGGTCCTTATGTACAATGGAATATCACTCAGCCAGGAAATCAATGTCGTAAGGTAAGTAGCAGCATGATGAGTGGATTTAGGTACGACGATTCTAAGTGAAATAAGTCACACAGAAAAGGACACTTCTCATAAGGTATCACTGATAGAGGGAATGTAAAAACCGTTACACTTGAACTGAATTACAAAACAGAACAGAGTCACACATGCAGAAAACACACTATGGCTGCTTAACGGGAAAGGTGAGGTGGGGTGATACATAAAACAAGGGTATCAAATTAGCTCAGATACCGTTCCATAAACCCAATATGTAATAGACAAGACCTACTCCTTGCTCAGAGAACTGGACTCAACACGCCCTATTCACCGCACAAGAATATATCTGACTAATAATAATCGTAAAACCTATGTATTGATATCTCTCTGTTAGTGTGTCAAGTGGGTGTAAAGCGGCATAAACACAGCAGTGAAAAGCAGCTAAACCCCATTATAAAAATAAATTACTTTGAAACACCCATGAAACAAAGACAGTGAAAGAGAGAGAAATTCTTACACAATGCGTTCAGGGGCTGTGATGCAACCTGGATTGACCATATCTAGACGCACAGCTGGATGAGACATAAGGGTGGACACTCTTGGGGCTGAGAGGTTTGGTGAGGTTGGGTGAGCAAACGCAGACCCTTTAAAGGAATACTGCGTGGTACCCATCGCATGGGTCCCAAATCTCCAGGTTCAAGGGCATCTTCCTACATCAAAAACATGCATGAGAAACCCAGAAGATGGTACACCGTGTGATGGGGAAAGGTTTCTAAAACGCACCTCATTTCTCAACTCCTTGTGCCCGGGTTCGCCATTCCAGCCGCTTTACTAGCAAGCTCCCTACTTGGAGCATCAGCACCTTTAACCTCCTGTTCCATGCAGGTTGCAATTTGTCCTGAGGATAAACGGGAAGACGTGGAACCAACGAGAGACTAGCTCTTGGTGTTGGGACAGGCACAGGTCACTCTATTTTCCCATCAGAAAGAAGAATTAACCACAGGCTCAGCCTGCCCCCCGGAACCAGAACAGGGCCTGAAGCCATTCTGCGATTTTGCGGCCAGCTCCCATAAAAACGAGTTGTAAAATGGAGGTTCAGGGCACTGCAATTCACAAACCTGCAGAGTTATAAATGATAACTCCCGTCCACAAATATATTGAGGGAAGGCAAAGAAGAGGATTTGAAATCAAGGCAGAATTGCAGGAAACAGATTTCAGGAGGTAGATACGAATCGCCTTTAAAGCACATGAAAAGCGGCAAAACGTTGACAATGATGCCCTTGGCCAAAAAGGGCGTATGCGTTTTTTCCTGAATATATTCAGGAAAAAACGCATACGCCCTTTTTGGCCAACCAAGCCACCTGGAAAGGCAAATCAGCGCTACAAAGAAGTCTCGCTTCCCATCGGTCAAAAGGGCCATGCTGAAAAAAGTGTCAAAACCAGAAATGCAGGACAGGCCATGGAGAAATGGGAGCCTTGCTACACTGATGGGCGGGATGTAAATTGCCAAGAGCCACTCCGGAGAAGTGTCCGGTGAGTCCTGAAACATCTGAAAAACACAGCTTAGAGAGCATAGGGCACTTCCACTCATGGGGGTATAAATTGGGAAAATTAAAAATCAGCAAGACACAAGCACCCCAAAGTTTAGGGCTGCTCTGTTGACCAGGACCTCCACTTCATTCCACCTTAAATATCCCAGGAAAGAGAAAAATGGATAAAGAAGTTGTGGTCCTTATGTACAATGGAATATCACTCAGCCAGGAAATCAATGTCGTAAGGTTAGTAGCAGCATGATGAGTGGATTTAGGTACGACGATTCTAAGTGAAATAAGTCACACAGAAAAGGACACTTCTCATAAGGTATCACTGATAGAGGGAATGTAAAAACCGTTACACTTGAACTGAATTACAAAACAGAACAGAGTCACACATGCAGAAAACACACTGTGGCTGCTTAACGGGAAAGGTGAGGTGGGGTGATACATAAAACAAGGGTATCAAATTAGCTCAGATACCGTTCCATAAACCCAATATGTAATAGACAAGACCTACTCCTTGCTCAGAGAACTGGACTCAACACGCCCTATTCACCGCACAAGAATATATCTGACTAATAATAATCGTAAAACCTATGTATTGATATCTCTCTGTTAGTGTGTCAAGTGGGTGTAAAGCGGCATAAACACAGCAGTGAAAAGCAGCTAAACCCCATTATAAAAATAAATTACTTTGAAACCACCATGAAACAAAGACAGTGAAAGAGAGAGAAATTCTTACACAATGCGTTCAGGGGCTGTGATGCAACCTGGATTGACCATATCTAGACGCACAGCTGGATGAGACATAAGGGTGGACACTCTTGGGGCTGAGAGGTTTGGTGAGGTTGGGTGAGCAAACGCAGACCCTTTAAAGGAATACTGCGTGGTACCCATCGCATGGGTCCCAAATCTCCAGGTTCAAGGGCATCTTCCTACATCTAAAACATGCATGAGAAACCCAGAAGATGGTACACCGTGTGATGGGGAAAGGTTTCTAAAACGCACCTCATTTCTCAACTCCTTGTGCCCGGGTTCGCCATTCCAGCCGCTTTACTAGCAAGCTCCCTACTTGGAGCATCAGCACCTTTAACCTCCTGTTCCATGCGGGTTGCAATTTGTCCTGAGGATAAACGGGAAGACGTGGAACCAATGAGAGACTAGCTCTTGGTGTTGGGACAGGCACAGGTCACTCTATTTTCCCATCAGAAAGAAGAATTAACCACAGGCTCAGCCTGCCCCCCGGAACCAGAACAGGGCCTGAAGCCATTCTGCGATTTTGCGGCCAGCTCCCATAAAAACGAGTTGTAAAATGGAGGTTCAGGGCACTGCAATTCACAAACCTGCAGAGTTATAAATGATAACTCTCGTCCACAAACATATTGAGGGAAGGCAAAGAAGAGGATTTGAAATCAAGGCAGAATTGCAGGAAACAGATTTCAGGAGGTAGATACGAATCGCCTTTAAAGCACATGAAAAGCGGCAAAACGTTGACAATGATGCCCTTGGCCAAAAAGGGCGTATGCGTTTTTTCCTGAATATATTCAGGAAAAAACGCATACGCCCTTTTTGGCCAACCAAGCCACCTGGAAAGGCAAATCAGCGCTACAAAGAAGTCTCGCTTCCCATCGGTCAAAAGGGCCATGCTGAAAAAAGTGTCAAAACCAGAAATGCAGGACAGGCCATGGAGAAATGGGAGCCTTGCTACACTGATGGGCGGGATGTAAATTGCCAAGAGCCACTCCGGAGAAGTGTCCGGTGAGTCCTGAAACATCTGAAAAACACAGCTTAGAGAGCATAGGGCACTTCCACTCATGGGGGTATAAATTGGGAAAATTAAAAATCAGCAAGACACAAGCACCCCAAAGTTTAGGGCTGCTCTGTTGACCAGGACCTCCACTTCATTCCACCTTAAATATCCCAGGAAAGAGAAAAATGGATAAAGAAGTTGTGGTCCTTATGTACAATGGAATATCACTCAGCCAGGAAATCAATGTCGTAAGGTTAGTAGCAGCATGATGAGTGGATTTAGGTACGACGATTCTAAGTGAAATAAGTCACACAGAAAAGGACACTTCTCATAAGGTATCACTGATAGAGGGAATGTAAAAACCGTTACACTTGAACTGAATTACAAAACAGAACAGAGTCACACATGCAGAAAACACACTATGGCTGCTTAACGGGAAAGGTGAGGTGGGGTGATACATAAAACAAGGGTATCAAATTAGCTCAGATACCGTTCCATAAACCCAATATGTAATAGACAAGACCTACTCCTTGCTCAGAGAACTGGACTCAACACGCCCTATTCACCGCACAAGAATATATCTGACTAATAATAATCGTAAAACCTATGTATTGATATCTCTCTGTTAGTGTGTCAAGTGGGTGTAAAGCGGCATAAACACAGCAGTGAAAAGCAGCTAAACCCCATTATAAAAATAAATTACTTTGAAACCACCATGAAACAAAGACAGTGAAAGAGAGAGAAATTCTTACACAATGCGTTCAGGGGCTGTGATGCAACCTGGATTGACCATATCTAGACGCACAGCTGGATGAGACATAAGGGTGGACACTCTTGGGGCTGAGAGGTTTGGTGAGGTTGGGTGAGCAAACGCAGACCCTTTAAAGGAATACTGCGTGGTACCCATCGCATGGGTCCCAAATCTCCAGGTTCAAGGGCATCTTCCTACATCGAAAACATGCATGAGAAACCCAGAAGATGGTACACCGTGTGATGGGGAAAGGTTTCTAAAACGCACCTCATTTCTCAACTCCTTGTGCCCGGGTTCGCCATTCCAGCCGCTTTACTAGCAAGCTCCCTACTTGGAGCATCAGCACCTTTAACCTCCTGTTCCATGCGGGTTGCAATTTGTCCTGAGGATAAACGGGAAGACGTGGAACCAACGAGAGACTAGCTCTTGGTGTTGGGACAGGCACAGGTCACTCTATTTTCCCATCAGAAAGAAGAATTAACCACAGGCTCAGCCTGCCCCCCGGAACCAGAACAGGGCCTGAAGCCATTCTGCGATTTTGCGGCCAGCTCCCATAAAAACGAGTTGTAAAATGGAGGTTCAGGGCACTGCAATTCACAAACCTGCAGAGTTATAAATGATAACTCTCGTCCACAAACATATTGAGGGAAGGCAAAGAAGAGGATTTGAAATCAAGGCAGAATTGCAGGAAACAGATTTCAGGAGGTAGATACGAATCGCCTTTAAAGCACATGAAAAGCGGCAAAACGTTGACAATGATGCCCTTGGCCAAAAAGGGCGTATGCGTTTTTTCCTGAATATATTCAGGAAAAAACGCATACGCCCTTTTTGGCCAACCAAGCAACCTGGAAAGGCAAATCAGCGCTACAAAGAAGTCTCGCTTCCCATCGGTCAAAAGGGCCATGCTGAAAAAAGTGTCAAAACCAGAAATGCAGGACAGGCCATGGAGAAATGGGAGCCTTGCTACACTGATGGGCGGGATGTAAATTGCCAAGAGCCACTCCGGAGAAGTGTCCGGTGAGTCCTGAAACATCTGAAAAACACAGCTTAGAGAGCATAGGTTACTTCCACTCATGGGGGTATAAATTGGGAAAATTAAAAATCAGCAAGACACAAGCACCCCAAAGTTTAGGGCTGCTCTGTTGACCAGGACCTCCACTTCATTCCACCTTCAATATCCCAGGAAAGAGAAAAATGGATAAAGAAGTTGTGGTCCTTATGTACAATGGAATATCACTCAGCCAGGAAATCAATGTCGTAAGGTTAGTAGCAGCATGATGAGTGGATTTAGGTACGACGATTCTAAGTGAAATAAGTCACACAGAAAAGGACACTTCTCATAAGGTATCACTGATAGAGGGAATGTAAAAACCGTTACACTTGAACTGAATTACAAAACAGAACAGAGTCACACATGCAGAAAACACACTATGGCTGCTTAACGGGAAAGGTGAGGTGGGGTGATACATAAAACAAGGGTATCAAATTAGCTCAGATACCGTTCCATAAACCCAATATGTAATAGACAAGACCTACTCCTTGCTCAGAGAACTGGACTCAACACGCCCTATTCACCGCACAAGAATATATCTGACTAATAATAATCGTAAAACCTATGTATTGATATCTCTCTGTTAGTGTGTCAAGTGGGTGTAAAGCGGCATAAACACAGCAGTGAAAAGCAGCTAAACCCCATTATAAAAATAAATTACTTTGAAACACCCATGAAACAAAGACAGTGAAAGAGAGAGAAATTCTTACACAATGCGTTCAGGGGCTGTGATGCAACCTGGATTGACCATATCTAGACGCACAGCTGGATGAGACATAAGGGTGGACACTCTTGGGGCTGAGAGGTTTGTTGAGGTTGGGTGAGCAAACGCAGACCCTTTAAAGGAATACTGCGTGGTACCCATCGCATGGGTCCCAAATCTCCAGGTTCAAGGGCATCTTCCTACATCAAAAACATGCATGAGAAACCCAGAAGATGGTACACCGTGTGATGGGGAAAGGTTTCTAAAACGCACCTCATTTCTCATCTCCTTGTGCCCGGGTTCGCCATTCCAGCCGCTTTACTAGCAAGCTCCCTACTTGGAGCATCAGCACCTTTAACCTCCTGTTCCATACAGGTTGCAATTTGTCCTGAGGATAAACGGGAAGACGTGGAACCAACGAGAGACTAGCTCTTGGTGTTGGGACAGGCACAGGTCACTCTATTTTCCCATCAGAAAGAAGAATTAACCACAGGCTCAGCCTGACCCCCGGAACCAGAACAGGGCCTGAAGCCATTCTGCGATTTTGCGGCCAGCTCCCATAAAAACGAGTTGTAAAATGGAGGTTCAGGGCACTGCAATTCACAAACCTGCAGAGTTATAAATGATAACTGTCGTCCACAAATATATTGAGGGAAGGCAAAGAAGAGGATTTGAAATCAAGGCAGAATTGCAGGAAACAGATTTCAGGAGGTAGATACGAATCGCCTTTAAAGCACATGAAAAGCGGCAAAACGTTGACAATGATGCCCTTGGCCAAAAAGGGCGTATGCGTTTTTTCCTGAGTATATTCAGGAAAAAACGCATACGCCCTTTTTGGCCAACCAAGCCACCTGGAAAGGCATATCAGCGCTACAAAGAAGTCTCGCTTCCCATCGGTCAAAAGGGCCATGCTGAAAAAAGTGTCAAAACCAGAAATGCAGGACAGGCCATGGAGAAATGGGAGCCTTGCTACACTGATGGGCGGGATGTAAATTGCCAAGAGCCACTCTGGAGAAGTGTCCGGTGAGTCCTGAAACATCTGAAAAACACAGCTTAGAGAGCATAGGGCACTTCCACTCATGGGGGTATAAATTGGGAAAATTAAAAATCAGCAAGACACAAGCACCCCAAAGTTTAGGGCTGCTCTGTTGACCAGGACCTCCACTTCATTCCACCTTAAATATCCCAGGAAAGAGAAAAATGGATAAAGAAGTTGTGGTCCTTATGTACAATGGAATATCACTCAGCCAGGAAATCAATGTCGTAAGGTTAGTAGCAGCATGATGAGTGGATTTAGGTACGACGATTCTAAGTGAAATAAGTCACACAGAAAAGGACACTTCTCATAAGGTATCACTGATAGAGGGAATGTAAAAACCGTTACACTTGAACTGAATTACAAAACAGAACAGAGTCACACATGCAGAAAACACACTATGGCTGCTTAACGGGAAAGGTGAGGTGGGGTGATACATAAAACAAGGGTATCAAATTAGCTCAGATACCGTTCCATAAACCCAATATGTAATAGACAAGACCTACTCCTTGCTCAGAGAACTGGACTCAACACGCCCTATTCACCGCACAAGAATATATCTGACTAATAATAATCGTAAAACCTATGTATTGATATCTCTCTGTTAGTGTGTCAAGTGGGTGTAAAGCGGCATAAACACAGCAGTGAAAAGCAGCTAAACCCCATTATAAAAATAAATTACTTTGAAACCACCATGAAACAAAGACAGTGAAAGAGAGAGAAATTCTTACACAATGCGTTCAGGGGCTGTGATGCAACCTGGATTGACCATATCTAGACGCACAGCTGGATGAGACATAAGGGTGGACACTCTTGGGGCTGAGAGGTTTGGTGAGGTTGGGTGAGCAAACGCAGACCCTTTAAAGGAATACTGCGTGGTACCCATCGCATGGGTCCCAAATCTCCAGGTTCAAGGGCATCTTCCTACATCGAAAACATGCATGAGAAACCCAGAAGATGGTACACCGTGTGATGGGGAAAGGTTTCTAAAACGCACCTCATTTCTCAACTCCTTGTGCCCGGGTTCGCCATTCCAGCAGCTTTACTAGCAAGCTCCCTACTTGGAGCATCAGCACCTTTAACCTCCTGTTCCATGCGGGTTGCAATTTGTCCTGAGGATAAACGGGAAGACGTGGAACCAACGAGAGACTAGCTCTTGGTGTTGGGACAGGCACAGGTCACTCTATTTTCCCATCAGAAAGAAGAATTAACCACAGGCTCAGCCTGCCCCCCGGAACCAGAACAGGGCCTGAAGCCATTCTGCGATTTTGCGGCCAGCTCCCATAAAAACGAGTTGTAAAATGGAGGTTCAGGGCACTGCAATTCACAAACCTGCAGAGTTATAAATGATAACTCTCGTCCACAAACATATTGAGGGAAGGCAAGGAAGAGGATTTGAAATCAAGGCAGAATTGCAGGAAACAGATTTCAGGAGGTAGATACGAATCGCCTTTAAAGCACATGAAAAGCGGCAAAACGTTGACAATGATGCCCTTGGCCAAAAAGGGCGTATGCGTTCTTTCCTGAATATATTCAGGAAAAAACGCATACGCCCTTTTTGGCCAACCAAGCCACCTGGAAAGGCAAATCAGCGCTACAAAGAAGTCTCGCTTCCCATCGGTCAAAAGGGCCATGCTGAAAAAAGTGTCAAAACAAGAAATGCAGGACAGGCCATGGAGAAATGGGAGCCTTGCTACACTGATGGGCGGGATGTAAATTGCCAAGAGCCACTCCGGAGAAGTGTCCGGTGAGTCCTGAAACATCTGAAAAACACAGCTTAGAGAGCATAGGGCACTTCCACTCATGGGGGTATAAATTGGGAAAATTAAAAATCAGCAAGACACAAGCACCCCAAAGTTTAGGGCTGCTCTGTTGACCAGGACCTCCACTTCATTCCACCTTAAATATCCCAGGAAAGAGAAAAATGGATAAAGAAGTTGTGGTCCTTATGTACAATGGAATATCACTCAGCCAGGAAATCAATGTCGTAAGGTTAGTAGCAGCATGATGAGTGGATTTAGGTACGACGATTCTAAGTGAAATAAGTCACACAGAAAAGGACACTTCTCATAAGGTATCACTGATAGAGGGAATGTAAAAACCGTTACACTTGAACTGAATTACAAAACAGAACAGAGTCACACATGCAGAAAACACACTATGGCTGCTTAACGGGAAAGGTGAGGTGGGGTGATACATAAAACAAGGGTATCAAATTAGCTCAGATACCGTTCCATAAACCCAATATGTAATAGACAAGACCTACTCCTTGCTCAGAGAACTGGACTCAACACGCCCTATTCACCGCACAAGAATATATCTGACTAATAATAATCGTAAAACCTATGTATTGATATCTCTCTGTTAGTGTGTCAAGTGGGTGTAAAGCGGCATAAACACAGCAGTGAAAAGCAGCTAAACCCCATTATAAAAATAAATTACTTTGAAACCACCATGAAACAAAGACAGTGAAAGAGAGAGAAATTCTTACACAATGCGTTCAGGGGCTGTGATGCAACCTGGATTGACCATATCTAGACGCACAGCTGGATGAGACATAAGGGTGGACACTCTTGGGGCTGAGAGGTTTGGTGAGGTTGGGTGAGCAAACGCAGACCCTTTAAAGGAATACTGCGTGGTACCCATCGCATGGGTCCCAAATCTCCAGGTTCAAGGGCATCTTCCTACATCGAAAACATGCATGAGAAACCCAGAAGATGGTACACCGTGTGATGGGGAAAGGTTTCTAAAACGCACCTCATTTCTCAACTCCTTGTGCCCGGGTTCGCCATTCCAGCCGCTTTACTAGCAAGCTCCCTACTTGGAGCATCAGCACCTTTAACCTCCTGTTCCATGCGGGTTGCAATTTGTCCTGAGGATAAACGGGAAGACGTGGAACCAACGAGAGACTAGCTCTTGGTGTTGGGACAGGCACAGGTCACTCTATTTTCCCATCAGAAAGAAGAATTAACCACAGGCTCAGCCTGCCCCCCGGAACCAGAACAGGGCCTGAAGCCATTCTGCGATTTTGCGGCCAGCTCCCATTAAAACGAGTTGTAAAATGGAGGTTCAGGGCACTGCAATTCACAAACCTGCAGAGTTATAAATGATAACTCTCGTCCACAAACATATTGAGGGAAGGCAAAGAAGAGGATTTGAAATCAAGGCAGAATTGCAGGAAACAGATTTCAGGAGGTAGATACGAATCGCCTTTAAAGCACATGAAAAGCGGCAAAACGTTGACAATGATGCCCTTGGCCAAAAAGGGCGTATGCGTTTTTTCCTGAATATATTCAGGAAAAAACGCATACGCCCTTTTTGGCCAACCAAGCAACCTGGAAAGGCAAATCAGCGCTACAAAGAAGTCTCGCTTCCCATCGGTCAAAAGGGCCATGCTGAAAAAAGTGTCAAAACCAGAAATGCAGGACAGGCCATGGAGAAATGGGAGCCTTGCTACACTGATGGGCGGGATGTAAATTGCCAAGAGCCACTCCGGAGAAGTGTCCGGTGAGTCCTGAAACATCTGAAAAACACAGCTTAGAGAGCATAGGTTACTTCCACTCATGGGGGTATAAATTGGGAAAATTAAAAATCAGCAAGACACAAGCACCCCAAAGTTTAGGGCTGCTCTGTTGACCAGGACCTCCACTTCATTCCACCTTCAATATCCCAGGAAAGAGAAAAATGGATAAAGAAGTTGTGGTCCTTATGTACAATGGAATATCACTCAGCCAGGAAATCAATGTCGTAAGGTTAGTAGCAGCATGATGAGTGGATTTAGGTACGACGATTCTAAGTGAAATAAGTCACACAGAAAAGGACACTTCTCATAAGGTATCACTGATAGAGGGAATGTAAAAACCGTTACACTTGAACTGAATTACAAAACAGAACAGAGTCACACATGCAGAAAACACACTATGGCTGCTTAACGGGAAAGGTGAGGTGGGGTGATACATAAAACAAGGGTATCAAATTAGCTCAGATACCGTTCCATAAACCCAATATGTAATAGACAAGACCTACTCCTTGCTCAGAGAACTGGACTCAACACGCCCTATTCACCGCACAAGAATATATCTGACTAATAATAATCGTAAAACCTATGTATTGATATCTCTCTGTTAGTGTGTCAAGTGGGTGTAAAGCGGCATAAACACAGCAGTGAAAAGCAGCTAAACCCCATTATAAAAATAAATTACTTTGAAACCACCATGAAACAAAGACAGTGAAAGAGAGAGAAATTCTTACACAATGCGTTCAGGGGCTGTGATGCAACCTGGATTGACCATATCTAGACGCACAGCTGGATGAGACATAAGGGTGGACACTCTTGGGGCTGAGAGGTTTGGTGAGGTTGGGTGAGCAAACGCAGACCCTTTAAAGGAATACTGCGTGGTACCCATCGCATGGGTCCCAAATCTCCAGGTTCAAGGGCATCTTCCTACATCAAAAACATGCATGAGAAACCCAGAAGATGGTACACCGTGTGATGGGGAAAGGTTTCTAAAACGCACCTCATTTCTCAACTCCTTGTGCCCGGGTTCGCCATTCCAGCCGCTTTACTAGCAAGCTCCCTACTTGGAGCATCAGCACCTTTAACCTCCTGTTCCATGTGGGTTGCAATTTGTCCTGAGGATAAACGGGAAGACGTGGAACCAACGAGAGACTAGCTCTTGGTGTTGACACAGGCACAGGTCACTCTATTTTCCCATCAGAAAGAAGAATTAACCACAGGCTCAGCCTGCCCCCCGGAACCAGAACAGGGCCTGAAGCCATTCTGCAATTTTGCGGCCAGCTCCCATAAAAACGAGTTGTAAAATGGAGGTTCAGGGCACTGCAATTCACAAACCTGCAGAGTTATAAATGATAACTGTCGTCCACAAATATATTGAGGGAAGGCAAAGAAGAGGATTTGAAATCAAGGCAGAATTGCACGAAACAGATTTCAGGAGGTAGATACGAATCGCCTTTAAAGCACATGAAAAGCGGCAAAACGTTGACAATGATGCCCTTGGCCAAAAAGGGCGTATGCGTTTTTTCCTGAATATATTCAGGAAAAAACGCATACGCCCTTTTTGGCCAACCAAGCAACCTGGAAAGGCAAATCAGCGCTACAAAGAAGTCTCGCTTCCCATCGGTCAAAAGGGCCATGCTGAAAAAAGTGTCAAAACCAGAAATGCAGGACAGGCCATGGAGAAATGGGAGCCTTGCTACACTGATGGGCGGGATGTAAATTGCCAAGAGCCACTCCGGAGAAGTGTCCGGTGAGTCCTGAAACATCTGAAAAACACAGCTTAGAGAGCATAGGGCACTTCCACTCATGGGGGTATAAATTGGGAAAATTAAAAATCAGCAAGACACAAGCACCCCAAAGTTTAGGGCTGCTCTGTTGACCAGGACCTCCACTTCATTCCACCTTCAATATCCCAGGAAAGAGAAAAATGGATAAAGAAGTTGTGGTCCTTATGTACATTGGAATATCACTCAGCCAGGAAATCAATGTCGTAAGGTTAGTAGCAGCATGATGAGTGGATTTAGGTACGACGATTCTAAGTGAAATAAGTCACACAGAAAAGGACACTTCTCATAAGGTATCACTGATAGAGGGAATGTAAAAACCGTTACACTTGAACTGAATTACAAAACAGAACAGAGTCACACATGCAGAAAACACACTATGGCTGCTTAACGGGAAAGGTGAGGTGGGGTGATACATAAAACAAGGGTATCAAATTAGCTCAGATACCGTTCCATAAACCCAATATGTAATAGACAAGACCTACTCCTTGCTCAGAGAACTGGACTCAACACGCCCTATTCACCGCACAAGAATATATCTGACTAATAATAATCGTAAAACCTATGTATTGATATCTCTCTGTTAGTGTGTCAAGTGGGTGTAAAGCGGCATAAACACAGCAGTGAAAAGCAGCTAAACCCCATTATAAAAATAAATTACTTTGAAACACCCATGAAACAAAGACAGTGAAAGAGAGAGAAATTCTTACACAATGCGTTCAGGGGCTGTGATGCAACCTGGATTGACCATATCTAGACGCACAGCTGGATGAGACATAAGGGTGGACACTCTTGGGGCTGAGAGGTTTGGTGAGGTTGGGTGAGCAAACGCAGACCCTTTAAAGGAATACTGCGTGGTACCCATCGCATGGGTCCCAAATCTCCAGGTTCAAGGGCATCTTCCTACATCGAAAACATGCATGAGAAACCCAGAAGATGGTACACCGTGTGATGGGGAAAGGTTTCTAAAACGCACCTCATTTCTCAACTCCTTGTGCCCGGGTTCGCCATTCCAGCCGCTTTACTAGCAAGCTCCCTACTTGGAGCATCAGCACCTTTAACCTCCTGTTCCATGCGGGTTGCAATTTGTCCTGAGGATAAACGGGAAGACGTGGAACCAACGAGAGACTAGCTCTTGGTGTTGGGACAGGCACAGGTCACTCTATTTTCCCATCAGAAAGAAGAATTAACCACAGGCTCAGCCTGCCCCCCGGAACCAGAACAGGGCCTGAAGCCATTCTGCGATTTTGCGGCCAGCTCCCATAAAAACGAGTTGTAAAATGGAGGTTCAGGGCACTGCAATTCACAAACCTGCAGAGTTATAAATGATAACTGTCGTCCACAAATATATTGAGGGAAGGCAAAGAAGAGGATTTGAAATCAAGGCAGAATTGCACGAAACAGATTTCAGGAGGTAGATACGAATCGCCTTTAAAGCACATGAAAAGCGGCAAAACGTTGACAATGATGCCCTTGGCCAAAAAGGGCGTATGCGTTTTTTCCTGAGTATATTCAGGAAAAAACGCATACGCCCTTTTTGGCCAACCAAGCAACCTGGAAAGGCAAATCAGCGCTACAAAGAAGTCTCGCTTCCCATCGGTCAAAAGGGCCATGCTGAAAAAAGTGTCAAAACCAGAAATGCAGGACAGGCCATGGAGAAATGGGAGCCTTGCTACACTGATGGGCGGGATGTAAATTGCCAAGAGCCACTCCGGAGAAGTGTCCGGTGAGTCCTGAAACATCTGAAAAACACAGCTTAGAGAGCATAGGGCACTTCCACTCATGGGGGTATAAATTGGGAAAATTAAAAATCAGCAAGACACAAGCACCCCAAAGTTTAGGGCTGCTCTGTTGACCAGGACCTCCACTTCATTCCACCTTAAATATCCCAGGAAAGAGAAAAATGGATAAAGAAGTTGTGGTCCTTATGTACAATGGAATACCACTCAGCCATGAAATCAATGTCGTAAGGTTAGTAGCAGCATGATGAGTGGATTTAGGTACGACGATTCTAAGTGAAATAAGTCACACAGAAAAGGACACTTCTCATAAGGTATCACTGATAGAGGGAATGTAAAAACCGTTACACTTGAACTGAATTACAAAACAGAACAGAGTCACACATGCAGAAAACACACTATGGCTGCTTAACGGGAAAGGTGAGGTGGGGTGATACATAAAACAAGGGTATCAAATTAGCTCAGATACCGTTCCATAAACCCAATATGTAATAGACAAGACCTACTCCTGGCTCAGAGAACTGGACTCAACACGCCCTATTCACCGCACAAGAATATATCTGACTAATAATAATCGTAAAACCTATGTATTGATATCTCTCTGTTAGTGTGTCAAGTGGGTGTAAAGCGGCATAAACACAGCAGTGAAAAGCAGCTAAACCCCATTATAAAAATAAATTACTTTGAAACACCCATGAAACAAAGACAGTGAAAGAGAGAGAAATTCTTACACAATGCGTTCAGGGGCTGTGATGCAACCTGGATTGACCATATCTAGACGCACAGCTGGATGAGACATAAGGGTGGACACTCTTGGGGCTGAGAGGTTTGGTGAGGTTGGGTGAGCAAACGCAGACCCTTTAAAGGAATACTGCGTGGTACCCATCGCATGGGTCCCAAATCTCCAGGTTCAAGGGCATCTTCCTACATCAAAAACATGCATGAGAAACCCAGAAGATGGTACACCGTGTGATGGGGAAAGGTTTCTAAAACGCACCTCATTTCTCATCTCCTTGTGCCCGGGTTCGCCATTCCAGCCGCTTTACTAGCAAGCTCCCTACTTGGAGCATCAGCACCTTTAACCTCCTGTTCCATACAGGTTGCAATTTGTCCTGAGGATAAACGGGAAGACGTGGAACCAACGAGAGACTAGCTCTTGGTGTTGGGACAGGCACAGGTCACTCTATTTTCCCATCAGAAAGAAGAATTAACCACAGGCTCAGCCTGACCCCCGGAACCAGAACAGGGCCTGAAGCCATTCTGCGATTTTGCGGCCAGGTCCCATAAAAACGAGTTGTAAAATGGAGGTTCAGGGCACTGCAATTCACAAACCTGCAGAGTTATAAATGATAACTGTCGTCCACAAATATATTGAGGGAAGGCAAAGAAGAGGATTTGAAATCAAGGCAGAATTGCAGGAAACAGATTTCAGGAGGTAGATTCGAATCGCCTTTAAAGCACATGAAAAGGGGCAAAACGTTGACAATGATGCCCTTGGCCAAAAAGGGCGTATGCGTTTTTTCCTGAATATATTCAGGAAAAAACGCATACGCCCTTTTTGGCCAACCAAGCAACCTGGAAAGGCAAATCAGCGCTACAAAGAAGTCTCGCTTCCCATCGGTCAAAAGGGCCATGCTGAAAAAAGTGTCAAAACCAGAAATGCAGGACAGGCCATGGAGAAATGGGAGCCTTGCTACACTGATGGGCGGGATGTAAATTGCCAAGAGCCACTCTGGAGAAGTGTCCGGTGAGTCCTGAAACATCTGAAAAACACAGCTTAGAGAGCATAGGGCACTTCCACTCATGGGGGTATAAATTGGGAAAATTAAAAATCAGCAAGACACAAGCACCCCAAAGTTTAGGGCTGCTCTGTTGACCAGGACCTCCACTTCATTCCACCTTAAATATCCCAGGAAAGAGAAAAATGGATAAAGAAGTTGTGGTTCTTATGTACAATGGAATATCACTCAGCCAGGAAATCAATGTCGTAAGGTTAGTAGCAGCATGATGAGTGGATTTAGGTACGACGATTCTAAGTGAAATAAGTCACACAGAAAAGGACACTTCTCATAAGGTATCACTGATAGAGGGAATGTAAAAACCGTTACACTTGAACTGAATTACAAAACAGAACAGAGTCACACATGCAGAAAACACACTATGGCTGCTTAACGGGAAAGGTGAGGTGGGGTGATACATAAAACAAGGGTATCAAATTAGCTCAGATACCGTTCCATAAACCCAATATGTAATAGACAAGACCTACTCCTTGCTCAGAGAACTGGACTCAACACGCCCTATTCACCGCACAAGAATATATCTGACTAATAATAATCGTAAAACCTATGTATTGATATCTCTCTGTTAGTGTGTCAAGTGGGTGTAAAGCGGCATAAACACAGCAGTGAAAAGCAGCTAAACCCCATTATAAAAATAAATTACTTTGAAACAACCATGAAACAAAGACAGTGAAAGAGAGAGAAATTCTTACACAATGCGTTCAGGGGCTGTGATGCAACCTGGATTGACCATATCTAGACGCACAGCTGGATGAGACATAAGGGTGGACACTCTTGGGGCTGAGAGGTTTGGTGAGGTTGGGTGAGCAAACGCAGACCCTTTAAAGGAATACTGCGTGGTACCCATCGCATGGGTCCCAAATCTCCAGGTTCAAGGGCATCTTCCTACATCAAAAACATGCATGAGAAACCCAGAAGATGGTACACCGTGTGATGGGGAAAGGTTTCTAAAACGCACCTCATTTCTCATCTCCTTGTGCCCGGGTTCGCCATTCCAGCCGCTTTACTAGCAAGCTCCCTACTTGGAGCATCAGCACCTTTAACCTCCTGTTCCATACAGGTTGCAATTTGTCCTGAGGATAAACGGGAAGACGTGGAACCAACGAGAGACTAGCTCTTGGTGTTGGGATAGGCACAGGTCACTCTATTTTCCCATCAGAAAGAAGAATTAACCACAGGCTCAGCCTGCCCCCCGGAACCAGAACAGGGCCTGAAGCCATTCTGCGATTTTGCGGCCAGCTCCCATAAAAACGAGTTGTAAAATGGAGGTTCAGGGCACTGCAATTCACAAACCTGCAGAGTTATAAATGATAACTCTCGTCCACAAATATATTGAGGGAAGGCAAAGAAGAGGATTTGAAATCAAGGCAGAATTGCAGGAAACAGATTTCAGGAGGTAGATACGAATCGCCTTTAAAGCACATGAAAAGCGGCAAAACGTTGACAATGATGCCCTTGGCCAAAAAGGGCGTATGCGTTTTTTCCTGAATATATTCAGGAAAAAACGCATACGCCCTTTTTGGCCAACCAAGCCACCTGGAAAGGCAAATCAGCGCTACAAAGAAGTCTCGCTTCCCATCGGTCAAAAGGGCCATGCTGAAAAAAGTGTCAAAACCAGAAATGCAGGACAGGCCATGGAGAAATGGGAGCCTTGCTACACTGATGGGCGGGATGTAAATTGCCAAGAGCCACTCTGGAGAAGTGTCCGGTGAGTCCTGAAACATCTGAAAAACACAGCTTAGAGAGCATAGGGCACTTCCACTCATGGGGGTATAAATTGGGAAAATTAAAAATCAGCAAGACACAAGCACCCCAAAGTTTAGGGCTGCTCTGTTGACCAGGACCTCCACTTCATTCCACCTTAAATATCCCAGGAAAGAGAAAAATGGATAAAGAAGTTGTGGTCCTTATGTACAATGGAATATCACTCAGCCAGGAAATCAATGTCGTAAGGTTAGTAGCAGCATGATGAGTGGATTTAGGTACGACGATTCTAAGTGAAATAAGTCACACAGAAAAGGACACTTCTCATAAAGTATCACTGATAGAGGGAATGTAAAAACCGTTACACTTGAACTGAATTACAAAACAGAACAGAGTCACACATGCAGAAAACACACTATGGCTGCTTAACGGGAAAGGTGAGGTGGGGTGATACATAAAACAAGGGTATCAAATTAGCTCAGATACCGTTCCATAAACCCAATATGTAATAGACAAGACCTACTCCTTGCTCAGAGAACTGGACTCAACACGCCCTATTCACCGCACAAGAATATATCTGACTAATAATAATCGTAAAACCTATGTATTGATATCTCTCTGTTAGTGTGTCAAGTGGGTGTAAAGCGGCATAAACACAGCAGTGAAAAGCAGCTAAACCCCATTATAAAAATAAATTACTTTGAAACACCCATGAAACAAAGACAGTGAAAGAGAGAGAAATTCTTACACAATGCGTTCAGGGGCTGTGATGCAACCTGGATTGACCATATCTAGACGCACAGCTGGATGAGACATAAGGGTGGACACTCTTGGGGCTGAGAGGTTTGGTGAGGTTGGGTGAGCAAACGCAGACCCTTTAAAGGAATACTGCGTGGTACCCATCGCATGGGTCCCAAATCTCCAGGTTCAAGGGCATCTTCCTACATCAAAAACATGCATGAGAAACCCAGAAGATGGTACACCGTGTGATGGGGAAAGGTTTCTAAAACGCACCTCATTTCTCATCTCCTTGTGCCCGGGTTCGCCATTCCAGCCGCTTTACTAGCAAGCTCCCTACTTGGAGCATCAGCACCTTTAACCTCCTGTTCCATACAGGTTGCAATTTGTCCTGAGGATAAACGGGAAGACGTGGAACCAACGAGAGACTAGCTCTTGGTGTTGGGACAGGCACAGGTCACTCTATTTTCCCATCAGAAAGAAGAATTAACCACAGGCTCAGCCTGCCCCCCGGAACCAGAACAGGGCCTGAAGCCATTCTGCGATTTTGTGGCCAGCTCCCATAAAAACGAGTTGTAAAATGGAGGTTCAGGGCACTGCAATTCACAAACCTGCAGAGTTATAAATGATAACTCTCGTCCACAAATATATTGAGGGAAGGCAAAGAAGAGGATTTGAAATCAAGGCAGAATTGCAGGAAACAGATTTCAGGAGGTAGATACGAATCGCCTTTAAAGCACATGAAAAGCGGCAAAACGTTGACAATGATGCCCTTGGCCAAAAAGGGCGTATGCGTTTTTTCCTGAATATATTCAGGAAAAAACGCATACGCCCTTTTTGGCCAACCAAGCCACCTGGAAAGGCAAATCAGCGCTACAAAGAAGTCTCGCTTCCCATCGGTCAAAAGGGCCATGCTGAAAAAAGTGTCAAAACCAGAAATGCAGGACAGGCCATGGAGAAATGGGAGCCTTGCTACACTGATGGGCGGGATGTAAATTGCCAAGAGCCACTCTGGAGAAGTGTCCGGTGAGTCCTGAAACATCTGAAAAACACAGCTTAGAGAGCATAGGGCACTTCCACTCATGGGGGTATAAATTGGGAAAATTAAAAATCAGCAAGACACAAGCACCCCAAAGTTTAGGGCTGCTCTGTTGACCAGGACCTCCACTTCATTCCACCTTAAATATCCCAGGAAAGAGAAAAATGGATAAAGAAGTTGTGGTCCTTATGTACAATGGAATATCACTCAGCCAGGAAATCAATGTCGTAAGGTTAGTAGCAGCATGATGAGTGGATTTAGGTACGACGATTCTAAGTGAAATAAGTCACACAGAAAAGGACACTTCTCATAAGGTATCACTGATAGAGGGAATGTAAAAACCGTTACACTTGAACTGAATTACAAAACAGAACAGAGTCACACATGCAGAAAACACACTATGGCTGCTTAACGGGAAAGGTGAGGTGGGGTGATACATAAAACAAGGGTATCAAATTAGCTCAGATACCGTTCCATAAACCCAATATGTAATAGACAAGACCTACTCCTTGCTCAGAGAACTGGACTCAACACGCCCTATTCACCGCACAAGAATATATCTGACTAATAATAATCGTAAAACCTATGTATTGATATCTCTCTGTTAGTGTGTCAAGTGGGTGTAAAGCGGCATAAACACAGCAGTGAAAAGCAGCTAAACCCCATTATAAAAATAAATTACTTTGAAACACCCATGAAACAAAGACAGTGAAAGAGAGAGAAATTCTTACACAATGCGTTCAGGGGCTGTGATGCAACCTGGATTGACCATATCTAGACGCACAGCTGGATGAGACATAAGGGTGGACACTCTTGGGGCTGAGAGGTTTGGTGAGGTTGGGTGAGCAAACGCAGACCCTTTAAAGGAATACTGCGTGGTACCCATCGCATGGGTCCCAAATCTCCAGGTTCAAGGGCATCTTCCTACATCAAAAACATGCATGAGAAACCCAGAAGATGGTACACCGTGTGATGGGGAAAGGTTTCTAAAACGCACCTCATTTCTCATCTCCTTGTGCCCGGGTTCGCCATTCCAGCCGCTTTACTAGCAAGCTCCCTACTTGGAGCATCAGCACCTTTAACCTCCTGTTCCATACAGGTTGCAATTTGTCCTGAGGATAAACGGGAAAACGTGGAACCAACGAGAGACTAGCTCTTGGTGTTGGGACAGGCACAGGTCACTCTATTTTCCCATCAGAAAGAAGAATTAACCACAGGCTCAGCCTGCCCCCCGGAACCAGAACAGGGCCTGAAGCCATTCTGCGATTTTGCGGCCAGCTCCCATAAAAACGAGTTGTAAAATGGAGGTTCAGGGCACTGCAATTCACAAACCTGCAGAGTTATAAATGATAACTCTCGTCCACAAATATATTGAGGGAAGGCAAAGAAGAGGATTTGAAATCAAGGCAGAATTGCAGGAAACAGATTTCAGGAGGTAGATACGAATCGCCTTTAAAGCACATGAAAAGCGGCAAAACGTTGACAATGATGCCCTTGGCCAAAAAGGGCGTATGCGTTTTTTCCTGAATATATTCAGGAAAAAACGCATACGCCCTTTTTGGCCAACCAAGCCACCTGGAAAGGCAAATCAGCGCTACAAAGAAGTCTCGCTTCCCATCGGTCAAAAGGGCCATGCTGAAAAAAGTGTCAAAACCAGAAATGCAGGACAGGCCATGGAGAAATGGGAGCCTTGCTACACTGATGGGCGGGATGTAAATTGCCAAGAGCCACTCTGGAGAAGTGTCCGGTGAGTCCTGAAACATCTGAAAAACACAGCTTAGAGAGCATAGGGCACTTCCACTCATGGGGGTATAAATTGGGAAAATTAAAAATCAGCAAGACACAAGCACCCCAAAGTTTAGGGCTGCTCTGTTGACCAGGACCTCCACTTCATTCCACCTTAAATATCCCAGGAAAGAGAAAAATGGATAAAGAAGTTGTGGTCCTTATGTACAATGGAATATCACTCAGCCAGGAAATCAATGTTGTAAGGTTAGTAGCAGCATGATGAGTGGATTTAGGTACGACGATTCTAAGTGAAATAAGTCACACAGAAAAGGACACTTCTCATAAGGTATCACTGATAGAGGGAATGTAAAAACCGTTACACTTGAACTGAATTACAAAACAGAACAGAGTCACACATGCAGAAAACACACTATGGCTGCTTAACGGGAAAGGTGAGGTGGGGTGATACATAAAACAAGGGTATCAAATTAGCTCAGATACCGTTCCATAAACCCAATATGTAATAGACAAGACCTACTCCTTGCTCAGAGAACTGGACTCAACACGCCCTATTCACCGCACAAGAATATATCTGACTAATAATAATCGTAAAACCTATGTATTGATATCTCTCTGTTAGTGTGTCAAGTGGGTGTAAAGCGGCATAAACACAGCAGTGAAAAGCAGCTAAACCCCATTATAAAAATAAATTACTTTGAAACACCCATGAAACAAAGACAGTGAAAGAGAGAGAAATTCTTACACAATGCGTTCAGGGGCTGTGATGCAACCTGGATTGACCATATCTAGACGCACAGCTGGATGAGACATAAGGGTGGACACTCTTGGGGCTGAGAGGTTTGTTGAGGTTGGGTGAGCAAACGCAGACCCTTTAAAGGAATACTGCGTGGTACCCATCGCATGGGTCCCAAATCTCCAGGTTCAAGGGCATCTTCCTACATCAAAAACATGCATGAGAAACCCAGAAGATGGTACACCGTGTGATGGGGAAAGGTTTCTAAAACGCACCTCATTTCTCATCTCCTTGTGCCCGGGTTCGCCATTCCAGCCGCTTTACTAGCAAGCTCCCTACTTGGAGCATCAGCACCTTTAACCTCCTGTTCCATACAGGTTGCAATTTGTCCTGAGGATAAACGGGAAGACGTGGAACCAACGAGAGACTAGCTCTTGGTGTTGGGACAGGCACAGGTCACTCTATTTTCCCATCAGAAAGAAGAATTAACCACAGGCTCAGCCTGCCCCCCGGAACCAGAACAGGGCCTGAAGCCATTCTGCGATTTTGCCGCCAGCTCCCATAAAAACGAGTTGTAAAATGGAGGTTCAGGGCACTGCAATTCACAAACCTGCAGAGTTATAAATGATAACTCTCGTCCACAAATATATTGAGGGAAGGCAAAGAAGAGGATTTGAAATCAAGGCAGAATTGCAGGAAACAGATTTCAGGAGGTAGATACCAATCGCCTTTAAAGCACATGAAAAGCGGCAAAACGTTGACAATGATGCCCTTGGCCAAAAAGGGCGTATGCGTTTTTTCCTGAATATATTCAGGAAAAAACGCATACGCCCTTTTTGGCCAACCAAGCCACCTGGAAAGGCAAATCAGCGCTACAAAGAAGTCTCGCTTCCCATCGGTCAAAAGGGCCATGCTGAAAAAAGTGTCAAAACCAGAAATGCAGGACAGGCCATGGAGAAATGGGAGCCTTGCTACACTGATGGGCGGGATGTAAATTGCCAAGAGCCACTCTGGAGAAGTGTCCGGTGAGTCCTGAAACATCTGAAAAACACAGCTTAGAGAGCATAGGGCACTTCCACTCATGGGGGTATAAATTGGGAAAATTAAAAATCAGCAAGACACAAGCACCCCAAAGTTTAGGGCTGTTCTGTTGACCAGGACCTCCACTTCATTCCACCTTAAATATCCCAGGAAAGAGAAAAATGGATAAAGAAGTTGTGGTCCTTATGTACATTGGAATATCACTCAGCCAGGAAATCAATGTCGTAAGGTTAGTAGCAGCATGATGAGTGGATTTAGGTACGACGATTCTAAGTGAAATAAGTCACACAGAAAAGGACACTTCTCATAAGGTATCACTGATAGAGGGAATGTAAAAACCGTTACACTTGAACTGAATTACAAAACAGAACAGAGTCACACATGCAGAAAACACACTATGGCTGCTTAACGGGAAAGGTGAGGTGGGGTGATACATAAAACAAGGGTATCAAATTAGCTCAGATACCGTTCCATAAACCCAATATGTAATAGACAAGACCTACTCCTTGCTCAGAGAACTGGACTCAGCACGCCCTATTCACCGCACAAGAATATATCTGACTAATAATAATCGTAAAACCTATGTATTGATATCTCTCTGTTAGTGTGTCAAGTGGGTGTAAAGCGGCATAAACACAGCAGTGAAAAGCAGCTAAACCCCATTATAAAAATAAATTACTTTGAAACACCCATGAAACAAAGACAGTGAAAGAGAGAGAAATTCTTACACAATGCGTTCAGGGGCTGTGATGCAACCTGGATTGACCATATCTAGACGCACAGCTGGATGAGACATAAGGGTGGACACTCTTGGGGCTGAGAGGTTTGGTGAGGTTGGGTGAGCAAACGCAGACCCTTTAAAGGAATACTGCGTGGTACCCATCGCATGGGTCCTAAATCTCCAGGTTCAAGGGCATCTTCCTACATCAAAAACATGCATGAGAAACCCAGAAGATGGTACACCGTGTGATGGGGAAAGGTTTCTAAAACGCACCTCATTTCTCATCTCCTTGTGCCCGGGTTCGCCATTCCAGCCGCTTTACTAGCAAGCTCCCTACTTGGAGCATCAGCACCTTTAACCTCCTGTTCCATACAGGTTGCAATTTGTCCTGAGGATAAACGGGAAGACGTGGAACCAACGAGAGACTAGCTCTTGGTGTTGGGACAGGCACAGGTCACTCTATTTTCCCATCAGAAAGAAGAATTAACCACAGGCTCAGCCTGCCCCCCGGAACCAGAACAGGGCCTGAAGCCATTCTGCGATTTTGCGGCCAGCTCCCATAAAAACGAGTTGTAAAATGGAGGTTCAGGGCACTGCAATTCACAAACCTGCAGAGTTATAAATGATAACTCTCGTCCACAAATATATTGAGGGAAGGCAAAGAAGAGGATTTGAAATCAAGGCAGAATTGCAGGAAACAGATTTCAGGAGGTAGATACGAATCGCCTTTAAAGCACATGAAAAGCGGCAAAACGTTGACAATGATGCCCTTGGCCAAAAAGGGCGTATGCGTTTTTTCCTGAATATATTCAGGAAAAAAGGCATACGCCCTTTTTGGCCAACCAAGCCACCTGGAAAGGCAAATCAGCGCTACAAAGAAGTCTCGCTTCCCATCGGTCAAAAGGGCCATGCTGAAAAAAGTGTCAAAACCAGAAATGCAGGACAGGCCATGGAGAAATGGGAGCCTTGCTACACTGATGGGCGGGATGTAAATTGCCAAGAGCCACTCTGGAGAAGTGTCCGGTGAGTCCTGAAACATCTGAAAAACACAGCTTAGAGAGCATAGGGCACTTCCAATCATGGGGGTATAAATTGGGAAAATTAAAAATCAGCAAGACACAAGCACCCCAAAGTTTAGGGCTGCTCTGTTGACCAGGACCTCCACTTCATTCCACCTTAAATATCCCAGGAAAGAGAAAAATGGATAAAGAAGTTGTGGTCCTTATGTACAATGGAATATCACTCAGCCATGAAATCAATGTCGTAAGGTAAGTAGCAGCATGATGAGTGGATTTAGGTACGACGATTCTAAGTGAAATAAGTCACACAGAAAAGGACACTTCTCATAAGGTATCACTGATAGAGGGAATGTAAAAACCGTTACACTTGAACTGAATTACAAAACAGAACAGAGTCACACATGCAGAAAACACACTATGGCTGCTTAACGGGAAAGGTGAGGTGGGGTGATACATAAAACAAGGGTATCAAATTAGCTCAGATACCGTTCCATAAACCCAATATGTAATAGACAAGACCTACTCCTTGCTCAGAGAACTGGACTCAACACGCCCTATTCACCGCACAAGAATATATCTGACTAATAATAATCGTAAAACCTATGTATTGATATCTCTCTGTTAGTGTGTCAAGTGGGTGTAAAGCGGCATAAACACAGCAGTGAAAAGCAGCTAAACCCCATTATAAAAATAAATTACTTTGAAACACCCATGAAACAAAGACAGTGAAAGAGAGAGAAATTCTTACACAATGCGTTCAGGGGCTGTGATGCAACCTGGATTGACCATATCTAGACGCACAGCTGGATGAGACATAAGGGTGGACACTCTTGGGGCTGAGAGGTTTGTTGAGGTTGGGTGAGCAAACGCAGACCCTTTAAAGGAATACTGCGTGGTACCCATCGCATGGGTCCCAAATCTCCAGGTTCAAGGGCATCTTCCTACATCAAAAACATGCATGAGAAACCCAGAAGATGGTACACCGTGTGATGGGGAAAGGTTTCTAAAACGCACCTCATTTCTCATCTCCTTGTGCCCGGGTTCGCCATTCCAGCCGCTTTACTAGCAAGCTCCCTACTTGGAGCATCAGCACCTTTAACCTCCTGTTCCATACAGGTTGCAATTTGTCCTGAGGATAAACGGGAAGACGTGGAACCAACGAGAGACTAGCTCTTGGTGTTGGGACAGGCACAGGTCACTCTATTTTCCCATCAGAAAGAAGAATTAACCACAGGCTCAGCCTGCCCCCCGGAACCAGAACAGGGCCTGAAGCCATTCTGCGATTTTGCGGCCAGCTCCCATAAAAACGAGTTGTAAAATGGAGGTTCAGGGCACTGCAATTCACAAACCTGCAGAGTTATAAATGATAACTCTCGTCCACAAATATATTGAGGGAAGGCAAAGAAGAGGATTTGAAATCAAGGCAGAATTGCAGGAAACAGATTTCAGGAGGTAGATACGAATCGCCTTTAAAGCACATGAAAAGCGGCAAAACGTTGACAATGATGCCCTTGGCCAAAAAGGGCGTATGCGTTTTTTCCTGAATATATTCAGGAAAAAACGCATACGCCCTTTTTGGCCAACCAAGCCACCTGGAAAGGCAAATCAGCGCTACAAAGAAGTCTCGCTTCCCATCGGTCAAAAGGGCCATGCTGAAAAAAGTGTCAAAACCAGAAATGCAGGACAGGCCATGGAGAAATGGGAGCCTTGCTACACTGATGGGCGGGATGTAAATTGCCAAGAGCCACTCTGGAGAAGTGTCCGGTGAGTCCTGAAACATCTGAAAAACACAGCTTAGAGAGCATAGGGCACTTCCACTCATGGGGGTATAAATTGGGAAAATTAAAAATCAGCAAGACACAAGCACCCCAAAGTTTAGGGCTGCTCTGTTGACCAGGACCTCCACTTCATTCCACCTTAAATATCCCAGGAAAGAGAAAAATGGATAAAGAAGTTGTGGTCCTTATGTACAATGGAATATCACTCAGCCATGAAATCAATGTCGTAAGGTAAGTAGCAGCATGATGAGTGGATTTAGGTACGACGATTCTAAGTGAAATAAGTCACACAGAAAAGGACACTTCTCATAAGGTATCACTGATAGAGGGAATGTAAAAACCGTTACACTTGAACTGAATTACAAAACAGAACAGAGTCACACATGCAGAAAACACACTATGGCTGCTTAACGGGAAAGGTGAGGTGGGGTGATACATAAAACAAGGGTATCAAATTAGCTCAGATACCGTTCCATAAACCCAATATGTAATAGACAAGACCTACTCCTTGCTCAGAGAACTGGACTCAACACGCCCTATTCACCGCACAAGAATATATCTGACTAATAATAATCGTAAAACCTATGTATTGATATCTCTCTGTTAGTGTGTCAAGTGGGTGTAAAGCGGCATAAACACAGCAGTGAAAAGCAGCTAAACCCCATTATAAAAATAAATTACTTTGAAACACCCATGAAACAAAGACAGTGAAAGAGAGAGAATTTCTTACACAATGCGTTCAGGGGCTGTGATGCAACCTGGATTGACCATATCTAGACGCACAGCTGGATGAGACATAAGGGTGGACACTCTTGGGGCTGAGAGGTTTGGTGAGGTTGGGTGAGCAAACGCAGACCCTTTAAAGGAATACTGCGTGGTACCCATCGCATGGGTCCCAAATCTCCAGGTTCAAGGGCATCTTCCTACATCAAAAACATGCATGAGAAACCCAGAAGATGGTACACCGTGTGATGGGGAAAGGTTTCTAAAACGCACCTCATTTCTCAACTCCTTGTGCCCGGGTTCGCCATTACAGCCGCTTTACTAGCAAGCTCCCTACTTGGAGCATCAGCACCTTTAACCTCCTGTTCCATGCGGGTTGCAATTTGTCCTGAGGATAAACGGGAAGACGTGGAACCAACGAGAGACTAGCTCTTGGTGTTGGGACAGGCACAGGTCACTCTATTTTCCCATCAGAAAGAAGAATTAACCACAGGCTCAGCCTGCCCCCCGGAACCAGAACAGGGCCTGAAGCCATTCTGCGATTTTGCGGCCAGCTCCCATAAAAACGAGTTGTAAAATGGAGGTTCAGGGCACTGCAATTCACAAACCTGCAGAGTTATAAATGATAACTCTCGTCCACAAATATATTGAGGGAAGGCAAAGAAGAGGATTTGAAATCAAGGCAGAATTGCAGGAAACAGATTTCAGGAGGTAGATACGAATCGCCTTTAAAGCACATGAAAAGCGGCAAAACGTTGACAATGATGCCCTTGGCCAAAAAGGGCGTATGCGTTTTTTCCTGAATATATTCAGGAAAAAAGGCATACGCCCTTTTTGGCCAACCAAGCCACCTGGAAAGGCAAATCAGCGCTACAAAGAAGTCTCGCTTCCCATCGGTCAAAAGGGCCATGCTGAAAAAAGTGTCAAAACCAGAAATGCAGGACAGGCCATGGAGAAATGGGAGCCTTGCTACACTGATGGGCGGGATGTAAATTGCCAAGAGCCACTCTGGAGAAGTGTCCGGTGAGTCCTGAAACATCTGAAAAACACAGCTTAGAGAGCATAGGGCACTTCCAATCATGGGGGTATAAATTGGGAAAATTAAAAATCAGCAAGACACAAGCACCCCAAAGTTTAGGGCTGCTCTGTTGACCAGGACCTCCACTTCATTCCACCTTAAATATCCCAGGAAAGAGAAAAATGGATAAAGAAGTTGTGGTCCTTATGTACAATGGAATATCACTCAGCCATGAAATCAATGTCGTAAGGTAAGTAGCAGCATGATGAGTGGATTTAGGTACGACGATTCTAAGTGAAATAAGTCACACAGAAAAGGACACTTCTCATAAGGTATCACTGATAGAGGGAATGTAAAAACCGTTACACTTGAACTGAATTACAAAACAGAACAGAGTCACACATGCAGAAAACACACTATGGCTGCTTAACGGGAAAGGTGAGGTGGGGTGATACATAAAACAAGGGTATCAAATTAGCTCAGATACCGTTCCATAAACCCAATATGTAATAGACAAGACCTACTCCTTGCTCAGAGAACTGGACTCAACACGCCCTATTCACCGCACAAGAATATATCTGACTAATAATAATCGTAAAACCTATGTATTGATATCTCTCTGTTAGTGTGTCAAGTGGGTGTAAAGCGGCATAAACACAGCAGTGAAAAGCAGCTAAACCCCATTATAAAAATAAATTACTTTGAAACACCCATGAAACAAAGACAGTGAAAGAGAGAGAATTTCTTACACAATGCGTTCAGGGGCTGTGATGCAACCTGGATTGACCATATCTAGACGCACAGCTGGATGAGACATAAGGGTGGACACTCTTGGGGCTGAGAGGTTTGGTGAGGTTGGGTGAGCAAACGCAGACCCTTTAAAGGAATACTGCGTGGTACCCATCGCATGGGTCCCAAATCTCCAGGTTCAAGGGCATCTTCCTACATCAAAAACATGCATGAGAAACCCAGAAGATGGTACACCGTGTGATGGGGAAAGGTTTCTAAAACGCACCTCATTTCTCAACTCCTTGTGCCCGGGTTCGCCATTACAGCCGCTTTACTAGCAAGCTCCCTACTTGGAGCATCAGCACCTTTAACCTCCTGTTCCATGCGGGTTGCAATTTGTCCTGAGGATAAACGGGAAGACGTGGAACCAACGAGAGACTAGCTCTTGGTGTTGGGACAGGCACAGGTCACTCTATTTTCCCATCAGAAAGAAGAATTAACCACAGGCTCAGCCTGCCCCCCGGAACCAGAACAGGGCCTGAAGCCATTCTGCGATTTTGCGGCCAGCTCCCATAAAAACGAGTTGTAAAATGGAGGTTCAGGGCACTGCAATTCACAAACCTGCAGAGTTATAAATGATAACTCTCGTCCACAAATATATTGAGGGAAGGCAAAGAAGAGGATTTGAAATCAAGGCAGAATTGCAGGAAACAGATTTCAGGAGGTAGATACGAATCGCCTTTAAAGCACATGAAAAGCGGCAAAACGTTGACAATGATGCCCTTGGCCAAAAAGGGCGTATGCGTTTTTTCCTGAATATATTCAGGAAAAAAGGCATACGCCCTTTTTGGCCAACCAAGCCACCTGGAAAGGCAAATCAGCGCTACAAAGAAGTCTCGCTTCCCATCGGTCAAAAGGGCCATGCTGAAAAAAGTGTCAAAACCAGAAATGCAGGACAGGCCATGGAGAAATGGGAGCCTTGCTACACTGATGGGCGGGATGTAAATTGCCAAGAGCCACTCTGGAGAAGTGTCCGGTGAGTCCTGAAACATCTGAAAAACACAGCTTAGAGAGCATAGGGCACTTCCACTCATGGGGGTATAAATTGGGAAAATTAAAAATCAGCAAGACACAAGCACCCCAAAGTTTAGGGCTGCTCTGTTGACCAGGACCTCCACTTCATTCCACCTTAAATATCCCAGGAAAGAGAAAAATGGATAAAGAAGTTGTGGTCCTTATGTACAATGGAATATCACTCAGCCAGGAAATCAATGTCGTAAGGTTAGTAGCAGCATGATGAGTGGATTTAGGTACGACGATTCTAAGTGAAATAAGTCACACAGAAAAGGACACTTCTCATAAAGTATCACTGATAGAGGGAATGTAAAAACCGTTACACTTGAACTGAATTACAAAACAGAACAGAGTCACACATGCAGAAAACACACTATGGCTGCTTAACGGGAAAGGTGAGGTGGGGTGATACATAAAACAAGGGTATCAAATTAGCTCAGATACCGTTCCATAAACCCAATATGTAATAGACAAGACCTACTCCTTGCTCAGAGAACTGGACTCAACACGCCCTATTCACCGCACAAGAATATATCTGACTAATAATAATCGTAAAACCTATGTATTGATATCTCTCTGTTAGTGTGTCAAGTGGGTGTAAAGCGGCATAAACACAGCAGTGAAAAGCAGCTAAACCCCATTATAAAAATAAATTACTTTGAAACACCCATGAAACAAAGACAGTGAAAGAGAGAGAAATTCTTACACAATGCGTTCAGGGGCTGTGATGCAACCTGGATTGACCATATCTAGACGCACAGCTGGATGAGACATAAGGGTGGACACTCTTGGGGCTGAGAGGTTTGGTGAGGTTGGGTGAGCAAACGCAGACCCTTTAAAGGAATACTGCGTGGTACCCATCGCATGGGTCCCAAATCTCCAGGTTCAAGGGCATCTTCCTACATCAAAAACATGCATGAGAAACCCAGAAGATGGTACACCGTGTGATGGGGAAAGGTTTCTAAAACGCACCTCATTTCTCATCTCCTTGTGCCCGGGTTCGCCATTCCAGCCGCTTTACTAGCAAGCTCCCTACTTGGAGCATCAGCACCTTTAACCTCCTGTTCCATACAGGTTGCAATTTGTCCTGAGGATAAACGGGAAGACGTGGAACCAACGAGAGACTAGCTCTTGGTGTTGGGACAGGCACAGGTCACTCTATTTTCCCATCAGAAAGAAGAATTAACCACAGGCTCAGCCTGCCCCCCGGAACCAGAACAGGGCCTGAAGCCATTCTGCGATTTTGTGGCCAGCTCCCATAAAAACGAGTTGTAAAATGGAGGTTCAGGGCACTGCAATTCACAAACCTGCAGAGTTATAAATGATAACTCTCGTCCACAAATATATTGAGGGAAGGCAAAGAAGAGGATTTGAAATCAAGGCAGAATTGCAGGAAACAGATTTCAGGAGGTAGATACGAATCGCCTTTAAAGCACATGAAAAGCGGCAAAACGTTGACAATGATGCCCTTGGCCAAAAAGGGCGTATGCGTTTTTTCCTGAATATATTCAGGAAAAAACGCATACGCCCTTTTTGGCCAACCAAGCCACCTGGAAAGGCAAATCAGCGCTACAAAGAAGTCTCGCTTCCCATCGGTCAAAAGGGCCATGCTGAAAAAAGTGTCAAAACCAGAAATGCAGGACAGGCCATGGAGAAATGGGAGCCTTGCTACACTGATGGGCGGGATGTAAATTGCCAAGAGCCACTCTGGAGAAGTGTCCGGTGAGTCCTGAAACATCTGAAAAACACAGCTTAGAGAGCATAGGGCACTTCCAATCATGGGGGTATAAATTGGGAAAATTAAAAATCAGCAAGACACAAGCACCCCAAAGTTTAGGGCTGCTCTGTTGACCAGGACCTCCACTTCATTCCACCTTAAATATCCCAGGAAAGAGAAAAATGGATAAAGAAGTTGTGGTCCTTATGTACAATGGAATATCACTCAGCCAGGAAATCAATGTCGTAAGGTTAGTAGCAGCATGATGAGTGGATTTAGGTACGACGATTCTAAGTGAAATAAGTCACACAGAAAAGGACACTTCTCATAAGGTATCACTGATAGAGGGAATGTAAAAACCGTTACACTTGAACTGAATTACAAAACAGAACAGAGTCACACATGCAGAAAACACACTATGGCTGCTTAACGGGAAAGGTGAGGTGGGGTGATACATAAAACAAGGGTATCAAATTAGCTCAGATACCGTTCCATAAACCCAATATGTAATAGACAAGACCTACTCCTTGCTCAGAGAACTGGACTCAACACGCCCTATTCACCGCACAAGAATATATCTGACTAATAATAATCGTAAAACCTATGTATTGATATCTCTCTGTTAGTGTGTCAAGTGGGTGTAAAGCGGCATAAACACAGCAGTGAAAAGCAGCTAAACCCCATTATAAAAATAAATTACTTTGAAACACCCATGAAACAAAGACAGTGAAAGAGAGAGAAATTCTTACACAATGCGTTCAGGGGCTGTGATGCAACCTGGATTGACCATATCTAGACGCACAGCTGGATGAGACATAAGGGTGGACACTCTTGGGGCTGAGAGGTTTGGTGAGGTTGGGTGAGCAAACGCAGACCCTTTAAAGGAATACTGCGTGGTACCCATCGCATGGGTCCCAAATCTCCAGGTTCAAGGGCATCTTCCTACATCAAAAACATGCATGAGAAACCCAGAAGATGGTACACCGTGTGATGGGGAAAGGTTTCTAAAACGCACCTCATTTCTCATCTCCTTGTGCCCGGGTTCGCCATTCCAGCCGCTTTACTAGCAAGCTCCCTACTTGGAGCATCAGCACCTTTAACCTCCTGTTCCATACAGGTTGCAATTTGTCCTGAGGATAAACGGGAAAACGTGGAACCAACGAGAGACTAGCTCTTGGTGTTGGGACAGGCACAGGTCACTCTATTTTCCCATCAGAAAGAAGAATTAACCACAGGCTCAGCCTGCCCCCCGGAACCAGAACAGGGCCTGAAGCCATTCTGCGATTTTGCGGCCAGCTCCCATAAAAACGAGTTGTAAAATGGAGGTTCAGGGCACTGCAATTCACAAACCTGCAGAGTTATAAATGATAACTCTCGTCCACAAATATATTGAGGGAAGGCAAAGAAGAGGATTTGAAATCAAGGCAGAATTGCAGGAAACAGATTTCAGGAGGTAGATACGAATCGCCTTTAAAGCACATGAAAAGCGGCAAAACGTTGACAATGATGCCCTTGGCCAAAAAGGGCGTATGCGTTTTTTCCTGAATATATTCAGGAAAAAACGCATACGCCCTTTTTGGCCAACCAAGCCACCTGGAAAGGCAAATCAGCGCTACAAAGAAGTCTCGCTTCCCATCGGTCAAAAGGGCCATGCTGAAAAAAGTGTCAAAACCAGAAATGCAGGACAGGCCATGGAGAAATGGGAGCCTTGCTACACTGATGGGCGGGATGTAAATTGCCAAGAGCCACTCTGGAGAAGTGTCCGGTGAGTCCTGAAACATCTGAAAAACACAGCTTAGAGAGCATAGGGCACTTCCACTCATGGGGGTATAAATTGGGAAAATTAAAAATCAGCAAGACACAAGCACCCCAAAGTTTAGGGCTGCTCTGTTGACCAGGACCTCCACTTCATTCCACCTTAAATATCCCAGGAAAGAGAAAAATGGATAAAGAAGTTGTGGTCCTTATGTACAATGGAATATCACTCAGCCAGGAAATCAATGTTGTAAGGTTAGTAGCAGCATGATGAGTGGATTTAGGTACGACGATTCTAAGTGAAATAAGTCACACAGAAAAGGACACTTCTCATAAGGTATCACTGATAGAGGGAATGTAAAAACCGTTACACTTGAACTGAATTACAAAACAGAACAGAGTCACACATGCAGAAAACACACTATGGCTGCTTAACGGGAAAGGTGAGGTGGGGTGATACATAAAACAAGGGTATCAAATTAGCTCAGATACCGTTCCATAAACCCAATATGTAATAGACAAGACCTACTCCTTGCTCAGAGAACTGGACTCAACACGCCCTATTCACCGCACAAGAATATATCTGACTAATAATAATCGTAAAACCTATGTATTGATATCTCTCTGTTAGTGTGTCAAGTGGGTGTAAAGCGGCATAAACACAGCAGTGAAAAGCAGCTAAACCCCATTATAAAAATAAATTACTTTGAAACACCCATGAAACAAAGACAGTGAAAGAGAGAGAAATTCTTACACAATGCGTTCAGGGGCTGTGATGCAACCTGGATTGACCATATCTAGACGCACAGCTGGATGAGACATAAGGGTGGACACTCTTGGGGCTGAGAGGTTTGGTGAGGTTGGGTGAGCAAACGCAGACCCTTTAAAGGAATACTGCGTGGTACCCATCGCATGGGTCCCAAATCTCCAGGTTCAAGGGCATCTTCCTACATCAAAAACATGCATGAGAAACCCAGAAGATGGTACACCGTGTGATGGGGAAAGGTTTCTAAAACGCACCTCATTTCTCATCTCCTTGTGCCCGGGTTCGCCATTCCAGCCGCTTTACTAGCAAGCTCCCTACTTGGAGCATCAGCACCTTTAACCTCCTGTTCCATACAGGTTGCAATTTGTCCTGAGGATAAACGGGAAGACGTGGAACCAACGAGAGACTAGCTCTTGGTGTTGGGACAGGCACAGGTCACTCTATTTTCCCATCAGAAAGAAGAATTAACCACAGGCTCAGCCTGCCCCCCGGAACCAGAACAGGGCCTGAAGCCATTCTGCGATTTTGCGGCCAGCTCCCATAAAAACGAGTTGTAAAATGGAGGTTCAGGGCACTGCAATTCACAAACCTGCAGAGTTATAAATGATAACTCTCGTCCACAAACATATTGAGGGAAGGCAAAGAAGAGGATTTGAAATCAAGGCAGAATTGCAGGAAACAGATTTCAGGAGGTAGATACGAATCGCCTTTAAAGCACATGAAAAGCGGCAAAACGTTGACAATGATGCCCTTGGCCAAAAAGGGCGTATGCGTTTTTTCCTGAATATATTCAGGAAAAAACGCATACGCCCTTTTTGGCCAACCAAGCCACCTGGAAAGGCAAATCAGCGCTACAAAGAAGTCTCGCTTCCCATCGGTCAAAAGGGCCATGCTGAAAAAAGTGTCAAAACCAGAAATGCAGGACAGGCCATGGAGAAATGGGAGCCTTGCTACACTGATGGGCGGGATGTAAATTGCCAAGAGCCACTCCGGAGAAGTGTCCGGTGAGTCCTGAAACATCTGAAAAACACAGCTTAGAGAGCATAGGGCACTTCCACTCATGGGGGTATAAATTGGGAAAATTAAAAAACAGCAAGACACAAGCACCCCAAAGTTTAGGGCTGCTCTGTTGACCAGGACCTCCACTTCATTCCACCTTAAATATCCCAGGAAAGAGAAAAATGGATAAAGAAGTTGTGGTCCTTATGTACAATGGAATATCACTCAGCCAGGAAATCAATGTCGTAAGGTTAGTAGCAGCATGATGAGTGGATTTAGGTACGACGATTCTAAGTGAAATAAGTCACACAGAAAAGGACACTTCTCATAAGGTATCACTGATAGAGGGAATGTAAAAACCGTTACACTTGAACTGAATTACAAAACAGAACAGAGTCACACATGCAGAAAACACACTATGGCTGCTTAACGGGAAAGGTGAGGTGGGGTGATACATAAAACAAGGGTATCAAATTAGCTCAGATACCGTTCCATAAACCCAATATGTAATAGACAAGACCTACTCCTTGCTCAGAGAACTGGACTCAACACGCCCTATTCACCGCACAAGAATATATCTGACTAATAATAATCGTAAAACCTATGTATTGATATCTCTCTGTTAGTGTGTCAAGTGGGTGTAAAGCGGCATAAACACAGCAGTGAAAAGCAGCTAAACCCCATTATAAAAATAAATTACTTTGAAACACCCATGAAACAAAGACAGTGAAAGAGAGAGAAATTCTTACACAATGCGTTCAGGGGCTGTGATGCAACCTGGATTGACCATATCTAGACGCACAGCTGGATGAGACATAAGGGTGGACACTCTTGGGGCTGAGAGGTTTGGTGAGGTTGGGTGAGCAAACGCAGACCCTTTAAAGGAATACTGCGTGGTACCCATCGCATGGGTCCCAAATCTCCAGGTTCAAGGGCATCTTCCTACATCAAAAACATGCATGAGAAACCCAGAAGATGGTACACCGTGTGATGGGGAAAGGTTTCTAAAACGCACCTCATTTCTCATCTCCTTGTGCCCGGGTTCGCCATTCCAGCCGCTTTACTAGCAAGCTCCCTACTTGGAGCATCAGCACCTTTAACCTCCTGTTCCATACAGGTTGCAATTTGTCCTGAGGATAAACGGGAAGACGTGGAACCAACGAGAGACTAGCTCTTGGTGTTGGGACAGGCACAGGTCACTCTATTTTCCCATCAGAAAGAAGAATTAACCACAGGCTCAGCCTGCCCCCCGGAACCAGAACAGGGCCTGAAGCCATTCTGCGATTTTGCGGCCAGCTCCCATAAAAACGAGTTGTAAAATGGAGGTTCAGGGCACTGCAATTCACAAACCTGCAGAGTTATAAATGATAACTCTCGTCCACAAATATATTGAGGGAAGGCAAAGAAGAGGATTTGAAATCAAGGCAGAATTGCAGGAAACAGATTTCAGGAGGTAGATACGAATCGCCTTTAAAGCACATGAAAAGCGGCAAAACGTTGACAATGATGCCCTTGGCCAAAAAGGGCGTATGCGTTTTTTCCTGAATATATTCAGGAAAAAAGGCATACGCCCTTTTTGGCCAACCAAGCCACCTGGAAAGGCAAATCAGCGCTACAAAGAAGTCTCGCTTCCCATCGGTCAAAAGGGCCATGCTGAAAAAAGTGTCAAAACCAGAAATGCAGGACAGGCCATGGAGAAATGGGAGCCTTGCTACACTGATGGGCGGGATGTAAATTGCCAAGAGCCACTCTGGAGAAGTGTCCGGTGAGTCCTGAAACATCTGAAAAACACAGCTTAGAGAGCATAGGGCACTTCCACTCATGGGGGTATAAATTGGGAAAATTAAAAATCAGCAAGACACAAGCACCCCAAAGTTTAGGGCTGTTCTGTTGACCAGGACCTCCACTTCATTCCACCTTAAATATCCCAGGAAAGAGAAAAATGGAGAAAGAAGTTGTGGTCCTTATGTACATTGGAATATCACTCAGCCAGGAAATCAATGTCGTAAGGTTAGTAGCAGCATGATGAGTGGATTTAGGTACGACGATTCTAAGTGAAATAAGTCACACAGAAAAGGACACTTCTCATAAGGTATCACTGATAGAGGGAATGTAAAAACCGTTACACTTGAACTGAATTACAAAACAGAACAGAGTCACACATGCAGAAAACACACTATGGCTGCTTAACGGGAAAGGTGAGGTGGGGTGATACATAAAACAAGGGTATCAAATTAGCTCAGATACCGTTCCATAAACCCAATATGTAATAGACAAGACCTACTCCTTGCTCAGAGAACTGGACTCAACACGCCCTATTCACCGCACAAGAATATATCTGACTAATAATAATCGTAAAACCTATGTATTGATATCTCTCTGTTAGTGTGTCAAGTGGGTGTAAAGCGGCATAAACACAGCAGTGAAAAGCAGCTAAACCCCATTATAAAAATAAATTACTTTGAAACACCCATGAAACAAAGACAGTGAAAGAGAGAGAAATTCTTACACAATGCGTTCAGGGGCTGTGATGCAACCTGGATTGACCATATCTAGACGCACAGCTGGATGAGACATAAGGGTGGACACTCTTGGGGCTGAGAGGTTTGTTGAGGTTGGGTGAGCAAACGCAGACCCTTTAAAGGAATACTGCGTGGTACCCATCGCATGGGTCCCAAATCTCCAGGTTCAAGGGCATCTTCCTACATCAAAAACATGCATGAGAAACCCAGAAGATGGTACACCGTGTGATGGGGAAAGGTTTCTAAAACGCACCTCATTTCTCATCTCCTTGTGCCCGGGTTCGCCATTCCAGCCGCTTTACTAGCAAGCTCCCTACTTGGAGCATCAGCACCTTTAACCTCCTGTTCCATACAGGTTGCAATTTGTCCTGAGGATAAACGGGAAGACGTGGAACCAACGAGAGACTAGCTCTTGGTGTTGGGACAGGCACAGGTCACTCTATTTTCCCATCAGAAAGAAGAATTAACCACAGGCTCAGCCTGCCCCCCGGAACCAGAACAGGGCCTGAAGCCATTCTGCGATTTTGCGGCCAGCTCCCATAAAAACGAGTTGTAAAATGGAGGTTCAGGGCACTGCAATTCACAAACCTGCAGAGTTATAAATGATAACTCTCGTCCACAAATATATTGAGGGAAGGCAAAGAAGAGGATTTGAAATCAAGGCAGAATTGCAGGAAACAGATTTCAGGAGGTAGATACGAATCGCCTTTAAAGCACATGAAAAGCGGCAAAACGTTGACAATGATGCCCTTGGCCAAAAAGGGCGTATGCGTTTTTTCCTGAATATATTCAGGAAAAAACGCATACGCCCTTTTTGGCCAACCAAGCCACCTGGAAAGGCAAATCAGCGCTACAAAGAAGTCTCGCTTCCCATCGGTCAAAAGGGCCATGCTGAAAAAAGTGTCAAAACCAGAAATGCAGGACAGGCCATGGAGAAATGGGAGCCTTGCTACACTGATGGGCGGGATGTAAATTGCCAAGAGCCACTCTGGAGAAGTGTCCGGTGAGTCCTGAAACATCTGAAAAACACAGCTTAGAGAGCATAGGGCACTTCCACTCATGGGGGTATAAATTGGGAAAATTAAAAATCAGCAAGACACAAGCACCCCAAAGTTTAGGGCTGCTCTGTTGACCAGGACCTCCACTTCATTCCACCTTAAATATCCCAGGAAAGAGAAAAATGGATAAAGAAGTTGTGGTCCTTATGTACAATGGAATATCACTCAGCCATGAAATCAATGTCGTAAGGTAAGTAGCAGCATGATGAGTGGATTTAGGTACGACGATTCTAAGTGAAATAAGTCACACAGAAAAGGACACTTCTCATAAGGTATCACTGATAGAGGGAATGTAAAAACCGTTACACTTGAACTGAATTACAAAACAGAACAGAGTCACACATGCAGAAAACACACTATGGCTGCTTAACGGGAAAGGTGAGGTGGGGTGATACATAAAACAAGGGTATCAAATTAGCTCAGATACCGTTCCATAAACCCAATATGTAATAGACAAGACCTACTCCTTGCTCAGAGAACTGGACTCAACACGCCCTATTCACCGCACAAGAATATATCTGACTAATAATAATCGTAAAACCTATGTATTGATATCTCTCTGTTAGTGTGTCAAGTGGGTGTAAAGCGGCATAAACACAGCAGTGAAAAGCAGCTAAACCCCATTATAAAAATAAATTACTTTGAAACACCCATGAAACAAAGACAGTGAAAGAGAGAGAATTTCTTACACAATGCGTTCAGGGGCTGTGATGCAACCTGGATTGACCATATCTAGACGCACAGCTGGATGAGACATAAGGGTGGACACTCTTGGGGCTGAGAGGTTTGGTGAGGTTGGGTGAGCAAACGCAGACCCTTTAAAGGAATACTGCGTGGTACCCATCGCATGGGTCCCAAATCTCCAGGTTCAAGGGCATCTTCCTACATCAAAAACATGCATGAGAAACCCAGAAGATGGTACACCGTGTGATGGGGAAAGGTTTCTAAAACGCACCTCATTTCTCAACTCCTTGTGCCCGGGTTCGCCATTACAGCCGCTTTACTAGCAAGCTCCCTACTTGGAGCATCAGCACCTTTAACCTCCTGTTCCATGCGGGTTGCAATTTGTCCTGAGGATAAACGGGAAGACGTGGAACCAACGAGAGACTAGCTCTTGGTGTTGGGACAGGCACAGGTCACTCTATTTTCCCATCAGAAAGAAGAATTAACCACAGGCTCAGCCTGCCCCCCGGAACCAGAACAGGGCCTGAAGCCATTCTGCGATTTTGCGGCCAGCTCCCATAAAAACGAGTTGTAAAATGGAGGTTCAGGGCACTGCAATTCACAAACCTGCAGAGTTATAAATGATAACTCTCGTCCACAAATATATTGAGGGAAGGCAAAGAAGAGGATTTGAAATCAAGGCAGAATTGCAGGAAACAGATTTCAGGAGGTAGATACGAATCGCCTTTAAAGCACATGAAAAGCGGCAAAACGTTGACAATGATGCCCTTGGCCAAAAAGGGCGTATGCGTTTTTTCCTGAATATATTCAGGAAAAAAGGCATACGCCCTTTTTGGCCAACCAAGCCACCTGGAAAGGCAAATCAGCGCTACAAAGAAGTCTCGCTTCCCATCGGTCAAAAGGGCCATGCTGAAAAAAGTGTCAAAACCAGAAATGCAGGACAGGCCATGGAGAAATGGGAGCCTTGCTACACTGATGGGCGGGATGTAAATTGCCAAGAGCCACTCTGGAGAAGTGTCCGGTGAGTCCTGAAACATCTGAAAAACACAGCTTAGAGAGCATAGGGCACTTCCAATCATGGGGGTATAAATTGGGAAAATTAAAAATCAGCAAGACACAAGCACCCCAAAGTTTAGGGCTGCTCTGTTGACCAGGACCTCCACTTCATTCCACCTTAAATATCCCAGGAAAGAGAAAAATGGATAAAGAAGTTGTGGTCCTTATGTACAATGGAATATCACTCAGCCATGAAATCAATGTCGTAAGGTAAGTAGCAGCATGATGAGTGGATTTAGGTACGACGATTCTAAGTGAAATAAGTCACACAGAAAAGGACACTTCTCATAAGGTATCACTGATAGAGGGAATGTAAAAACCGTTACACTTGAACTGAATTACAAAACAGAACAGAGTCACACATGCAGAAAACACACTATGGCTGCTTAACGGGAAAGGTGAGGTGGGGTGATACATAAAACAAGGGTATCAAATTAGCTCAGATACCGTTCCATAAACCCAATATGTAATAGACAAGACCTACTCCTTGCTCAGAGAACTGGACTCAACACGCCCTATTCACCGCACAAGAATATATCTGACTAATAATAATCGTAAAACCTATGTATTGATATCTCTCTGTTAGTGTGTCAAGTGGGTGTAAAGCGGCATAAACACAGCAGTGAAAAGCAGCTAAACCCCATTATAAAAATAAATTACTTTGAAACACCCATGAAACAAAGACAGTGAAAGAGAGAGAATTTCTTACACAATGCGTTCAGGGGCTGTGATGCAACCTGGATTGACCATATCTAGACGCACAGCTGGATGAGACATAAGGGTGGACACTCTTGGGGCTGAGAGGTTTGGTGAGGTTGGGTGAGCAAACGCAGACCCTTTAAAGGAATACTGCGTGGTACCCATCGCATGGGTCCCAAATCTCCAGGTTCAAGGGCATCTTCCTACATCAAAAACATGCATGAGAAACCCAGAAGATGGTACACCGTGTGATGGGGAAAGGTTTCTAAAACGCACCTCATTTCTCAACTCCTTGTGCCCGGGTTCGCCATTACAGCCGCTTTACTAGCAAGCTCCCTACTTGGAGCATCAGCACCTTTAACCTCCTGTTCCATGCGGGTTGCAATTTGTCCTGAGGATAAACGGGAAGACGTGGAACCAACGAGAGACTAGCTCTTGGTGTTGGGACAGGCACAGGTCACTCTATTTTCCCATCAGAAAGAAGAATTAACCACAGGCTCAGCCTGCCCCCCGGAACCAGAACAGGGCCTGAAGCCATTCTGCGATTTTGCGGCCAGCTCCCATAAAAACGAGTTGTAAAATGGAGGTTCAGGGCACTGCAATTCACAAACCTGCAGAGTTATAAATGATAACTCTCGTCCACAAATATATTGAGGGAAGGCAAAGAAGAGGATTTGAAATCAAGGCAGAATTGCAGGAAACAGATTTCAGGAGGTAGATACGAATCGCCTTTAAAGCACATGAAAAGCGGCAAAACGTTGACAATGATGCCCTTGGCCAAAAAGGGCGTATGCGTTTTTTCCTGAATATATTCAGGAAAAAAGGCATACGCCCTTTTTGGCCAACCAAGCCACCTGGAAAGGCAAATCAGCGCTACAAAGAAGTCTCGCTTCCCATCGGTCAAAAGGGCCATGCTGAAAAAAGTGTCAAAACCAGAAATGCAGGACAGGCCATGGAGAAATGGGAGCCTTGCTACACTGATGGGCGGGATGTAAATTGCCAAGAGCCACTCTGGAGAAGTGTCCGGTGAGTCCTGAAACATCTGAAAAACACAGCTTAGAGAGCATAGGGCACTTCCAATCATGGGGGTATAAATTGGGAAAATTAAAAATCAGCAAGACACAAGCACCCCAAAGTTTAGGGCTGCTCTGTTGACCAGGACCTCCACTTCATTCCACCTTAAATATCCCAGGAAAGAGAAAAATGGATAAAGAAGTTGTGGTCCTTATGTACAATGGAATATCACTCAGCCATGAAATCAATGTCGTAAGGTAAGTAGCAGCATGATGAGTGGATTTAGGTACGACGATTCTAAGTGAAATAAGTCACACAGAAAAGGACACTTCTCATAAGGTATCACTGATAGAGGGAATGTAAAAACCGTTACACTTGAACTGAATTACAAAACAGAACAGAGTCACACATGCAGAAAACACACTATGGCTGCTTAACGGGAAAGGTGAGGTGGGGTGATACATAAAACAAGGGTATCAAATTAGCTCAGATACCGTTCCATAAACCCAATATGTAATAGACAAGACCTACTCCTTGCTCAGAGAACTGGACTCAACACGCCCTATTCACCGCACAAGAATATATCTGACTAATAATAATCGTAAAACCTATGTATTGATATCTCTCTGTTAGTGTGTCAAGTGGGTGTAAAGCGGCATAAACACAGCAGTGAAAAGCAGCTAAACCCCATTATAAAAATAAATTACTTTGAAACACCCATGAAACAAAGACAGTGAAAGAGAGAGAAATTCTTACACAATGCGTTCAGGGGCTGTGATGCAACCTGGATTGACCATATCTAGACGCACAGCTGGATGAGACATAAGGGTGGACACTCTTGGGGCTGAGAGGTTTGGTGAGGTTGGGTGAGCAAACGCAGACCCTTTAAAGGAATACTGCGTGGTACCCATCGCATGGGTCCCAAATCTCCAGGTTCAAGGGCATCTTCCTACATCAAAAACATGCATGAGAAACCCAGAAGATGGTACACCGTGTGATGGGGAAAGGTTTCTAAAACGCACCTCATTTCTCATCTCCTTGTGCCCGGGTTCGCCATTCCAGCCGCTTTACTAGCAAGCTCCCTACTTGGAGCATCAGCACCTTTAACCTCCTGTTCCATACAGGTTGCAATTTGTCCTGAGGATAAACGGGAAGACGTGGAACCAACGAGAGACTAGCTCTTGGTGTTGGGACAGGCACAGGTCACTCTATTTTCCCATCAGAAAGAAGAATTAACCACAGGCTCAGCCTGCCCCCCGGAACCAGAACAGGGCCTGAAGCCATTCTGCGATTTTGCGGCCAGCTCCCATAAAAACGAGTTGTAAAATGGAGGTTCAGGGCACTGCAATTCACAAACCTGCAGAGTTATAAATGATAACTCTCGTCCACAAATATATTGAGGGAAGGCAAAGAAGAGGATTTGAAATCAAGGCAGAATTGCAGGAAACAGATTTCAGGAGGTAGATACGAATCGCCTTTAAAGCACATGAAAAGCGGCAAAACGTTGACAATGATGCCCTTGGCCAAAAAGGGCGTATGCGTTTTTTCCTGAATATATTCAGGAAAAAACGCATACGCCCTTTTTGGCCAACCAAGCCACCTGGAAAGGCAAATCAGCGCTACAAAGAAGTCTCGCTTCCCATCGGTCAAAAGGGCCATGCTGAAAAAAGTGTCAAAACCAGAAATGCAGGACAGGCCATGGAGAAATGGGAGCCTTGCTACACTGATGGGCGGGATGTAAATTGCCAAGAGCCACTCTGGAGAAGTGTCCGGTGAGTCCTGAAACATCTGAAAAACACAGCTTAGAGAGCATAGGGCACTTCCACTCATGGGGGTATAAATTGGGAAAATTAAAAATCAGCAAGACACAAGCACCCCAAAGTTTAGGGCTGCTCTGTTGACCAGGACCTCCACTTCATTCCACCTTAAATATCCCAGGAAAGAGAAAAATGGAGAAAGAAGTTGTGGTCCTTATGTACATTGGAATATCACTCAGCCAGGAAATCAATGTCGTAAGGTTAGTAGCAGCATGATGAGTGGATTTAGGTACGACGATTCTAAGTGAAATAAGTCACACAGAAAAGGACACTTCTCATAAGGTATCACTGATAGAGGGAATGTAAAAACCGTTACACTTGAACTGAATTACAAAACAGAACAGAGTCACACATGCAGAAAACACACTATGGCTGCTTAACGGGAAAGGTGAGGTGGGGTGATACATAAAACAAGGGTATCAAATTAGCTCAGATACCGTTCCATAAACCCAATATGTAATAGACAAGACCTACTCCTTGCTCAGAGAACTGGACTCAACACGCCCTATTCACCGCACAAGAATATATCTGACTAATAATAATCGTAAAACCTATGTATTGATATCTCTCTGTTAGTGTGTCAAGTGGGTGTAAAGCGGCATAAACACAGCAGTGAAAAGCAGCTAAACCCCATTATAAAAATAAATTACTTTGAAACACCCATGAAACAAAGACAGTGAAAGAGAGAGAAATTCTTACACAATGCGTTCAGGGGCTGTGATGCAACCTGGATTGACCATATCTAGACGCACAGCTGGATGAGACATAAGGGTGGACACTCTTGGGGCTGAGAGGTTTGGTGAGGTTGGGTGAGCAAACGCAGACCCTTTAAAGGAATACTGCGTGGTACCCATCGCATGGGTCCCAAATCTCCAGGTTCAAGGGCATCTTCCTACATCAAAAACATGCATGAGAAACCCAGAAGATGGTACACCGTGTGATGGGGAAAGGTTTCTAAAACGCACCTCATTTCTCATCTCCTTGTGCCCGGGTTCGCCATTCCAGCCGCTTTACTAGCAAGCTCCCTACTTGGAGCATCAGCACCTTTAACCTCCTGTTCCATACAGGTTGCAATTTGTCCTGAGGATAAACGGGAAAACGTGGAACCAACGAGAGACTAGCTCTTGGTGTTGGGACAGGCACAGGTCACTCTATTTTCCCATCAGAAAGAAGAATTAACCACAGGCTCAGCCTGCCCCCCGGAACCAGAACAGGGCCTGAAGCCATTCTGCGATTTTGCGGCCAGCTCCCATAAAAACGAGTTGTAAAATGGAGGTTCAGGGCACTGCAATTCACAAACCTGCAGAGTTATAAATGATAACTCTCGTCCACAAATATATTGAGGGAAGGCAAAGAAGAGGATTTGAAATCAAGGCAGAATTGCAGGAAACAGATTTCAGGAGGTAGATACGAATCGCCTTTAAAGCACATGAAAAGCGGCAAAACGTTGACAATGATGCCCTTGGCCAAAAAGGGCGTATGCGTTTTTTCCTGAATATATTCAGGAAAAAACGCATACGCCCTTTTTGGCCAACCAAGCCACCTGGAAAGGCAAATCAGCGCTACAAAGAAGTCTCGCTTCCCATCGGTCAAAAGGGCCATGCTGAAAAAAGTGTCAAAACCAGAAATGCAGGACAGGCCATGGAGAAATGGGAGCCTTGCTACACTGATGGGCGGGATGTAAATTGCCAAGAGCCACTCTGGAGAAGTGTCCGGTGAGTCCTGAAACATCTGAAAAACACAGCTTAGAGAGCATAGGGCACTTCCACTCATGGGGGTATAAATTGGGAAAATTAAAAATCAGCAAGACACAAGCACCCCAAAGTTTAGGGCTGCTCTGTTGACCAGGACCTCCACTTCATTCCACCTTAAATATCCCAGGAAAGAGAAAAATGGATAAAGAAGTTGTGGTCCTTATGTACAATGGAATATCACTCAGCCAGGAAATCAATGTTGTAAGGTTAGTAGCAGCATGATGAGTGGATTTAGGTACGACGATTCTAAGTGAAATAAGTCACACAGAAAAGGACACTTCTCATAAGGTATCACTGATAGAGGGAATGTAAAAACCGTTACACTTGAACTGAATTACAAAACAGAACAGAGTCACACATGCAGAAAACACACTATGGCTGCTTAACGGGAAAGGTGAGGTGGGGTGATACATAAAACAAGGGTATCAAATTAGCTCAGATACCGTTCCATAAACCCAATATGTAATAGACAAGACCTACTCCTTGCTCAGAGAACTGGACTCAACACGCCCTATTCACCGCACAAGAATATATCTGACTAATAATAATCGTAAAACCTATGTATTGATATCTCTCTGTTAGTGTGTCAAGTGGGTGTAAAGCGGCATAAACACAGCAGTGAAAAGCAGCTAAACCCCATTATAAAAATAAATTACTTTGAAACACCCATGAAACAAAGACAGTGAAAGAGAGAGAAATTCTTACACAATGCGTTCAGGGGCTGTGATGCAACCTGGATTGACCATATCTAGACGCACAGCTGGATGAGACATAAGGGTGGACACTCTTGGGGCTGAGAGGTTTGGTGAGGTTGGGTGAGCAAACGCAGACCCTTTAAAGGAATACTGCGTGGTACCCATCGCATGGGTCCCAAATCTCCAGGTTCAAGGGCATCTTCCTACATCAAAAACATGCATGAGAAACCCAGAAGATGGTACACCGTGTGATGGGGAAAGGTTTCTAAAACGCACCTCATTTCTCATCTCCTTGTGCCCGGGTTCGCCATTCCAGCCGCTTTACTAGCAAGCTCCCTACTTGGAGCATCAGCACCTTTAACCTCCTGTTCCATACAGGTTGCAATTTGTCCTGAGGATAAACGGGAAGACGTGGAACCAACGAGAGACTAGCTCTTGGTGTTGGGACAGGCACAGGTCACTCTATTTTCCCATCAGAAAGAAGAATTAACCACAGGCTCAGCCTGCCCCCCGGAACCAGAACAGGGCCTGAAGCCATTCTGCGATTTTGCGGCCAGCTCCCATAAAAACGAGTTGTAAAATGGAGGTTCAGGGCACTGCAATTCACAAACCTGCAGAGTTATAAATGATAACTCTCGTCCACAAACATATTGAGGGAAGGCAAAGAAGAGGATTTGAAATCAAGGCAGAATTGCAGGAAACAGATTTCAGGAGGTAGATACGAATCGCCTTTAAAGCACATGAAAAGCGGCAAAACGTTGACAATGATGCCCTTGGCCAAAAAGGGCGTATGCGTTTTTTCCTGAATATATTCAGGAAAAAACGCATACGCCCTTTTTGGCCAACCAAGCCACCTGGAAAGGCAAATCAGCGCTACAAAGAAGTCTCGCTTCCCATCGGTCAAAAGGGCCATGCTGAAAAAAGTGTCAAAACCAGAAATGCAGGACAGGCCATGGAGAAATGGGAGCCTTGCTACACTGATGGGCGGGATGTAAATTGCCAAGAGCCACTCCGGAGAAGTGTCCGGTGAGTCCTGAAACATCTGAAAAACACAGCTTAGAGAGCATAGGGCACTTCCACTCATGGGGGTATAAATTGGGAAAATTAAAAAACAGCAAGACACAAGCACCCCAAAGTTTAGGGCTGCTCTGTTGACCAGGACCTCCACTTCATTCCACCTTAAATATCCCAGGAAAGAGAAAAATGGATAAAGAAGTTGTGGTCCTTATGTACAATGGAATATCACTCAGCCAGGAAATCAATGTCGTAAGGTTAGTAGCAGCATGATGAGTGGATTTAGGTACGACGATTCTAAGTGAAATAAGTCACACAGAAAAGGACACTTCTCATAAGGTATCACTGATAGAGGGAATGTAAAAACCGTTACACTTGAACTGAATTACAAAACAGAACAGAGTCACACATGCAGAAAACACACTATGGCTGCTTAACGGGAAAGGTGAGGTGGGGTGATACATAAAACAAGGGTATCAAATTAGCTCAGATACCGTTCCATAAACCCAATATGTAATAGACAAGACCTACTCCTTGCTCAGAGAACTGGACTCAACACGCCCTATTCACCGCACAAGAATATATCTGACTAATAATAATCGTAAAACCTATGTATTGATATCTCTCTGTTAGTGTGTCAAGTGGGTGTAAAGCGGCATAAACACAGCAGTGAAAAGCAGCTAAACCCCATTATAAAAATAAATTACTTTGAAACACCCATGAAACAAAGACAGTGAAAGAGAGAGAAATTCTTACACAATGCGTTCAGGGGCTGTGATGCAACCTGGATTGACCATATCTAGACGCACAGCTGGATGAGACATAAGGGTGGACACTCTTGGGGCTGAGAGGTTTGGTGAGGTTGGGTGAGCAAACGCAGACCCTTTAAAGGAATACTGCGTGGTACCCATCGCATGGGTCCCAAATCTCCAGGTTCAAGGGCATCTTCCTACATCAAAAACATGCATGAGAAACCCAGAAGATGGTACACCGTGTGATGGGGAAAGGTTTCTAAAACGCACCTCATTTCTCATCTCCTTGTGCCCGGGTTCGCCATTCCAGCCGCTTTACTAGCAAGCTCCCTACTTGGAGCATCAGCACCTTTAACCTCCTGTTCCATACAGGTTGCAATTTGTCCTGAGGATAAACGGGAAGACGTGGAACCAACGAGAGACTAGCTCTTGGTGTTGGGACAGGCACAGGTCACTCTATTTTCCCATCAGAAAGAAGAATTAACCACAGGCTCAGCCTGCCCCCCGGAACCAGAACAGGGCCTGAAGCCATTCTGCGATTTTGCGGCCAGCTCCCATAAAAACGAGTTGTAAAATGGAGGTTCAGGGCACTGCAATTCACAAACCTGCAGAGTTATAAATGATAACTCTCGTCCACAAATATATTGAGGGAAGGCAAAGAAGAGGATTTGAAATCAAGGCAGAATTGCAGGAAACAGATTTCAGGAGGTAGATACGAATCGCCTTTAAAGCACATGAAAAGCGGCAAAACGTTGACAATGATGCCCTTGGCCAAAAAGGGCGTATGCGTTTTTTCCTGAATATATTCAGGAAAAAAGGCATACGCCCTTTTTGGCCAACCAAGCCACCTGGAAAGGCAAATCAGCGCTACAAAGAAGTCTCGCTTCCCATCGGTCAAAAGGGCCATGCTGAAAAAAGTGTCAAAACCAGAAATGCAGGACAGGCCATGGAGAAATGGGAGCCTTGCTACACTGATGGGCGGGATGTAAATTGCCAAGAGCCACTCTGGAGAAGTGTCCGGTGAGTCCTGAAACATCTGAAAAACACAGCTTAGAGAGCATAGGGCACTTCCACTCATGGGGGTATAAATTGGGAAAATTAAAAATCAGCAAGACACAAGCACCCCAAAGTTTAGGGCTGTTCTGTTGACCAGGACCTCCACTTCATTCCACCTTAAATATCCCAGGAAAGAGAAAAATGGAGAAAGAAGTTGTGGTCCTTATGTACATTGGAATATCACTCAGCCAGGAAATCAATGTCGTAAGGTTAGTAGCAGCATGATGAGTGGATTTAGGTACGACGATTCTAAGTGAAATAAGTCACACAGAAAAGGACACTTCTCATAAGGTATCACTGATAGAGGGAATGTAAAAACCGTTACACTTGAACTGAATTACAAAACAGAACAGAGTCACACATGCAGAAAACACACTATGGCTGCTTAACGGGAAAGGTGAGGTGGGGTGATACATAAAACAAGGGTATCAAATTAGCTCAGATACCGTTCCATAAACCCAATATGTAATAGACAAGACCTACTCCTTGCTCAGAGAACTGGACTCAACACGCCCTATTCACCGCACAAGAATATATCTGACTAATAATAATCGTAAAACCTATGTATTGATATCTCTCTGTTAGTGTGTCAAGTGGGTGTAAAGCGGCATAAACACAGCAGTGAAAAGCAGCTAAACCCCATTATAAAAATAAATTACTTTGAAACACCCATGAAACAAAGACAGTGAAAGAGAGAGAAATTCTTACACAATGCGTTCAGGGGCTGTGATGCAACCTGGATTGACCATATCTAGACGCACAGCTGGATGAGACATAAGGGTGGACACTCTTGGGGCTGAGAGGTTTGTTGAGGTTGGGTGAGCAAACGCAGACCCTTTAAAGGAATACTGCGTGGTACCCATCGCATGGGTCCCAAATCTCCAGGTTCAAGGGCATCTTCCTACATCAAAAACATGCATGAGAAACCCAGAAGATGGTACACCGTGTGATGGGGAAAGGTTTCTAAAACGCACCTCATTTCTCATCTCCTTGTGCCCGGGTTCGCCATTCCAGCCGCTTTACTAGCAAGCTCCCTACTTGGAGCATCAGCACCTTTAACCTCCTGTTCCATACAGGTTGCAATTTGTCCTGAGGATAAACGGGAAGACGTGGAACCAACGAGAGACTAGCTCTTGGTGTTGGGACAGGCACAGGTCACTCTATTTTCCCATCAGAAAGAAGAATTAACCACAGGCTCAGCCTGCCCCCCGGAACCAGAACAGGGCCTGAAGCCATTCTGCGATTTTGCGGCCAGCTCCCATAAAAACGAGTTGTAAAATGGAGGTTCAGGGCACTGCAATTCACAAACCTGCAGAGTTATAAATGATAACTCTCGTCCACAAATATATTGAGGGAAGGCAAAGAAGAGGATTTGAAATCAAGGCAGAATTGCAGGAAACAGATTTCAGGAGGTAGATACGAATCGCCTTTAAAGCACATGAAAAGCGGCAAAACGTTGACAATGATGCCCTTGGCCAAAAAGGGCGTATGCGTTTTTTCCTGAATATATTCAGGAAAAAACGCATACGCCCTTTTTGGCCAACCAAGCCACCTGGAAAGGCAAATCAGCGCTACAAAGAAGTCTCGCTTCCCATCGGTCAAAAGGGCCATGCTGAAAAAAGTGTCAAAACCAGAAATGCAGGACAGGCCATGGAGAAATGGGAGCCTTGCTACACTGATGGGCGGGATGTAAATTGCCAAGAGCCACTCTGGAGAAGTGTCCGGTGAGTCCTGAAACATCTGAAAAACACAGCTTAGAGAGCATAGGGCACTTCCACTCATGGGGGTATAAATTGGGAAAATTAAAAATCAGCAAGACACAAGCACCCCAAAGTTTAGGGCTGCTCTGTTGACCAGGACCTCCACTTCATTCCACCTTAAATATCCCAGGAAAGAGAAAAATGGATAAAGAAGTTGTGGTCCTTATGTACAATGGAATATCACTCAGCCATGAAATCAATGTCGTAAGGTAAGTAGCAGCATGATGAGTGGATTTAGGTACGACGATTCTAAGTGAAATAAGTCACACAGAAAAGGACACTTCTCATAAGGTATCACTGATAGAGGGAATGTAAAAACCGTTACACTTGAACTGAATTACAAAACAGAACAGAGTCACACATGCAGAAAACACACTATGGCTGCTTAACGGGAAAGGTGAGGTGGGGTGATACATAAAACAAGGGTATCAAATTAGCTCAGATACCGTTCCATAAACCCAATATGTAATAGACAAGACCTACTCCTTGCTCAGAGAACTGGACTCAACACGCCCTATTCACCGCACAAGAATATATCTGACTAATAATAATCGTAAAACCTATGTATTGATATCTCTCTGTTAGTGTGTCAAGTGGGTGTAAAGCGGCATAAACACAGCAGTGAAAAGCAGCTAAACCCCATTATAAAAATAAATTACTTTGAAACACCCATGAAACAAAGACAGTGAAAGAGAGAGAATTTCTTACACAATGCGTTCAGGGGCTGTGATGCAACCTGGATTGACCATATCTAGACGCACAGCTGGATGAGACATAAGGGTGGACACTCTTGGGGCTGAGAGGTTTGGTGAGGTTGGGTGAGCAAACGCAGACCCTTTAAAGGAATACTGCGTGGTACCCATCGCATGGGTCCCAAATCTCCAGGTTCAAGGGCATCTTCCTACATCAAAAACATGCATGAGAAACCCAGAAGATGGTACACCGTGTGATGGGGAAAGGTTTCTAAAACGCACCTCATTTCTCAACTCCTTGTGCCCGGGTTCGCCATTACAGCCGCTTTACTAGCAAGCTCCCTACTTGGAGCATCAGCACCTTTAACCTCCTGTTCCATGCGGGTTGCAATTTGTCCTGAGGATAAACGGGAAGACGTGGAACCAACGAGAGACTAGCTCTTGGTGTTGGGACAGGCACAGGTCACTCTATTTTCCCATCAGAAAGAAGAATTAACCACAGGCTCAGCCTGCCCCCCGGAACCAGAACAGGGCCTGAAGCCATTCTGCGATTTTGCGGCCAGCTCCCATAAAAACGAGTTGTAAAATGGAGGTTCAGGGCACTGCAATTCACAAACCTGCAGAGTTATAAATGATAACTCTCGTCCACAAATATATTGAGGGAAGGCAAAGAAGAGGATTTGAAATCAAGGCAGAATTGCAGGAAACAGATTTCAGGAGGTAGATACGAATCGCCTTTAAAGCACATGAAAAGCGGCAAAACGTTGACAATGATGCCCTTGGCCAAAAAGGGCGTATGCGTTTTTTCCTGAATATATTCAGGAAAAAAGGCATACGCCCTTTTTGGCCAACCAAGCCACCTGGAAAGGCAAATCAGCGCTACAAAGAAGTCTCGCTTCCCATCGGTCAAAAGGGCCATGCTGAAAAAAGTGTCAAAACCAGAAATGCAGGACAGGCCATGGAGAAATGGGAGCCTTGCTACACTGATGGGCGGGATGTAAATTGCCAAGAGCCACTCTGGAGAAGTGTCCGGTGAGTCCTGAAACATCTGAAAAACACAGCTTAGAGAGCATAGGGCACTTCCAATCATGGGGGTATAAATTGGGAAAATTAAAAATCAGCAAGACACAAGCACCCCAAAGTTTAGGGCTGCTCTGTTGACCAGGACCTCCACTTCATTCCACCTTAAATATCCCAGGAAAGAGAAAAATGGATAAAGAAGTTGTGGTCCTTATGTACAATGGAATATCACTCAGCCATGAAATCAATGTCGTAAGGTAAGTAGCAGCATGATGAGTGGATTTAGGTACGACGATTCTAAGTGAAATAAGTCACACAGAAAAGGACACTTCTCATAAGGTATCACTGATAGAGGGAATGTAAAAACCGTTACACTTGAACTGAATTACAAAACAGAACAGAGTCACACATGCAGAAAACACACTATGGCTGCTTAACGGGAAAGGTGAGGTGGGGTGATACATAAAACAAGGGTATCAAATTAGCTCAGATACCGTTCCATAAACCCAATATGTAATAGACAAGACCTACTCCTTGCTCAGAGAACTGGACTCAACACGCCATATTCACCGCACAAGAATATATCTGACTAATAATAATCGTAAAACCTATGTATTGATATCTCTCTGTTAGTGTGTCAAGTGGGTGTAAAGCGGCATAAACACAGCAGTGAAAAGCAGCTAAACCCCATTATAAAAATAAATTACTTTGAAACACCCATGAAACAAAGACAGTGAAAGAGAGAGAATTTCTTACACAATGCGTTCAGGGGCTGTGATGCAACCTGGATTGACCATATCTAGACGCACAGCTGGATGAGACATAAGGGTGGACACTCTTGGGGCTGAGAGGTTTGGTGAGGTTGGGTGAGCAAACGCAGACCCTTTAAAGGAATACTGCGTGGTACCCATCGCATGGGTCCCAAATCTCCAGGTTCAAGGGCATCTTCCTACATCAAAAACATGCATGAGAAACCCAGAAGATGGTACACCGTGTGATGGGGAAAGGTTTCTAAAACGCACCTCATTTCTCAACTCCTTGTGCCCGGGTTCGCCATTACAGCCGCTTTACTAGCAAGCTCCCTACTTGGAGCATCAGCACCTTTAACCTCCTGTTCCATGCGGGTTGCAATTTGTCCTGAGGATAAACGGGAAGACGTGGAACCAACGAGAGACTAGCTCTTGGTGTTGGGACAGGCACAGGTCACTCTATTTTCCCATCAGAAAGAAGAATTAACCACAGGCTCAGCCTGCCCCCCGGAACCAGAACAGGGCCTGAAGCCATTCTGCGATTTTGCGGCCAGCTCCCATAAAAACGAGTTGTAAAATGGAGGTTCAGGGCACTGCAATTCACAAACCTGCAGAGTTATAAATGATAACTCTCGTCCACAAATATATTGAGGGAAGGCAAAGAAGAGGATTTGAAATCAAGGCAGAATTGCAGGAAACAGATTTCAGGAGGTAGATACGAATCGCCTTTAAAGCACATGAAAAGCGGCAAAACGTTGACAATGATGCCCTTGGCCAAAAAGGGCGTATGCGTTTTTTCCTGAATATATTCAGGAAAAAAGGCATACGCCCTTTTTGGCCAACCAAGCCACCTGGAAAGGCAAATCAGCGCTACAAAGAAGTCTCGCTTCCCATCGGTCAAAAGGGCCATGCTGAAAAAAGTGTCAAAACCAGAAATGCAGGACAGGCCATGGAGAAATGGGAGCCTTGCTACACTGATGGGCGGGATGTAAATTGCCAAGAGCCACTCTGGAGAAGTGTCCGGTGAGTCCTGAAACATCTGAAAAACACAGCTTAGAGAGCATAGGGCACTTCCAATCATGGGGGTATAAATTGGGAAAATTAAAAATCAGCAAGACACAAGCACCCCAAAGTTTAGGGCTGCTCTGTTGACCAGGACCTCCACTTCATTCCACCTTAAATATCCCAGGAAAGAGAAAAATGGATAAAGAAGTTGTGGTCCTTATGTACAATGGAATATCACTCAGCCATGAAATCAATGTCGTAAGGTAAGTAGCAGCATGATGAGTGGATTTAGGTACGACGATTCTAAGTGAAATAAGTCACACAGAAAAGGACACTTCTCATAAGGTATCACTGATAGAGGGAATGTAAAAACCGTTACACTTGAACTGAATTACAAAACAGAACAGAGTCACACATGCAGAAAACACACTATGGCTGCTTAACGGGAAAGGTGAGGTGGGGTGATACATAAAACAAGGGTATCAAATTAGCTCAGATACCGTTCCATAAACCCAATATGTAATAGACAAGACCTACTCCTTGCTCAGAGAACTGGACTCAACACGCCCTATTCACCGCACAAGAATATATCTGACTAATAATAATCGTAAAACCTATGTATTGATATCTCTCTGTTAGTGTGTCAAGTGGGTGTAAAGCGGCATAAACACAGCAGTGAAAAGCAGCTAAACCCCATTATAAAAATAAATTACTTTGAAACACCCATGAAACAAAGACAGTGAAAGAGAGAGAAATTCTTACACAATGCGTTCAGGGGCTGTGATGCAACCTGGATTGACCATATCTAGACGCACAGCTGGATGAGACATAAGGGTGGACACTCTTGGGGCTGAGAGGTTTGGTGAGGTTGGGTGAGCAAACGCAGACCCTTTAAAGGAATACTGCGTGGTACCCATCGCATGGGTCCCAAATCTCCAGGTTCAAGGGCATCTTCCTACATCAAAAACATGCATGAGAAACCCAGAAGATGGTACACCGTGTGATGGGGAAAGGTTTCTAAAACGCACCTCATTTCTCATCTCCTTGTGCCCGGGTTCGCCATTCCAGCCGCTTTACTAGCAAGCTCCCTACTTGGAGCATCAGCACCTTTAACCTCCTGTTCCATACAGGTTGCAATTTGTCCTGAGGATAAACGGGAAGACGTGGAACCAACGAGAGACTAGCTCTTGGTGTTGGGACAGGCACAGGTCACTCTATTTTCCCATCAGAAAGAAGAATTAACCACAGGCTCAGCCTGCCCCCCGGAACCAGAACAGGGCCTGAAGCCATTCTGCGATTTTGCGGCCAGCTCCCATAAAAACGAGTTGTAAAATGGAGGTTCAGGGCACTGCAATTCACAAACCTGCAGAGTTATAAATGATAACTCTCGTCCACAAATATATTGAGGGAAGGCAAAGAAGAGGATTTGAAATCAAGGCAGAATTGCAGGAAACAGATTTCAGGAGGTAGATACGAATCGCCTTTAAAGCACATGAAAAGCGGCAAAACGTTGACAATGATGCCCTTGGCCAAAAAGGGCGTATGCGTTTTTTCCTGAATATATTCAGGAAAAAACGCATACGCCCTTTTTGGCCAACCAAGCCACCTGGAAAGGCAAATCAGCGCTACAAAGAAGTCTCGCTTCCCATCGGTCAAAAGGGCCATGCTGAAAAAAGTGTCAAAACCAGAAATGCAGGACAGGCCATGGAGAAATGGGAGCCTTGCTACACTGATGGGCGGGATGTAAATTGCCAAGAGCCACTCTGGAGAAGTGTCCGGTGAGTCCTGAAACATCTGAAAAACACAGCTTAGAGAGCATAGGGCACTTCCACTCATGGGGGTATAAATTGGGAAAATTAAAAATCAGCAAGACACAAGCACCCCAAAGTTTAGGGCTGCTCTGTTGACCAGGACCTCCACTTCATTCCACCTTAAATATCCCAGGAAAGAGAAAAATGGAGAAAGAAGTTGTGGTCCTTATGTACATTGGAATATCACTCAGCCAGGAAATCAATGTCGTAAGGTTAGTAGCAGCATGATGAGTGGATTTAGGTACGACGATTCTAAGTGAAATAAGTCACACAGAAAAGGACACTTCTCATAAGGTATCACTGATAGAGGGAATGTAAAAACCGTTACACTTGAACTGAATTACAAAACAGAACAGAGTCACACATGCAGAAAACACACTATGGCTGCTTAACGGGAAAGGTGAGGTGGGGTGATACATAAAACAAGGGTATCAAATTAGCTCAGATACCGTTCCATAAACCCAATATGTAATAGACAAGACCTACTCCTTGCTCAGAGAACTGGACTCAACACGCCCTATTCACCGCACAAGAATATATCTGACTAATAATAATCGTAAAACCTATGTATTGATATCTCTCTGTTAGTGTGTCAAGTGGGTGTAAAGCGGCATAAACACAGCAGTGAAAAGCAGCTAAACCCCATTATAAAAATAAATTACTTTGAAACACCCATGAAACAAAGACAGTGAAAGAGAGAGAAATTCTTACACAATGCGTTCAGGGGCTGTGATGCAACCTGGATTGACCATATCTAGACGCACAGCTGGATGAGACATAAGGGTGGACACTCTTGGGGCTGAGAGGTTTGGTGAGGTTGGGTGAGCAAACGCAGACCCTTTAAAGGAATACTGCGTGGTACCCATCGCATGGGTCCCAAATCTCCAGGTTCAAGGGCATCTTCCTACATCAAAAACATGCATGAGAAACCCAGAAGATGGTACACCGTGTGATGGGGAAAGGTTTCTAAAACGCACCTCATTTCTCAACTCCTTGTGCCCTGGTTCGCCATTCCAGCCGCTTTACTAGCAAGCTCCCTACTTGGAGCATCAGCACCTTTAACCTCCTGTTCCATGCAGGTTGCAATTTGTCCTGAGGATAAACGGGAAGACGTGGAACCAACGAGAGACTAGCTCTTGGTGTTGGGACAGGCACAGGTCACTCTATTTTCCCATCAGAAAGAAGAATTAACCACAGGCTCAGCCTGCCCCCCGGAACCAGAACAGGGCCTGAAGCCATTCTGCGATTTTGCGGCCAGCTCCCATAAAAACGAGTTGTAAAATGGAGGTTCAGGGCACTGCAATTCACAAACCTGCAGAGTTATAAATGATAACTCCCGTCCACAAATATATTGAGGGAAGGCAAAGAAGAGGATTTGAAATCAAGGCAGAATTGCAGGAAACAGATTTCAGGAGGTAGATACGAATCGCCTTTAAAGCACATGAAAAGCGGCAAAACGTTGACAATGATGCCCTTGGCCAAAAAGGGCGTATGCGTTTTTTCCTGAATATATTCAGGAAAAAACGCATACGCCCTTTTTGGCCAACCAAGCCACCTGGAAAGGCAAATCAGCGCTACAAAGAAGTCTCGCTTCCCATCGGTCAAAAGGGCCATGCTGAAAAAAGTGTCAAAACCAGAAATGCAGGACAGGCCATGGAGAAATGGGAGCCTTGCTACACTGATGGGCGGGATGTAAATTGCCAAGAGCCACTCTGGAGAAGTGTCCGGTGAGTCCTGAAACATCTGAAAAACACAGCTTAGAGAGCATAGGGCACTTCCACTCATGGGGGTATAAATTGGGAAAATTAAAAATCAGCAAGACACAAGCACCCCAAAGTTTAGGGCTGCTCTGTTGACCAGGACCTCCACTTCATTCCACCTTAAATATCCCAGGAAAGAGAAAAATGGATAAAGAAGTTGTGGTCCTTATGTACAATGGAATATCACTCAGCCATGAAATCAATGTCGTAAGGTAAGTAGCAGCATGATGAGTGGATTTAGGTACGACGATTCTAAGTGAAATAAGTCACACAGAAAAGGACACTTCTCATAAGGTATCACTGATAGAGGGAATGTAAAAACCGTTACACTTGAACTGAATTACAAAACAGAACAGAGTCACACATGCAGAAAACACACTATGGCTGCTTAACGGGAAAGGTGAGGTGGGGTGATACATAAAACAAGGGTATCAAATTAGCTCAGATACCGTTCCATAAACCCAATATGTAATAGACAAGACCTACTCCTTGCTCAGAGAACTGAACTCAGCACGCCCTATTCACTGCACAAGAATATATCTGAATAATAATAATCGTAAAACCTATGTATTGATATCTCTCTGTTAGTGTGTCAAGTGGGTGTAAAGCGGCATAAACACAGCAGTGAAAAGCAGCTAAACCCCATTATAAAAATAAATTACTTTGAAACACCCATGAAACAAAGACAGTGAAAGAGAGAGAAATTCTTACACAATGCGTTCAGGGGCTGTGATGCAACCTGGATTGACCATATCTAGACGCACAGCTGGATGAGACATAAGGGTGGACACTCTTGGGGCTGAGAGGTTTGGTGAGGTTGGGTGAGCAAACGCAGACCCTTTAAAGGAATACTGCGTGGTACCCATCGCATGGGTCCCAAATCTCCAGGTTCAAGGGCATCTTCCTACATCAAAAACATGCATGAGAAACCCAGAAGATGGTACACCGTGTGATGGGGAAAGGTTTCTAAAACGCACCTCATTTCTCATCTCCTTGTGCCCGGGTTCGCCATTCCAGCCGCTTTACTAGCAAGCTCCCTACTTGGAGCATCAGCACCTTTAACCTCCTGTTCCATACAGGTTGCAATTTGTCCTGAGGATAAACGGGAAGACGTGGAACCAACGAGAGACTAGCTCTTGGTGTTGGGACAGGCACAGGTCACTCTATTTTCCCATCAGAAAGAAGAATTAACCACAGGCTCAGCCTGCCCCCCGGAACCAGAACAGGGCCTGAAGCCATTCTGCGATTTTGCGGCCAGCTCCCATAAAAACGAGTTGTAAAATGGAGGTTCAGGGCACTGCAATTCACAAACCTGCAGAGTTATAAATGATAACTCTCGTCCACAAATATATTGAGGGAAGGCAAAGAAGAGGATTTGAAATCAAGGCAGAATTGCAGGAAACAGATTTCAGGAGGTAGATACGAATCGCCTTTAAAGCACATGAAAAGCGGCAAAACGTTGACAATGATGCCCTTGGCCAAAAAGGGCGTATGCGTTTTTTCCTGAATATATTCAGGAAAAAACGCATACGCCCTTTTTGGCCAACCAAGCCACCTGGAAAGGCAAATCAGCGCTACAAAGAAGTCTCGCTTCCCATCGGTCAAAAGGGCCATGCTGAAAAAAGTGTCAAAACCAGAAATGCAGGACAGGCCATGGAGAAATGGGAGCCTTGCTACACTGATGGGCGGGATGTAAATTGCCAAGAGCCACTCTGGAGAAGTGTCCGGTGAGTCCTGAAACATCTGAAAAACACAGCTTAGAGAGCATAGGGCACTTCCACTCATGGGGGTATAAATTGGGAAAATTAAAAATCAGCAAGACACAAGCACCCCAAAGTTTAGGGCTGCTCTGTTGACCAGGACCTCCACTTCATTCCACCTTAAATATCCCAGGAAAGAGAAAAATGGATAAAGAAGTTGTGGTCCTTATGTACAATGGAATATCACTCAGCCATGAAATCAATGTCGTAAGGTAAGTAGCAGCATGATGAGTGGATTTAGGTACGACGATTCTAAGTGAAATAAGTCACACAGAAAAGGACACTTCTCATAAGGTATCACTGATAGAGGGAATGTAAAAACCGTTACACTTGAACTGAATTACAAAACAGAACAGAGTCACACATGCAGAAAACACACTATGGCTGCTTAACGGGAAAGGTGAGGTGGGGTGATACATAAAACAAGGGTATCAAATTAGCTCAGATACCGTTCCATAAACCCAATATGTAATAGACAAGACCTACTCCTTGCTCAGAGAACTGGACTCAACACGCCCTATTCACCGCACAAGAATATATCTGACTAATAATAATCGTAAAACCTATGTATTGATATCTCTCTGTTAGTGTGTCAAGTGGGTGTAAAGCGGCATAAACACAGCAGTGAAAAGCAGCTAAACCCCATTATAAAAATAAATTACTTTGAAACACCCATGAAACAAAGACAGTGAAAGAGAGAGAAATTCTTACACAATGCGTTCAGGGGCTGTGATGCAACCTGGATTGACCATATCTAGACGCACAGCTGGATGAGACATAAGGGTGGACACTCTTGGGGCTGAGAGGTTTGGTGAGGTTGGGTGAGCAAACGCAGACCCTTTAAAGGAATACTGCGTGGTACCCATCGCATGGGTCCCAAATCTCCAGGTTCAAGGGCATCTTCCTACATCAAAAACATGCATGAGAAACCCAGAAGATGGTACACCGTGTGATGGGGAAAGGTTTCTAAAACGCACCTCATTTCTCATCTCCTTGTGCCCGGGTTCGCCATTCCAGCCGCTTTACTAGCAAGCTCCCTACTTGGAGCATCAGCACCTTTAACCTCCTGTTCCATACAGGTTGCAATTTGTCCTGAGGATAAACGGGAAGACGTGGAACCAACGAGAGACTAGCTCTTGGTGTTGGGACAGGCACAGGTCACTCTATTTTCCCATCAGAAAGAAGAATTAACCACAGGCTCAGCCTGCCCCCCGGAACCAGAACAGGGCCTGAAGCCATTCTGCGATTTTGCGGCCAGCTCCCATAAAAACGAGTTGTAAAATGGAGGTTCAGGGCACTGCAATTCACAAACCTGCAGAGTTATAAATGATAACTCTCGTCCACAAATATATTGAGGGAAGGCAAAGAAGAGGATTTGAAATCAAGGCAGAATTGCAGGAAACAGATTTCAGGAGGTAGATACGAATCGCCTTTAAAGCACATGAAAAGCGGCAAAACGTTGACAATGATGCCCTTGGCCAAAAAGGGCGTATGCGTTTTTTCCTGAATATATTCAGGAAAAAACGCATACGCCCTTTTTGGCCAACCAAGCCACCTGGAAAGGCAAATCAGCGCTACAAAGAAGTCTCGCTTCCCATCGGTCAAAAGGGCCATGCTGAAAAAAGTGTCAAAACCAGAAATGCAGGACAGGCCATGGAGAAATGGGAGCCTTGCTACACTGATGGGCGGGATGTAAATTGCCAAGAGCCACTCTGGAGAAGTGTCCGGTGAGTCCTGAAACATCTGAAAAACACAGCTTAGAGAGCATAGGGCACTTCCACTCATGGGGGTATAAATTGGGAAAATTAAAAATCAGCAAGACACAAGCACCCCAAAGTTTAGGGCTGCTCTGTTGACCAGGACCTCCACTTCATTCCACCTTAAATATCCCAGGAAAGAGAAAAATGGAGAAAGAAGTTGTGGTCCTTATGTACATTGGAATATCACTCAGCCAGGAAATCAATGTCGTAAGGTTAGTAGCAGCATGATGAGTGGATTTAGGTACGACGATTCTAAGTGAAATAAGTCACACAGAAAAGGACACTTCTCATAAGGTATCACTGATAGAGGGAATGTAAAAACCGTTACACTTGAACTGAATTACAAAACAGAACAGAGTCACACATGCAGAAAACACACTATGGCTGCTTAACGGGAAAGGTGAGGTGGGGTGATACATAAAACAAGGGTATCAAATTAGCTCAGATACCGTTCCATAAACCCAATATGTAATAGACAAGACCTACTCCTTGCTCAGAGAACTGGACTCAACACGCCCTATTCACCGCACAAGAATATATCTGACTAATAATAATCGTAAAACCTATGTATTGATATCTCTCTGTTAGTGTGTCAAGTGGGTGTAAAGCGGCATAAACACAGCAGTGAAAAGCAGCTAAACCCCATTATAAAAATAAATTACTTTGAAACACCCATGAAACAAAGACAGTGAAAGAGAGAGAAATTCTTACACAATGCGTTCAGGGGCTGTGATGCAACCTGGATTGACCATATCTAGACGCACAGCTGGATGAGACATAAGGGTGGACACTCTTGGGGCTGAGAGGTTTGGTGAGGTTGGGTGAGCAAACGCAGACCCTTTAAAGGAATACTGCGTGGTACCCATCGCATGGGTCCCAAATCTCCAGGTTCAAGGGCATCTTCCTACATCAAAAACATGCATGAGAAACCCAGAAGATGGTACACCGTGTGATGGGGAAAGGTTTCTAAAACGCACCTCATTTCTCAACTCCTTGTGCCCTGGTTCGCCATTCCAGCCGCTTTACTAGCAAGCTCCCTACTTGGAGCATCAGCACCTTTAACCTCCTGTTCCATGCAGGTTGCAATTTGTCCTGAGGATAAACGGGAAGACGTGGAACCAACGAGAGACTAGCTCTTGGTGTTGGGACAGGCACAGGTCACTCTATTTTCCCATCAGAAAGAAGAATTAACCACAGGCTCAGCCTGCCCCCCGGAACCAGAACAGGGCCTGAAGCCATTCTGCGATTTTGCGGCCAGCTCCCATAAAAACGAGTTGTAAAATGGAGGTTCAGGGCACTGCAATTCACAAACCTGCAGAGTTATAAATGATAACTCCCGTCCACAAATATATTGAGGGAAGGCAAAGAAGAGGATTTGAAATCAAGGCAGAATTGCAGGAAACAGATTTCAGGAGGTAGATACGAATCGCCTTTAAAGCACATGAAAAGCGGCAAAACGTTGACAATGATGCCCTTGGCCAAAAAGGGCGTATGCGTTTTTTCCTGAATATATTCAGGAAAAAACGCATACGCCCTTTTTGGCCAACCAAGCCACCTGGAAAGGCAAATCAGCGCTACAAAGAAGTCTCGCTTCCCATCGGTCAAAAGGGCCATGCTGAAAAAAGTGTCAAAACCAGAAATGCAGGACAGGCCATGGAGAAATGGGAGCCTTGCTACACTGATGGGCGGGATGTAAATTGCCAAGAGCCACTCTGGAGAAGTGTCCGGTGAGTCCTGAAACATCTGAAAAACACAGCTTAGAGAGCATAGGGCACTTCCACTCATGGGGGTATAAATTGGGAAAATTAAAAATCAGCAAGACACAAGCACCCCAAAGTTTAGGGCTGCTCTGTTGACCAGGACCTCCACTTCATTCCACCTTAAATATCCCAGGAAAGAGAAAAATGGATAAAGAAGTTGTGGTCCTTATGTACAATGGAATATCACTCAGCCATGAAATCAATGTCGTAAGGTAAGTAGCAGCATGATGAGTGGATTTAGGTACGACGATTCTAAGTGAAATAAGTCACACAGAAAAGGACACTTCTCATAAGGTATCACTGATAGAGGGAATGTAAAAACCGTTACACTTGAACTGAATTACAAAACAGAACAGAGTCACACATGCAGAAAACACACTATGGCTGCTTAACGGGAAAGGTGAGGTGGGGTGATACATAAAACAAGGGTATCAAATTAGCTCAGATACCGTTCCATAAACCCAATATGTAATAGACAAGACCTACTCCTTGCTCAGAGAACTGAACTCAGCACGCCCTATTCACTGCACAAGAATATATCTGAATAATAATAATCGTAAAACCTATGTATTGATATCTCTCTGTTAGTGTGTCAAGTGGGTGTAAAGCGGCATAAACACAGCAGTGAAAAGCAGCTAAACCCCATTATAAAAATAAATTACTTTGAAACACCCATGAAACAAAGACAGTGAAAGAGAGAGAAATTCTTACACAATGCGTTCAGGGGCTGTGATGCAACCTGGATTGACCATATCTAGACGCACAGCTGGATGAGACATAAGGGTGGACACTCTTGGGGCTGAGAGGTTTGGTGAGGTTGGGTGAGCAAACGCAGACCCTTTAAAGGAATACTGCGTGGTACCCATCGCATGGGTCCCAAATCTCCAGGTTCAAGGGCATCTTCCTACATCAAAAACATGCATGAGAAACCCAGAAGATGGTACACCATGTGATGGGGAAAGGTTTCTAAAACGCACCTCATTTCTCATCTCCTTGTGCCCGGGTTCGCCATTCCAGCCGCTTTACTAGCAAGCTCCCTACTTGGAGCATCAGCACCTTTAACCTCCTGTTCCATACAGGTTGCAATTTGTCCTGAGGATAAACGGGAAGACGTGGAACCAACGAGAGACTAGCTCTTGATGTTGGGACAGGCACAGGTCACTCTATTTTCCCATCAGAAAGAAGAATTAACCACAGGCTCAGCCTGCCCCCCGGAACCAGAACAGGGCCTGAAGCCATTCTGCGATTTTGCGGCCAGCTCCCATAAAAACGAGTTGTAAAATGGAGGTTCAGGGCACTGCAATTCACAAACCTGCAGAGTTATAAATGATAACTCTCGTCCACAAATATATTGAGGGAAGGCAAAGAAGAGGATTTGAAATCAAGGCAGAATTGCAGGAAACAGATTTCAGGAGGTAGATACGAATCGCCTTTAAAGCACATGAAAAGCGGCAAAACGTTGACAATGATGCCCTTGGCCAAAAAGGGCGTATGCGTTTTTTCCTGAATATATTCAGGAAAAAACGCATACGCCCTTTTTGGCCAACCAAGCCACCTGGAAAGGCAAATCAGCGCTACAAAGAAGTCTCGCTTCCCATCGGTCAAAAGGGCCATGCTGAAAAAAGTGTCAAAACCAGAAATGCAGGACAGGCCATGGAGAAATGGGAGCCTTGCTACACTGATGGGCGGGATGTAAATTGCCAAGAGCCACTCTGGAGAAGTGTCCGGTGAGTCCTGAAACATTTGAAAAACACAGCTTAGAGAGCATAGGGCACTTCCACTCATGGGGGTATAAATTGGGAAAATTAAAAATCAGCAAGACACAAGCACCCCAAAGTTTAGGGCTGCTCTGTTGACCAGGACCTCCACTTCATTCCACCTTAAATATCCCAGGAAAGAGAAAAATGGATAAAGAAGTTGTGGTCCTTATGTACAATGGAATATCACTCAGCCAGGAAATCAATGTCGTAAGGTTAGTAGCAGCATGATGAGTGGATTTAGGTACGACGATTCTAAGTGAAATAAGTCACACAGAAAAGGACACTTCTCATAAGGTATCACTGATAGAGGGAATGTAAAAACCGTTACACTTGAACTGAATTACAAAACAGAACAGATTCACACATGCAGAAAACACACTATGGCTGCTTAACGGGAAAGGTGAGGTGGGGTGATACATAAAACAAGTGTATCAAATTAGCTCAGATACCGTTCCATAAACCCAATATGTAATAGACAAGACCTACTCCTTGCTCAGAGAACTGGACTCAACACGCCCTATTCACCGCACAAGAATATATCTGACTAATAATAATCGTAAAACCTATGTATTGATATCTCTCTGTTAGTGTGTCAAGTGGGTGTAAAGCGGCATAAACACAGCAGTGAAAAGCAGCTAAACCCCATTATAAAAATAAATTACTTTGAAACACCCATGAAACAAAGACAGTGAAAGAGAGAGAAATTCTTACACAATGCGTTCAGGGGCTGTGATGCAACCTGGATTGACCATATCTAGACGCACAGCTGGATGAGACATAAGGGTGGACACTCTTGGGGCTGAGAGGTTTGGTGAGGTTGGGTGAGCAAACGCAGACCCTTTAAAGGAATACTGCGTGGTACCCATCGCATGGGTCCCAAATCTCCAGGTTCAAGGGCATCTTCCTACATCAAAAACATGCATGAGAAACCCAGAAGATGGTACACCGTGTGATGGGGAAAGGTTTCTAAAACGCACCTCATTTCTCATCTCCTTGTGCCCGGGTTCGCCATTCCAGCCGCTTTACTAGCAAGCTCCCTACTTGGAGCATCAGCACCTTTAACCTCCTGTTCCATACAGGTTGCAATTTGTCCTGAGGATAAACGGGAAGACGTGGAACCAACGAGAGACTAGCTCTTGGTGTTGGGACAGGCACAGGTCACTCTATTTTCCCATCAGAAAGAAGAATTAACCACAGGCTCAGCCTGCCCCCCGGAACCAGAACAGGGCCTGAAGCCATTCTGCGATTTTGCGGCCAGCTCCCATAAAAACGAGTTGTAAAATGGAGGTTCAGGGCACTGCAATTCACAAACCTGCAGAGTTATAAATGATAACTCTCGTCCACAAATATATTGAGGGAAGGCAAAGAAGAGGATTTGAAATCAAGGCAGAATTGCAGGAAACAGATTTCAGGAGGTAGATACGAATCGCCTTTAAAGCACATGAAAAGCGGCAAAACGTTGACAATGATGCCCTTGGCCAAAAAGGGCGTATGCGTTTTTTCCTGAATATATTCAGGAAAAAACGCATACGCCCTTTTTGGCCAACCAAGCCACCTGGAAAGGCAAATCAGCGCTACAAAGAAGTCTCGCTTCCCATCGGTCAAAAGGGCCATGCTGAAAAAAGTGTCAAAACCAGAAATGCAGGACAGGCCATGGAGAAATGGGAGCCTTGCTACACTGATGGGCGGGATGTAAATTGCCAAGAGCCACTCTGGAGAAGTGTCCGGTGAGTCCTGAAACATCTGAAAAACACAGCTTAGAGAGCATAGGGCACTTCCACTCATGGGGGTATAAATTGGGAAAATTAAAAATCAGCAAGACACAAGCACCCCAAAGTTTAGGGCTGCTCTGTTGACCAGGACCTCCACTTCATTCCACCTTAAATATCCCAGGAAAGAGAAAAATGGATAAAGAAGTTGTGGTCCTTATGTACAATGGAATATCACTCAGCCATGAAATCAATGTCGTAAGGTAAGTAGCAGCATGATGAGTGGATTTAGGTACGACGATTCTAAGTGAAATAAGTCACACAGAAAAGGACACTTCTCATAAGGTATCACTGATAGAGGGAATGTAAAAACCGTTACACTTGAACTGAATTACAAAACAGAACAGAGTCACACATGCAGAAAACACACTATGGCTGCTTAACGGGAAAGGTGAGGTGGGGTGATACATAAAACAAGGGTATCAAATTAGCTCAGATACCGTTCCATAAACCCAATATGTAATAGACAAGACCTACTCCTTGCTCAGAGAACTGGACTCAACACGCCCTATTCACCGCACAAGAATATATCTGACTAATAATAATCGTAAAACCTATGTATTGATATCTCTCTGTTAGTGTGTCAAGTGGGTGTAAAGCGGCATAAACACAGCAGTGAAAAGCAGCTAAACCCCATTATAAAAATAAATTACTTTGAAACACCCATGAAACAAAGACAGTGAAAGAGAGAGAAATTCTTACACAATGCGTTCAGGGGCTGTGATGCAACCTGGATTGACCATATCTAGACGCACAGCTGGATGAGACATAAGGGTGGACACTCTTGGGGCTGAGAGGTTTGGTGAGGTTGGGTGAGCAAACGCAGACCCTTTAAAGGAATACTGCGTGGTACCCATCGCATGGGTCCCAAATCTCCAGGTTCAAGGGCATCTTCCTACATCAAAAACATGCATGAGAAACCCAGAAGATGGTACACCGTGTGATGGGGAAAGGTTTCTAAAACGCACCTCATTTCTCAACTCCTTGTGCCCGGGTTCGCCATTCCAGCTGCTTTACTAGCAAGCTCCCTACTTGGAGCATCAGCACCTTTAACCTCCTGTTCCATGCAGGTTGCAATTTGTCCTGAGGATAAACGGGAAGACGTGGAACCAACGAGAGACTAGCTCTTGGTGTTGGGACAGGCACAGGTCACTCTATTTTCCCATCAGAAAGAAGAATTAACCACAGGCTCAGCCTGCCCCCCGGAACCAGAACAGGGCCTGAAGCCATTCTGCGATTTTGCGGCCAGCTCCCATAAAAACGAGTTGTAAAATGGAGGTTCAGGGCACTGCAATTCACAAACCTGCAGAGTTATAAATGATAACTCTCGTCCACAAATATATTGAGGGAAGGCAAAGAAGAGGATTTGAAATCAAGGCAGAATTGCAGGAAACAGATTTCAGGAGGTAGATACGAATCGCCTTTAAAGCACATGAAAAGCGGCAAAACGTTGACAATGATGCCCTTGGCCAAAAAGGGCATATGCGTTTTTTCCTGAATATATTCAGGAAAAAACGCATACGCCCTTTTTGGCCAACCAAGCAACCTGGAAAGGCAAATCAGCGCTACAAAGAAGTCTCGCTTCCCATCGGTCAAAAGGGCCATGCTGAAAAAAGTGTCAAAACCAGAAATGCAGGACAGGCCATGGAGAAATGGGAGCCTTGCTACACTGATGGGCGGGATGTAAATTGCCAAGAGCCACTCTGGAGAAGTGTCCGGTGAGTCCTGAAACATCTGAAAAACACAGCTTAGAGAGCATAGGGCACTTCCACTCATGGGGGTATAAATTGGGAAAATTAAAAATCAGCAAGACACAAGCACCCCAAAGTTTAGGGCTGCTCTGTTGACCAGGACCTCCACTTCATTCCACCTTAAATATCCCAGGAAAGAGAAAAATGGATAAAGAAGTTGTGGTCCTTATGTACAATGGAATATCACTCAGCCATGAAATCAATGTCGTAAGGTAAGTAGCAGCATGATGAGTGGATTTAGGTACGACGATTCTAAGTGAAATAAGTCACACAGAAAAGGACACTTCTCATAAGGTATCACTGATAGAGGGAATGTAAAAACCGTTACACTTGAACTGAATTACAAAACAGAACAGAGTCACACATGCAGAAAACACACTATGGCTGCTTAACGGGAAAGGTGAGGTGGGGTGATACATAAAACAAGGGTATCAAATTAGCTCAGATACCGTTCCATAAACCCAATATGTAATAGACAAGACCTACTCCTTGCTCAGAGAACTGGACTCAACACGCCCTATTCACCGCACAAGAATATATCTGACTAATAATAATCGTAAAACCTATGTATTGATATCTCTCTGTTAGTGTGTCAAGTGGGTGTAAAGCGGCATAAACACAGCAGTGAAAAGCAGCTAAACCCCATTATAAAAATAAATTACTTTGAAACACCCATGAAACAAAGACAGTGAAAGAGAGAGAAATTCTTACACAATGCGTTCAGGGGCTGTGATGCAACCTGGATTGACCATATCTAGACGCACAGCTGGATGAGACATAAGGGTGGACACTCTTGGGGCTGAGAGGTTTGGTGAGGTTGGGTGAGCAAACGCAGACCCTTTAAAGGAATACTGCGTGGTACCCATCGCATGGGTCCCAAATCTCCAGGTTCAAGGGCATCTTCCTACATCAAAAACATGCATGAGAAACCCAGAAGATGGTACACCGTGTGATGGGGAAAGGTTTCTAAAACGCACCTCATTTCTCATCTCCTTGTGCCCGGGTTCGCCATTCCAGCCGCTTTACTAGCAAGCTCCCTACTTGGAGCATCAGCACCTTTAACCTCCTGTTCCATACAGGTTGCAATTTGTCCTGAGGATAAACGGGAAGACGTGGAACCAACGAGAGACTAGCTCTTGGTGTTGGGACAGGCACAGGTCACTCTATTTTCCCATCAGAAAGAAGAATTAACCACAGGCTCAGCCTGCCCCCCGGAACCAGAACAGGGCCTGAAGCCATTCTGCGATTTTGCGGCCAGCTCCCATAAAAACGAGTTGTAAAATGGAGGTTCAGGGCACTGCAATTCACAAACCTGCAGAGTTATAAATGATAACTCTCGTCCACAAATATATTGAGGGAAGGCAAAGAAGAGGATTTGAAATCAAGGCAGAATTGCAGGAAACAGATTTCAGGAGGTAGATACGAATCGCCTTTAAAGCACATGAAAAGCGGCAAAACGTTGACAATGATGCCCTTGGCCAAAAAGGGCGTATGCGTTTTTTCCTGAATATATTCAGGAAAAAACGCATACGCCCTTTTTGGCCAACCAAGCCACCTGGAAAGGCAAATCAGCGCTACAAAGAAGTCTCGCTTCCCATCGGTCAAAAGGGCCATGCTGAAAAAAGTGTCAAAACCAGAAATGCAGGACAGGCCATGGAGAAATGGGAGCCTTGCTACACTGATGGGCGGGATGTAAATTGCCAAGAGCCACTCTGGAGAAGTGTCCGGTGAGTCCTGAAACATCTGAAAAACACAGCTTAGAGAGCATAGGGCACTTCCACTCATGGGGGTATAAATTGGGAAAATTAAAAATCAGCAAGACACAAGCACCCCAAAGTTTAGGGCTGCTCTGTTGACCAGGACCTCCACTTCATTCCACCTTAAATATCCCAGGAAAGAGAAAAATGGAGAAAGAAGTTGTGGTCCTTATGTACATTGGAATATCACTCAGCCAGGAAATCAATGTCGTAAGGTTAGTAGCAGCATGATGAGTGGATTTAGGTACGACGATTCTAAGTGAAATAAGTCACACAGAAAAGGACACTTCTCATAAGGTATCACTGATAGAGGGAATGTAAAAACCGTTACACTTGAACTGAATTACAAAACAGAACAGAGTCACACATGCAGAAAACACACTATGGCTGCTTAACGGGAAAGGTGAGGTGGGGTGATACATAAAACAAGGGTATCAAATTAGCTCAGATACCGTTCCATAAACCCAATATGTAATAGACAAGACCTACTCCTTGCTCAGAGAACTGGACTCAACACGCCCTATTCACCGCACAAGAATATATCTGACTAATAATAATCGTAAAACCTATGTATTGATATCTCTCTGTTAGTGTGTCAAGTGGGTGTAAAGCGGCATAAACACAGCAGTGAAAAGCAGCTAAACCCCATTATAAAAATAAATTACTTTGAAACACCCATGAAACAAAGACAGTGAAAGAGAGAGAAATTCTTACACAATGCGTTCAGGGGCTGTGATGCAACCTGGATTGACCATATCTAGACGCACAGCTGGATGAGACATAAGGGTGGACACTCTTGGGGCTGAGAGGTTTGGTGAGGTTGGGTGAGCAAACGCAGACCCTTTAAAGGAATACTGCGTGGTACCCATCGCATGGGTCCCAAATCTCCAGGTTCAAGGGCATCTTCCTACATCAAAAACATGCATGAGAAACCCAGAAGATGGTACACCGTGTGATGGGGAAAGGTTTCTAAAACGCACCTCATTTCTCAACTCCTTGTGCCCTGGTTCGCCATTCCAGCCGCTTTACTAGCAAGCTCCCTACTTGGAGCATCAGCACCTTTAACCTCCTGTTCCATGCAGGTTGCAATTTGTCCTGAGGATAAACGGGAAGACGTGGAACCAACGAGAGACTAGCTCTTGGTGTTGGGACAGGCACAGGTCACTCTATTTTCCCATCAGAAAGAAGAATTAACCACAGGCTCAGCCTGCCCCCCGGAACCAGAACAGGGCCTGAAGCCATTCTGCGATTTTGCGGCCAGCTCCCATAAAAACGAGTTGTAAAATGGAGGTTCAGGGCACTGCAATTCACAAACCTGCAGAGTTATAAATGATAACTCCCGTCCACAAATATATTGAGGGAAGGCAAAGAAGAGGATTTGAAATCAAGGCAGAATTGCAGGAAACAGATTTCAGGAGGTAGATACGAATCGCCTTTAAAGCACATGAAAAGCGGCAAAACGTTGACAATGATGCCCTTGGCCAAAAAGGGCGTATGCGTTTTTTCCTGAATATATTCAGGAAAAAACGCATACGCCCTTTTTGGCCAACCAAGCCACCTGGAAAGGCAAATCAGCGCTACAAAGAAGTCTCGCTTCCCATCGGTCAAAAGGGCCATGCTGAAAAAAGTGTCAAAACCAGAAATGCAGGACAGGCCATGGAGAAATGGGAGCCTTGCTACACTGATGGGCGGGATGTAAATTGCCAAGAGCCACTCTGGAGAAGTGTCCGGTGAGTCCTGAAACATCTGAAAAACACAGCTTAGAGAGCATAGGGCACTTCCACTCATGGGGGTATAAATTGGGAAAATTAAAAATCAGCAAGACACAAGCACCCCAAAGTTTAGGGCTGCTCTGTTGACCAGGACCTCCACTTCATTCCACCTTAAATATCCCAGGAAAGAGAAAAATGGATAAAGAAGTTGTGGTCCTTATGTACAATGGAATATCACTCAGCCATGAAATCAATGTCGTAAGGTAAGTAGCAGCATGATGAGTGGATTTAGGTACGACGATTCTAAGTGAAATAAGTCACACAGAAAAGGACACTTCTCATAAGGTATCACTGATAGAGGGAATGTAAAAACCGTTACACTTGAACTGAATTACAAAACAGAACAGAGTCACACATGCAGAAAACACACTATGGCTGCTTAACGGGAAAGGTGAGGTGGGGTGATACATAAAACAAGGGTATCAAATTAGCTCAGATACCGTTCCATAAACCCAATATGTAATAGACAAGACCTACTCCTTGCTCAGAGAACTGAACTCAGCACGCCCTATTCACTGCACAAGAATATATCTGAATAATAATAATCGTAAAACCTATGTATTGATATCTCTCTGTTAGTGTGTCAAGTGGGTGTAAAGCGGCATAAACACAGCAGTGAAAAGCAGCTAAACCCCATTATAAAAATAAATTACTTTGAAACACCCATGAAACAAAGACAGTGAAAGAGAGAGAAATTCTTACACAATGCGTTCAGGGGCTGTGATGCAACCTGGATTGACCATATCTAGACGCACAGCTGGATGAGACATAAGGGTGGACACTCTTGGGGCTGAGAGGTTTGGTGAGGTTGGGTGAGCAAACGCAGACCCTTTAAAGGAATACTGCGTGGTACCCATCGCATGGGTCCCAAATCTCCAGGTTCAAGGGCATCTTCCTACATCAAAAACATGCATGAGAAACCCAGAAGATGGTACACCATGTGATGGGGAAAGGTTTCTAAAACGCACCTCATTTCTCATCTCCTTGTGCCCGGGTTCGCCATTCCAGCCGCTTTACTAGCAAGCTCCCTACTTGGAGCATCAGCACCTTTAACCTCCTGTTCCATACAGGTTGCAATTTGTCCTGAGGATAAACGGGAAGACGTGGAACCAACGAGAGACTAGCTCTTGATGTTGGGACAGGCACAGGTCACTCTATTTTCCCATCAGAAAGAAGAATTAACCACAGGCTCAGCCTGCCCCCCGGAACCAGAACAGGGCCTGAAGCCATTCTGCGATTTTGCGGCCAGCTCCCATAAAAACGAGTTGTAAAATGGAGGTTCAGGGCACTGCAATTCACAAACCTGCAGAGTTATAAATGATAACTCTCGTCCACAAATATATTGAGGGAAGGCAAAGAAGAGGATTTGAAATCAAGGCAGAATTGCAGGAAACAGATTTCAGGAGGTAGATACGAATCGCCTTTAAAGCACATGAAAAGCGGCAAAACGTTGACAATGATGCCCTTGGCCAAAAAGGGCGTATGCGTTTTTTCCTGAATATATTCAGGAAAAAACGCATACGCCCTTTTTGGCCAACCAAGCCACCTGGAAAGGCAAATCAGCGCTACAAAGAAGTCTCGCTTCCCATCGGTCAAAAGGGCCATGCTGAAAAAAGTGTCAAAACCAGAAATGCAGGACAGGCCATGGAGAAATGGGAGCCTTGCTACACTGATGGGCGGGATGTAAATTGCCAAGAGCCACTCTGGAGAAGTGTCCGGTGAGTCCTGAAACATTTGAAAAACACAGCTTAGAGAGCATAGGGCACTTCCACTCATGGGGGTATAAATTGGGAAAATTAAAAATCAGCAAGACACAAGCACCCCAAAGTTTAGGGCTGCTCTGTTGACCAGGACCTCCACTTCATTCCACCTTAAATATCCCAGGAAAGAGAAAAATGGATAAAGAAGTTGTGGTCCTTATGTACAATGGAATATCACTCAGCCAGGAAATCAATGTCGTAAGGTTAGTAGCAGCATGATGAGTGGATTTAGGTACGACGATTCTAAGTGAAATAAGTCACACAGAAAAGGACACTTCTCATAAGGTATCACTGATAGAGGGAATGTAAAAACCGTTACACTTGAACTGAATTACAAAACAGAACAGAGTCACACATGCAGAAAACACACTATGGCTGCTTAACGGGAAAGGTGAGGTGGGGTGATACATAAAACAAGTGTATCAAATTAGCTCAGATACCGTTCCATAAACCCAATATGTAATAGACAAGACCTACTCCTTGCTCAGAGAACTGGACTCAACACGCCCTATTCACCGCACAAGAATATATCTGACTAATAATAATCGTAAAACCTATGTATTGATATCTCTCTGTTAGTGTGTCAAGTGGGTGTAAAGCGGCATAAACACAGCAGTGAAAAGCAGCTAAACCCCATTATAAAAATAAATTACTTTGAAACACCCATGAAACAAAGACAGTGAAAGAGAGAGAAATTCTTACACAATGCGTTCAGGGGCTGTGATGCAACCTGGATTGACCATATCTAGACGCACAGCTGGATGAGACATAAGGGTGGACACTCTTGGGGCTGAGAGGTTTGGTGAGGTTGGGTGAGCAAACGCAGACCCTTTAAAGGAATACTGCGTGGTACCCATCGCATGGGTCCCAAATCTCCAGGTTCAAGGGCATCTTCCTACATCAAAAACATGCATGAGAAACCCAGAAGATGGTACACCGTGTGATGGGGAAAGGTTTCTAAAACGCACCTCATTTCTCATCTCCTTGTGCCCGGGTTCGCCATTCCAGCCGCTTTACTAGCAAGCTCCCTACTTGGAGCATCAGCACCTTTAACCTCCTGTTCCATACAGGTTGCAATTTGTCCTGAGGATAAACGGGAAGACGTGGAACCAACGAGAGACTAGCTCTTGGTGTTGGGACAGGCACAGGTCACTCTATTTTCCCATCAGAAAGAAGAATTAACCACAGGCTCAGCCTGCCCCCCGGAACCAGAACAGGGCCTGAAGCCATTCTGCGATTTTGCGGCCAGCTCCCATAAAAACGAGTTGTAAAATGGAGGTTCAGGGCACTGCAATTCACAAACCTGCAGAGTTATAAATGATAACTCTCGTCCACAAATATATTGAGGGAAGGCAAAGAAGAGGATTTGAAATCAAGGCAGAATTGCAGGAAACAGATTTCAGGAGGTAGATACGAATCGCCTTTAAAGCACATGAAAAGCGGCAAAACGTTGACAATGATGCCCTTGGCCAAAAAGGGCGTATGCGTTTTTTCCTGAATATATTCAGGAAAAAACGCATACGCCCTTTTTGGCCAACCAAGCCACCTGGAAAGGCAAATCAGCGCTACAAAGAAGTCTCGCTTCCCATCGGTCAAAAGGGCCATGCTGAAAAAAGTGTCAAAACCAGAAATGCAGGACAGGCCATGGAGAAATGGGAGCCTTGCTACACTGATGGGCGGGATGTAAATTGCCAAGAGCCACTCTGGAGAAGTGTCCGGTGAGTCCTGAAACATCTGAAAAACACAGCTTAGAGAGCATAGGGCACTTCCACTCATGGGGGTATAAATTGGGAAAATTAAAAATCAGCAAGACACAAGCACCCCAAAGTTTAGGGCTGCTCTGTTGACCAGGACCTCCACTTCATTCCACCTTAAATATCCCAGGAAAGAGAAAAATGGATAAAGAAGTTGTGGTCCTTATGTACAATGGAATATCACTCAGCCATGAAATCAATGTCGTAAGGTTAGTAGCAGCATGATGAGTGGATTTAGGTACGACGATTCTAAGTGAAATAAGTCACACAGAAAAGGACACTTCTCATAAGGTATCACTGATAGAGGGAATGTAAAAACCGTTACACTTGAACTGAATTACAAAACAGAACAGAGTCACACATGCAGAAAACACACTATGGCTGCTTAACGGGAAAGGTGAGGTGGGGTGATACATAAAACAAGGGTATCAAATTAGCTCAGATACCGTTCCATAAACCCAATATGTAATAGACAAGACCTACTCCTTGCTCAGAGAACTGGACTCAACACGCCCTATTCACCGCACAAGAATATATCTGACTAATAATAATCGTAAAACCTATGTATTGATATCTCTCTGTTAGTGTGTCAAGTGGGTGTAAAGCGGCATAAACACAGCAGTGAAAAGCAGCTAAACCCCATTATAAAAATAAATTACTTTGAAACACCCATGAAACAAAGACAGTGAAAGAGAGAGAAATTCTTACACAATGCGTTCAGGGGCTGTGATGCAACCTGGATTGACCATATCTAGACGCACAGCTGGATGAGACATAAGGGTGGACACTCTTGGGGCTGAGAGGTTTGGTGAGGTTGGGTGAGCAAACGCAGACCCTTTAAAGGAATACTGCGTGGTACCCATCGCATGGGTCCCAAATCTCCAGGTTCAAGGGCATCTTCCTACATCAAAAACATGCATGAGAAACCCAGAAGATGGTACACCGTGTGATGGGGAAAGGTTTCTAAAACGCACCTCATTTCTCAACTCCTTGTGCCCGGGTTCGCCATTCCAGCTGCTTTACTAGCAAGCTCCCTACTTGGAGCATCAGCACCTTTAACCTCCTGTTCCATGCAGGTTGCAATTTGTCCTGAGGATAAACGGGAAGACGTGGAACCAACGAGAGACTAGCTCTTGGTGTTGGGACAGGCACAGGTCACTCTATTTTCCCATCAGAAAGAAGAATTAACCACAGGCTCAGCCTGCCCCCCGGAACCAGAACAGGGCCTGAAGCCATTCTGCGATTTTGCGGCCAGCTCCCATAAAAACGAGTTGTAAAATGGAGGTTCAGGGCACTGCAATTCACAAACCTGCAGAGTTATAAATGATAACTCTCGTCCACAAATATATTGAGGGAAGGCAAAGAAGAGGATTTGAAATCAAGGCAGAATTGCAGGAAACAGATTTCAGGAGGTAGATACGAATCGCCTTTAAAGCACATGAAAAGCGGCAAAACGTTGACAATGATGCCCTTGGCCAAAAAGGGCATATGCGTTTTTTCCTGAATATATTCAGGAAAAAACGCATACGCCCTTTTTGGCCAACCAAGCAACCTGGAAAGGCAAATCAGCGCTACAAAGAAGTCTCGCTTCCCATCGGTCAAAAGGGCCATGCTGAAAAAAGTGTCAAAACCAGAAATGCAGGACAGGCCATGGAGAAATGGGAGCCTTGCTACACTGATGGGCGGGATGTAAATTGCCAAGAGCCACTCCGGAGAAGTGTCCGGTGAGTCCTGAAACATCTGAAAAACACAGCTTAGAGAGCATAGGGCACTTCCACTCATGGGGGTATAAATTGGGAAAATTAAAAATCAGCAAGACACAAGCACCCCAAAGTTTAGGGCTGCTCTGTTGACCAGGACCTCCACTTCATTCCACCTTAAATATCCCAGGAAAGAGAAAAATGGATAAAGAAGTTGTGGTCCTTATGTACAATGGAATATCACTCAGCCAGGAAATCAATGTCGTAAGGTTAGTAGCAGCATGATGAGTGGATTTAGGTACGACGATTCTAAGTGAAATAAGTCACACAGAAAAGGACACTTCTCATAAGGTATCACTGATAGAGGGAATGTAAAAACCGTTACACTTGAACTGAATTACAAAACAGAACAGAGTCACACATGCAGAAAACACACTATGGCTGCTTAACGGGAAAGGTGAGGTGGGGTGATACATAAAACAAGGGTATCAAATTAGCTCAGATACCGTTCCATAAACCCAATATGTAATAGACAAGACCTACTCCTTGCTCAGAGAACTGGACTCAGCACGCCCTATTCACTGCACAAGAATATATCTGACTAATAATAATCGTAAAACCTATGTATTGATATCTCTCTGTTAGTGTGTCAAGTGGGTGTAAAGCGGCATAAACACAGCAGTGAAAAGCAGCTAAACCCCATTATAAAAATAAATTACTTTGAAACACCCATGAAACAAAGACAGTGAAAGAGAGAGAAATTCTTACACAATGCGTTCAGGGGCTGTGATGCAACCTGGATTGACCATATCTAGACGCACAGCTGGATGAGACATAAGGGTGGACACTCTTGGGGCTGAGAGGTTTGGTGATGTTGGGTGAGCAAACGCAGACCCTTTAAAGTAATACTGCGTGGTACCCATCGCATGGGTCCCAAATCTCCAGGTTCAAGGGCATCTTCCTACATCAAAAACATACATGAGAAACCCAGAAGATGGTACACCGTGTGATGGGGAAAGGTTTCTAAAACGCACCTCATTTCTCATCTCCTTGTGCCCGGGTTCGCCATTCCAGCCGCTTTACTAGCAAGCTCCCTACTTGGAGCATCAGCACCTTTAACCTCCTGTTCCATACAGGTTGCAATTTGTCCTGAGGATAAACGGGAAGACGTGGAACCAACGAGAGACTAGCTCTTGGTGTTGGGACAGGCACAGGTCACTCTATTTTCCCATCAGAAAGAAGAATTAACCACAGGCTCAGCCTGCCCCCCGGAAGCAGAACAGGGCCTGAAGCCATTCTGCGATTTTGCGGCCAGCTCCCATAAAAACGAGTTGTAAAATGGAGGTTCAGGGCACTGCAATTCACAAACCTGCAGAGTTATTTATGATAACTCTCGTCCACAAATATATTGAGGGAAGGCAAAGAAGAGGATTTGAAATCAAGGCAGAATTGCAGGAAACAGATTTCAGGAGGTAGATTCGAATCGCCTTTAAAGCACATGAAAAGCGGCAAAACGTTGACAATGATGACCTTGGCCAAAAAGGGCGTATGCGTTTTTTCCTGAATATATTCAGGAAAAAACGCTTACGCCCTTTTTGGCCAACCAAGCCACCTGGAAAGGCAAATCAGCGCTACAAAGAAGTCTCGCTTCCCATCGGTCAAAAGGGCCATGCTGAAAAAAGTCTCAAAACCAGAAATGCGGGACAGGCCATGGAGAAATGGGAGCCTTGCTACACTGATGGGCGGGATGTAAATTGCCAAGAGCCACTCTGGAGAAGTGTCCGGTGAGTCCTGAAACATCTGAAAAACACAGCTTAGAGAGCATAGGGCACTTCCACTCATGGGGGTATAAATTGGGAAAATTAAAAATCAGCAAGACACAAGCACCCCAAAGTTTAGGGCTGCTCTGTTGACCAGGACCTCCACTTCATTCCACCTTAAATATCCCAGGAAAGAGAAAAATGGATAAAGAAGTTGTGGTCCTTATGTACATTGGAATATCACTCAGCCATGAAATCAATGTCATAAGGCTAATAGCAGCATGATGAGTGGATTTAGGTACGACGATTCTAAGTGAAATAAGTCACACAGAAAAGGACACTTCTCATAAGGTATCACTGATAGAGGGAATGTAAAAACCGTTACACTTGAACTGAATTACAAAACAGAACAGAGTCACACATGCAGAAAACACACTATGGCTGCTTAACGGGAAAGGTGAGGTGGGGTGATACATAAAACAAGGGTATCAAATTAGCTCAGATACCGTTCCATAAACCCAATATGTAATAGACAAGACCTACTCCTTGCTCAGAGAACTGGACTCAACACGCCCTATTCACCGCACAAGAATATATCTGACTAATAATAATCGTAAAACCTATGTATTGATATCTCTCTGTTAGTGTGTCAAGTGGGTGTAAAGCGGCATAAACACAGCAGTGAAAAGCAGCTAAACCCCATTATAAAAATAAATTACTTTGAAACACCCATGAAACAAAGACAGTGAAAGAGAGAGAAATTCTTACACAATGCGTTCAGGGGCTGTGATGCAACCTGGATTGACCATATCTAGACGCACAGCTGGATGAGACATAAGGGTGGACACTCTTGGGGCTGAGAGGTTTGGTGAGGTTGGGTGAGCAAACGCAGACCCTTTAAAGGAATACTGCGTGGTACCCATCGCATGGGTCCCAAATCTCCAGGTTCAAGGGCATCTTCCTACATCAAAAACATGCATGAGAAACCCAGAAGATGGTACACCGTGTGATGGGGAAAGGTTTCTAAAACGCACCTCATTTCTCATCTCCTTGTGCCCGGGTTCGCCATTCCAGCCGCTTTACTAGCAAGCTCCCTACTTGGAGCATCAGCACCTTTAACCTCCTGTTCCATACAGGTTGCAATTTGTCCTGAGGATAAACGGGAAGACGTGGAACCAACGAGAGACTAGCTCTTGGTGTTGGGACAGGCACAGGTCACTCTATTTTCCCATCAGAAAGAAGAATTAACCACAGGCTCAGCCTGCCCCCCGGAACCAGAACAGGGCCTGAAGCCATTCTGCGATTTTGCGGCCAGCTCCCATAAAAACGAGTTGTAAAATGGAGGTTCAGGGCACTGCAATTCACAAACCTGCAGAGTTATAAATGATAACTCTCGTCCACAAATATATTGAGGGAAGGCAAAGAAGAGGATTTGAAATCAAGGCAGAATTGCAGGAAACAGATTTCAGGAGGTAGATACCAATCGCCTTTAAAGCACATGAAAAGTGGCAAAACGTTGACAATGATGCCCTTGGCCAAAAAGGGCGTATGCGTTTTTTCCTGAATATATTCAGGAAAAAACGCATACGCCCTTTTTGGCCAACCAAGCCACGTGGAAAGGCAAATCAGCGCTACAAAGAAGTCTCGCTTCCCATCGGTCAAAAGGGCCATGCTGAAAAAAGTGTCAAAACCAGAAATGCAGGACAGGCCATGGAGAAATGGGAGCCTTGCTACACTGATGGGCGGGATGTAAATTGCCAAGAGCCACTCTGGAGAAGTGTCCGGTGAGTCCTGAAACATCTGAAAAACACAGCTTAGAGAGCATAGGGCACTTCCACTCATGGGGGTATAAATTGGGAAAATTAAAAATCAGCAAGACACAAGCACCCCAAAGTTTAGGGCTGCTCTGTTGACCAGGACCTCCACTTCATTCCACCTTAAATATCCCAGGAAAGAGAAAAATGGATAAAGAAGTTGTGGTCCTTATGTACATTGGAATATCACTCAGCCAGGAAATCAATGTCGTAAGGTTAGTAGCAGCATGATGAGTGGATTTAGGTACGACGATTCTAAGTGAAATAAGTCACACAGAAAAGGACAATTCTCATAAGGTATCACTGATAGAGGGAATGTAAAAACCGTTACACTTGAACTGAATTACAAAACAGAACAGAGTCACACATGCAGAAAACACACTATGGCTGCTTAACGGGAAAGGTGAGGTGGGGTGATACATAAAACAAGGGTATCAAATTAGCTCAGATACCGTTCCATAAACCCAATATGTAATAGACAAGACATACTCCTTGCTCAGAGAACTGGACTCAACACGCCCTATTCACCGCACAAGAATATATCTGACTAATAATAATCGTAAAACCTATGTATTGATATCTCTCTGTTAGTGTGTCAAGTGGGTGTAAAGCGGCATAAACACAGCAGTGAAAAGCAGCTAAACCCCATTATAAAAATAAATTACTTTGAAACACCCATGAAACAAAGACAGTGAAAGAGAGAGAAATTCTTACACAATGCGTTCAGGGGCTGTGATGCAACCTGGATTGACCATATCTAGACGCACAGCTGGATGAGACATAAGGGTGGACACTCTTGGGGCTGAGAGGTTTGGTGAGGTTGGGTGAGCAAACGCAGACCCTTTAAAGGAATACTGCGTGGTACCCATCGCATGGGTCCCAAATCTCCAGGTTCAAGGGCATCTTCCTACATCAAAAACATGCATGAGAAACCCAGAAGATGGTACACCGTGTGATGGGGAAAGGTTTCTAAAACGCACCTCATTTCTCATCTCCTTGTGCCCGGGTTCGCCATTCCAGCCGCTTTACTAGCAAGCTCCCTACTTGGAGCATCAGCACCTTTAACCTCCTGTTCCATACAGGTTGCAATTTGTCCTGAGGATAAACGGGAAGACGTGGAACCAACGAGAGACTAGCTCTTGATGTTGGGACAGGCACAGGTCACTCTATTTTCCCATCAGAAAGAAGAATTAACCACAGGCTCAGCCTGCCCCCCGGAACCAGAACAGGGCCTGAAGCCATTCTGCGATTTTGCGGCCAGCTCCCATAAAAACGAGTTGTAAAATGGAGGTTCAGGGCACTGCAATTCACAAACCTGCAGAGTTATAAATGATAACTCTCGTCCACAAATATATTGAGGGAAGGCAAAGAAGAGGATTTGAAATCAAGGCAGAATTGCAGGAAACAGATTTCAGGAGGTAGATACGAATCGCCTTTAAAGCACATGAAAAGCGGCAAAACGTTGACAATGATGCCCTTGGCCAAAAAGGGCGTATGCGTTTTTTCCTGAATATATTCAGGAAAAAACGCATACGCCCTTTTTGGCCAACCAAGCCACCTGGAAAGGCAAATCAGCGCTACAAAGAAGTCTCGCTTCCCATCGGTCAAAAGGGCCATGCTGAAAAAAGTGTCAAAACCAGAAATGCAGGACAGGCCATGGAGAAATGGGAGCCTTGCTACACTGATGGGCGGGATGTAAATTGCCAAGAGCCACTCCGGAGAAGTGTCCGGTGAGTCCTGAAACATCTGAAAAACACAGCTTAGAGAGCATAGGGCACTTCCACTCATGGGGGTATAAATTGGGAAAATTAAAAATCAGCAAGACACAAGCACCCCAAAGTTTAGGGCTGCTCTGTTGACCAGGACCTCCACTTCATTCCACCTTAAATATCCCAGGAAAGAGAAAAATGGATAAAGAAGTTGTGGTCCTTATGTACAATGGAATATCACTCAGCCAGGAAATCAATGTCGTAAGGTTAGTAGCAGCATGATGAGTGGATTTAGGTACGACGATTCTAAGTGAAATAAGTCACACAGAAAAGGACACTTCTCATAAGGTATCACTGATAGAGGGAATGTAAAAACCGTTACACTTGAACTGAATTACAAAACAGAACAGAGTCACACATGCAGAAAACACACTATGGCTGCTTAACGGGAAAGGTGAGGTGGGGTGATACATAAAACAAGGGTATCAAATTAGCTCAGATACCGTTCCATAAACCCAATATGTAATAGACAAGACCTACTCCTTGCTCAGAGAACTGGACTCAACACGCCCTATTCACCGCACAAGAATATATCTGACTAATAATAACCGTAAAACCTATGTATTGATATCTCTCTGTTAGTGTGTCAAGTGGGTGTAAAGCGGCATAAACACAGCAGTGAAAAGCAGCTAAACCCCATTATAAAAATAAATTACTTTGAAACACCCATGAAACAAAGACAGTGAAAGAGAGAGAAATTCTTACACAATGCGTTCAGGGGCTGTGATGCAACCTGGATTGACCATATCTAGACGCACAGCTGGATGAGACATAAGGGTGGACACTCTTGGGGCTGAGAGGTTTGGTGAGGTTGGGTGAGCAAACGCAGACCCTTTAAAGGAATACTGTGTGGTACCCATCGCATGGGTCCCAAATCTCCAGGTTCAAGGGCATCTTCCTACATCAAAAACATGCATGAGAAACCCAGAAGATGGTACACCGTGTGATGGGGAAAGGTTTCTAAAACGCACCTCATTTCTCATCTCCTTGTGCCCGGGTTCGCCATTCCAGCCGCTTTACTAGCAAGCTCCCTACTTGGAGCATCAGCACCTTTAACCTCCTGTTCCATACAGGTTGCAATTTGTCCTGAGGATAAACGGGAAGACGTGGAACCAACGAGAGACTAGCTCTTGGTGTTGGGACAGGCACAGGTCACTCTATTTTCCCATCAGAAAGAAGAATTAACCACAGGCTCAGCCTGCCCCCCGGAACCAGAACAGGGCCTGAAGCCATTCTGCGATTTTGCGGCCAGCTCCCATAAAAACGAGTTGTAAAATGGAGGTTCAGGGCACTGCAATTCACAAACCTGCAGAGTTATAAATGATAACTGTCGTCCACAAATATATTGAGGGAAGGCAAAGAAGAGGATTTGAAATCAAGGCAGAATTGCAGGAAACAGATTTCAGGAGGTAGATACCAATCGCCTTTAAAGCACATGAAAAGCGGCAAAACGTTGACAATGATGCCCTTGGCCAAAAAGGGCGTATGCGTTTTTTCCTGAATATATTCAGGAAAAAACGCATACGCCCTTTTTGGCCAACCAAGCCACCTGGAAAGGCAAATCAGCGCTACAAAGAAGTCTCGCTTCCCATCGGTCAAAAGGGCCATGCTGAAAAAAGTGTCAAAACCAGAAATGCAGGACAGGCCATGGAGAAATGGGAGCCTTGCTACACTGATGGGCGGGATGTAAATTGCCAAGAGCCACTCTGGAGAAGTGTCCGGTGAGTCCTGAAACATCTGAAAAACACAGCTTAGAGAGCATAGGGCACTTCCACTCATGGGGGTATAAATTGGGAAAATTAAAAATCAGCAAGACACAAGCACCCCAAAGTTTAGGGCTGCTCTGTTGACCAGGACCTCCACTTCATTCCACCTTAAATATCCCAGGAAAGAGAAAAATGGATAAAGAAGTTGTGGTCCTTATGTACATTGGAATATCACTCAGCCAGGAAATCAATGTCGTAAGGTTAGTAGCAGCATGATGAGTGGATTTAGGTACGACGATTCTAAGTGAAATAAGTCACACAGAAAAGGACACTTCTCATAAGGTATCACTGATAGAGGGAATGTAAAAACCGTTACACTTGAACTGAATTACAAAACAGAACAGAGTCACACATGCAGAAAACACACTATGGCTGCTTAACGGGAAAGGTGAGGTGGGGTGATACATAAAACAAGGGTTTCAAATTAGCTCAGATACCGTTCCATAAACCCAATATGTAATAGACAAGACCTACTCCTTGCTCAGAGAACTGGACTCAACACGCCCTATTCACCGCACAAGAATATATCTGACTAATAATAATCGTAAAACCTATGTATTGATATCTCTCTGTTAGTGTGTCAAGTGGGTGTAAAGCGGCATAAACACAGCAGTGAAAAGCAGCTAAACCCCATTATAAAAATAAATTTCTTTGAAACACCCATGAAACAAAGACAGTGAAAGAGAGAGAAATTCTTACACAATGCGTTCAGGGGCTGTGATGCAACCTGGATTGACCATATCTAGACGCACAGCTGGATGAGACATAAGGGTGGACACTCTTGGGGCTGAGAGGTTTGGTGAGGTTGGGTGAGCAAACGCAGACCCTTTAAAGGAATACTGCGTGGTACCCATCGCATGGGTCCCAAATCTCCAGGTTCAAGGGCATCTTCCTACATCAAAAACATGCATGAGAAACCCAGAAGATGGTACACCGTGTGATGGGGAAAGGTTTCTAAAACGCACCTCATTTCTCAACTCCTTGTGCCCGGGTTCGCCATTCCAGCTGCTTTACTAGCAAGCTCCCTACTTGGAGCATCAGCACCTTTAACCTCCTGTTCCATGCAGGTTGCAATTTGTCCTGAGGATAAACGGGAAGACGTGGAACCAACGAGAGACTAGCTCTTGGTGTTGGGACAGGCACAGGTCACTCTATTTTCCCATCAGAAAGAAGAATTAACCACAGGCTCAGCCTGCCCCCCGGAACCAGAACAGGGCCTGAAGCCATTCTGCGATTTTGCGGCCAGCTCCCATAAAAACGAGTTGTAAAATGGAGGTTCAGGGCACTGCAATTCACAAACCTGCAGAGTTATAAATGATAACTGTCGTCCACAAATATATTGAGGGAAGGCAAAGAAGAGGATTTGAAATCAAGGCAGAATTGCAGGAAACAGATTTCAGGAGGTAGATACGAATCGCCTTTAAAGCACATGAAAAGCGGCAAAACGTTGACAATGATGCCCTTGCCCAAAAAGGGCATATGCGTTTTTTCCTGAATATATTCAGGAAAAAACGCATACGCCCTTTTTGGCCAACCAAGCAACCTGGAAAGGCAAATCAGCGCTACAAAGAAGTCTCGCTTCCCATCGGTCAAAAGGGCCATGCTGAAAAAAGTGTCAAAACCAGAAATGCAGGACAGGCCATGGAGAAATGGGAGCCTTGCTACACTGATGGGCGGGATGTAAATTGCCAAGAGCCACTCCGGAGAAGTGTCCGGTGAGTCCTGAAACATCTGAAAAACACAGCTTAGAGAGCATAGGGCACTTCCACTCATGGGGGTATAAATTGGGAAAATTAAAAATCAGCAAGACACAAGCACCCCAAAGTTTAGGGCTGCTCTGTTGACCAGGACCTCCACTTCATTCCACCTTAAATATCCCAGGAAAGAGAAAAATGGATAAAGAAGTTGTGGTCCTTATGTACAATGGAATATCACTCAGCCATGAAATCAATGTCGTAAGGTTAGTAGCAGCATGATGAGTGGATTTAGGTACGACGATTCTAAGTGAAATAAGTCACACAGAAAAGGACACTTCTCATAAGGTATCACTGATAGAGGGAATGTAAAAACCGTTACACTTGAACTGAATTACAAAACAGAACAGAGTCACACATGCAGAAAACACACTATGGCTGCTTAACGGGAAAGGTGAGGTGGGGTGATACATAAAACAAGGGTATCAAATTAGCTCAGATACCGTTCCATAAACCCAATATGTAATAGACAAGACCTACTCCTTGCTCAGAGAACTGGACTCAACACGCCCTATTCACCGCACAAGAATATATCTGACTAATAATAACCGTAAAACCTATGTATTGATATCTCTCTGTTAGTGTGTCAAGTGGGTGTAAAGCGGCATAAACACAGCAGTGAAAAGCAGCTAAACCCCATTATAAAAATAAATTACTTTGAAACACCCATGAAACAAAGACAGTGAAAGAGAGAGAAATTCTTACACAATGCGTTCAGGGGCTGTGATGCAACCTGGATTGACCATATCTAGACGCACAGCTGGATGAAACATAAGGGTGGACACTCTTGGGGCTGAGAGGTTTGGTGAGGTTGGGTGAGCAAACGCAGACCCTTTAAAGGAATACTGCGTGGTACCCATCGCATGGGTCCCAAATCTCCAGGTTCAAGGGCATCTTCCTACATCAAAAACATGCATGAGAAACCCAGAAGATGGTACACCGTGTGATGGGGAAAGGTTTCTAAAACGCACCTCATTTCTCATCTCCTTGTGCCCGGGTTCGCCATTCCAGCCGCTTTACTAGCAAGCTCCCTACTTGGAGCATCAGCACCTTTAACCTCCTGTTCCATACAGGTTGCAATTTGTCCTGAGGATAAACGGGAAGACGTGGAACCAACGAGAGACTAGCTCTTGGTGTTGGGACAGGCACAGGTCACTCTATTTTCCCATCAGAAAGAAGAATTAACCACAGGCTCAGCCTGCCCCCCGGAAGCAGAACAGGGCCTGAAGCCATTCTGCGATTTTGCGGCCAGCTCCCATAAAAACGAGTTGTAAAATGGAGGTTCAGGTCACTGCAATTCACAAACCTGCAGAGTTATTAATGATAACTCTCGTCCACAAATATATTGAGGGAAGGCAAAGAAGAGGATTTGAAATCAAGGCAGAATTGCAGGAAACAGATTTCAGGAGGTAGATTCGAATCGCCTTTAAAGCACATGAAAAGCGGCAAAACGTTGACAATGATGACCTTGTCCAAAAAGGGCGTATGCGTTTTTTCCTGAATATATTCAGGAAAAAACGCTTACGCCCTTTTTGGCCAACCAAGCCACCTGGAAAGGCAAATCAGCGCTACAAAGAAGTCTCGCTTCCCATCGGTCAAAAGGGCCATGCTGAAAAAAGTGTCAAAACCAGAAATGCAGGACAGGCCATGGAGAAATGGGAGCCTTGCTACACTGATGGGCGGGATGTAAATTGCCAAGAGCCACTCTGGAGAAGTGTCCGGTGAGTCCTGAAACATCTGAAAAACACAGCTTAGAGAGCATAGGGCACTTCCACTCATGGGGGTATAAATTGGGAAAATTAAAAATCAGCAAGACACAAGCACCCCAAAGTTTAGGGTTGCTCTGTTGACCAGGACCTCCACTTCATTCCACCTTAAATATCCCAGGAAAGAGAAAAATGGATAAAGAAGTTGTGGTCCTTATGTACATTGGAATATCACTCAGCCAGGAAATCAATGTCGTAAGGTTAGTAGCAGCATGATGAGTGGATTTAGGTACGACGATTCTAAGTGAAATAAGTCACACAGAAAAGGACACTTCTCATAAGGTATCACTGATAGAGGGAATGTAAAAACCGTTACACTTGAACTGAATTACAAAACAGAACAGAGTCACACATGCAGAAAACACACTATGGCTGCTTAACGGGAAAGGTGAGGTGGGGTGATACATAAAACAAGGGTATCAAATTAGCTCAGATACCGTTCCATAAACCCAATATGTAATAGACAAGACCTACTCCTTGCTCAGAGAACTGGACTCAACACGCCCTATTCACCGCACAAGAATATATCTGACTAATAATAATCGTAAAACCTATGTATTGATATCTCTCTGTTAGTGTGTCAAGTGGGTGTAAAGCGGCATAAACACAGCAGTGAAAAGCAGCTAAACCCCATTATAAAAATAAATTTCTTTGAAACACCCATGAAACAAAGACAGTGAAAGAGAGAGAAATTCTTACACAATGCGTTCAGGGGCTGTGATGCAACCTGGATTGACCATATCTAGACGCACAGCTGGATGAGACATAAGGGTGGACACTCTTGGGGCTGAGAGGTTTGGTGAGGTTGGGTGAGCAAACGCAGACCCTTTAAAGGAATACTGCGTGGTACCCATCGCATGGGTCCCAAATCTCCAGGTTCAAGGGCATCTTCCTACATCAAAAACATGCATGAGAAACCCAGAAGATGGTACACCGTGTGATGGGGAAAGGTTTCTAAAACGCACCTCATTTCTCATCTCCTTGTGCCCGGGTTCGCCATTCCAGCCGCTTTACTAGCAAGCTCCCTACTTGGAGCATCAGCACCTTTAACCTCCTGTTCCATACAGGTTGCAATTTGTCCTGAGGATAAACGGGAAGACGTGGAACCAACGAGAGACTAGCTCTTGGTGTTGGGACAGGCACAGGTCACTCTATTTTCCCATCAGAAAGAAGAATTAACCACAGGCTCAGCCTGCCCCCCGGAACCAGAACAGGGCCTGAAGCCATTCTGCGATTTTGCGGCCAGCTCCCATAAAAACGAGTTGTAAAATGGAGGTTCAGGGCACTGCAATTCACAAACCTGCAGAGTTATAAATGATAACTGTCGTCCACAAATATATTGAGGGAAGGCAAAGAAGAGGATTTGAAATCAAGGCAGAATTGCAGGAAACAGATTTCAGGAGGTAGATTCGAATCGCCTTTAAAGCACATGAAAAGCGGCAAAACGTTGACAATGATGCCCTTGGCCAAAAAGGGCGTATGCGTTTTTTCCTGAATATATTCAGGAAAAAACGCATACGCCCTTTTTGGCCAACCAAGCCACCTGGAAAGGCAAATCAGCGCTACAAAGAAGTCTCGCTTCCCATCGGTCAAAAGGGCCATGCTGAAAAAAGTGTCAAAACCAGAAATGCAGGACAGGCCATGGAGAAATGGGAGCCTTGCTACACTGATGGGCGGGATGTAAATTGCCAAGAGCCACTCTGGAGAAGTGTCCGGTGAGTCCTGAAACATCTGAAAAACACAGCTTAGAGAGCATAGGGCACTTCCACTCATGGGGGTATAAATTGGGAAAATTAAAAATCAGCAAGACACAAGCACCCCAAAGTTTAGGGCTGCTCTGTTGACCAGGACCTCCACTTCATTCCACCTTAAATATCCCAGGAAAGAGAAAAATGGATAAAGAAGTTGTGGTCCTTATGTACATTGGAATATCACTCAGCCAGGAAATCAATGTCGTAAGGTTAGTAGCAGCATGATGAGTGGATTTAGGTACGACGATTCTAAGTGAAATAAGTCACACAGAAAAGGACACTTCTCATAAGGTATCACTGATAGAGGGAATGTAAAAACCGTTACACTTGAACTGAATTACAAAACAGAACAGAGTCACACATGCAGAAAACACACTATGGCTGCTTAACGGGAAAGGTGAGGTGGGGTGATACATAAAACAAGGGTATCAAATTAGCTCAGATACCGTTCCATAAACCCAATATGTAATAGACAAGACCTACTCCTTGCTCAGAGAACTGGACTCAACACGCCCTATTCACCGCACAAGAATATATCTGACTAATAATAATCGTAAAACCTATGTATTGATATCTCTCTGTTAGTGTGTCAAGTGGGTGTAAAGCGGCATAAACACAGCAGTGAAAAGCAGCTAAACCCCATTATAAAAATAAATTACTTTGAAACACCCATGAAACAAAGACAGTGAAAGAGAGAGAAATTCTTACACAATGCGTTCAGGGGCTGTGATGCAACCTGGATTGACCATATCTAGACGCACAGCTGGATGAGACATAAGGGTGGACACTCTTGGGGCTGAGAGGTTTGGTGAGGTTGGGTGAGCAAACGCAGACCCTTTAAAGGAATACTGCGTGGTACCCATCGCATGGGTCCCAAATCTCCAGGTTCAAGGGCATCTTCCTACATCAAAAACATGCATGAGAAACCCAGAAGATGGTACACCGTGTGATGGGGAAAGGTTTCTAAAACGCACCTCATTTCTCATCTCCTTGTGCCCGGGTTCGCCATTCCAGCCGCTTTACTAGCAAGCTCCCTACTTGGAGCATCAGCACCTTTAACCTCCTGTTCCATACAGGTTGCAATTTGTCCTGAGGATAAACGGGAAGACGTGGAACCAACGAGAGACTAGCTCTTGATGTTGGGACAGGCACAGGTCACTCTATTTTCCCATCAGAAAGAAGAATTAACCACAGGCTCAGCCTGCCCCCCGGAACCAGAACAGGGCCTGAAGCCATTCTGCGATTTTGCGGCCAGCTCCCATAAAAACGAGTTGTAAAATGGAGGTTCAGGGCACTGCAATTCACAAACCTGCAGAGTTATAAATGATAACTCTCGTCCACAAATATATTGAGGGAAGGCAAAGAAGAGGATTTGAAATCAAGGCAGAATTGCAGGAAACAGATTTCAGGAGGTAGATACGAATCGCCTTTAAAGCACATGAAAAGCGGCAAAACGTTGACAATGATGCCCTTGGCCAAAAAGGGCGTATGCGTTTTTTCCTGAATATATTCAGGAAAAAACGCATACGCCCTTTTTGGCCAACCAAGCCACCTGGAAAGGCAAATCAGCGCTACAAAGAAGTCTCGCTTCCCATCGGTCAAAAGGGCCATGCTGAAAAAAGTGTCAAAACCAGAAATGCAGGACAGGCCATGGAGAAATGGGAGCCTTGCTACACTGATGGGCGGGATGTAAATTGCCAAGAGCCACTCCGGAGAAGTGTCCGGTGAGTCCTGAAACATCTGAAAAACACAGCTTAGAGAGCATAGGGCACTTCCACTCATGGGGGTATAAATTGGGAAAATTAAAAATCAGCAAGACACAAGCACCCCAAAGTTTAGGGCTGCTCTGTTGACCAGGACCTCCACTTCATTCCACCTTAAATATCCCAGGAAAGAGAAAAATGGATAAAGAAGTTGTGGTCCTTATGTACAATGGAATATCACTCAGCCAGGAAATCAATGTCGTAAGGTTAGTAGCAGCATGATGAGTGGATTTAGGTACGACGATTCTAAGTGAAATAAGTCACACAGAAAAGGACACTTCTCATAAGGTATCACTGATAGAGGGAATGTAAAAACCGTTACACTTGAACTGAATTACAAAACAGAACAGAGTCACACATGCAGAAAACACACTATGGCTGCTTAACGGGAAAGGTGAGGTGGGGTGATACATAAAACAAGGGTATCAAATTAGCTCAGATACCGTTCCATAAACCCAATATGTAATAGACAAGACCTACTCCTTGCTCAGAGAACTGGACTCAACACGCCCTATTCACCGCACAAGAATATATCTGACTAATAATAACCGTAAAACCTATGTATTGATATCTCTCTGTTAGTGTGTCAAGTGGGTGTAAAGCGGCATAAACACAGCAGTGAAAAGCAGCTAAACCCCATTATAAAAATAAATTACTTTGAAACACCCATGAAACAAAGACAGTGAAAGAGAGAGAAATTCTTACACAATGCGTTCAGGGGCTGTGATGCAACCTGGATTGACCATATCTAGACGCACAGCTGGATGAGACATAAGGGTGGACACTCTTGGGGCTGAGAGGTTTGGTGAGGTTGGGTGAGCAAACGCAGACCCTTTAAAGGAATACTGCGTGGTACCCATCGCATGGGTCCCAAATCTCCAGGTTCAAGGGCATCTTCCTACATCAAAAACATGCATGAGAAACCCAGAAGATGGTACACCGTGTGATGGGGAAAGGTTTCTAAAACGCACCTCATTTCTCATCTCCTTGTGCCCGGGTTCGCCATTCCAGCCGCTTTACTAGCAAGCTCCCTACTTGGAGCATCAGCACCTTTAACCTCCTGTTCCATACAGGTTGCAATTTGTCCTGAGGATAAACGGGAAGACGTGGAACCAACGAGAGACTAGCTCTTGGTGTTGGGACAGGCACAGGTCACTCTATTTTCCCATCAGAAAGAAGAATTAACCACAGGCTCAGCCTGCCCCCCGGAACCAGAACAGGGCCTGAAGCCATTCTGCGATTTTGCGGCCAGCTCCCATAAAAACGAGTTGTAAAATGGAGGTTCAGGGCACTGCAATTCACAAACCTGCAGAGTTATAAATGATAACTGTCGTCCACAAATATATTGAGGGAAGGCAAAGAAGAGGATTTGAAATCAAGGCAGAATTGCAGGAAACAGATTTCAGGAGGTAGATTCGAATCGCCTTTAAAGCACATGAAAAGCGGCAAAACGTTGACAATGATGCCCTTGGCCAAAAAGGGCGTATGCGTTTTTTCCTGAATATATTCAGGAAAAAACGCATACGCCCTTTTTGGCCAACCAAGCCACCTGGAAAGGCAAATCAGCGCTACAAAGAAGTCTCGCTTCCCATCGGTCAAAAGGGCCATGCTGAAAAAAGTGTCAAAACCAGAAATGCAGGACAGGCCATGGAGAAATGGGAGCCTTGCTACACTGATGGGCGGGATGTAAATTGCCAAGAGCCACTCTGGAGAAGTGTCCGGTGAGTCCTGAAACATCTGAAAAACACAGCTTAGAGAGCATAGGGCACTTCCACTCATGGGGGTATAAATTGGGAAAATTAAAAATCAGCAAGACACAAGCACCCCAAAGTTTAGGGCTGCTCTGTTGACCAGGACCTCCACTTCATTCCACCTTAAATATCCCAGGAAAGAGAAAAATGGATAAAGAAGTTGTGGTCCTTATGTACATTGGAATATCACTCAGCCAGGAAATCAATGTCGTAAGGTTAGTAGCAGCATGATGAGTGGATTTAGGTACGACGATTCTAAGTGAAATAAGTCACACAGAAAAGGACACTTCTCATAAGGTATCACTGATAGAGGGAATGTAAAAACCGTTACACTTGAACTGAATTACAAAACAGAACAGAGTCACACATGCAGAAAACACACTATGGCTGCTTAACGGGAAAGGTGAGGTGGGGTGATACATAAAACAAGGGTATCAAATTAGCTCAGATACCGTTCCATAAACCCAATATGTAATAGACAAGACCTACTCCTTGCTCAGAGAACTGGACTCAACACGCCCTATTCACCGCACAAGAATATATCTGACTAATAATAATCGTAAAACCTATGTATTGATATCTCTCTGTTAGTGTGTCAAGTGGGTGTAAAGCGGCATAAACACAGCAGTGAAAAGCAGCTAAACCCCATTATAAAAATAAATTACTTTGAAACACCCATGAAACAAAGACAGTGAAAGAGAGAGAAATTCTTACACAATGCGTTCAGGGGCTGTGATGCAACCTGGATTGACCATATCTAGACGCACAGCTGGATGAGACATAAGGGTGGACACTCTTGGGGCTGAGAGGTTTGGTGAGGTTGGGTGAGCAAACGCAGACCCTTTAAAGGAATACTGCGTGGTACCCATCGCATGGGTCCCAAATCTCCAGGTTCAAGGGCATCTTCCTACATCAAAAACATGCATGAGAAACCCAGAAGATGGTACACCGTGTGATGGGGAAAGGTTTCTAAAACGCACCTCAATTCTCATCTCCTTGTGCCCGGGTTCGCCATTCCAGCCGCTTTACTAGCAAGCTCCCTACTTGGAGCATCAGCACCTTTAACCTCCTGTTCCATACAGGTTGCAATTTGTCCTGAGGATAAACGGGAAGACGTGGAACCAACGAGAGACTAGCTCTTGATGTTGGGACAGGCACAGGTCACTCTATTTTCCCATCAGAAAGAAGAATTAACCACAGGCTCAGCCTGCCCCCCGGAACCAGAACAGGGCCTGAAGCCATTCTGCGATTTTGCGGCCAGCTCCCATAAAAACGAGTTGTAAAATGGAGGTTCAGGGCACTGCAATTCACAAACCTGCAGAGTTATAAATGATAACTCTCGTCCACAAATATATTGAGGGAAGGCAAAGAAGAGGATTTGAAATCAAGGCAGAATTGCAGGAAACAGATTTCAGGAGGTAGATACGAATCGCCTTTAAAGCACATGAAAAGCGGCAAAACGTTGACAATGATGCCCTTGGCCAAAAAGGGCGTATGCGTTTTTTCCTGAATATATTCAGGAAAAAACGCATACGCCCTTTTTGGCCAACCAAGCCACCTGGAAAGGCAAATCAGCGCTACAAAGAAGTCTCGCTTCCCATCGGTCAAAAGGGCCATGCTGAAAAAAGTGTCAAAACCAGAAATGCAGGACAGGCCATGGAGAAATGGGAGCCTTGCTACACTGATGGGCGGGATGTAAATTGCCAAGAGCCACTCCGGAGAAGTGTCCGGTGAGTCCTGAAACATCTGAAAAACACAGCTTAGAGAGCATAGGGCACTTCCACTCATGGGGGTATAAATTGGGAAAATTAAAAATCAGCAAGACACAAGCACCCCAAAGTTTAGGGCTGCTCTGTTGACCAGGACCTCCACTTCATTCCACCTTAAATATCCCAGGAAAGAGAAAAATGGATAAAGAAGTTGTGGTCCTTATGTACAATGGAATATCACTCAGCCAGGAAATCAATGTCGTAAGGTTAGTAGCAGCATGATGAGTGGATTTAGGTACGACGATTCTAAGTGAAATAAGTCACACAGAAAAGGACACTTCTCATAAGGTATCACTGATAGAGGGAATGTAAAAACCGTTACACTTGAACTGAATTACAAAACAGAACAGAGTCACACATGCAGAAAACACACTATGGCTGCTTAACGGGAAAGGTGAGGTGGGGTGATACATAAAACAAGGGTATCAAATTAGCTCAGATACCGTTCCATAAACCCAATATGTAATAGACAAGACCTACTCCTTGCTCAGAGAACTGGACTCAACACGCCCTATTCACCGCACAAGAATATATCTGACTAATAATAACCGTAAAACCTATGTATTGATATCTCTCTGTTAGTGTGTCAAGTGGGTGTAAAGCGGCATAAACACAGCAGTGAAAAGCAGCTAAACCCCATTATAAAAATAAATTACTTTGAAACACCCATGAAACAAAGACAGTGAAAGAGAGAGAAATTCTTACACAATGCGTTCAGGGGCTGTGATGCAACCTGGATTGACCATATCTAGACGCACAGCTGGATGAGACATAAGGGTGGACACTCTTGGGGCTGAGAGGTTTGGTGAGGTTGGGTGAGCAAACGCAGACCCTTTAAAGGAATACTGTGTGGTACCCATCGCATGGGTCCCAAATCTCCAGGTTCAAGGGCATCTTCCTACATCAAAAACATGCATGAGAAACCCAGAAGATGGTACACCGTGTGATGGGGAAAGGTTTCTAAAACGCACCTCATTTCTCATCTCCTTGTGCCCGGGTTCGCCATTCCAGCCGCTTTACTAGCAAGCTCCCTACTTGGAGCATCAGCACCTTTAACCTCCTGTTCCATACAGGTTGCAATTTGTCCTGAGGATAAACGGGAAGACGTGGAACCAACGAGAGACTAGCTCTTGGTGTTGGGACAGGCACAGGTCACTCTATTTTCCCATCAGAAAGAAGAATTAACCACAGGCTCAGCCTGCCCCCCGGAACCAGAACAGGGCCTGAAGCCATTCTGCGATTTTGCGGCCAGCTCCCATAAAAACGAGTTGTAAAATGGAGGTTCAGGGCACTGCAATTCACAAACCTGCAGAGTTATAAATGATAACTGTCGTCCACAAATATATTGAGGGAAGGCAAAGAAGAGGATTTGAAATCAAGGCAGAATTGCAGGAAACAGATTTCAGGAGGTAGATACCAATCGCCTTTAAAGCACATGAAAAGCGGCAAAACGTTGACAATGATGCCCTTGGCCAAAAAGGGCGTATGCGTTTTTTCCTGAATATATTCAGGAAAAAACGCATACGCCCTTTTTGGCCAACCAAGCCACCTGGAAAGGCAAATCAGCGCTACAAAGAAGTCTCGCTTCCCATCGGTCAAAAGGGCCATGCTGAAAAAAGTGTCAAAACCAGAAATGCAGGACAGGCCATGGAGAAATGGGAGCCTTGCTACACTGATGGGCGGGATGTAAATTGCCAAGAGCCACTCTGGAGAAGTGTCCGGTGAGTCCTGAAACATCTGAAAAACACAGCTTAGAGAGCATAGGGCACTTCCACTCATGGGGGTATAAATTGGGAAAATTAAAAATCAGCAAGACACAAGCACCCCAAAGTTTAGGGCTGCTCTGTTGACCAGGACCTCCACTTCATTCCACCTTAAATATCCCAGGAAAGAGAAAAATGGATAAAGAAGTTGTGGTCCTTATGTACATTGGAATATCACTCAGCCAGGAAATCAATGTCGTAAGGTTAGTAGCAGCATGATGAGTGGATTTAGGTACGACGATTCTAAGTGAAATAAGTCACACAGAAAAGGACACTTCTCATAAGGTATCACTGATAGAGGGAATGTAAAAACCGTTACACTTGAACTGAATTACAAAACAGAACAGAGTCACACATGCAGAAAACACACTATGGCTGCTTAACGGGAAAGGTGAGGTGGGGTGATACATAAAACAAGGGTTTCAAATTAGCTCAGATACCGTTCCATAAACCCAATATGTAATAGACAAGACCTACTCCTTGCTCAGAGAACTGGACTCAACACGCCCTATTCACCGCACAAGAATATATCTGACTAATAATAATCGTAAAACCTATGTATTGATATCTCTCTGTTAGTGTGTCAAGTGGGTGTAAAGCGGCATAAACACAGCAGTGAAAAGCAGCTAAACCCCATTATAAAAATAAATTACTTTGAAACACCCATGAAACAAAGACAGTGAAAGAGAGAGAAATTCTTACACAATGCGTTCAGGGGCTGTGATGCAACCTGGATTGACCATATCTAGACGCACAGCTGGATGAGATATAAGGGTGGACACTCTTGGGGCTGAGAGGTTTGGTGAGGTTGGGTGAGCAAACGCAGACCCTTTAAAGGAATACTGCGTGGTACCCATCGCATGGGTCCCAAATCTCCAGGTTCAAGGGCATCTTCCTACATCAAAAACATGCATGAGAAACCCAGAAGATGGTACACCGTGTGATGGGGAAAGGTTTCTAAAACGCACCTCATTTCTCAACTCCTTGTGCCCGGGTTCGCCATTCCAGCTGCTTTACTAGCAAGCTCCCTACTTGGAGCATCAGCACCTTTAACCTCCTGTTCCATGCAGGTTGCAATTTGTCCTGAGGATAAACGGGAAGACGTGGAACCAACGAGAGACTAGCTCTTGGTGTTGGGACAGGCACAGGTCACTCTATTTTCCCATCAGAAAGAAGAATTAACCACAGGCTCAGCCTGCCCCCCGGAACCAGAACAGGGCCTGAAGCCATTCTGCGATTTTGCGGCCAGCTCCCATAAAAACGAGTTGTAAAATGGAGGTTCAGGGCACTGCAATTCACAAACCTGCAGAGTTATAAATGATAACTGTCGTCCACAAATATATTGAGGGAAGGCAAAGAAGAGGATTTGAAATCAAGGCAGAATTGCAGGAAACAGATTTCAGGAGGTAGATACGAATCGCCTTTAAAGCACATGAAAAGCGGCAAAACGTTGACAATGATGCCCTTGCCCAAAAAGGGCATATGCGTTTTTTCCTGAATATATTCAGGAAAAAACGCATACGCCCTTTTTGGCCAACCAAGCAACCTGGAAAGGCAAATCAGCGCTACAAAGAAGTCTCGCTTCCCATCGGTCAAAAGGGCCATGCTGAAAAAAGTGTCAAAACCAGAAATGCAGGACAGGCCATGGAGAAATGGGAGCCTTGCTACACTGATGGGCGGGATGTAAATTGCCAAGAGCCACTCCGGAGAAGTGTCCGGTGAGTCCTGAAACATCTGAAAAACACAGCTTAGAGAGCATAGGGCACTTCCACTCATGGGGGTATAAATTGGGAAAATTAAAAATCAGCAAGACACAAGCACCCCAAAGTTTAGGGCTGCTCTGTTGACCAGGACCTCCACTTCATTCCACCTTCAATATCCCAGGAAAGAGAAAAATGGATAAAGAAGTTGTGGTCCTTATGTACAATGGAATATCACTCAGCCATGAAATCAATGTCATAAGGTTAGTAGCAGCATGATGAGTGGATTTAGGTACGACGATTCTAAGTGAAATAAGTCACACAGAAAAGGACACTTCTCATAAGGTATCACTGATAGAGGGAATGTAAAAACCGTTACACTTGAACTGAATTACAAAACAGAACAGAGTCACACATGCAGAAAACACACTATGGCTGCTTAACGGGAAAGGTGAGGTGGGGTGATACATAAAACAAGGGTATCAAATTAGCTCAGATACCGTTCCATAAACCCAATATGTAATAGACAAGACCTACTCCTTGCTCAGAGAACTGGACTCAACACGCCCTATTCACCGCACAAGAATATATCTGACTAATAATAACCGTAAAACCTATGTATTGATATCTCTCTGTTAGTGTGTCAAGTGGGTGTAAAGCGGCATAAACACAGCAGTGAAAAGCAGCTAAACCCCATTATAAAAATAAATTACTTTGAAACACCCATGAAACAAAGACAGTGAAAGAGAGAGAAATTCTTACACAATGCGTTCAGGGGCTGTGATGCAACCTGGATTGACCATATCTAGACGCACAGCTGGATGAAACATAAGGGTGGACACTCTTGGGGCTGAGAGGTTTGGTGAGGTTGGGTGAGCAAACGCAGACCCTTTAAAGGAATACTGCGTGGTACCCATCGCATGGGTCCCAAATCTCCAGGTTCAAGGGCATCTTCCTACATCAAAAACATGCATGAGAAACCCAGAAGATGGTACACCGTGTGATGGGGAAAGGTTTCTAAAACGCACCTCATTTCTCATCTCCTTGTGCCCGGGTTCGCCATTCCAGCCGCTTTACTAGCAAGCTCCCTACTTGGAGCATCAGCACCTTTAACCTCCTGTTCCATACAGGTTGCAATTTGTCCTGAGGATAAACGGGAAGACGTGGAACCAACGAGAGACTAGCTCTTGGTGTTGGGACAGGCACAGGTCACTCTATTTTCCCATCAGAAAGAAGAATTAACCACAGGCTCAGCCTGCCCCCCGGAAGCAGAACAGGGCCTGAAGCCATTCTGCGATTTTGCGGCCAGCTCCCATAAAAACGAGTTGTAAAATGGAGGTTCAGGTCACTGCAATTCACAAACCTGCAGAGTTATTAATGATAACTCTCGTCCACAAATATATTGAGGGAAGGCAAAGAAGAGGATTTGAAATCAAGGCAGAATTGCAGGAAACAGATTTCAGGAGGTAGATTCGAATCGCCTTTAAAGCACATGAAAAGCGGCAAAACGTTGACAATGATGACCTTGTCCAAAAAGGGCGTATGCGTTTTTTCCTGAATATATTCAGGAAAAAACGCTTACGCCCTTTTTGGCCAACCAAGCCACCTGGAAAGGCAAATCAGCGCTACAAAGAAGTCTCGCTTCCCATCGGTCAAAAGGGCCATGCTGAAAAAAGTGTCAAAACCAGAAATGCAGGACAGGCCATGGAGAAATGGGAGCCTTGCTACACTGATGGGCGGGATGTAAATTGCCAAGAGCCACTCCGGAGAAGTGTCCGGTGAGTCCTGAAACATCTGAAAAACACAGCTTAGAGAGCATAGGGCACTTCCACTCATGGGGGTATAAATTGGGAAAATTAAAAATCAGCAAGACACAAGCACCCCAAAGTTTAGGGCTGCTCTGTTGACCAGGACCTCCACTTCATTCCACCTTAAATATCCCAGGAAAGAGAAAAATGGATAAAGAAGTTGTGGTCCTTATGTACAATGGAATATCACTCAGCCATGAAATCAATGTCGTAAGGTTAGTAGCAGCATGATGAGTGGATTTAGGTACGACGATTCTAAGTGAAATAAGTCACACAGAAAAGGACACTTCTCATAAGGTATCACTGATAGAGGGAATGTAAAAACCGTTACACTTGAACTGAATTACAAAACAGAACAGAGTCACACATGCAGAAAACACACTATGGCTGCTTAACGGGAAAGGTGAGGTGGGGTGATACATAAAACAAGGGTATCAAATTAGCTCAGATACCGTTCCATAAACCCAATATGTAATAGACAAGACCTACTCCTTGCTCAGAGAACTGGACTCAACACGCCCTATTCACCGCACAAGAATATATCTGACTAATAATAACCGTAAAACCTATGTATTGATATCTCTCTGTTAGTGTGTCAAGTGGGTGTAAAGCGGCATAAACACAGCAGTGAAAAGCAGCTAAACCCCATTATAAAAATAAATTACTTTGAAACACCCATGAAACAAAGACAGTGAAAGAGAGAGAAATTCTTACACAATGCGTTCAGGGGCTGTGATGCAACCTGGATTGACCATATCTAGACGCACAGCTGGATGAAACATAAGGGTGGACACTCTTGGGGCTGAGAGGTTTGGTGAGGTTGGGTGAGCAAACGCAGACCCTTTAAAGGAATACTGCGTGGTACCCATCGCATGGGTCCCAAATCTCCAGGTTCAAGGGCATCTTCCTACATCAAAAACATGCATGAGAAACCCAGAAGATGGTACACCGTGTGATGGGGAAAGGTTTCTAAAACGCACCTCATTTCTCATCTCCTTGTGCCCGGGTTCGCCATTCCAGCCGCTTTACTAGCAAGCTCCCTACTTGGAGCATCAGCACCTTTAACCTCCTGTTCCATACAGGTTGCAATTTGTCCTGAGGATAAACGGGAAGACGTGGAACCAACGAGAGACTAGCTCTTGGTGTTGGGACAGGCACAGGTCACTCTATTTTCCCATCAGAAAGAAGAATTAACCACAGGCTCAGCCTGCCCCCCGGAAGCAGAACAGGGCCTGAAGCCATTCTGCGATTTTGCGGCCAGCTCCCATAAAAACGAGTTGTAAAATGGAGGTTCAGGTCACTGCAATTCACAAACCTGCAGAGTTATTAATGATAACTCTCGTCCACAAATATATTGAGGGAAGGCAAAGAAGAGGATTTGAAATCAAGGCAGAATTGCAGGAAACAGATTTCAGGAGGTAGATTCGAATCGCCTTTAAAGCACATGAAAAGCGGCAAAACGTTGACAATGATGACCTTGTCCAAAAAGGGCGTATGCGTTTTTTCCTGAATATATTCAGGAAAAAACGCTTACGCCCTTTTTGGCCAACCAAGCCACCTGGAAAGGCAAATCAGCGCTACAAAGAAGTCTCGCTTCCCATCGGTCAAAAGGGCCATGCTGAAAAAAGTGTCAAAACCAGAAATGCAGGACAGGCCATGGAGAAATGGGAGCCTTGCTACACTGATGGGCGGGATGTAAATTGCCAAGAGCCACTCCGGAGAAGTGTCCGGTGAGTCCTGAAACATCTGAAAAACACAGCTTAGAGAGCATAGGGCACTTCCACTCATGGGGGTATAAATTGGGAAAATTAAAAATCAGCAAGACACAAGCACCCCAAAGTTTAGGGCTGCTCTGTTGACCAGGACCTCCACTTCATTCCACCTTAAATATCCCAGGAAAGAGAAAAATGGATAAAGAAGTTGTGGTCCTTATGTACAATGGAATATCACTCAGCCATGAAATCAATGTCGTAAGGTTAGTAGCAGCATGATGAGTGGATTTAGGTACGACGATTCTAAGTGAAATAAGTCACACAGAAAAGGACACTTCTCATAAGGTATCACTGATAGAGGGAATGTAAAAACCGTTACACTTGAACTGAATTACAAAACAGAACAGAGTCACACATGCAGAAAACACACTATGGCTGCTTAACGGGAAAGGTGAGGTGGGGTGATACATAAAACAAGGGTATCAAATTAGCTCAGATACCGTTCCATAAACCCAATATGTAATAGACAAGACCTACTCCTTGCTCAGAGAACTGGACTCAACACGCCCTATTCACCGCACAAGAATATATCTGACTAATAATAACCGTAAAACCTATGTATTGATATCTCTCTGTTAGTGTGTCAAGTGGGTGTAAAGCGGCATAAACACAGCAGTGAAAAGCAGCTAAACCCCATTATAAAAATAAATTACTTTGAAACACCCATGAAACAAAGACAGTGAAAGAGAGAGAAATTCTTACACAATGCGTTCAGGGGCTGTGATGCAACCTGGATTGACCATATCTAGACGCACAGCTGGATGAAACATAAGGGTGGACACTCTTGGGGCTGAGAGGTTTGGTGAGGTTGGGTGAGCAAACGCAGACCCTTTAAAGGAATACTGCGTGGTACCCATCGCATGGGTCCCAAATCTCCAGGTTCAAGGGCATCTTCCTACATCAAAAACATGCATGAGAAACCCAGAAGATGGTACACCGTGTGATGGGGAAAGGTTTCTAAAACGCACCTCATTTCTCATCTCCTTGTGCCCGGGTTCGCCATTCCAGCCGCTTTACTAGCAAGCTCCCTACTTGGAGCATCAGCACCTTTAACCTCCTGTTCCATACAGGTTGCAATTTGTCCTGAGGATAAACGGGAAGACGTGGAACCAACGAGAGACTAGCTCTTGGTGTTGGGACAGGCACAGGTCACTCTATTTTCCCATTAGAAAGAAGAATTAACCACAGGCTCAGCCTGCCCCCCGGAAGCAGAACAGGGCCTGAAGCCATTCTGCGATTTTGCGGCCAGCTCCCATAAAAACGAGTTGTAAAATGGAGGTTCAGGTCACTGCAATTCACAAACCTGCAGAGTTATTAATGATAACTCTCGTCCACAAATATATTGAGGGAAGGCAAAGAAGAGGATTTGAAATCAAGGCAGAATTGCAGGAAACAGATTTCAGGAGGTAGATTCGAATCGCCTTTAAAGCACATGAAAAGCGGCAAAACGTTGACAATGATGACCTTGTCCAAAAAGGGCCTATGCGTTTTTTCCTGAATATATTCAGGAAAAAACGCTTACGCCCTTTTTGGCCAACCAAGCCACCTGGAAAGGCAAATCAGCGCTACAAAGAAGTCTCGCTTCCCATCGGTCAAAAGGGCCATGCTGAAAAAAGTGTCAAAACCAGAAATGCAGGACAGGCCATGGAGAAATGGGAGCCTTGCTACACTGATGGGCGGGATGTAAATTGCCAAGAGCCACTCTGGAGAAGTGTCCGGTGAGTCCTGAAACATCTGAAAAACACAGCTTAGAGAGCATAGGGCACTTCCACTCATGGGGGTATAAATTGGGAAAATTAAAAATCAGCAAGACACAAGCACCCCAAAGTTTAGGGCTGCTCTGTTGACCAGGACCTCCACTTCATTCCACCTTAAATATCCCAGGAAAGAGAAAAATGGATAAAGAAGTTGTGGTCCTTATGTACATTGGAATATCACTCAGCCAGGAAATCAATGTCGTAAGGTTAGTAGCAGCATGATGAGTGGATTTAGGTACGACGATTCTAAGTGAAATAAGTCACACAGAAAAGGACACTTCTCATAAGGTATCACTGATAGAGGGAATGTAAAAACCGTTACACTTGAACTGAATTACAAAACAGAACAGAGTCACACATGCAGAAAACACACTATGGCTGCTTAACGGGAAAGGTGAGGTGGGGTGATACATAAAACAAGGGTATCAAATTAGCTCAGATACCGTTCCATAAACCCAATATGTAATAGACAAGACCTACTCCTTGCTCAGAGAACTGGACTCAACACGCCCTATTCACCGCACAAGAATATATCTGACTAATAATAATCGTAAAACCTATGTATTGATATCTCTCTGTTAGTGTGTCAAGTGGGTGTAAAGCGGCATAAACACAGCAGTGAAAAGCAGCTAAACCCCATTATAAAAATAAATTACCTTGAAACACCCATGAAACAAAGACAGTGAAAGAGAGAGAAATTCTTACACAATGCGTTCAGGGGCTGTGATGCAACCTGGATTGACCATATCTAGACGCACAGCTGGATGAGACATAAGGGTGGACACTCTTGGGGCTGAGAGGTTTGGTGAGGTTGGGTGAGCAAACGCAGACCCTTTAAAGGAATACTGCGTGGTACCCATCGCATGGGTCCCAAATCTCCAGGTTCAAGGGCATCTTCCTACATCAAAAACATGCATGAGAAACCCAGAAGATGGTACACCGTGTGATGGGGAAAGGTTTCTAAAACGCACCTCATTTCTCATCTCCTTGTGCCCGGGTTCGCCATTCCAGCCGCTTTACTAGCAAGCTCCCTACTTGGAGCATCAGCACCTTTAACCTCCTGTTCCATACAGGTTGCAATTTGTCCTGAGGATAAACGGGAAGACGTGGAACCAACGAGAGACTAGCTCTTGGTGTTGGGACAGGCACAGGTCACTCTATTTTCCCATCAGAAAGAAGAATTAACCACAGGCTCAGCCTGCCCCCCGGAACCAGAACAGGGCCTGAAGCCATTCTGCGATTTTGCGGCCAGCTCCCATAAAAACGAGTTGTAAAATGGAGGTTCAGGGCACTGCAATTCACAAACCTGCAGAGTTATAAATGATAACTCCCGTCCACAAATATATTGAGGGAAGGCAAAGAAGAGGATTTGAAATCAAGGCAGAATTGCAGGAAACAGATTTCAGGAGGTAGATTCGAATCGCCTTTAAAGCACATGAAAAGCGGCAAAACGTTGACAATGATGCCCTTGGCCAAAAAGGGCGTATGCGTTTTTTCCTGAATATATTCAGGAAAAAACGCATACGCCCTTTTTGGCCAACCAAGCCACCTGGAAAGGCAAATCAGCGCTACAAAGAAGTCTCGCTTCCCATCGGTCAAAAGGGCCATGCTGAAAAAAGTGTCAAAACCAGAAATGCAGGACAGGCCATGGAGAAATGGGAGCCTTGCTACACTGATGGGCGGGATGTAAATTGCCAAGAGCCACTCCGGAGAAGTGTCCGGTGAGTCCTGAAACATCTGAAAAACACAGCTTAGAGAGCATAGGGCACTTCCACTCATGGGGGTATAAATTGGGAAAATTAAAAATCAGCAAGACACAAGCACCCCAAAGTTTAGGGCTGCTCTGTTGACCAGGACCTCCACTTCATTCCACCTTAAATATCCCAGGAAAGAGAAAAATGGATAAAGAAGTTGTGGTCCTTATGTACAATGGAATATCACTCAGCCATGAAATCAATGTCGTAAGGTTAGTAGCAGCATGATGAGTGGATTTAGGTACGACGATTCTAAGTGAAATAAGTCACACAGAAAAGGACACTTCTCATAAGGTATCACTGATAGAGGGAATGTAAAAACCGTTACACTTGAACTGAATTACAAAACAGAACAGAGTCACACATGCAGAAAACACACTATGGCTGCTTAACGGGAAAGGTGAGGTGGGGTGATACATAAAACAAGGGTATCAAATTAGCTCAGATACCGTTCCATAAACCCAATATGTAATAGACAAGACCTACTCCTTGCTCAGAGAACTGGACTCAGCACGCCCTATTCACTGCACAAGAATATATCTGACTAATAATAATCGTAAAACCTATGTATTGATATCTCTCTGTTAGTGTGTCAAGTGGGTGTAAAGCGGCATAAACACAGCAGTGAAAAGCAGCTAAACCCCATTATAAAAATAAATTACTTTGAAACACCCATGAAACAAAGACAGTGAAAGAGAGAGAAATTCTTACACAATGCGTTCAGGGGCTGTGATGCAACCTGGATTGACCATATCTAGACGCACAGCTGGATGAGACATAAGGGTGGACACTCTTGGGGCTGAGAGGTTTGGTGAGGTTGGGTGAGCAAACGCAGACCCTTTAAAGGAATACTGCGTGGTACCCATCGCATGGGTCCCAAATCTCCAGGTTCAAGGGCATCTTCCTACATCAAAAACATGCATGAGAAACCCAGAAGATGGTACACCGTGTGATGGGGAAAGGTTTCTAAAACGCACCTCATTTCTCATCTCCTTGTGCCCGGGTTCGCCATTCCAGCCGCTTTACTAGCAAGCTCCCTACTTGGAGCATCAGCACCTTTAACCTCCTGTTCCATACAGGTTGCAATTTGTCCTGAGGATAAACGGGAAGACGTGGAACCAACGAGAGACTAGCTCTTGGTGTTGGGACAGGCACAGGTCACTCTATTTTCCCATCAGAAAGAAGAATTAACCACAGGCTCAGCCTGCCCCCCGGAAGCAGAACAGGGCCTGAAGCCATTCTGTGATTTTGCGGCCAGCTCCCATAAAAACGAGTTGTAAAATGGAGGTTCAGGGCACTGCAATTCACAAACCTGCAGAGTTATTAATGATAACTCTCGTCCACAAATATATTGAGGGAAGGCAAAGAAGAGGATTTGAAATCAAGGCAGAATTGCAGGAAACAGATTTCAGGAGGTAGATTCGAATCGCCTTTAAAGCACATGAAAAGCGGCAAAACGTTGACAATGATGACCTTGGCCAAAAAGGGCGTATGCGTTTTTTCCTGAATATATTCAGGAAAAAACGCTTACGCCCTTTTTGGCCAACCAAGCCACCTGGAAAGGCAAATCAGCGCTACAAAGAAGTCTCGCTTCCCATCGGTCAAAAGGGCCATGCTGAAAAAAGTGTCAAAACCAGAAATGCAGGACAGGCCATGGAGAAATGGGAGCCTTGCTACACTGATGGGCGGGATGTAAATTGCCAAGAGCCACTCTGGAGAAGTGTCCGGTGAGTCCTGAAACATCTGAAAAACACAGCTTAGAGAGCATAGGGCACTTCCACTCATGGGGGTATAAATTGGGAAAATTAAAAATCAGCAAGACACAAGCACCCCAAAGTTTAGGGCTGCTCTGTTGACCAGGACCTCCACTTCATTCCACCTTAAATATCCCAGGAAAGAGAAAAATGGATAAAGAAGTTGTGGTCCTTATGTACATTGGAATATCACTCAGCCAGGAAATCAATGTCGTAAGGTTAGTAGCAGCATGATGAGTGGATTTAGGTACGACGATTCTAAGTGAAATAAGTCACACAGAAAAGGACACTTCTCATAAGGTATCACTGATAGAGGGAATGTAAAAACCGTTACACTTGAACTGAATTACAAAACAGAACAGAGTCACACATGCAGAAAACACACTATGGCTGCTTAACGGGAAAGGTGAGGTGGGGTGATACATAAAACAAGGGTATCAAATTAGCTCAGATACCGTTCCATAAACCCAATATGTAATAGACAAGACCTACTCCTTGCTCAGAGAACTGGACTCAACACGCCCTATTCACCGCACAAGAATATATCTGACTAATAATAATCGTAAAACCTATGTATTGATACCTCTCTGTTAGTGTGTCAAGTGGGTGTAAAGCGGCATAAACACAGCAGTGAAAAGCAGCTAAACCCCATTATAAAAATAATTTACTTTGAAACACCCATGAAACAAAGACAGTGAAAGAGAGAGAAATTCTTACACAATGCGTTCAGGGGCTGTGATGCAACCTGGATTGACCATATCTAGACGCACAGCTGGATGAGACATAAGGGTGGACACTCTTGGGGCTGAGAGGTTTGGTGAGGTTGGGTGAGCAAACGCAGACCCTTTAAAGGAATACTGCGTGGTACCCATCGCATGGGTCCCAAATCTCCAGGTTCAAGGGCATCTTCCTACATCAAAAACATGCATGAGAAACCCAGAAGATGGTACACCGTGTGATGGGGAAAGGTTTCTAAAACGCACCTCATTTCTCATCTCCTTGTGCCCGGGTTCGCCATTCCAGCCGCTTTACTAGCAAGCTCCCTACTTGGAGCATCAGCACCTTTAACCTCCTGTTCCATACAGGTTGCAATTTGTCCTGAGGATAAACGGGAAGACGTGGAACCAACGAGAGACTAGCTCTTGGTGTTGGGACAGGCACAGGTCACTCTATTTTCCCATCAGAAAGAAGAATTAACCACAGGCTCAGCCTGCCCCCCGGAAGCAGAACAGGGCCTGAAGCCATTCTGTGATTTTGCGGCCAGCTCCCATAAAAACGAGTTGTAAAATGGAGGTTCAGGGCACTGCAATTCACAAACCTGCAGAGTTATTAATGATAACTCTCGTCCACAAATATATTGAGGGAAGGCAAAGAAGAGGATTTGAAATCAAGGCAGAATTGCAGGAAACAGATTTCAGGAGGTAGATTCGAATCGCCTTTAAAGCACATGAAAAGCGGCAAAACGTTGACAATGATGACCTTGGCCAAAAAGGGCGTATGCGTTTTTTCCTGAATATATTCAGGAAAAAACGCTTACGCCCTTTTTGGCCAACCAAGCCACCTGGAAAGGCAAATCAGCGCTACAAAGAAGTCTCGCTTCCCATCGGTCAAAAGGGCCATGCTGAAAAAAGTGTCAAAACCAGAAATGCAGGACAGGCCATGGAGAAATGGGAGCCTTGCTACACTGATGGGCGGGATGTAAATTGCCAAGAGCCACTCTGGAGAAGTGTCCGGTGAGTCCTGAAACATCTGAAAAACACAGCTTAGAGAGCATAGGGCACTTCCACTCATGGGGGTATAAATTGGGAAAATTAAAAATCAGCAAGACACAAGCACCCCAAAGTTTAGGGCTGCTCTGTTGACCAGGACCTCCACTTCATTCCACCTTAAATATCCCAGGAAAGAGAAAAATGGATAAAGAAGTTGTGGTCCTTATGTACATTGGAATATCACTCAGCCAGGAAATCAATGTCGTAAGGTTAGTAGCAGCATGATGAGTGGATTTAGGTACGACGATTCTAAGTGAAATAAGTCACACAGAAAAGGACACTTCTCATAAGGTATCACTGATAGAGGGAATGTAAAAACCGTTACACTTGAACTGAATTACAAAACAGAACAGAGTCACACATGCAGAAAACACACTATGGCTGCTTAACGGGAAAGGTGAGGTGGGGTGATACATAAAACAAGGGTATCAAATTAGCTCAGATACCGTTCCATAAACCCAATATGTAATAGACAAGACCTACTCCTTGCTCAGAGAACTGGACTCAACACGCCCTATTCACCGCACAAGAATATATCTGACTAATAATAATCGTAAAACCTATGTATTGATATCTCTCTGTTAGTGTGTCAAGTGGGTGTAAAGCGGCATAAACACAGCAGTGAAAAGCAGCTAAACCCCATTATAAAAATAAATTACTTTGAAACACCCATGAAACAAAGACAGTGAAAGAGAGAGAAATTCTTACACAATGCGTTCAGGGGCTGTGATGCAACCTGGATTGACCATATCTAGACGCACAGCTGGATGAGACATAAGGGTGGACACTCTTGGGGCTGAGAGGTTTGGTGAGGTTGGGTGAGCAAACGCAGACCCTTTAAAGGAATACTGCGTGGTACCCATCGCATGGGTCCCAAATCTCCAGGTTCAAGGGCATCTTCCTACATCAAAAACATGCATGAGAAACCCAGAAGATGGTACACCGTGTGATGGGGAAAGGTTTCTAAAACGCACCTCATTTCTCATCTCCTTGTGCCCGGGTTCGCCATTCCAGCCGCTTTACTAGCAAGCTCCCTACTTGGAGCATCAGCACCTTTAACCTCCTGTTCCATACAGGTTGCAATTTGTCCTGAGGATAAACGGGAAGACGTGGAACCAACGAGAGACTAGCTCTTGGTGTTGGGACAGGCACAGGTCACTCTATTTTCCCATCAGAAAGAAGAATTAACCACAGGCTCAGCCTGCCCCCCGGAACCAGAACAGGGCCTGAAGCCATTCTGCGATTTTGCGGCCAGCTCCCATAAAAACGAGTTGTAAAATGGAGGTTCAGGGCACTGCAATTCACAAACCTGCAGAGTTATAAATGATAACTCCCGTCCACAAATATATTGAGGGAAGGCAAAGAAGAGGATTTGAAATCAAGGCAGAATTGCAGGAAACAGATTTCAGGAGGTAGATACGAATCGCCTTTAAAGCACATGAAAAGCGGCAAAACGTTGACAATGATGCCCTTGGCCAAAAAGGGCGTATGCGTTTTTTCCTGAATATATTCAGGAAAAAACGCATACGCCCTTTTTGGCCAACCAAGCCACCTGGAAAGGCAAATCAGCGCTACAAAGAAGTCTCGCTTCCCATCGGTCAAAAGGGCCATGCTGAAAAAAGTGTCAAAACCAGAAATGCAGGACAGGCCATGGAGAAATGGGAGCCTTGCTACACTGATGGGCGGGATGTAAATTGCCAAGAGCCACTCTGGAGAAGTGTCCGGTGAGTCCTGAAACATCTGAAAAACACAGCTTAGAGAGCATAGGGCACTTCCACTCATGGGGGTATAAATTGGGAAAATTAAAAATCAGCAAGACACAAGCACCCCAAAGTTTAGGGCTGCTCTGTTGACCAGGACCTCCACTTCATTCCACCTTAAATATCCCAGGAAAGAGAAAAATGGATAAAGAAGTTGTGGTCCTTATGTACATTGGAATATCACTCAGCCAGGAAATCAATGTCGTAAGGTTAGTAGCAGCATGATGAGTGGATTTAGGTACGACGATTCTAAGTGAAATAAGTCACACAGAAAAGGACACTTCTCATAAGGTATCACTGATAGAGGGAATGTAAAAACCGTTACACTTGAACTGAATTACAAAACAGAACAGAGTCACACATGCAGAAAACACACTATGGCTGCTTAACGGGAAAGGTGAGGTGGGGTGATACATAAAACAAGGGTATCAAATTAGCTCAGATACCGTTCCATAAACCCAATATGTAATAGACAAGACCTACTCCTTGCTCAGAGAACTGGACTCAACACGCCCTATTCACCGCACAAGAATATATCTGACTAATAATAATCGTAAAACCTATGTATTGATATCTCTCTGTTAGTGTGTCAAGTGGGTGTAAAGCGGCATAAACACAGCAGTGAAAAGCAGCTAAACCCCATTATAAAAATAAATTACTTTGAAACACCCATGAAACAAAGACAGTGAAAGAGAGAGAAATTCTTACACAATGCGTTCAGGGGCTGTGATGCAACCTGGATTGACCATATCTAGACGCACAGCTGGATGAGACATAAGGGTGGACACTCTTGGGGCTGAGAGGTTTGGTGAGGTTGGGTGAGCAAACGCAGACCCTTTAAAGGAATACTGCGTGGTACCCATCGCATGGGTCCCAAATCTCCAGGTTCAAGGGCATCTTCCTACATCAAAAACATGCATGAGAAACCCAGAAGATGGTACACCGTGTGATGGGGAAAGGTTTCTAAAACGCACCTCATTTCTCATCTCCTTGTGCCCGGGTTCGCCATTCCAGCCGCTTTACTAGCAAGCTCCCTACTTGGAGCATCAGCACCTTTAACCTCCTGTTCCATACAGGTTGCAATTTGTCCTGAGGATAAACGGGAAGACGTGGAACCAACGAGAGACTAGCTCTTGGTGTTGGGACAGGCACAGGTCACTCTATTTTCCCATCAGAAAGAAGAATTAACCACAGGCTCAGCCTGCCCCCCGGAACCAGAACAGGGCCTGAAGCCATTCTGCGATTTTGCGGCCAGCTCCCATAAAAACGAGTTGTAAAATGGAGGTTCAGGGCACTGCAATTCACAAACCTGCAGAGTTATAAATGATAACTCCCGTCCACAAATATATTGAGGGAAGGCAAAGAAGAGGATTTGAAATCAAGGCAGAATTGCAGGAAACAGATTTCAGGAGGTAGATACGAATCGCCTTTAAAGCACATGAAAAGCGGCAAAACGTTGACAATGATGCCCTTGGCCAAAAAGGGCGTATGCGTTTTTTCCTGAATATATTCAGGAAAAAACGCATACGCCCTTTTTGGCCAACCAAGCCACCTGGAAAGGCAAATCAGCGCTACAAAGAAGTCTCGCTTCCCATCGGTCAAAAGGGCCATGCTGAAAAAAGTGTCAAAACCAGAAATGCAGGACAGGCCATGGAGAAATGGGAGCCTTGCTACACTGATGGGCGGGATGTAAATTGCCAAGAGCCACTCTGGAGAAGTGTCCGGTGAGTCCTGAAACATCTGAAAAACACAGCTTAGAGAGCATAGGGCACTTCCACTCATGGGGGTATAAATTGGGAAAATTAAAAATCAGCAAGACACAAGCACCCCAAAGTTTAGGGCTGCTCTGTTGACCAGGACCTCCACTTCATTCCACCTTAAATATCCCAGGAAAGAGAAAAATGGATAAAGAAGTTGTGGTCCTTATGTACATTGGAATATCACTCAGCCAGGAAATCAATGTCGTAAGGTTAGTAGCAGCATGATGAGTGGATTTAGGTACGACGATTCTAAGTGAAATAAGTCACACAGAAAAGGACACTTCTCATAAGGTATCACTGATAGAGGGAATGTAAAAACCGTTACACTTGAACTGAATTACAAAACAGAACAGAGTCACACATGCAGAAAACACACTATGGCTGCTTAACGGGAAAGGTGAGGTGGGGTGATACATAAAACAAGGGTATCAAATTAGCTCAGATACCGTTCCATAAACCCAATATGTAATAGACAAGACCTACTCCTTGCTCAGAGAACTGGACTCAACACGCCCTATTCACCGCACAAGAATATATCTGACTAATAATAATCGTAAAACCTATGTATTGATACCTCTCTGTTAGTGTGTCAAGTGGGTGTAAAGCGGCATAAACACAGCAGTGAAAAGCAGCTAAACCCCATTATAAAAATAAATTACTTTGAAACACCCATGAAACAAAGACAGTGAAAGAGAGAGAAATTCTTACACAATGCGTTCAGGGGCTGTGATGCAACCTGGATTGACCATATCTAGACGCACAGCTGGATGAGACATAAGGGTGGACACTCTTGGGGCTGAGAGGTTTGGTGAGGTTGGGTGAGCAAACGCAGACCCTTTAAAGGAATACTGCGTGGTACCCATCGCATGGGTCCCAAATCTCCAGGTTCAAGGGCATCTTCCTACATCAAAAACATGCATGAGAAACCCAGAAGATGGTACACCGTGTGATGGGGAAAGGTTTCTAAAACGCACCTCATTTCTCATCTCCTTGTGCCCGGGTTCGCCATTCCAGCCGCTTTACTAGCAAGCTCCCTACTTGGAGCATCAGCACCTTTAACCTCCTGTTCCATACAGGTTGCAATTTGTCCTGAGGATAAACGGGAAGACGTGGAACCAACGAGAGACTAGCTCTTGGTGTTGGGACAGGCACAGGTCACTCTATTTTCCCATCAGAAAGAAGAATTAACCACAGGCTCAGCCTGCCCCCCGGAAGCAGAACAGGGCCTGAAGCCATTCTGTGATTTTGCGGCCAGCTCCCATAAAAACGAGTTGTAAAATGGAGGTTCAGGGCACTGCAATTCACAAACCTGCAGAGTTATTAATGATAACTCTCGTCCACAAATATATTGAGGGAAGGCAAAGAAGAGGATTTGAAATCAAGGCAGAATTGCAGGAAACAGATTTCAGGAGGTAGATTCGAATCGCCTTTAAAGCACATGAAAAGCGGCAAAACGTTGACAATGATGACCTTGGCCAAAAAGGGCGTATGCGTTTTTTCCTGAATATATTCAGGAAAAAACGCTTACGCCCTTTTTGGCCAACCAAGCCACCTGGAAAGGCAAATCAGCGCTACAAAGAAGTCTCGCTTCCCATCGGTCAAAAGGGCCATGCTGAAAAAAGTGTCAAAACCAGAAATGCAGGACAGGCCATGGAGAAATGGGAGCCTTGCTACACTGATGGGCGGGATGTAAATTGCCAAGAGCCACTCTGGAGAAGTGTCCGGTGAGTCCTGAAACATCTGAAAAACACAGCTTAGAGAGCATAGGGCACTTCCACTCATGGGGGTATAAATTGGGAAAATTAAAAATCAGCAAGACACAAGCACCCCAAAGTTTAGGGCTGCTCTGTTGACCAGGACCTCCACTTCATTCCACCTTAAATATCCCAGGAAAGAGAAAAATGGATAAAGAAGTTGTGGTCCTTATGTACATTGGAATATCACTCAGCCAGGAAATCAATGTCGTAAGGTTAGTAGCAGCATGATGAGTGGATTTAGGTACGACGATTCTAAGTGAAATAAGTCACACAGAAAAGGACACTTCTCATAAGGTATCACTGATAGAGGGAATGTAAAAACCGTTACACTTGAACTGAATTACAAAACAGAACAGAGTCACACATGCAGAAAACACACTATGGCTGCTTAACGGGAAAGGTGAGGTGGGGTGATACATAAAACAAGGGTATCAAATTAGCTCAGATACCGTTCCATAAACCCAATATGTAATAGACAAGACCTACTCCTTGCTCAGAGAACTGGACTCAACACGCCCTATTCACCGCACAAGAATATATCTGACTAATAATAATCGTAAAACCTATGTATTGATATCTCTCTGTTAGTGTGTCAAGTGGGTGTAAAGCGGCATAAACACAGCAGTGAAAAGCAGCTAAACCCCATTATAAAAATAAATTACTTTGAAACACCCATGAAACAAAGACAGTGAAAGAGAGAGAAATTCTTACACAATGCGTTCAGGGGCTGTGATGCAACCTGGATTGACCATATCTAGACGCACAGCTGGATGAGACATAAGGGTGGACACTCTTGGGGCTGAGAGGTTTGGTGAGGTTGGGTGAGCAAACGCAGACCCTTTAAAGGAATACTGCGTGGTACCCATCGCATGGGTCCCAAATCTCCAGGTTCAAGGGCATCTTCCTACATCAAAAACATGCATGAGAAACCCAGAAGATGGTACACCGTGTGATGGGGAAAGGTTTCTAAAACGCACCTCATTTCTCATCTCCTTGTGCCCGGGTTCGCCATTCCAGCCGCTTTACTAGCAAGCTCCCTACTTGGAGCATCAGCACCTTTAACCTCCTGTTCCATACAGGTTGCAATTTGTCCTGAGGATAAACGGGAAGACGTGGAACCAACGAGAGACTAGCTCTTGGTGTTGGGACAGGCACAGGTCACTCTATTTTCCCATCAGAAAGAAGAATTAACCACAGGCTCAGCCTGCCCCCCGGAACCAGAACAGGGCCTGAAGCCATTCTGCGATTTTGCGGCCAGCTCCCATAAAAACGAGTTGTAAAATGGAGGTTCAGGGCACTGCAATTCACAAACCTGCAGAGTTATAAATGATAACTCCCGTCCACAAATATATTGAGGGAAGGCAAAGAAGAGGATTTGAAATCAAGGCAGAATTGCAGGAAACAGATTTCAGGAGGTAGATACGAATCGCCTTTAAAGCACATGAAAAGCGGCAAAACGTTGACAATGATGCCCTTGGCCAAAAAGGGCGTATGCGTTTTTTCCTGAATATATTCAGGAAAAAACGCATACGCCCTTTTTGGCCAACCAAGCCACCTGGAAAGGCAAATCAGCGCTACAAAGAAGTCTCGCTTCCCATCGGTCAAAAGGGCCATGCTGAAAAAAGTGTCAAAACCAGAAATGCAGGACAGGCCATGGAGAAATGGGAGCCTTGCTACACTGATGGGCGGGATGTAAATTGCCAAGAGCCACTCTGGAGAAGTGTCCGGTGAGTCCTGAAACATCTGAAAAACACAGCTTAGAGAGCATAGGGCACTTCCACTCATGGGGGTATAAATTGGGAAAATTAAAAATCAGCAAGACACAAGCACCCCAAAGTTTAGGGCTGCTCTGTTGACCAGGACCTCCACTTCATTCCACCTTAAATATCCCAGGAAAGAGAAAAATGGATAAAGAAGTTGTGGTCCTTATGTACATTGGAATATCACTCAGCCAGGAAATCAATGTCGTAAGGTTAGTAGCAGCATGATGAGTGGATTTAGGTACGACGATTCTAAGTGAAATAAGTCACACAGAAAAGGACACTTCTCATAAGGTATCACTGATAGAGGGAATGTAAAAACCGTTACACTTGAACTGAATTACAAAACAGAACAGAGTCACACATGCAGAAAACACACTATGGCTGCTTAACGGGAAAGGTGAGGTGGGGTGATACATAAAACAAGGGTATCAAATTAGCTCAGATACCGTTCCATAAACCCAATATGTAATAGACAAGACCTACTCCTTGCTCAGAGAACTGGACTCAACACGCCCTATTCACCGCACAAGAATATATCTGACTAATAATAATCGTAAAACCTATGTATTGATATCTCTCTGTTAGTGTGTCAAGTGGGTGTAAAGCGGCATAAACACAGCAGTGAAAAGCAGCTAAACCCCATTATAAAAATAAATTACTTTGAAACACCCATGAAACAAAGACAGTGAAAGAGAGAGAAATTCTTACACAATGCGTTCAGGGGCTGTGATGCAACCTGGATTGACCATATCTAGACGCACAGCTGGATGAGACATAAGGGTGGACACTCTTGGGGCTGAGAGGTTTGGTGAGGTTGGGTGAGCAAACGCAGACCCTTTAAAGGAATACTGCGTGGTACCCATCGCATGGGTCCCAAATCTCCAGGTTCAAGGGCATCTTCCTACATCAAAAACATGCATGAGAAACCCAGAAGATGGTACACCGTGTGATGGGGAAAGGTTTCTAAAACGCACCTCATTTCTCATCTCCTTGTGCCCGGGTTCGCCATTCCAGCCGCTTTACTAGCAAGCTCCCTACTTGGAGCATCAGCACCTTTAACCTCCTGTTCCATACAGGTTGCAATTTGTCCTGAGGATAAACGGGAAGACGTGGAACCAACGAGAGACTAGCTCTTGGTGTTGGGACAGGCACAGGTCACTCTATTTTCCCATCAGAAAGAAGAATTAACCACAGGCTCAGCCTGCCCCCCGGAACCAGAACAGGGCCTGAAGCCATTCTGCGATTTTGCGGCCAGCTCCCATAAAAACGAGTTGTAAAATGGAGGTTCAGGGCACTGCAATTCACAAACCTGCAGAGTTATAAATGATAACTCCCGTCCACAAATATATTGAGGGAAGGCAAAGAAGAGGATTTGAAATCAAGGCAGAATTGCAGGAAACAGATTTCAGGAGGTAGATACGAATCGCCTTTAAAGCACATGAAAAGCGGCAAAACGTTGACAATGATGCCCTTGGCCAAAAAGGGCGTATGCGTTTTTTCCTGAATATATTCAGGAAAAAACGCATACGCCCTTTTTGGCCAACCAAGCCACCTGGAAAGGCAAATCAGCGCTACAAAGAAGTCTCGCTTCCCATCGGTCAAAAGGGCCATGCTGAAAAAAGTGTCAAAACCAGAAATGCAGGACAGGCCATGGAGAAATGGGAGCCTTGCTACACTGATGGGCGGGATGTAAATTGCCAAGAGCCACTCTGGAGAAGTGTCCGGTGATTCCTGAAACATCTGAAAAACACAGCTTAGAGAGCATAGGGCACTTCCACTCATGGGGGTATAAATTTGGAAAATTAAAAATCAGCAAGACACAAGCACCCCAAAGTTTAGGGCTGCTCTGTTGACCAGGACCTCCACTTCATTCCACCTTAAATATCCCAGGAAAGAGAAAAATGGATAAAGAAGTTGTGGTCCTTATGTACATTGGAATATCACTCAGCCAGGAAATCAATGTCGTAAGGTTAGTAGCAGCATGATGAGTGGATTTAGGTACGACGATTCTAAGTGAAATAAGTCACACAGAAAAGGACACTTCTCATAAGGTATCACTGATAGAGGGAATGTAAAAACCGTTACACTTGAACTGAATTACAAAACAGAACAGAGTCACACATGCAGAAAACACACTATGGCTGCTTAACGGGAAAGGTGAGGTGGGGTGATACATAAAACAAGGGTATCAAATTAGCTCAGATACCGTTCCATAAACCCAATATGTAATAGACAAGACCTACTCCTTGCTCAGAGAACTGGACTCAACACGCCCTATTCACCGCACAAGAATATATCTGACTAATAATAATCGTAAAACCTATGTATTGATATCTCTCTGTTAGTGTGTCAAGTGGGTGTAAAGCGGCATAAACACAGCAGTGAAAAGCAGCTAAACCCCATTATAAAAATAAATTACCTTGAAACACCCATGAAACAAAGACAGTGAAAGAGAGAGAAATTCTTACACAATGCGTTCAGGGGCTGTGATGCAACCTGGATTGACCATATCTAGACGCACAGCTGGATGAGACATAAGGGTGGACACTCTTGGGGCTGAGAGGTTTGGTGAGGTTGGGTGAGCAAACGCAGACCCTTTAAAGGAATACTGCGTGGTACCCATCGCATGGGTCCCAAATCTCCAGGTTCAAGGGCATCTTCCTACATCAAAAACATGCATGAGAAACCCAGAAGATGGTACACCGTGTGATGGGGAAAGGTTTCTAAAACGCACCTCATTTCTCATCTCCTTGTGCCCGGGTTCGCCATTCCAGCCGCTTTACTAGCAAGCTCCCTACTTGGAGCATCAGCACCTTTAACCTCCTGTTCCATACAGGTTGCAATTTGTCCTGAGGATAAACGGGAAGACGTGGAACCAACGAGAGACTAGCTCTTGGTGTTGGGACAGGCACAGGTCACTCTATTTTCCCATCAGAAAGAAGAATTAACCACAGGCTCAGCCTGCCCCCCGGAACCAGAACAGGGCCTGAAGCCATTCTGCGATTTTGCGGCCAGCTCCCATAAAAACGAGTTGTAAAATGGAGGTTCAGGGCACTGCAATTCACAAACCTGCAGAGTTATAAATGATAACTCTCGTCCACAAATATATTGAGGGAAGGCAAAGAAGAGGATTTGAAATCAAGGCAGAATTGCAGGAAACAGATTTCAGGAGGTAGATACGAATCGCCTTTAAAGCACATGAAAAGCGGCAAAACGTTGACAATGATGCCCTTGGCCAAAAAGGGCGTATGCGTTTTTTCCTGAATATATTCAGGAAAAAACGCATACGCCCTTTTTGGCCAACCAAGCCACCTGGAAAGGCAAATCAGCGCTACAAAGAAGTCTCGCTTCCCATCGGTCAAAAGGGCCATGCTGAAAAAAGTGTCAAAACCAGAAATGCAGGACAGGCCATGGAGAAATGGGAGCCTTGCTACACTGATGGGCGGGATGTAAATTGCCAAGAGCCACTCCGGAGAAGTGTCCGGTGAGTCCTGAAACATCTGAAAAACACAGCTTAGAGAGCATAGGGCACTTCCACTCATGGGGGTATAAATTGGGAAAATGAAAAATCAGCAAGACACAAGCACCCCAAAGTTTAGGGCTGCTCTGTTGACCAGGACCTCCACTTCATTCCACCTTAAATATCCCAGGAAAGAGAAAAATGGATAAAGAAGTTGTGGTCCTTATGTACAATGGAATATCACTCAGCCATGAAATCAATGTCGTAAGGTTAGTAGCAGCATGATGAGTGGATTTAGGTACGACGATTCTAAGTGAAATAAGTCACACAGAAAAGGACACTTCTCATAAGGTATCACTGATAGAGGGAATGTAAAAACCGTTACACTTGAACTGAATTACAAAACAGAACAGAGTCACACATGCAGAAAACACACTATGGCTGCTTAACGGGAAAGGTGAGGTGGGGTGATACATAAAACAAGGGTATCAAATTAGCTCAGATACCGTTCCATAAACCCAATATGTAATAGACAAGACCTACTCCTTGCTCAGAGAACTGGACTCAGCACGCCCTATTCACTGCACAAGAATATATCTGACTAATAATAATCGTAAAACCTATGTATTGATATCTCTCTGTTAGTGTGTCAAGTGGGTGTAAAGCGGCATAAACACAGCAGTGAAAAGCAGCTAAACCCCATTATAAAAATAAATTACTTTGAAACACCCATGAAACAAAGACAGTGAAAGAGAGAGAAATTCTTACACAATGCGTTCAGGGGCTGTGATGCAACCTGGATTGACCATATCTAGACGCACAGCTGGATGAGACATAAGGGTGGACACTCTTGGGGCTGAGAGGTTTGGTGAGGTTGGGTGAGCAAACGCAGACCCTTTAAAGGAATACTGCGTGGTACCCATCGCATGGGTCCCAAATCTCCAGGTTCAAGGGCATCTTCCTACATCAAAAACATGCATGAGAAACCCAGAAGATGGTACACCGTGTGATGGGGAAAGGTTTCTAAAACGCACCTCATTTCTCATCTCCTTGTGCCCGGGTTCGCCATTCCAGCCGCTTTACTAGCAAGCTCCCTACTTGGAGCATCAGCACCTTTAACCTCCTGTTCCATACAGGTTGCAATTTGTCCTGAGGATAAACGGGAAGACGTGGAACCAACGAGAGACTAGCTCTTGGTGTTGGGACAGGCACAGGTCACTCTATTTTCCCATCAGAAAGAAGAATTAACCACAGGCTCAGCCTGCCCCCCGGAAGCAGAACAGGGCCTGAAGCCATTCTGTGATTTTGCGGCCAGCTCCCATAAAAACGAGTTGTAAAATGGAGGTTCAGGGCACTGCAATTCACAAACCTGCAGAGTTATTAATGATAACTCTCGTCCACAAATATATTGAGGGAAGGCAAAGAAGAGGATTTGAAATCAAGGCAGAATTGCAGGAAACAGATTTCAGGAGGTAGATTCGAATCGCCTTTAAAGCACATGAAAAGCGGCAAAACGTTGACAATGATGACCTTGGCCAAAAAGGGCGTATGCGTTTTTTCCTGAATATATTCAGGAAAAAACGCTTACGCCCTTTTTGGCCAACCAAGCCACCTGGAAAGGCAAATCAGCGCTACAAAGAAGTCTCGCTTCCCATCGGTCAAAAGGGCCATGCTGAAAAAAGTGTCAAAACCAGAAATGCAGGACAGGCCATGGAGAAATGGGAGCCTTGCTACACTGATGGGCGGGATGTAAATTGCCAAGAGCCACTCTGGAGAAGTGTCCGGTGAGTCCTGAAACATCTGAAAAACACAGCTTAGAGAGCATAGGGCACTTCCACTCATGGGGGTATAAATTGGGAAAATTAAAAATCAGCAAGACACAAGCACCCCAAAGTTTAGGGCTGCTCTGTTGACCAGGACCTCCACTTCATTCCACCTTAAATATCCCAGGAAAGAGAAAAATGGATAAAGAAGTTGTGGTCCTTATGTACATTGGAATATCACTCAGCCAGGAAATCAATGTCGTAAGGTTAGTAGCAGCATGATGAGTGGATTTAGGTACGACGATTCTAAGTGAAATAAGTCACACAGAAAAGGACACTTCTCATAAGGTATCACTGATAGAGGGAATGTAAAAACCGTTACACTTGAACTGAATTACAAAACAGAACAGAGTCACACATGCAGAAAACACACTATGGCTGCTTAACGGGAAAGGTGAGGTGGGGTGATACATAAAACAAGGGTATCAAATTAGCTCAGATACCGTTCCATAAACCCAATATGTAATAGACAAGACCTACTCCTTGCTCAGAGAACTGGACTCAACACGCCCTATTCACCGCACAAGAATATATCTGACTAATAATAATCGTAAAACCTATGTATTGATATCTCTCTGTTAGTGTGTCAAGTGGGTGTAAAGCGGCATAAACACAGCAGTGAAAAGCAGCTAAACCCCATTATAAAAATAAATTACTTTGAAACACCCATGAAACAAAGACAGTGAAAGAGAGAGAAATTCTTACACAATGCGTTCAGGGGCTGTGATGCAACCTGGATTGACCATATCTAGACGCACAGCTGGATGAGACATAAGGGTGGACACTCTTGGGGCTGAGAGGTTTGGTGAGGTTGGGTGAGCAAACGCAGACCCTTTAAAGGAATACTGCGTGGTACCCATCGCATGGGTCCCAAATCTCCAGGTTCAAGGGCATCTTCCTACATCAAAAACATGCATGAGAAACCCAGAAGATGGTACACCGTGTGATGGGGAAAGGTTTCTAAAACGCACCTCATTTCTCATCTCCTTGTGCCCGGGTTCGCCATTCCAGCCGCTTTACTAGCAAGCTCCCTACTTGGAGCATCAGCACCTTTAACCTCCTGTTCCATACAGGTTGCAATTTGTCCTGAGGATAAACGGGAAGACGTGGAACCAACGAGAGACTAGCTCTTGGTGTTGGGACAGGCACAGGTCACTCTATTTTCCCATCAGAAAGAAGAATTAACCACAGGCTCAGCCTGCCCCCCGGAACCAGAACAGGGCCTGAAGCCATTCTGCGATTTTGCGGCCAGCTCCCATAAAAACGAGTTGTAAAATGGAGGTTCAGGGCACTGCAATTCACAAACCTGCAGAGTTATAAATGATAACTCCCGTCCACAAATATATTGAGGGAAGGCAAAGAAGAGGATTTGAAATCAAGGCAGAATTGCAGGAAACAGATTTCAGGAGGTAGATACGAATCGCCTTTAAAGCACATGAAAAGCGGCAAAACGTTGACAATGATGCCCTTGGCCAAAAAGGGCGTATGCGTTTTTTCCTGAATATATTCAGGAAAAAACGCATACGCCCTTTTTGGCCAACCAAGCCACCTGGAAAGGCAAATCAGCGCTACAAAGAAGTCTCGCTTCCCATCGGTCAAAAGGGCCATGCTGAAAAAAGTGTCAAAACCAGAAATGCAGGACAGGCCATGGAGAAATGGGAGCCTTGCTACACTGATGGGCGGGATGTAAATTGCCAAGAGCCACTCTGGAGAAGTGTCCGGTGAGTCCTGAAACATCTGAAAAACACAGCTTAGAGAGCATAGGGCACTTCCACTCATGGGGGTATAAATTGGGAAAATTAAAAATCAGCAAGACACAAGCACCCCAAAGTTTAGGGCTGCTCTGTTGACCAGGACCTCCACTTCATTCCACCTTAAATATCCCAGGAAAGAGAAAAATGGATAAAGAAGTTGTGGTCCTTATGTACATTGGAATATCACTCAGCCAGGAAATCAATGTCGTAAGGTTAGTAGCAGCATGATGAGTGGATTTAGGTACGACGATTCTAAGTGAAATAAGTCACACAGAAAAGGACACTTCTCATAAGGTATCACTGATAGAGGGAATGTAAAAACCGTTACACTTGAACTGAATTACAAAACAGAACAGAGTCACACATGCAGAAAACACACTATGGCTGCTTAACGGGAAAGGTGAGGTGGGGTGATACATAAAACAAGGGTATCAAATTAGCTCAGATACCGTTCCATAAACCCAATATGTAATAGACAAGACCTACTCCTTGCTCAGAGAACTGGACTCAACACGCCCTATTCACCGCACAAGAATATATCTGACTAATAATAATCGTAAAACCTATGTATTGATATCTCTCTGTTAGTGTGTCAAGTGGGTGTAAAGCGGCATAAACACAGCAGTGAAAAGCAGCTAAACCCCATTATAAAAATAAATTACTTTGAAACACCCATGAAACAAAGACAGTGAAAGAGAGAGAAATTCTTACACAATGCGTTCAGGGGCTGTGATGCAACCTGGATTGACCATATCTAGACGCACAGCTGGATGAGACATAAGGGTGGACACTCTTGGGGCTGAGAGGTTTGGTGAGGTTGGGTGAGCAAACGCAGACCCTTTAAAGGAATACTGCGTGGTACCCATCGCATGGGTCCCAAATCTCCAGGTTCAAGGGCATCTTCCTACATCAAAAACATGCATGAGAAACCCAGAAGATGGTACACCGTGTGATGGGGAAAGGTTTCTAAAACGCACCTCATTTCTCATCTCCTTGTGCCCGGGTTCGCCATTCCAGCCGCTTTACTAGCAAGCTCCCTACTTGGAGCATCAGCACCTTTAACCTCCTGTTCCATACAGGTTGCAATTTGTCCTGAGGATAAACGGGAAGACGTGGAACCAACGAGAGACTAGCTCTTGGTGTTGGGACAGGCACAGGTCACTCTATTTTCCCATCAGAAAGAAGAATTAACCACAGGCTCAGCCTGCCCCCCGGAACCAGAACAGGGCCTGAAGCCATTCTGCGATTTTGCGGCCAGCTCCCATAAAAACGAGTTGTAAAATGGAGGTTCAGGGCACTGCAATTCACAAACCTGCAGAGTTATAAATGATAACTCCCGTCCACAAATATATTGAGGGAAGGCAAAGAAGAGGATTTGAAATCAAGGCAGAATTGCAGGAAACAGATTTCAGGAGGTAGATACGAATCGCCTTTAAAGCACATGAAAAGCGGCAAAACGTTGACAATGATGCCCTTGGCCAAAAAGGGCGTATGCGTTTTTTCCTGAATATATTCAGGAAAAAACGCATACGCCCTTTTTGGCCAACCAAGCCACCTGGAAAGGCAAATCAGCGCTACAAAGAAGTCTCGCTTCCCATCGGTCAAAAGGGCCATGCTGAAAAAAGTGTCAAAACCAGAAATGCAGGACAGGCCATGGAGAAATGGGAGCCTTGCTACACTGATGGGCGGGATGTAAATTGCCAAGAGCCACTCTGGAGAAGTGTCCGGTGAGTCCTGAAACATCTGAAAAACACAGCTTAGAGAGCATAGGGCACTTCCACTCATGGGGGTATAAATTTGGAAAATTAAAAATCAGCAAGACACAAGCACCCCAAAGTTTAGGGCTGCTCTGTTGACCAGGACCTCCACTTCATTCCACCTTAAATATCCCAGGAAAGAGAAAAATGGATAAAGAAGTTGTGGTCCTTATGTACATTGGAATATCACTCAGCCAGGAAATCAATGTCGTAAGGTTAGTAGCAGCATGATGAGTGGATTTAGGTACGACGATTCTAAGTGAAATAAGTCACACAGAAAAGGACACTTCTCATAAGGTATCACTGATAGAGGGAATGTAAAAACCGTTACACTTGAACTGAATTACAAAACAGAACAGAGTCACACATGCAGAAAACACACTATGGCTGCTTAACGGGAAAGGTGAGGTGGGGTGATACATAAAACAAGGGTATCAAATTAGCTCAGATACCGTTCCATAAACCCAATATGTAATAGACAAGACCTACTCCTTGCTCAGAGAACTGGACTCAACACGCCCTATTCACCGCACAAGAATATATCTGACTAATAATAATCGTAAAACCTATGTATTGATATCTCTCTGTTAGTGTGTCAAGTGGGTGTAAAGCGGCATAAACACAGCAGTGAAAAGCAGCTAAACCCCATTATAAAAATAAATTACCTTGAAACACCCATGAAACAAAGACAGTGAAAGAGAGAGAAATTCTTACACAATGCGTTCAGGGGCTGTGATGCAACCTGGATTGACCATATCTAGACGCACAGCTGGATGAGACATAAGGGTGGACACTCTTGGGGCTGAGAGGTTTGGTGAGGTTGGGTGAGCAAACGCAGACCCTTTAAAGGAATACTGCGTGGTACCCATCGCATGGGTCCCAAATCTCCAGGTTCAAGGGCATCTTCCTACATCAAAAACATGCATGAGAAACCCAGAAGATGGTACACCGTGTGATGGGGAAAGGTTTCTAAAACGCACCTCATTTCTCATCTCCTTGTGCCCGGGTTCGCCATTCCAGCCGCTTTACTAGCAAGCTCCCTACTTGGAGCATCAGCACCTTTAACCTCCTGTTCCATACAGGTTGCAATTTGTCCTGAGGATAAACGGGAAGACGTGGAACCAACGAGAGACTAGCTCTTGGTGTTGGGACAGGCACAGGTCACTCTATTTTCCCATCAGAAAGAAGAATTAACCACAGGCTCAGCCTGCCCCCCGGAAGCAGAACAGGGCCTGAAGCCATTCTGTGATTTTGCGGCCAGCTCCCATAAAAACGAGTTGTAAAATGGAGGTTCAGGGCACTGCAATTCACAAACCTGCAGAGTTATTAATGATAACTCTCGTCCACAAATATATTGAGGGAAGGCAAAGAAGAGGATTTGAAATCAAGGCAGAATTGCAGGAAACAGATTTCAGGAGGTAGATTCGAATCGCCTTTAAAGCACATGAAAAGCGGCAAAACGTTGACAATGATGACCTTGGCCAAAAAGGGCGTATGCGTTTTTTCCTGAATATATTCAGGAAAAAACGCTTACGCCCTTTTTGGCCAACCAAGCCACCTGGAAAGGCAAATCAGCGCTACAAAGAAGTCTCGCTTCCCATCGGTCAAAAGGGCCATGCTGAAAAAAGTGTCAAAACCAGAAATGCAGGACAGGCCATGGAGAAATGGGAGCCTTGCTACACTGATGGGCGGGATGTAAATTGCCAAGAGCCACTCTGGAGAAGTGTCCGGTGAGTCCTGAAACATCTGAAAAACACAGCTTAGAGAGCATAGGGCACTTCCACTCATGGGGGTATAAATTGGGAAAATTAAAAATCAGCAAGACACAAGCACCCCAAAGTTTAGGGCTGCTCTGTTGACCAGGACCTCCACTTCATTCCACCTTAAATATCCCAGGAAAGAGAAAAATGGATAAAGAAGTTGTGGTCCTTATGTACATTGGAATATCACTCAGCCAGGAAATCAATGTCGTAAGGTTAGTAGCAGCATGATGAGTGGATTTAGGTACGACGATTCTAAGTGAAATAAGTCACACAGAAAAGGACACTTCTCATAAGGTATCACTGATAGAGGGAATGTAAAAACCGTTACACTTGAACTGAATTACAAAACAGAACAGAGTCACACATGCAGAAAACACACTATGGCTGCTTAACGGGAAAGGTGAGGTGGGGTGATACATAAAACAAGGGTATCAAATTAGCTCAGATACCGTTCCATAAACCCAATATGTAATAGACAAGACCTACTCCTTGCTCAGAGAACTGGACTCAACACGCCCTATTCACCGCACAAGAATATATCTGACTAATAATAATCGTAAAACCTATGTATTGATATCTCTCTGTTAGTGTGTCAAGTGGGTGTAAAGCGGCATAAACACAGCAGTGAAAAGCAGCTAAACCCCATTATAAAAATAAATTACTTTGAAACACCCATGAAACAAAGACAGTGAAAGAGAGAGAAATTCTTACACAATGCGTTCAGGGGCTGTGATGCAACCTGGATTGACCATATCTAGACGCACAGCTGGATGAGACATAAGGGTGGACACTCTTGGGGCTGAGAGGTTTGGTGAGGTTGGGTGAGCAAACGCAGACCCTTTAAAGGAATACTGCGTGGTACCCATCGCATGGGTCCCAAATCTCCAGGTTCAAGGGCATCTTCCTACATCAAAAACATGCATGAGAAACCCAGAAGATGGTACACCGTGTGATGGGGAAAGGTTTCTAAAACGCACCTCATTTCTCATCTCCTTGTGCCCGGGTTCGCCATTCCAGCCGCTTTACTAGCAAGCTCCCTACTTGGAGCATCAGCACCTTTAACCTCCTGTTCCATACAGGTTGCAATTTGTCCTGAGGATAAACGGGAAGACGTGGAACCAACGAGAGACTAGCTCTTGGTGTTGGGACAGGCACAGGTCACTCTATTTTCCCATCAGAAAGAAGAATTAACCACAGGCTCAGCCTGCCCCCCGGAACCAGAACAGGGCCTGAAGCCATTCTGCGATTTTGCGGCCAGCTCCCATAAAAACGAGTTGTAAAATGGAGGTTCAGGGCACTGCAATTCACAAACCTGCAGAGTTATAAATGATAACTCCCGTCCACAAATATATTGAGGGAAGGCAAAGAAGAGGATTTGAAATCAAGGCAGAATTGCAGGAAACAGATTTCAGGAGGTAGATACGAATCGCCTTTAAAGCACATGAAAAGCGGCAAAACGTTGACAATGATGCCCTTGGCCAAAAAGGGCGTATGCGTTTTTTCCTGAATATATTCAGGAAAAAACGCATACGCCCTTTTTGGCCAACCAAGCCACCTGGAAAGGCAAATCAGCGCTACAAAGAAGTCTCGCTTCCCATCGGTCAAAAGGGCCATGCTGAAAAAAGTGTCAAAACCAGAAATGCAGGACAGGCCATGGAGAAATGGGAGCCTTGCTACACTGATGGGCGGGATGTAAATTGCCAAGAGCCACTCTGGAGAAGTGTCCGGTGAGTCCTGAAACATCTGAAAAACACAGCTTAGAGAGCATAGGGCACTTCCACTCATGGGGGTATAAATTGGGAAAATTAAAAATCAGCAAGACACAAGCACCCCAAAGTTTAGGGCTGCTCTGTTGACCAGGACCTCCACTTCATTCCACCTTAAATATCCCAGGAAAGAGAAAAATGGATAAAGAAGTTGTGGTCCTTATGTACATTGGAATATCACTCAGCCAGGAAATCAATGTCGTAAGGTTAGTAGCAGCATGATGAGTGGATTTAGGTACGACGATTCTAAGTGAAATAAGTCACACAGAAAAGGACACTTCTCATAAGGTATCACTGATAGAGGGAATGTAAAAACCGTTACACTTGAACTGAATTACAAAACAGAACAGAGTCACACATGCAGAAAACACACTATGGCTGCTTAACGGGAAAGGTGAGGTGGGGTGATACATAAAACAAGGGTATCAAATTAGCTCAGATACCGTTCCATAAACCCAATATGTAATAGACAAGACCTACTCCTTGCTCAGAGAACTGGACTCAACACGCCCTATTCACCGCACAAGAATATATCTGACTAATAATAATCGTAAAACCTATGTATTGATATCTCTCTGTTAGTGTGTCAAGTGGGTGTAAAGCGGCATAAACACAGCAGTGAAAAGCAGCTAAACCCCATTATAAAAATAAATTACTTTGAAACACCCATGAAACAAAGACAGTGAAAGAGAGAGAAATTCTTACACAATGCGTTCAGGGGCTGTGATGCAACCTGGATTGACCATATCTAGACGCACAGCTGGATGAGACATAAGGGTGGACACTCTTGGGGCTGAGAGGTTTGGTGAGGTTGGGTGAGCAAACGCAGACCCTTTAAAGGAATACTGCGTGGTACCCATCGCATGGGTCCCAAATCTCCAGGTTCAAGGGCATCTTCCTACATCAAAAACATGCATGAGAAACCCAGAAGATGGTACACCGTGTGATGGGGAAAGGTTTCTAAAACGCACCTCATTTCTCATCTCCTTGTGCCCGGGTTCGCCATTCCAGCCGCTTTACTAGCAAGCTCCCTACTTGGAGCATCAGCACCTTTAACCTCCTGTTCCATACAGGTTGCAATTTGTCCTGAGGATAAACGGGAAGACGTGGAACCAACGAGAGACTAGCTCTTGGTGTTGGGACAGGCACAGGTCACTCTATTTTCCCATCAGAAAGAAGAATTAACCACAGGCTCAGCCTGCCCCCCGGAACCAGAACAGGGCCTGAAGCCATTCTGCGATTTTGCGGCCAGCTCCCATAAAAACGAGTTGTAAAATGGAGGTTCAGGGCACTGCAATTCACAAACCTGCAGAGTTATAAATGATAACTCTCGTCCACAAATATATTGAGGGAAGGCAAAGAAGAGGATTTGAAATCAAGGCAGAATTGCAGGAAACAGATTTCAGGAGGTAGATACGAATCGCCTTTAAAGCACATGAAAAGCGGCAAAACGTTGACAATGATGCCCTTGGCCAAAAAGGGCGTATGCGTTTTTTCCTGAATATATTCAGGAAAAAACGCATACGCCCTTTTTGGCCAACCAAGCCACCTGGAAAGGCAAATCAGCGCTACAAAGAAGTCTCGCTTCCCATCGGTCAAAAGGGCCATGCTGAAAAAAGTGTCAAAACCAGAAATGCAGGACAGGCCATGGAGAAATGGGAGCCTTGCTACACTGATGGGCGGGATGTAAATTGCCAAGAGCCACTCCGGAGAAGTGTCCGGTGAGTCCTGAAACATCTGAAAAACACAGCTTAGAGAGCATAGGGCACTTCCACTCATGGGGGTATAAATTGGGAAAATTAAAAATCAGCAAGACACAAGCACCCCAAAGTTTAGGGCTGCTCTGTTGACCAGGACCTCCACTTCATTCCACCTTAAATATCCCAGGAAAGAGAAAAATGGATAAAGAAGTTGTGGTCCTTATGTACAATGGAATATCACTCAGCCATGAAATCAATGTCGTAAGGTTAGTAGCAGCATGATGAGTGGATTTAGGTACGACGATTCTAAGTGAAATAAGTCACACAGAAAAGGACACTTCTCATAAGGTATCACTGAGAGAGGGAATGTAAAAACCGTTACACTTGAACTGAATTACAAAACAGAACAGAGTCACACATGCAGAAAACACACTATGGCTGCTTAACGGGAAAGGTGAGGTGGGGTGATACATAAAACAAGGGTATCAAATTAGCTCAGATACCGTTCCATAAACCCAATATGTAATAGACAAGACCTACTCCTTGCTCAGAGAACTGGACTCAGCACGCCCTATTCACTGCACAAGAATATATCTGACTAATAATAATCGTAAAACCTATGTATTGATATCTCTCTGTTAGTGTGTCAAGTGGGTGTAAAGCGGCATAAACACAGCAGTGAAAAGCAGCTAAACCCCATTATAAAAATAAATTACTTTGAAACACCCATGAAACAAAGACAGTGAAAGAGAGAGAAATTCTTACACAATGCGTTCAGGGGCTGTGATGCAACCTGGATTGACCATATCTAGACGCACAGCTGGATGAGACATAAGGGTGGACACTCTTGGGGCTGAGAGGTTTGGTGAGGTTGGGTGAGCAAACGCAGACCCTTTAAAGGAATACTGCGTGGTACCCATCGCATGGGTCCCAAATCTCCAGGTTCAAGGGCATCTTCCTACATCAAAAACATGCATGAGAAACCCAGAAGATGGTACACCGTGTGATGGGGAAAGGTTTCTAAAACGCACCTCATTTCTCATCTCCTTGTGCCCGGGTTCGCCATTCCAGCCGCTTTACTAGCAAGCTCCCTACTTGGAGCATCAGCACCTTTAACCTCCTGTTCCATACAGGTTGCAATTTGTCCTGAGGATAAACGGGAAGACGTGGAACCAACGAGAGACTAGCTCTTGGTGTTGGGACAGGCACAGGTCACTCTATTTTCCCATCAGAAAGAAGAATTAACCACAGGCTCAGCCTGCCCCCCGGAAGCAGAACAGGGCCTGAAGCCATTCTGTGATTTTGCGGCCAGCTCCCATAAAAACGAGTTGTAAAATGGAGGTTCAGGGCACTGCAATTCACAAACCTGCAGAGTTATTAATGATAACTCTCGTCCACAAATATATTGAGGGAAGGCAAAGAAGAGGATTTGAAATCAAGGCAGAATTGCAGGAAACAGATTTCAGGAGGTAGATTCGAATCGCCTTTAAAGCACATGAAAAGCGGCAAAACGTTGACAATGATGACCTTGGCCAAAAAGGGCGTATGCGTTTTTTCCTGAATATATTCAGGAAAAAACGCTTACGCCCTTTTTGGCCAACCAAGCCACCTGGAAAGGCAAATCAGCGCTACAAAGAAGTCTCGCTTCCCATCGGTCAAAAGGGCCATGCTGAAAAAAGTGTCAAAACCAGAAATGCAGGACAGGCCATGGAGAAATGGGAGCCTTGCTACACTGATGGGCGGGATGTAAATTGCCAAGAGCCACTCTGGAGAAGTGTCCGGTGAGTCCTGAAACATCTGAAAAACACAGCTTAGAGAGCATAGGGCACTTCCACTCATGGGGGTATAAATTGGGAAAATTAAAAATCAGCAAGACACAAGCACCCCAAAGTTTAGGGCTGCTCTGTTGACCAGGACCTCCACTTCATTCCACCTTAAATATCCCAGGAAAGAGAAAAATGGATAAAGAAGTTGTGGTCCTTATGTACATTGGAATATCACTCAGCCAGGAAATCAATGTCGTAAGGTTAGTAGCAGCATGATGAGTGGATTTAGGTACGACGATTCTAAGTGAAATAAGTCACACAGAAAAGGACACTTCTCATAAGGTATCACTGATAGAGGGAATGTAAAAACCGTTACACTTGAACTGAATTACAAAACAGAACAGAGTCACACATGCAGAAAACACACTATGGCTGCTTAACGGGAAAGGTGAGGTGGGGTGATACATAAAACAAGGGTATCAAATTAGCTCAGATACCGTTCCATAAACCCAATATGTAATAGACAAGACCTACTCCTTGCTCAGAGAACTGGACTCAACACGCCCTATTCACCGCACAAGAATATATCTGACTAATAATAATCGTAAAACCTATGTATTGATATCTCTCTGTTAGTGTGTCAAGTGGGTGTAAAGCGGCATAAACACAGCAGTGAAAAGCAGCTAAACCCCATTATAAAAATAAATTACTTTGAAACACCCATGAAACAAAGACAGTGAAAGAGAGAGAAATTCTTACACAATGCGTTCAGGGGCTGTGATGCAACCTGGATTGACCATATCTAGACGCACAGCTGGATGAGACATAAGGGTGGACACTCTTGGGGCTGAGAGGTTTGGTGAGGTTGGGTGAGCAAACGCAGACCCTTTAAAGGAATACTGCGTGGTACCCATCGCATGGGTCCCAAATCTCCAGGTTCAAGGGCATCTTCCTACATCAAAAACATGCATGAGAAACCCAGAAGATGGTACACCGTGTGATGGGGAAAGGTTTCTAAAACGCACCTCATTTCTCATCTCCTTGTGCCCGGGTTCGCCATTCCAGCCGCTTTACTAGCAAGCTCCCTACTTGGAGCATCAGCACCTTTAACCTCCTGTTCCATACAGGTTGCAATTTGTCCTGAGGATAAACGGGAAGACGTGGAACCAACGAGAGACTAGCTCTTGGTGTTGGGACAGGCACAGGTCACTCTATTTTCCCATCAGAAAGAAGAATTAACCACAGGCTCAGCCTGCCCCCCGGAACCAGAACAGGGCCTGAAGCCATTCTGCGATTTTGCGGCCAGCTCCCATAAAAACGAGTTGTAAAATGGAGGTTCAGGGCACTGCAATTCACAAACCTGCAGAGTTATAAATGATAACTCTCGTCCACAAATATATTGAGGGAAGGCAAAGAAGAGGATTTGAAATCAAGGCAGAATTGCAGGAAACAGATTTCAGGAGGTAGATACGAATCGTCTTTAAAGCACATGAAAAGCGGCAAAACGTTGACAATGATGCCCTTGGCCAAAAAGGGCGTATGCGTTTTTTCCTGAATATATTCAGGAAAAAACGCATACGCCCTTTTTGGCCAACCAAGCCACCTGGAAAGGCAAATCAGCGCTACAAAGAAGTCTCGCTTCCCATCGGTCAAAAGGGCCATGCTGAAAAAAGTGTCAAAACCAGAAATGCAGGACAGGCCATGGAGAAATGGGAGCCTTGCTACACTGATGGGCGGGATGTAAATTGCCAAGAGCCACTCTGGAGAAGTGTCCGGTGAGTCCTGAAACATCTGAAAAACACAGCTTAGAGAGCATAGGGCACTTCCACTCATGGGGGTATAAATTGGGAAAATTAAAAATCAGCAAGACACAAGCACCCCAAAGTTTAGGGCTGCTCTGTTGACCAGGACCTCCACTTCATTCCACCTTAAATATCCCAGGAAAGAGAAAAATGGATAAAGAAGTTGTGGTCCTTATGTACATTGGAATATCACTCAGCCAGGAAATCAATGTCGTAAGGTTAGTAGCAGCATGATGAGTGGATTTAGGTACGACGATTCTAAGTGAAATAAGTCACACAGAAAAGGACACTTCTCATAAGGTATCACTGATAGAGGGAATGTAAAAACCGTTACACTTGAACTGAATTACAAAACAGAACAGAGTCACACATGCAGAAAACACACTATGGCTGCTTAACGGGAAAGGTGAGGTGGGGTGATACATAAAACAAGGGTATCAAATTAGCTCAGATACCGTTCCATAAACCCAATATGTAATAGACAAGACCTACTCCTTGCTCAGAGAACTGGACTCAACACGCCCTATTCACCGCACAAGAATATATCTGACTAATAATAATCGTAAAACCTATGTATTGATATCTCTCTGTTAGTGTGTCAAGTGGGTGTAAAGCGGCATAAACACAGCAGTGAAAAGCAGCTAAACCCCATTATAAAAATAAATTACTTTGAAACACCCATGAAACAAAGACAGTGAAAGAGAGAGAAATTCTTACACAATGCGTTCAGGGGCTGTGATGCAACCTGGATTGACCATATCTAGATGCACAGCTGGATGAGACATAAGGGTGGACACTCTTGGGGCTGAGAGGTTTGGTGAGGTTGGGTGAGCAAACGCAGACCCTTTAAAGGAATACTGCGTGGTACCCATCTCATGGGTCCCAAATCTCCAGGTTCAAGGGCATCTTCCTACATCAAAAACATGCATGAGAAACCCAGAAGATGGTACACCGTGTGATGGGGAAAGGTTTCTAAAACGCACCTCATTTCTCATCTCCTTGTGCCCCGGTTCGCCATTCCAGCCGCTTTACTAGCAAGCTCCCTACTTGGAGCATCAGCACCTTTAACCTCCTGTTCCATACAGGTTGCAATTTGTCCTGAGGATAAACGGGAAGACGTGGAACCAACGAGAGACTAGCTCTTGGTGTTGGGACAGGCACAGGTCACTCTATTTTCCCATCAGAAAGAAGAATTAACCACAGGCTCAGCCTGCCCCCCGGAACCAGAACAGGGCCTGAAGCCATTCTGCGATTTTGCGGCCAGCTCCCATAAAAACGAGTTGTAAAATGGAGGTTCAGGGCACTGCAATTCACAAACCTGCAGAGTTATAAATGATAACTCTCGTCCACAAATATATTGAGGGAAGGCAAAGAAGAGGATTTGAAATCAAGGCAGAATTGCACGAAACAGATTTCAGGAGGTAGATACGAATCGTCTTTAAAGCACATGAAAAGCGGCAAAACGTTGACAATGATGCCCTTGGCCAAAAAGGGCGTATGCGTTTTTTCCTGAATATATTCAGGAAAAAACGCTTACGCCCTTTTTGGCCAACCAAGCCACCTGGAAAGGCAAATCAGCGCTACAAAGAAGTCTCGCTTCCCATCGGTCAAAAGGGCCATGCTGAAAAAAGTGTCAAAACCAGAAATGCAGGACAGGCCATGGAGAAATGGGAGCCTTGCTACACTGATGGGCGGGATGTAAATTGCCAAGAGCCACTCTGGAGAAGTGTCCGGTGAGTCCTGAAACATCTGAAAAACACAGCTTAGAGAGCATAGGGCACTTCCACTCATGGGGGTATAAATTGGGAAAATTAAAAATCAGCAAGACACAAGCACCCCAAAGTTTAGGGCTGCTCTGTTGACCAGGACCTCCACTTCATTCCACCTTAAATATCCCAGGAAAGAGAAAAATGGATAAAGAAGTTGTGGTCCTTATGTACATTGGAATATCACTCAGCCAGGAAATCAATGTCGTAAGGTTAGTAGCAGCATGATGAGTGGATTTAGGTATGACGATTCTAAGTGAAATAAGTCACACAGAAAAGGACACTTCTCATAAGGTATCACTGATAGAGGGAATGTAAAAACCGTTACACTTGAACTGAATTACAAAACAGAACAGAGTCACACATGCAGAAAACACACTATGGCTGCTTCACGGGAAAGGTGAGGTGGGGTGATACATAAAACAAGGGTATCAAATTAGCTCAGATACCGTTCCATAAACCCAATATGTAATAGACAAGACCTACTCCTTGCTCAGAGAACTGGACTCAACACGCCCTATTCACCGCACAAGAATATATCTGACTAATAATAATCGTAAAACCTATGTATTGATATCTCTCTGTTAGTGTGTCAAGTGGGTGTAAAGCGGCATAAACACAGCAGTGAAAAGCAGCTAAACCCCATTATAAAAATAAATTACTTTGAAACACCCATGAAACAAAGACAGTGAAAGAGAGAGAAATTCTTACACAATGCGTTCAGGGGCTGTGATGCAACCTGGATTGACCATATCTAGACACACAGCTGGATGAGACATAAGGGTGGACACTCTTGGGGCTGAGAGGTTTGGTGAGGTTGGGTGAGCAAACGCAGACCCTTTAAAGGAATACTGAGTGGTACCCATCGCATGGGTCCCAAATCTCCAGGTTCAAGGGCATCTTCCTACATCAAAAACATGCATGAGAAACCCAGAAGATGGTACACCGTGTGATGGGGAAAGGTTTCTAAAACGCACCTCATTTCTCATCTCCTTGTGCCCGGGTTCGCCATTCCAGCCGCTTTACTAGCAAGCTCCCTACTTGGAGCATCAGCACCTTTAACCTCCTGTTCCATACAGGTTGCAATTTGTCCTGAGGATAAACGGGAAGACATGGAACCAACGAGAGACTAGCTCTTGGTGTTGGGACAGGCACAGGTCACTCTATTTTCCCATCAGAAAGAAGAATTAACCACAGGCTCAGCCTGCCCCCCGGAACCAGAACAGGGCCTGAAGCCATTCTGCGATTTTGCGGCCAGCTCCCATAAAAACGAGTTGTAAAATGGAGGTTCAGGGCACTGCAATTCACAAACCTGCAGAGTTATAAATGATAACTCTCGTCCACAAATATATTGAGGGAAGGCAAAGAAGAGGATTTGAAATCAAGGCAGAATTGCAGGAAACAGATTTCAGGAGGTAGATACGAATCGCCTTTAAAGCACATGAAAAGCGGCAAAACGTTGACAATGATGCCCTTGGCCAAAAAGGGCGTATGCGTTTTTTCCTGAATATATTCAGGAAAAAACGCATACGCCCTTTTTGGCCAACCAAGCCACCTGGAAAGGCAAATCAGCGCTACAAAGAAGTCTCGCTTCCCATCGGTCAAAAGGGCCATGCTGAAAAAAGTGTCAAAACCAGAAATGCAGGACAGGCCACGGAGAAATGGGAGCCTTGCTACACTGATGGGCGGGATGTAAATTGCCAAGAGCCACTCTGGAGAAGTGTCCGGTGAGTCCTGAAACATCTGAAAAACACAGCTTAGAGAGCATAGGGCAATTCCACTCATGGGGGTATAAATTGGGAAAATTAAAAATCAGCAAGACACAAGCACCCCAAAGTTTAGGGCTGCTCTGTTGACCAGGACCTCCACTTCATTCCACCTTAAATATCCCAGGAAAGAGAAAAATGGATAAAGAAGTTGTGTTCGTTATGTACAATGGAATATCACTCAGCCAGGAAATCAATGTCGTAAGGTTAGTAGCAGCATGATGAGTGGATTTAGGTACGACGATTCTAAGTGAAATAAGTCACACAGAAAAGGACACTTCTCATAAGGTATCACTGATAGAGGGAATGTAAAAACCGTTACACTTGAACTGAATTACAAAACAGAACAGAGTCACACATGCAGAAAACACACTATGGCTGCTTAACGGGAAAGGTGAGGTGGGGTGATACATAAAACAAGGGTATCAAATTAGCTCAGATACCGTTCCATAAACCCAATATGTAATAGACAAGACCTACTCCTTGCTCAGAGAACTGGACTCAACACGCCCTATTCACCGCACAAGAATATATCTGACTAATAATAATCGTAAAACCTATGTATTGATATCTCTCTGTTAGTGTGTCAAGTGGGTGTAAAGCGGCATAAACACAGCAGTGAAAAGCAGCTAAACCCCATTATAAAAATAAATTTCTTTGAAACACCCATGAAACAAAGACAGTGAAAGAGAGAGAAATTCTTACACAATGCGTTCAGGGGCTGTGATGCAACCTGGATTGACCATATCTAGACGCACAGCTGGATGAGACATAAGGGTGGACACTCTTGGGGCTGAGAGGTTTGGTGAGGTTGGGTGAGCAAACGCAGACCCTTTAAAGGAATACTGCGTGGTACCCATCGCATGGGTCCCAAATCTCCAGGTTCAAGGGCATCTTCCTACATCAAAAACATGCATGAGAAACCCAGAAGATGGTACACCGTGTGATGGGGAAAGGTTTCTAAAACGCACCTCATTTCTCATCTCCTTGTGCCCCGGTTCGCCATTCCAGCCGCTTTACTAGCAAGCTCCCTACTTGGAGCATCAGCACCTTTAACCTCCTGTTCCATACAGGTTGCAATTTGTCCTGAGGATAAACGGGAAGACGTGGAACCAACGAGAGACTAGCTCTTGGTGTTGGGACAGGCACAGGTCACTCTATTTTCCCATCAGAAAGAAGAATTAACCACAGGCTAAGCCTGCCCCCCGGAACCAGAACAGGGCCTGAAGCCATTCTGCGATTTTGCGGCCAGCTCCCATAAAAACGAGTTGTAAAATGGAGGTTCAGGGCACTGCAATTCACAAACCTGCAGAGTTATAAATGATAACTCTCGTCCACAAATATATTGAGGGAAGGCAAAGAAGAGGATTTGAAATCAAGGCAGAATTGCAGGAAACAGATTTCAGGAGGTAGATACGAATCGCCTTTAAAGCACATGAAAAGCGGCAAAACGTTGACAATGATGCCCTTGGCCAAAAAGGGCGTATGCGTTTTTTCCTGAATATATTCAGGAAAAAACGCATACGCCCTTTTTGGCCAACCAAGCCACCTGGAAAGGCAAATCAGCGCTACAAAGAAGTCTCGCTTCCCATCGGTCAAAAGGGCCATGCTGAAAAAAGTGTCAAAACCAGAAATGCAGGACAGGCCATGGAGAAATGGGAGCCTTGCTACACTGATGGGCGGGATGTAAATTGCCAAGAGCCACTCTGGAGAAGTGTCCGGTGAGTCCTGAAACATCTGAAAAACACAGCTTAGAGAGCATAGGGCACTTCCACTCATGGGGGTATAAATTGGGAAAATTAAAAATCAGCAAGACACAAGCACCCCAAAGTTTAGGGCTGCTCTGTTGACCAGGACCTCCACTTCATTCCACCTTAAATATCCCAGGAAAGAGAAAAATGGATAAAGAAGTTGTGGTCCTTATGTACATTGGAATATCACTCAGCCAGGAAATCAATGTCGTAAGGTTAGTAGCAGCATGATGAGTGGATTTAGGTACGACGATTCTAAGTGAAATAAGTCACACAGAAAAGGACACTTCTCATAAGGTATCACTGATAGAGGGAATGTAAAAACCGTTACACTTGAACTGAATTACAAAACAGAACAGAGTCACACATGCAGAAAACACACTATGGCTGCTTAACGGGAAAGGTGAGGTGGGGTGATACATAAAACAAGGGTATCAAATTAGCTCAGATACCGTTCCATAAACCCAATATGTAATAGACAAGACCTACTCCTTGCTCAGAGAACTGGACTCAACACGCCCTATTCACCGCACAAGAATATATCTGACTAATAATAATCGTAAAACCTATGTATTGATATCTCTCTGTTAGTGTGTCAAGTGGGTGTAAAGCGGCATAAACACAGCAGTGAAAAGCAGCTAAACCCCATTATAAAAATAAATTACTTTGAAACACCCATGAAACAAAGACAGTGAAAGAGAGAGAAATTCTTACACAATGCGTTCAGGGGCTGTGATGCAACCTGGATTGACCATATCTAGACGCACAGCTGGATGAGACATAAGGGTGGACACTCTTGGGGCTGAGAGGTTTGGTGAGGTTGGGTGAGCAAACGCAGACCCTTTAAAGGAATACTGCGTGGTACCCATCGCATGGGACCCAAATCTCCAGGTTCAAGGGCATCTTCCTACATCAAAAACATGCATGAGAAACCCAGAAGATGGTACACCGTGTGATGGGGAAAGGTTTCTAAAACGCACCTCATTTCTCATCTCCTTGTGCCCGGGTTCGCCATTCCAGCCGCTTTACTAGCAAGCTCCCTACTTGGAGCATCAGCACCTTTAACCTCCTGTTCCATACAGGTTGCAATTTGTCCTGAGGATAAACGGGAAGACGTGGAACCAACGAGAGACTAGCTCTTGGTGTTGGGACAGGCACAGGTCACTCTATTTTCCCATCAGAAAGAAGAATTAACCACAGGCTAAGCCTGCCCCCCGGAACCAGAACAGGGCCTGAAGCCATTCTGCGATTTTGCGGCCAGCTCCCATAAAAACGAGTTGTAAAATGGAGGTTCAGGGCACTGCAATTCACAAACCTGCAGAGTTATAAATGATAACTCTCGTCCACAAATATATTGAGGGAAAGCAAAGAAGAGGATTTGAAATCAAGGCAGAATTGCAGGAAACAGATTTCAGGAGGTAGATACGAATCGCCTTTAAAGCACATGAAAAGCGGCAAAACGTTGACAATGATGCCCTTGGCCAAAAAGGGCGTATGCGTTTTTTCCTGAATATATTCAGGAAAAAACGCATACGCCCTTTTTGGCCAACCAAGCCACCTGGAAAGGCAAATCAGCGCTACAAAGAAGTCTCGCTTCCCATCGGTCAAAAGGGCCATGCTGAAAAAATTGTCAAAACCAGAAATGCAGGACAGGCCATGGAGAAATGGGAGCCTTGCTACACTGATGGGCGGGATGTAAATTGCCAAGAGCCACTCTGGAGAAGTGTCCGGTGAGTCCTGAAACATCTGAAAAACACAGCTTAGAGAGCATAGGGCACTTCCACTCATGGGGGTATAAATTGCGAAAATTAAAAATCAGCAAGACACAAGCACCCCAAAGTTTAGGGCTGCTCTGTTGACCAGGACCTCCACTTCATTCCACCTTAAATATCCCAGGAAAGAGAAAAATGGAGAAAGAAGTTGTGGTCCTTATGTACATTGGAATATCACTCAGCCAGGAAATCAATGTCGTAAGGTTAGTAGCAGCATGATGAGTGGATTTAGGTACGACGATTCTAAGTGAAATAAGTCACACAGAAAAGGACACTTCTCATAAGGTATCACTGATAGAGGGAATGTAAAAACCGTTACACTTGAACTGAATTACAAAACAGAACAGAGTCACACATGCAGAAAACACACTATGGCTGCTTCACGGGAAAGGTGAGGTGGGGTGATACATAAAACAAGGGTATCAAATTAGCTCAGATACCGTTCCATAAACCCAATATGTAATAGACAAGACCTACTCCTTGCTCAGAGAACTGGACTCAACACGCCCTATTCACCGCACAAGAATATATCTGACTAATAATAATCGTAAAACCTATGTATTGATATCTCTCTGTTAGTGTGTCAAGTGGGTGTAAAGCGGCATAAACACAGCAGTGAAAAGCAGCTAAACCCCATTATAAAAATAAATTACTTTGAAACACCCATGAAACAAAGACAGTGAAAGAGAGAGAAATTCTTACACAATGCGTTCAGGGGCTGTGATGCAACCTGGATTGACCATATCTAGACGCACAGCTGGATGAGACATAAGGGTGGACACTCTTGGGGCTGAGAGGTTTGGTGAGGTTGGGTGAGCAAACGCAGACCCTTTAAAGGAATACTGCGTGGTACCCATCGCATGGGTCCCAAATCTCCAGGTTCAAGGGCATCTTCCTACATCAAAAACATGCATGAGAAACCCAGAAGATGGTACACCGTGTGATGGGGAAAGGTTTCTAAAACGCACCTCATTTCTCATCTCCTTGTGCCCCGGTTCGCCATTCCAGCCGCTTTACTAGCAAGCTCCCTACTTGGAGCATCAGCACCTTTAACCTCCTGTTCCATACAGGTTGCAATTTGTCCTGAGGATAAACGGGAAGACGTGGAACCAACGAGAGACTAGCTCTTGGTGTTGGGACAGGCACAGGTCACTCTATTTTCCCATCAGAAAGAAGAATTAACCACAGGCTCAGCCTGCCCCCCGGAACCAGAACAGGGCCTGAAGCCATTCTGCGATTTTGCGGCCAGCTCCCATAAAAACGAGTTGTAAAATGGAGGTTCAGGGCACTGCAATTCACAAACCTGCAGAGTTATAAATGATAACTCTCGTCCACAAATATATTGAGGGAAGGCAAAGAAGAGGATTTGAAATCAAGGCAGAATTGCAGGAAACAGATTTCAGGAGGTAGATTCGAATCGCCTTTAAAGCACATGAAAAGCGGCAAAACGTTGACAATGATGACCTTGGCCAAAACGGGCGTATGCGTTTTTTCCTGAATATATTCAGGAAAAAACGCTTACGCCCTTTTTGGCCAACCAAGCAACCTGGAAAGGCAAATCAGCGCTACAAAGAAGTCTCGCTTCCCATCGGTCAAAAGGGCCATGCTGAAAAAAGTGTCAAAACCAGAAATGCAGGACAGGCCATGGAGAAATGGGAGCCTTGCTACACTGATGGGCGGGATGTAAATTGCCAAGAGCCACTCTGGAGAAGTGTCCGGTGAGTCCTGAAACATCTGAAAAACACAGCTTAGAGAGCATAGGGCACTTCCACTCATGGGGGTATAAATTGGGAAAATTAAAAATCAGCAAGACACAAGCACCCCAAAGTTTAGGGCTGCTCTGTTGACCAGGACCTCCACTTCATTCCACCTTAAATATCCCAGGAAAGAGAAAAATGGAGAAAGAAGTTGTGGTCCTTATGTACATTGGAATATCACTCAGCCAGGAAATCAATGTCGTAAGGTTAGTAGCAGCATGATGAGTGGATTTAGGTACGACGATTCTAAGTGAAATAAGTCACACAGAAAAGGACACTTCTCATAAGGTATCACTGATAGAGGGAATGTAAAAACCGTTACACTTGAACTGAATTACAAAACAGAACAGAGTCACACATGCAGAAAACACACTATGGCTGCTTAACGGGAAAGGTGAGGTGGGGTGATACATAAAACAAGGGTATCAAATTAGCTCAGATACCGTTCCATAAACCCAATATGTAATAGACAAGACCTACTCCTTGCTCAGAGAACTGGACTCAACACGCCCTATTCACCGCACAAGAATATATCTGACTAATAATAATCGTAAAACCTATGTATTGATATCTCTCTGTTAGTGTGTCAAGTGGGTGTAAAGCGGCATAAACACAGCAGTGAAAAGCAGCTAAACCCCATTATAAAAATAAATTACTTTGAAACACCCATGAAACAAAGACAGTGAAAGAGAGAGAAATTCTTACACAATGCGTTCAGGGGCTGTGATGCAACCTGGATTGACCATATCTAGACGCACAGCTGGATGAGACATAAGGGTGGACACTCTTGGGGCTGAGAGGTTTGGTGAGGTTGGGTGAGCAAACGCAGACCCTTTAAAGGAATACTGCGTGGTACCCATCGCATGGGTCCCAAATCTCCAGGTTCAAGGGCATCTTCCTACATCAAAAACATGCATGAGAAACCCAGAAGATGGTACACCGTGTGATGGGGAAAGGTTTCTAAAACGCACCTCATTTCTCATCTCCTTGTGCCCCGGTTCGCCATTCCAGCCGCTTTACTAGCAAGCTCCCTACTTGGAGCATCAGCACCTTTAACCTCCTGTTCCATACAGGTTGCAATTTGTCCTGAGGATAAACGGGAAGACGTGGAACCAACGAGAGACTAGCTCTTGGTGTTGGGACAGGCACAGGTCACTCTATTTTCCCATCAGAAAGAAGAATTAACCACAGGCTCAGCCTGCCCCCCGGAACCAGAACAGGGCCTGAAGCCATTCTGCGATTTTGCGGCCAGCTCCCATAAAAACGAGTTGTAAAATGGAGGTTCAGGGCACTGCAATTCACAAACCTGCAGAGTTATAAATGATAACTCTCGTCCACAAATATATTGAGGGAAGGCAAAGAAGAGGATTTGAAATCAAGGCAGAATTGCAGGAAACAGATTTCAGGAGGTAGATTCGAATCGCCTTTAAAGCACATGAAAAGCGGCAAAACGTTGACAATGATGACCTTGGCCAAAACGGGCGTATGCGTTTTTTCCTGAATATATTCAGGAAAAAACGCTTACGCCCTTTTTGGCCAACCAAGCCACCTGGAAAGGCAAATCAGCGCTACAAAGAAGTCTCGCTTCCCATCGGTCAAAAGGGCCATGCTGAAAAAAGTGTCAAAACCAGAAATGCAGGACAGGCCATGGAGAAATGGGAGCCTTGCTACACTGATGGGCGGGATGTAAATTGCCAAGAGCCACTCTGGAGAAGTGTCCGGTGAGTCCTGAAACATCTGAAAAACACAGCTTAGAGAGCATAGGGCACTTCCACTCATGGGGGTATAAATTGGGAAAATTAAAAATCAGCAAGACACAAGCACCCCAAAGTTTAGGGCTGCTCTGTTGACCAGGACCTCCACTTCATTCCACCTTAAATATCCCAGGAAAGAGAAAAATGGATAAAGAAGTTGTGGTCCTTATGTACAATGGAATATCACTCAGCCAGGAAATCAATGTCGTAAGGTTAGTAGCAGCATGATGAGTGGATTTAGGTACGACGATTCTAAGTGAAATAAGTCACACAGAAAAGGACACTTCTCATAAGGTATCACTGATAGAGGGAATGTAAAAACCGTTACACTTGAACTGAATTACAAAACAGAACAGAGTCACACATGCAGAAAACACACTATGGCTGCTTCACGGGAAAGGTGAGGTGGGGTGATACATAAAACAAGGGTATCAAATTAGCTCAGATACCGTTCCATAAACCCAATATGTAATAGACAAGACCTACTCCTTGCTCAGAGAACTGGACTCAACACGCCCTATTCACCGCACAAGAATATATCTGACTAATAATAATCGTAAAACCTATGTATTGATATCTCTCTGTTAGTGTGTCAAGTGGGTGTAAAGCGGCATAAACACAGCAGTGAAAAGCAGCTAAACCCCATTATAAAAATAAATTACTTTGAAACACCCATGAAACAAAGACAGTGAAAGAGAGAGAAATTCTTACACAATGCGTTCAGGGGCTGTGATGCAACCTGGATTGACCATATCTAGACGCACAGCTGGATGAGACATAAGGGTGGACACTCTTGGGGCTGAGAGGTTTGGTGAGGTTGGGTGAGCAAACGCAGACCCTTTAAAGGAATACTGCGTGGTACCCATCGCATGGGTCCCAAATCTCCAGGTTCAAGGGCATCTTCCTACATCAAAAACATGCATGAGAAACCCAGAAGATGGTACACCGTGTGATGGGGAAAGGTTTCTAAAACGCACCTCATTTCTCAACTCCTTGTGCCCGGGTTCGCCATTCCAGCTGCTTTACTAGCAAGCTCCCTACTTGGAGCATCAGCACCTTTAACCTCCTGTTCCATGCAGGTTGCAATTTGTCCTGAGGATAAACGGGAAGACGTGGAACCAACGAGAGACTAGCTCTTGGTGTTGGGACAGGCACAGGTCACTCTATTTTCCCATCAGAAAGAAGAATTAACCACAGGCTCAGCCTGCCCCCCGGAACCAGAACAGGGCCTGAAGCCATTCTGCGATTTTGCGGCCAGCTCCCATAAAAACGAGTTGTAAAATGGAGGTTCAGGGCACTGCAATTCACAAACCTGCAGAGTTATAAATGATAACTCCCGTCCACAAATATATTGAGGGAAGGCAAAGAAGAGGATTTGAAATCAAGGCAGAATTGCAGGAAATAGATTTCAGGAGGTAGATACGAATCGCCTTTAAAGCACATGAAAAGCGGCAAAACGTTGACAATGATGACCTTGGCCAAAAAGGGCGTATGCGTTTTTTCCTGAATATATTCAGGAAAAAACGCATACGCCCTTTTTGGCCAACCAAGCCACCTGGAAAGGCAAATCAGCGCTACAAAGAAGTCTCGCTTCCCATCGGTCAAAAGGGCCATGCTGAAAAAAGTGTCAAAACCAGAAATGCAGGACAGGCCATGGAGAAATGGGAGCCTTGCTACACTGATGGGCGGGATGTAAATTGCCAAGAGCCACTCCGGAGAAGTGTCCGGTGAGTCCTGAAACATCTGAAAAACACAGCTTAGAGAGCATAGGGCACTTCCACTCATGGGGGTATAAATTGGGAAAATGAAAAATCAGCAAGACACAAGCACCCCAAAGTTTAGGGCTGCTCTGTTGACCAGGACCTCCACTTCATTCCACCTTAAATATCCCAGGAAAGAGAAAAATGGAGAAAGAAGTTGTGGTCCTTATGTACATTGGAATATCACTCAGCCAGGAAATCAATGTCGTAAGGTTAGTAGCAGCATGATGAGTGGATTTAGGTACGACGATTCTAAGTGAAATAAGTCACACAGAAAAGGACACTTCTCATAAGGTATCACTGATAGAGGGAATGTAAAAACCGTTACACTTGAACTGAATTACAAAACAGAACAGAGTCACACATGCAGAAAACACACTATGGCTGCTTCACGGGAAAGGTGAGGTGGGGTGATACATAAAACAAGGGTATCAAATTAGCTCAGATACCGTTCCATAAACCCAATATGTAATAGACAAGACCTACTCCTTGCTCAGAGAACTGGACTCAACACGCCCTATTCACCGCACAAGAATATATCTGACTAATAATAATCGTAAAACCTATGTATTGATATCTCTCTGTTAGTGTGTCAAGTGGGTGTAAAGCGGCATAAACACAGCAGTGAAAAGCAGCTAAACCCCATTATAAAAATAAATTACTTTGAAACACCCATGAAACAAAGACAGTGAAAGAGAGAGAAATTCTTACACAATGCGTTCAGGGGCTGTGATGCAACCTGGATTGACCATATCTAGACGCACAGCTGGATGAGACATAAGGGTGGACACTCTTGGGGCTGAGAGGTTTGGTGAGGTTGGGTGAGCAAACGCAGACCCTTTAAAGGAATACTGCGTGGTACCCATCGCATGGGTCCCAAATCTCCAGGTTCAAGGGCATCTTCCTACATCAAAAACATGCATGAGAAACCCAGAAGATGGTACACCGTGTGATGGGGAAAGGTTTCTAAAACGCACCTCATTTCTCATCTCCTTGTGCCCCGGTTCGCCATTCCAGCCGCTTTACTAGCAAGCTCCCTACTTGGAGCATCAGCACCTTTAACCTCCTGTTCCATACAGGTTGCAATTTGTCCTGAGGATAAACGGGAAGACGTGGAACCAACGAGAGACTAGCTCTTGGTGTTGGGACAGGCACAGGTCACTCTATTTTCCCATCAGAAAGAAGAATTAACCACAGGCTCAGCCTGCCCCCCGGAACCAGAACAGGGCCTGAAGCCATTCTGCGATTTTGCGGCCAGCTCCCATAAAAACGAGTTGTAAAATGGAGGTTCAGGGCACTGCAATTCACAAACCTGCAGAGTTATAAATGATAACTCCCGTCCACAAATATATTGAGGGAAGGCAAAGAAGAGGATTTGAAATCAAGGCAGAATTGCAGGAAATAGATTTCAGGAGGTAGATACGAATCGCCTTTAAAGCACATGAAAAGCGGCAAAACGTTGACAATGATGACCTTGGCCAAAAAGGGCGTATGCGTTTTTTCCTGAATATATTCAGGAAAAAACGCATACGCCCTTTTTGGCCAACCAAGCCACCTGGAAAGGCAAATCAGCGCTACAAAGAAGTCTCGCTTCCCATCGGTCAAAAGGGCCATGCTGAAAAAAGTGTCAAAACCAGAAATGCAGGACAGGCCATGGAGAAATGGGAGCCTTGCTACACTGATGGGCGGGATGTAAATTGCCAAGAGCCACTCCGGAGAAGTGTCCGGTGAGTCCTGAAACATCTGAAAAACACAGCTTAGAGAGCATAGGGCACTTCCACTCATGGGGGTATAAATTGGGAAAATTAAAAATCAGCAAGACACAAGCACCCCAAAGTTTAGGGCTGCTCTGTTGACCAGGACCTCCACTTCATTCCACCTTAAATATCCCAGGAAAGAGAAAAATGGATAAAGAAGTTGTGGTCCTTATGTACAATGGAATATCACTCAGCCATGAAATCAATGTCGTAAGGTAAGTAGCAGCATGATGAGTGGATTTAGGTACGACGATTCTAAGTGAAATAAGTCACACAGAAAAGGACACTTCTCATAAGGTATCACTGATAGAGGGAATGTAAAAACCGTTACACTTGAACTGAATTACAAAACAGAACAGAGTCACACATGCAGAAAACACACTATGGCTGCTTAACGGGAAAGGTGAGGTGGGGTGATACATAAAACAAGGGTATCAAATTAGCTCAGATACCGTTCCATAAACCCAATATGTAATAGACAAGACCTACTCCTTGCTCAGAGAACTGGACTCAACACGCCCTATTCACCGCACAAGAATATATCTGACTAATAATAATCGTAAAACCTATGTATTGATATCTCTCTGTTAGTGTGTCAAGTGGGTGTAAAGCGGCATAAACACAGCAGTGAAAAGCAGCTAAACCCCATTATAAAAATAAATTATTTTGAAACACCCATGAAACAAAGACAGTGAAAGAGAGAGAAATTCTTACACAATGCGTTCAGGGGCTGTGATGCAACCTGGATTGACCATATCTAGACGCACAGCTGGATGAGACATAAGGGTGGACACTCTTGGGGCTGAGAGGTTTGGTGAGGTTGGGTGAGCAAACGCAGACCCTTTAAAGGAATACTGCGTGGTACCCATCGCATGGGTCCCAAATCTCCAGGTTCAAGGGCATCTTCCTACATCAAAAACATGCATGAGAAACCCAGAAGATGGTACACCGTGTGATGGGGAAAGGTTTCTAAAACGCACCTCATTTCTCAACTCCTTGTGCCCGGGTTCGCCATTCCAGCCGCTTTACTAGCAAGCTCCCTACTTGGAGCATCAGCACCTTTAACCTCCTGTTCCATGCAGGTTTCAATTTGTCCTGAGGATAAACGGGAAGACGTGGAACCAACGAGAGACTAGCTCTTGGTGTTGGGACAGGCACAGGTCACTCTATTTTCCCATCAGAAAGAAGAATTAACCACAGTCTCAGCCTGCCCCCCGGAACCAGAACAGGGCCTGAAGCCATTCTGCGATTTTGCCGCCAGCTCCCATAAAAACGAGTTGTAAAATGGAGGTTCAGGGCACTGCAATTCACAAACCTGCAGAGTTATAAATGATAACTGTCGTCCACAAATATATTGAGGGAAGGCAAAGAAGAGGATTTGAAATCAAGGCAGAATTGCAGGAAACAGATTTCAGGAGGTAGATACGAATCGCCTTTAAAGCACATGAAAAGCGGCAAAACGTTGACAATGATGCCCTTGGCCAAAAAGGGCGTATGCGTTTTTTCCTGAATATATTCAGGAAAAAACGCATACGCCCTTTTTGGCCAACCAAGCAACCTGGAACGGCAAATCAGCGCTACAAAGAAGTCTCGCTTCCCATCGGTCAAAAGGGCCATGTTGAAAAAAGTGTCAAAACCAGAAATGCAGGACCGGCCATGGAGAAATGGGAGCCTTGCTACACTGATGGGCGGGATGTAAATTGCCAAGAGCCACTCCGGAGAAGTGTCCGGTGAGTCCTGAAACATCTGAAAAACACAGCTTAGAGAGCATAGGGCACTTCCACTCATGGGGGTATAAATTGGGAAAATTAAAAATCAGCAAGACACAAGCACCCCAAAGTTTAGGGCTGCTCTGTTGACCAGGACCTCCACTTCATTCCACCTTAAATATCCCAGGAAAGAGAAAAATGGATAAAGAAGTTGTGGTCCTTATGTACAATGGAATATCACTCAGCCATGAAATCAATGTCGTAAGGTTAGTAGCAGCATGATGAGTGGATTTAGGTACGACGATTCTAAGTGAAATAAGTCACACAGAAAAGGACACTTCTCATAAGGTATCACTGAGAGAGGGAATGTAAAAACCGTTACACTTGAACTGAATTACAAAACAGAACAGAGTCACACATGCAGAAAACACACTATGGCTGCTTAACGGGAAAGGTGAGGTGGGGTGATACATAAAACAAGGGTATCAAATTAGCTCAGATACCGTTCCATAAACCCAATATGTAATAGACAAGACCTACTCCTTGCTCAGAGAACTGGACTCAGCACGCCCTATTCACTGCACAAGAATATATCTGACTAATAATAATCGTAACACCTATGTATTGATATCTCTCTGTTAGTGTGTCAAGTGGGTGTAAAGCGGCATAAACACAGCAGTGAAAAGCAGCTAAACCCCATTATAAAAATAAATTACTTTGAAACACCCATGAAACAAAGACAGTGAAAGAGAGAGAAATTCTTACACAATGCGTTCAGGGGCTGTGATGCAACCTGGATTGACCATATCTAGACGCACAGCTGGATGAGACATAAGGGTGGACACTCTTGGGGCTGAGAGGTTTGGTGAGGTTGGGTGAGCAAACGCAGACCCTTTAAAGGAATACTGCGTGGTACCCATCGCATGGGTCCCAAATCTCCAGGTTCAAGGGCATCTTCCTACATCAAAAACATACATGAGAAACCCAGAAGATGGTACACCGTGTGATGGGGAAAGGTTTCTAAAACGCACCTCATTTCTCATCTCCTTGTGCCCGGGTTCGCCATTCCAGCCGCTTTACTAGCAAGCTCCCTACTTGGAGCATCAGCACCTTTAACCTCCTGTTCCATACAGGTTGCAATTTGTCCTGAGGATAAACGGGAAGACGTGGAACCAACGAGAGACTAGCTCTTGGTGTTGGGACAGGCACAGGTCACTCTATTTTCCCATCAGAAAGAAGAATTAACCACAGGCTCAGCCTGCCCCCCGGAACCAGAACAGGGCCTGAAGCCATTCTGCGATTTTGCGGCCAGCTCCCATAAAAACGAGTTGTAAAATGGAGGTTCAGGGCACTGCAATTCACAAACCTGCAGAGTTATTAATGATAACTCTCGTCCACAAATATATTGAGGGAAGGCAAAGAAGAGGATTTGAAATCAAGGCAGAATTGCAGGAAACAGATTTCAGGAGGTAGATTCGAATCGCCTTTAAAGCACATGAAAAGCGGCAAAACGTTGACAATAATGACCTTGGCCAAAAAGGGCGTATGCGTTTTTTCCTGAATATATTCAGGAAAAAACGCTTACGCCCTTTTTGGCCAACCAAGCAACCTGGAAAGGCAAATCAGCGCTACAAAGAAGTCTCGCTTCCCATCGGTCAAAAGGGCCATGCTGAAAAAAGTGTCAAAACCAGAAATGCAGGACAGGCCATGGAGAAATGGGAGCCTTGCTACACTGATGGGCGGGATGTAAATTGCCAAGAGCCACTCCGGAGAAGTGTCCGGTGAGTCCTGAAACATCTGAAAAACACAGCTTAGAGAGCATAGGGCACTTCCACTCATGGGGGTATAAATTGGGAAAATTAAAAATCAGCAAGACACAAGCACCCCAAAGTTTAGGGCTGCTCTGTTGACCAGGACCTCCACTTCATTCCACCTTAAATATCCCAGGAAAGAGAAAAATGGATAAAGAAGTTGTGGTCCTTATGTACAATGGAATATCACTCAGCCATGAAATCAATGTCGTAAGGTTAGTAGCAGCATGATGAGTGGATTTAGGTACGACGATTCTGAGTGAAATAAGTCACACAGAAAAGGACACTTCTCATAAGGTATCACTGATAGAGGGAATGTAAAAACCGTTACACTTGAACTGAATTACAAAACAGAACAGAGTCACACATGCAGAAAACACACTATGGCTGCTTAACGGGAAAGGTGAGGTGGGGTGATACATAAAACAAGGGTATCAAATTAGCTCAGATACCGTTCCATAAACCCAATATGTAATAGACAAGACCTACTCCTTGCTCAGAGAACTGGACTCAGCACGCCCTATTCACTGCACAAGAATATATCTGACTAATAATAATCGTAACACCTATGTATTGATATCTCTCTGTTAGTGTGTCAAGTGGGTGTAAAGCGGCATAAACACAGCAGTGAAAAGCAGCTAAACCCCATTATAAAAATAAATTACTTTGAAACACCCATGAAACAAAGACAGTGAAAGAGAGAGAAATTCTTACACAATGCGTTCAGGGGCTGTGATGCAACCTGGATTGACCATATCTAGACGCACAGCTGGATGAGACATAAGGGTGGACACTCTTGGGGCTGAGAGGTTTGGTGAGGTTGGGTGAGCAAACGCAGACCCTTTAAAGGAATACTGCGTGGTACCCATCGCATGGGTCCCAAATCTCCAGGTTCAAGGGCATCTTCCTACATCAAAAACATACATGAGAAACCCAGAAGATGGTACACCGTGTGATGGGGAAAGGTTTCTAAAACGCACCTCATTTCTCATCTCCTTGTGCCCGGGTTCGCCATTCCAGCCGCTTTACTAGCAAGCTCCCTACTTGGAGCATCAGCACCTTTAACCTCCTGTTCCATACAGGTTGCAATTTGTCCTGAGGATAAACGGGAAGACGTGGAACCAACGAGAGACTAGCTCTTGGTGTTGGGACAGGCACAGGTCACTCTATTTTCCCATCAGAAAGAAGAATTAACCACAGGCTCAGCCTGCCCCCCGGAACCAGAACAGGGCCTGAAGCCATTCTGCGATTTTGCCGCCAGCTCCCATAAAAACGAGTTGTAAAATGGAGGTTCAGGGCACTGCAATTCACAAACCTGCAGAGTTATTAATGATAACTCTCGTCCACAAATATATTGAGGGAAGGCAAAGAAGAGGATTTGAAATCAAGGCAGAATTGCAGGAAACAGATTTCAGGAGGTAGATTCGAATCGCCTTTAAAGCACATGAAAAGCGGCAAAACGTTGACAATAATGACCTTGGCCAAAAAGGGCGTATGCGTTTTTTCCTGAATATATTCAGGAAAAAACGCTTACGCCCTTTTTGGCCAACCAAGCAACCTGGAAAGGCAAATCAGCGCTACAAAGAAGTCTCGCTTCCCATCGGTCAAAAGGGCCATGCTGAAAAAAGTGTCAAAACCAGAAATGCAGGACAGGCCATGGAGAAATGGGAGCCTTGCTACACTGATGGGCGGGATGTAAATTGCCAAGAGCCACTCCGGAGAAGTGTCCGGTGAGTCCTGAAACATCTGAAAAACACAGCTTAGAGAGCATAGGGCACTTCCACTCATGGGGGTATAAATTGGGAAAATTAAAAATCAGCAAGACACAAGCACCCCAAAGTTTAGGGCTGCTCTGTTGACCAGGACCTCCACTTCATTCCACCTTAAATATCCCAGGAAAGAGAAAAATGGATAAAGAAGTTGTGGTCCTTATGTACAATGGAATATCACTCAGCCATGAAATCAATGTCGTAAGGTTAGTAGCAGCATGATGAGTGGATTTAGGTACGACGATTCTAAGTGAAATAAGTCACACAGAAAAGGACACTTCTCATAAGGTATCACTGATAGAGGGAATGTAAAAACCGTTACACTTGAACTGAATTACAAAACAGAACAGAGTCACACATGCAGAAAACACACTATGGCTGCTTAACGGGAAAGGTGAGGTGGGGTGATACATAAAACAAGGGTATCAAATTAGCTCAGATACCGTTCCATAAACCCAATATGTAATAGACAAGACCTACTCCTTGCTCAGAGAACTGGACTCAGCACGCCCTATTCACCGCACAAGAATATATCTGACTAATAATAATCGTAAAACCTATGTATTGATATCTCTCTGTTAGTGTGTCAAGTGGGTGTAAAGCGGCATAAACACAGCAGTGAAAAGCAGCTAAACCCCATTATAAAAATAAATTACTTTGAAACACCCATGAAACAAAGACAGTGAAAGAGAGAGAAATTCTTACACAATGCGTTCAGGGGCTGTGATGCAACCTGGATTGACCATATCTAGACGCACAGCTGGATGAGACATAAGGGTGGACACTCTTGGGGCTGAGAGGTTTGGTGAGGTTGGGTGAGCAAACGCAGACCCTTTAAAGGAATACTGCGTGGTACCCATCGCATGGGTCCCAAATCTCCAGGTTCAAGGGCATCTTCCTACATCAAAAACATACATGAGAAACCCAGAAGATGGTACACCGTGTGATGGGGAAAGGTTTCTAAAACGCACCTCATTTCTCATCTCCTTGTGCCCGGGTTCGCCATTCCAGCCGCTTTACTAGCAAGCTCCCTACTTGGAGCATCAGCACCTTTAACCTCCTGTTCCATACAGGTTGCAATTTGTCCTGAGGATAAACGGGAAGACGTGGAACCAACGAGAGACTAGCTCTTGGTGTTGGGACAGGCACAGGTCACTCTATTTTCCCATCAGAAAGAAGAATTAACCACAGGCTCAGCCTGCCCCCCGGAACCAGAACAGGGCCTGAAGCCATTCTGCGATTTTGCGGCCAGCTCCCATAAAAACGAGTTGTAAAATGGAGGTTCAGGGCACTGCAATTCACAAACCTGCAGAGTTATTAATGATAACTCTCGTCCACAAATATATTGAGGGAAGGCAAAGAAGAGGATTTGAAATCAAGGCAGAATTGCAGGAAACAGATTTCAGGAGGTAGATTCGAATCGCCTTTAAAGCACATGAAAAGCGGCAAAACGTTGACAATGATGCCCTTGGCCAAAAAGGGCGTATGCGTTTTTTCCTGAATATATTCAGGAAAAAACGCTTACGCCCTTTTTGGCCAACCAAGCAACCTGGAAAGGCAAATCAGCGCTACAAAGAAGTCTCGCTTCCCATCGGTCAAAAGGGCCATGCTGAAAAAAGTGTCAAAACCAGAAATGCAGGACAGGCCATGGAGAAATGGGAGCCTTGCTACACTGATGGGCGGGATGTAAATTGCCAAGAGCCACTCTGGAGAAGTGTCCGGTGAGTCCTGAAACATCTGAAAAACACAGCTTAGAGAGCATAGGGCACTTCCACTCATGGGGGTATAAATTGGGAAAATGAAAAATCAGCAAGACACAAGCACCCCAAAGTTTAGGGCTGCTCTGTTGACCAGGACCTCCACTTCATTCCACCTTAAATATCCCAGGAAAGAGAAAAATGGATAAAGAAGTTGTGGTCCTTATGTACATTGGAATATCACTCAGCCAGGAACTCAATGTCGTAAGGTTAGTAGCAGCATGATGAGTGGATTTAGGTACGACGATTCTAAGTGAAATAAGTCACACAGAAAAGGACACTTCTCATAAGGTATCACTGATAGAGGGAATGTAAAAACCGTTACACTTGAACTGAATTACAAAACAGAACAGAGTCACACATGCAGAAAACACACTATGGCTGCTTAACGGGAAAGGTGAGGTGGGGTGATACATAAAACAAGGGTATCAAATTAGCTCAGATACCGTTCCATAAACCCAATATGTAATAGACAAGACCTACTCCTTGCTCAGAGAACTGGACTCAACACGCCCTATTCAACGCACAAGAATATATCTGACTAATAATAATCGTAAAACCTATGTATTGATATCTCTCTGTTAGTGTGTCAAGTGGGTGTAAAGCGGCATAAACACAGCAGTGAAAATCAGCTAAACCCCATTATAAAAATAAATTACTTTGAAACACCCATGAAACAAAGACAGTGAAAGAGAGAGAAATTCTTACACAATGCGTTCAGGGGCTGTGATGCAACCTGGATTGACCATATCTAGACGCACAGCTGGATGAGACATAAGGGTGGACACTCTTGGGCCTGAGAGGTTTGGTGAGGTTGGGTGAGCAAACGCAGACCCTTTAAAGGAATACTGCGTGGTACCCATCGCATGGGTCCCAAATCTCCAGGTTCAAGGGCATCTTCCTACATCAAAAACATACATGAGAAACCCAGAAGATGGTACACCGTGTGATGGGGAAAGGTTTCTAAAACGCACCTCATTTCTCATCTCCTTGTGCCCGGGTTCGCCATTCCAGCCGCTTTACTAGCAAGCTCCCTACTTGGAGCATCAGCACCTTTAACCTCCTGTTCCATACAGGTTGCAATTTGTCCTGAGGATAAACGGGAAGACGTGGAACCAACGAGAGACTAGCTCTTGGTGTTGGGACAGGCACAGGTCACTCTATTTTCCCATCAGAAAGAAGAATTAACCACAGGCTCAGCCTGCCCCCCGGAACCAGAACAGGGCCTGAAGCCATTCTGCGATTTTGCGGCCAGCTCCCATAAAAACGAGTTGTAAAATGGAGGTTCAGGGCACTGCAATTCACAAACCTGCAGAGTTATTAATGATAACTCTCGTCCACAAATATATTGAGGGAAGGCAAAGAAGAGGATTTGAAATCAAGGCAGAATTGCAGGAAACAGATTTCAGGAGGTAGATTCGAATCGCCTTTAAAGCACATGAAAAGCGGCAAAACGTTGACAATGATGACCTTGGCCAAAACGGGCGTATGCGTTTTTTCCTGAATATATTCAGGAAAAAACGCTTACGCCCTTTTTGGCCAACCAAGCCACCTGGAAAGGCAAATCAGCGCTACAAAGAAGTCTCGCTTCCCATCGGTCAAAAGGGCCATGCTGAAAAAAGTGTCAAAACCAGAAATGCAGGACAGGCCATGGAGAAATGGGAGCCTTGCTACACTGATGGGCGGGATGTAAATTGCCAAGAGCCACTCTGGAGAAGTGTCCGGTGAGTCCTGAAACATCTGAAAAACACAGCTTAGAGAGCATAGGGCACTTCCACTCATGGGGGTATAAATTGGGAAAATTAAAAATCAGCAAGACACAAGCACCCCAAAGTTTAGGGCTGCTCTGTTGACCAGGACCTCCACTTCATTCCACCTTAAATATCCCAGGAAAGAGAAAAATGGATAAAGAAGTTGTGGTCCTTATGTACATTGGAATATCACTCAGCCAGGAACTCAATGTCGTAAGGTTAGTAGCAGAATGATGAGTGGATTTAGGTACGACGATTCTAAGTGAAATAAGTCACACAGAAAAGGACACTTCTCATAAGGTATCACTGATAGAGGGAATGTAAAAACCATTACACTTGAACTGAATTACAAAACAGAACAGAGTCACACATGCAGAAAACAAACTATGGCTGCTTAACGGGAAAGGTGAGGTGGGGTGATACATAAAACAAGGGTATCAAATTAGCTCAGATACCGTTCCATAAACCCAATATGTAATAGACAAGACCTACTCCTTGCTCAGAGAACTGGACTCAACACGCCCTATTCACCGCACAAGAATATATCTGACTAATAATAATCGTAAAACCTATGTATTGATATCTCTCTGTTAGTGTGTCAAGTGGGTGTAAAGCGGCATAAACACAGCAGTGAAAAGCAGCTAAACCCCATTATAAAAATAAATTACTTTGAAACACCCATGAAACAAAGACAGTGAAAGAGAGAGAAATTCTTACACAATGCGTTCAGGGGCTGTGATGCAACCTGGATTGACCATATCTAGACGCACAGCTGGATGAGACATAAGGGTGGACACTCTTGGGGCTGAGAGGTTTGGTGAGGTTGGGTGAGCAAACGCAGACCCTTTAAAGGAATACTGCGTGGTACCCATCGCATGGGTCCCAAATCTCCAGGTTCAAGGGCATCTTCCTACATCAAAAACATGCATGAGAAACCCAGAAGATGGTACACCGTGTGATGGGGAAAGGTTTCTAAAACGCACCTCATTTCTCATCTCCTTGTGCCCGGGTTCGCCATTCCAGCCACTTTACTAGCAAGCTCCCTACTTGGAGCATCAGCACCTTTAACCTCCTGTTCCATACAGGTTGCAATTTGTCCTGAGGATAAACGGGAAGACGTGGAACCAACGAGAGACTAGCTCTTGGTGTTGGGACAGGCACAGGTCACTCTATTTTCCCATCAGAAAGAAGAATTAACCACAGGCTCAGCCTGCCCCCCGGAACCAGAACAGGGCCTGAAGCCATTCTGCGATTTTGCGGCCAGCTCCCATAAAAACGAGTTGTAAAATGGAGGTTCAGGGCACTGCAATTCACAAACCTGCAGAGTTATTAATGATAACTCTCGTCCACAAATATATTGAGGGAAGGCAAAGAAGAGGATTTGAAATCAAGGCAGAATTGCAGGAAACAGATTTCAGGAGGTAGATAAGAATCGCCTTTAAAGCACATGAAAAGCGGCAAAACGTTGACAATGATGCCCTTGGCCAAAAAGGGCGTATGCGTTTTTTCCTGAATATATTCAGGAAAAAACGCTTACGCCCTTTTTGGCCAACCAAGCAACCTGGAAAGGCAAATCAGCGCTACAAAGAAGTCTCGCTTCCCATCGGTCAAAAGGGCCATGCTGAAAAAAGTGTCAAAACCAGAAATGCAGGACAGGCCATGGAGAAATGGGAGCCTTGCTACACTGATGGGCGGGATGTAAATTGCCAAGAGCCACTCTGGAGAAGTGTCCGGTGAGTCCTGAAACATCTGAAAAACACAGCTTAGAGAGCATAGGGCACTTCCACTCATGGGGGTATAAATTGGGAAAATTAAAAATCAGCAAGACACAAGCACCCCAAAGTTTAGGGCTGCTCTGTTGACCAGGACCTCCACTTCATTCCACCTTAAATATCCCAGGAAAGAGAAAAATGGATAAAGAAGTTGTGGTCCTTATGTACATTGGAATATCACTCAGCCAGGAAATCAATGTCGTAAGGTTAGTAGCAGCATGATGAGTGGATTTAGGTACGACGATTCTAAGTGAAATAAGTCACACAGAAAAGGACACTTCTCATAAGGTATCACTGATAGAGGGAATGTAAAAACCGTTACACTTGAACTGAATTACAAAACAGAACAGAGTCACACATGCAGAAAACACACTATGGCTGCTTAACGGGAAAGGTGAGGTGGGGTGATACATAAAACAAGGGTATCAAATTAGCTCAGATACCGTTCCATAAACCCAATATGTAATAGACAAGACCTACTCCTTGCTCAGAGAACTGGACTCAACACGCCCTATTCACCGCACAAGAATATATCTGACTAATAATAATCGTAAAACCTATGTATTGATATCTCTCTGTTAGTGTGTCAAGTGGGTGTAAAGCGGCATAAACACAGCAGTGAAAAGCAGCTAAACCCCATTATAAAAATAAATTACTTTGAAACACCCATGAAACAAAGACAGTGAAAGAGAGAGAAATTCTTACACAATGCGTTCAGGGGCTGTGATGCAACCTGGATTGACCATATCTAGACGCACAGCTGGATGAGACATAAGGGTGGACACTCTTGGGGCTGAGAGGTTTGGTGAGGTTGGGTGAGCAAACGCAGACCCTTTAAAGGAATACTGCGTGGTACCCATCGCATGGGTCCCAAATCTCCAGGTTCAAGGGCATCTTCCTACATCAAAAACATGCATGAGAAACCCAGAAGATGGTACACCGTGTGATGGGGAAAGGTTTCTAAAACGCACCTCATTTCTCATCTCCTTGTGCCCGGGTTCGCCATTCCAGCCGCTTTACTAGCAAGCTCCCTACTTGGAGCATCAGCACCTTTAACCTCCTGTTCCATACAGGTTGCAATTTGTCCTGAGGATAAACGGGAAGACGTGGAACCAACGAGAGACTAGCTCTTGGTGTTGGGACAGGCACAGGTCACTCTATTTTCCCATCAGAAAGAAGAATTAACCACAGGCTCAGCCTGCCCCCCGGAACCAGAACAGGGCCTGAAGCCATTCTGCGATTTTGCGGCCAGCTCCCATAAAAACGAGTTGTAAAATGGAGGTTCAGGGCACTGCAATTCACAAACCTGCAGAGTTATAAATGATAACTCTCGTCCACAAATATATTGAGGGAAGGCAAAGAAGAGGATTTGAAATCAAGGCAGAATTGCAGGAAACAGATTTCAGGAGGTAGATTCGAATCGCCTTTAAAGCACATGAAAAGCGGCAAAACGTTGACAATGATGCCCTTGGCCAAAAAGGGCGTATGCGTTTTTTCCTGAATATATTCAGGAAAAAACGCATACGCCCTTTTTGGCCAACCAAGCCACCTGGAAAGGCAAATCAGCGCTACAAACAAGTCTCGCTTCCCATCGGTCAAAAGGGCCATGCTGAAAAAAGTGTCAAAACCAGAAATGCAGGACCGGCCATGGAGAAATGGGAGCCTTGCTACACTGATGGGCGGGATGTAAATTGCCAAGAGCCACTCCGGAGAAGTGTCCGGTGAGTCCTGAAACATCTGAAAAACACAGCTTAGAGAGCATAGGGCACTTCCACTCATGGGGGTATAAATTGGGAAAATGAAAAATCAGCAAGACACAAGCACCCCAAAGTTTAGGGCTGCTCTGTTGACCAGGACCTCCACTTCATTCCACCTTAAATATCCCAGGAAAGAGAAAAATGGATAAAGAAGTTGTGGTCCTTATGTACAATGGAATATCACTCAGCCATGAAATCAATGTCGTAAGGTTTGTAGCAGCATGATGAGTGGATTTAGGTACGACGATTCTAAGTGAAATAAGTCACACAGAAAAGGACACTTCTCATAAGGTATCATTGATAGAGGGAATGTAAAAACCGTTACACTTGAACTGAATTACAAAACAGAACAGAGTCACACATGCAGAAAACACACTATGGCTGCTTAACGGGAAAGGTGAGGTGGGGTGATACATAAAACAAGGGTATCAAATTAGCTCAGATACCGTTCCATAAACCCAATATGTAATAGACAAGACCTACTCCTTGCTCAGAGAACTGGACTCAGCACGCCCTATTCACTGCACAAGAATATATCTGACTAATAATAATCGTAAAACCTATGTATTGATATCTCTCTGTTAGTGTGTCAAGTGGGTGTAAAGCGGCATAAACACAGCAGTGAAAAGCAGCTAAACCCCATTATAAAAATAAATTACTTTGAAACACCCATGAAACAAAGACAGTGAAAGAGAGAGAAATTCTTACACAATGCGTTCAGGGGCTGTGATGCAACCTGGATTGACCATATCTAGACGCACAGCTGGATGAGACATAAGGGTGGACACTCTTGGGGCTGAGAGGTTTGGTGAGGTTGGGTGAGCAAACGCAGACCCTTTAAAGGAATACTGCGTGGTACCCATCGCATGGGTCCCAAATCTCCAGGTTCAAGGGCATCTTCCTACATCAAAAACATGCATGAGAAACCCAGAAGATGGTACACCGTGTGATGGGGAAAGGTTTCTAAAACGCACCTCATTTCTCATCTCCTTGTGCCCGGGTTCGCCATTCCAGCCGCTTTACTAGCAAGCTCCCTACTTGGAGCATCAGCACCTTTAACCTCCTGTTCCATACAGGTTGCAATTTGTCCTGAGGATAAACGGGAAGACGTGGAACCAACGAGAGACTAGCTCTTGGTGTTGGGACAGGCACAGGTCACTCTATTTTCCCATCAGAAAGAAGAATTAACCACAGGCTCAGCCTGCCCCCCGGAACCAGAACAGGGCCTGAAGCCATTCTGCGATTTTGCGGCCAGCTCCCATAAAAACGAGTTGTAAAATGGAGGTTCAGGGCACTGCAATTCACAAACCTGCAGAGTTATAAATGATAACTCTCGTCCACAAATATATTGAGGGAAGGCAAAGAAGAGGATTTGAAATCAAGGCAGAATTGCAGGAAACAGATTTCAGGAGGTAGATTCGAATCGCCTTTAAAGCACATGAAAAGCGGCAAAACGTTGACAATGATGCCCTTGGCCAAAAAGGGCGTATGCGTTTTTTCCTGAATATATTCAGGAAAAAACGCATACGCCCTTTTTGGCCAACCAAGCCACCTGGAAAGGCAAATCAGCGCTACAAACAAGTCTCGCTTCCCATCGGTCAAAAGGGCCATGCTGAAAAAAGTGTCAAAACCAGAAATGCAGGACCGGCCATGGAGAAATGGGAGCCTTGCTACACTGATGGGCGGGATGTAAATTGCCAAGAGCCACTCCGGAGAAGTGTCCGGTGAGTCCTGAAACATCTGAAAAACACAGCTTAGAGAGCATAGGGCACTTCCACTCATGGGGGTATAAATTGGGAAAATGAAAAATCAGCAAGACACAAGCACCCCAAAGTTTAGGGCTGCTCTGTTGACCAGGACCTCCACTTCATTCCACCTTAAATATCCCAGGAAAGAGAAAAATGGATAAAGAAGTTGTGGTCCTTATGTACAATGGAATATCACTCAGCCATGAAATCAATGTCGTAAGGTTTGTAGCAGCATGATGAGTGGATTTAGGTACGACGATTCTAAGTGAAATAAGTCACACAGAAAAGGACACTTCTCATAAGGTATCATTGATAGAGGGAATGTAAAAACCGTTACACTTGAACTGAATTACAAAACAGAACAGAGTCACACATGCAGAAAACACACTATGGCTGCTTAACGGGAAAGGTGAGGTGGGGTGATACATAAAACAAGGGTATCAAATTAGCTCAGATACCGTTCCATAAACCCAATATGTAATAGACAAGACCTACTCCTTGCTCAGAGAACTGGACTCAGCACGCCCTATTCACTGCACAAGAATATATCTGACTAATAATAATCGTAAAACCTATGTATTGATATCTCTCTGTTAGTGTGTCAAGTGGGTGTAAAGCGGCATAAACACAGCAGTGAAAAGCAGCTAAACCCCATTATAAAAATAAATTACTTTGAAACACCCATGAAACAAAGACAGTGAAAGAGAGAGAAATTCTTACACAATGCGTTCAGGGGCTGTGATGCAACCTGGATTGACCATATCTAGACGCACAGCTGGATGAGACATAAGGGTGGACACTCTTGGGGCTGAGAGGTTTGGTGAGGTTGGGTGAGCAAACGCAGACCCTTTAAAGGAATACTGCGTGGTACCCATCGCATGGGTCCCAAATCTCCAGGTTCAAGGGCATCTTCCTACATCAAAAACATACATGAGAAACCCAGAAGATGGTACACCGTGTGATGGGGAAAGGTTTCTAAAACGCACCTCATTTCTCATCTCCTTGTGCCCGGGTTCGCCATTCCAGCCGCTTTACTAGCAAGCTCCCTACTTGGAGCATCAGCACCTTTAACCTCCTGTTCCATACAGGTTGCAATTTGTCCTGAGGATAAACGGGAAGACGTGGAACCAACGAGAGACTAGCTCTTGGTGTTGGGACAGGCACAGGTCACTCTATTTTCCCATCAGAAAGAAGAATTAACCACAGGCTCAGCCTGCCCCCCGGAACCAGAACAGGGCCTGAAGCCATTCTGCGATTTTGCGGCCAGCTCCCATAAAAACGAGTTGTAAAATGGAGGTTCAGGGCACTGCAATTCACAAACCTGCAGAGTTATAAATGATAACTCTCGTCCACAAATATATTGAGGGAAGGCAAAGAAGAGGATTTGAAATCAAGGCAGAATTGCAGGAAACAGATTTCAGGAGGTAGATTCGAATCGCCTTTAAAGCACATGAAAAGCGGCAAAACGTTGACAATGATGACCTTGGCCAAAACGGGCGTATGCGTTTTTTCCTGAATATATTCAGGAAAAAACGCTTACGCCCTTTTTGGCCAACCAAGCAACCTGGAAAGGCAAATCAGCGCTACAAAGAAGTCTCGCTTCCCATCGGTCAAAAGGGCCATGCTGAAAAAAGTGTCAAAACCAGAAATGCAGGACAGGCCATGGAGAAATGGGAGCCTTGCTACACTGATGGGCGGGATGTAAATTGCCAAGAGCCACTCCGGAGAAGTGTCCGGTGAGTCCTGAAACATCTGAAAAACACAGCTTAGAGAGCATAGGGCACTTCCACTCATGGGGGTATAAATTGGGAAAATGAAAAATCAGCAAGACACAAGCACCCCAAAGTTTAGGGCTGCTCTGTTGACCAGGACCTCCACTTCATTCCACCTTAAATATCCCAGGAAAGAGAAAAATGGATAAAGAAGTTGTGGTCCTTATGTACATTGGAATATCACTCAGCCAGGAACTCAATGTCGTAAGGTTAGTAGCAGCATGATGAGTGGATTTAGGTACGACGATTCTAAGTGAAATAAGTCACACAGAAAAGGACACTTCTCATAAGGTATCACTGATAGAGGGAATGTAAAAACCATTACACTTGAACTGAATTACAAAACAGAACAGAGTCACACATGCAGAAAACACACTATGGCTGCTTAACGGGAAAGGTGAGGTGGGGTGATACATAAAACAAGGGTATCAAATTAGCTCAGATACCGTTCCATAAACCCAATATGTAATAGACAAGACCTACTCCTTGCTCAGAGAACTGGACTCAACACGCCCTATTCACCGCACAAGAATATATCTGACTAATAATAATCGTAAAACCTATGTATTGATATCTCTCTGTTAGTGTGTCAAGTGGGTGTAAAGCGGCATAAACACAGCAGTGAAAAGCAGCTAAACCCCATTATAAAAATAAATTACTTTGAAACACCCATGAAACAAAGACAGTGAAAGAGAGAGAAATTCTTACACAATGCGTTCAGGGGCTGTGATGCAACCTGGATTGACCATATCTAGACGCACAGCTGGATGAGACATAAGGGTGGACACTCTTGGGGCTGAGAGGTTTGGTGAGGTTGGGTGAGCAAACGCAGACCCTTTAAAGGAATACTGCGTGGTACCCATCGCATGGGTCCCAAATCTCCAGGTTCAAGGGCATCTTCCTACATCAAAAACATGCATGAGAAACCCAGAAGATGGTACACCGTGTGATGGGGAAAGGTTTCTAAAACGCACCTCATTTCTCATCTCCTTGTGCCCGGGTTCGCCATTCCAGCCGCTTTACTAGCAAGCTCCCTACTTGGAGCATCAGCACCTTTAACCTCCTGTTCCATACAGGTTGCAATTTGTCCTGAGGATAAACGGGAAGACGTGGAACCAACGAGAGACTAGCTCTTGGTGTTGGGACAGGCACAGGTCACTCTATTTTCCCATCAGAAAGAAGAATTAACCACAGGCTCAGCCTGCCCCCCGGAACCAGAACAGGGCCTGAAGCCATTCTGCGATTTTGCGGCCAGCTCCCATAAAAACGAGTTGTAAAATGGAGGTTCAGGGCACTGCAATTCACAAACCTGCAGAGTTATTAATGATAACTCTCGTCCACAAATATATTGAGGGAAGGCAAAGAAGAGGATTTGAAATCAAGGCAGAATTGCAGGAAACAGATTTCAGGAGGTAGATAAGAATCGCCTTTAAAGCACATGAAAAGCGGCAAAACGTTGACAATGATGCCCTTGGCCAAAAAGGGCGTATGCGTTTTTTCCTGAATATATTCAGGAAAAAACGCTTACGCCCTTTTTGGCCAACCAAGCAACCTGGAAAGGCAAATCAGCGCTACAAAGAAGTCTCGCTTCCCATCGGTCAAAAGGGCCATGCTGAAAAAAGTGTCAAAACCAGAAATGCAGGACAGGCCATGGAGAAATGGGAGCCTTGCTACACTGATGGGCGGGATGTAAATTGCCAAGAGCCACTCTGGAGAAGTGTCCGGTGAGTCCTGAAACATCTGAAAAACACAGCTTAGAGAGCATAGGGCACTTCCACTCATGGGGGTATAAATTGGGAAAATTAAAAATCAGCAAGACACAAGCACCCCAAAGTTTAGGGCTGCTCTGTTGACCAGGACCTCCACTTCATTCCACCTTAAATATCCCAGGAAAGAGAAAAATGGATAAAGAAGTTGTGGTCCTTATGTACATTGGAATATCACTCAGCCAGGAAATCAATGTCGTAAGGTTAGTAGCAGCATGATGAGTGGATTTAGGTACGACGATTCTAAGTGAAATAAGTCACACAGAAAAGGACACTTCTCATAAGGTATCACTGATAGAGGGAATGTAAAAACCGTTACACTTGAACTGAATTACAAAACAGAACAGAGTCACACATGCAGAAAACACACTATGGCTGCTTAACGGGAAAGGTGAGGTGGGGTGATACATAAAACAAGGGTATCAAATTAGCTCAGATACCGTTCCATAAACCCAATATGTAATAGACAAGACCTACTCCTTGCTCAGAGAACTGGACTCAACACGCCCTATTCACCGCACAAGAATATATCTGACTAATAATAATCGTAAAACCTATGTATTGATATCTCTCTGTTAGTGTGTCAAGTGGGTGTAAAGCGGCATAAACACAGCAGTGAAAAGCAGCTAAACCCCATTATAAAAATAAATTACTTTGAAACACCCATGAAACAAAGACAGTGAAAGAGAGAGAAATTCTTACACAATGCGTTCAGGGGCTGTGATGCAACCTGGATTGACCATATCTAGACGCACAGCTGGATGAGACATAAGGGTGGACACTCTTGGGGCTGAGAGGTTTGGTGAGGTTGGGTGAGCAAACGCAGACCCTTTAAAGGAATACTGCGTGGTACCCATCGCATGGGTCCCAAATCTCCAGGTTCAAGGGCATCTTCCTACATCAAAAACATGCATGAGAAACCCAGAAGATGGTACACCGTGTGATGGGGAAAGGTTTCTAAAACGCACCTCATTTCTCATCTCCTTGTGCCCGGGTTCGCCATTCCAGCCGCTTTACTAGCAAGCTCCCTACTTGGAGCATCAGCACCTTTAACCTCCTGTTCCATACAGGTTGCAATTTGTCCTGAGGATAAACGGGAAGACGTGGAACCAACGAGAGACTAGCTCTTGGTGTTGGGACAGGCACAGGTCACTCTATTTTCCCATCAGAAAGAAGAATTAACCACAGGCTCAGCCTGCCCCCCGGAACCAGAACAGGGCCTGAAGCCATTCTGCGATTTTGCGGCCAGCTCCCATAAAAACGAGTTGTAAAATGGAGGTTCAGGGCACTGCAATTCACAAACCTGCAGAGTTATAAATGATAACTCTCGTCCACAAATATATTGAGGGAAGGCAAAGAAGAGGATTTGAAATCAAGGCAGAATTGCAGGAAACAGATTTCAGGAGGTAGATTCGAATCGCCTTTAAAGCACATGAAAAGCGGCAAAACGTTGACAATGATGCCCTTGGCCAAAAAGGGCGTATGCGTTTTTTCCTGAATATATTCAGGAAAAAACGCATACGCCCTTTTTGGCCAACCAAGCCACCTGGAAAGGCAAATCAGCGCTACAAACAAGTCTCGCTTCCCATCGGTCAAAAGGGCCATGCTGAAAAAAGTGTCAAAACCAGAAATGCAGGACCGGCCATGGAGAAATGGGAGCCTTGCTACACTGATGGGCGGGATGTAAATTGCCAAGAGCCACTCCGGAGAAGTGTCCGGTGAGTCCTGAAACATCTGAAAAACACAGCTTAGAGAGCATAGGGCACTTCCACTCATGGGGGTATAAATTGGGAAAATTAAAAATCAGCAAGACACAAGCACCCCAAAGTTTAGGGCTGCTCTGTTGACCAGGACCTCCACTTCATTCCACCTTAAATATCCCAGGAAAGAGAAAAATGGATAAAGAAGTTGTGGTCCTTATGTACAATGGAATATCACTCAGCCATGAAATCAATGTCGTAAGGTTTGTAGCAGCATGATGAGTGGATTTAGGTACGACGATTCTAAGTGAAATAAGTCACACAGAAAAGGACACTTCTCATAAGGTATCATTGATAGAGGGAATGTAAAAACCGTTACACTTGAACTGAATTACAAAACAGAACAGAGTCACACATGCAGAAAACACACTATGGCTGCTTAACGGGAAAGGTGAGGTGGGGTGATACATAAAACAAGGGTATCAAATTAGCTCAGATACCGTTCCATAAACCCAATATGTAATAGACAAGACCTACTCCTTGCTCAGAGAACTGGACTCAGCACGCCCTATTCACTGCACAAGAATATATCTGACTAATAATAATCGTAAAACCTATGTATTGATATCTCTCTGTTAGTGTGTCAAGTGGGTGTAAAGCGGCATAAACACAGCAGTGAAAAGCAGCTAAACCCCATTATAAAAATAAATTACTTTGAAACACCCATGAAACAAAGACAGTGAAAGAGAGAGAAATTCTTACACAATGCGTTCAGGGGCTGTGATGCAACCTGGATTGACCATATCTAGACGCACAGCTGGATGAGACATAAGGGTGGACACTCTTGGGGCTGAGAGGTTTGGTGAGGTTGGGTGAGCAAACGCAGACCCTTTAAAGGAATACTGCGTGGTACCCATCGCATGGGTCCCAAATCTCCAGGTTCAAGGGCATCTTCCTACATCAAAAACATACATGAGAAACCCAGAAGATGGTACACCGTGTGATGGGGAAAGGTTTCTAAAACGCACCTCATTTCTCATCTCCTTGTGCCCGGGTTCGCCATTCCAGCCGCTTTACTAGCAAGCTCCCTACTTGGAGCATCAGCACCTTTAACCTCCTGTTCCATACAGGTTGCAATTTGTCCTGAGGATAAACGGGAAGACGTGGAACCAACGAGAGACTAGCTCTTGGTGTTGGGACAGGCACAGGTCACTCTATTTTCCCATCAGAAAGAAGAATTAACCACAGGCTCAGCCTGCCCCCCGGAACCAGAACAGGGCCTGAAGCCATTCTGCGATTTTGCGGCCAGCTCCCATAAAAACGAGTTGTAAAATGGAGGTTCAGGGCACTGCAATTCACAAACCTGCAGAGTTATAAATGATAACTCTCGTCCACAAATATATTGAGGGAAGGCAAAGAAGAGGATTTGAAATCAAGGCAGAATTGCAGGAAACAGATTTCAGGAGGTAGATTCGAATCGCCTTTAAAGCACATGAAAAGCGGCAAAACGTTGACAATGATGACCTTGGCCAAAACGGGCGTATGCGTTTTTTCCTGAATATATTCAGGAAAAAACGCTTACGCCCTTTTTGGCCAACCAAGCAACCTGGAAAGGCAAATCAGCGCTACAAAGAAGTCTCGCTTCCCATCGGTCAAAAGGGCCATGCTGAAAAAAGTGTCAAAACCAGAAATGCAGGACAGGCCATGGAGAAATGGGAGCCTTGCTACACTGATGGGCGGGATGTAAATTGCCAAGAGCCACTCTGGAGAAGTGTCCGGTGAGTCCTGAAACATCTGAAAAACACAGCTTAGAGAGCATAGGGCACTTCCACTCATGGGGGTATAAATTGGGAAAATTAAAAATCAGCAAGACACAAGCACCCCAAAGTTTAGGGCTGCTCTGTTGACCAGGACCTCCACTTCATTCCACCTTAAATATCCCAGGAAAGAGAAAAATGGATAAAGAAGTTGTGGTCCTTATGTACATTGGAATATCACTCAGCCAGGAAATCAATGTCGTAAGGTTAGTAGCAGCATGATGAGTGGATTTAGGTACGACGATTCTAAGTGAAATAAGTCACACAGAAAAGGACACTTCTCATAAGGTATCACTGATAGAGGGAATGTAAAAACCGTTACACTTGAACTGAATTACAAAACAGAACAGAGTCACACATGCAGAAAACACACTATGGCTGCTTAACGGGAAAGGTGAGGTGGGGTGATACATAAAACAAGGGTATCAAATTAGCTCAGATACCGTTCCATAAACCCAATATGTAATAGACAAGACCTACTCCTTGCTCAGAGAACTGGACTCAACACGCCCTATTCACCGCACAAGAATATATCTGACTAATAATAATCGTAAAACCTATGTATTGATATCTCTCTGTTAGTGTGTCAAGTGGGTGTAAAGCGGCATAAACACAGCAGTGAAAAGCAGCTAAACCCCATTATAAAAATAAATTACTTTGAAACACCCATGAAACAAAGACAGTGAAAGAGAGAGAAATTCTTACACAATGCGTTCAGGGGCTGTGATGCAACCTGGATTGACCATATCTAGACGCACAGCTGGATGAGACATAAGGGTGGACACTCTTGGGGCTGAGAGGTTTGGTGAGGTTGGGTGAGCAAACGCAGACCCTTTAAAGGAATACTGCGTGGTACCCATCGCATGGGTCCCAAATCTCCAGGTTCAAGGGCATCTTCCTACATCAAAAACATGCATGAGAAACCCAGAAGATGGTACACCGTGTGATGGGGAAAGGTTTCTAAAACGCACCTCATTTCTCATCTCCTTGTGCCCGGGTTCGCCATTCCAGCCGCTTTACTAGCAAGCTCCCTACTTGGAGCATCAGCACCTTTAACCTCCTGTTCCATGCAGGTTGCAATTTGTCCTGAGGATAAACGGGAAGACGTGGAACCAACGAGAGACTAGCTCTTGGTGTTGGGACAGGCACAGGTCACTCTATTTTCCCATCAGAAAGAAGAATTAACCACAGGCTCAGCCTGCCCCCCGGAACCAGAACAGGGCCTGAAGCCATTCTGCGATTTTGCGGCCAGCTCCCATAAAAACGAGTTGTAAAATGGAGGTTCAGGGCACTGCAATTCACAAACCTGCAGAGTTATAAATGATAACTCTCGTCCACAAATATATTGAGGGAAGGCAAAGAAGAGGATTTGAAATCAAGGCAGAATTGCAGGAAACAGATTTCAGGAGGTAGATACGAATCGCCTTTAAAGCACATGAAAAGCAGCAAAACGTTGACAATGATGCCCTTGGCCAAAAAGGGCGTATGCGTTTTTTCCTGAATATATTCAGGAAAAAACGCATACGCCCTTTTTGGCCAACCAAGCCACCTGGAAAGGCAAATCAGCGCTACAAACAAGTCTCGCTTCCCATCGGTCAAAAGGGCCATGCTGAAAAAAGTGTCAAAACCAGAAATGCAGGACAGGCCATGGAGAAATGGGAGCCTTGCTACACTGATGGGCGGGATGTAAATTGCCAAGAGCCACTCTGGAGAAGTGTCCGGTGAGTCCTGAAACATCTGAAAAACACAGCTTAGAGAGCATAGGGCACTTCCACTCATGGGGGTATAAATTGGGAAAATTAAAAATCAGCAAGACACAAGCACCCCAAAGTTTAGGGCTGCTCTGTTGACCAGGACCTCCACTTCATTCCACCTTAAATATCCCAGGAAAGAGAAAAATGGATAAAGAAGTTGTGGTCCTTATGTACATTGGAATATCACTCAGCCAGGAAATCAATGTCGTAAGGTTAGTAGCAGCATGATGAGTGGATTTAGGTACGACGATTCTAAGTGAAATAAGTCACACAGAAAAGGACACTTCTCATAAGGTATCACTGATAGAGGGAATGTAAAAACCGTTACACTTGAACTGAATTACAAAACAGAACAGAGTCACACATGCAGAAAACACACTATGGCTGCTTAACGGGAAAGGTGAGGTGGGGTGATACATAAAACAAGGGTATCAAATTAGCTCAGATACCGTTCCATAAACCCAATATGTAATAGACAAGACCTACTCCTTGCTCAGAGAACTGGACTCAACACGCCCTATTCACCGCACAAGAATATATCTGACTAATAATAATCGTAAAACCTATGTATTGATATCTCTCTGTTAGTGTGTCAAGTGGGTGTAAAGCGGCATAAACACAGCAGTGAAAAGCAGCTAAACCCCATTATAAAAATAAATTACTTTGAAACACCCATGAAACAAAGACAGTGAAAGAGAGAGAAATTCTTACACAATGCGTTCAGGGGCTGTGATGCAACCTGGATTGACCATATCTAGACGCACAGCTGGATGAGACATAAGGGTGGACACTCTTGGGCCTGAGAGGTTTGGTGAGGTTGGGTGAGCAAACGCAGACCCTTTAAAGGAATACTGCGTGGTACCCATCGCATGGGTCCCAAATCTCCAGGTTCAAGGGCATCTTCCTACATCAAAAACATGCATGAGAAACCCAGAAGATGGTACACCGTGTGATGGGGAAAGGTTTCTAAAACGCACCTCATTTCTCATCTCCTTGTGCCCGGGTTCGCCATTCCAGCCGCTTTACTAGCAAGCTCCCTACTTGGAGCATCAGCACCTTTAACCTCCTGTTCCATGCAGGTTGCAATTTGTCCTGAGGATAAACGGGAAGACGTGGAACCAACGAGAGACTAGCTCTTGGTGTTGGGACAGGCACAGGTCACTCTATTTTCCCATCAGAAAGAAGAATTAACCACAGGCTCAGCCTGCCCCCCGGAACCAGAACAGGGCCTGAAGCCATTCTGCGATTTTGCGGCCAGCTCCCATAAAAACGAGTTGTAAAATGGAGGTTCAGGGCACTGCAATTCACAAACCTGCAGAGTTATAAATGATAACTCCCATCCACAAATATATTGAGGGAAGGCAAAGAAGAGGATTTGAAATCAAGGCAGAATTGCAGGAAACAGATTTCAGGAGGTAGATACGAATCGCCTTTAAAGCACATGAAAAGCGGCAAAACGTTGACAATGATGCCCTTGGCCAAAAAGGGCGTATGCGTTTTTTCCTGAATATATTCAGGAAAAAACGCATACGCCCTTTTTGGCCAACCAAGCCACCTGGAAAGGCAAATCAGCGCTACAAAGAAGTCTCGCTTCCCATCGGTCAAAAGGGCCATGCTGAAAAAAGTGTCAAAACCAGAAATGCAGGACAGGCCATGGAGAAATGGGAGCCTTGCTACACTGATGGGCGGGATGTAAATTGCCAAGAGCCACTCCGGAGAAGTGTCCGGTGAGTCCTGAAACATCTGAAAAACACAGCTTAGAGAGCATAGGGCACTTCCACTCATGGGGGTATAAATTGGGAAAATTAAAAATCAGCAAGACACAAGCACCCCAAAGTTTAGGGCTGCTCTGTTGACCAGGACCTCCACTTCATTCCACCTTAAATATCCCAGGAAAGAGAAAAATGGATAAAGAAGTTGTGGTCCTTATGTACAATGGAATATCACTCAGCCATGAAATCAATGTCGTAAGGTTAGTAGCAGCATGATGAGTGGATTTAGGTACGATGATTCTAAGTGAAATAAGTCACACAGAAAAGGACACTTCTCATAAGGTATCACTGATACAGGGAATGTAAAAACCATTACACTTGAACTGAATTACAAAACAGAACAGAGTCACACATGCAGAAAACACACTATGGCTGCTTAACGGGAAAGGTGAGGTGGGGTGATACATAAAACAAGGGTATCAAATTAGCTCAGATACCGTTCCATAAACCCAATATGTAATAGACAAGACCTACTCCTTGCTCAGAGAACTGGACTCAGCACGCCCTATTCACTGCACAAGAATATATCTGACTAATAATAATCGTAAAACCTATGTATTGATATCTCTCTGTTAGTGTGTCAAGTGGGTGTAAAGCGGCATAAACACAGCAGTGAAAAGCAGCTAAACCCCATTATAAAAATAAATTACTTTGAAACACCCATGAAACAAAGACAGTGAAAGAGAGAGAAATTCTTACACAATGCGTTCAGGGGCTGTGATGCAACCTGGATTGACCATATCTAGACGCACAGCTGGATGAGACATAAGGGTGGACACTCTTGGGGCTGAGAGGTTTGGTGAGGTTGGGTGAGCAAACGCAGACCCTTTAAAGGAATACTGCGTGGTACCCATCGCATGGGTCCCAAAGCTCCAGGTTCAAGGGCATCTTCCTACATCAAAAACATACATGAGAAACCCAGAAGATGGTACACCGTGTGATGGGGAAAGGTTTCTAAAACGCACCTCATTTCTCATCTCCTTGTGCCCGGGTTCGCCATTCCAGCCGCTTTACTAGCAAGCTCCCTACTTGGAGCATCAGCACCTTTAACCTCCTGTTCCATGCAGGTTGCAATTTGTCCTGAGGATAAACGGGAAGACGTGGAACCAACGAGAGACTAGCTCTTGGTGTTGGGACAGGCACAGGTCACTCTATTTTCCCATCAGAAAGAAGAATTAACCACAGGCTCAGCCTGCCCCCCGGAACCAGAACAGGGCCTGAAGCCATTCTGCGATTTTGCGGCCAGCTCCCATAAAAACGAGTTGTAAAATGGAGGTTCAGGGCACTGCAATTCACAAACCTGCAGAGTTATAAATGATAACTCTCGTCCACAAATATATTGAGGGAAGGCAAAGAAGAGGATTTGAAATCAAGGCAGAATTGCAGGAAACAGATTTCAGGAGGTAGATACGAATCGCCTTTAAAGCACATGAAAAGCGGCAAAACGTTGACAATGATGCCCTTGGCCAAAAAGGGCGTATGCGTTTTTTCCTGAATATATTCAGGAAAAAACGCATACGCCCTTTTTGGCCAACCAAGCCACCTGGAAAGGCAAATCAGCGCTACAAACAAGTCTCGCTTCCCATCGGTCAAAAGGGCCATGCTGAAAAAAGTGTCAAAACCAGAAATGCAGGACAGGCCATGGAGAAATGGGAGCCTTGCTACACTGATGGGCGGGATGTAAATTGCCAAGAGCCACTCTGGAGAAGTGTCCGGTGAGTCCTGAAACATCTGAAAAACACAGCTTAGAGAGCATAGGGCACTTCCACTCATGGGGGTATAAATTGGGAAAATGAAAAATCAGCAAGACACAAGCACCCCAAAGTTTAGGGCTGCTCTGTTGACCAGGACCTCCACTTCATTCCACCTTAAATATCCCAGGAAAGAGAAAAATGGATAAAGAAGTTGTGGTCCTTATGTACATTGGAATATCACTCATCCAGGAAATCAATGTCGTAAGGTTAGTAGCAGCATGATGAGTGGATTTAGGTACGACGATTCTAAGTGAAATAAGTCACACAGAAAAGGACACTTCTCATAAGGTATCACTGATAGAGGGAATGTAAAAACCGTTACACTTGAACTGAATTACAAAACAGAACAGAGTCACACATGCAGAAAACACACTATGGCTGCTTAACGGGAAAGGTGAGGTGGGGTGATACATAAAACAAGGGTATCAAATTAGCTCAGATACCGTTCCATAAACCCAATATGTAATAGACAAGACCTACTCCTTGCTCAGAGAACTGGACTCAACACGCCCTATTCACCGCACAAGAATATATCTGACTAATAATAATCGTAAAACCTATGTATTGATATCTCTCTGTTAGTGTGTCAAGTGGGTGTAAAGCGGCATAAACACAGCAGTGAAAAGCAGCTAAACCCCATTATAAAAATAAATTACTTTGAAACACCCATGAAACAAAGACAGTGAAAGAGAGAGAAATTCTTACACAATGCGTTCAGGGGCTGTGATGCAACCTGGATTGACCATATCTAGACGCACAGCTGGATGAGACATAAGGGTGGACACTCTTGGGGCTGAGAGGTTTGGTGAGGTTGGGTGAGCAAACGCAGACCCTTTAAAGGAATACTGCGTGGTACCCATCGCATGGGTCCCAAATCTCCAGGTTCAAGGGCATCTTCCTACATCAAAAACATGCATGAGAAACCCAGAAGATGGTACACCGTGTGATGGGGAAAGGTTTCTAAAACGCACCTCATTTCTCATCTCCTTGTGCCCGGGTTCGCCATTCCAGCCGCTTTACTAGCAAGCTCCCTACTTGGAGCATCAGCACCTTTAACCTCCTGTTCCATACAGGTTGCAATTTGTCCTGAGGATAAACGGGAAGACGTGGAACCAACGAGAGACTAGCTCTTGGTGTTGGGACAGGCACAGGTCACTCTATTTTCCCATCAGAAAGAAGAATTAACCACAGGCTCAGCCTGCCCCCCAGAACCAGAACAGGGCCTGAAGCCATTCTGCGATTTTGCGGCCAGCTCCCATAAAAACGAGTTGTAAAATGGAGGTTCAGGGCACTGCAATTCACAAACCTGCAGAGTTATAAATGATAACTCTCGTCCACAAATATATTGAGGGAAGGCAAAGAAGAGGATTTGAAATCAAGGCAGAATTGCAGGAAACAGATTTCAGGAGGTAGATACGAATCGCCTTTAAAGCACATGAAAAGCGGCAAAACGTTGACAATGATGCCCTTGGCCAAAAAGGGCGTATGCGTTTTTTCCTGAATATATTCAGGAAAAAACGCATACGCCCTTTTTGGCCAACCAAGCCACCTGGAAAGGCAAATCAGCGCTACAAACAAGTCTCGCTTCCCATCGGTCAAAAGGGCCATGCTGAAAAAAGTGTCAAAACCAGAAATGCAGGACAGGCCATGGAGAAATGGGAGCCTTGCTACACTGATGGGCGGGATGTAAATTGCCAAGAGCCACTCTGGAGAAGTGTCCGGTGAGTCCTGAAACATCTGAAAAACACAGCTTAGAGAGCATAGGGCACTTCCACTCATGGGGGTATAAATTGGGAAAATGAAAAATCAGCAAGACACAAGCACCCCAAAGTTTAGGGCTGCTCTGTTGACCAGGACCTCCACTTCATTCCACCTTAAATATCCCAGGAAAGAGAAAAATGGATAAAGAAGTTGTGGTCCTTATGTACATTGGAATATCACTCAGCCAGGAAATCAATGTCGTAAGGTTAGTAGCAGCATGATGAGTGGATTTAGGTACGACGATTCTAAGTGAAATAAGTCACACAGAAAAGGACACTTCTCATAAGGTATCACTGATAGAGGGAATGTAAAAACCGTTACACTTGAACTGAATTACAAAACAGAACAGAGTCACACATGCAGAAAACACACTATGGCTGCTTAACGGGAAAGGTGAGGTGGGGTGATACATAAAACAAGGGTATCAAATTAGCTCAGATACCGTTCCATAAACCCAATATGTAATAGACAAGACCTACTCCTTGCTCAGAGAACTGGACTCAACACGCCCTATTCACCGCACAAGAATATATCTGACTAATAATAATCGTAAAACCTATGTATTGATATCTCTCTGTTAGTGTGTCAAGTGGGTGTAAAGCGGCATAAACACAGCAGTGAAAAGCAGCTAAACCCCATTATAAAAATAAATTACTTTGAAACACCCATGAAACAAAGACAGTGAAAGAGAGAGAAATTCTTACACAATGCGTTCAGGGGCTGTGATGCAACCTGGATTGACCATATCTAGACGCACAGCTGGATGAGACATAAGGGTGGACACTCTTGGGGCTGAGAGGTTTGGTGAGGTTGGGTGAGCAAACGCAGACCCTTTAAAGGAATACTGCGTGGTACCCATCGCATGGGTCCCAAATCTCCAGGTTCAAGGGCATCTTCCTACATCAAAAACATGCATGAGAAACCCAGAAGATGGTACACCGTGTGATGGGGAAAGGTTTCTAAAACGCACCTCATTTCTCATCTCCTTGTGCCCGGGTTCGCCATTCCAGCCGCTTTACTAGCAAGCTCCCTACTTGGAGCATCAGCACCTTTAACCTCCTGTTCCATACAGGTTGCAATTTGTCCTGAGGATAAACGGGAAGACGTGGAACCAACGAGAGACTAGCTCTTGGTGTTGGGACAGGCACAGGTCACTCTATTTTCCCATCAGAAAGAAGAATTAACCACAGGCTCAGCCTGCCCCCCGGAACCAGAACAGGGCCTGAAGCCATTCTGCGATTTTGCGGCCAGCTCCCATAAAAACGAGTTGTAAAATGGAGGTTCAGGGCACTGCAATTCACAAACCTGCAGAGTTATAAATGATAACTCTCGTCCACAAATATATTGAGGGAAGGCAAAGAAGAGGATTTGAAATCAAGGCAGAATTGCAGGAAACAGATTTCAGGAGGTAGATACGAATCGCCTTTAAAGCACATGAAAAGCGGCAAAACGTTGACAATGATGCCCTTGGCCAAAAAGGGCGTATGCGTTTTTTCCTGAATATATTCAGGAAAAAACGCATACGCCCTTTTTGGCCAACCAAGCCACCTGGAAAGGCAAATCAGCGCTACAAACAAGTCTCGCTTCCCATCGGTCAAAAGGGCCATGCTGAAAAAAGTGTCAAAACCAGAAATGCAGGACAGGCCATGGAGAAATGGGAGCCTTGCTACACTGATGGGCGGGATGTAAATTGCCAAGAGCCACTCTGGAGAAGTGTCCGGTGAGTCCTGAAACATCTGAAAAACACAGCTTAGAGAGCATAGGGCACTTCCACTCATGGGGGTATAAATTGGGAAAATGAAAAATCAGCAAGACACAAGCACCCCAAAGTTTAGGGCTGCTCTGTTGACCAGGACCTCCACTTCATTCCACCTTAAATATCCCAGGAAAGAGAAAAATGGATAAAGAAGTTGTGGTCCTTATGTACATTGGAATATCACTCAGCCAGGAAATCAATGTCGTAAGGTTAGTAGCAGCATGATGAGTGGATTTAGGTACGACGATTCTAAGTGAAATAAGTCACACAGAAAAGGACACTTCTCATAAGGTATCACTGATAGAGGGAATGTAAAAACCGTTACACTTGAACTGAATTACAAAACAGAACAGAGTCACACATGCAGAAAACACACTATGGCTGCTTAACGGGAAAGGTGAGGTGGGGTGATACATAAAACAAGGGTATCAAATTAGCTCAGATACCGTTCCATAAACCCAATATGTAATAGACAAGACCTACTCCTTGCTCAGAGAACTGGACTCAACACGCCCTATTCACCGCACAAGAATATATCTGACTAATAATAATCGTAAAACCTATGTATTGATATCTCTCTGTTAGTGTGTCAAGTGGGTGTAAAGCGGCATAAACACAGCAGTGAAAAGCAGCTAAACCCCATTATAAAAATAAATTACTTTGAAACACCCATGAAACAAAGACAGTGAAAGAGAGAGAAATTCTTACACAATGCGTTCAGGGGCTGTGATGCAACCTGGATTGACCATATCTAGACGCACAGCTGGATGAGACATAAGGGTGGACACTCTTGGGGCTGAGAGGTTTGGTGAGGTTGGGTGAGCAAACGCAGACCCTTTAAAGGAATACTGCGTGGTACCCATCGCATGGGTCCCAAATCTCCAGGTTCAAGGGCATCTTCCTACATCAAAAACATGCATGAGAAACCCAGAAGATGGTACACCGTGTGATGGGGAAAGGTTTCTAAAACGCACCTCATTTCTCATCTCCTTGTGCCCGGGTTCGCCATTCCAGCCGCTTTACTAGCAAGCTCCCTACTTGGAGCATCAGCACCTTTAACCTCCTGTTCCATGCAGGTTGCAATTTGTCCTGAGGATAAACGGGAAGACGTGGAACCAACGAGAGACTAGCTCTTGGTGTTGGGACAGGCACAGGTCACTCTATTTTCCCATCAGAAAGAAGAATTAACCACAGGCTCAGCCTGCCCCCCGGAACCAGAACAGGGCCTGAAGCCATTCTGCGATTTTGCGGCCAGCTCCCATAAAAACGAGTTGTAAAATGGAGGTTCAGGGCACTGCAATTCACAAACCTGCAGAGTTATAAATGATAACTCCCATCCACAAATATATTGAGGGAAGGCAAAGAAGAGGATTTGAAATCAAGGCAGAATTGCAGGAAACAGATTTCAGGAGGTAGATACGAATCGCCTTTAAAGCACATGAAAAGCGGCAAAACGTTGACAATGATGCCCTTGGCCAAAAAGGGCGTATGCGTTTTTTCCTGAATATATTCAGGAAAAAACGCATACGCCCTTTTTGGCCAACCAAGCCACCTGGAAAGGCAAATCAGCGCTACAAAGAAGTCTCGCTTCCCATCGGTCAAAAGGGCCATGCTGAAAAAAGTGTCAAAACCAGAAATGCAGGACAGGCCATGGAGAAATGGGAGCCTTGCTACACTGATGGGCGGGATGTAAATTGCCAAGAGCCACTCCGGAGAAGTGTCCGGTGAGTCCTGAAACATCTGAAAAACACAGCTTAGAGAGCATAGGGCACTTCCACTCATGGGGGTATAAATTGGGAAAATTAAAAATCAGCAAGACACAAGCACCCCAAAGTTTAGGGCTGCTCTGTTGACCAGGACCTCCACTTCATTCCACCTTAAATATCCCAGGAAAGAGAAAAATGGATAAAGAAGTTGTGGTCCTTATGTACATTGGAATATCACTCAGCCAGGAAATCAATGTCGTAAGGTTAGTAGCAGCATGATGAGTGGATTTAGGTACGACGATTCTAAGTGAAATAAGTCACACAGAAAAGGACACTTCTCATAAGGTATCACTGATAGAGGGAATGTAAAAACCGTTACACTTGAACTGAATTACAAAACAGAACAGAGTCACACATGCAGAAAACACACTATGGCTGCTTAACGGGAAAGGTGAGGTGGGGTGATACATAAAACAAGGGTATCAAATTAGCTCAGATACCGTTCCATAAACCCAATATGTAATAGACAAGACCTACTCCTTGCTCAGAGAACTGGACTCAACACGCCCTATTCACCGCACAAGAATATATCTGACTAATAATAATCGTAAAACCTATGTATTGATATCTCTCTGTTAGTGTGTCAAGTGGGTGTAAAGCGGCATAAACACAGCAGTGAAAAGCAGCTAAACCCCATTATAAAAATAAATTACTTTGAAACACCCATGAAACAAAGACAGTGAAAGAGAGAGAAATTCTTACACAATGCGTTCAGGGGCTGTGATGCAACCTGGATTGACCATATCTAGACGCACAGCTGGATGAGACATAAGGGTGGACACTCTTGGGGCTGAGAGGTTTGGTGAGGTTGGGTGAGCAAACGCAGACCCTTTAAAGGAATACTGCGTGGTACCCATCGCATGGGTCCCAAATCTCCAGGTTCAAGGGCATCTTCCTACATCAAAAACATGCATGAGAAACCCAGAAGATGGTACACCGTGTGATGGGGAAAGGTTTCTAAAACGCACCTCATTTCTCATCTCCTTGTGCCCGGGTTCGCCATTCCAGCCGCTTTACTAGCAAGCTCCCTACTTGGAGCATCAGCACCTTTAACCTCCTGTTCCATGCAGGTTGCAATTTGTCCTGAGGATAAACGGGAAGACGTGGAACCAACGAGAGACTAGCTCTTGGTGTTGGGACAGGCACAGGTCACTCTATTTTCCCATCAGAAAGAAGAATTAACCACAGGCTCAGCCTGCCCCCCGGAACCAGAACAGGGCCTGAAGCCATTCTGCGATTTTGCGGCCAGCTCCCATAAAAACGAGTTGTAAAATGGAGGTTCAGGGCACTGCAATTCACAAACCTGCAGAGTTATAAATGATAACTCCCATCCACAAATATATTGAGGGAAGGCAAAGAAGAGGATTTGAAATCAAGGCAGAATTGCAGGAAACAGATTTCAGGAGGTAGATACGAATCGCCTTTAAAGCACATGAAAAGCGGCAAAACGTTGACAATGATGCCCTTGGCCAAAAAGGGCGTATGCGTTTTTTCCTGAATATATTCAGGAAAAAACGCATACGCCCTTTTTGGCCAACCAAGCCACCTGGAAAGGCAAATCAGCGCTACAAAGAAGTCTCGCTTCCCATCGGTCAAAAGGGCCATGCTGAAAAAAGTGTCAAAACCAGAAATGCAGGACAGGCCATGGAGAAATGGGAGCCTTGCTACACTGATGGGCGGGATGTAAATTGCCAAGAGCCACTCCGGAGAAGTGTCCGGTGAGTCCTGAAACATCTGAAAAACACAGCTTAGAGAGCATAGGGCACTTCCACTCATGGGGGTATAAATTGGGAAAATTAAAAATCAGCAAGACACAAGCACCCCAAAGTTTAGGGCTGCTCTGTTGACCAGGACCTCCACTTCATTCCACCTTAAATATCCCAGGAAAGAGAAAAATGGATAAAGAAGTTGTGGTCCTTATGTACAATGGAATATCACTCAGCCATGAAATCAATGTCGTAAGGTTAGTAGCAGCATGATGAGTGGATTTAGGTACGACGATTCTAAGTGAAATAAGTCACACAGAAAAGGACACTTCTCATAAGGTATCACTGATACAGGGAATGTAAAAACCATTACACTTGAACTGAATTACAAAACAGAACAGAGTCACACATGCAGAAAACACACTATGGCTGCTTAACGGGAAAGGTGAGGTGGGGTGATACATAAAACAAGGGTATCAAATTAGCTCAGATACCGTTCCATAAACCCAATATGTAATAGACAAGACCTACTCCTTGCTCAGAGAACTGGACTCAGCACGCCCTATTCACTGCACAAGAATATATCTGACTAATAATAATCGTAAAACCTATGTATTGATATCTCTCTGTTAGTGTGTCAAGTGGGTGTAAAGCGGCATAAACACAGCAGTGAAAAGCAGCTAAACCCCATTATAAAAATAAATTACTTTGAAACACCCATGAAACAAAGACAGTGAAAGAGAGAGAAATTCTTACACAATGCGTTCAGGGGCTGTGATGCAACCTGGATTGACCATATCTAGACGCACAGCTGGATGAGACATAAGGGTGGACACTCTTGGGGCTGAGAGGTTTGGTGAGGTTGGGTGAGCAAACGCAGACCCTTTAAAGGAATACTGCGTGGTACCCATCGCATGGGTCCCAAAGCTCCAGGTTCAAGGGCATCTTCCTACATCAAAAACATACATGAGAAACCCAGAAGATGGTACACCGTGTGATGGGGAAAGGTTTCTAAAACGCACCTCATTTCTCATCTCCTTGTGCCCGGGTTCGCCATTCCAGCCGCTTTACTAGCAAGCTCCCTACTTGGAGCATCAGCACCTTTAACCTCCTGTTCCATACAGGTTGCAATTTGTCCTGAGGATAAACGGGAAGACGTGGAACCAACGAGAGACTAGCTCTTGGTGTTGGGACAGGCACAGGTCACTCTATTTTCCCATCAGAAAGAAGAATTAACCACAGGCTCAGCCTGACCCCCGGAACCAGAACAGGGCCTGAAGCCATTCTGCGATTTTGCGGCCAGCTCCCATAAAAACGAGTTGTAAAATGGAGGTTCAGGGCACTGCAATTCACAAACCTGCAGAGTTATTAATGATAACTCTCGTCCACAAATATATTGAGGGAAGGCAAAGAAGAGGATTTGAAATCAAGGCAGAATTGCAGGAAACAGATTTCAGGAGGTAGATTCGAATCGCCTTTAAAGCACATGAAAAGCGGCAAAACGTTGACAATGATGCCCTTGGCCAAAAAGGGCGTATGCGTTTTTTCCTGAATATATTCAGGAAAAAACGCTTACGCCCTTTTTGGCCAACCAAGCAACCTGGAAAGGCAAATCAGCGCTACAAAGAAGTCTCGCTTCCCATCGGTCAAAAGGGCCATGCTGAAAAAAGTGTCAAAACGAGAAATGCAGGACAGGCCATGGAGAAATGGGAGCCTTGCTACACTGATGGGCGGGATGTAAATTGCCAAGAGCCACTCTGGAGAAGTGTCCGGTGAGTCCTGAAACATCTGAAAAACACAGCTTAGAGAGCATAGGGCACTTCCACTCATGGGGGTATAAATTGGGAAAATGAAAAATCAGCAAGACACAAGCACCCCAAAGTTTAGGGCTGCTCTGTTGACCAGGACCTCCACTTCATTCCACCTTAAATATCCCAGGAAAGAGAAAAATGGATAAAGAAGTTGTGGTCCTTATGTACATTGGAATATCACTCAGCCAGGAAATCAATGTCGTAAGGTTAGTAGCAGCATGATGAGTGGATTTAGGTACGACGATTCTAAGTGAAATAAGTCACACAGAAAAGGACACTTCTCATAAGGTATCACTGATAGAGGGAATGTAAAAACCGTTACACTTGAACTGAATTACAAAACAGAACAGAGTCACACATGCAGAAAACACACTATGGCTGCTTAACGGGAAAGGTGAGGTGGGGTGATACATAAAACAAGGGTATCAAATTAGCTCAGATACCGTTCCATAAACCCAATATGTAATAGACAAGACCTACTCCTTGCTCAGAGAACTGGACTCAACACGCCCTATTCACCGCACAAGAATATATCTGACTAATAATAATCGTAAAACCTATGTATTGATATCTCTCTGTTAGTGTGTCAAGTGGGTGTAAAGCGGCATAAACACAGCAGTGAAAAGCAGCTAAACCCCATTATAAAAATAAATTACTTTGAAACACCCATGAAACAAAGACAGTGAAAGAGAGAGAAATTCTTACACAATGCGTTCAGGGGCTGTGATGCAACCTGGATTGACCATATCTAGACGCACAGCTGGATGAGACATAAGGGTGGACACTCTTGGGGCTGAGAGGTTTGGTGAGGTTGGGTGAGCAAACGCAGACCCTTTAAAGGAATACTGCGTGGTACCCATCGCATGGGTCCCAAATCTCCAGGTTCAAGGGCATCTTCCTACATCAAAAACATGCATGAGAAACCCAGAAGATGGTACACCGTGTGATGGGGAAAGGTTTCTAAAACGCACCTCATTTCTCATCTCCTTGTGCCCGGGTTCGCCATTCCAGCCGCTTTACTAGCAAGCTCCCTACTTGGAGCATCAGCACCTTTAACCTCCTGTTCCATGCAGGTTGCAATTTGTCCTGAGGATAAACGGGAAGACGTGGAACCAACGAGAGACTAGCTCTTGGTGTTGGGACAGGCACAGGTCACTCTATTTTCCCATCAGAAAGAAGAATTAACCACAGGCTCAGCCTGCCCCCCGGAACCAGAACAGGGCCTGAAGCCATTCTGCGATTTTGCGGCCAGCTCCCATAAAAACGAGTTGTAAAATGGAGGTTCAGGGCACTGCAATTCACAAACCTGCAGAGTTATAAATGATAACTCTCGTCCACAAATATATTGAGGGAAGGCAAAGAAGAGGATTTGAAATCAAGGCAGAATTGCAGGAAACAGATTTCAGGAGGTAGATACGAATCGCCTTTAAAGCACATGAAAAGCGGCAAAACGTTGACAATGATGCCCTTGGCCAAAAAGGGCGTATGCGTTTTTTCCTGAATATATTCAGGAAAAAACGCATACGCCCTTTTTGGCCAACCAAGCCACCTGGAAAGGCAAATCAGCGCTACAAACAAGTCTCGCTTCCCATCGGTCAAAAGGGCCATGCTGAAAAAAGTGTCAAAACCAGAAATGCAGGACAGGCCATGGAGAAATGGGAGCCTTGCTACACTGATGGGCGGGATGTAAATTGCCAAGAGCCACTCTGGAGAAGTGTCCGGTGAGTCCTGAAACATCTGAAAAACACAGCTTAGAGAGCATAGGGCACTTCCACTCATGGGGGTATAAATTGGGAAAATGAAAAATCAGCAAGACACAAGCACCCCAAAGTTTAGGGCTGCTCTGTTGACCAGGACCTCCACTTCATTCCACCTTAAATATCCCAGGAAAGAGAAAAATGGATAAAGAAGTTGTGGTCCTTATGTACATTGGAATATCACTCAGCCAGGAAATCAATGTCGTAAGGTTAGTAGCAGCATGATGAGTGGATTTAGGTACGACGATTCTAAGTGAAATAAGTCACACAGAAAAGGACACTTCTCATAAGGTATCACTGATAGAGGGAATGTAAAAACCGTTACACTTGAACTGAATTACAAAACAGAACAGAGTCACACATGCAGAAAACACACTATGGCTGCTTAACGGGAAAGGTGAGGTGGGGTGATACATAAAACAAGGGTATCAAATTAGCTCAGATACCGTTCCATAAACCCAATATGTAATAGACAAGACCTACTCCTTGCTCAGAGAACTGGACTCAACACGCCCTATTCACCGCACAAGAATATATCTGACTAATAATAATCGTAAAACCTATGTATTGATATCTCTCTGTTAGTGTGTCAAGTGGGTGTAAAGCGGCATAAACACAGCAGTGAAAAGCAGCTAAACCCCATTATAAAAATAAATTACTTTGAAACACCCATGAAACAAAGACAGTGAAAGAGAGAGAAATTCTTACACAATGCGTTCAGGGGCTGTGATGCAACCTGGATTGACCATATCTAGACGCACAGCTGGATGAGACATAAGGGTGGACACTCTTGGGGCTGAGAGGTTTGGTGAGGTTGGGTGAGCAAACGCAGACCCTTTAAAGGAATACTGCGTGGTACCCATCGCATGGGTCCCAAATCTCCAGGTTCAAGGGCATCTTCCTACATCAAAAACATGCATGAGAAACCCAGAAGATGGTACACCGTGTGATGGGGAAAGGTTTCTAAAACGCACCTCATTTCTCATCTCCTTGTGCCCGGGTTCGCCATTCCAGCCGCTTTACTAGCAAGCTCCCTACTTGGAGCATCAGCACCTTTAACCTCCTGTTCCATGCAGGTTGCAATTTGTCCTGAGGATAAACGGGAAGACGTGGAACCAACGAGAGACTAGCTCTTGGTGTTGGGACAGGCACAGGTCACTCTATTTTCCCATCAGAAAGAAGAATTAACCACAGGCTCAGCCTGCCCCCCGGAACCAGAACAGGGCCTGAAGCCATTCTGCGATTTTGCGGCCAGCTCCCATAAAAACGAGTTGTAAAATGGAGGTTCAGGGCACTGCAATTCACAAACCTGCAGAGTTATAAATGATAACTCCCATCCACAAATATATTGAGGGAAGGCAAAGAAGAGGATTTGAAATCAAGGCAGAATTGCAGGAAACAGATTTCAGGAGGTAGATACGAATCGCCTTTAAAGCACATGAAAAGCGGCAAAACGTTGACAATGATGCCCTTGGCCAAAAAGGGCGTATGCGTTTTTTCCTGAATATATTCAGGAAAAAACGCATACGCCCTTTTTGGCCAACCAAGCCACCTGGAAAGGCAAATCAGCGCTACAAAGAAGTCTCGCTTCCCATCGGTCAAAAGGGCCATGCTGAAAAAAGTGTCAAAACCAGAAATGCAGGACAGGCCATGGAGAAATGGGAGCCTTGCTACACTGATGGGCGGGATGTAAATTGCCAAGAGCCACTCCGGAGAAGTGTCCGGTGAGTCCTGAAACATCTGAAAAACACAGCTTAGAGAGCATAGGGCACTTCCACTCATGGGGGTATAAATTGGGAAAATTAAAAATCAGCAAGACACAAGCACCCCAAAGTTTAGGGCTGCTCTGTTGACCAGGACCTCCACTTCATTCCACCTTAAATATCCCAGGAAAGAGAAAAATGGATAAAGAAGTTGTGGTCCTTATGTACAATGGAATATCACTCAGCCACGAAATCAATGTCGTAAGGTTAGTAGCAGCATGATGAGTGGATTTAGTTACGACGATTCTAAGTGAAATAAGTCACACAGAAAAGGACACTTCTCATAAGGTATCACTGATACAGGGAATGTAAAAACCATTACACTTGAACTGAATTACAAAACAGAACAGAGTCACACATGCAGAAAACACACTATGGCTGCTTAACGGGAAAGGTGAGGTGGGGTGATACATAAAACAAGGGTATCAAATTAGCTCAGATACCGTTCCATAAACCCAATATGTAATAGACAAGACCTACTCCTTGCTCAGAGAACTGGACTCAGCACGCCCTATTCACTGCACAAGAATATATCTGACTAATAATAATCGTAAAACCTATGTATTGATATCTCTCTGTTAGTGTGTCAAGTGGGTGTAAAGCGGCATAAACACAGCAGTGAAAAGCAGCTAAACCCCATTATAAAAATAAATTACTTTGAAACACCCATGAAACAAAGACAGTGAAAGAGAGAGAAATTCTTACACAATGCGTTCAGGGGCTGTGATGCAACCTGGATTGACCATATCTAGACGCACAGCTGGATGAGACATAAGGGTGGACACTCTTGGGGCTGAGAGGTTTGGTGAGGTTGGGTGAGCAAACGCAGACCCTTTAAAGGAATACTGCGTGGTACCCATCGCATGGGTCCCAAAGCTCCAGGTTCAAGGGCATCTTCCTACATCAAAAACATACATGAGAAACCCAGAAGATGGTACACCGTGTGATGGGGAAAGGTTTCTAAAACGCACCTCATTTCTCATCTCCTTGTGCCCGGGTTCGCCATTCCAGCCGCTTTACTAGCAAGCTCCCTACTTGGAGCATCAGCACCTTTAACCTCCTGTTCCATACAGGTTGCAATTTGTCCTGAGGATAAACGGGAAGACGTGGAACCAACGAGAGACTAGCTCTTGGTGTTGGGACAGGCACAGGTCACTCTATTTTCCCATCAGAAAGAAGAATTAACCACAGGCTCAGCCTGACCCCCGGAACCAGAACAGGGCCTGAAGCCATTCTGCGATTTTGCGGCCAGCTCCCATAAAAACGAGCTGTAAAATGGAGGTTCAGGGCACTGCAATTCACAAACCTGCAGAGTTATTAATGATAACTCTCGTCCACAAATATATTGAGGGAAGGCAAAGAAGAGGATTTGAAATCAAGGCAGAATTGCAGGAAACAGATTTCAGGAGGTAGATTCGAATCGCCTTTAAAGCACATGAAAAGCGGCAAAACGTTGACAATGATGCCCTTGGCCAAAAAGGGCGTATGCGTTTTTTCCTGAATATATTCAGGAAAAAACGCTTACGCCCTTTTTGGCCAACCAAGCAACCTGGAAAGGCAAATCAGCGCTACAAAGAAGTCTCGCTTCCCATCGGTCAAAAGGGCCATGCTGAAAAAAGTGTCAAAACGAGAAATGCAGGACAGGCCATGGAGAAATGGGAGCCTTGCTACACTGATGGGCGGGATGTAAATTGCCAAGAGCCACTCTGGAGAAGTGTCCGGTGAGTCCTGAAACATCTGAAAAACACAGCTTAGAGAGCATAGGGCACTTCCACTCATGGGGGTATAAATTGGGAAAATGAAAAATCAGCAAGACACAAGCACCCCAAAGTTTAGGGCTGCTCTGTTGACCAGGACCTCCACTTCATTCCACCTTAAATATCCCAGGAAAGAGAAAAATGGATAAAGAAGTTGTGGTCCTTATGTACATTGGAATATCACTCAGCCAGGAAATCAATGTCGTAAGGTTAGTAGCAGCATGATGAGTGGATTTAGGTACGACGATTCTAAGTGAAATAAGTCACACAGAAAAGGACACTTCTCATAAGGTATCACTGATAGAGGGAATGTAAAAACCGTTACACTTGAACTGAATTACAAAACAGAACAGAGTCACACATGCAGAAAACACACTATGGCTGCTTAACGGGAAAGGTGAGGTGGGGTGATACATAAAACAAGGGTATCAAATTAGCTCAGATACCGTTCCATAAACCCAATATGTAATAGACAAGACCTACTCCTTGCTCAGAGAACTGGACTCAACACGCCCTATTCACCGCACAAGAATATATCTGACTAATAATAATCGTAAAACCTATGTATTGATATCTCTCTGTTAGTGTGTCAAGTGGGTGTAAAGCGGCATAAACACAGCAGTGAAAAGCAGCTAAACCCCATTATAAAAATAAATTACTTTGAAACACCCATGAAACAAAGACAGTGAAAGAGAGAGAAATTCTTACACAATGCGTTCAGGGGCTGTGATGCAACCTGGATTGACCATATCTAGACGCACAGCTGGATGAGACATAAGGGTGGACACTCTTGGGGCTGAGAGGTTTGGTGAGGTTGGGTGAGCAAACGCAGACCCTTTAAAGGAATACTGCGTGGTACCCATCGCATGGGTCCCAAATCTCCAGGTTCAAGGGCATCTTCCTACATCAAAAACATGCATGAGAAACCCAGAAGATGGTACACCGTGTGATGGGGAAAGGTTTCTAAAACGCACCTCATTTCTCATCTCCTTGTGCCCGGGTTCGCCATTCCAGCCGCTTTACTAGCAAGCTCCCTACTTGGAGCATCAGCACCTTTAACCTCCTGTTCCATACAGGTTGCAATTTGTCCTGAGGATAAACGGGAAGACGTGGAACCAACGAGAGACTAGCTCTTGGTGTTGGGACAGGCACAGGTCACTCTATTTTCCCATCAGAAAGAAGAATTAACCACAGGCTCAGCCTGCCCCCCGGAACCAGAACAGGGCCTGAAGCCATTCTGCGATTTTGCGGCCAGCTCCCATAAAAACGAGTTGTAAAATGGAGGTTCAGGGCACTGCAATTCACAAACCTGCAGAGTTATAAATGATAACTCTCGTCCACAAATATATTGAGGGAAGGCAAAGAAGAGGATTTGAAATCAAGGCAGAATTGCAGGAAACAGATTTCAGGAGGTAGATACGAATCGCCTTTAAAGCACATGAAAAGCGGCAAAACGTTGACAATGATGCCCTTGGCCAAAAAGGGCGTATGCGTTTTTTCCTGAATATATTCAGGAAAAAACGCATACGCCCTTTTTGGCCAACCAAGCCACCTGGAAAGGCAAATCAGCGCTACAAACAAGTCTCGCTTCCCATCGGTCAAAAGGGCCATGCTGAAAAAAGTGTCAAAACCAGAAATGCAGGACAGGCCATGGAGAAATGGGAGCCTTGCTACACTGATGGGCGGGATGTAAATTGCCAAGAGCCACTCTGGAGAAGTGTCCGGTGAGTCCTGAAACATCTGAAAAACACAGCTTAGAGAGCATAGGGCACTTCCACTCATGGGGGTATAAATTGGGAAAATGAAAAATCAGCAAGACACAAGCACCCCAAAGTTTAGGGCTGCTCTGTTGACCAGGACCTCCACTTCATTCCACCTTAAATATCCCAGGAAAGAGAAAAATGGATAAAGAAGTTGTGGTCCTTATGTACATTGGAATATCACTCAGCCAGGAAATCAATGTCGTAAGGTTAGTAGCAGCATGATGAGTGGATTTAGGTACGACGATTCTAAGTGAAATAAGTCACACAGAAAAGGACACTTCTCATAAGGTATCACTGATAGAGGGAATGTAAAAACCGTTACACTTGAACTGAATTACAAAACAGAACAGAGTCACACATGCAGAAAACACACTATGGCTGCTTAACGGGAAAGGTGAGGTGGGGTGATACATAAAACAAGGGTATCAAATTAGCTCAGATACCGTTCCATAAACCCAATATGTAATAGACAAGACCTACTCCTTGCTCAGAGAACTGGACTCAACACGCCCTATTCACCGCACAAGAATATATCTGACTAATAATAATCGTAAAACCTATGTATTGATATCTCTCTGTTAGTGTGTCAAGTGGGTGTAAAGCGGCATAAACACAGCAGTGAAAAGCAGCTAAACCCCATTATAAAAATAAATTACTTTGAAACACCCATGAAACAAAGACAGTGAAAGAGAGAGAAATTCTTACACAATGCGTTCAGGGGCTGTGATGCAACCTGGATTGACCATATCTAGACGCACAGCTGGATGAGACATAAGGGTGGACACTCTTGGGGCTGAGAGGTTTGGTGAGGTTGGGTGAGCAAACGCAGACCCTTTAAAGGAATACTGCGTGGTACCCATCGCATGGGTCCCAAATCTCCAGGTTCAAGGGCATCTTCCTACATCAAAAACATGCATGAGAAACCCAGAAGATGGTACACCGTGTGATGGGGAAAGGTTTCTAAAACGCACCTCATTTCTCATCTCCTTGTGCCCGGGTTCGCCATTCCAGCCGCTTTACTAGCAAGCTCCGTACTTGGAGCATCAGCACCTTTAACCTCCTGTTCCATACAGGTTGCAATTTGTCCTGAGGATAAACGGGAAGACGTGGAACCAACGAGAGACTAGCTCTTGGTGTTGGGACAGGCACAGGTCACTCTATTTTCCCATCAGAAAGAAGAATTAACCACAGGCTCAGCCTGCCCCCCGGAACCAGAACAGGGCCTGAAGCCATTCTGCGATTTTGCGGCCAGCTCCCATAAAAACGAGTTGTAAAATGGAGGTTCAGGGCACTGCAATTCACAAACCTGCAGAGTTATAAATGATAACTCTCGTCCACAAATATATTGAGGGAAGGCAAAGAAGAGGATTTGAAATCAAGGCAGAATTGCAGGAAACAGATTTCAGGAGGTAGATACGAATCGCCTTTAAAGCACATGAAAAGCGGCAAAACGTTGACAATGATGCCCTTGGCCAAAAAGGGCGTATGCGTTTTTTCCTGAATATATTCAGGAAAAAACGCATACGCCCTTTTTGGCCAACCAAGCCACCTGGAAAGGCAAATCAGCGCTACAAACAAGTCTCGCTTCCCATCGGTCAAAAGGGCCATGCTGAAAAAAGTGTCAAAACCAGAAATGCAGGACAGGCCATGGAGAAATGGGAGCCTTGCTACACTGATGGGCGGGATGTAAATTGCCAAGAGCCACTCTGGAGAAGTGTCCGGTGAGTCCTGAAACATCTGAAAAACACAGCTTAGAGAGCATAGGGCACTTCCACTCATGGGGGTATAAATTGGGAAAATGAAAAATCAGCAAGACACAAGCACCCCAAAGTTTAGGGCTGCTCTGTTGACCAGGACCTCCACTTCATTCCACCTTAAATATCCCAGGAAAGAGAAAAATGGATAAAGAAGTTGTGGTCCTTATGTACATTGGAATATCACTCAGCCAGGAAATCAATGTCGTAAGGTTAGTAGCAGCATGATGAGTGGATTTAGGTACGACGATTCTAAGTGAAATAAGTCACACAGAAAAGGACACTTCTCATAAGGTATCACTGATAGAGGGAATGTAAAAACCGTTACACTTGAACTGAATTACAAAACAGAACAGAGTCACACATGCAGAAAACACACTATGGCTGCTTAACGGGAAAGGTGAGGTGGGGTGATACATAAAACAAGGGTATCAAATTAGCTCAGATACCGTTCCATAAACCCAATATGTAATAGACAAGACCTACTCCTTGCTCAGAGAACTGGACTCAACACGCCCTATTCACCGCACAAGAATATATCTGACTAATAATAATCGTAAAACCTATGTATTGATATCTCTCTGTTAGTGTGTCAAGTGGGTGTAAAGCGGCATAAACACAGCAGTGAAAAGCAGCTAAACCCCATTATAAAAATAAATTACTTTGAAACACCCATGAAACAAAGACAGTGAAAGAGAGAGAAATTCTTACACAATGCGTTCAGGGGCTGTGATGCAACCTGGATTGACCATATCTAGACGCACAGCTGGATGAGACATAAGGGTGGACACTCTTGGGGCTGAGAGGTTTGGTGAGGTTGGGTGAGCAAACACAGACCCTTTAAAGGAATACTGCGTGGTACCCATCGCATGGGTCCCAAATCTCCAGGTTCAAGGGCATCTTCCTACATCAAAAACATGCATGAGAAACCCAGAAGATGGTACACCGTGTGATGGGGAAAGGTTTCTAAAAGGCACCTCATTTCTCATCTCCTTGTGCCCGGGTTCGCCATTCCAGCCGCTTTACTAGCAAGCTCCCTACTTGGAGCATCAGCACCTTTAACCTCCTGTTCCATGCAGGTTGCAATTTGTCCTGAGGATAAACGGGAAGACGTGGAACCAACGAGAGACTAGCTCTTGGTGTTGGGACAGGCACAGGTCACTCTATTTTCCCATCAGAAAGAAGAATTAACCACAGGCTCAGCCTGCCCCCCGGAACCAGAACAGGGCCTGAAGCCATTCTGCGATTTTGCGGCCAGCTCCCATAAAAACGAGTTGTAAAATGGAGGTTCAGGGCACTGCAATTCACAAACCTGCAGAGTTATAAATGATAACTCCCATCCACAAATATATTGAGGGAAGGCAAAGAAGAGGATTTGAAATCAAGGCAGAATTGCAGGAAACAGATTTCAGGAGGTAGATACGAATCGCCTTTAAAGCACATGAAAAGCGGCAAAACGTTGACAATGATGCCCTTGGCCAAAAAGGGCGTATGCGTTTTTTCCTGAATATATTCAGGAAAAAACGCATACGCCCTTTTTGGCCAACCAAGCCACCTGGAAAGGCAAATCAGCGCTACAAAGAAGTCTCGCTTCCCATCGGTCAAAAGGGCCATGCTGAAAAAAGTGTCAAAACCAGAAATGCAGGACAGGCCATGGAGAAATGGGAGCCTTGCTACACTGATGGGCGGGATGTAAATTGCCAAGAGCCACTCCGGAGAAGTGTCCGGTGAGTCCTGAAACATCTGAAAAACACAGCTTTGAGAGCATAGGGCACTTCCACTCATGGGGGTATAAATTGGGAAAATTAAAAATCAGCAAGACACAAGCACCCCAAAGTTTAGGGCTGCTCTGTTGACCAGGACCTCCACTTCATTCCACCTTAAATATCCCAGGAAAGAGAAAAATGGATAAAGAAGTTGTGGTCCTTATGTACAATGGAATATCACTCAGCTATGAAATCAATGTCGTAAGGTTAGTAGCAGCATGATGAGTGGATTTAGGTACGACGATTCTAAGTGAAATAAGTCACACAGAAAAGGACACTTCTCATAAGGTATCACTGATAGAGGGAATGTAAAAACCGTTACACTTGAACTGAATTACAAAACAGAACAGAGTCACACATGCAGAAAACACACTATGGCTGCTTAACGGGAAAGGTGAGGTGGGGTGATACATAAAACAAGGGTATCAAATTAGCTCAGATACCGTTCCATAAACCCAATATGTAATAGACAAGACCTACTCCTTGCTCAGAGAACTGGACTCAGCACGCCCTATTCACCGCACAAGAATATATCTGACTAATAATAATCGTAAAACCTATGTATTGATATCTCTCTGTTAGTGTGTCAAGTGGGTGTAAAGCGGCATAAACACAGCAGTGAAAAGCAGCTAAACCCCATTATAAAAATAAATTACTTTGAAACACCCATGAAACAAAGACAGTGAAAGAGAGAGAAATTCTTACACAATGCGTTCAGGGGCTGTGATGCAACCTGGATTGACCATATCTAGACGCACAGCTGGATGAGACATAAGGGTGGACACTCTTGGGGCTGAGAGGTTTGGTGAGGTTGGGTGAGCAAACGCAGACCCTTTAAAGGAATACTGCGTGGTACCCATCGCATGGGTCCCAAAGCTCCAGGTTCAAGGGCATCTTCCTACATCAAAAACATACATGAGAAACCCAGAAGATGGTACACCGTGTGATGGGGAAAGGTTTCTAAAACGCACCTCATTTCTCATCTCCTTGTGCCCGGGTTCGCCATTCCAGCCGCTTTACTAGCAAGCTCCCTACTTGGAGCATCAGCACCTTTAACCTCCTGTTCCATACAGGTTGCAATTTGTCCTGAGGATAAACGGGAAGACGTGGAACCAACGAGAGACTAGCTCTTGGTGTTGGGACAGGCACAGGTCACTCTATTTTCCCATCAGAAAGAAGAATTTACCACAGGCTCAGCCTGACCCCCGGAACCAGAACAGGGCCTGAAGCCATTCTGCGATTTTGCGGCCAGCTCCCATAAAAACGAGTTGTAAAATGGAGGTTCAGGGCACTGCAATTCACAAACCTGCAGAGTTATTAATGATAACTCTCGTCCACAAATATATTGAGGGAAGGCAAAGAAGAGGATTTGAAATCAAGGCAGAATTGCAGGAAACAGATTTCAGGAGGTAGATTCGAATCGCCTTTAAAGCACATGAAAAGCGGCAAAACGTTGACAATGATGCCCTTGGCCAAAAAGGGCGTATGCGTTTTTTCCTGAATATATTCAGGAAAAAACGCTTACGCCCTTTTTGGCCAACCAAGCCACCTGGAAAGGCAAATCAGCGCTACAAAGAAGTCTCGCTTCCCATCGGTCAAAAGGGCCATGCTGAAAAAAGTGTCAAAACGAGAAATGCAGGACAGGCCATGGAGAAATGGGAGCCTTGCTACACTGATGGGCGGGATGTAAATTGCCAAGAGCCACTCTGGAGAAGTGTCCGGTGAGTCCTGAAACATCTGAAAAACACAGCTTAGAGAGCATAGGGCACTTCCACTCATGGGGGTATAAATTGGGAAAATGAAAAATCAGCAAGACACAAGCACCCCAAAGTTTAGGGCTGCTCTGTTGACCAGGACCTCCACTTCATTCCACCTTAAATATCCCAGGAAAGAGAAAAATGGATAAAGAAGTTGTGGTCCTTATGTACATTGGAATATCACTCAGCCAGGAAATCAATGTCGTAAGGTTAGTAGCAGCATGATGAGTGGATTTAGGTACGACGATTCTAAGTGAAATAAGTCACACAGAAAAGGACACTTCTCATAAGGTATCACTGATAGAGGGAATGTAAAAACCGTTACACTTGAACTGAATTACAAAACAGAACAGAGTCACACATGCAGAAAACACACTATGGCTGCTTAACGGGAAAGGTGAGGTGGGGTGATACATAAAACAAGGGTATCAAATTAGCTCAGATACCGTTCCATAAACCCAATATGTAATAGACAAGACCTACTCCTTGCTCAGAGAACTGGACTCAACACGCCCTATTCACCGCACAAGAATATATCTGACTAATAATAATCGTAAAACCTATGTATTGATATCTCTCTGTTAGTGTGTCAAGTGGGTGTAAAGCGGCATAAACACAGCAGTGAAAAGCAGCTAAACCCCATTATAAAAATAAATTACTTTGAAACACCCATGAAACAAAGACAGTGAAAGAGAGAGAAATTCTTACACAATGCGTTCAGGGGCTGTGATGCAACCTGGATTGACCATATCTAGACGCACAGCTGGATGAGACATAAGGGTGGACACTCTTGGGGCTGAGAGGTTTGGTGAGGTTGGGTGAGCAAACGCAGACCCTTTAAAGGAATACTGCGTGGTACCCATCGCATGGGTCCCAAAGCTCCAGGTTCAAGGGCATCTTCCTACATCAAAAACATGCATGAGAAACCCAGAAGATGGTACACCGTGTGATGGGGAAAGGTTTCTAAAACGCACCTCATTTCTCATCTCCTTGTGCCCGGGTTCGCCATTCCAGCCGCTTTACTAGCAAGCTCCCTACTTGGAGCATCAGCACCTTTAACCTCCTGTTCCATACAGGTTGCAATTTGTCCTGAGGATAAACGGGAAGACGTGGAACCAACGAGAGACTAGCTCTTGGTGTTGGGACAGGCACAGGTCACTCTATTTTCCCATCAGAAAGAAGAATTAACCACAGGCTCAGCCTGACCCCCGGAACCAGAACAGGGCCTGAAGCCATTCTGCGATTTTGCCGCCAGCTCCCATAAAAACGAGTTGTAAAATGGAGGTTCAGGGCACTGCAATTCACAAACCTGCAGAGTTATAAATGATAACTGTCGTCCACAAATATATTGAGGGAAGGCAAAGAAGAGGATTTGAAATCAAGGCAGAATTGCAGGAAACAGATTTCAGGAGGTAGATTCGAATCGCCTTTAAAGCACATGAAAAGCGGCAAAACGTTGACAATGATGACCTTGGCCAAAAAGGGCGTATGCGTTTTTTCCTGAATATATTCAGGAAAAAACGCTTACGCCCTTTTTGGCCAACCAAGCAACCTGGAAAGGCAAATCAGCGCTACAAAGAAGTCTCGCTTCCCATCGGTCAAAAGGGCCATGCTGAAAAAAGTGTCAAAACCAGAAATGCAGGACAGGCCATGGAGAAATGGGAGCCTTGCTACACTGATGGGCGGGATGTAAATTGCCAAGAGCCACTCTGGAGAAGTGTCCGGTGAGTCCTGAAACATCTGAAAAACACAGCTTAGAGAGCATAGGGCACTTCCACTCATGGGGGTATAAATTGGGAAAATTAAAAATCAGCAAGACACAAGCACCCCAAAGTTTAGGGCTGCTCTGTTGACCAGGACCTCCACTTCATTCCACCTTAAATATCCCAGGAAAGAGAAAAATGGATAAAGAAGTTGTGGTCCTTATGTACATTGGAATATCACTCAGCCAGGAAATCAATGTCGTAAGGTTAGTAGCAGCATGATGAGTGGATTTAGGTACGACGATTCTAAGTGAAATAAGTCACACAGAAAAGGACACTTCTCATAAGGTATCACTGATAGAGGGAATGTAAAAACCGTTACACTTGAACTGAATTACAAAACAGAACAGAGTCACACATGCAGAAAACACACTATGGCTGCTTAACGGGAAAGGTGAGGTGGGGTGATACATAAAACAAGGGTATCAAATTAGCTCAGATACCGTTCCATAAACCCAATATGTAATAGACAAGACCTACTCCTTGCTCAGAGAACTGGACTCAACACGCCCTATTCACCGCACAAGAATATATCTGACTAATAATAATCGTAAAACCTATGTATTGATATCTCTCTGTTAGTGTGTCAAGTGGGTGTAAAGCGGCATAAACACAGCAGTGAAAAGCAGCTAAACCCCATTATAAAAATAAATTACTTTGAAACACCCATGAAACAAAGACAGTGAAAGAGAGAGAAATTCTTACACAATGCGTTCAGGGGCTGTGATGCAACCTGGATTGACCATATCTAGACGCACAGCTGGATGAGACATAAGGGTGGACACTCTTGGGGCTGAGAGGTTTGGTGAGGTTGGGTGAGCAAACGCAGACCCTTTAAAGGAATACTGCGTGGTACCCATCGCATGGGTCCCAAAGCTCCAGGTTCAAGGGCATCTTCCTACATCAAAAACATACATGAGAAACCCAGAAGATGGTACACCGTGTGATGGGGAAAGGTTTCTAAAACGCACCTCATTTCTCATCTCCTTGTGCCCGGGTTCGCCATTCCAGCCGCTTTACTAGCAAGCTCCCTACTTGGAGCATCAGCACCTTTAACCTCCTGTTCCATACAGGTTGCAATTTGTCCTGAGGATAAACGGGAAGACGTGGAACCAACGAGAGACTAGCTCTTGGTGTTGGGACAGGCACAGGTCACTCTATTTTCCCATCAGAAAGAAGAATTAACCACAGGCTCAGCCTGACCCCCGGAACCAGAACAGGGCCTGAAGCCATTCTGCGATTTTGCGGCCAGCTCCCATAAAAACGAGTTGTAAAATGGAGGTTCAGGGCACTGCAATTCACAAACCTGCAGAGTTATAAATGATAACTCTCGTCCACAAATATATTGAGGGAAGGCAAAGAGGAGGATTTGAAATCAAGGCAGAATTGCAGGAAACAGATTTCAGGAGGTAGATTCGAATCGCCTTTAAAGCACATGAAAAGCGGCAAAACGTTGACAATGATGCCCTTGGCCAAAAAGGGCGTATGCGTTTTTTCCTGAATATATTCAGGAAAAAACGCTTACGCCCTTTTTGGCCAACCAAGCAACCTGGAAAGGCAAATCAGCGCTACAAAGAAGTCTCGCTTCCCATCGGTCAAAAGGGCCATGCTGAAAAAAGTGTCAAAACCAGAAATGCAGGACAGGCCATGGAGAAATGGGAGCCTTGCTACACTGATGGGCGGGATGTAAATTGCCAAGAGCCACTCTGGAGAAGTGTCCGGTGAGTCCTGAAACATCTGAAAAACACAGCTTAGAGAGCATAGGGCACTTCCACTCATGGGGGTATAAATTGGGAAAATGAAAAATCAGCAAGACACAAGCACCCCAAAGTTTAGGGCTGCTCTGTTGACCAGGACCTCCACTTCATTCCACCTTAAATATCCCAGGAAAGAGAAAAATGGATAAAGAAGTTGTGGTCCTTATGTACATTGGAATATCACTCAGCCAGGAAATCAATGTCGTAAGGTTAGTAGCAGCATGATGAGTGGATTTAGGTACGACGATTCTAAGTGAAATAAGTCACACAGAAAAGGACACTTCTCATAAGGTATCACTGATAGAGGGAATGTAAAAACCGTTACACTTGAACTGAATTACAAAACAGAACAGAGTCACACATGCAGAAAACACACTATGGCTGCTTAACGGGAAAGGTGAGGTGGGGTGATACATAAAACAAGGGTATCAAATTAGCTCAGATACCGTTCCATAAACCCAATATGTAATAGACAAGACCTACTCCTTGCTCAGAGAACTGGACTCAACACGCCCTATTCACCGCACAAGAATATATCTGACTAATAATAATCGTAAAACCTATGTATTGATATCTCTCTGTTAGTGTGTCAAGTGGGTGTAAAGAGGCATAAACACAGCAGTGAAAAGCAGCTAAACCCCATTATAAAAATAAATTACTTTGAAACACCCATGAAACAAAGACAGTGAAAGAGAGAGAAATTCTTACACAATGCGTTCAGGGGCTGTGATGCAACCTGGATTGACCATATCTAGACGCACAGCTGGATGAGACATAAGGGTGGACACTCTTGGGGCTGAGAGGTTTGGTGAGGTTGGGTGAGCAAACGCAGACCCTTTAAAGGAATACTGCGTGGTACCCATCGCATGGGTCCCAAAGCTCCAGGTTCAAGGGCATCTTCCTACATCAAAAACATACATGAGAAACCCAGAAGATGGTACACCGTGTGATGGGGAAAGGTTTCTAAAACGCACCTCATTTCTCATCTCCTTGTGCCTGGGTTCGCCATTCCAGCCGCTTTACTAGCAAGCTCCCTACTTGGAGCATCAGCACCTTTAACCTCCTGTTCCATACAGGTTGCAATTTGTCCTGAGGATAAACGGGAAGACGTGGAACCAACGAGAGACTAGCTCTTGGTGTTGGGACAGGCACAGGTCACTCTATTTTCCCATCAGAAAGAAGAATTAACCACAGGCTCAGCCTGACCCCCGGAACCAGAACAGGGCCTGAAGCCATTCTGCGATTTTGCGGCCAGCTCCCATAAAAACGAGTTGTAAAATGGAGGTTCAGGGCACTGCAATTCACAAACCTGCAGAGTTATTAATGATAACTCTCGTCCACAAATATATTGAGGGAAGGCAAAGAAGAGGATTTGAAATCAAGGCAGAATTGCAGGAAACAGATTTCAGGAGGTAGATTCGAATCGCCTTTAAAGCACATGAAAAGCGGCAAAACGTTGACAATGATGCCCTTGGCCAAAAAGGGCGTATGCGTTTTTTCCTGAATATATTCAGGAAAAAACGCATACGCCCTTTTTGGCCAACCAAGCAACCTGGAAAGGCAAATCAGCGCTACAAAGAAGTCTCGCTTCCCATCGGTCAAAAGGGCCATGCTGAAAAAAGTGTCAAAACGAGAAATGCAGGACAGGCCATGGAGAAATGGGAGCCTTGCTACACTGATGGGCGGGATGTAAATTGCCAAGAGCCACTCTGGAGAAGTGTCCGGTGAGTCCTGAAACATCTGAAAAACACAGCTTAGAGAGCATAGGGCACTTCCACTCATGGGGGTATAAATTGGGAAAATGAAAAATCAGCAAGACACAAGCACCCCAAAGTTTAGGGCTGCTCTGTTGACCAGGACCTCCACTTCATTCCACCTTAAATATCCCAGGAAAGAGAAAAATGGATAAAGAAGTTGTGGTCCTTATGTACATTGGAATATCACTCAGCCAGGAAATCAATGTCGTAAGGTTAGTAGCAGCATGATGAGTGGATTTAGGTACGACGATTCTAAGTGAAATAAGTCACACAGAAAAGGACACTTCTCATAAGGTATCACTGATAGAGGGAATGTAAAAACCGTTACACTTGAACTGAATTACAAAACAGAACAGAGTCACACATGCAGAAAACACACTATGGCTGCTTAACGGGAAAGGTGAGGTGGGGTGATACATAAAACAAGGGTATCAAATTAGCTCAGATACCGTTCCATAAACCCAATATGTAATAGACAAGACCTACTCCTTGCTCAGAGAACTGGACTCAGCACGCCCTATTCACCGCACAAGAATATATCTGACTAATAATAATCGTAAAACCTATGTATTGATATCTCTCTGTTAGTGTGTCAAGTGGGTGTAAAGCGGCATAAACACAGCAGTGAAAAGCAGCTAAACCCCATTATAAAAATAAATTACTTTGAAACACCCATGAAACAAAGACAGTGAAAGAGAGAGAAATTCTTACACAATGCGTTCAGGGGCTGTGATGCAACCTGGATTGACCATATCTAGACGCACAGCTGGATGAGACATAAGGGTGGACACTCTTGGGGCTGAGAGGTTTGGTGAGGTTGGGTGAGCAAACGCAGACCCTTTAAAGGAATACTGCGTGGTACCCATCGCATGGGTCCCAAAGCTCCAGGTTCAAGGGCATCTTCCTACATCAAAAACATACATGAGAAACCCAGAAGATGGTACACCGTGTGATGGGGAAAGGTTTCTAAAACGCACCTCATTTCTCATCTCCTTGTGCCCGGGTTCGCCATTCCAGCCGCTTTACTAGCAAGCTCCCTACTTGGAGCATCAGCACCTTTAACCTCCTGTTCCATACAGGTTGCAATTTGTCCTGAGGATAAACGGGAAGACGTGGAACCAACGAGAGACTAGCTCTTGGTGTTGGGACAGGCACAGGTCACTCTATTTTCCCATCAGAAAGAAGAATTAACCACAGGCTCAGCCTGACCCCCGGAACCAGAACAGGGCCTGAAGCCATTCTGCGATTTTGCGGCCAGCTCCCATAAAAACGAGTTGTAAAATGGAGGTTCAGGGCACTGCAATTCACAAACCTGCAGAGTTATAAATGATAACTCTCGTCCACAAATATATTGAGGGAAGGCAAAGAGGAGGATTTGAAATCAAGGCAGAATTGCAGGAAACAGATTTCAGGAGGTAGATTCGAATCGCCTTTAAAGCACATGAAAAGCGGCAAAACGTTGACAATGATGCCCTTGGCCAAAAAGGGCGTATGCGTTTTTTCCTGAATATATTCAGGAAAAAACGCTTACGCCCTTTTTGGCCAACCAAGCAACCTGGAAAGGCAAATCAGCGCTACAAAGAAGTCTCGCTTCCCATCGGTCAAAAGGGCCATGCTGAAAAAAGTGTCAAAACCAGAAATGCAGGACAGGCCATGGAGAAATGGGAGCCTTGCTACACTGATGGGCGGGATGTAAATTGCCAAGAGCCACTCTGGAGAAGTGTCCGGTGAGTCCTGAAACATCTGAAAAACACAGCTTAGAGAGCATAGGGCACTTCCACTCATGGGGGTATAAATTGGGAAAATGAAAAATCAGCAAGACACAAGCACCCCAAAGTTTAGGGCTGCTCTGTTGACCAGGACCTCCACTTCATTCCACCTTAAATATCCCAGGAAAGAGAAAAATGGATAAAGAAGTTGTGGTCCTTATGTACATTGGAATATCACTCAGCCAGGAAATCAATGTCGTAAGGTTAGTAGCAGCATGATGAGTGGATTTAGGTACGACGATTCTAAGTGAAATAAGTCACACAGAAAAGGACACTTCTCATAAGGTATCACTGATAGAGGGAATGTAAAAACCGTTACACTTGAACTGAATTACAAAACAGAACAGAGTCACACATGCAGAAAACACACTATGGCTGCTTAACGGGAAAGGTGAGGTGGGGTGATACATAAAACAAGGGTATCAAATTAGCTCAGATACCGTTCCATAAACCCAATATGTAATAGACAAGACCTACTCCTTGCTCAGAGAACTGGACTCAACACGCCCTATTCACCGCACAAGAATATATCTGACTAATAATAATCGTAAAACCTATGTATTGATATCTCTCTGTTAGTGTGTCAAGTGGGTGTAAAGAGGCATAAACACAGCAGTGAAAAGCAGCTAAACCCCATTATAAAAATAAATTACTTTGAAACACCCATGAAACAAAGACAGTGAAAGAGAGAGAAATTCTTACACAATGCGTTCAGGGGCTGTGATGCAACCTGGATTGACCATATCTAGACGCACAGCTGGATGAGACATAAGGGTGGACACTCTTGGGGCTGAGAGGTTTGGTGAGGTTGGGTGAGCAAACGCAGACCCTTTAAAGGAATACTGCGTGGTACCCATCGCATGGGTCCCAAAGCTCCAGGTTCAAGGGCATCTTCCTACATCAAAAACATACATGAGAAACCCAGAAGATGGTACACCGTGTGATGGGGAAAGGTTTCTAAAACGCACCTCATTTCTCATCTCCTTGTGCCTGGGTTCGCCATTCCAGCCGCTTTACTAGCAAGCTCCCTACTTGGAGCATCAGCACCTTTAACCTCCTGTTCCATACAGGTTGCAATTTGTCCTGAGGATAAACGGGAAGACGTGGAACCAACGAGAGACTAGCTCTTGGTGTTGGGACAGGCACAGGTCACTCTATTTTCCCATCAGAAAGAAGAATTAACCACAGGCTCAGCCTGACCCCCGGAACCAGAACAGGGCCTGAAGCCATTCTGCGATTTTGCGGCCAGCTCCCATAAAAACGAGTTGTAAAATGGAGGTTCAGGGCACTGCAATTCACAAACCTGCAGAGTTATTAATGATAACTCTCGTCCACAAATATATTGAGGGAAGGCAAAGAAGAGGATTTGAAATCAAGGCAGAATTGCAGGAAACAGATTTCAGGAGGTAGATTCGAATCGCCTTTAAAGCACATGAAAAGCGGCAAAACGTTGACAATGATGCCCTTGGCCAAAAAGGGCGTATGCGTTTTTTCCTGAATATATTCAGGAAAAAACGCATACGCCCTTTTTGGCCAACCAAGCAACCTGGAAAGGCAAATCAGCGCTACAAAGAAGTCTCGCTTCCCATCGGTCAAAAGGGCCATGCTGAAAAAAGTGTCAAAACGAGAAATGCAGGACAGGCCATGGAGAAATGGGAGCCTTGCTACACTGATGGGCGGGATGTAAATTGCCAAGAGCCACTCTGGAGAAGTGTCCGGTGAGTCCTGAAACATCTGAAAAACACAGCTTAGAGAGCATAGGGCACTTCCACTCATGGGGGTATAAATTGGGAAAATGAAAAATCAGCAAGACACAAGCACCCCAAAGTTTAGGGCTGCTCTGTTGACCAGGACCTCCACTTCATTCCACCTTAAATATCCCAGGAAAGAGAAAAATGGATAAAGAAGTTGTGGTCCTTATGTACATTGGAATATCACTCAGCCAGGAAATCAATGTCGTAAGGTTAGTAGCAGCATGATGAGTGGATTTAGGTACGACGATTCTAAGTGAAATAAGTCACACAGAAAAGGACACTTCTCATAAGGTATCACTGATAGAGGGAATGTAAAAACCGTTACACTTGAACTGAATTACAAAACAGAACAGAGTCACACATGCAGAAAACACACTATGGCTGCTTAACGGGAAAGGTGAGGTGGGGTGATACATAAAACAAGGGTATCAAATTAGCTCAGATACCGTTCCATAAACCCAATATGTAATAGACAAGACCTACTCCTTGCTCAGAGAACTGGACTCAGCACGCCCTATTCACCGCACAAGAATATATCTGACTAATAATAATCGTAAAACCTATGTATTGATATCTCTCTGTTAGTGTGTCAAGTGGGTGTAAAGCGGCATAAACACAGCAGTGAAAAGCAGCTAAACCCCATTATAAAAATAAATTACTTTGAAACACCCATGAAACAAAGACAGTGAAAGAGAGAGAAATTCTTACACAATGCGTTCAGGGGCTGTGATGCAACCTGGATTGACCATATCTAGACGCACAGCTGGATGAGACATAAGGGTGGACACTCTTGGGGCTGAGAGGTTTGGTGAGGTTGGGTGAGCAAACGCAGACCCTTTAAAGGAATACTGCGTGGTACCCATCGCATGGGTCCCAAAGCTCCAGGTTCAAGGGCATCTTCCTACATCAAAAACATACATGAGAAACCCAGAAGATGGTACACCGTGTGATGGGGAAAGGTTTCTAAAACGCACCTCATTTCTCATCTCCTTGTGCCCGGGTTCGCCATTCCAGCCGCTTTACTAGCAAGCTCCCTACTTGGAGCATCAGCACCTTTAACCTCCTGTTCCATACAGGTTGCAATTTGTCCTGAGGATAAACGGGAAGACGTGGAACCAACGAGAGACTAGCTCTTGGTGTTGGGACAGGCACAGGTCACTCTATTTTCCCATCAGAAAGAAGAATTAACCACAGGCTCAGCCTGACCCCCGGAACCAGAACAGGGCCTGAAGCCATTCTGCGATTTTGCGGCCAGCTCCCATAAAAACGAGTTGTAAAATGGAGGTTCAGGGCACTGCAATTCACAAACCTGCAGAGTTATAAATGATAACTCTCGTCCACAAATATATTGAGGGAAGGCAAAGAGGAGGATTTGAAATCAAGGCAGAATTGCAGGAAACAGATTTCAGGAGGTAGATTCGAATCGCCTTTAAAGCACATGAAAAGCGGCAAAACGTTGACAATGATGCCCTTGGCCAAAAAGGGCGTATGCGTTTTTTCCTGAATATATTCAGGAAAAAACGCTTACGCCCTTTTTGGCCAACCAAGCAACCTGGAAAGGCAAATCAGCGCTACAAAGAAGTCTCGCTTCCCATCGGTCAAAAGGGCCATGCTGAAAAAAGTGTCAAAACCAGAAATGCAGGACAGGCCATGGAGAAATGGGAGCCTTGCTACACTGATGGGCGGGATGTAAATTGCCAAGAGCCACTCTGGAGAAGTGTCCGGTGAGTCCTGAAACATCTGAAAAACACAGCTTAGAGAGCATAGGGCACTTCCACTCATGGGGGTATAAATTGGGAAAATGAAAAATCAGCAAGACACAAGCACCCCAAAGTTTAGGGCTGCTCTGTTGACCAGGACCTCCACTTCATTCCACCTTAAATATCCCAGGAAAGAGAAAAATGGATAAAGAAGTTGTGGTCCTTATGTACATTGGAATATCACTCAGCCAGGAAATCAATGTCGTAAGGTTAGTAGCAGCATGATGAGTGGATTTAGGTACGACGATTCTAAGTGAAATAAGTCACACAGAAAAGGACACTTCTCATAAGGTATCACTGATAGAGGGAATGTAAAAACCGTTACACTTGAACTGAATTACAAAACAGAACAGAGTCACACATGCAGAAAACACACTATGGCTGCTTAACGGGAAAGGTGAGGTGGGGTGATACATAAAACAAGGGTATCAAATTAGCTCAGATACCGTTCCATAAACCCAATATGTAATAGACAAGACCTACTCCTTGCTCAGAGAACTGGACTCAACACGCCCTATTCACCGCACAAGAATATATCTGACTAATAATAATCGTAAAACCTATGTATTGATATCTCTCTGTTAGTGTGTCAAGTGGGTGTAAAGCGGCATAAACACAGCAGTGAAAAGCAGCTAAACCCCATTATAAAAATAAATTACTTTGAAACACCCATGAAACAAAGACAGTGAAAGAGAGAGAAATTCTTACACAATGCGTTCAGGGGCTGTGATGCAACCTGGATTGACCATATCTAGACGCACAGCTGGATGAGACATAAGGGTGGACACTCTTGGGGCTGAGAGGTTTGGTGAGGTTGGGTGAGCAAACGCAGACCCTTTAAAGGAATACTGCGTGGTACCCATCGCATGGGTCCCAAAGCTCCAGGTTCAAGGGCATCTTCCTACATCAAAAACATACATGAGAAACCCAGAAGATGGTACACCGTGTGATGGGGAAAGGTTTCTAAAACGCACCTCATTTCTCATCTCCTTGTGCCCGGGTTCGCCATTCCAGCCGCTTTACTAGCAAGCTCCCTACTTGGAGCATCAGCACCTTTAACCTCCTGTTCCATACAGGTTGCAATTTGTCCTGAGGATAAACGGGAAGACGTGGAACCAACGAGAGACTAGCTCTTGGTGTTGGGACAGGCACAGGTCACTCTATTTTCCCATCAGAAAGAAGAATTAACCACAGGCTCAGCCTGACCCCCGGAACCAGAACAGGGCCTGAAGCCATTCTGCGATTTTGCGGCCAGCTCCCATAAAAACGAGTTGTAAAATGGAGGTTCAGGGCACTGCAATTCACAAACCTGCAGAGTTATTAATGATAACTCTCGTCCACAAATATATTGAGGGAAGGCAAAGAAGAGGATTTGAAATCAAGGCAGAATTGCAGGAAACAGATTTCAGGAGGTAGATTCGAATCGCCTTTAAAGCACATGAAAAGCGGCAAAACGTTGACAATGATGCCCTTGGCCAAAAAGGGCGTATGCGTTTTTTCCTGAATATATTCAGGAAAAAACGCATACGCCCTTTTTGGCCAACCAAGCAACCTGGAAAGGCAAATCAGCGCTACAAAGAAGTCTCGCTTCCCATCGGTCAAAAGGGCCATGCTGAAAAAAGTGTCAAAACCAGAAATGCAGGACAGGCCATGGAGAAATGGGAGCCTTGCTACACTGATGGGCGGGATGTAAATTGCCAAGAGCCACTCTGGAGAAGTGTCCGGTGAGTCCTGAAACATCTGAAAAACACAGCTTAGAGAGCATAGGGCACTTCCACTCATGGGGGTATAAATTGGGAAAATGAAAAATCAGCAAGACACAAGCACCCCAAAGTTTAGGGCTGCTCTGTTGACCAGGACCTCCACTTCATTCCACCTTAAATATCCCAGGAAAGAGAAAAATGGATAAAGAAGTTGTGGTCCTTATGTACATTGGAATATCACTCAGCCAGGAAATCAATGTCGTAAGGTTAGTAGCAGCATGATGAGTGGATTTAGGTACGACGATTCTAAGTGAAATAAGTCACACAGAAAAGGACACTTCTCATAAGGTATCACTGATAGAGGGAATGTAAAAACCGTTACACTTGAACTGAATTACAAAACAGAACAGAGTCACACATGCAGAAAACACACTATGGCTGCTTAACGGGAAAGGTGAGGTGGGGTGATACATAAAACAAGGGTATCAAATTAGCTCAGATACCGTTCCATAAACCCAATATGTAATAGACAAGACCTACTCCTTGCTCAGAGAACTGGACTCAGCACGCCCTATTCACCGCACAAGAATATATCTGACTAATAATAATCGTAAAACCTATGTATTGATATCTCTCTGTTAGTGTGTCAAGTGGGTGTAAAGCGGCATAAACACAGCAGTGAAAAGCAGCTAAACCCCATTATAAAAATAAATTACTTTGAAACACCCATGAAACAAAGACAGTGAAAGAGAGAGAAATTCTTACACAATGCGTTCAGGGGCTGTGATGCAACCTGGATTGACCATATCTAGACGCACAGCTGGATGAGACATAAGGGTGGACACTCTTGGGGCTGAGAGGTTTGGTGAGGTTGGGTGAGCAAACGCAGACCCTTTAAAGGAATACTGCGTGGTACCCATCGCATGGGTCCCAAAGCTCCAGGTTCAAGGGCATCTTCCTACATCAAAAACATACATGAGAAACCCAGAAGATGGTACACCGTGTGATGGGGAAAGGTTTCTAAAACGCACCTCATTTCTCATCTCCTTGTGCCCGGGTTCGCCATTCCAGCCGCTTTACTAGCAAGCTCCCTACTTGGAGCATCAGCACCTTTAACCTCCTGTTCCATACAGGTTGCAATTTGTCCTGAGGATAAACGGGAAGACGTGGAACCAACGAGAGACTAGCTCTTGGTGTTGGGACAGGCACAGGTCACTCTATTTTCCCATCAGAAAGAAGAATTAACCACAGGCTCAGCCTGACCCCCGGAACCAGAACAGGGCCTGAAGCCATTCTGCGATTTTGCGGCCAGCTCCCATAAAAACGAGTTGTAAAATGGAGGTTCAGGGCACTGCAATTCACAAACCTGCAGAGTTATAAATGATAACTCTCGTCCACAAATATATTGAGGGAAGGCAAAGAGGAGGATTTGAAATCAAGGCAGAATTGCAGGAAACAGATTTCAGGAGGTAGATTCGAATCGCCTTTAAAGCACATGAAAAGCGGCAAAACGTTGACAATGATGCCCTTGGCCAAAAAGGGCGTATGCGTTTTTTCCTGAATATATTCAGGAAAAAACGCTTACGCCCTTTTTGGCCAACCAAGCAACCTGGAAAGGCAAATCAGCGCTACAAAGAAGTCTCGCTTCCCATCGGTCAAAAGGGCCATGCTGAAAAAAGTGTCAAAACCAGAAATGCAGGACAGGCCATGGAGAAATGGGAGCCTTGCTACACTGATGGGCGGGATGTAAATTGCCAAGAGCCACTCTGGAGAAGTGTCCGGTGAGTCCTGAAACATCTGAAAAACACAGCTTAGAGAGCATAGGGCACTTCCACTCATGGGGGTATAAATTGGGAAAATGAAAAATCAGCAAGACACAAGCACCCCAAAGTTTAGGGCTGCTCTGTTGACCAGGACCTCCACTTCATTCCACCTTAAATATCCCAGGAAAGAGAAAAATGGATAAAGAAGTTGTGGTCCTTATGTACATTGGAATATCACTCAGCCAGGAAATCAATGTCGTAAGGTTAGTAGCAGCATGATGAGTGGATTTAGGTACGACGATTCTAAGTGAAATAAGTCACACAGAAAAGGACACTTCTCATAAGGTATCACTGATAGAGGGAATGTAAAAACCGTTACACTTGAACTGAATTACAAAACAGAACAGAGTCACACATGCAGAAAACACACTATGGCTGCTTAACGGGAAAGGTGAGGTGGGGTGATACATAAAACAAGGGTATCAAATTAGCTCAGATACCGTTCCATAAACCCAATATGTAATAGACAAGACCTACTCCTTGCTCAGAGAACTGGACTCAACACGCCCTATTCACCGCACAAGAATATATCTGACTAATAATAATCGTAAAACCTATGTATTGATATCTCTCTGTTAGTGTGTCAAGTGGGTGTAAAGCGGCATAAACACAGCAGTGAAAAGCAGCTAAACCCCATTATAAAAATAAATTACTTTGAAACACCCATGAAACAAAGACAGTGAAAGAGAGAGAAATTCTTACACAATGCGTTCAGGGGCTGTGATGCAACCTGGATTGACCATATCTAGACGCACAGCTGGATGAGACATAAGGGTGGACACTCTTGGGGCTGAGAGGTTTGGTGAGGTTGGGTGAGCAAACGCAGACCCTTTAAAGGAATACTGCATGGTACCCATCGCATGGGTCCCAAAGCTCCAGGTTCAAGGGCATCTTCCTACATCAAAAACATACATGAGAAACCCAGAAGATGGTACACCGTGTGATGGGGAAAGGTTTCTAAAACGCACCTCATTTCTCATCTCCTTGTGCCTGGGTTCGCCATTCCAGCCGCTTTACTAGCAAGCTCCCTACTTGGAGCATCAGCACCTTTAACCTCCTGTTCCATACAGGTTGCAATTTGTCCTGAGGATAAACGGGAAGACGTGGAACCAACGAGAGACTAGCTCTTGGTGTTGGGACAGGCACAGGTCACTCTATTTTCCCATCAGAAAGAAGAATTAACCACAGGCTCAGCCTGACCCCCGGAACCAGAACAGGGCCTGAAGCCATTCTGCGATTTTGCGGCCAGCTCCCATAAAAACGAGTTGTAAAATGGAGGTTCAGGGCACTGCAATTCACAAACCTGCAGAGTTATTAATGATAACTCTCGTCCACAAATATATTGAGGGAAGGCAAAGAAGAGGATTTGAAATCAAGGCAGAATTGCAGGAAACAGATTTCAGGAGGTAGATTCGAATCGCCTTTAAAGCACATGAAAAGCGGCAAAACGTTGACAATGATGCCCTTGGCCAAAAAGGGCGTATGCGTTTTTTCCTGAATATATTCAGGAAAAAACGCTTACGCCCTTTTTGGCCAACCAAGCAACCTGGAAAGGCAAATCAGCGCTACAAAGAAGTCTCGCTTCCCATCGGTCAAAAGGGCCATGCTGAAAAAAGTGTCAAAACGAGAAATGCAGGACAGGCCATGGAGAAATGGGAGCCTTGCTACACTGATGGGCGGGATGTAAATTGCCAAGAGCCACTCTGGAGAAGTGTCCGGTGAGTCCTGAAACATCTGAAAAACACAGCTTAGAGAGCATAGGGCACTTCCACTCATGGGGGTATAAATTGGGAAAATGAAAAATCAGCAAGACACAAGCACCCCAAAGTTTAGGGCTGCTCTGTTGACCAGGACCTCCACTTCATTCCACCTTAAATATCCCAGGAAAGAGAAAAATGGATAAAGAAGTTGTGGTCCTTATGTACATTGGAATATCACTCAGCCAGGAAATCAATGTCGTAAGGTTAGTAGCAGCATGATGAGTGGATTTAGGTACGACGATTCTAAGTGAAATAAGTCACACAGAAAAGGACACTTCTCATAAGGTATCACTGATAGAGGGAATGTAAAAACCGTTACACTTGAACTGAATTACAAAACAGAACAGAGTCACACATGCAGAAAACACACTATGGCTGCTTAACGGGAAAGGTGAGGTGGGGTGATACATAAAACAAGGGTATCAAATTAGCTCAGATACCGTTCCATAAACCCAATATGTAATAGACAAGACCTACTCCTTGCTCAGAGAACTGGACTCAACACGCCCTATTCACCGCACAAGAATATATCTGACTAATAATAATCGTAAAACCTATGTATTGATATCTCTCTGTTAGTGTGTCAAGTGGGTGTAAAGCGGCATAAACACAGCAGTGAAAAGCAGCTAAACCCCATTATAAAAATAAATTACTTTGAAACACCCATGAAACAAAGACAGTGAAAGAGAGAGAAATTCTTACACAATGCGTTCAGGGGCTGTGATGCAACCTGGATTGACCATATCTAGACGCACAGCTGGATGAGACATAAGGGTGGACACTCTTGGGGCTGAGAGGTTTGGTGAGGTTGGGTGAGCAAACGCAGACCCTTTAAAGGAATACTGCGTGGTACCCATCGCATGGGTCCCAAAGCTCCAGGTTCAAGGGCATCTTCCTACATCAAAAACATACATGAGAAACCCAGAAGATGGTACACCGTGTGATGGGGAAAGGTTTCTAAAACGCACCTCATTTCTCATCTCCTTGTGCCTGGGTTCGCCATTCCAGCCGCTTTACTAGCAAGCTCCCTGCTTGGAGCATCAGCACCTTTAACCTCCTGTTCCATACAGGTTGCAATTTGTCCTGAGGATAAACGGGAAGACGTGGAACCAACGAGAGACTAGCTCTTGGTGTTGGGACAGGCACAGGTCACTCTATTTTCCCATCAGAAAGAAGAATTAACCACAGGCTCAGCCTGACCCCCGGAACCAGAACAGGGCCTGAAGCCATTCTGCGATTTTGCGGCCAGCTCCCATAAAAACGAGTTGTAAAATGGAGGTTCAGGGCACTGCAATTCACAAACCTGCAGAGTTATTAATGATAACTCTCGTCCACAAATATATTGAGGGAAGGCAAAGAAGAGGATTTGAAATCAAGGCAGAATTGCAGGAAACAGATTTCAGGAGGTAGATTCGAATCGCCTTTAAAGCACATGAAAAGCGGCAAAACGTTGACAATGATGCCCTTGGCCAAAAAGGGCGTATGCGTTTTTTCCTGAATATATTCAGGAAAAAACGCTTACGCCCTTTTTGGCCAACCAAGCAACCTGGAAAGGCAAATCAGCGCTACAAAGAAGTCTCGCTTCCCATCAGTCAAAAGGGCCATGCTGAAAAAAGTGTCAAAACGAGAAATGCAGGACAGGCCATGGAGAAATGGGAGCCTTGCTACACTGATGGGCGGGATGTAAATTGCCAAGAGCCACTCTGGAGAAGTGTCCGGTGAGTCCTGAAACATCTGAAAAACACAGCTTAGAGAGCATAGGGCACTTCCACTCATGGGGGTATAAATTGGGAAAATGAAAAATCAGCAAGACACAAGCACCCCAAAGTTTAGGGCTGCTCTGTTGACCAGGACCTCCACTTCATTCCACCTTAAATATCCCAGGAAAGAGAAAAATGGATAAAGAAGTTGTGGTCCTTATGTACATTGGAATATCACTCAGCCAGGAAATCAATGTCGTAAGGTTAGTAGCAGCATGATGAGTGGATTTAGGTACGACGATTCTAAGTGAAATAAGTCACACAGAAAAGGACACTTCTCATAAGGTATCACTGATAGAGGGAATGTAAAAACCGTTACACTTGAACTGAATTACAAAACAGAACAGAGTCACACATGCAGAAAACACACTATGGCTGCTTAACGGGAAAGGTGAGGTGGGGTGATACATAAAACAAGGGTATCAAATTAGCTCAGATACCGTTCCATAAACCCAATATGTAATAGACAAGACCTACTCCTTGCTCAGAGAACTGGACTCAGCACGCCCTATTCACTGCACAAGAATATATCTGACTAATAATAATCGTAAAACCTATGTATTGATATCTCTCTGTTAGTGTGTCAAGTGGGTGTAAAGCGGCATAAACACAGCAGTGAAAAGCAGCTAAACCCCATTATAAAAATAAATTACTTTGAAACACCCATGAAACAAAGACAGTGAAAGAGAGAGAAATTCTTACACAATGCGTTCAGGGGCTGTGATGCAACCTGGATTGACCATATCTAGACGCACAGCTGGATGAGACATAAGGGTGGACACTCTTGGGGCTGAGAGGTTTGGTGAGGTTGGGTGAGCAAACGCAGACCCTTTAAAGGAATACTGCGTGGTACCCATCGCATGGGTCCCAAAGCTCCAGGTTCAAGGGCATCTTCCTACATCAAAAACATACATGAGAAACCCAGAAGATGGTACACCGTGTGATGGGGAAAGGTTTCTAAAACGCACCTCATTTCTCATCTCCTTGTGCCCGGGTTCGCCATTCCAGCCGCTTTACTAGCAAGCTCCCTACTTGGAGCATCAGCACCTTTAACCTCCTGTTCCATACAGGTTGCAATTTGTCCTGAGGATAAACGGGAAGACGTGGAACCAACGAGAGACTAGCTCTTGGTGTTGGGACAGGCACAGGTCACTCTATTTTCCCATCAGAAAGAAGAATTAACCACAGGCTCAGCCTGACCCCCGGAACCAGAACAGGGCCTGAAGCCATTCTGCGATTTTGCGGCCAGCTCCCATAAAAACGAGTTGTAAAATGGAGGTTCAGGGCACTGCAATTCACAAACCTGCAGAGTTATTAATGATAACTCTCGTCCACAAATATATTGAGGGAAGGCAAAGAAGAGGATTTGAAATCAAGGCAGAATTGCAGGAAACAGATTTCAGGAGGTAGATTTGAATCGCCTTTAAAGCACATGAAAAGCGGCAAAACGTTGACAATGATGCCCTTGGCCAAAAAGGGCGTATGCGTTTTTTCCTGAATATATTCAGGAAAAAACGCTTACGCCCTTTTTGGCCAACCAAGCAACCTGGAAAGGCAAATCAGCGCTACAAAGAAGTCTCGCTTCCCATCGGTCAAAAGGGCCATGCTGAAAAAAGTGTCAAAACGAGAAATGCAGGACAGGCCATGGAGAAATGGGAGCCTTGCTACACTGATGGGCGGGATGTAAATTGCCAAGAGCCACTCTGGAGAAGTGTCCGGTGAGTCCTGAAACATCTGAAAAACACAGCTTAGAGAGCATAGGGCACTTCCACTCATGGGGGTATAAATTGGGAAAATGAAAAATCAGCAAGACACAAGCACCCCAAAGTTTAGGGCTGCTCTGTTGACCAGGACCTCCACTTCATTCCACCTTAAATATCCCAGGAAAGAGAAAAATGGATAAAGAAGTTGTGGTCCTTATGTACATTGGAATATCACTCAGCCAGGAAATCAATGTCGTAAGGTTAGTAGCAGCATGATGAGTGGATTTAGGTACGACGATTCTAAGTGAAATAAGTCACACAGAAAAGGACACTTCTCATAAGGTATCACTGATAGAGGGAATGTAAAAACCGTTACACTTGAACTGAATTACAAAACAGAACAGAGTCACACATGCAGAAAACACACTATGGCTGCTTAACGGGAAAGGTGAGGTGGGGTGATACATAAAACAAGGGTATCAAATTAGCTCAGATACCGTTCCATAAACCCAATATGTAATAGACAAGACCTACTCCTTGCTCAGAGAACTGGACTCAACACGCCCTATTCACCGCACAAGAATATATCTGACTAATAATAATCGTAAAACCTATGTATTGATATCTCTCTGTTAGTGTGTCAAGTGGGTGTAAAGCGGCATAAACACAGCAGTGAAAAGCAGCTAAACCCCATTATAAAAATAAATTACTTTGAAACACCCATGAAACAAAGACAGTGAAAGAGAGAGAAATTCTTACACAATGCGTTCAGGGGCTGTGATGCAACCTGGATTGACCATATCTAGACGCACAGCTGGATGAGACATAAGGGTGGACACTCTTGGGGCTGAGAGGTTTGGTGAGGTTGGGTGAGCAAACGCAGACCCTTTAAAGGAATACTGCGTGGTACCCATCGCATGGGTCCCAAAGCTCCAGGTTCAAGGGCATCTTCCTACATCAAAAACATACATGAGAAACCCAGAAGATGGTACACCGTGTGATGGGGAAAGGTTTCTAAAACGCACCTCATTTCTCATCTCCTTTTGCCTGGGTTCGCCATTCCAGCCGCTTTACTAGCAAGCTCCCTACTTGGAGCATCAGCACCTTTAACCTCCTGTTCCATACAGGTTGCAATTTGTCCTGAGGATAAACGGGAAGACGTGGAACCAACGAGAGACTAGCTCTTGGTGTTGGGACAGGCACAGGTCACTCTATTTTCCCATCAGAAAGAAGAATTAACCACAGGCTCAGCCTGACCCCCGGAACCAGAACAGGGCCTGAAGCCATTCTGCGATTTTGCGGCCAGCTCCCATAAAAACGAGTTGTAAAATGGAGGTTCAGGGCACTGCAATTCACAAACCTGCAGAGTTATTAATGATAACTCTCGTCCACAAATATATTGAGGGAAGGCAAAGAAGAGGATTTGAAATCAAGGCAGAATTGCAGGAAACAGATTTCAGGAGGTAGATTCGAATCGCCTTTAAAGCACATGAAAAGCGGCAAAACGTTGACAATGATGCCCTTGGCCAAAAAGGGCGTATGCGTTTTTTCCTGAATATATTCAGGAAAAAACGCTTACGCCCTTTTTGGCCAACCAAGCAACCTGGAAAGGCAAATCAGCGCTACAAAGAAGTCTCGCTTCCCATCAGTCAAAAGGGCCATGCTGAAAAAAGTGTCAAAACGAGAAATGCAGGACAGGCCATGGAGAAATGGGAGCCTTGCTACACTGATGGGCGGGATGTAAATTGCCAAGAGCCACTCTGGAGAAGTGTCCGGTGAGTCCTGAAACATCTGAAAAACACAGCTTAGAGAGCATAGGGCACTTCCACTCATGGGGGTATAAATTGGGAAAATGAAAAATCAGCAAGACACAAGCACCCCAAAGTTTAGGGCTGCTCTGTTGACCAGGACCTCCACTTCATTCCACCTTAAATATCCCAGGAAAGAGAAAAATGGATAAAGAAGTTGTGGTCCTTATGTACATTGGAATATCACTCAGCCAGGAAATCAATGTCGTAAGGTTAGTAGCAGCATGATGAGTGGATTTAGGTACGACGATTCTAAGTGAAATAAGTCACACAGAAAAGGACACTTCTCATAAGGTATCACTGATAGAGGGAATGTAAAAACCGTTACACTTGAACTGAATTACAAAACAGAACAGAGTCACACATGCAGAAAACACACTATGGCTGCTTAACGGGAAAGGTGAGGTGGGGTGATACATAAAACAAGGGTATCAAATTAGCTCAGATACCGTTCCATAAACCCAATATGTAATAGACAAGACCTACTCCTTGCTCAGAGAACTGGACTCAACACGCCCTATTCACCGCACAAGAATATATCTGACTAATAATAATCGTAAAACCTATGTATTGATATCTCTCTGTTAGTGTGTCAAGTGGGTGTAAAGCGGCATAAACACAGCAGTGAAAAGCAGCTAAACCCCATTATAAAAATAAATTACTTTGAAACACCCATGAAACAAAGACAGTGAAAGAGAGAGAAATTCTTACACAATGCGTTCAGGGGCTGTGATGCAACCTGGATTGACCATATCTAGACGCACAGCTGGATGAGACATAAGGGTGGACACTCTTGGGGCTGAGAGGTTTGGTGAGGTTGGGTGAGCAAACGCAGACCCTTTAAAGGAATACTGCGTGGTACCCATCGCATGGGTCCCAAAGCTCCAGGTTCAAGGGCATCTTCCTACATCAAAAACATACATGAGAAACCCAGAAGATGGTACACCGTGTGATGGGGAAAGGTTTCTAAAACGCACCTCATTTCTCATCTCCTTGTGCCTGGGTTCGCCATTCCAGCCGCTTTACTAGCAAGCTCCCTGCTTGGAGCATCAGCACCTTTAACCTCCTGTTCCATACAGGTTGCAATTTGTCCTGAGGATAAACGGGAAGACGTGGAACCAACGAGAGACTAGCTCTTGGTGTTGGGACAGGCACAGGTCACTCTATTTTCCCATCAGAAAGAAGAATTAACCACAGGCTCAGCCTGACCCCCGGAACCAGAACAGGGCCTGAAGCCATTCTGCGATTTTGCGGCCAGCTCCCATAAAAACGAGTTGTAAAATGGAGGTTCAGGGCACTGCAATTCACAAACCTGCAGAGTTATTAATGATAACTCTCGTCCACAAATATATTGAGGGAAGGCAAAGAAGAGGATTTGAAATCAAGGCAGAATTGCAGGAAACAGATTTCAGGAGGTAGATTCGAATCGCCTTTAAAGCACATGAAAAGCGGCAAAACGTTGACAATGATGCCCTTGGCCAAAAAGGGCGTATGCGTTTTTTCCTGAATATATTCAGGAAAAAACGCTTACGCCCTTTTTGGCCAACCAAGCAACCTGGAAAGGCAAATCAGCGCTACAAAGAAGTCTCGCTTCCCATCAGTCAAAAGGGCCATGCTGAAAAAAGTGTCAAAACGAGAAATGCAGGACAGGCCATGGAGAAATGGGAGCCTTGCTACACTGATGGGCGGGATGTAAATTGCCAAGAGCCACTCTGGAGAAGTGTCCGGTGAGTCCTGAAACATCTGAAAAACACAGCTTAGAGAGCATAGGGCACTTCCACTCATGGGGGTATAAATTGGGAAAATGAAAAATCAGCAAGACACAAGCACCCCAAAGTTTAGGGCTGCTCTGTTGACCAGGACCTCCACTTCATTCCACCTTAAATATCCCAGGAAAGAGAAAAATGGATAAAGAAGTTGTGGTCCTTATGTACATTGGAATATCACTCAGCCAGGAAATCAATGTCGTAAGGTTAGTAGCAGCATGATGAGTGGATTTAGGTACGACGATTCTAAGTGAAATAAGTCACACAGAAAAGGACACTTCTCATAAGGTATCACTGATAGAGGGAATGTAAAAACCGTTACACTTGAACTGAATTACAAAACAGAACAGAGTCACACATGCAGAAAACACACTATGGCTGCTTAACGGGAAAGGTGAGGTGGGGTGATACATAAAACAAGGGTATCAAATTAGCTCAGATACCGTTCCATAAACCCAATATGTAATAGACAAGACCTACTCCTTGCTCAGAGAACTGGACTCAGCACGCCCTATTCACTGCACAAGAATATATCTGACTAATAATAATCGTAAAACCTATGTATTGATATCTCTCTGTTAGTGTGTCAAGTGGGTGTAAAGCGGCATAAACACAGCAGTGAAAAGCAGCTAAACCCCATTATAAAAATAAATTACTTTGAAACACCCATGAAACAAAGACAGTGAAAGAGAGAGAAATTCTTACACAATGCGTTCAGGGGCTGTGATGCAACCTGGATTGACCATATCTAGACGCACAGCTGGATGAGACATAAGGGTGGACACTCTTGGGGCTGAGAGGTTTGGTGAGGTTGGGTGAGCAAACGCAGACCCTTTAAAGGAATACTGCGTGGTACCCATCGCATGGGTCCCAAAGCTCCAGGTTCAAGGGCATCTTCCTACATCAAAAACATACATGAGAAACCCAGAAGATGGTACACCGTGTGATGGGGAAAGGTTTCTAAAACGCACCTCATTTCTCATCTCCTTGTGCCCGGGTTCGCCATTCCAGCCGCTTTACTAGCAAGCTCCCTACTTGGAGCATCAGCACCTTTAACCTCCTGTTCCATACAGGTTGCAATTTGTCCTGAGGATAAACGGGAAGACGTGGAACCAACGAGAGACTAGCTCTTGGTGTTGGGACAGGCACAGGTCACTCTATTTTCCCATCAGAAAGAAGAATTAACCACAGGCTCAGCCTGACCCCCGGAACCAGAACAGGGCCTGAAGCCATTCTGCGATTTTGCGGCCAGCTCCCATAAAAACGAGTTGTAAAATGGAGGTTCAGGGCACTGCAATTCACAAACCTGCAGAGTTATTAATGATAACTCTCGTCCACAAATATATTGAGGGAAGGCAAAGAAGAGGATTTGAAATCAAGGCAGAATTGCAGGAAACAGATTTCAGGAGGTAGATTTGAATCGCCTTTAAAGCACATGAAAAGCGGCAAAACGTTGACAATGATGCCCTTGGCCAAAAAGGGCGTATGCGTTTTTTCCTGAATATATTCAGGAAAAAACGCTTACGCCCTTTTTGGCCAACCAAGCAACCTGGAAAGGCAAATCAGCGCTACAAAGAAGTCTCGCTTCCCATCGGTCAAAAGGGCCATGCTGAAAAAAGTGTCAAAACGAGAAATGCAGGACAGGCCATGGAGAAATGGGAGCCTTGCTACACTGATGGGCGGGATGTAAATTGCCAAGAGCCACTCTGGAGAAGTGTCCGGTGAGTCCTGAAACATCTGAAAAACACAGCTTAGAGAGCATAGGGCACTTCCACTCATGGGGGTATAAATTGGGAAAATGAAAAATCAGCAAGACACAAGCACCCCAAAGTTTAGGGCTGCTCTGTTGACCAGGACCTCCACTTCATTCCACCTTAAATATCCCAGGAAAGAGAAAAATGGATAAAGAAGTTGTGGTCCTTATGTACATTGGAATATCACTCAGCCAGGAAATCAATGTCGTAAGGTTAGTAGCAGCATGATGAGTGGATTTAGGTACGACGATTCTAAGTGAAATAAGTCACACAGAAAAGGACACTTCTCATAAGGTATCACTGATAGAGGGAATGTAAAAACCGTTACACTTGAACTGAATTACAAAACAGAACAGAGTCACACATGCAGAAAACACACTATGGCTGCTTAACGGGAAAGGTGAGGTGGGGTGATACATAAAACAAGGGTATCAAATTAGCTCAGATACCGTTCCATAAACCCAATATGTAATAGACAAGACCTACTCCTTGCTCAGAGAACTGGACTCAACACGCCCTATTCACCGCACAAGAATATATCTGACTAATAATAATCGTAAAACCTATGTATTGATATCTCTCTGTTAGTGTGTCAAGTGGGTGTAAAGCGGCATAAACACAGCAGTGAAAAGCAGCTAAACCCCATTATAAAAATAAATTACTTTGAAACACCCATGAAACAAAGACAGTGAAAGAGAGAGAAATTCTTACACAATGCGTTCAGGGGCTGTGATGCAACCTGGATTGACCATATCTAGACGCACAGCTGGATGAGACATAAGGGTGGACACTCTTGGGGCTGAGAGGTTTGGTGAGGTTGGGTGAGCAAACGCAGACCCTTTAAAGGAATACTGCGTGGTACCCATCGCATGGGTCCCAAAGCTCCAGGTTCAAGGGCATCTTCCTACATCAAAAACATACATGAGAAACCCAGAAGATGGTACACCGTGTGATGGGGAAAGGTTTCTAAAACGCACCTCATTTCTCATCTCCTTGTGCCTGGGTTCGCCATTCCAGCCGCTTTACTAGCAAGCTCCCTACTTGGAGCATCAGCACCTTTAACCTCCTGTTCCATACAGGTTGCAATTTGTCCTGAGGATAAACGGGAAGACGTGGAACCAACGAGAGACTAGCTCTTGGTGTTGGGACAGGCACAGGTCACTCTATTTTCCCATCAGAAAGAAGAATTAACCACAGGCTCAGCCTGACCCCCGGAACCAGAACAGGGCCTGAAGCCATTCTGCGATTTTGCGGCCAGCTCCCATAAAAACGAGTTGTAAAATGGAGGTTCAGGGCACTGCAATTCACAAACCTGCAGAGTTATTAATGATAACTCTCGTCCACAAATATATTGAGGGAAGGCAAAGAAGAGGATTTGAAATCAAGGCAGAATTGCAGGAAACAGATTTCAGGAGGTAGATTCGAATCGCCTTTAAAGCACATGAAAAGCGGCAAAACGTTGACAATGATGCCCTTGGCCAAAAAGGGCGTATGCGTTTTTTCCTGAATATATTCAGGAAAAAACGCTTACGCCCTTTTTGGCCAACCAAGCAACCTGGAAAGGCAAATCAGCGCTACAAAGAAGTCTCGCTTCCCATCGGTCAAAAGGGCCATGCTGAAAAAAGTGTCAAAACGAGAAATGCAGGACAGGCCATGGAGAAATGGGAGCCTTGCTACACTGATGGGCGGGATGTAAATTGCCAAGAGCCACTCTGGAGAAGTGTCCGGTGAGTCCTGAAACATCTGAAAAACACAGCTTAGAGAGCATAGGGCACTTCCACTCATGGGGGTATAAATTGGGAAAATGAAAAATCAGCAAGACACAAGCACCCCAAAGTTTAGGGCTGCTCTGTTGACCAGGACCTCCACTTCATTCCACCTTAAATATCCCAGGAAAGAGAAAAATGGATAAAGAAGTTGTGGTCCTTATGTACATTGGAATATCACTCAGCCAGGAAATCAATGTCGTAAGGTTAGTAGCAGCATGATGAGTGGATTTAGGTACGACGATTCTAAGTGAAATAAGTCACACAGAAAAGGACACTTCTCATAAGGTATCACTGATAGAGGGAATGTAAAAACCGTTACACTTGAACTGAATTACAAAACAGAACAGAGTCACACATGCAGAAAACACACTATGGCTGCTTAACGGGAAAGGTGAGGTGGGGTGATACATAAAACAAGGGTATCAAATTAGCTCAGATACCGTTCCATAAACCCAATATGTAATAGACAAGACCTACTCCTTGCTCAGAGAACTGGACTCAACACGCCCTATTCACCGCACAAGAATATATCTGACTAATAATAATCGTAAAACCTATGTATTGATATCTCTCTGTTAGTGTGTCAAGTGGGTGTAAAGCGGCATAAACACAGCAGTGAAAAGCAGCTAAACCCCATTATAAAAATAAATTACTTTGAAACACCCATGAAACAAAGACAGTGAAAGAGAGAGAAATTCTTACACAATGCGTTCAGGGGCTGTGATGCAACCTGGATTGACCATATCTAGACGCACAGCTGGATGAGACATAAGGGTGGACACTCTTGGGGCTGAGAGGTTTGGTGAGGTTGGGTGAGCAAACGCAGACCCTTTAAAGGAATACTGCGTGGTACCCATCGCATGGGTCCCAAAGCTCCAGGTTCAAGGGCATCTTCCTACATCAAAAACATACATGAGAAACCCAGAAGATGGTACACCGTGTGATGGGGAAAGGTTTCTAAAACGCACCTCATTTCTCATCTCCTTGTGCCTGGGTTCGCCATTCCAGCCGCTTTACTAGCAAGCTCCCTACTTGGAGCATCAGCACCTTTAACCTCCTGTTCCATACAGGTTGCAATTTGTCCTGAGGATAAACGGGAAGACGTGGAACCAACGAGAGACTAGCTCTTGGTGTTGGGACAGGCACAGGTCACTCTATTTTCCCATCAGAAAGAAGAATTAACCACAGGCTCAGCCTGACCCCCGGAACCAGAACAGGGCCTGAAGCCATTCTGCGATTTTGCGGCCAGCTCCCATAAAAACGAGTTGTAAAATGGAGGTTCAGGGCACTGCAATTCACAAACCTGCAGAGTTATTAATGATAACTCTCGTCCACAAATATATTGAGGGAAGGCAAAGAAGAGGATTTGAAATCAAGGCAGAATTGCAGGAAACAGATTTCAGGAGGTAGATTCGAATCGCCTTTAAAGCACATGAAAAGCGGCAAAACGTTGACAATGATGCCCTTGGCCAAAAAGGGCGTATGCGTTTTTTCCTGAATATATTCAGGAAAAAACGCTTACGCCCTTTTTGGCCAACCAAGCAACCTGGAAAGGCAAATCAGCGCTACAAAGAAGTCTCGCTTCCCATCGGTCAAAAGGGCCATGCTGAAAAAAGTGTCAAAACGAGAAATGCAGGACAGGCCATGGAGAAATGGGAGCCTTGCTACACTGATGGGCGGGATGTAAATTGCCAAGAGCCACTCTGGAGAAGTGTCCGGTGAGTCCTGAAACATCTGAAAAACACAGCTTAGAGAGCATAGGGCACTTCCACTCATGGGGGTATAAATTGGGAAAATGAAAAATCAGCAAGACACAAGCACCCCAAAGTTTAGGGCTGCTCTGTTGACCAGGACCTCCACTTCATTCCACCTTAAATATCCCAGGAAAGAGAAAAATGGATAAAGAAGTTGTGGTCCTTATGTACATTGGAATATCACTCAGCCAGGAAATCAATGTCGTAAGGTTAGTAGCAGCATGATGAGTGGATTTAGGTACGACGATTCTAAGTGAAATAAGTCACACAGAAAAGGACACTTCTCATAAGGTATCACTGATAGAGGGAATGTAAAAACCGTTACACTTGAACTGAATTACAAAACAGAACAGAGTCACACATGCAGAAAACACACTATGGCTGCTTAACGGGAAAGGTGAGGTGGGGTGATACATAAAACAAGGGTATCAAATTAGCTCAGATACCGTTCCATAAACCCAATATGTAATAGACAAGACCTACTCCTTGCTCAGAGAACTGGACTCAGCACGCCCTATTCACTGCACAAGAATATATCTGACTAATAATAATCGTAAAACCTATGTATTGATATCTCTCTGTTAGTGTGTCAAGTGGGTGTAAAGCGGCATAAACACAGCAGTGAAAAGCAGCTAAACCCCATTATAAAAATAAATTACTTTGAAACACCCATGAAACAAAGACAGTGAAAGAGAGAGAAATTCTTACACAATGCGTTCAGGGGCTGTGATGCAACCTGGATTGACCATATCTAGACGCACAGCTGGATGAGACATAAGGGTGGACACTCTTGGGGCTGAGAGGTTTGGTGAGGTTGGGTGAGCAAACGCAGACCCTTTAAAGGAATACTGCGTGGTACCCATCGCATGGGTCCCAAAGCTCCAGGTTCAAGGGCATCTTCCTACATCAAAAACATACATGAGAAACCCAGAAGATGGTACACCGTGTGATGGGGAAAGGTTTCTAAAACGCACCTCATTTCTCATCTCCTTGTGCCCGGGTTCGCCATTCCAGCCGCTTTACTAGCAAGCTCCCTACTTGGAGCATCAGCACCTTTAACCTCCTGTTCCATACAGGTTGCAATTTGTCCTGAGGATAAACGGGAAGACGTGGAACCAACGAGAGACTAGCTCTTGGTGTTGGGACAGGCACAGGTCACTCTATTTTCCCATCAGAAAGAAGAATTAACCACAGGCTCAGCCTGACCCCCGGAACCAGAACAGGGCCTGAAGCCATTCTGCGATTTTGCGGCCAGCTCCCATAAAAACGAGTTGTAAAATGGAGGTTCAGGGCACTGCAATTCACAAACCTGCAGAGTTATTAATGATAACTCTCGTCCACAAATATATTGAGGGAAGGCAAAGAAGAGGATTTGAAATCAAGGCAGAATTGCAGGAAACAGATTTCAGGAGGTAGATTTGAATCGCCTTTAAAGCACATGAAAAGCGGCAAAACGTTGACAATGATGCCCTTGGCCAAAAAGGGCGTATGCGTTTTTTCCTGAATATATTCAGGAAAAAACGCTTACGCCCTTTTTGGCCAACCAAGCAACCTGGAAAGGCAAATCAGCGCTACAAAGAAGTCTCGCTTCCCATCGGTCAAAAGGGCCATGCTGAAAAAAGTGTCAAAACGAGAAATGCAGGACAGGCCATGGAGAAATGGGAGCCTTGCTACACTGATGGGCGGGATGTAAATTGCCAAGAGCCACTCTGGAGAAGTGTCCGGTGAGTCCTGAAACATCTGAAAAACACAGCTTAGAGAGCATAGGGCACTTCCACTCATGGGGGTATAAATTGGGAAAATGAAAAATCAGCAAGACACAAGCACCCCAAAGTTTAGGGCTGCTCTGTTGACCAGGACCTCCACTTCATTCCACCTTAAATATCCCAGGAAAGAGAAAAATGGATAAAGAAGTTGTGGTCCTTATGTACATTGGAATATCACTCAGCCAGGAAATCAATGTCGTAAGGTTAGTAGCAGCATGATGAGTGGATTTAGGTACGACGATTCTAAGTGAAATAAGTCACACAGAAAAGGACACTTCTCATAAGGTATCACTGATAGAGGGAATGTAAAAACCGTTACACTTGAACTGAATTACAAAACAGAACAGAGTCACACATGCAGAAAACACACTATGGCTGCTTAACGGGAAAGGTGAGGTGGGGTGATACATAAAACAAGGGTATCAAATTAGCTCAGATACCGTTCCATAAACCCAATATGTAATAGACAAGACCTACTCCTTGCTCAGAGAACTGGACTCAACACGCCCTATTCACCGCACAAGAATATATCTGACTAATAATAATCGTAAAACCTATGTATTGATATCTCTCTGTTAGTGTGTCAAGTGGGTGTAAAGCGGCATAAACACAGCAGTGAAAAGCAGCTAAACCCCATTATAAAAATAAATTACTTTGAAACACCCATGAAACAAAGACAGTGAAAGAGAGAGAAATTCTTACACAATGCGTTCAGGGGCTGTGATGCAACCTGGATTGACCATATCTAGACGCACAGCTGGATGAGACATAAGGGTGGACACTCTTGGGGCTGAGAGGTTTGGTGAGGTTGGGTGAGCAAACGCAGACCCTTTAAAGGAATACTGCGTGGTACCCATCGCATGGGTCCCAAAGCTCCAGGTTCAAGGGCATCTTCCTACATCAAAAACATACATGAGAAACCCAGAAGATGGTACACCGTGTGATGGGGAAAGGTTTCTAAAACGCACCTCATTTCTCATCTCCTTGTGCCTGGGTTCGCCATTCCAGCCGCTTTACTAGCAAGCTCCCTACTTGGAGCATCAGCACCTTTAACCTCCTGTTCCATACAGGTTGCAATTTGTCCTGAGGATAAACGGGAAGACGTGGAACCAACGAGAGACTAGCTCTTGGTGTTGGGACAGGCACAGGTCACTCTATTTTCCCATCAGAAAGAAGAATTAACCACAGGCTCAGCCTGACCCCCGGAACCAGAACAGGGCCTGAAGCCATTCTGCGATTTTGCGGCCAGCTCCCATAAAAACGAGTTGTAAAATGGAGGTTCAGGGCACTGCAATTCACAAACCTGCAGAGTTATTAATGATAACTCTCGTCCACAAATATATTGAGGGAAGGCAAAGAAGAGGATTTGAAATCAAGGCAGAATTGCAGGAAACAGATTTCAGGAGGTAGATTCGAATCGCCTTTAAAGCACATGAAAAGCGGCAAAACGTTGACAATGATGCCCTTGGCCAAAAAGGGCGTATGCGTTTTTTCCTGAATATATTCAGGAAAAAACGCTTACGCCCTTTTTGGCCAACCAAGCAACCTGGAAAGGCAAATCAGCGCTACAAAGAAGTCTCGCTTCCCATCGGTCAAAAGGGCCATGCTGAAAAAAGTGTCAAAACGAGAAATGCAGGACAGGCCATGGAGAAATGGGAGCCTTGCTACACTGATGGGCGGGATGTAAATTGCCAAGAGCCACTCTGGAGAAGTGTCCGGTGAGTCCTGAAACATCTGAAAAACACAGCTTAGAGAGCATAGGGCACTTCCACTCATGGGGGTATAAATTGGGAAAATGAAAAATCAGCAAGACACAAGCACCCCAAAGTTTAGGGCTGCTCTGTTGACCAGGACCTCCACTTCATTCCACCTTAAATATCCCAGGAAAGAGAAAAATGGATAAAGAAGTTGTGGTCCTTATGTACATTGGAATATCACTCAGCCAGGAAATCAATGTCGTAAGGTTAGTAGCAGCATGATGAGTGGATTTAGGTACGACGATTCTAAGTGAAATAAGTCACACAGAAAAGGACACTTCTCATAAGGTATCACTGATAGAGGGAATGTAAAAACCGTTACACTTGAACTGAATTACAAAACAGAACAGAGTCACACATGCAGAAAACACACTATGGCTGCTTAACGGGAAAGGTGAGGTGGGGTGATACATAAAACAAGGGTATCAAATTAGCTCAGATACCGTTCCATAAACCCAATATGTAATAGACAAGACCTACTCCTTGCTCAGAGAACTGGACTCAACACGCCCTATTCACCGCACAAGAATATATCTGACTAATAATAATCGTAAAACCTATGTATTGATATCTCTCTGTTAGTGTGTCAAGTGGGTGTAAAGCGGCATAAACACAGCAGTGAAAAGCAGCTAAACCCCATTATAAAAATAAATTACTTTGAAACACCCATGAAACAAAGACAGTGAAAGAGAGAGAAATTCTTACACAATGCGTTCAGGGGCTGTGATGCAACCTGGATTGACCATATCTAGACGCACAGCTGGATGAGACATAAGGGTGGACACTCTTGGGGCTGAGAGGTTTGGTGAGGTTGGGTGAGCAAACGCAGACCCTTTAAAGGAATACTGCGTGGTACCCATCGCATGGGTCCCAAAGCTCCAGGTTCAAGGGCATCTTCCTACATCAAAAACATACATGAGAAACCCAGAAGATGGTACACCGTGTGATGGGGAAAGGTTTCTAAAACGCACCTCATTTCTCATCTCCTTGTGCCCGGGTTCGCCATTCCAGCCGCTTTACTAGCAAGCTCCCTACTTGGAGCATCAGCACCTTTAACCTCCTGTTCCATACAGGTTGCAATTTGTCCTGAGGATAAACGGGAAGACGTGGAACCAACGAGAGACTAGCTCTTGGTGTTGGGACAGGCACAGGTCACTCTATTTTCCCATCAGAAAGAAGAATTAACCACAGGCTCAGCCTGACCCCCGGAACCAGAACAGGGCCTGAAGCCATTCTGCGATTTTGCGGCCAGCTCCCATAAAAACGAGTTGTAAAATGGAGGTTCAGGGCACTGCAATTCACAAACCTGCAGAGTTATAAATGATAACTGTCGTCCACAAATATATTGAGGGAAGGCAAAGAAGAGGATTTGAAATCAAGGCAGAATTGCAGGAAACAGATTTCAGGAGGTAGATTCGAATCGCCTTTAAAGCACATGAAAAGCGGCAAAACGTTGACAATGATGACCTTGGCCAAAAAGGGCGTATGCGTTTTTTCCTGAATATATTCAGGAAAAAACGCTTACGCCCTTTTTGGCCAACCAAGCAACCTGGAAAGGCAAATCAGCGCTACAAAGAAGTCTCGCTTCCCATCGGTCAAAAGGGCCATGCTGAAAAAAGTGTCAAAACCAGAAATGCAGGACAGGCCATGGAGAAATGGGAGCCTTGCTACACTGATGGGCGGGATGTAAATTGCCAAGAGCCACTCTGGAGAAGTGTCCGGTGAGTCCTGAAACATCTGAAAAACACAGCTTAGAGAGCATAGGGCACTTCCACTCATGGGGGTATAAATTGGGAAAATGAAAAATCAGCAAGACACAAGCACCCCAAAGTTTAGGGCTGCTCTGTTGACCAGGACCTCCACTTCATTCCACCTTAAATATCCCAGGAAAGAGAAAAATGGATAAAGAAGTTGTGGTCCTTATGTACATTGGAATATCACTCAGCCAGGAAATCAATGTCGTAAGGTTAGTAGCAGCATGATGAGTGGATTTAGGTACGACGATTCTAAGTGAAATAAGTCACACAGAAAAGGACACTTCTCATAAGGTATCACTGATAGAGGGAATGTAAAAACCGTTACACTTGAACTGAATTACAAAACAGAACAGAGTCACACATGCAGAAAACACACTATGGCTGCTTAACGGGAAAGGTGAGGTGGGGTGATACATAAAACAAGGGTATCAAATTAGCTCAGATACCGTTCCATAAACCCAATATGTAATAGACAAGACCTACTCCTTGCTCAGAGAACTGGACTCAACACGCCCTATTCACCGCACAAGAATATATCTGACTAATAATAATCGTAAAACCTATGTATTGATATCTCTCTGTTAGTGTGTCAAGTGGGTGTAAAGCGGCATAAACACAGCAGTGAAAAGCAGCTAAACCCCATTATAAAAATAAATTACTTTGAAACACCCATGAAACAAAGACAGTGAAAGAGAGAGAAATTCTTACACAATGCGTTCAGGGGCTGTGATGCAACCTGGATTGACCATATCTAGACGCACAGCTGGATGAGACATAAGGGTGGACACTCTTGGGGCTGAGAGGTTTGGTGAGGTTGGGTGAGCAAACGCAGACCCTTTAAAGGAATACTGCGTGGTACCCATCGCATGGGTCCCAAATCTCCAGGTTCAAGGGCATCTTCCTACATCAAAAACATGCATGAGAAACCCAGAAGATGGTACACCGTGTGATGGGGAAAGGTTTCTAAAACGCACCTCATTTCTCATCTCCTTGTGCCCGGGTTCGCCATTCCAGCCGCTTTACTAGCAAGCTCCCTACTTGGAGCATCAGCACCTTTAACCTCCTGTTCCATACAGGTTGCAATTTGTCCTGAGGATAAACGGGAAGACGTGGAACCAACGAGAGACTAGCTCTTGGTGTTGGGACAGGCACAGGTCACTCTATTTTCCCATCAGAAAGAAGAATTAACCACAGGCTCAGCCTGCCCCCCGGAACCAGAACAGGGCCTGAAGCCATTCTGCGATTTTGCGGCCAGCTCCCATAAAAACGAGTTGTAAAATGGAGGTTCAGGGCACTGCAATTCACAAACCTGCAGAGTTATAAATGATAACTCTCGTCCACAAATATATTGAGGGAAGGCAAAGAGGAGGATTTGAAATCAAGGCAGAATTGCAGGAAACAGATTTCAGGAGGTAGATTCGAATCGCCTTTAAAGCACATGAAAAGCGGCAAAACTTTGACAATGATGCCCTTGGCCAAAAAGGGCGTATGCGTTTTTTCCTGAATATATTCAGGAAAAAACGCTTACGCCCTTTTTGGCCAACCAAGCAACCTGGAAAGGCAAATCAGCGCTACAAAGAAGTCTCGCTTCCCATCGGTCAAAAGGGCCATGCTGAAAAAAGTGTCAAAACCAGAAATGCAGGACAGGCCATGGAGAAATGGGAGCCTTGCTACACTGATGGGCGGGATGTAAATTGCCAAGAGCCACTCTGGAGAAGTGTCCGGTGAGTCCTGAAACATCTGAAAAACACAGCTTAGAGAGCATAGGGCACTTCCACTCATGGGGGTATAAATTGGGAAAATGAAAAATCAGCAAGACACAAGCACCCCAAAGTTTAGGGCTGCTCTGTTGACCAGGACCTCCACTTCATTCCACCTTAAATATCCCAGGAAAGAGAAAAATGGATAAAGAAGTTGTGGTCCTTATGTACATTGGAATATCACTCAGCCAGGAAATCAATGTCGTAAGGTTAGTAGCAGCATGATGAGTGGATTTAGGTACGACGATTCTAAGTGAAATAAGTCACACAGAAAAGGACACTTCTCATAAGGTATCACTGATAGAGGGAATGTAAAAACCGTTACACTTGAACTGAATTACAAAACAGAACAGAGTCACACATGCAGAAAACACACTATGGCTGCTTAACGGGAAAGGTGAGGTGGGGTGATACATAAAACAAGGGTATCAAATTAGCTCAGATACCGTTCCATAAACCCAATATGTAATAGACAAGACCTACTCCTTGCTCAGAGAACTGGACTCAACACGCCCTATTCACCGCACAAGAATATATCTGACTAATAATAATCGTAAAACCTATGTATTGATATCTCTCTGTTAGTGTGTCAAGTGGGTGTAAAGCGGCATAAACACAGCAGTGAAAAGCAGCTAAACCCCATTATAAAAATAAATTACTTTGAAACACCCATGAAACAAAGACAGTGAAAGAGAGAGAAATTCTTACACAATGCGTTCAGGGGCTGTGATGCAACCTGGATTGACCATATCTAGACGCACAGCTGGATGAGACATAAGGGTGGACACTCTTGGGGCTGAGAGGTTTGGTGAGGTTGGGTGAGCAAACGCAGACCCTTTAAAGGAATACTGCGTGGTACCCATCGCATGGGTCCCAAATCTCCAGGTTCAAGGGCATCTTCCTACATCAAAAACATGCATGAGAAACCCAGAAGATGGTACACCGTGTGATGGGGAAAGGTTTCTAAAACGCACCTCATTTCTCATCTCCTTGTGCCCGGGTTCGCCATTCCAGCCGCTTTACTAGCAAGCTCCCTACTTGGAGCATCAGCACCTTTAACCTCCTGTTCCATACAGGTTGCAATTTGTCCTGAGGATAAACGGGAAGACGTGGAACCAACGAGAGACTAGCTCTTGGTGTTGGGACAGGCACAGGTCACTCTATTTTCCCATCAGAAAGAAGAATTAACCACAGGCTCAGCCTGCCCCCCGGAACCAGAACAGGGCCTGAAGCCATTCTGCGATTTTGCGGCCAGCTCCCATAAAAACGAGTTGTAAAATGGAGGTTCAGGGCACTGCAATTCACAAACCTGCAGAGTTATAAATGATAACTCTCGTCCACAAATATATTGAGGGAAGGCAAAGAGGAGGATTTGAAATCAAGGCAGAATTGCAGGAAACAGATTTCAGGAGGTAGATTCGAATCGCCTTTAAAGCACATGAAAAGCGGCAAAACTTTGACAATGATGCCCTTGGCCAAAAAGGGCGTATGCGTTTTTTCCTGAATATATTCAGGAAAAAACGCTTACGCCCTTTTTGGCCAACCAAGCAACCTGGAAAGGCAAATCAGCGCTACAAAGAAGTCTCGCTTCCCATCGGTCAAAAGGGCCATGCTGAAAAAAGTGTCAAAACCAGAAATGCAGGACAGGCCATGGAGAAATGGGAGCCTTGCTACACTGATGGGCGGGATGTAAATTGCCAAGAGCCACTCTGGAGAAGTGTCCGGTGAGTCCTGAAACATCTGAAAAACACAGCTTAGAGAGCATAGGGCACTTCCACTCATGGGGGTATAAATTGGGAAAATTAAAAATCAGCAAGACACAAGCACCCCAAAGTTTAGGGCTGCTCTGTTGACCAGGACCTCCACTTCATTCCACCTTAAATATCCCAGGAAAGAGAAAAATGGATAAAGAAGTTGTGGTCCTTATGTACATTGGAATATCACTCAGCCAGGAAATCAATGTCGTAAGGTTAGTAGCAGCATGATGAGTGGATTTAGGTACGACGATTCTAAGTGAAATAAGTCACACAGAAAAAGACACTTCTCATAAGGTATCACTGATAGAGGGAATGTAAAAACCGTTACACTTGAACTGAATTACAAAACAGAACAGAGTCACACATGCAGAAAACACACTATGGCTGCTTAACGGGAAAGGTGAGGTGGGGTGATACATAAAACAAGGGTATCAAATTAGCTCAGATACCGTTCCATAAACCCAATATGTAATAGACAAGACCTACTCCTTGCTCAGAGAACTGGACTCAACACGCCCTATTCACCGCACAAGAATATATCTGACTAATAATAATCGTAAAACCTATGTATTGATATCTCTCTGTTAGTGTGTCAAGTGGGTGTAAAGCGGCATAAACACAGCAGTGAAAAGCAGCTAAACCCCATTATAAAAATAAATTACTTTGAAACACCCATGAAACAAAGACAGTGAAAGAGAGAGAAATTCTTACACAATGCGTTCAGGGGCTGTGATGCAACCTGGATTGACCATATCTAGACGCACAGCTGGATGAGACATAAGGGTGGACACTCTTGGGGCTGAGAGGTTTGGTGAGGTTGGGTGAGCAAACGCAGACCCTTTAAAGGAATACTGCGTGGTACCCATCGCATGGGTCCCAAATCTCCAGGTTCAAGGGCATCTTCCTACATCAAAAACATGCATGAGAAACCCAGAAGATGGTACACCGTGTGATGGGGAAAGGTTTCTAAAACGCACCTCATTTCTCATCTCCTTGTGCCCGGGTTCGCCATTCCAGCCGCTTTACTAGCAAGCTCCCTACTTGGAGCATCAGCACCTTTAACCTCCTGTTCCATACAGGTTGCAATTTGTCCTGAGGATAAACGGGAAGACGTGGAACCAACGAGAGACTAGCTCTTGGTGTTGGGACAGGCACAGGTCACTCTATTTTCCCATCAGAAAGAAGAATTAACCACAGGCTCAGCCTGCCCCCCGGAACCAGAACAGGGCCTGAAGCCATTCTGCGATTTTGCGGCCAGCTCCCATAAAAACGAGTTGTAAAATGGAGGTTCAGGGCACTGCAATTCACAAACCTGCAGAGTTATAAATGATAACTCTCGTCCACAAATATATTGAGGGAAGGCAAAGAGGAGGATTTGAAATCAAGGCAGAATTGCAGGAAACAGATTTCAGGAGGTAGATTCGAATCGCCTTTAAAGCACATGAAAAGCGGCAAAACTTTGACAATGATGCCCTTGGCCAAAAAGGGCGTATGCGTTTTTTCCTGAATATATTCAGGAAAAAACGCTTACGCCCTTTTTGGCCAACCAAGCAACCTGGAAAGGCAAATCAGCGCTACAAAGAAGTCTCGCTTCCCATCGGTCAAAAGGGCCATGCTGAAAAAAGTGTCAAAACCAGAAATGCAGGACAGGCCATGGAGAAATGGGAGCCTTGCTACACTGATGGGCGGGATGTAAATTGCCAAGAGCCACTCTGGAGAAGTGTCCGGTGAGTCCTGAAACATCTGAAAAACACAGCTTAGAGAGCATAGGGCACTTCCACTCATGGGGGTATAAATTGGGAAAATGAAAAATCAGCAAGACACAAGCACCCCAAAGTTTAGGGCTGCTCTGTTGACCAGGACCTCCACTTCATTCCACCTTAAATATCCCAGGAAAGAGAAAAATGGATAAAGAAGTTGTGGTCCTTATGTACATTGGAATATCACTCAGCCAGGAAATCAATGTCGTAAGGTTAGTAGCAGCATGATGAGTGGATTTAGGTACGACGATTCTAAGTGAAATAAGTCACACAGAAAAGGACACTTCTCATAAGGTATCACTGATAGAGGGAATGTAAAAACCGTTACACTTGAACTGAATTACAAAACAGAACAGAGTCACACATGCAGAAAACACACTATGGCTGCTTAACGGGAAAGGTGAGGTGGGGTGATACATAAAACAAGGGTATCAAATTAGCTCAGATACCGTTCCATAAACCCAATATGTAATAGACAAGACCTACTCCTTGCTCAGAGAACTGGACTCAACACGCCCTATTCACCGCACAAGAATATATCTGACTAATAATAATCGTAAAACCTATGTATTGATATCTCTCTGTTAGTGTGTCAAGTGGGTGTAAAGCGGCATAAACACAGCAGTGAAAAGCAGCTAAACCCCATTATAAAAATAAATTACTTTGAAACACCCATGAAACAAAGACAGTGAAAGAGAGAGAAATTCTTACACAATGCGTTCAGGGGCTGTGATGCAACCTGGATTGACCATATCTAGACGCACAGCTGGATGAGACATAAGGGTGGACACTCTTGGGGCTGAGAGGTTTGGTGAGGTTGGGTGAGCAAACGCAGACCCTTTAAAGGAATACTGCGTGGTACCCATCGCATGGGTCCCAAATCTCCAGGTTCAAGGGCATCTTCCTACATCAAAAACATGCATGAGAAACCCAGAAGATGGTACACCGTGTGATGGGGAAAGGTTTCTAAAACGCACCTCATTTCTCATCTCCTTGTGCCCGGGTTCGCCATTCCAGCCGCTTTACTAGCAAGCTCCCTACTTGGAGCATCAGCACCTTTAACCTCCTGTTCCATACAGGTTGCAATTTGTCCTGAGGATAAACGGGAAGACGTGGAACCAACGAGAGACTAGCTCTTGGTGTTGGGACAGGCACAGGTCACTCTATTTTCCCATCAGAAAGAAGAATTAACCACAGGCTCAGCCTGCCCCCCGGAACCAGAACAGGGCCTGAAGCCATTCTGCGATTTTGCGGCCAGCTCCCATAAAAACGAGTTGTAAAATGGAGGTTCAGGGCACTGCAATTCACAAACCTGCAGAGTTATAAATGATAACTCTCGTCCACAAATATATTGAGGGAAGGCAAAGAGGAGGATTTGAAATCAAGGCAGAATTGCAGGAAACAGATTTCAGGAGGTAGATTCGAATCGCCTTTAAAGCACATGAAAAGCGGCAAAACGTTGACAATGATGCCCTTGGCCAAAAAGGGCGTATGCGTTTTTTCCTGAATATATTCAGGAAAAAACGCTTACGCCCTTTTTGGCCAACCAAGCAACCTGGAAAGGCAAATCAGCGCTACAAAGAAGTCTCGCTTCCCATCGGTCAAAAGGGCCATGCTGAAAAAAGTGTCAAAACCAGAAATGCAGGACAGGCCATGGAGAAATGGGAGCCTTGCTACACTGATGGGCGGGATGTAAATTGCCAAGAGCCACTCTGGAGAAGTGTCCGGTGAGTCCTGAAACATCTGAAAAACACAGCTTAGAGAGCATAGGGCACTTCCACTCATGGGGGTATAAATTGGGAAAATGAAAAATCAGCAAGACACAAGCACCCCAAAGTTTAGGGCTGCTCTGTTGACCAGGACCTCCACTTCATTCCACCTTAAATATCCCAGGAAAGAGAAAAATGGATAAAGAAGTTGTGGTCCTTATGTACATTGGAATATCACTCAGCCAGGAAATCAATGTCGTAAGGTTAGTAGCAGCATGATGAGTGGATTTAGGTACGACGATTCTAAGTGAAATAAGTCACACAGAAAAGGACACTTCTCATAAGGTATCACTGATAGAGGGAATGTAAAAACCGTTACACTTGAACTGAATTACAAAACAGAACAGAGTCACACATGCAGAAAACACACTATGGCTGCTTAACGGGAAAGGTGAGGTGGGGTGATACATAAAACAAGGGTATCAAATTAGCTCAGATACCGTTCCATAAACCCAATATGTAATAGACAAGACCTACTCCTTGCTCAGAGAACTGGACTCAACACGCCCTATTCACCGCACAAGAATATATCTGACTAATAATAATCGTAAAACCTATGTATTGATATCTCTCTGTTAGTGTGTCAAGTGGGTGTAAAGCGGCATAAACACAGCAGTGAAAAGCAGCTAAACCCCATTATAAAAATAAATTACTTTGAAACACCCATGAAACAAAGACAGTGAAAGAGAGAGAAATTCTTACACAATGCGTTCAGGGGCTGTGATGCAACCTGGATTGACCATATCTAGACGCACAGCTGGATGAGACATAAGGGTGGACACTCTTGGGGCTGAGAGGTTTGGTGAGGTTGGGTGAGCAAACGCAGACCCTTTAAAGGAATACTGCGTGGTACCCATCGCATGGGTCCCAAATCTCCAGGTTCAAGGGCATCTTCCTACATCAAAAACATGCATGAGAAACCCAGAAGATGGTACACCGTGTGATGGGGAAAGGTTTCTAAAACGCACCTCATTTCTCATCTCCTTGTGCCCGGGTTCGCCATTCCAGCCGCTTTACTAGCAAGCTCCCTACTTGGAGCATCAGCACCTTTAACCTCCTGTTCCATACAGGTTGCAATTTGTCCTGAGGATAAACGGGAAGACGTGGAACCAACGAGAGACTAGCTCTTGGTGTTGGGACAGGCACAGGTCACTCTATTTTCCCATCAGAAAGAAGAATTAACCACAGGCTCAGCCTGCCCCCCGGAACCAGAACAGGGCCTGAAGCCATTCTGCGATTTTGCGGCCAGCTCCCATAAAAACGAGTTGTAAAATGGAGGTTCAGGGCACTGCAATTCACAAACCTGCAGAGTTATAAATGATAACTCTCGTCCACAAATATATTGAGGGAAGGCAAAGAGGAGGATTTGAAATCAAGGCAGAATTGCAGGAAACAGATTTCAGGAGGTAGATTCGAATCGCCTTTAAAGCACATGAAAAGCGGCAAAACTTTGACAATGATGCCCTTGGCCAAAAAGGGCGTATGCGTTTTTTCCTGAATATATTCAGGAAAAAACGCTTACGCCCTTTTTGGCCAACCAAGCAACCTGGAAAGGCAAATCAGCGCTACAAAGAAGTCTCGCTTCCCATCGGTCAAAAGGGCCATGCTGAAAAAAGTGTCAAAACCAGAAATGCAGGACAGGCCATGGAGAAATGGGAGCCTTGCTACACTGATGGGCGGGATGTAAATTGCCAAGAGCCACTCTGGAGAAGTGTCCGGTGAGTCCTGAAACATCTGAAAAACACAGCTTAGAGAGCATAGGGCACTTCCACTCATGGGGGTATAAATTGGGAAAATGAAAAATCAGCAAGACACAAGCACCCCAAAGTTTAGGGCTGCTCTGTTGACCAGGACCTCCACTTCATTCCACCTTAAATATCCCAGGAAAGAGAAAAATGGATAAAGAAGTTGTGGTCCTTATGTACATTGGAATATCACTCAGCCAGGAAATCAATGTCGTAAGGTTAGTAGCAGCATGATGAGTGGATTTAGGTACGACGATTCTAAGTGAAATAAGTCACACAGAAAAGGACACTTCTCATAAGGTATCACTGATAGAGGGAATGTAAAAACCGTTACACTTGAACTGAATTACAAAACAGAACAGAGTCACACATGCAGAAAACACACTATGGCTGCTTAACGGGAAAGGTGAGGTGGGGTGATACATAAAACAAGGGTATCAAATTAGCTCAGATACCGTTCCATAAACCCAATATGTAATAGACAAGACCTACTCCTTGCTCAGAGAACTGGACTCAACACGCCCTATTCACCGCACAAGAATATATCTGACTAATAATAATCGTAAAACCTATGTATTGATATCTCTCTGTTAGTGTGTCAAGTGGGTGTAAAGCGGCATAAACACAGCAGTGAAAAGCAGCTAAACCCCATTATAAAAATAAATTACTTTGAAACACCCATGAAACAAAGACAGTGAAAGAGAGAGAAATTCTTACACAATGCGTTCAGGGGCTGTGATGCAACCTGGATTGACCATATCTAGACGCACAGCTGGATGAGACATAAGGGTGGACACTCTTGGGGCTGAGAGGTTTGGTGAGGTTGGGTGAGCAAACGCAGACCCTTTAAAGGAATACTGCGTGGTACCCATCGCATGGGTCCCAAATCTCCAGGTTCAAGGGCATCTTCCTACATCAAAAACATGCATGAGAAACCCAGAAGATGGTACACCGTGTGATGGGGAAAGGTTTCTAAAACGCACCTCATTTCTCATCTCCTTGTGCCCGGGTTCGCCATTCCAGCCGCTTTACTAGCAAGCTCCCTACTTGGAGCATCAGCACCTTTAACCTCCTGTTCCATACAGGTTGCAATTTGTCCTGAGGATAAACGGGAAGACGTGGAACCAACGAGAGACTAGCTCTTGGTGTTGGGACAGGCACAGGTCACTCTATTTTCCCATCAGAAAGAAGAATTAACCACAGGCTCAGCCTGCCCCCCGGAACCAGAACAGGGCCTGAAGCCATTCTGCGATTTTGCGGCCAGCTCCCATAAAAACGAGTTGTAAAATGGAGGTTCAGGGCACTGCAATTCACAAACCTGCAGAGTTATAAATGATAACTCTCGTCCACAAATATATTGAGGGAAGGCAAAGAGGAGGATTTGAAATCAAGGCAGAATTGCAGGAAACAGATTTCAGGAGGTAGATTCGAATCGCCTTTAAAGCACATGAAAAGCGGCAAAACTTTGACAATGATGCCCTTGGCCAAAAAGGGCGTATGCGTTTTTTCCTGAATATATTCAGGAAAAAACGCTTACGCCCTTTTTGGCCAACCAAGCAACCTGGAAAGGCAAATCAGCGCTACAAAGAAGTCTCGCTTCCCATCGGTCAAAAGGGCCATGCTGAAAAAAGTGTCAAAACCAGAAATGCAGGACAGGCCATGGAGAAATGGGAGCCTTGCTACACTGATGGGCGGGATGTAAATTGCCAAGAGCCACTCTGGAGAAGTGTCCGGTGAGTCCTGAAACATCTGAAAAACACAGCTTAGAGAGCATAGGGCACTTCCACTCATGGGGGTATAAATTGGGAAAATTAAAAATCAGCAAGACACAAGCACCCCAAAGTTTAGGGCTGCTCTGTTGACCAGGACCTCCACTTCATTCCACCTTAAATATCCCAGGAAAGAGAAAAATGGATAAAGAAGTTGTGGTCCTTATGTACATTGGAATATCACTCAGCCAGGAAATCAATGTCGTAAGGTTAGTAGCAGCATGATGAGTGGATTTAGGTACGACGATTCTAAGTGAAATAAGTCACACAGAAAAAGACACTTCTCATAAGGTATCACTGATAGAGGGAATGTAAAAACCGTTACACTTGAACTGAATTACAAAACAGAACAGAGTCACACATGCAGAAAACACACTATGGCTGCTTAACGGGAAAGGTGAGGTGGGGTGATACATAAAACAAGGGTATCAAATTAGCTCAGATACCGTTCCATAAACCCAATATGTAATAGACAAGACCTACTCCTTGCTCAGAGAACTGGACTCAACACGCCCTATTCACCGCACAAGAATATATCTGACTAATAATAATCGTAAAACCTATGTATTGATATCTCTCTGTTAGTGTGTCAAGTGGGTGTAAAGCGGCATAAACACAGCAGTGAAAAGCAGCTAAACCCCATTATAAAAATAAATTACTTTGAAACACCCATGAAACAAAGACAGTGAAAGAGAGAGAAATTCTTACACAATGCGTTCAGGGGCTGTGATGCAACCTGGATTGACCATATCTAGACGCACAGCTGGATGAGACATAAGGGTGGACACTCTTGGGGCTGAGAGGTTTGGTGAGGTTGGGTGAGCAAACGCAGACCCTTTAAAGGAATACTGCGTGGTACCCATCGCATGGGTCCCAAATCTCCAGGTTCAAGGGCATCTTCCTACATCAAAAACATGCATGAGAAACCCAGAAGATGGTACACCGTGTGATGGGGAAAGGTTTCTAAAACGCACCTCATTTCTCATCTCCTTGTGCCCGGGTTCGCCATTCCAGCCGCTTTACTAGCAAGCTCCCTACTTGGAGCATCAGCACCTTTAACCTCCTGTTCCATACAGGTTGCAGTTTGTCCTGAGGATAAACGGGAAGACGTGGAACCAACGAGAGACTAGCTCTTGGTGTTGGGACAGGCACAGGTCACTCTATTTTCCCATCAGAAAGAAGAATTAACCACAGGCTCAGCCTGCCCCCCGGAACCAGAACAGGGCCTGAAGCCATTCTGCGATTTTGCGGCCAGCTCCCATAAAAACGAGTTGTAAAATGGAGGTTCAGGGCACTGCAATTCACAAACCTGCAGAGTTATAAATGATAACTCTCGTCCACAAATATATTGAGGGAAGGCAAAGAAGAGGATTTGAAATCAAGGCAGAATTGCAGGAAACAGATTTCAGGAGGTAGATACGAATCGCCTTTAAAGCACATGAAAAGCGGCAAAACGTTGACAATGATGCCCTTGGCCAAAAAGGGCGTATGCGTTTTTTCCTGAATATATTCAGGAAAAAACGCATACGCCCTTTTTGGCCAACCAAGCCACCTGGAAAGGCAAATCAGCGCTACAAAGAAGTCTCGCTTCCCATCGGTCAAAAGGGCCATGCTGAAAAAAGTGTCAAAACCAGAAATGCAGGACAGGCCATGGAGAAATGGGAGCCTTGCTACACTGATGGGCGGGATGTAAATTGCCAAGAGCCACTCTGGAGAAGTGTCCGGTGAGTCCTGAAACATCTGAAAAACACAGCTTAGAGAGCATAGGGCACTTCCACTCATGGGGGTATAAATTGGGAAAATTAAAAATCAGCAAGACACAAGCACCCCAAAGTTTAGGGCTGCTCTGTTGACCAGGACCTCCACTTCATTCCACCTTAAATATCCCAGGAAAGAGAAAAATGGATAAAGAAATTGTGGTCCTTATGTACATTGGAATATCACTCAGCCAGGAAATCAATGTCGTAAGGTTAGTAGCAGCATGATGAGTGGATTTAGGTACGACGATTCTAAGTGAAATAAGTCACACAGAAAAGGACACTTCTCATAAGGTATCACTGATAGAGGGAATGTAAAAACCGTTACACTTGAACTGAATTACAAAACAGAACAGAGTCACACATGCAGAAAACACACTATGGCTGCTTAACGGGAAAGGTGAGGTGGGGTGATACATAAAACAAGGGTATCAAATTAGCTCAGATACCGTTCCATAAACCCAATATGTAATAGACAAGACCTACTCCTTGCTCAGAGAACTGGACTCAACACGCCCTATTCACCGCACAAGAATATATCTGACTAATAATAATCGTAAAACCTATGTATTGATATCTCTCTGTTAGTGTGTCAAGTGGGTGTAAAGCGGCATAAACACAGCAGTGAAAAGCAGCTAAACCCCATTATAAAAATAAATTACTTTGAAACACCCATGAAACAAAGACAGTGAAAGAGAGAGAAATTCTTACACAATGCGTTCAGGGGCTGTGATGCAACCTGGATTGACCATATCTAGACGCACAGCTGGATGAGACATAAGGGTGGACACTCTTGGGGCTGAGAGGTTTGGTGAGGTTGGGTGAGCAAACGCAGACCCTTTAAAGGAATACTGCGTGGTACCCATCGCATGGGTCCCAAATCTCCAGGTTCAAGGGCATCTTCCTACATCAAAAACATGCATGAGAAACCCAGAAGATGGTACACCGTGTGATGGGGAAAGGTTTCTAAAACGCACCTCATTTCTCAACTCCTTGTGCCCGGGTTCGCCATTCCAGCCGCTTTACTAGCAAGCTCCCTACTTGGAGCATCAGCACCTTTAACCTCCTGTTCCATGCAGGTTGCAATTTGTCCTGAGGATAAACGGGAAGACGTGGAACCAACGAGAGACTAGCTCTTGGTGTTGGGACAGGCACAGGTCACTCTATTTTCCCATCAGAAAGAAGAATTAACCACAGGCTCAGCCTGCCCCCCGGAACCAGAACAGGGCCTGAAGCCATTCTGCGATTTTGCGGCCAGCTCCCATAAAAACGAGTTGTAAAATGGAGGTTCAGGGCACTGCAATTCACAAACCTGCAGAGTTATAAATGATAACTCTCGTCCACAAATATATTGAGGGAAGGCAAAGAAGAGGATTTGAAATCAAGGCAGAATTGCAGGAAACAGATTTCAGGAGGTAGATTCGAATCGCCTTTAAAGCACATGAAAAGCGGCAAAACGTTGACAATGATGCCCTTGGCCAAAAAGGGCGTATGCGTTTTTTCCTGAATATATTCAGGAAAAAACGCTTACGCCCTTTTTGGCCAACCAAGCAACCTGGAAAGGCAAATCAGCGCTACAAAGAAGTCTCGCTTCCCATCGGTCAAAAGGGCCATGCTGAAAAAAGTGTCAAAACGAGAAATGCAGGACAGGCCATGGAGAAATGGGAGCCTTGCTACACTGATGGGCGGGATGTAAATTGCCAAGAGCCACTCTGGAGAAGTGTCCGGTGAGTCCTGAAACATCTGAAAAACACAGCTTAGAGAGCATAGGGCACTTCCACTCATGGGGGTATAAATTGGGAAAATTAAAAATCAGCAAGACACAAGCACCCCAAAGTTTAGGGCTGCTCTGTTGACCAGGACCTCCACTTCATTCCACCTTAAATATCCCAGGAAAGAGAAAAATGGATAAAGAAGTTGTGGTCCTTATGTACATTGGAATATCACTCAGCCAGGAAATCAATGTCGTAAGGTTAGTAGCAGCATGATGAGTGGATTTAGGTACGACGATTCTAAGTGAAATAAGTCACACAGAAAAGGACACTTCTCATAAGGTATCACTGATAGAGGGAATGTAAAAACCGTTACACTTGAACTGAATTACAAAACAGAACAGAGTCACACATGCAGAAAACACACTATGGCTGCTTAACGGGAAAGGTGAGGTGGGGTGATACATAAAACAAGGGTATCAAATTAGCTCAGATACCGTTCCATAAACCCAATATGTAATAGACAAGACCTACTCCTTGCTCAGAGAACTGGACTCAACACGCCCTATTCACCGCACAAGAATATATCTGACTAATAATAATCGTAAAACCTATGTATTGATATCTCTCTGTTAGTGTGTCAAGTGGGTGTAAAGCGGCATAAACACAGCAGTGAAAAGCAGCTAAACCCCATTATAAAAATAAATTACTTTGAAACACCCATGAAACAAAGACAGTGAAAGAGAGAGAAATTCTTACACAATGCGTTCAGGGGCTGTGATGCAACCTGGATTGACCATATCTAGACGCACAGCTGGATGAGACATAAGGGTGGACACTCTTGGGGCTGAGAGGTTTGGTGAGGTTGGGTGAGCAAACGCAGACCCTTTAAAGGAATACTGCGTGGTACCCATCGCATGGGTCCCAAAGCTCCAGGTTCAAGGGCATCTTCCTACATCAAAAACATACATGAGAAACCCAGAAGATGGTACACCGTGTGATGGGGAAAGGTTTCTAAAACGCACCTCATTTCTCATCTCCTTGTGCCCGGGTTCGCCATTCCAGCCGCTTTACTAGCAAGCTCCCTACTTGGAGCATCAGCACCTTTAACCTCCTGTTCCATACAGGTTGCAATTTGTCCTGAGGATAAACGGGAAGACGTGGAACCAACGAGAGACTAGCTCTTGGTGTTGGGACAGGCACAGGTCACTCTATTTTCCCATCAGAAAGAAGAATTAACCACAGGCTCAGCCTGACCCCCGGAACCAGAACAGGGCCTGAAGCCATTCTGCGATTTTGCGGCCAGCTCCCATAAAAACGAGTTGTAAAATGGAGGTTCAGGGCACTGCAATTCACAAACCTGCAGAGTTATAAATGATAACTGTCGTCCACAAATATATTGAGGGAAGGCAAAGAAGAGGATTTGAAATCAAGGCAGAATTGCAGGAAACAGATTTCAGGAGGTAGATTCGAATCGCCTTTAAAGCACATGAAAAGCGGCAAAACGTTGACAATGATGACCTTGGCCAAAAAGGGCGTATGCGTTTTTTCCTGAATATATTCAGGAAAAAACGCTTACGCCCTTTTTGGCCAACCAAGCAACCTGGAAAGGCAAATCAGCGCTACAAAGAAGTCTCGCTTCCCATCGGTCAAAAGGGCCATGCTGAAAAAAGTGTCAAAACCAGAAATGCAGGACAGGCCATGGAGAAATGGGAGCCTTGCTACACTGATGGGCGGGATGTAAATTGCCAAGAGCCACTCTGGAGAAGTGTCCGGTGAGTCCTGAAACATCTGAAAAACACAGCTTAGAGAGCATAGGGCACTTCCACTCATGGGGGTATAAATTGGGAAAATGAAAAATCAGCAAGACACAAGCACCCCAAAGTTTAGGGCTGCTCTGTTGACCAGGACCTCCACTTCATTCCACCTTAAATATCCCAGGAAAGAGAAAAATGGATAAAGAAGTTGTGGTCCTTATGTACATTGGAATATCACTCAGCCAGGAAATCAATGTCGTAAGGTTAGTAGCAGCATGATGAGTGGATTTAGGTACGACGATTCTAAGTGAAATAAGTCACACAGAAAAGGACACTTCTCATAAGGTATCACTGATAGAGGGAATGTAAAAACCGTTACACTTGAACTGAATTACAAAACAGAACAGAGTCACACATGCAGAAAACACACTATGGCTGCTTAACGGGAAAGGTGAGGTGGGGTGATACATAAAACAAGGGTATCAAATTAGCTCAGATACCGTTCCATAAACCCAATATGTAATAGACAAGACCTACTCCTTGCTCAGAGAACTGGACTCAACACGCCCTATTCACCGCACAAGAATATATCTGACTAATAATAATCGTAAAACCTATGTATTGATATCTCTCTGTTAGTGTGTCAAGTGGGTGTAAAGCGGCATAAACACAGCAGTGAAAAGCAGCTAAACCCCATTATAAAAATAAATTACTTTGAAACACCCATGAAACAAAGACAGTGAAAGAGAGAGAAATTCTTACACAATGCGTTCAGGGGCTGTGATGCAACCTGGATTGACCATATCTAGACGCACAGCTGGATGAGACATAAGGGTGGACACTCTTGGGGCTGAGAGGTTTGGTGAGGTTGGGTGAGCAAACGCAGACCCTTTAAAGGAATACTGCGTGGTACCCATCGCATGGGTCCCAAATCTCCAGGTTCAAGGGCATCTTCCTACATCAAAAACATGCATGAGAAACCCAGAAGATGGTACACCGTGTGATGGGGAAAGGTTTCTAAAACGCACCTCATTTCTCATCTCCTTGTGCCCGGGTTCGCCATTCCAGCCGCTTTACTAGCAAGCTCCCTACTTGGAGCATCAGCACCTTTAACCTCCTGTTCCATACAGGTTGCAATTTGTCCTGAGGATAAACGGGAAGACGTGGAACCAACGAGAGACTAGCTCTTGGTGTTGGGACAGGCACAGGTCACTCTATTTTCCCATCAGAAAGAAGAATTAACCACAGGCTCAGCCTGCCCCCCGGAACCAGAACAGGGCCTGAAGCCATTCTGCGATTTTGCGGCCAGCTCCCATAAAAACGAGTTGTAAAATGGAGGTTCAGGGCACTGCAATTCACAAACCTGCAGAGTTATAAATGATAACTCTCGTCCACAAATATATTGAGGGAAGGCAAAGAGGAGGATTTGAAATCAAGGCAGAATTGCAGGAAACAGATTTCAGGAGGTAGATTCGAATCGCCTTTAAAGCACATGAAAAGCGGCAAAACGTTGACAATGATGCCCTTGGCCAAAAAGGGCGTATGCGTTTTTTCCTGAATATATTCAGGAAAAAACGCTTACGCCCTTTTTGGCCAACCAAGCAACCTGGAAAGGCAAATCAGCGCTACAAAGAAGTCTCGCTTCCCATCGGTCAAAAGGGCCATGCTGAAAAAAGTGTCAAAACCAGAAATGCAGGACAGGCCATGGAGAAATGGGAGCCTTGCTACACTGATGGGCGGGATGTAAATTGCCAAGAGCCACTCTGGAGAAGTGTCCGGTGAGTCCTGAAACATCTGAAAAACACAGCTTAGAGAGCATAGGGCACTTCCACTCATGGGGGTATAAATTGGGAAAATGAAAAATCAGCAAGACACAAGCACCCCAAAGTTTAGGGCTGCTCTGTTGACCAGGACCTCCACTTCATTCCACCTTAAATATCCCAGGAAAGAGAAAAATGGATAAAGAAGTTGTGGTCCTTATGTACATTGGAATATCACTCAGCCAGGAAATCAATGTCGTAAGGTTAGTAGCAGCATGATGAGTGGATTTAGGTACGACGATTCTAAGTGAAATAAGTCACACAGAAAAGGACACTTCTCATAAGGTATCACTGATAGAGGGAATGTAAAAACCGTTACACTTGAACTGAATTACAAAACAGAACAGAGTCACACATGCAGAAAACACACTATGGCTGCTTAACGGGAAAGGTGAGGTGGGGTGATACATAAAACAAGGGTATCAAATTAGCTCAGATACCGTTCCATAAACCCAATATGTAATAGACAAGACCTACTCCTTGCTCAGAGAACTGGACTCAACACGCCCTATTCACCGCACAAGAATATATCTGACTAATAATAATCGTAAAACCTATGTATTGATATCTCTCTGTTAGTGTGTCAAGTGGGTGTAAAGCGGCATAAACACAGCAGTGAAAAGCAGCTAAACCCCATTATAAAAATAAATTACTTTGAAACACCCATGAAACAAAGACAGTGAAAGAGAGAGAAATTCTTACACAATGCGTTCAGGGGCTGTGATGCAACCTGGATTGACCATATCTAGACGCACAGCTGGATGAGACATAAGGGTGGACACTCTTGGGGCTGAGAGGTTTGGTGAGGTTGGGTGAGCAAACGCAGACCCTTTAAAGGAATACTGCGTGGTACCCATCGCATGGGTCCCAAATCTCCAGGTTCAAGGGCATCTTCCTACATCAAAAACATGCATGAGAAACCCAGAAGATGGTACACCGTGTGATGGGGAAAGGTTTCTAAAACGCACCTCATTTCTCATCTCCTTGTGCCCGGGTTCGCCATTCCAGCCGCTTTACTAGCAAGCTCCCTACTTGGAGCATCAGCACCTTTAACCTCCTGTTCCATACAGGTTGCAGTTTGTCCTGAGGATAAACGGGAAGACGTGGAACCAACGAGAGACTAGCTCTTGGTGTTGGGACAGGCACAGGTCACTCTATTTTCCCATCAGAAAGAAGAATTAACCACAGGCTCAGCCTGCCCCCCGGAACCAGAACAGGGCCTGAAGCCATTCTGCGATTTTGCGGCCAGCTCCCATAAAAACGAGTTGTAAAATGGAGGTTCAGGGCACTGCAATTCACAAACCTGCAGAGTCATAAATGATAACTCTCGTCCACAAATATATTGAGGGAAGGCAAAGAAGAGGATTTGAAATCAAGGCAGAATTGCAGGAAACAGATTTCAGGAGGTAGATACGAATCGCCTTTAAAGCACATGAAAAGCGGCAAAACGTTGACAATGATGCCCTTGGCCAAAAAGGGCGTATGCGTTTTTTCCTGAATATATTCAGGAAAAAACGCATACGCCCTTTTTGGCCAACCAAGCCACCTGGAAAGGCAAATCAGCGCTACAGAGAAGTCTCGCTTCCCATCGGTCAAAAGGGCCATGCTGAAAAAAGTGTCAAAACCAGAAATGCAGGACAGGCCATGGAGAAATGGGAGCCTTGCTACACTGATGGGCGGGATGTAAATTGCCAAGAGCCACTCTGGAGAAGTGTCCGGTGAGTCCTGAAACATCTGAAAAACACAGCTTAGAGAGCATAGGGCACTTCCACTCATGGGGGTATAAATTGGGAAAATTAAAAATCAGCAAGACACAAGCACCCCAAAGTTTAGGGCTGCTCTGTTGACCAGGACCTCCACTTCATTCCACCTTAAATATCCCAGGAAAGAGAAAAATGGATAAAGAAGTTGTGGTCCTTATGTACATTGGAATATCACTCAGCCAGGAAATCAATGTCGTAAGGTTAGTAGCAGCATGATGAGTGGATTTAGGTACGACGATTCTAAGTGAAATAAGTCACACAGAAAAGGACACTTCTCATAAGGTATCACTGATAGAGGGAATGTAAAAACCGTTACACTTGAACTGAATTACAAAACAGAACAGAGTCACACATGCAGAAAACACACTATGGCTGCTTAACGGGAAAGGTGAGGTGGGGTGATACATAAAACAAGGGTATCAAATTAGCTCAGATACCGTTCCATAAACCCAATATGTAATAGACAAGACCTACTCCTTGCTCAGAGAACTGGACTCAACACGCCCTATTCACCGCACAAGAATATATCTGACTAATAATAATCGTAAAACCTATGTATTGATATCTCTCTGTTAGTGTGTCAAGTGGGTGTAAAGCGGCATAAACACAGCAGTGAAAAGCAGCTAAACCCCATTATAAAAATAAATTACTTTGAAACACCCATGAAACAAAGACAGTGAAAGAGAGAGAAATTCTTACACAATGCGTTCAGGGGCTGTGATGCAACCTGGATTGACCATATCTAGACGCACAGCTGGATGAGACATAAGGGTGGACACTCTTGGGGCTGAGAGGTTTGGTGAGGTTGGGTGAGCAAACGCAGACCCTTTAAAGGAATACTGCGTGGTACCCATCGCATGGGTCCCAAATCTCCAGGTTCAAGGGCATCTTCCTACATCAAAAACATGCATGAGAAACCCAGAAGATGGTACACCGTGTGATGGGGAAAGGTTTCTAAAACGCACCTCATTTCTCAACTCCTTGTGCCCGGGTTCGCCATTCCAGCCGCTTTACTAGCAAGCTCCCTACTTGGAGCATCAGCACCTTTAACCTCCTGTTCCATGCAGGTTGCAATTTGTCCTGAGGATAAACGGGAAGACGTGGAACCAACGAGAGACTAGCTCTTGGTGTTGGGACAGGCACAGGTCACTCTATTTTCCCATCAGAAAGAAGAATTAACCACAGGCTCAGCCTGCCCCCCGGAACCAGAACAGGGCCTGAAGCCATTCTGCGATTTTGCGGCCAGCTCCCATAAAAACGAGTTGTAAAATGGAGGTTCAGGGCACTGCAATTCACAAAACTGCAGAGTTATAAATGATAACTCCCATCCACAAATATATTGAGGGAAGGCAAAGAAGAGGATTTGAAATCAAGGCAGAATTGCAGGAAACAGATTTCAGGAGGTAGATTCGAATCGCCTTTAAAGCACATGAAAAGCGGCAAAACGTTGACAATTATGCCCTTGGCCAAAAAGGGCGTATGCGTTTTTTCCTGAATATATTCAGGAAAAAACGCATACGCCCTTTTTGGCCAACCAAGCCACGTGGAAAGGCAAATCAGCGCTACAAAGAAGTCTCGCTTCCCATCGGTCAAAAGGGCCATGCTGAAAAAAGTGTCAAAACCAGAAATGCAGGACAGGCCATGGAGAAATGGGAGCCTTGCTACACTGATGGGCGGGATGTAAATTGCCAAGAGCCTCTCTGGAGAAGTGTCCGGTGAGTCCTGAAACATCTGAAAAACACAGCTTAGAGAGCATAGGGCACTTCCACTCATGGGGGTATAAATTGGGAAAATTAAAAATCAGCAAGACACAAGCACCCCAAAGTTTAGGGCTGCTCTGTTGACCAGGACCTCCACTTCATTCCACCTTAAATATCCCAGGAAAGAGAAAAATGGATAAAGAAGTTGTGGTCCTTATGTACATTGGAATATCACTCAGCCAGGAAATCAATGTCGTAAGGTTAGTAGCAGCATGATGAGTGGATTTAGGTACGACGATTCTAAGTGAAATAAGTCACACAGAAAAGGACACTTCTCATAAGGTATCACTGATAGAGGGAATGTAAAAACCGTTACACTTGAACTGAATTACAAAACAGAACAGAGTCACACATGCAGAAAACACACTATGGCTGCTTAACGGGAAAGGTGAGGTGGGGTGATACATAAAACAAGGGTATCAAATTAGCTCAGATACCGTTCCATAAACCCAATATGTAATAGACAAGACCTACTCCTTGCTCAGAGAACTGGACTCAACACGCCCTATTCACCGCACAAGAATATATCTGACTAATAATAATCGTAAAACCTATGTATTGATATCTCTCTGTTAGTGTGTCAAGTGGGTGTAAAGCGGCATAAACACAGCAGTGAAAAGCAGCTAAACCCCATTATAAAAATAAATTACTTTGAAACACCCATGAAACAAAGACAGTGAAAGAGAGAGAAATTCTTACACAATGCGTTCAGGGGCTGTGATGCAACCTGGATTGACCATATCTAGACGCACAGCTGGATGAGACATAAGGGTGGACACTCTTGGGGCTGAGAGGTTTGGTGAGGTTGGGTGAGCAAACGCAGACCCTTTAAAGGAATACTGCGTGGTACCCATCGCATGGGTCCCAAATCTCCAGGTTCAAGGGCATCTTCCTACATCAAAAACATGCATGAGAAACCCAGAAGATGGTACACCGTGTGATGGGGAAAGGTTTCTAAAACGCACCTCATTTCTCATCTCCTTGTGCCCGGGTTCGCCATTCCAGCCGCTTTACTAGCAAGCTCCCTACTTGGAGCATCAGCACCTTTAACCTCCTGTTCCATACAGGTTGCAATTTGTCCTGAGGATAAACGGGAAGACGTGGAACCAACGAGAGACTAGCTCTTGGTGTTGGGACAGGCACAGGTCACTCTATTTTCCCATCAGAAAGAAGAATTAACCACAGGCTCAGCCTGCCCCCCGGAACCAGAACAGGGCCTGAAGCCATTCTGCGATTTTGCGGCCAGCTCCCATAAAAACGAGTTGTAAAATGGAGTTTCAGGGCACTGCAATTCACAGACCTGCAGAGTTATAAATGATAACTCTCGTCCACAAATATATTGAGGGAAGGCAAAGAAGAGGATTTGAAATCAAGGCAGAATTGCAGGAAACAGATTTCAGGAGGTAGATACGAATCGCCTTTAAAGCACATGAAAAGCGGCAAAACGTTGACAATGATGCCCTTGGCCAAAAAGGGCGTATGCGTTTTTTCCTGAATATATTCAGGAAAAAACGCATACGCCCTTTTTGGCCAACCAAGCAACCTGGAAAGGCAAATCAGCGCTACAAAGAAGTCTCGCTTCCCATCGGTCAAAAGGGCCATGCTGAAAAAAGTGTCAAAACCAGAAATGCAGGACAGGCCATGGAGAAATGGGAGCCTTGCTACACTGATGGGCGGGATGTAAATTGCCAAGAGCCACTCCGGAGAAGTGTCCGGTGAGTCCTGAAACATCTGAAAAACACAGCTTAGAGAGCATAGGGCACTTCCACTCATGGAGGTATAAATTGGGAAAATTAAAAATCAGCAAGACACAAGCACCCCAAAGTTTAGGGCTGCTCTGTTGACCAGGACCTCCACTTCATTCCACCTTAAATATCCCAGGAAAGAGAAAAATGGATAAAGAAGTTGTGGTCCTTATGTACATTGGAATATCACTCAGCCAGGAAATCAATGTTGTAAGGTTAGTAGCAGCATGATGAGTGGATTTAGGTACGACGATTCTAAGTGAAATAAGTCACACAGAAAAGGACACTTCTCATAAGGTATCACTGATAGAGGGAATGTAAAAACCGTTACACTTGAACTGAATTACAAAACAGAACAGAGTCACACATGCAGAAAACACACTATGGCTGCTTAACGGGAAAGGTGAGGTGGGGTGATACATAAAACAAGGGTATCAAATTAGCTCAGATACCGTTCCATAAACCCAATATGTAATAGACAAGACCTACTCCTTGCTCAGAGAACTGGACTCAACACGCCCTATTCACCGCACAAGAATATATCTGACTAATAATAATCGTAAAACCTATGTATTGATATCTCTCTGTTAGTGTGTCAAGTGGGTGTAAAGCGGCATAAACACAGCAGTGAAAAGCAGCTAAACCCCATTATAAAAATAAATTACTTTGAAACACCCATGAAACAAAGACAGTGAAAGAGAGAGAAATTCTTACACAATGCGTTCAGGGGCTGTGATGCAACCTGGATTGACCATATCTAGACGCACAGCTGGATGAGACATAAGGGTGGACACTCTTGGGGCTGAGAGGTTTGGTGAGGTTGGGTGAGCAAACGCAGACCCTTTAAAGGAATACTGCGTGGTACCCATCGCATGGGTCCCAAATCTCCAGGTTCAAGGGCATCTTCCTACATCAAAAACATACATGAGAAACCCAGAAGATGGTACACCGTGTGATGGGGAAAGGTTTCTAAAACGCACCTCATTTCTCATCTCCTTGTGCCCGTGTTCGCCATTCCAGCCGCTTTACTAGCAAGCTCCCTACTTGGAGCATCAGCACCTTTAACCTCCTGTTCCATGCAGGTTGCAATTTGTCCTGAGGATAAACGGGAAGACGTGGAACCAATGAGAGACTAGCTCTTGGTGTTGGGACAGGCACAGGTCACTCTATTTTCCCATCAGAAAGAAGAATTAACCACAGGCTCAGCCTGCCCCCCGGAACCAGAACAAGGCCTGAAGCCATTCTGCGATTTTGCGGCCAGCTCCCATAAAAACGAGTTGTAAAATGGAGGTTCAGGGCACTGCAATTCACAAACCTGCAGAGTTATAAATGATAACTGTCGTCCACAAATATATTGAGGGAAGGCAAAGAAGAGGATTTGAAATCAAGGCAGAATTGCAGGAAACAGATTTCAGGAGGTAGATACGAATCGCCTTTAAAGCACATGAAAAGCGGCAAAACGTTGACAATGATGCCCTTGGCCAAAAAGGGCGTATGCGTTTTTTCCTGAATATATTCAGGAAAAAACGCATACGCCCTTTTTGGCCAACCAAGCAACCTGGAAAGGCAAATCAGCGCTACAAAGAAGTCTCGCTTCCCATCGGTCAAAAGGGCCATGCTGAAAAAAGTGTCAAAACCAGAAATGCAGGACAGGCCATGGAGAAATGGGAGCCTTGCTACACTGATGGGCGGGATGTAAATTGCCAAGAGCCACTCCGGAGAAGTGTCCGGTGAGTCCTGAAACATCTGAAAAACACAGCTTAGAGAGCATAGGGCACTTCCACTCATGGAGGTATAAATTGGGAAAATTAAAAATCAGCAAGACACAAGCACCCCAAAGTTTAGGGCTGCTCTGTTGACCAGGACCTCCACTTCATTCCACCTTAAATATCCCAGGAAAGAGAAAAATGGATAAAGAAGTTGTGGTCCTTATGTACATTGGAATATCACTCAGCCAGGAAATCAATGTCGTAAGGTTAGTAGCAGCATGATGAGTGGATTTAGGTACGACGATTCTAAGTGAAATAAGTCACACAGAAAAGGACACTTCTCATAAGGTATCACTGATAGAGGGAATGTAAAAACCGTTACACTTGAACTGAATTACAAAACAGAACAGAGTCACACATGCAGAAAACACACTATGGCTGCTTAACGGGAAAGGTGAGGTGGGGTGATACATAAAACAAGGGTATCAAATTAGCTCAGATACCGTTCCATAAACCCAATATGTAATAGACAAGACCTACTCCTTGCTCGGAGAACTGGACTCAACACGCCCTATTCACCGCACAAGAATATATCTGACTAATAATAATCGTAAAACCTATGTATTGATATCTCTCTGTTAGTGTGTCAAGTGGGTGTAAAGCGGCATAAACACAGCAGTGAAAAGCAGCTAAACCCCATTATAAAAATAAATTACTTTGAAACACCCATGAAACAAAGACAGTGAAAGAGAGAGAAATTCTTACACAATGCGTTCAGGGGCTGTGATGCAACCTGGATTGACCATATCTAGACGCACAGCTGGATGAGACATAAGGGTGGACACTCTTGGGGCTGAGAGGTTTGGTGAGGTTGGGTGAGCAAACGCAGACCCTTTAAAGGAATACTGCGTGGTACCCATCGCATGGGTCCCAAATCTCCAGGTTCAAGGGCATCTTCCTACATCAAAAACATGCATGAGAAACCCAGAAGATGGTACACCGTGTGATGGGGAAAGGTTTCTAAAACGCACCTCATTTCTCAACTCCTTGTGCCCGGGTTCGCCATTCCAGCCGCTTTACTAGCAAGCTCCCTACTTGGAGCATCAGCACCTTTAACCTCCTGTTCCATGCGGGTTGCAATTTGTCCTGAGGATAAACGGGAAGACGTGGAACCAACGAGAGACTAGCTCTTGGTGTTGGGACAGGCACAGGTCACTCTATTTTCCCATCAGAAAGAAGAATTAACCACAGGCTCAGCCTGACCCCCGGAACCAGAACAGGGCCTGAAGCCATTCTGCGATTTTGCGGCCAGCTCCCATAAAAACGAGTTGTAAAATGGAGGTTCAGGGCACTGCAATTCACAAACCTGCAGAGTTATAAATGATAACTGTCGTCCACAAATATATTGAGGGAAGGCAAAGAAGAGGATTTGAAATCAAGGCAGAATTGCAGGAAACAGATTTCAGGAGGTAGATACGAATCGCCTTTAAAGCACATGAAAAGCGGCAAAACGTTGACAATGATGCCCTTGGCCAAAAAGGGCGTATGCGTTTTTTCCTGAATATATTCAGGAAAAAACGCATACGCCCTTTTTGGCCAACCAAGCAACCTGGAAAGGCAAATCAGCGCTACAAAGAAGTCTCGCTTCCCATCGGTCAAAAGGGCCATGCTGAAAAAAGTGTCAAAACCAGAAATGCAGGACAGGCCATGGAGAAATGGGAGCCTTGCTACACTGATGGGCGGGATGTAAATTGCCAAGAGCCACTCTGGAGAAGTGTCCGGTGAGTCCTGAAACATCTGAAAAACACAGCTTAGAGAGCATAGGGCACTTCCACTCATGGAGGTATAAATTGGGAAAATTAAAAATCAGCAAGACACAAGCACCCCAAAGTTTAGGGCTGCTCTGTTGACCAGGACCTCCACTTCATTCCACCTTAAATATCCCAGGAAAGAGAAAAATGGATAAAGAAGTTGTGGTTCTTATGTACATTGGAATATCACTCAGCCAGGAAATCAATGTCGTAAGGTTAGTAGCAGCATGATGAGTGGATTTAGGTACGACGATTCTAAGTGAAATAAGTCACACAGAAAAGGACACTTCTCATAAGGTATCACTGATAGAGGGAATGTAAAAACCGTTACACTTGAACTGAATTACAAAACAGAACAGAGTCACACATGCAGAAAACACACTATGGCTGCTTAACGGGAAAGGTGAGGTGGGGTGATACATAAAACAAGGGTATCAAATTAGCTCAGATACCGTTCCATAAACCCAATATGTAATAGACAAGACCTACTCCTTGCTCAGAGAACTGGACTCAACACGCCCTATTCACCGCACAAGAATATATCTGACTAATAATAATCGTAAAACCTATGTATTGATATCTCTCTGTTAGTGTGTCAAGTGGATGTAAAGCGGCATAAACACAGCAGTGAAAAGCAGCTAAACCCCATTATAAAAATAAATTACTTTGAAACAACCATGAAACAAAGACAGTGAAAGAGAGAGAAATTCTTACACAATGCGTTCAGGGGCTGTGATGCAACCTGGATTGACCATATCTAGACGCACAGCTGGATGAGACATAAGGGTGGACACTCTTGGGGCTGAGAGGTTTGGTGAGGTTGGGTGAGCAAACGCAGACCCTTTAAAGGAATACTGCGTGGTACCCATCGCATGGGTCCCAAATCTCCAGGTTCAAGGGCATCTTCCTACATCAAAAACATACATGAAAAACCCAGAAGATGGTACACCGTGTGATGGGGAAAGGTTTCTAAAACGCACCTCATTTCTCATCTCCTTGTGCCCGTGTTCGCCATTCCAGCCGCTTTACTAGCAAGCTCCCTACTTGGAGCATCAGCACCTTTAACCTCCTGTTCCATGCAGGTTGCAATTTGTCCTGAGGATAAACGGGAAGACGTGGAACCAACGAGAGACTAGCTCTTGGTGTTGGGACAGGCACAGGTCACTCTATTTTCCCATCAGAAAGAAGAATTAACCACAGGCTCAGCCTGCCCCCCGGAACCAGAACAGGGCCTGAAGCCATTCTGCAATTTTGCGGCCAGCTCCCATAAAAACGAGTTGTAAAATGGAGGTTCAGGGCACTGCAATTCACAAACCTGCAGAGTTATTAATGATAACTCTCGTCCACAAATATATTGAGGGAAGGCAAAGAAGAGGATTTGAAATCAAGGCAGAATTGCAGGAAACAGATTTCAGGAGGTAGATTCGAATCGCCTTTAAAGCACATGAAAAGCGGCAAAACGTTGACAATGATGCCCTTGGCCAAAAAGGGCGTATGCGTTTTTTCCTGAATATATTCAGGAAAAAACGCATACGCCCTTTTTGGTCAACCAAGCAACCTGGAAAGGCAAATCAGCGGTACAAAGAAGTCTCGCTTCCCATCGGTTAAAAGGGCCATGCTGAAAAAAGTGTCAAAACCAGAAATGCAGGACAGGCCATGGAGAAATGGGAGCCTTGCTACACTGATGGGCGGGATGTAAATTGCCAAGAGCCACTCTGGAGAAGTGTCCGGTGAGTCCTGAAACATCTGAAAAACACAGCTTAGAGAGCATAGGGCACTTCCACTCATGGGGGTATAAATTGGGAAAATTAAAAATCAGCAAGACACAAGCACCCCAAAGTTTAGGGCTGCTCTGTTGACCAGGACCTCCACTTCATTCCACCTTAAATATCCCAGGAAAGAGAAAAATGGATAAAGAAGTTGTGGTCCTTATGTACATTGGAATATCACTCAGCCAGGAAATCAATGTCGTAAGGTTAGTAGCAGCATGATGAGTGGATTTAGGTACGACGATTCTAAGTGAAATAAGTCACACAGAAAAGGACACTTCTCATAAGGTATCACTGATAGAGGGAATGTAAAAACCGTTACACTTGAACTGAATTACAAAACAGAACAGAGTCACACATGCAGAAAACACACTATGGCTGCTTAACGGGAAAGGTGAGGTGGGGTGATACATAAAACAAGGGTATCAAATTAGCTCAGATACCGTTCCATAAACCCAATATGTAATAGACAAGACCTACTCCTTGCTCAGAGAACTGGACTCAACACGCCCTATTCACCGCACAAGAATATATCTGACTAATAATAATCGTAAAACCTATGTATTGATATCTCTCTGTTAGTGTGTCAAGTGGGTGTAAAGCGGCATAAACACAGCAGTGAAAAGCAGCTAAACCCCATTATAAAAATAAATTACTTTGAAACACCCATGAAACAAAGACAGTGAAAGAGAGAGAAATTCTTACACAATGCGTTCAGGGGCTGTGATGCAACCTGGATTGACCATATCTAGACGCACAGCTGGATGAGACATAAGGGTGGACACTCTTGGGGCTGAGAGGTTTGGTGAGGTTGGGTGAGCAAACGCAGACCCTTTAAAGGAATACTGCGTGGTACCCATCGCATGGGTCCCAAATCTCCAGGTTCAAGGGCATCTTCCTACATCAAAAACATGCATGAGAAACCCAGAAGATGGTACACCGTGTGATGGGGAAAGGTTTCTAAAACGCACCTCATTTCTCAACTCCTTGTGCCCGGGTTCGCCATTCCAGCCGCTTTACTAGCAAGCTCCCTACTTGGAGCATCAGCACCTTTAACCTCCTGTTCCATGCGGGTTGCAATTTGTCCTGAGGATAAACGGGAAGACGTGGAACCAACGAGAGACTAGCTCTTGGTGTTGGGACAGGCACAGGTCACTCTATTTTCCCATCAGAAAGAAGAATTAACCACAGGCTCAGCCTGCCCCCCGGAACCAGAACAGGGCCTGAAGCCATTCTGCGATTTTGCGGCCAGCTCCCATAAAAACGAGTTGTAAAATGGAGGTTCAGGGCACTGCAATTCACAAACCTGCAGAGTTATAAATGATAACTCTCGTCCACAAATATATTGAGGGAAGGCAAAGAAGAGGATTTGAAATCAAGGCAGAATTGCAGGAAACAGATTTCAGGAGGTAGATACGAATCGCCTTTAAAGCACATGAAAAGCGGCAAAACGTTGACAATGATGCCCTTGGCCAAAAAGGGCGTATGCGTTTTTTCCTGAATATATTCAGGAAAAAACGCATACGCCCTTTTTGGCCAACCAAGCCACCTGGAAAGGCAAATCAGCGCTACAAAGAAGTCTCGCTTCCCATCGGTCAAAAGGGCCATGCTGAAAAAAGTGTCAAAACCAGAAATGCAGGAAGGCCATGGAGAAATGGGAGCCTTGCTACACTGATGGGCGGGATGTAAATTGCCAAGAGCCACTCTGGAGAAGTGTCCGGTGAGTCCTGAAACATCTGAAAAACACAGCTTAGAGAGCATAGGGCACTTCCACTCATGGGGGTATAAATTGGGAAAATTAAAAATCAGCAAGACACAAGCACCCCAAAGTTTAGGGCTGCTCTGTTGACCAGGACCTCCACTTCATTCCACCTTAAATATCCCAGGAAAGAGAAAAATGGATAAAGAAGTTGTGGTCCTTATGTACATTGGAATATCACTCAGCCAGGAAATCAATGTCGTAAGGTTAGTAGCAGCATGATGAGTGGATTTAGGTACGACGATTCTAAGTGAAATAAGTCACACAGAAAAGGACACTTCTCATAAGGTATCACTGATAGAGGGAATGTAAAAACCGTTACACTTGAACTGAATTACAAAACAGAACAGAGTCACACATGCAGAAAACACACTATGGCTGCTTAACGGGAAAGGTGAGGTGGGGTGATACATAAAACAAGGGTATCAAATTAGCTCAGATACCGTTCCATAAACCCAATATGTAATAGACAAGACCTACTCCTTGCTCAGAGAACTGGACTCAACACGCCCTATTCACCGCACAAGAATATATCTGACTAATAATAATCGTAAAACCTATGTATTGATATCTCTCTGTTAGTGTGTCAAGTGGGTGTAAAGCGGCATAAACACAGCAGTGAAAAGCAGCTAAACCCCATTATAAAAATACATTACTTTGAAACACCCATGAAACAAAGACAGTGAAAGAGAGAGAAATTCTTACACAATGCGTTCAGGGGCTGTGATGCAACCTGGATTGACCATATGTAGACGCACAGCTGGATGAGACATAAGGGTGGACACTCTTGGGGCTGAGAGGTTTGGTGAGGTTGGGTGAGCAAACGCAGACCCTTTAAAGGAATACTGCGTGGTACCCATCGCATGGGTCCCAAATCTCCAGGTTCAAGGGCATCTTCCTACATCAAAAACATGCATGAGAAACCCAGAAGATGGTACACCGTGTGATGGGGAAAGGTTTCTAAAACGCACCTCATTTCTCAACTCCTTGTGCCCGGGTTCGCCATTCCAGCCGCTTTACTAGCAAGCTCCCTACTTGGAGCATCAGCACCTTTAACCTCCTGTTCCATGCGGGTTGCAATTTGTCCTGAGGATAAACGGGAAGACGTGGAACCAACGAGAGACTAGCTCTTGGTGTTGGGACAGGCACAGGTCACTCTATTTTCCCATCAGAAAGAAGAATTAACCACAGGCTCAGCCTGACCCCCGGAACCAGAACAGGGCCTGAAGCCATTCTGCGATTTTGCGGCCAGCTCCCATAAAAACGAGTTGTAAAATGGAGGTTCAGGGCACTGCAATTCACAAACCTGCAGAGTTATAAATGATAACTGTCGTCCACAAATATATTGAGGGAAGGCAAAGAAGAGGATTTGAAATCAAGGCAGAATTGCAGGAAACAGATTTCAGGAGGTAGATACGAATCGCCTTTAAAGCACATGAAAAGCGGCAAAACGTTGACAATGATGCCCTTGGCCAAAAAGGGCGTATGCGTTTTTTCCTGAATATATTCAGGAAAAAACGCATACGCCCTTTTTGGCCAACCAAGCAACCTGGAAAGGCAAATCAGCGCTACAAAGAAGTCTCGCTTCCCATCGGTCAAAAGGGCCATGCTGAAAAAAGTGTCAAAACCAGAAATGCAGGACAGGCCATGGAGAAATGGGAGCCTTGCTACACTGATGGGCGGGATGTAAATTGCCAAGAGCCACTCCGGAGAAGTGTCCGGTGAGTCCTGAAACATCTGAAAAACACAGCTTAGAGAGCATAGGGCACTTCCACTCATGGAGGTATAAATTGGGAAAATTAAAAATCAGCAAGACACAAGCACCCCAAAGTTTAGGGCTGCTCTGTTGACCAGGACCTCCACTTCATTCCACCTTAAATATCCCAGGAAAGAGAAAAATGGATAAAGAAGTTGTGGTCCTTATGTACATTGGAATATCACTCAGCCAGGAAATCAATGTCGTAAGGTTAGTAGCAGCATGATGAGTGGATTTAGGTACGACGATTCTAAGTGAAATAAGTCACACAGAAAAGGACACTTCTCATAAGGTATCACTGATAGAGGGAATGTAAAAACCGTTACACTTGAACTGAATTACAAAACAGAACAGAGTCACACATGCAGAAAACACACTATGGCTGCTTAACGGGAAAGGTGAGGTGGGGTGATACATAAAACAAGGGTATCAAATTAGCTCAGATACCGTTCCATAAACCCAATATGTAATAGACAAGACCTACTCCTTGCTCAGAGAACTGGACTCAACACGCCCTATTCACCGCACAAGAATATATCTGACTAATAATAATCGTAAAACCTATGTATTGATATCTCTCTGTTAGTGTGTCAAGTGGATGTAAAGCGGCATAAACACAGCAGTGAAAAGCAGCTAAACCCCATTATAAAAATAAATTACTTTGAAACAACCATGAAACAAAGACAGTGAAAGAGAGAGAAATTCTTACACAATGCGTTCAGGGGCTGTGATGCAACCTGGATTGACCATATCTAGACGCACAGCTGGATGAGACATAAGGGTGGACACTCTTGGGGCTGAGAGGTTTGGTGAGGTTGGGTGAGCAAACGCAGACCCTTTAAAGGAATACTGCGTGGTACCCATCGCATGGGTCCCAAATCTCCAGGTTCAAGGGCATCTTCCTACATCAAAAACATACATGAAAAACCCAGAAGATGGTACACCGTGTGATGGGGAAAGGTTTCTAAAACGCACCTCATTTCTCATCTCCTTGTGCCCGTGTTCGCCATTCCAGCCGCTTTACTAGCAAGCTCCCTACTTGGAGCATCAGCACCTTTAACCTCCTGTTCCATGCAGGTTGCAATTTGTCCTGAGGATAAACGGGAAGACGTGGAACCAACGAGAGACTAGCTCTTGGTGTTGGGACAGGCACAGGTCACTCTATTTTCCCATCAGAAAGAAGAATTAACCACAGGCTCAGCCTGCCCCCCGGAACCAGAACAGGGCCTGAAGCCATTCTGCAATTTTGCGGCCAGCTCCCATAAAAACGAGTTGTAAAATGGAGGTTCAGGGCACTGCAATTCACAAACCTGCAGAGTTATTAATGATAACTCTCGTCCACAAATATATTGAGGGAAGGCAAAGAAGAGGATTTGAAATCAAGGCAGAATTGCAGGAAACAGATTTCAGGAGGTAGATTCGAATCGCCTTTAAAGCACATGAAAAGCGGCAAAACGTTGACAATGATGCCCTTGGCCAAAAAGGGCGTATGCGTTTTTTCCTGAATATATTCAGGAAAAAACGCATACGCCCTTTTTGGTCAACCAAGCAACCTGGAAAGGCAAATCAGCGGTACAAAGAAGTCTCGCTTCCCATCGGTTAAAAGGGCCATGCTGAAAAAAGTGTCAAAACCAGAAATGCAGGACAGGCCATGGAGAAATGGGAGCCTTGCTACACTGATGGGCGGGATGTAAATTGCCAAGAGCCACTCTGGAGAAGTGTCCGGTGAGTCCTGAAACATCTGAAAAACACAGCTTAGAGAGCATAGGGCACTTCCACTCATGGGGGTATAAATTGGGAAAATTAAAAATCAGCAAGACACAAGCACCCCAAAGTTTAGGGCTGCTCTGTTGACCAGGACCTCCACTTCATTCCACCTTAAATATCCCAGGAAAGAGAAAAATGGATAAAGAAGTTGTGGTCCTTATGTACATTGGAATATCACTCAGCCAGGAAATCAATGTCGTAAGGTTAGTAGCAGCATGATGAGTGGATTTAGGTACGACGATTCTAAGTGAAATAAGTCACACAGAAAAGGACACTTCTCATAAGGTATCACTGATAGAGGGAATGTAAAAACCGTTACACTTGAACTGAATTACAAAACAGAACAGAGTCACACATGCAGAAAACACACTATGGCTGCTTAACGGGAAAGGTGAGGTGGGGTGATACATAAAACAAGGGTATCAAATTAGCTCAGATACCGTTCCATAAACCCAATATGTAATAGACAAGACCTACTCCTTGCTCAGAGAACTGGACTCAACACGCCCTATTCACCGCACAAGAATATATCTGACTAATAATAATCGTAAAACCTATGTATTGATATCTCTCTGTTAGTGTGTCAAGTGGGTGTAAAGCGGCATAAACACAGCAGTGAAAAGCAGCTAAACCCCATTATAAAAATAAATTACTTTGAAACACCCATGAAACAAAGACAGTGAAAGAGAGAGAAATTCTTACACAATGCGTTCAGGGGCTGTGATGCAACCTGGATTGACCATATCTAGACGCACAGCTGGATGAGACATAAGGGTGGACACTCTTGGGGCTGAGAGGTTTGGTGAGGTTGGGTGAGCAAACGCAGACCCTTTAAAGGAATACTGCGTGGTACCCATCGCATGGGTCCCAAATCTCCAGGTTCAAGGGCATCTTCCTACATCAAAAACATGCATGAGAAACCCAGAAGATGGTACACCGTGTGATGGGGAAAGGTTTCTAAAACGCACCTCATTTCTCAACTCCTTGTGCCCGGGTTCGCCATTCCAGCCGCTTTACTAGCAAGCTCCCTACTTGGAGCATCAGCACCTTTAACCTCCTGTTCCATGCGGGTTGCAATTTGTCCTGAGGATAAACGGGAAGACGTGGAACCAACGAGAGACTAGCTCTTGGTGTTGGGACAGGCACAGGTCACTCTATTTTCCCATCAGAAAGAAGAATTAACCACAGGCTCAGCCTGCCCCCCGGAACCAGAACAGGGCCTGAAGCCATTCTGCGATTTTGCGGCCAGCTCCCATAAAAACGAGTTGTAAAATGGAGGTTCAGGGCACTGCAATTCACAAACCTGCAGAGTTATAAATGATAACTCTCGTCCACAAATATATTGAGGGAAGGCAAAGAAGAGGATTTGAAATCAAGGCAGAATTGCAGGAAACAGATTTCAGGAGGTAGATACGAATCGCCTTTAAAGCACATGAAAAGCGGCAAAACGTTGACAATGATGCCCTTGGCCAAAAAGGGCGTATGCGTTTTTTCCTGAATATATTCAGGAAAAAACGCATACGCCCTTTTTGGCCAACCAAGCCACCTGGAAAGGCAAATCAGCGCTACAAAGAAGTCTCGCTTCCCATCGGTCAAAAGGGCCATGCTGAAAAAAGTGTCAAAACCAGAAATGCAGGAAGGCCATGGAGAAATGGGAGCCTTGCTACACTGATGGGCGGGATGTAAATTGCCAAGAGCCACTCTGGAGAAGTGTCCGGTGAGTCCTGAAACATCTGAAAAACACAGCTTAGAGAGCATAGGGCACTTCCACTCATGGGGGTATAAATTGGGAAAATTAAAAATCAGCAAGACACAAGCACCCCAAAGTTTAGGGCTGCTCTGTTGACCAGGACCTCCACTTCATTCCACCTTAAATATCCCAGGAAAGAGAAAAATGGATAAAGAAGTTGTGGTCCTTATGTACATTGGAATATCACTCAGCCAGGAAATCAATGTCGTAAGGTTAGTAGCAGCATGATGAGTGGATTTAGGTACGACGATTCTAAGTGAAATAAGTCACACAGAAAAGGACACTTCTCATAAGGTATCACTGATAGAGGGAATGTAAAAACCGTTACACTTGAACTGAATTACAAAACAGAACAGAGTCACACATGCAGAAAACACACTATGGCTGCTTAACGGGAAAGGTGAGGTGGGGTGATACATAAAACAAGGGTATCAAATTAGCTCAGATACCGTTCCATAAACCCAATATGTAATAGACAAGACCTACTCCTTGCTCAGAGAACTGGACTCAACACGCCCTATTCACCGCACAAGAATATATCTGACTAATAATAATCGTAAAACCTATGTATTGATATCTCTCTGTTAGTGTGTCAAGTGGGTGTAAAGCGGCATAAACACAGCAGTGAAAAGCAGCTAAACCCCATTATAAAAATACATTACTTTGAAACACCCATGAAACAAAGACAGTGAAAGAGAGAGAAATTCTTACACAATGCGTTCAGGGGCTGTGATGCAACCTGGATTGACCATATGTAGACGCACAGCTGGATGAGACATAAGGGTGGACACTCTTGGGGCTGAGAGGTTTGGTGAGGTTGGGTGAGCAAACGCAGACCCTTTAAAGGAATACTGCGTGGTACCCATCGCATGGGTCCCAAATCTCCAGGTTCAAGGGCATCTTCCTACATCAAAAACATGCATGAGAAACCCAGAAGATGGTACACCGTGTGATGGGGAAAGGTTTCTAAAACGCACCTCATTTCTCAACTCCTTGTGCCCGGGTTCGCCATTCCAGCCGCTTTACTAGCAAGCTCCCTACTTGGAGCATCAGCACCTTTAACCTCCTGTTCCATGCGGGTTGCAATTTGTCCTGAGGATAAACGGGAAGACGTGGAACCAACGAGAGACTAGCTCTTGGTGTTGGGACAGGCACAGGTCACTCTATTTTCCCATCAGAAAGAAGAATTAACCACAGGCTCAGCCTGACCCCCGGAACCAGAACAGGGCCTGAAGCCATTCTGCGATTTTGCGGCCAGCTCCCATAAAAACGAGTTGTAAAATGGAGGTTCAGGGCACTGCAATTCACAAACCTGCAGAGTTATAAATGATAACTGTCGTCCACAAATATATTGAGGGAAGGCAAAGAAGAGGATTTGAAATCAAGGCAGAATTGCAGGAAACAGATTTCAGGAGGTAGATACGAATCGCCTTTAAAGCACATGAAAAGCGGCAAAACGTTGACAATGATGGCCTTGGCCAAAAAGGGCGTATGCGTTTTTTCCTGAATATATTCAGGAAAAAACGCATACGCCCTTTTTGGCCAACCAAGCAACCTGGAAAGGCAAATCAGCGCTACAAAGAAGTCTCGCTTCCCATCGGTCAAAAGGGCCATGCTGAAAAAAGTGTCAAAACCAGAAATGCAGGACAGGCCATGGAGAAATGGGAGCCTTGCTACACTGATGGGCGGGATGTAAATTGCCAAGAGCCACTCCGGAGAAGTGTCCGGTGAGTCCTGAAACATCTGAAAAACACAGCTTAGAGAGCATAGGGCACTTCCACTCATGGAGGTATAAATTGGGAAAATTAAAAATCAGCAAGACACAAGCACCCCAAAGTTTAGGGCTGCTCTGTTGACCAGGACCTCCACTTCATTCCACCTTAAATATCCCAGGAAAGAGAAAAATGGATAAAGAAGTTGTGGTCCTTATGTACATTGGAATATCACTCAGCCAGGAAATCAATGTCGTAAGGTTAGTAGCAGCATGATGAGTGGATTTAGGTACGACGATTCTAAGTGAAATAAGTCACACAGAAAAGGACACTTCTCATAAGGTATCACTGATAGAGGGAATGTAAAAACCGTTACACTTGAACTGAATTACAAAACAGAACAGAGTCACACATGCAGAAAACACACTATGGCTGCTTAACGGGAAAGGTGAGGTGGGGTGATACATAAAACAAGGGTATCAAATTAGCTCAGATACCGTTCCATAAACCCAATATGTAATAGACAAGACCTACTCCTTGCTCAGAGAACTGGACTCAACACGCCCTATTCACCGCACAAGAATATATCTGACTAATAATAATCGTAAAACCTATGTATTGATATCTCTCTGTTAGTGTGTCAAGTGGGTGTAAAGCGGCATAAACACAGCAGTGAAAAGCAGCTAAACCCCATTATAAAAATAAATTACTTTGAAACACCCATGAAACAAAGACAGTGAAAGAGAGAGAAATTCTTACACAATGCGTTCAGGGGCTGTGATGCAACCTGGATTGACCATATCTAGACGCACAGCTGGATGAGACATAAGGGTGGACACTCTTGGGGCTGAGAGGTTTGGTGAGGTTGGGTGAGCAAACGCAGACCCTTTAAAGGAATACTGCGTGGTACCCATCGCATGGGTCCCAAATCTCCAGGTTCAAGGGCATCTTCCTACATCAAAAACATGCATGAGAAACCCAGAAGATGGTACACCGTGTGATGGGGAAAGGTTTCTAAAACGCACCTCATTTCTCAACTCCTTGTGCCCGGGTTCGCCATTCCAGCCGCTTTACTAGCAAGCTCCCTACTTGGAGCATCAGCACCTTTAACCTCCTGTTCCATGCGGGTTGCAATTTGTCCTGAGGATAAACGGGAAGACGTGGAACCAACGAGAGACTAGCTCTTGGTGTTGGGACAGGCACAGGTCACTCTATTTTCCCATCAGAAAGAAGAATTAACCACAGGCTCAGCCTGCCCCCCGGAACCAGAACAGGGCCTGAAGCCATTCTGCGATTTTGCGGCCAGCTCCCATAAAAACGAGTTGTAAAATGGAGGTTCAGGGCACTGCAATTCACAAACCTGCAGAGTTATAAATGATAACTCTCGTCCACAAATATATTGAGGGAAGGCAAAGAAGAGGATTTGAAATCAAGGCAGAATTGCAGGAAACAGATTTCAGGAGGTAGATACGAATCGCCTTTAAAGCACATGAAAAGCGGCAAAACGTTGACAATGATGCCCTTGGCCAAAAAGGGCGTATGCGTTTTTTCCTGAATATATTCAGGAAAAAACGCATACGCCCTTTTTGGCCAACCAAGCCACCTGGAAAGGCAAATCAGCGCTACAAAGAAGTCTCGCTTCCCATCGGTCAAAAGGGCCATGCTGAAAAAAGTGTCAAAACCAGAAATGCAGGAAGGCCATGGAGAAATGGGAGCCTTGCTACACTGATGGGCGGGATGTAAATTGCCAAGAGCCACTCTGGAGAAGTGTCCGGTGAGTCCTGAAACATCTGAAAAACACAGCTTAGAGAGCATAGGGCACTTCCACTCATGGGGGTATAAATTGGGAAAATTAAAAATCAGCAAGACATAAGCACCCCAAAGTTTAGGGCTGCTCTGTTGACCAGGACCTCCACTTCATTCCACCTTAAATATCTCAGGAAAGAGAAAAATGGATAAAGAAGTTGTGGTCCTTATGTACATTGGAATATCACTCAGCCAGGAAATCAATGTCGTAAGGTTAGTAGCAGCATGATGAGTGGATTTAGGTACGACGATTCTAAGTGAAATAAGTCACACAGAAAAGGACACTTCTCATAAGGTATCACTGATAGAGGGAATGTAAAAACCGTTACACTTGAACTGAATTACAAAACAGAACAGAGTCACACATGCAGAAAACACACTATGGCTGCTTAACGGGAAAGGTGAGGTGGGGTGATACATAAAACAAGGGTATCAAATTAGCTCAGATACCGTTCCATAAACCCAATATGTAATAGACAAGACCTACTCCTTGCTCAGAGAACTGGACTCAACACGCCCTATTCACCGCACAAGAATATATCTGACTAATAATAATCGTAAAACCTATGTATTGATATCTCTCTGTTAGTGTGTCAAGTGGGTGTAAAGCGGCATAAACACAGCAGTGAAAAGCAGCTAAACCCCATTATAAAAATAAATTACTTTGAAACACCCATGAAACAAAGACAGTGAAAGAGAGAGAAATTCTTACACAATGCGTTCAGGGGCTGTGATGCAACCTGGATTGACCATATCTAGACGCACAGCTGGATGAGACATAAGGGTGGACACTCTTGGGGCTGAGAGGTTTGGTGAGGTTGGGTGAGCAAACGCAGACCCTTTAAAGGAATACTGCGTGGTACCCATTGCATGGGTCCCAAATCTCCAGGTTCAAGGGCATCTTCCTACATCAAAAACATGCATGAGAAACCCAGAAGATGGTACACCGTGTGATGGGGAAAGGTTTCTAAAACGCACCTCATTTCTCAACTCCTTGTGCCCGGGTTCGCCATTCCAGCCGCTTTACTAGCAAGCTCCCTACTTGGAGCATCAGCACCTTTAACCTCCTGTTCCATGCGGGTTGCAATTTGTCCTGAGGATAAACGGGAAGACGTGGAACCAACGAGAGACTAGCTCTTGGTGTTGGGACAGGCACAGGTCACTCTATTTTCCCATCAGAAAGAAGAATTAACCACAGGCTCAGCCTGACCCCCGGAACCAGAACAGGGCCTGAAGCCATTCTGCGATTTTGCGGCCAGCTCCCATAAAAACGAGTTGTAAAATGGAGGTTCAGGGCACTGCAATTCACAAACCTGCAGAGTTATAAATGATAACTGTCGTCCACAAATATATTGAGGGAAGGCAAAGAAGAGGATTTGAAATCAAGGCAGAATTGCAGGAAACAGATTTCAGGAGGTAGATACGAATCGCCTTTAAAGCACATGAAAAGCGGCAAAACGTTGACAATGATGCCCTTGGCCAAAAAGGGCGTATGCGTTTTTTCCTGAATATATTCAGGAAAAAACGCATACGCCCTTTTTGGCCAACCAAGCAACCTGGAAAGGCAAATCAGCGCTACAAAGAAGTCTCGCTTCCCATCGGTCAAAAGGGCCATGCTGAAAAAAGTGTCAAAACCAGAAATGCAGGACAGGCCATGGAGAAATGGGAGCCTTGCTACACTGATGGGCGGGATGTAAATTGCCAAGAGCCACTCCGGAGAAGTGTCCGGTGAGTCCTGAAACATCTGAAAAACACAGCTTAGAGAGCATAGGGCACTTCCACTCATGGAGGTATAAATTGGGAAAATTAAAAATCAGCAAGACACAAGCACCCCAAAGTTTAGGGCTGCTCTGTTGACCAGGACCTCCACTTCATTCCACCTTAAATATCCCAGGAAAGAGAAAAATGGATAAAGAAGTTGTGGTTCTTATGTACATTGGAATATCACTCAGCCAGGAAATCAATGTCGTAAGGTTAGTAGCAGCATGATGAGTGGATTTAGGTACGACGATTCTAAGTGAAATAAGTCACACAGAAAAGGACACTTCTCATAAGGTATCACTGATAGAGGGAATGTAAAAACCGTTACACTTGAACTGAATTACAAAACAGAACAGAGTCACACATGCAGAAAACACACTATGGCTGCTTAACGGGAAAGGTGAGGTGGGGTGATACATAAAACAAGGGTATCAAATTAGCTCAGATACCGTTCCATAAACCCAATATGTAATAGACAAGACCTACTCCTTGCTCAGAGAACTGGACTCAACACGCCCTATTCACCGCACAAGAATATATCTGACTAATAATAATCGTAAAACCTATGTATTGATATCTCTCTGTTAGTGTGTCAAGTGGATGTAAAGCGGCATAAACACAGCAGTGAAAAGCAGCTAAACCCCATTATAAAAATAAATTACTTTGAAACACCCATGAAACAAAGACAGTGAAAGAGAGAGAAATTCTTACACAATGCGTTCAGGGGCTGTGATGCAACCTGGATTGACCATATCTAGACGCACAGCTGGATGAGACATAAGGGTGGACACTCTTGGGGCTGAGAGGTTTGGTGAGGTTGGGTGAGCAAACGCAGACCCTTTAAAGGAATACTGCGTGGTACCCATCGCATGGGTCCCAAATCTCCAGGTTCAAGGGCATCTTCCTACATCAAAAACATACATGAAAAACCCAGAAGATGGTACACCGTGTGATGGGGAAAGGTTTCTAAAACGCACCTCATTTCTCATCTCCTTGTGCCCGTGTTCGCCATTCCAGCCGCTTTACTAGCAAGCTCCCTACTTGGAGCATCAGCACCTTTAACCTCCTGTTCCATGCAGGTTGCAATTTGTCCTGAGGATAAACGGGAAGACGTGGAACCAACGAGAGACTAGCTCTTGGTGTTGGGACAGGCACAGGTCACTCTATTTTCCCATCAGAAAGAAGAATTAACCACAGGCTCAGCCTGCCCCCCGGAACCAGAACAGGGCCTGAAGCCATTCTGCAATTTTGCGGCCAGCTCCCATAAAAACGAGTTGTAAAATGGAGGTTCAGGGCACTGCAATTCACAAACCTGCAGAGTTATAAATGATAACTCTCGTCCACAAATATATTGAGGGAAGGCAAAGAAGAGGATTTGAAATCAAGGCAGAATTGCAGGAAACAGATTTCAGGAGGTAGATTCGAATCGCCTTTAAAGCACATGAAAAGCGGCAAAACGTTGACAATGATGCCCTTGGCCAAAAAGGGCGTATGCGTTTTTTCCTGAATATATTCAGGAAAAAACGCATACGCCGTTTTTGGTCAACCAAGCAACCTGGAAAGGCAAATCAGCGGTACAAAGAAGTCTCGCTTCCCATCGGTCAAAAGGGCCATGCTGAAAAAAGTGTCAAAACCAGAAATGCAGGACAGGCCATGGAGAAATGGGAGCCTTGCTACACTGATGGGCGGGATGTAAATTGCCAAGAGCCACTCTGGAGAAGTGTCCGGTGAGTCCTGAAACATCTGAAAAACACAGCTTAGAGAGCATAGGGCACTTCCACTCATGGGGGTATAAATTGGGAAAATTAAAAATCAGCAAGACACAAGCACCCCAAAGTTTAGGGCTGCTCTGTTGACCAGGACCTCCACTTCATTCCACCTTAAATATCCCAGGAAAGAGAAAAATGGATAAAGAAGTTGTGGTCCTTATGTACATTGGAATATCACTCAGCCAGGAAATCAATGTCGTAAGGTTAGTAGCAGCATGATGAGTGGATTTAGGTACGACGATTCTAAGTGAAATAAGTCACACAGAAAAGGACACTTCTCATAAGGTATCACTGATAGAGGGAATGTAAAAACCGTTACACTTGAACTGAATTACAAAACAGAACAGAGTCACACATGCAGAAAACACACTATGGCTGCTTAACGGGAAAGGTGAGGTGGGGTGATACATAAAACAAGGGTATCAAATTAGCTCAGATACCGTTCCATAAACCCAATATGTAATAGACAAGACCTACTCCTTGCTCAGAGAACTGGACTCAACACGCCCTATTCACCGCACAAGAATATATCTGACTAATAATAATCGTAAAACCTATGTATTGATATCTCTCTGTTAGTGTGTCAAGTGGGTGTAAAGCGGCATAAACACAGCAGTGAAAAGCAGCTAAACCCCATTATAAAAATAAATTACTTTGAAACACCCATGAAACAAAGACAGTGAAAGAGAGAGAAATTCTTACACAATGCGTTCAGGGGCTGTGATGCAACCTGGATTGACCATATCTAGACGCACAGCTGGATGAGACATAAGGGTGGACACTCTTGGGGCTGAGAGGTTTGGTGAGGTTGGGTGAGCAAACGCAGACCCTTTAAAGGAATACTGCGTGGTACCCATCGCATGGGTCCCAAATCTCCAGGTTCAAGGGCATCTTCCTACATCAAAAACATACATGAAAAACCCAGAAGATGGTACACCGTGTGATGGGGAAAGGTTTCTAAAACGCACCTCATTTCTCATCTCCTTGTGCCCGTGTTCGCCATTCCAGCCGCTTTACTAGCAAGCTCCCTACTTGGAGCATCAGCACCTTTAACCTCCTGTTCCATGCAGGTTGCAATTTGTCCTGAGGATAAACGGGAAGACGTGGAACCAACGAGAGACTAGCTCTTGGTGTTGGGACAGGCACAGGTCACTCTATTTTCCCATCAGAAAGAAGAATTAACCACAGGCTCAGCCTGCCCCCCGGAACCAGAACAGGGCCTGAAGCCATTCTGCGATTTTGCGGCCAGCTCCCATAAAAACGAGTTGTAAAATGGAGGTTCAGGGCACTGCAATTCACAAACCTGCAGAGTTATTAATGATAACTCTCGTCCACAAATATATAGAGGGAAGGCAAAGAAGAGGATTTGAAATCAAGGCAGAATTGCAGGAAACAGATTTCAGGAGGTAGATTCGAATCGCCTTTAAAGCACATGAAAAGCGGCAAAACGTTGACAATGATGCCCTTGGCCAAAAAGGGCGTATGCGTTTTTTCCTGAATATATTCAGGAAAAAACGCATACGCCCTTTTTGGTCAACCAAGCAACCTGGAAAGGCAAATCAGCGGTACAAAGAAGTCTCGCTTCCCATCGGTCAAAAGGGCCATGCTGAAAAAAGTGTCAAAACCAGAAATGCAGGACAGGCCATGGAGAAATGGGAGCCTTGCTACACTGATGGGCGGGATGTAAATTGCCAAGAGCCACTCTGGAGAAGTGTCCGGTGAGTCCTGAAACATCTGAAAAACACAGCTTAGAGAGCATAGGGCACTTCCACTCATGGGGGTATAAATTGGGAAAATTAAAAATCAGCAAGACACAAGCACCCCAAAGTTTAGGGCTGCTCTGTTGACCAGGACCTCCACTTCATTCCACCTTAAATATCCCAGGAAAGAGAAAAATGGATACAGAAGTTGTGGTTCTTATGTACAATGGAATATCACTCAGCCAGGAAATCAATGTCGTAAGGTTAGTAGCAGCATGATGAGTGGATTTAGGTACGACGATTCTAAGTGAAATAAGTCACACAGAAAAGGACACTTCTCATAAGGTATCACTGATAGAGGGAATGTAAAAACCGTTACACTTGAACTGAATTACAAAACAGAACAGAGTCACACATGCAGAAAACACACTATGGCTGCTTAACGGGAAAGGTGAGGTGGGGTGATACATAAAACAAGGGTATCAAATTAGCTCAGATACCGTTCCATAAACCCAATATGTAATAGACAAGACCTACTCCTTGCTCAGAGAACTGGACTCAACACGCCCTATTCACCGCACAAGAATATATCTGACTAATAATAATCGTAAAACCTATGTATTGATATCTCTCTGTTAGTGTGTCAAGTGGGTGTAAAGCGGCATAAACACAGCAGTGAAAAGCAGCTAAACCCCATTATAAAAATAAATTACTTTGAAACACCCATGAAACAAAGACAGTGAAAGAGAGAGAAATTCTTACACAATGCGTTCAGGGGCTGTGATGCAACCTGGATTGACCATATCTAGACGCACAGCTGGATGAGACATAAGGGTGGACACTCTTGGGGCTGAGAGGTTTGGTGAGGTTGGGTGAGCAAACGCAGACCCTTTAAAGGAATACTGCGTGGTACCCATCGCATGGGTCCCAAATCTCCAGGTTCAAGGGCATCTTCCTACATCAAAAACATGCATGAGAAACCCAGAAGATGGTACACCGTGTGATGGGGAAAGGTTTCTAAAACGCACCTCATTTCTCAACTCCTTGTGCCCGGGTTCGCCATTCCAGCCGCTTTACTAGCAAGCTCCCTACTTGGAGCATCAGCACCTTTAACCTCCTGTTCCATGCGGGTTGCAATTTGTCCTGAGGATAAACGGGAAGACGTGGAACCAACGAGAGACTAGCTCTTGGTGTTGGGACAGGCACAGGTCACTCTATTTTCCCATCAGAAAGAAGAATTAACCACAGGCTCAGCCTGACCCCCGGAACCAGAACAGGGCCTGAAGCCATTCTGCGATTTTGCGGCCAGCTCCCATAAAAACGAGTTGTAAAATGGAGGTTCAGGGCACTGCAATTCACAAACCTGCAGAGTTATAAATGATAACTGTCGTCCACAAATATATTGAGGGAAGGCAAAGAAGAGGATTTGAAATCAAGGCAGAATTGCAGGAAACAGATTTCAGGAGGTAGATACGAATCGCCTTTAAAGCACATGAAAAGCGGCAAAACGTTGACAATGATGCCCTTGGCCAAAAAGGGCGTATGCGTTTTTTCCTGAATATATTCAGGAAAAAACGCATACGCCCTTTTTGGCCAACCAAGCAACCTGGAAAGGCAAATCAGCGCTACAAAGAAGTCTCGCTTCCCATCGGTCAAAAGGGCCATGCTGAAAAAAGTGTCAAAACCAGAAATGCAGGACAGGCCATGGAGAAATGGGAGCCTTGCTACACTGATGGGCGGGATGTAAATTGCCAAGAGCCACTCCGGAGAAGTGTCCGGTGAGTCCTGAAACATCTGAAAAACACAGCTTAGAGAGCATAGGGCACTTCCACTCATGGAGGTATAAATTGGGAAAATTAAAAATCAGCAAGACACAAGCACCCCAAAGTTTAGGGCTGCTCTGTTGACCAGGACCTCCACTTCATTCCACCTTAAATATCCCAGGAAAGAGAAAAATGGATAAAGAAGTTGTGGTTCTTATGTACATTGGAATATCACTCAGCCAGGAAATCAATGTCGTAAGGTTAGTAGCAGCATGATGAGTGGATTTAGGTACGACGATTCTAAGTGAAATAAGTCACACAGAAAAGGACACTTCTCATAAGGTATCACTGATAGAGGGAATGTAAAAACCGTTACACTTGAACTGAATTACAAAACAGAACAGAGTCACACATGCAGAAAACACACTATGGCTGCTTAACGGGAAAGGTGAGGTGGGGTGATACATAAAACAAGGGTATCAAATTAGCTCAGATACCGTTCCATAAACCCAATATGTAATAGACAAGACCTACTCCTTGCTCAGAGAACTGGACTCAACACGCCCTATTCACCGCACAAGAATATATCTGACTAATAATAATCGTAAAACCTATGTATTGATATCTCTCTGTTAGTGTGTCAAGTGGATGTAAAGCGGCATAAACACAGCAGTGAAAAGCAGCTAAACCCCATTATAAAAATAAATTACTTTGAAACACCCATGAAACAAAGACAGTGAAAGAGAGAGAAATTCTTACACAATGCGTTCAGGGGCTGTGATGCAACCTGGATTGACCATATCTAGACGCACAGCTGGATGAGACATAAGGGTGGACACTCTTGGGGCTGAGAGGTTTGGTGAGGTTGGGTGAGCAAACGCAGACCCTTTAAAGGAATACTGCGTGGTACCCATCGCATGGGTCCCAAATCTCCAGGTTCAAGGGCATCTTCCTACATCAAAAACATACATGAAAAACCCAGAAGATGGTACACCGTGTGATGGGGAAAGGTTTCTAAAACGCACCTCATTTCTCATCTCCTTGTGCCCGTGTTCGCCATTCCAGCCGCTTTACTAGCAAGCTCCCTACTTGGAGCATCAGCACCTTTAACCTCCTGTTCCATGCAGGTTGCAATTTGTCCTGAGGATAAACGGGAAGACGTGGAACCAACGAGAGACTAGCTCTTGGTGTTGGGACAGGCACAGGTCACTCTATTTTCCCATCAGAAAGAAGAATTAACCACAGGCTCAGCCTGCCCCCCGGAACCAGAACAGGGCCTGAAGCCATTCTGCGATTTTGCGGCCAGCTCCCATAAAAACGAGTTGTAAAATGGAGGTTCAGGGCACTGCAATTCACAAACCTGCAGAGTTATTAATGATAACTCTCGTCCACAAATATATTGAGGGAAGGCAAAGAAGAGGATTTGAAATCAAGGCAGAATTGCAGGAAACAGATTTCAGGAGGTAGATTCGAATCGCCTTTAAAGCACATGAAAAGCGGCAAAACGTTGACAATGATGCCCTTGGCCAAAAAGGGCGTATGCGTTTTTTCCTGAATATATTCAGGAAAAAACGCATACGCCCTTTTTGGTCAACCAAGCAACCTGGAAAGGCAAATCAGCGGTACAAAGAAGTCTCGCTTCCCATCGGTCAAAAGGGCCATGCTGAAAAAAGTGTCAAAACCAGAAATGCAGGACAGGCCATGGAGAAATGGGAGCCTTGCTACACTGATGGGCGGGATGTAAATTGCCAAGAGCCACTCTGGAGAAGTGTCCGGTGAGTCCTGAAACATCTGAAAAACACAGCTTAGAGAGCATAGGGCACTTCCACTCATGGGGGTATAAATTGGGAAAATTAAAAATCAGCAAGACACAAGCACCCCAAAGTTTAGGGCTGCTCTGTTGACCAGGACCTCCACTTCATTCCACCTTAAATATCCCAGGAAAGAGAAAAATGGATACAGAAGTTGTGGTTCTTATGTACAATGGAATATCACTCAGCCAGGAAATCAATGTCGTAAGGTTAGTAGCAGCATGATGAGTGGATTTAGGTACGACGATTCTAAGTGAAATAAGTCACACAGAAAAGGACACTTCTCATAAGGTATCACTGATAGAGGGAATGTAAAAACCGTTACACTTGAACTGAATTACAAAACAGAACAGAGTCACACATGCAGAAAACACACTATGGCTGCTTAACGGGAAAGGTGAGGTGGGGTGATACATAAAACAAGGGTATCAAATTAGCTCAGATACCGTTCCATAAACCCAATATGTAATAGACAAGACCTACTCCTTGCTCAGAGAACTGGACTCAACACGCCCTATTCACCGCACAAGAATATATCTGACTAATAATAATCGTAAAACCTATGTATTGATATCTCTCTGTTAGTGTGTCAAGTGGGTGTAAAGCGGCATAAACACAGCAGTGAAAAGCAGCTAAACCCCATTATAAAAATAAATTACTTTGAAACACCCATGAAACAAAGACAGTGAAAGAGAGAGAAATTCTTACACAATGCGTTCAGGGGCTGTGATGCAACCTGGATTGACCATATCTAGACGCACAGCTGGATGAGACATAAGGGTGGACACTCTTGGGGCTGAGAGGTTTGGTGAGGTTGGGTGAGCAAACGCAGACCCTTTAAAGGAATACTGCGTGGTACCCATCGCATGGGTCCCAAATCTCCAGGTTCAAGGGCATCTTCCTACATCAAAAACATGCATGAGAAACCCAGAAGATGGTACACCGTGTGATGGGGAAAGGTTTCTAAAACGCACCTCATTTCTCATCTCCTTGTGCCCGGGTTCGCCATTCCAGCTGCTTTACTAGCAAGCTCCCTACTTGGAGCATCAGCACCTTTAACCTCCTGTTCCATACGGGTTGCAATTTGTCCTGAGGATAAACGGGAAGACGTGGAACCAACGAGAGACTAGCTCTTGGTGTTGGGACAGGCACAGGTCACTCTATTTTCCCATCAGAAAGAAGAATTAACCACAGGCTCAGCCTGCCCCCCGGAACCAGAACAGGGCCTGAAGCCATTCTGCGATTTTGCGGCCAGCTCCCATAAAAACGAGTTGTAAAATGGAGGTTCAGGGCACTGCAATTCACAAACCTGCAGAGTTATAAATGATAACTCTCGTCCACAAATATATTGAGGGAAGGCAAAGAAGAGGATTTGAAATCAAGGCAGAATTGCAGGAAACAGATTTCAGGAGGTAGATACGAATCGCCTTTAAAGCACATGAAAAGCGGCAAAACGTTGACAATGATGCCCTTGGCCAAAAAGGGCGTATGCGTTTTTTCCTGAATATATTCAGGAAAAAACGCATACGCCGTTTTTGGTCAACCAAGCAACCTGGAAAGGCAAATCAGCGGTACAAAGAAGTCTCGCTTCCCATCGGTCAAAAGGGCCATGCTGAAAAAAGTGTCAAAACCAGAAATGCAGGACAGGCCATGGAGAAATGGGAGCCTTGCTACACTGATGGGCGGGATGTAAATTGCCAAGAGCCACTCTGGAGAAGTGTCCGGTGAGTCCTGAAACATCTGAAAAACACAGCTTAGAGAGCATAGGGCACTTCCACTCATGGGGGTATAAATTGGGAAAATTAAAAATCAGCAAGACACAAGCACCCCAAAGTTTAGGGCTGCTCTGTTGACCAGGACCTCCACTTCATTCCACCTTAAATATCCCAGGAAAGAGAAAAATGGATAAAGAAGTTGTGGTCCTTATGTACATTGGAATATCACTCAGCCAGGAAATCAATGTCGTAAGGTTAGTAGCAGCATGATGAGTGGATTTAGGTACGACGATTCTAAGTGAAATAAGTCACACAGAAAAGGACACTTCTCATAAGGTATCACTGATAGAGGGAATGTAAAAACCGTTACACTTGAACTGAATTACAAAACAGAACAGAGTCACACATGCAGAAAACACACTATGGCTGCTTAACGGGAAAGGTGAGGTGGGGTGATACATAAAACAAGGGTATCAAATTAGCTCAGATACCGTTCCATAAACCCAATATGTAATAGACAAGACCTACTCCTTGCTCAGAGAACTGGACTCAACACGCCCTATTCACCGCACAAGAATATATCTGACTAATAATAATCGTAAAACCTATGTATTGATATCTCTCTGTTAGTGTGTCAAGTGGGTGTAAAGCGGCATAAACACAGCAGTGAAAAGCAGCTAAACCCCATTATAAAAATAAATTACTTTGAAACACCCATGAAACAAAGACAGTGAAAGAGAGAGAAATTCTTACACAATGCGTTCAGGGGCTGTGATGCAACCTGGATTGACCATATCTAGACGCACAGCTGGATGAGACATAAGGGTGGACACTCTTGGGGCTGAGAGGTTTGGTGAGGTTGGGTGAGCAAACGCAGACCCTTTAAAGGAATACTGCGTGGTACCCATCGCATGGGTCCCAAATCTCCAGGTTCAAGGGCATCTTCCTACATCAAAAACATACATGAAAAACCCAGAAGATGGTACACCGTGTGATGGGGAAAGGTTTCTAAAACGCACCTCATTTCTCATCTCCTTGTGCCCGTGTTCGCCATTCCAGCCGCTTTACTAGCAAGCTCCCTACTTGGAGCATCAGCACCTTTAACCTCCTGTTCCATGCAGGTTGCAATTTGTCCTGAGGATAAACGGGAAGACGTGGAACCAACGAGAGACTAGCTCTTGGTGTTGGGACAGGCACAGGTCACTCTATTTTCCCATCAGAAAGAAGAATTAACCACAGGCTCAGCCTGCCCCCCGGAACCAGAACAGGGCCTGAAGCCATTCTGCGATTTTGCGGCCAGCTCCCATAAAAACGAGTTGTAAAATGGAGGTTCAGGGCACTGCAATTCACAAACCTGCAGAGTTATTAATGATAACTCTCGTCCACAAATATATTGAGGGAAGGCAAAGAAGAGGATTTGAAATCAAGGCAGAATTGCAGGAAACAGATTTCAGGAGGTAGATTCGAATCGCCTTTAAAGCACATGAAAAGCGGCAAAACGTTGACAATGATGCCCTTGGCCAAAAAGGGCGTATGCGTTTTTTCCTGAATATATTCAGGAAAAAACGCATACGCCCTTTTTGGTCAACCAAGCAACCTGGAAAGGCAAATCAGCGGTACAAAGAAGTCTCGCTTCCCATCGGTCAAAAGGGCCATGCTGAAAAAAGTGTCAAAACCAGAAATGCAGGACAGGCCATGGAGAAATGGGAGCCTTGCTACACTGATGGGCGGGATGTAAATTGCCAAGAGCCACTCTGGAGAAGTGTCCGGTGAGTCCTGAAACATCTGAAAAACACAGCTTAGAGAGCATAGGGCACTTCCACTCATGGGGGTATAAATTGGGAAAATTAAAAATCAGCAAGACACAAGCACCCCAAAGTTTAGGGCTGCTCTGTTGACCAGGACCTCCACTTCATTCCACCTTAAATATCCCAGGAAAGAGAAAAATGGATACAGAAGTTGTGGTTCTTATGTACAATGGAATATCACTCAGCCAGGAAATCAATGTCGTAAGGTTAGTAGCAGCATGATGAGTGGATTTAGGTACGACGATTCTAAGTGAAATAAGTCACACAGAAAAGGACACTTCTCATAAGGTATCACTGATAGAGGGAATGTAAAAACCGTTACACTTGAACTGAATTACAAAACAGAACAGAGTCACACATGCAGAAAACACACTATGGCTGCTTAACGGGAAAGGTGAGGTGGGGTGATACATAAAACAAGGGTATCAAATTAGCTCAGATACCGTTCCATAAACCCAATATGTAATAGACAAGACCTACTCCTTGCTCAGAGAACTGGACTCAACACGCCCTATTCACCGCACAAGAATATATCTGACTAATAATAATCGTAAAACCTATGTATTGATATCTCTCTGTTAGTGTGTCAAGTGGGTGTAAAGCGGCATAAACACAGCAGTGAAAAGCAGCTAAACCCCATTATAAAAATAAATTACTTTGAAACACCCATGAAACAAAGACAGTGAAAGAGAGAGAAATTCTTACACAATGCGTTCAGGGGCTGTGATGCAACCTGGATTGACCATATCTAGACGCACAGCTGGATGAGACATAAGGGTGGACACTCTTGGGGCTGAGAGGTTTGGTGAGGTTGGGTGAGCAAACGCAGACCCTTTAAAGGAATACTGCGTGGGACCCATCGCATGGGTCCCAAATCTCCAGGTTCAAGGGCATCTTCCTACATCAAAAACATGCATGAGAAACCCAGAAGATGGTACACCGTGTGATGGGGAAAGGTTTCTAAAACGCACCTCATTTCTCAACTCCTTGTGCCCGGGTTCGCCATTCCAGCCGCTTTACTAGCAAGCTCCCTACTTGGAGCATCAGCACCTTTAACCTCCTGTTCCATGCGGGTTGCAATTTGTCCTGAGGATAAACGGGAAGACGTGGAACCAACGAGAGACTAGCTCTTGGTGTTGGGACAGGCACAGGTCACTCTATTTTCCCATCAGAAAGAAGAATTAACCACAGGCTCAGCCTGACCCCCGGAACCAGAACAGGGCCTGAAGCCATTCTGCGATTTTGCGGCCAGCTCCCATAAAAACGAGTTGTAAAATGGAGGTTCAGGGCACTGCAATTCACAAACCTGCAGAGTTATAAATGATAACTGTCGTCCACAAATATATTGAGGGAAGGCAAAGAAGAGGATTTGAAATCAAGGCAGAATTGCAGGAAACAGATTTCAGGAGGTAGATACGAATCGCCTTTAAAGCACATGAAAAGCGGCAAAACGTTGACAATGATGCCCTTGGCCAAAAAGGGCGTATGCGTTTTTTCCTGAATATATTCAGGAAAAAACGCATACGCCCTTTTTGGCCAACCAAGCAACCTGGAAAGGCAAATCAGCGCTACAAAGAAGTCTCGCTTCCCATCGGTCAAAAGGGCCATGCTGAAAAAAGTGTCAAAACCAGAAATGCAGGACAGGCCATGGAGAAATGGGAGCCTTGCTACACTGATGGGCGGGATGTAAATTGCCAAGAGCCACTCCGGAGAAGTGTCCGGTGAGTCCTGAAACATCTGAAAAACACAGCTTAGAGAGCATAGGGCACTTCCACTCATGGAGGTATAAATTGGGAAAATTAAAAATCAGCAAGACACAAGCACCCCAAAGTTTAGGGCTGCTCTGTTGACCAGGACCTCCACTTCATTCCACCTTAAATATCCCAGGAAAGAGAAAAATGGATAAAGAAGTTGTGGTTCTTATGTACATTGGAATATCACTCAGCCAGGAAATCAATGTCGTAAGGTTAGTAGCAGCATGATGAGTGGATTTAGGTACGACGATTCTAAGTGAAATAAGTCACACAGAAAAGGACACTTCTCATAAGGTATCACTGATAGAGGGAATGTAAAAACCGTTACACTTGAACTGAATTACAAAACAGAACAGAGTCACACATGCAGAAAACACACTATGGCTGCTTAACGGGAAAGGTGAGGTGGGGTGATACATAAAACAAGGGTATCAAATTAGCTCAGATACCGTTCCATAAACCCAATATGTAATAGACAAGACCTACTCCTTGCTCAGAGAACTGGACTCAACACGCCCTATTCACCGCACAAGAATATATCTGACTAATAATAATCGTAAAACCTATGTATTGATATCTCTCTGTTAGTGTGTCAAGTGGATGTAAAGCGGCATAAACACAGCAGTGAAAAGCAGCTAAACCCCATTATAAAAATAAATTACTTTGAAACACCCATGAAACAAAGACAGTGAAAGAGAGAGAAATTCTTACACAATGCGTTCAGGGGCTGTGATGCAACCTGGATTGACCATATCTAGACGCACAGCTGGATGAGACATAAGGGTGGACACTCTTGGGGCTGAGAGGTTTGGTGAGGTTGGGTGAGCAAACGCAGACCCTTTAAAGGAATACTGCGTGGTACCCATCGCATGGGTCCCAAATCTCCTGGTTCAAGGGCATCTTCCTACATCAAAAACATACATGAAAAACCCAGAAGATGGTACACCGTGTGATGGGGAAAGGTTTCTAAAACGCACCTCATTTCTCATCTCCTTGTGCCCGTGTTCGCCATTCCAGCCGCTTTACTAGCAAGCTCCCTACTTGGAGCATCAGCACCTTTAACCTCCTGTTCCATGCAGGTTGCAATTTGTCCTGAGGATAAACGGGAAGACGTGGAACCAACGAGAGACTAGCTCTTGGTGTTGGGACAGGCACAGGTCACTCTATTTTCCCATCAGAAAGAAGAATTAACCACAGGCTCAGCCTGCCCCCCGGAACCAGAACAGGGCCTGAAGCCATTCTGCGATTTTGCGGCCAGCTCCCATAAAAACGAGTTGTAAAATGGAGGTTCAGGGCACTGCAATTCAAAAACCTGCAGAGTTATTAATGATAACTCTCGTCCACAAATATATTGAGGGAAGGCAAAGAAGAGGATTTGAAATCAAGGCAGAATTGCAGGAAACAGATTTCAGGAGGTAGATTCGAATCGCCTTTAAAGCACATGAAAAGCGGCAAAACGTTGACAATGATGCCCTTGGCCAAAAAGGGCGTATGCGTTTTTTCCTGAATATATTCAGGAAAAAACGCATATGCCCTTTTTGGTCAACCAAGCAACCTGGAAAGGCAAATCAGCGGTACAAAGAAGTCTCGCTTCCCATCGGTCAAAAGGGCCATGCTGAAAAAAGTGTCAAAACCAGAAATGCAGGACAGGCCATGGAGAAATGGGAGCCTTGCTACACTGATGGGCGGGATGTAAATTGCCAAGAGCCACTCTGGAGAAGTGTCCGGTGAGTCCTGAAACATCTGAAAAACACAGCTTAGAGAGCATAGGGCACTTCCACTCATGGGGGTATAAATTGGGAAAATTAAAAATCAGCAAGACACAAGCACCCCAAAGTTTAGGGCTGCTCTGTTGACCAGGACCTCCACTTCATTCCACCTTAAATATCCCAGGAAAGAGAAAAATGGATAAAGAAGTTGTGGTCCTTATGTACATTGGAATATCACTCAGCCAGGAAATCAATGTCGTAAGGTTAGTAGCAGCATGATGAGTGGATTTAGGTACGACGATTCTAAGTGAAATAAGTCACACAGAAAAGGACACTTCTCATAAGGTATCACTGATAGAGGGAATGTAAAAACCGTTACACTTGAACTGAATTACAAAACAGAACAGAGTCACACATGCAGAAAACACACTATGGCTGCTTAACGGGAAAGGTGAGGTGGGGTGATACATAAAACAAGGGTATCAAATTAGCTCAGATACCGTTCCATAAACCCAATATGTAATAGACAAGACCTACTCCTTGCTCAGAGAACTGGACTCAACACGCCCTATTCACCGCACAAGAATATATCTGACTAATAATAATCGTAAAACCTATGTATTGATATCTCTCTGTTAGTGTGTCAAGTGGGTGTAAAGCGGCATAAACACAGCAGTGAAAAGCAGCTAAACCCCATTATAAAAATAAATTACTTTGAAACACCCATGAAACAAAGACAGTGAAAGAGAGAGAAATTCTTACACAATGCGTTCAGGGGCTGTGATGCAACCTGGATTGACCATATCTAGACGCACAGCTGGATGAGACATAAGGGTGGACACTCTTGGGGCTGAGAGGTTTGGTGAGGTTGGGTGAGCAAACGCAGACCCTTTAAAGGAATACTGCGTGGTACCCATCGCATGGGTCCCAAATCTCCAGGTTCAAGGGCATCTTCCTACATCAAAAACATACATGAAAAACCCAGAAGATGGTACACCGTGTGATGGGGAAAGGTTTCTAAAACGCACCTCATTTCTCATCTCCTTGTGCCCGTGTTCGCCATTCCAGCCGCTTTACTAGCAAGCTCCCTACTTGGAGCATCAGCACCTTTAACCTCCTGTTCCATGCAGGTTGCAATTTGTCCTGAGGATAAACGGGAAGACGTGGAACCAACGAGAGACTAGCTCTTGGTGTTGGGACAGGCACAGGTCACTCTATTTTCCCATCAGAAAGAAGAATTAACCACAGGCTCAGCCTGCCCCCCGGAACCAGAACAGGGCCTGAAGCCATTCTGCGATTTTGCGGCCAGCTCCCATAAAAACGAGTTGTAAAATGGAGGTTCAGGGCACTGCAATTCACAAACCTGCAGAGTTATTAATGATAACTCTCGTCCACAAATATATTGAGGGAAGGCAAAGAAGAGGATTTGAAATCAAGGCAGAATTGCAGGAAACAGATTTCAGGAGGTAGATTCGAATCGCCTTTAAAGCACATGAAAAGCGGCAAAACGTTGACAATGATGCCCTTGGCCAAAAAGGGCGTATGCGTTTTTTCCTGAATATATTCAGGAAAAAACGCATACGCCCTTTTTGGTCAACCAAGCAACCTGGAAAGGCAAATCAGCGCTACAAAGAAGTCTCGCTTCCCATCGGTCAAAAGGGCCATGCTGAAAAAAGTGTCAAAACCAGAAATGCAGGACAGGCCATGGAGAAATGGGAGCCTTGCTACACTGATGGGCGGGATGTAAATTGCCAAGAGCCACTCTGGAGAAGTGTCCGGTGAGTCCTGAAACATCTGAAAAACACAGCTTAGAGAGCATAGGGCACTTCCACTCATGGGGGTATAAATTGGGAAAATTAAAAATCAGCAAGACACAAGCACCCCAAAGTTTAGGGCTGCTCTGTTGACCAGGACCTCCACTTCATTCCACCTTAAATATCCCAGGAAAGAGAAAAATGGATACAGAAGTTGTGGTTCTTATGTACAATGGAATATCACTCAGCCAGGAAATCAATGTCGTAAGGTTAGTAGCAGCATGATGAGTGGATTTAGGTACGACGATTCTAAGTGAAATAAGTCACACAGAAAAGGACACTTCTCATAAGGTATCACTGATAGAGGGAATGTAAAAACCGTTACACTTGAACTGAATTACAAAACAGAACAGAGTCACACATGCAGAAAACACACTATGGCTGCTTAACGGGAAAGGTGAGGTGGGGTGATACATAAAACAAGGGTATCAAATTAGCTCAGATACCGTTCCATAAACCCAATATGTAATAGACAAGACCTACTCCTTGCTCAGAGAACTGGACTCAACACGCCCTATTCACCGCACAAGAATATATCTGACTAATAATAATCGTAAAACCTATGTATTGATATCTCTCTGTTAGTGTGTCAAGTGGGTGTAAAGCGGCATAAACACAGCAGTGAAAAGCAGCTAAACCCCATTATAAAAATAAATTACTTTGAAACACCCATGAAACAAAGACAGTGAAAGAGAGAGAAATTCTTACACAATGCGTTCAGGGGCTGTGATGCAACCTGGATTGACCATATCTAGACGCACAGCTGGATGAGACATAAGGGTGGACACTCTTGGGGCTGAGAGGTTTGGTGAGGTTGGGTGAGCAAACGCAGACCCTTTAAAGGAATACTGCGTGGGACCCATCGCATGGGTCCCAAATCTCCAGGTTCAAGGGCATCTTCCTACATCAAAAACATGCATGAGAAACCCAGAAGATGGTACACCGTGTGATGGGGAAAGGTTTCTAAAACGCACCTCATTTCTCAACTCCTTGTGCCCGGGTTCGCCATTCCAGCCGCTTTACTAGCAAGCTCCCTACTTGGAGCATCAGCACCTTTAACCTCCTGTTCCATGCGGGTTGCAATTTGTCCTGAGGATAAACGGGAAGACGTGGAACCAACGAGAGACTAGCTCTTGGTGTTGGGACAGGCACAGGTCACTCTATTTTCCCATCAGAAAGAAGAATTAACCACAGGCTCAGCTTGACCCCCGGAACCAGAACAGGGCCTGAAGCCATTCTGCGATTTTGCGGCCAGCTCCCATAAAAACGAGTTGTAAAATGGAGGTTCAGGGCACTGCAATTCACAAACCTGCAGAGTTATAAATGATAACTGTCGTCCACAAATATATTGAGGGAAGGCAAAGAAGAGGATTTGAAATCAAGGCAGAATTGCAGGAAACAGATTTCAGGAGGTAGATACGAATCGCCTTTAAAGCACATGAAAAGCGGCAAAACGTTGACAATGATGCCCTTGGCCAAAAAGGGCGTATGCGTTTTTTCCTGAATATATTCAGGAAAAAACGCATACGCCCTTTTTGGCCAACCAAGCAACCTGGAAAGGCAAATCAGCGCTACAAAGAAGTCTCGCTTCCCATCGGTCAAAAGGGCCATGCTGAAAAAAGTGTCAAAACCAGAAATGCAGGACAGGCCATGGAGAAATGGGAGCCTTGCTACACTGATGGGCGGGATGTAAATTGCCAAGAGCCACTCCGGAGAAGTGTCCGGTGAGTCCTGAAACATCTGAAAAACACAGCTTAGAGAGCATAGGGCACTTCCACTCATGGAGGTATAAATTGGGAAAATTAAAAATCAGCAAGACACAAGCACCCCAAAGTTTAGGGCTGCTCTGTTGACCAGGACCTCCACTTCATTCCACCTTAAATATCCCAGGAAAGAGAAAAATGGATAAAGAAGTTGTGGTTCTTATGTACATTGGAATATCACTCAGCCAGGAAATCAATGTCGTAAGGTTAGTAGCAGCATGATGAGTGGATTTAGGTACGACGATTCTAAGTGAAATAAGTCACACAGAAAAGGACACTTCTCATAAGGTATCACTGATAGAGGGAATGTAAAAACCGTTACACTTGAACTGAATTACAAAACAGAACAGAGTCACACATGCAGAAAACACACTATGGCTGCTTAACGGGAAAGGTGAGGTGGGGTGATACATAAAACAAGGGTATCAAATTAGCTCAGATACCGTTCCATAAACCCAATATGTAATAGACAAGACCTACTCCTTGCTCAGAGAACTGGACTCAACACGCCCTATTCACCGCACAAGAATATATCTGACTAATAATAATCGTAAAACCTATGTATTGATATCTCTCTGTTAGTGTGTCAAGTGGATGTAAAGCGGCATAAACACAGCAGTGAAAAGCAGCTAAACCCCATTATAAAAATAAATTACTTTGAAACACCCATGAAACAAAGACAGTGAAAGAGAGAGAAATTCTTACACAATGCGTTCAGGGGCTGTGATGCAACCTGGATTGACCATATCTAGACGCACAGCTGGATGAGACATAAGGGTGGACACTCTTGGGGCTGAGAGGTTTGGTGAGGTTGGGTGAGCAAACGCAGACCCTTTAAAGGAATACTGCGTGGTACCCATCGCATGGGTCCCAAATCTCCAGGTTCAAGGGCATCTTCCTACATCAAAAACATACATGAAAAACCCAGAAGATGGTACACCGTGTGATGGGGAAAGGTTTCTAAAACGCACCTCATTTCTCATCTCCTTGTGCCCGTGTTCGCCATTCCAGCCGCTTTACTAGCAAGCTCCCTACTTGGAGCATCAGCACCTTTAACCTCCTGTTCCATGCAGGTTGCAATTTGTCCTGAGGATAAACGGGAAGACGTGGAACCAACGAGAGACTAGCTCTTGGTGTTGGGACAGGCACAGGTCACTCTATTTTCCCATCAGAAAGAAGAATTAACCACAGGCTCAGCCTGCCCCCCGGAACCAGAACAGGGCCTGAAGCCATTCTGCGATTTTGCGGCCAGCTCCCATAAAAACGAGTTGTAAAATGGAGGTTCAGGGCACTGCAATTCACAAACCTGCAGAGTTATTAATGATAACTCTCGTCCACAAATATATTGAGGGAAGGCAAAGAAGAGGATTTGAAATCAAGGCAGAATTGCAGGAAACAGATTTCAGGAGGTAGATTCGAATCGCCTTTAAAGCACATGAAAAGCGGCAAAACGTTGACAATGATGCCCTTGGCCAAAAAGGGCGTATGCGTTTTTTCCTGAATATATTCAGGAAAAAACGCATACGCCCTTTTTGGTCAACCAAGCAACCTGGAAAGGCAAATCAGCGGTACAAAGAAGTCTCGCTTCCCATCGGTCAAAAGGGCCATGCTGAAAAAAGTGTCAAAACCAGAAATGCAGGACAGGCCATGGAGAAATGGGAGCCTTGCTACACTGATGGGCGGGATGTAAATTGCCAAGAGCCACTCTGGAGAAGTGTCCGGTGAGTCCTGAAACATCTGAAAAACACAGCTTAGAGAGCATAGGGCACTTCCACTCATGGGGGTATAAATTGGGAAAATTAAAAATCAGCAAGACACAAGCACCCCAAAGTTTAGGGCTGCTCTGTTGACCAGGACCTCCACTTCATTCCACCTTAAATATCCCAGGAAAGAGAAAAATGGATAAAGAAGTTGTGGTCCTTATGTACATTGGAATATCACTCAGCCAGGAAATCAATGTCGTAAGGTTAGTAGCAGCATGATGAGTGGATTTAGGTACGACGATTCTAAGTGAAATAAGTCACACAGAAAAGGACACTTCTCATAAGGTATCACTGATAGAGGGAATGTAAAAACCGTTACACTTGAACTGAATTACAAAACAGAACAGAGTCACACATGCAGAAAACACACTATGGCTGCTTAACGGGAAAGGTGAGGTGGGGTGATACATAAAACAAGGGTATCAAATTAGCTCAGATACCGTTCCATAAACCCAATATGTAATAGACAAGACCTACTCCTTGCTCAGAGAACTGGACTCAACACGCCCTATTCACCGCACAAGAATATATCTGACTAATAATAATCGTAAAACCTATGTATTGATATCTCTCTGTTAGTGTGTCAAGTGGGTGTAAAGCGGCATAAACACAGCAGTGAAAAGCAGCTAAACCCCATTATAAAAATAAATTACTTTGAAACACCCATGAAACAAAGACAGTGAAAGAGAGAGAAATTCTTACACAATGCGTTCAGGGGCTGTGATGCAACCTGGATTGACCATATCTAGACGCACAGCTGGATGAGACATAAGGGTGGACACTCTTGGGGCTGAGAGGTTTGGTGAGGTTGGGTGAGCAAACGCAGACCCTTTAAAGGAATACTGCGTGGTACCCATCGCATGGGTCCCAAATCTCCAGGTTCAAGGGCATCTTCCTACATCAAAAACATACATGAAAAACCCAGAAGATGGTACACCGTGTGATGGGGAAAGGTTTCTAAAACGCACCTCATTTCTCATCTCCTTGTGCCCGTGTTCGCCATTCCAGCCGCTTTACTAGCAAGCTCCCTACTTGGAGCATCAGCACCTTTAACCTCCTGTTCCATGCAGGTTGCAATTTGTCCTGAGGATAAACGGGAAGACGTGGAACCAACGAGAGACTAGCTCTTGGTGTTGGGACAGGCACAGGTCACTCTATTTTCCCATCAGAAAGAAGAATTAACCACAGGCTCAGCCTGCCCCCCGGAACCAGAACAGGGCCTGAAGCCATTCTGCGATTTTGCGGCCAGCTCCCATAAAAACGAGTTGTAAAATGGAGGTTCAGGGCACTGCAATTCACAAACCTGCAGAGTTATTAATGATAACTCTCGTCCACAAATATATTGAGGGAAGGCAAAGAAGAGGATTTGAAATCAAGGCAGAATTGCAGGAAACAGATTTCAGGAGGTAGATTCGAATCGCCTTTAAAGCACATGAAAAGCGGCAAAACGTTGACAATGATGCCCTTGGCCAAAAAGGGCGTATGCGTTTTTTCCTGAATATATTCAGGAAAAAACGCATACGCCCTTTTTGGTCAACCAAGCAACCTGGAAAGGCAAATCAGCGCTACAAAGAAGTCTCGCTTCCCATCGGTCAAAAGGGCCATGCTGAAAAAAGTGTCAAAACCAGAAATGCAGGACAGGCCATGGAGAAATGGGAGCCTTGCTACACTGATGGGCGGGATGTAAATTGCCAAGAGCCACTCTGGAGAAGTGTCCGGTGAGTCCTGAAACATCTGAAAAACACAGCTTAGAGAGCATAGGGCATTTCCACTCATGGGGGTATAAATTGGGAAAATTAAAAATCAGCAAGACACAAGCACCCCAAAGTTTAGGGCTGCTCTGTTGACCAGGACCTCCACTTCATTCCACCTTAAATATCCCAGGAAAGAGAAAAATGGATAAAGAAGTTGTGGTTCTTATGTACAATGGAATATCACTCAGCCAGGAAATCAATGTCGTAAGGTTAGTAGCAGCATGATGAGTGGATTTAGGTACGACGATTCTAAGTGAAATAAGTCACACAGAAAAGGACACTTCTCATAAGGTATCACTGATAGAGGGAATGTAAAAACCGTTACACTTGAACTGAATTACAAAACAGAACAGAGTCACACATGCAGAAAACACACTATGGCTGCTTAACGGGAAAGGTGAGGTGGGGTGATACATAAAACAAGGGTATCAAATTAGCTCAGATACCGTTCCATAAACCCAATATGTAATAGACAAGACCTACTCCTTGCTCAGAGAACTGGACTCAACACGCCCTATTCACCGCACAAGAATATATCTGACTAATAATAATCGTAAAACCTATGTATTGATATCTCTCTGTTAGTGTGTCAAGTGGGTGTAAAGCGGCATAAACACAGCAGTGAAAAGCAGCTAAACCCCATTATAAAAATAAATTACTTTGAAACACCCATGAAACAAAGACAGTGAAAGAGAGAGAAATTCTTACACAATGCGTTCAGGGGCTGTGATGCAACCTGGATTGACCATATCTAGACGCACAGCTGGATGAGACATAAGGGTGGACACTCTTGGGGCTGAGAGGTTTGGTGAGGTTGGGTGAGCAAACGCAGACCCTTTAAAGGAATACTGCGTGGTACCCATCGCATGGGTCCCAAATCTCCAGGTTCAAGGGCATCTTCCTACATCAAAAACATACATGAAAAACCCAGAAGATGGTACACCGTGTGATGGGGAAAGGTTTCTAAAACGCACCTCATTTCTCATCTCCTTGTGCCCGTGTTCGCCATTCCAGCCGCTTTACTAGCAAGCTCCCTACTTGGAGCATCAGCACCTTTAACCTCCTGTTCCATGCAGGTTGCAATTTGTCCTGAGGATAAACGGGAAGACGTGGAACCAACGAGAGACTAGCTCTTGGTGTTGGGACAGGCACAGGTCACTCTATTTTCCCATCAGAAAGAAGAATTAACCACAGGCTCAGCCTGCCCCCCGGAACCAGAACAGGGCCTGAAGCCATTCTGCGATTTTGCGGCCAGCTCCCATAAAAACGAGTTGTAAAATGGAGGTTCAGGGCACTGCAATTCACAAACCTGCAGAGTTATTAATGATAACTCTCGTCCACAAATATATTGAGGGAAGGCAAAGAAGAGGATTTGAAATCAAGGCAGAATTGCAGGAAACAGATTTCAGGAGGTAGATTCGAATCGCCTTTAAAGCACATGAAAAGCGGCAAAACGTTGACAATGATGCCCTTGGCCAAAAAGGGCGTATGCGTTTTTTCCTGAATATATTCAGGAAAAAACGCATACGCCCTTTTTGGTCAACCAAGCAACCTGGAAAGGCAAATCAGCGCTACAAAGAAGTCTCGCTTCCCATCGGTCAAAAGGGCCATGCTGAAAAAAGTGTCAAAACCAGAAATGCAGGACAGGCCATGGAGAAATGGGAGCCTTGCTACACTGATGGGCGGGATGTAAATTGCCAAGAGCCACTCTGGAGAAGTGTCCGGTGAGTCCTGAAACATCTGAAAAACACAGCTTAGAGAGCATAGGGCATTTCCACTCATGGGGGTATAAATTGGGAAAATTAAAAATCAGCAAGACACAAGCACCCCAAAGTTTAGGGCTGCTCTGTTGACCAGGACCTCCACTTCATTCCACCTTAAATATCCCAGGAAAGAGAAAAATGGATAAAGAAGTTGTGGTTCTTATGTACAATGGAATATCACTCAGCCAGGAAATCAATGTCGTAAGGTTAGTAGCAGCATGATGAGTGGATTTAGGTACGACGATTCTAAGTGAAATAAGTCACACAGAAAAGGACACTTCTCATAAGGTATCACTGATAGAGGGAATGTAAAAACCGTTACACTTGAACTGAATTACAAAACAGAACAGAGTCACACATGCAGAAAACACACTATGGCTGCTTAACGGGAAAGGTGAGGTGGGGTGATACATAAAACAAGGGTATCAAATTAGCTCAGATACCGTTCCATAAACCCAATATGTAATAGACAAGACCTACTCCTTGCTCAGAGAACTGGACTCAACACGCCCTATTCACCGCACAAGAATATATCTGACTAATAATAATCGTAAAACCTATGTATTGATATCTCTCTGTTAGTGTGTCAAGTGGGTGTAAAGCGGCATAAACACAGCAGTGAAAAGCAGCTAAACCCCATTATAAAAATAAATTACTTTGAAACACCCATGAAACAAAGACAGTGAAAGAGAGAGAAATTCTTACACAATGCGTTCAGGGGCTGTGATGCAACCTGGATTGACCATATCTAGACGCACAGCTGGATGAGACATAAGGGTGGACACTCTTGGGGCTGAGAGGTTTGGTGAGGTTGGGTGAGCAAACGCAGACCCTTTAAAGGAATACTGCGTGGTACCCATCGCATGGGTCCCAAATCTCCAGGTTCAAGGGCATCTTCCTACATCAAAAACATGCATGAGAAACCCAGAAGATGGTACACCGTGTGATGGGGAAAGGTTTCTAAAACGCACCTCATTTCTCATCTCCTTGTGCCCGGGTTCGCCATTCCAGCTGCTTTACTAGCAAGCTCCCTACTTGGAGCATCAGCACCTTTAACCTCCTGTTCCATACAGGTTGCAATTTGTCCTGAGGATAAACGGGAAGACGTGGAACCAACGAGAGACTAGCTCTTGGTGTTGGGACAGGCACAGGTCACTCTATTTTCCCATCAGAAAGAAGAATTAACCACAGGCTCAGCCTGCCCCCCGGAACCAGAACAGGGCCTGAAGCCATTCTGCGATTTTGCGGCCAGCTCCCATAAAAACGAGTTGTAAAATGGAGGTTCAGGGCACTGCAATTCACAAACCTGCAGAGTTATAAATGATAACTCTCGTCCACAAATATATTGAGGGAAGGCAAAGAAGAGGATTTGAAATCAAGGCAGAATTGCAGGAAACAGATTTCAGGAGGTAGATACGAATCGCCTTTAAAGCACATGAAAAGCGGCAAAACGTTGACAATGATGCCCTTGGCCAAAAAGGGCGTATGCGTTTTTTCCTGAATATATTCAGGAAAAAACGCATACGCCCTTTTTGGCCAACCAAGGAACCTGGAAAGGCAAATCAGCGCTACAAAGAAGTCTCGCTTCCCATCGGTCAAAAGGGCCATGCTGAAAAAAGTGTCAAAACCAGAAATGCAGGACAGGCCATGGAGAAATGGGAGCCTTGCTACACTGATGGGCGGGATGTAAATTGCCAAGAGCCACTCTGGAGAAGTGTCTGGTGAGTCCTGAAACATCTGAAAAACACAGCTTAGAGAGCATAGGGCACTTCCACTCATGGGGGTATAAATTGGGAAAATTAAAAATCAGCAAGACACAAGCACCCCAAAGTTTAGGGCTGCTCTGTTGACCAGGACCTCCACTTCATTCCACCTTAAATATCCCAGGAAAGAGAAAAATGGATAAAGAAGTTGTGGTCCTTATGTACATTGGAATATCACTCAGCCAGGAAATCAATGTCGTAAGGTTAGTAGCAGCATGATGAGTGGATTTAGGTACGACGATTCTAAGTGAAATAAGTCACACAGAAAAGGACACTTCTCATAAGGTATCACTGATAGAGGGAATGTAAAAACCGTTACACTTGAACTGAATTACAAAACAGAACAGAGTCACACATGCAGAAAACACACTATGGCTGCTTAACGGGAAAGGTGAGGTGGGGTGATACATAAAACAAGGGTATCAAATTAGCTCAGATACCGTTCCATAAACCCAATATGTAATAGACAAGACCTACTCCTTGCTCAGAGAACTGGACTCAACACGCCCTATTCACCGCACAAGAATATATCTGACTAATAATAATCGTAAAACCTATGTATTGATATCTCTCTGTTAGTGTGTCAAGTGGGTGTAAAGCGGCATAAACACAGCAGTGAAAAGCAGCTAAACCCCATTATAAAAATAAATTACTTTGAAACACCCATGAAACAAAGACAGTGAAAGAGAGAGAAATTCTTACACAATGCGTTCAGGGGCTGTGATGCAACCTGGATTGACCATATCTAGACGCACAGCTGGATGAGACATAAGGGTGGACACTCTTGGGGCTGAGAGGTTTGGTGAGGTTGGGTGAGCAAACGCAGACCCTTTAAAGGAATACTGCGTGGTACCCATCGCATGGGTCCCAAATCTCCAGCTTCAAGGGCATCTTCCTACATCAAAAACATGCATGAGAAACCCAGAAGATGGTACACCGTGTGATGGGGAAAGGTTTCTAAAACGCACCTCATTTCTCATCTCCTTGTGCCCGGGTTCGCCATTCCAGCTGCTTTACTAGCAAGCTCCCTACTTGGAGCATCAGCACCTTTAACCTCCTGTTCCATACAGGTTGCAATTTGTCCTGAGGATAAACGGGAAGACGTGGAACCAACGAGAGACTAGCTCTTGGTGTTGGGACAGGCACAGGTCACTCTATTTTCCCATCAGAAAGAAGAATTAACCACAGGCTCAGCCTGCCCCCCGGAACCAGAACAGGGCCTGAAGCCATTCTGCGATTTTGCGGCCAGCTCCCATAAAAACGAGTTGTAAAATGGAGGTTCAGGGCACTGCAATTCACAAACCTGCAGAGTTATAAATGATAACTCTCGTCCACAAATATATTGAGGGAAGGCAAAGAAGAGGATTTGAAATCAAGGCAGAATTGCAGGAAACAGATTTCAGGAGGTAGATACGAATCGCCTTTAAAGCACATGAAAAGCGGCAAAACGTTGACAATGATGCCCTTGGCCAAAAAGGGCGTATGCGTTTTTTCCTGAATATATTCAGGAAAAAACGCATACGCCCTTTTTGGCCAACCAAGGAACCTGGAAAGGCAAATCAGCGCTACAAAGAAGTCTCGCTTCCCATCGGTCAAAAGGGCCATGCTGAAAAAAGTGTCAAAACCAGAAATGCAGGACAGGCCATGGAGAAATGGGAGCCTTGCTACACTGATGGGCGGGATGTAAATTGCCAAGAGCCACTCTGGAGAAGTGTCTGGTGAGTCCTGAAACATCTGAAAAACACAGCTTAGAGAGCATAGGGCACTTCCACTCATGGGGGTATAAATTGGGAAAATTAAAAATCAGCAAGACACAAGCACCCCAAAGTTTAGGGCTGCTCTGTTGACCAGGACCTCCACTTCATTCCACCTTAAATATCCCAGGAAAGAGAAAAATGGATAAAGAAGTTGTGGTCCTTATGTACATTGGAATATCACTCAGCCAGGAAATCAATGTCGTAAGGTTAGTAGCAGCATGATGAGTGGATTTAGGTACGACGATTCTAAGTGAAATAAGTCACACAGAAAAGGACACTTCTCATAAGGTATCACTGATAGAGGGAATGTAAAAACCGTTACACTTGAACTGAATTACAAAACAGAACAGAGTCACACATGCAGAAAACACACTATGGCTGCTTAACGGGAAAGGTGAGGTGGGGTGATACATAAAACAAGGGTATCAAATTAGCTCAGATACCGTTCCATAAACCCAATATGTAATAGACAAGACCTACTCCTTGCTCAGAGAACTGGACTCAACACGCCCTATTCACCGCACAAGAATATATCTGACTAATAATAATCGTAAAACCTATGTATTGATATCTCTCTGTTAGTGTGTCAAGTGGGTGTAAAGCGGCATAAACACAGCAGTGAAAAGCAGCTAAACCCCATTATAAAAATAAATTACTTTGAAACACCCATGAAACAAAGACAGTGAAAGAGAGAGAAATTCTTACACAATGCGTTCAGGGGCTGTGATGCAACCTGGATTGACCATATCTAGACGCACAGCTGGATGAGACATAAGGGTGGACACTCTTGGGGCTGAGAGGTTTGGTGAGGTTGGGTGAGCAAACGCAGACCCTTTAAAGGAATACTGCGTGGTACCCATCGCATGGGTCCCAAATCTCCAGGTTCAAGGGCATCTTCCTACATCAAAAACATGCATGAGAAACCCAGAAGATGGTACACCGTGTGATGGGGAAAGGTTTCTAAAACGCACCTCATTTCTCATCTCCTTGTGCCCGGGTTCGCCATTCCAGCCGCTTTACTAGCAAGCTCCCTACTTGGAGCATCAGCACCTTTAACCTCCTGTTCCATGCAGGTTGCAATTTGTCCTGAGGATAAACGGGAAGACGTGGAACCAACGAGAGACTAGCTCTTGGTGTTGGGACAGGCACAGGTCACTCTATTTTCCCATCAGAAAGAAGAATTAAGCACAGGCTCAGCCTGCCCCCCGGAACCAGAACAGGGCCTGAAGCCATTCTGCGATTTTGCGGCCAGCTCCCATAAAAACGAGTTGTAAAATGGAGGTTCAGGGCACTGCAATTCACAAACCTGCAGAGTTATAAATGATAACTCTCGTCCACAAATATATTGAGGGAAGGCAAAGAAGAGGATTTGAAATCAAGGCAGAATTGCAGGAAACAGATTTCAGGAGGTAGATACGAATCGCCTTTAAAGCACATGAAAAGCGGCAAAACGTTGACAATGATGCCCTTGGCCAAAAAGGGCGTATGCGTTTTTTCCTGAATATATTCAGGAAAAAACGCATACGCCCTTTTTGGCCAACCAAGCCACCTGGAAAGGCAAATCAGCGCTACAAAGAAGTCTCGCTTCCCATCGGTCAAAAGGGCCATGCTGAAAAAAGTGTCAAAACCAGAAATGCAGGACAGGCCATGGAGAAATGGGAGCCTTGCTACACTGATGGGCGGGATGTAAATTGCCAAGAGCCACTCTGGAGAAGTGTCCGGTGAGTCCTGAAACATCTGAAAAACACAGCTTAGAGAGCATAGGGCACTTCCACTCATGGGGGTATAAATTGGGAAAATTAAAAATCAGCAAGACACAAGCACCCCAAAGTTTAGGGCTGCTCTGTTGACCAGGACCTCCACTTCATTCCACCTTAAATATCCCAGGAAAGAGAAAAATGGAGAAAGAAGTTGTGGTCCTTATGTACATTGGAATATCACTCAGCCAGGAAATCAATGTCGTAAGGTTAGTAGCAGCATGATGAGTGGATTTAGGTACGACGATTCTAAGTGAAATAAGTCACACAGAAAAGGACACTTCTCATAAGGTATCACTGATAGAGGGAATGTAAAAACCGTTACACTTGAACTGAATTACAAAACAGAACAGAGTCACACATGCAGAAAACACACTATGGCTGCTTAACGGGAAAGGTGAGGTGGGGTGATACATAAAACAAGGGTATCAAATTAGCTCAGATACCGTTCCATAAACCCAATATGTAATAGACAAGACCTACTCCTTGCTCAGAGAACTGGACTCAACACGCCCTATTCACCGCACAAGAATATATCTGACTAATAATAATCGTAAAACCTATGTATTGATATCTCTCTGTTAGTGTGTCAAGTGGGTGTAAAGCGGCATAAACACAGCAGTGAAAAGCAGCTAAACCCCATTATAAAAATAAATTACTTTGAAACACCCATGAAACAAAGACAGTGAAAGAGAGAGAAATTCTTACACAATGCGTTCAGGGGCTGTGATGCAACCTGGATTGACCATATCTAGACGCACAGCTGGATGAGACATAAGGGTGGACACTCTTGGGGCTGAGAGGTTTGGTGAGGTTGGGTGAGCAAACGCAGACCCTTTAAAGGAATACTGCGTGGTACCCATCGCATGGGTCCCAAATCTCCAGGTTCAAGGGCATCTTCCTACATCAAAAACATACATGAAAAACCCAGAAGATGGTACACCGTGTGATGGGGAAAGGTTTCTAAAACGCACCTCATTTCTCATCTCCTTGTGCCCGTGTTCGCCATTCCAGCCGCTTTACTAGCAAGCTCCCTACTTGGAGCATCAGCACCTTTAACCTCCTGTTCCATGCAGGTTGCAATTTGTCCTGAGGATAAACGGGAAGACGTGGAACCAACGAGAGACTAGCTCTTGGTGTTGGGACAGGCACAGGTCACTCTATTTTCCCATCAGAAAGAAGAATTAACCACAGGCTCAGCCTGCCCCCCGGAACCAGAACAGGGCCTGAAGCCATTCTGCGATTTTGCGGCCAGCTCCCATAAAAACGAGTTGTAAAATGGAGGTTCAGGGCACTGCAATTCACAAACCTGCAGAGTTATTAATGATAACTCTCGTCCACAAATATATTGAGGGAAGGCAAAGAAGAGGATTTGAAATCAAGGCAGAATTGCAGGAAACAGATTTCAGGAGGTAGATTCGAATCGCCTTTAAAGCACATGAAAAGCGGCAAAACGTTGACAATGATGCCCTTGGCCAAAAAGGGCGTATGCGTTTTTTCCTGAATATATTCAGGAAAAAACGCATACGCCCTTTTTGGTCAACCAAGCAACCTGGAAAGGCAAATCAGCGGTACAAAGAAGTCTCGCTTCCCATCGGTCAAAAGGGCCATGCTGAAAAAAGTGTCAAAACCAGAAATGCAGGACAGGCCATGGAGAAATGGGAGCCTTGCTACACTGATGGGCGGGATGTAAATTGCCAAGAGCCACTCTGGAGAAGTGTCCGGTGAGTCCTGAAACATCTGAAAAACACAGCTTAGAGAGCATAGGGCACTTCCACTCATGGGGGTATAAATTGGGAAAATTAAAAATCAGCAAGACACAAGCACCCCAAAGTTTAGGGCTGCTCTGTTGACCAGGACCTCCACTTCATTCCACCTTAAATATCCCAGGAAAGAGAAAAATGGATACAGAAGTTGTGGTTCTTATGTACAATGGAATATCACTCAGCCAGGAAATCAATGTCGTAAGGTTAGTAGCAGCATGATGAGTGGATTTAGGTACGACGATTCTAAGTGAAATAAGTCACACAGAAAAGGACACTTCTCATAAGGTATCACTGATAGAGGGAATGTAAAAACCGTTACACTTGAACTGAATTACAAAACAGAACAGAGTCACACATGCAGAAAACACACTATGGCTGCTTAACGGGAAAGGTGAGGTGGGGTGATACATAAAACAAGGGTATCAAATTAGCTCAGATACCGTTCCATAAACCCAATATGTAATAGACAAGACCTACTCCTTGCTCAGAGAACTGGACTCAACACGCCCTATTCACCGCACAAGAATATATCTGACTAATAATAATCGTAAAACCTATGTATTGATATCTCTCTGTTAGTGTGTCAAGTGGGTGTAAAGCGGCATAAACACAGCAGTGAAAAGCAGCTAAACCCCATTATAAAAATAAATTACTTTGAAACACCCATGAAACAAAGACAGTGAAAGAGAGAGAAATTCTTACACAATGCGTTCAGGGGCTGTGATGCAACCTGGATTGACCATATCTAGACGCACAGCTGGATGAGACATAAGGGTGGACACTCTTGGGGCTGAGAGGTTTGGTGAGGTTGGGTGAGCAAACGCAGACCCTTTAAAGGAATACTGCGTGGTACCCATCGCATGGGTCCCAAATCTCCAGGTTCAAGGGCATCTTCCTACATCAAAAACATGCATGAGAAACCCAGAAGATGGTACACCGTGTGATGGGGAAAGGTTTCTAAAACGCACCTCATTTCTCATCTCCTTGTGCCCGGGTTCGCCATTCCAGCCGCTTTACTAGCAAGCTCCCTACTTGGAGCATCAGCACCTTTAACCTCCTGTTCCATACAGGTTGCAATTTGTCCTGAGGATAAACGGGAAGACGTGGAACCAACGAGAGACTAGCTCTTGGTGTTGGGACAGGCACAGGTCACTCTATTTTCCCATCAGAAAGAAGAATTAACCACAGGCTCAGCCTGCCCCCCGGAACCAGAACAGGGCCTGAAGCCATTCTGCGATTTTGCGGCCAGCTCCCATAAAAACGAGTTGTAAAATGGAGGTTCAGGGCACTGCAATTCACAAACCTGCAGAGTTATAAATGATAACTCTCGTCCACAAATATATTGAGGGAAGGCAAAGAAGAGGATTTGAAATCAAGGCAGAATTGCAGGAAACAGATTTCAGGAGGTAGATACGAATCGCCTTTAAAGCACATGAAAAGCGGCAAAACGTTGACAATGATGCCCTTGGCCAAAAAGGGCGTATGCGTTTTTTACTGAATATATTCAGGAAAAAACGCATACGCCCTTTTTGGCCAACCAAGGAACCTGGAAAGGCAAATCAGCGCTACAAAGAAGTCTCGCTTCCCATCGGTCAAAAGGGCCATGCTGAAAAAAGTGTCAAAACCAGAAATGCAGGACAGGCCATGGAGAAATGGGAGCCTTGCTACACTGATGGGCGGGATGTAAATTGCCAAGAGCCACTCTGGAGAAGTGTCCGGTGAGTCCTGAAACATCTGAAAAACACAGCTTAGAGAGCATAGGGCACTTCCACTCATGGGGGTATAAATTGGGAAAATTAAAAATCAGCAAGACACAAGCACCCCAAAGTTTAGGGCTGCTCTGTTGACCAGGACCTCCACTTCATTCCACCTTAAATATCCCAGGAAAGAGAAAAATGGATAAAGAAGTTGTGGTCCTTATGTACATTGGAATATCACTCAGCCAGGAAATCAATGTCGTAAGGTTAGTAGCAGCATGATGAGTGGATTTAGGTACGACGATTCTAAGTGAAATAAGTCACACAGAAAAGGACACTTCTCATAAGGTATCACTGATAGAGGGAATGTAAAAACCGTTACACTTGAACTGAATTACAAAACAGAACAGAGTCACACATGCAGAAAACACACTATGGCTGCTTAACGGGAAAGGTGAGGTGGGGTGATACATAAAACAAGGGTATCAAATTAGCTCAGATACCGTTCCATAAACCCAATATGTAATAGACAAGACCTACTCCTTGCTCAGAGAACTGGACTCAACACGCCCTATTCACCGCACAAGAATATATCTGACTAATAATAATCGTAAAACCTATGTATTGATATCTCTCTGTTAGTGTGTCAAGTGGGTGTAAAGCGGCATAAACACAGCAGTGAAAAGCAGCTAAACCCCATTATAAAAATAAATTACTTTGAAACACCCATGAAACAAAGACAGTGAAAGAGAGAGAAATTCTTACACAATGCGTTCAGGGGCTGTGATGCAACCTGGATTGACCATATCTAGACGCACAGCTGGATGAGACATAAGGGTGGACACTCTTGGGGCTGAGAGGTTTGGTGAGGTTGGGTGAGCAAACGCAGACCCTTTAAAGGAATACTGCGTGGTACCCATCGCATGGGTCCCAAATCTCCAGGTTCAAGGGCATCTTCCTACATCAAAAACATGCATGAGAAACCCAGAAGATGGTACACCGTGTGATGGGGAAAGGTTTCTAAAACGCACCTCATTTCTCATCTCCTTGTGCCCGGGTTCGCCATTCCAGCCGCTTTACTAGCAAGCTCCCTACTTGGAGCATCAGCACCTTTAACCTCCTGTTCCATACAGGTTGCAATTTGTCCTGAGGATAAACGGGAAGACGTGGAACCAACGAGAGACTAGCTCTTGGTGTTGGGACAGGCACAGGTCACTCTATTTTCCCATCAGAAAGAAGAATTAAGCACAGGCTCAGCCTGCCCCCTGGAACCAGAACAGGGCCTGAAGCCATTCTGCGATTTTGCGGCCAGCTCCCATAAAAACGAGTTGTAAAATGGAGGTTCAGGGCACTGCAATTCACAAACCTGCAGAGTTATACATGATAACTCTCCTCCACAAATATATTGAGGGAAGGCAAAGAAGAGGATTTGAAATCAAGGCAGAATTGCAGGAAACAGATTTCAGGAGGTAGATACGAATTGCCTTTAAAGCACATGAAAAGCGGCAAAACGTTGACAATGATGCCCTTGGCCAAAAAGGGCGTATGCGTTTTTTCCTGAATATATTCAGGAAAAAACGCATACGCCCTTTTTGGCCAACCAAGCCACCTGGAAAGGCAAATCAGCGCTACAAAGAAGTCTCGCTTCCCATCGGTCAAAAGGGCCATGCTGAAAAAAGTGTCAAAACCAGAAATGCAGGACAGGCCATGGAGAAATGGGAGCCTTGCTACACTGATGGGCGGGATGTAAATTGCCAAGAGCCACTCCGGAGAAGTGTCCGGTGAGTCCTGAAACATCTGAAAAACACAGCTTAGAGAGCATAGGGCACTTCCACTCATGGAGGTATAAATTGGGAAAATTAAAAATCAGCAAGACACAAGCACCCCAAAGTTTAGGGCTGCTCTGTTGACCAGGACCTCCACTTCATTCCACCTTAAATATCCCAGGAAAGAGAAAAATGGATAAAGAAGTTGTGGTCCTTATGTACATTGGAATATCACTCAGCCAGGAAATCAATGTCGTAAGGTTAGTAGCAGCATGATGAGTGGATTTAGGTACGACGATTCTAAGTGAAATAAGTCACACAGAAAAGGACACTTCTCATAAGGTATCACTGATAGAGGGAATGTAAAAACCGTTACACTTGAACTGAATTACAAAACAGAACAGAGTCACACATGCAGAAAACACACTATGGCTGCTTAACGGGAAAGGTGAGGTGGGGTGATACATAAAACAAGGGTATCAAATTAGCTCAGATACCGTTCCATAAACCCAATATGTAATAGACAAGACCTACTCCTTGCTCAGAGAACTGGACTCAACACGCCCTATTCACCGCACAAGAATATATCTGACTAATAATAATCGTAAAACCTATGTATTGATATCTCTCTGTTAGTGTGTCAAGTGGGTGTAAAGCGGCATAAACACAGCAGTGAAAAGCAGCTAAACCCCATTATAAAAATAAATTACTTTGAAACACCCATGAAACAAAGACAGTGAAAGAGAGAGAAATTCTTACACAATGCGTTCAGGGGCTGTGATGCAACCTGGATTGACCATATCTAGACGCACAGCTGGATGAGACATAAGGGTGGACACTCTTGGGGCTGAGAGGTTTGGTGAGGTTGGGTGAGCAAACGCAGACCCTTTAAAGGAATACTGCGTGGTACCCATTGCATGGGTCCCAAATCTCCAGGTTCAAGGGCATCTTCCTACATCAAAAACATGCATGAGAAACCCAGAAGATGGTACACCGTGTGATGGGGAAAGGTTTCTAAAACGCACCTCATTTCTCAACTCCTTGTGCCCGGGTTCGCCATTCCAGCCGCTTTACTAGCAAGCTCCCTACTTGGAGCATCAGCACCTTTAACCTCCTGTTCCATGCGGGTTGCAATTTGTCCTGAGGATAAACGGGAAGACGTGGAACCAACGAGAGACTAGCTCTTGGTGTTGGGACAGGCACAGGTCACTCTATTTTCCCATCAGAAAGAAGAATTAACCACAGGCTCAGCCTGACCCCCGGAACCAGAACAGGGCCTGAAGCCATTCTGCGATTTTGCGGCCAGCTCCCATAAAAACGAGTTGTAAAATGGAGGTTCAGGGCACTGCAATTCACAAACCTGCAGAGTTATAAATGATAACTGTCGTCCACAAATATATTGAGGGAAGGCAAAGAAGAGGATTTGAAATCAAGGCAGAATTGCAGGAAACAGATTTCAGGAGGTAGATACGAATCGCCTTTAAAGCACATGAAAAGCGGCAAAACGTTGACAATGATGCCCTTGGCCAAAAAGGGCGTATGCGTTTTTTCCTGAATATATTCAGGAAAAAACGCATACGCCCTTTTTGGCCAACCAAGCAACCTGGAAAGGCAAATCAGCGCTACAAAGAAGTCTCGCTTCCCATCGGTCAAAAGGGCCATGCTGAAAAAAGTGTCAAAACCAGAAATGCAGGACAGGCCATGGAGAAATGGGAGCCTTGCTACACTGATGGGCGGGATGTAAATTGCCAAGAGCCACTCTGGAGAAGTGTCCGGTGAGTCCTGAAACATCTGAAAAACACAGCTTAGAGAGCATAGGGCACTTCCACTCATGGGGGTATAAATTGGGAAAATTAAAAATCAGCAAGACACAAGCACCCCAAAGTTTAGGGCTGCTCTGTTGACCAGGACCTCCACTTCATTCCACCTTAAATATCCCAGGAAAGAGAAAAATGGATAAAGAAGTTGTGGTTCTTATGTACAATGGAATATCACTCAGCCAGGAAATCAATGTCGTAAGGTTAGTAGCAGCATGATGAGTGGATTTAGGTACGACGATTCTAAGTGAAATAAGTCACACAGAAAAGGACACTTCTCATAAGGTATCACTGATAGAGGGAATGTAAAAACCGTTACACTTGAACTGAATTACAAAACAGAACAGAGTCACACATGCAGAAAACACACTATGGCTGCTTAACGGGAAAGGTGAGGTGGGGTGATACATAAAACAAGGGTATCAAATTAGCTCAGATACCGTTCCATAAACCCAATATGTAATAGACAAGACCTACTCCTTGCTCAGAGAACTGGACTCAACACGCCCTATTCACCGCACAAGAATATATCTGACTAATAATAATCGTAAAACCTATGTATTGATATCTCTCTGTTAGTGTGTCAAGTGGGTGTAAAGCGGCATAAACACAGCAGTGAAAAGCAGCTAAACCCCATTATAAAAATAAATTACTTTGAAACACCCATGAAACAAAGACAGTGAAAGAGAGAGAAATTCTTACACAATGCGTTCAGGGGCTGTGATGCAACCTGGATTGACCATATCTAGACGCACAGCTGGATGAGACATAAGGGTGGACACTCTTGGGGCTGAGAGGTTTGGTGAGGTTGGGTGAGCAAACGCAGACCCTTTAAAGGAATACTGCGTGGTACCCATCGCATGGGTCCCAAATCTCCAGGTTCAAGGGCATCTTCCTACATCAAAAACATGCATGAGAAACCTAGAAGATGGTACACCGTGTGATGGGGAAAGGTTTCTAAAACGCACCTCATTTCTCATCTCCTTGTGCCCGGGTTCGCCATTCCAGCTGCTTTACTAGCAAGCTCCCTACTTGGAGCATCAGCACCTTTAACCTCCTGTTCCATACAGGTTGCAATTTGTCCTGAGGATAAACGGGAAGACGTGGAACCAACGAGAGACTAGCTCTTGGTGTTGGGACAGGCACAGGTCACTCTATTTTCCCATCAGAAAGAAGAATTAACCACAGGCTCAGCCTGCCCCCCGGAACCAGAACAGGGCCTGAAGCCATTCTGCGATTTTGCGGCCAGCTCCCATAAAAACGAGTTGTAAAATGGAGGTTCAGGGCACTGCAATTCACAAACCTGCAGAGTTATAAATGATAACTCTCGTCCACAAATATATTGAGGGAAGGCAAAGAAGAGGATTTGAAATCAAGGCAGAATTGCAGGAAACAGATTTCAGGAGGTAGATACGAATCGCCTTTAAAGCACATGAAAAGCGGCAAAACGTTGACAATGATGCCCTTGGCCAAAAAGGGCGTATGCGTTTTTTCCTGAATATATTCAGGAAAAAACGCATACGCCCTTTTTGGCCAACCAAGGAACCTGGAAAGGCAAATCAGCGCTACAAAGAATTCTCGCTTCCCATCGGTCAAAAGGGCCATGCTGAAAAAAGTGTCAAAACCAGAAATGCAGGACAGGCCATGGAGAAATGGGAGCCTTGCTACACTGATGGGCGGGATGTAAATTGCCAAGAGCCACTCTGGAGAAGTGTCTGGTGAGTCCTGAAACATCTGAAAAACACAGCTTAGAGAGCATAGGGCACTTCCACTCATGGGGGTATAAATTGGGAAAATTAAAAATCAGCAAGACACAAGCACCCCAAAGTTTAGGGCTGCTCTGTTGACCAGGACCTCCACTTCATTCCACCTTAAATATCCCAGGAAAGAGAAAAATGGATAAAGAAGTTGTGGTCCTTATGTACATTGGAATATCACTCAGCCAGGAAATCAATGTCGTAAGGTTAGTAGCAGCATGATGAGTGGATTTAGGTACGACGATTCTAAGTGAAATAAGTCACACAGAAAAGGACACTTCTCATAAGGTATCACTGATAGAGGGAATGTAAAAACCGTTACACTTGAACTGAATTACAAAACAGAACAGAGTCACACATGCAGAAAACACACTATGGCTGCTTAACGGGAAAGGTGAGGTGGGGTGATACATAAAACAAGGGTATCAAATTAGCTCAGATACCGTTCCATAAACCCAATATGTAATAGACAAGACCTACTCCTTGCTCAGAGAACTGGACTCAACACGCCCTATTCACCGCACAAGAATATATCTGACTAATAATAATCGTAAAACCTATGTATTGATATCTCTCTGTTAGTGTGTCAAGTGGGTGTAAAGCGGCATAAACACAGCAGTGAAAAGCAGCTAAACCCCATTATAAAAATAAATTACTTTGAAACACCCATGAAACAAAGACAGTGAAAGAGAGAGAAATTCTTACACAATGCGTTCAGGGGCTGTGATGCAACCTGGATTGACCATATCTAGACGCACAGCTGGATGAGACATAAGGGTGGACACTCTTGGGGCTGAGAGGTTTGGTGAGGTTGGGTGAGCAAACACAGACCCTTTAAAGGAATACTGCGTGGTACCCATCGCATGGGTCCCAAATCTCCAGGTTCAAGGGCATCTTCCTACATCAAAAACATGCATGAGAAACCCAGAAGATGGTACACCGTGTGATGGGGAAAGGTTTCTAAAACGCACCTCATTTCTCATCTCCTTGTGCCCGGGTTCGCCATTCCAGCCGCTTTACTAGCAAGCTCCCTACTTGGAGCATCAGCACCTTTAACCTCCTGTTCCATGCAGGTTGCAATTTGTCCTGAGGATAAACGGGAAGACGTGGAACCAACGAGAGACTAGCTCTTGGTGTTGGGACAGGCACAGGTCACTCTATTTTCCCATCAGAAAGAAGAATTAAGCACAGGCTCAGCCTGCCCCCCGGAACCAGAACAGGGCCTGAAGCCATTCTGCGATTTTGCGGCCAGCTCCCATAAAAACGAGTTGTAAAATGGAGGTTCAGGGCACTGCAATTCACAAACCTGCAGAGTTATTAATGATAACTCTCGTCCACAAATATATTGAGGGAAGGCAAAGAAGAGGATTTGAAATCAAGGCAGAATTGCAGGAAACAGATTTCAGGAGGTAGATTCGAATTGCCTTTAAGGCACATGAAAAGCGGCAAAACGTTGACAATGATGCCCTTGGCCAAAAAGGGCGTATGCGTTTTTTCCTGAATATATTCAGGAAAAAACGCATACGCCCTTTTTGGTCAACCAAGCAACCTGGAAAGGCAAATCAGCGGTACAAAGAAGTCTCGCTTCCCATCGGTCAAAAGGGCCATGCTGAAAAAAGTGTCAAAACCAGAAATGCAGGACAGGCCATGGAGAAATGGGAGCCTTGCTACACTGATGGGCGGGATGTAAATTGCCAAGAGCCACTCTGGAGAAGTGTCCGGTGAGTCCTGAAACATCTGAAAAACACAGCTTAGAGAGCATAGGGCACTTCCACTCATGGGGGTATAAATTGGGAAAATTAAAAATCAGCAAGACACAAGCACCCCAATGTTTAGGGCTGCTCTGTTGACCAGGACCTCCACTTCATTCCACCTTAAATATCCCAGGAAAGAGAAAAATGGATAAAGAAGTTGTGGTTCTTATGTACAATGGAATATCACTCAGCCAGGAAATCAATGTCGTAAGGTTAGTAGCAGCATGATGAGTGGATTTAGGTACGACGATTCTAAGTGAAATAAGTCACACAGAAAAGGACACTTCTCATAAGGTATCACTGATAGAGGGAATGTAAAAACCGTTACACTTGAACTGAATTACAAAACAGAACAGAGTCACACATGCAGAAAACACACTATGGCTGCTTAACGGGAAAGGTGAGGTGGGGTGATACATAAAACAAGGGTATCAAATTAGCTCAGATACCGTTCCATAAACCTAATATGTAATAGACAAGACCTACTCCTTGCTCAGAGAACTGGACTCAACACGCCCTATTCACCGCACAAGAATATATCTGACTAATAATAATCGTAAAACCTATGTATTGATATCTCTCTGTTAGTGTGTCAAGTGGGTGTAAAGCGGCATAAACACAGCAGTGAAAAGCAGCTAAACCCCATTATAAAAATAAATTACTTTGAAACACCCATGAAACAAAGACAGTGAAAGAGAGAGAAATTCTTACACAATGCGTTCAGGGGCTGTGATGCAACCTGGATTGACCATATCTAGACGCACAGCTGGATGAGACATAAGGGTGGACACTCTTGGGGCTGAGAGGTTTGGTGAGGTTGGGTGAGCAAACGCAGACCCTTTAAAGGAATACTGCGTGGTACCCATCGCATGGGTCCCAAATCTCCAGGTTCAAGGGCATCTTCCTACATCAAAAACATGCATGAGAAACCCAGAAGATGGTACACCGTGTGATGGGGAAAGGTTTCTAAAACGCACCACATTTCTCAACTCCTTGTGCCCGGGTTCGCCATTCCAGCCGCTTTACTAGCAAGCTCCCTACTTGGAGCATCAGCACCTTTAACCTCCTGTTCCATGCGGGTTGCAATTTGTCCTGAGGATAAACGGGAAGACGTGGAACCAACGAGAGACTAGCTCTTGGTGTTGGGACAGGCACAGGTCACTCTATTTTCCCATCAGAAAGAAGAATTAACCACAGGCTCAGCCTGACCCCCGGAACCAGAACAGGGCCTGAAGCCATTCTGCGATTTTGCGGCCAGCTCCCATAAAAACGAGTTGTAAAATGGAGGTTCAGGGCACTGCAATTCACAAACCTGCAGAGTTATAAATGATAACTGTCGTCCACAAATATATTGAGGGAAGGCAAAGAAGAGGATTTGAAATCAAGGCAGAATTGCAGGAAACAGATTTCAGGAGGTAGATACGAATCGCCTTTAAAGCACATGAAAAGCGGCAAAACGTTGACAATGATGCCCTTGGCCAAAAAGGGCGTATGCGTTTTTTCCTGAATATATTCAGGAAAAAACGCATACGCCCTTTTTGGCCAACCAAGCAACCTGGAAAGGCAAATCAGCGCTACAAAGAAGTCTCGCTTCCCATCGGTCAAAAGGGCCATGCTGAAAAAAGTGTCAAAACCAGAAATGCAGGACAGGCCATGGAGAAATGGGAGCCTTGCTACACTGATGGGCGGGATGTAAATTGCCAAGAGCCACTCCGGAGAAGTGTCCGGTGAGTCCTGAAACATCTGAAAAACACAGCTTAGAGAGCATAGGGCACTTCCACTCATGGAGGTATAAATTGGGAAAATTAAAAATCAGCAAGACACAAGCACCCCAAAGTTTAGGGCTGCTCTGTTGACCAGGACCTCCACTTCATTCCACCTTAAATATCCCAGGAAAGAGAAAAATGGATAAAGAAGTTGTGGTTCTTATGTACATTGGAATATCACTCAGCCAGGAAATCAATGTCGTAAGGTTAGTAGCAGCATGATGAGTGGATTTAGGTACGACGATTCTAAGTGAAATAAGTCACACAGAAAAGGACACTTCTCATAAGGTATCACTGATAGAGGGAATGTAAAAACCGTTACACTTGAACTGAATTACAAAACAGAACAGAGTCACACATGCAGAAAACACACTATGGCTGCTTAACGGGAAAGGTGAGGTGGGGTGATACATAAAACAAGGGTATCAAATTAGCTCAGATACCGTTCCATAAACCCAATATGTAATAGACAAGACCTACTCCTTGCTCAGAGAACTGGACTCAACACGCCCTATTCACCGCACAAGAATATATCTGACTAATAATAATCGTAAAACCTATGTATTGATATCTCTCTGTTAGTGTGTCAAGTGGATGTAAAGCGGCATAAACACAGCAGTGAAAAGCAGCTAAACCCCATTATAAAAATAAATTACTTTGAAACACCCATGAAACAAAGACAGTGAAAGAGAGAGAAATTCTTACACAATGCGTTCAGGGGCTGTGATGCAACCTGGATTGACCATATCTAGACGCACAGCTGGATGAGACATAAGGGTGGACACTCTTGGGGCTGAGAGGTTTGGTGAGGTTGGGTGAGCAAACGCAGACCCTTTAAAGGAATACTGCGTGGTACCCATCGCATGGGTCCCAAATCTCCAGGTTCAAGGGCATCTTCCTACATCAAAAACATACATGAAAAACCCAGAAGATGGTACACCGTGTGATGGGGAAAGGTTTCTAAAACGCACCTCATTTCTCATCTCCTTGTGCCCGTGTTCGCCATTCCAGCCGCTTTACTAGCAAGCTCCCTACTTGGAGCATCAGCACCTTTAACCTCCTGTTCCATGCAGGTTGCAATTTGTCCTGAGGATAAACGGGAAGACGTGGAACCAACGAGAGACTAGCTCTTGGTGTTGGGACAGGCACAGGTCACTCTATTTTCCCATCAGAAAGAAGAATTAACCACAGGCTCAGCCTGCCCCCCGGAACCAGAACAGGGCCTGAAGCCATTCTGCAATTTTGCGGCCAGCTCCCATAAAAACGAGTTGTAAAATGGAGGTTCAGGGCACTGCAATTCACAAACCTGCAGAGTTATTAATGATAACTCTCGTCCACAAATATATTGAGGGAAGGCAAAGAAGAGGATTTGAAATCAAGGCAGAATTGCAGGAAACAGATTTCAGGAGGTAGATTCGAATCGCCTTTAAAGCACATGAAAAGCGGCAAAACGTTGACAATGATGCCCTTGGCCAAAAAGGGCGTATGCGTTTTTTCCTGAATATATTCAGGAAAAAACGCATACGCCCTTTTTGGTCAACCAAGCAACCTGGAAAGGCAAATCAGCGGTACAAAGAAGTCTCGCTTCCCATCGGTCAAAAGGGCCATGCTGAAAAAAGTGTCAAAACCAGAAATGCAGGACAGGCCATGGAGAAATGGGAGCCTTGCTACACTGATGGGCGGGATGTAAATTGCCAAGAGCCACTCTGGAGAAGTGTCCGGTGAGTCCTGAAACATCTGAAAAACACAGCTTAGAGAGCATAGGGCACTTCCACTCATGGGGGTATAAATTGGGAAAATTAAAAATCAGCAAGACACAAGCACCCCAAAGTTTAGGGCTGCTCTGTTGACCAGGACCTCCACTTCATTCCACCTTAAATATCCCAGGAAAGAGAAAAATGGATAAAGAAGTTGTGGTTCTTATGTACAATGGAATATCACTCAGCCAGGAAATCAATGTCGTAAGGTTAGTAGCAGCATGATGAGTGGATTTAGGTACGACGATTCTAAGTGAAATAAGTCACACAGAAAAGGACACTTCTCATAAGGTATCACTGATAGAGGGAATGTAAAAACCGTTACACTTGAACTGAATTACAAAACAGAACAGAGTCACACATGCAGAAAACACACTATGGCTGCTTAACGGGAAAGGTGAGGTGGGGTGATACATAAAACAAGGGTATCAAATTAGCTCAGATACCGTTCCATAAACCCAATATGTAATAGACAAGACCTACTCCTTGCTCAGAGAACTGGACTCAACACGCCCTATTCACCGCACAAGAATATATCTGACTAATAATAATCGTAAAACCTATGTATTGATATCTCTCTGTTAGTGTGTCAAGTGGGTGTAAAGCGGCATAAACACAGCAGTGAAAAGCAGCTAAACCCCATTATAAAAATAAATTACTTTGAAACACCCATGAAACAAAGACAGTGAAAGAGAGAGAAATTCTTACACAATGCGTTCAGGGGCTGTGATGCAACCTGGATTGACCATATCTAGACGCACAGCTGGATGAGACATAAGGGTGGACACTCTTGGGGCTGAGAGGTTTGGTGAGGTTGGGTGAGCAAACGCAGACCCTTTAAAGGAATACTGCGTGGTACCCATCGCATGGGTCCCAAATCTCCAGGTTCAAGGGCATCTTCCTACATCAAAAACATGCATGAGAAACCCAGAAGATGGTACACCGTGTGATGGGGAAAGGTTTCTAAAACGCACCTCATTTCTCATCTCCTTGTGCCCGGGTTCGCCATTCCAGCTGCTTTACTAGCAAGCTCCCTACTTGGAGCATCAGCACCTTTAACCTCCTGTTCCATACGGGTTGCAATTTGTCCTGAGGATAAACGGGAAGACGTGGAACCAACGAGAGACTAGCTCTTGGTGTTGGGACAGGCACAGGTCACTCTATTTTCCCATCAGAAAGAAGAATTAACCACAGGCTCAGCCTGCCCCCCGGAACCAGAACAGGGCCTGAAGCCATTCTGCGATTTTGCGGCCAGCTCCCATAAAAACGAGTTGTAAAATGGAGGTTCAGGGCACTGCAATTCACAAACCTGCAGAGTTATAAATGATAACTCTCGTCCACAAATATATTGAGGGAAGGCAAAGAAGAGGATTTGAAATCAAGGCAGAATTGCAGGAAACAGATTTCAGGAGGTAGATACGAATCGCCTTTAAAGCACATGAAAAGCGGCAAAACGTTGACAATGATGCCCTTGGCCAAAAAGGGCGTATGCGTTTTTTCCTGAATATATTCAGGAAAAAACGCATACGCCGTTTTTGGTCAACCAAGCAACCTGGAAAGGCAAATCAGCGGTACAAAGAAGTCTCGCTTCCCATCGGTCAAAAGGGCCATGCTGAAAAAAGTGTCAAAACCAGAAATGCAGGACAGGCCATGGAGAAATGGGAGCCTTGCTACACTGATGGGCGGGATGTAAATTGCCAAGAGCCACTCTGGAGAAGTGTCCGGTGAGTCCTGAAACATCTGAAAAACACAGCTTAGAGAGCATAGGGCACTTCCACTCATGGGGGTATAAATTGGGAAAATTAAAAATCAGCAAGACACAAGCACCCCAAAGTTTAGGGCTGCTCTGTTGACCAGGACCTCCACTTCATTCCACCTTAAATATCCCAGGAAAGAGAAAAATGGATAAAGAAGTTGTGGTCCTTATGTACATTGGAATATCACTCAGCCAGGAAATCAATGTCGTAAGGTTAGTAGCAGCATGATGAGTGGATTTAGGTACGACGATTCTAAGTGAAATAAGTCACACAGAAAAGGACACTTCTCATAAGGTATCACTGATAGAGGGAATGTAAAAACCGTTACACTTGAACTGAATTACAAAACAGAACAGAGTCACACATGCAGAAAACACACTATGGCTGCTTAACGGGAAAGGTGAGGTGGGGTGATACATAAAACAAGGGTATCAAATTAGCTCAGATACCGTTCCATAAACCCAATATGTAATAGACAAGACCTACTCCTTGCTCAGAGAACTGGACTCAACACGCCCTATTCACCGCACAAGAATATATCTGACTAATAATAATCGTAAAACCTATGTATTGATATCTCTCTGTTAGTGTGTCAAGTGGGTGTAAAGCGGCATAAACACAGCAGTGAAAAGCAGCTAAACCCCATTATAAAAATAAATTACTTTGAAACACCCATGAAACAAAGACAGTGAAAGAGAGAGAAATTCTTACACAATGCGTTCAGGGGCTGTGATGCAACCTGGATTGACCATATCTAGACGCACAGCTGGATGAGACATAAGGGTGGACACTCTTGGGGCTGAGAGGTTTGGTGAGGTTGGGTGAGCAAACGCAGACCCTTTAAAGGAATACTGCGTGGTACCCATCGCATGGGTCCCAAATCTCCAGGTTCAAGGGCATCTTCCTACATCAAAAACATACATGAAAAACCCAGAAGATGGTACACCGTGTGATGGGGAAAGGTTTCTAAAACGCACCTCATTTCTCATCTCCTTGTGCCCGTGTTCGCCATTCCAGCCGCTTTACTAGCAAGCTCCCTACTTGGAGCATCAGCACCTTTAACCTCCTGTTCCATGCAGGTTGCAATTTGTCCTGAGGATAAACGGGAAGACGTGGAACCAACGAGAGACTAGCTCTTGGTGTTGGGACAGGCACAGGTCACTCTATTTTCCCATCAGAAAGAAGAATTAACCACAGGCTCAGCCTGCCCCCCGGAACCAGAACAGGGCCTGAAGCCATTCTGCGATTTTGCGGCCAGCTCCCATAAAAACGAGTTGTAAAATGGAGGTTCAGGGCACTGCAATTCACAAACCTGCAGAGTTATTAATGATAACTCTCGTCCACAAATATATTGAGGGAAGGCAAAGAAGAGGATTTGAAATCAAGGCAGAATTGCAGGAAACAGATTTCAGGAGGTAGATTCGAATCGCCTTTAAAGCACATGAAAAGCGGCAAAACGTTGACAATGATGCCCTTGGCCAAAAAGGGCGTATGCGTTTTTTCCTGAATATATTAGGAAAAAACGCATACGCCCTTTTTGGTCAACCAAGCAACCTGGAAAGGCAAATCAGCGGTACAAAGAAGTCTCGCTTCCCATCGGTCAAAAGGGCCATGCTGAAAAAAGTGTCAAAACCAGAAATGCAGGACAGGCCATGGAGAAATGGGAGCCTTGCTACACTGATGGGCGGGATGTAAATTGCCAAGAGCCACTCTGGAGAAGTGTCCGGTGAGTCCTGAAACATCTGAAAAACACAGCTTAGAGAGCATAGGGCACTTCCACTCATGGGGGTATAAATTGGGAAAATTAAAAATCAGCAAGACACAAGCACCCCAAAGTTTAGGGCTGCTCTGTTGACCAGGACCTCCACTTCATTCCACCTTAAATATCCCAGGAAAGAGAAAAATGGATACAGAAGTTGTGGTTCTTATGTACAATGGAATATCACTCAGCCAGGAAATCAATGTCGTAAGGTTAGTAGCAGCATGATGAGTGGATTTAGGTACGACGATTCTAAGTGAAATAAGTCACACAGAAAAGGACACTTCTCATAAGGTATCACTGATAGAGGGAATGTAAAAACCGTTACACTTGAACTGAATTACAAAACAGAACAGAGTCACACATGCAGAAAACACACTATGGCTGCTTAACGGGAAAGGTGAGGTGGGGTGATACATAAAACAAGGGTATCAAATTAGCTCAGATACCGTTCCATAAACCCAATATGTAATAGACAAGACCTACTCCTTGCTCAGAGAACTGGACTCAACACGCCCTATTCACCGCACAAGAATATATCTGACTAATAATAATCGTAAAACCTATGTATTGATATCTCTCTGTTAGTGTGTCAAGTGGGTGTAAAGCGGCATAAACACAGCAGTGAAAAGCAGCTAAACCCCATTATAAAAATAAATTACTTTGAAACACCCATGAAACAAAGACAGTGAAAGAGAGAGAAATTCTTACACAATGCGTTCAGGGGCTGTGATGCAACCTGGATTGACCATATCTAGACGCACAGCTGGATGAGACATAAGGGTGGACACTCTTGGGGCTGAGAGGTTTGGTGAGGTTGGGTGAGCAAACGCAGACCCTTTAAAGGAATACTGCGTGGGACCCATCGCATGGGTCCCAAATCTCCAGGTTCAAGGGCATCTTCCTACATCAAAAACATGCATGAGAAACCCAGAAGATGGTACACCGTGTGATGGGGAAAGGTTTCTAAAACGCACCTCATTTCTCAACTCCTTGTGCCCGGGTTCGCCATTCCAGCCGCTTTACTAGCAAGCTCCCTACTTGGAGCATCAGCACCTTTAACCTCCTGTTCCATGCGGGTTGCAATTTGTCCTGAGGATAAACGGGAAGACGTGGAACCAACGAGAGACTAGCTCTTGGTGTTGGGACAGGCACAGGTCACTCTATTTTCCCATCAGAAAGAAGAATTAACCACAGGCTCAGCCTGACCCCCGGAACCAGAACAGGGCCTGAAGCCATTCTGCGATTTTGCGGCCAGCTCCCATAAAAACGAGTTGTAAAATGGAGGTTCAGGGCACTGCAATTCACAAACCTGCAGAGTTATAAATGATAACTGTCGTCCACAAATATATTGAGGGAAGGCAAAGAAGAGGATTTGAAATCAAGGCAGAATTGCAGGAAACAGATTTCAGGAGGTAGATACGAATCGCCTTTAAAGCACATGAAAAGCGGCAAAACGTTGACAATGATGCCCTTGGCCAAAAAGGGCGTATGCGTTTTTTCCTGAATATATTCAGGAAAAAACGCATACGCCCTTTTTGGCCAACCAAGCAACCTGGAAAGGCAAATCAGCGCTACAAAGAAGTCTCGCTTCCCATCGGTCAAAAGGGCCATGCTGAAAAAAGTGTCAAAACCAGAAATGCAGGACAGGCCATGGAGAAATGGGAGCCTTGCTACACTGATGGGCGGGATGTAAATTGCCAAGAGCCACTCCGGAGAAGTGTCCGGTGAGTCCTGAAACATCTGAAAAACACAGCTTAGAGAGCATAGGGCACTTCCACTCATGGAGGTATAAATTGGGAAAATTAAAAATCAGCAAGACACAAGCACCCCAAAGTTTAGGGCTGCTCTGTTGACCAGGACCTCCACTTCATTCCACCTTAAATATCCCAGGAAAGAGAAAAATGGATAAAGAAGTTGTGGTTCTTATGTACATTGGAATATCACTCAGCCAGGAAATCAATGTCGTAAGGTTAGTAGCAGCATGATGAGTGGATTTAGGTACGACGATTCTAAGTGAAATAAGTCACACAGAAAAGGACACTTCTCATAAGGTATCACTGATAGAGGGAATGTAAAAACCGTTACACTTGAACTGAATTACAAAACAGAACAGAGTCACACATGCAGAAAACACACTATGGCTGCTTAACGGGAAAGGTGAGGTGGGGTGATACATAAAACAAGGGTATCAAATTAGCTCAGATACCGTTCCATAAACCCAATATGTAATAGACAAGACCTACTCCTTGCTCAGAGAACTGGACTCAACACGCCCTATTCACCGCACAAGAATATATCTGACTAATAATAATCGTAAAACCTATGTATTGATATCTCTCTGTTAGTGTGTCAAGTGGATGTAAAGCGGCATAAACACAGCAGTGAAAAGCAGCTAAACCCCATTATAAAAATAAATTACTTTGAAACACCCATGAAACAAAGACAGTGAAAGAGAGAGAAATTCTTACACAATGCGTTCAGGGGCTGTGATGCAACCTGGATTGACCATATCTAGACGCACAGCTGGATGAGACATAAGGGTGGACACTCTTGGGGCTGAGAGGTTTGGTGAGGTTGGGTGAGCAAACGCAGACCCTTTAAAGGAATACTGCGTGGGACCCATCGCATGGGTCCCAAATCTCCAGGTTCAAGGGCATCTTCCTACATCAAAAACATGCATGAGAAACCCAGAAGATGGTACACCGTGTGATGGGGAAAGGTTTCTAAAACGCACCTCATTTCTCAACTCCTTGTGCCCGGGTTCGCCATTCCAGCCGCTTTACTAGCAAGCTCCCTACTTGGAGCATCAGCACCTTTAACCTCCTGTTCCATGCGGGTTGCAATTTGTCCTGAGGATAAACGGGAAGACGTGGAACCAACGAGAGACTAGCTCTTGGTGTTGGGACAGGCACAGGTCACTCTATTTTCCCATCAGAAAGAAGAATTAACCACAGGCTCAGCCTGACCCCCGGAACCAGAACAGGGCCTGAAGCCATTCTGCGATTTTGCGGCCAGCTCCCATAAAAACGAGTTGTAAAATGGAGGTTCAGGGCACTGCAATTCACAAACCTGCAGAGTTATAAATGATAACTGTCGTCCACAAATATATTGAGGGAAGGCAAAGAAGAGGATTTGAAATCAAGGCAGAATTGCAGGAAACAGATTTCAGGAGGTAGATACGAATCGCCTTTAAAGCACATGAAAAGCGGCAAAACGTTGACAATGATGCCCTTGGCCAAAAAGGGCGTATGCGTTTTTTCCTGAATATATTCAGGAAAAAACGCATACGCCCTTTTTGGCCAACCAAGCAACCTGGAAAGGCAAATCAGCGCTACAAAGAAGTCTCGCTTCCCATCGGTCAAAAGGGCCATGCTGAAAAAAGTGTCAAAACCAGAAATGCAGGACAGGCCATGGAGAAATGGGAGCCTTGCTACACTGATGGGCGGGATGTAAATTGCCAAGAGCCACTCCGGAGAAGTGTCCGGTGAGTCCTGAAACATCTGAAAAACACAGCTTAGAGAGCATAGGGCACTTCCACTCATGGAGGTATAAATTGGGAAAATTAAAAATCAGCAAGACACAAGCACCCCAAAGTTTAGGGCTGCTCTGTTGACCAGGACCTCCACTTCATTCCACCTTAAATATCCCAGGAAAGAGAAAAATGGATAAAGAAGTTGTGGTTCTTATGTACATTGGAATATCACTCAGCCAGGAAATCAATGTCGTAAGGTTAGTAGCAGCATGATGAGTGGATTTAGGTACGACGATTCTAAGTGAAATAAGTCACACAGAAAAGGACACTTCTCATAAGGTATCACTGATAGAGGGAATGTAAAAACCGTTACACTTGAACTGAATTACAAAACAGAACAGAGTCACACATGCAGAAAACACACTATGGCTGCTTAACGGGAAAGGTGAGGTGGGGTGATACATAAAACAAGGGTATCAAATTAGCTCAGATACCGTTCCATAAACCCAATATGTAATAGACAAGACCTACTCCTTGCTCAGAGAACTGGACTCAACACGCCCTATTCACCGCACAAGAATATATCTGACTAATAATAATCGTAAAACCTATGTATTGATATCTCTCTGTTAGTGTGTCAAGTGGATGTAAAGCGGCATAAACACAGCAGTGAAAAGCAGCTAAACCCCATTATAAAAATAAATTACTTTGAAACACCCATGAAACAAAGACAGTGAAAGAGAGAGAAATTCTTACACAATGCGTTCAGGGGCTGTGATGCAACCTGGATTGACCATATCTAGACGCACAGCTGGATGAGACATAAGGGTGGACACTCTTGGGGCTGAGAGGTTTGGTGAGGTTGGGTGAGCAAACGCAGACCCTTTAAAGGAATACTGCGTGGTACCCATCGCATGGGTCCCAAATCTCCAGGTTCAAGGGCATCTTCCTACATCAAAAACATACATGAAAAACCCAGAAGATGGTACACCGTGTGATGGGGAAAGGTTTCTAAAACGCACCTCATTTCTCATCTCCTTGTGCCCGTGTTCGCCATTCCAGCCGCTTTACTAGCAAGCTCCCTACTTGGAGCATCAGCACCTTTAACCTCCTGTTCCATGCAGGTTGCAATTTGTCCTGAGGATAAACGGGAAGACGTGGAACCAACGAGAGACTAGCTCTTGGTGTTGGGACAGGCACAGGTCACTCTATTTTCCCATCAGAAAGAAGAATTAACCACAGGCTCAGCCTGCCCCCCGGAACCAGAACAGGGCCTGAAGCCATTCTGCGATTTTGCGGCCAGCTCCCATAAAAACGAGTTGTAAAATGGAGGTTCAGGGCACTGCAATTCAAAAACCTGCAGAGTTATTAATGATAACTCTCGTCCACAAATATATTGAGGGAAGGCAAAGAAGAGGATTTGAAATCAAGGCAGAATTGCAGGAAACAGATTTCAGGAGGTAGATTCGAATCGCCTTTAAAGCACATGAAAAGCGGCAAAACGTTGACAATGATGCCCTTGGCCAAAAAGGGCGTATGCGTTTTTTCCTGAATATATTCAGGAAAAAACGCATACGCCCTTTTTGGTCAACCAAGCAACCTGGAAAGGCAAATCAGCGGTACAAAGAAGTCTCGCTTCCCATCGGTCAAAAGGGCCATGCTGAAAAAAGTGTCAAAACCAGAAATGCAGGACAGGCCATGGAGAAATGGGAGCCTTGCTACACTGATGGGCGGGATGTAAATTGCCAAGAGCCACTCTGGAGAAGTGTCCGGTGAGTCCTGAAACATCTGAAAAACACAGCTTAGAGAGCATAGGGCACTTCCACTCATGGGGGTATAAATTGGGAAAATTAAAAATCAGCAAGACACAAGCACCCCAAAGTTTAGGGCTGCTCTGTTGACCAGGACCTCCACTTCATTCCACCTTAAATATCCCAGGAAAGAGAAAAATGGATAAAGAAGTTGTGGTCCTTATGTACATTGGAATATCACTCAGCCAGGAAATCAATGTCGTAAGGTTAGTAGCAGCATGATGAGTGGATTTAGGTACGACGATTCTAAGTGAAATAAGTCACACAGAAAAGGACACTTCTCATAAGGTATCACTGATAGAGGGAATGTAAAAACCGTTACACTTGAACTGAATTACAAAACAGAACAGAGTCACACATGCAGAAAACACACTATGGCTGCTTAACGGGAAAGGTGAGGTGGGGTGATACATAAAACAAGGGTATCAAATTAGCTCAGATACCGTTCCATAAACCCAATATGTAATAGACAAGACCTACTCCTTGCTCAGAGAACTGGACTCAACACGCCCTATTCACCGCACAAGAATATATCTGACTAATAATAATCGTAAAACCTATGTATTGATATCTCTCTGTTAGTGTGTCAAGTGGGTGTAAAGCGGCATAAACACAGCAGTGAAAAGCAGCTAAACCCCATTATAAAAATAAATTACTTTGAAACACCCATGAAACAAAGACAGTGAAAGAGAGAGAAATTCTTACACAATGCGTTCAGGGGCTGTGATGCAACCTGGATTGACCATATCTAGACGCACAGCTGGATGAGACATAAGGGTGGACACTCTTGGGGCTGAGAGGTTTGGTGAGGTTGGGTGAGCAAACGCAGACCCTTTAAAGGAATACTGCGTGGTACCCATCGCATGGGTCCCAAATCTCCAGGTTCAAGGGCATCTTCCTACATCAAAAACATACATGAAAAACCCAGAAGATGGTACACCGTGTGATGGGGAAAGGTTTCTAAAACGCACCTCATTTCTCATCTCCTTGTGCCCGTGTTCGCCATTCCAGCCGCTTTACTAGCAAGCTCCCTACTTGGAGCATCAGCACCTTTAACCTCCTGTTCCATGCAGGTTGCAATTTGTCCTGAGGATAAACGGGAAGACGTGGAACCAACGAGAGACTAGCTCTTGGTGTTGGGACAGGCACAGGTCACTCTATTTTCCCATCAGAAAGAAGAATTAACCACAGGCTCAGCCTGCCCCCCGGAACCAGAACAGGGCCTGAAGCCATTCTGCGATTTTGCGGCCAGCTCCCATAAAAACGAGTTGTAAAATGGAGGTTCAGGGCACTGCAATTCACAAACCTGCAGAGTTATTAATGATAACTCTCGTCCACAAATATATTGAGGGAAGGCAAAGAAGAGGATTTGAAATCAAGGCAGAATTGCAGGAAACAGATTTCAGGAGGTAGATTCGAATCGCCTTTAAAGCACATGAAAAGCGGCAAAACGTTGACAATGATGCCCTTGGCCAAAAAGGGCGTATGCGTTTTTTCCTGAATATATTCAGGAAAAAACGCATACGCCCTTTTTGGTCAACCAAGCAACCTGGAAAGGCAAATCAGCGCTACAAAGAAGTCTCGCTTCCCATCGGTCAAAAGGGCCATGCTGAAAAAAGTGTCAAAACCAGAAATGCAGGACAGGCCATGGAGAAATGGGAGCCTTGCTACACTGATGGGCGGGATGTAAATTGCCAAGAGCCACTCTGGAGAAGTGTCCGGTGAGTCCTGAAACATCTGAAAAACACAGCTTAGAGAGCATAGGGCACTTCCACTCATGGGGGTATAAATTGGGAAAATTAAAAATCAGCAAGACACAAGCACCCCAAAGTTTAGGGCTGCTCTGTTGACCAGGACCTCCACTTCATTCCACCTTAAATATCCCAGGAAAGAGAAAAATGGATACAGAAGTTGTGGTTCTTATGTACAATGGAATATCACTCAGCCAGGAAATCAATGTCGTAAGGTTAGTAGCAGCATGATGAGTGGATTTAGGTACGACGATTCTAAGTGAAATAAGTCACACAGAAAAGGACACTTCTCATAAGGTATCACTGATAGAGGGAATGTAAAAACCGTTACACTTGAACTGAATTACAAAACAGAACAGAGTCACACATGCAGAAAACACACTATGGCTGCTTAACGGGAAAGGTGAGGTGGGGTGATACATAAAACAAGGGTATCAAATTAGCTCAGATACCGTTCCATAAACCCAATATGTAATAGACAAGACCTACTCCTTGCTCAGAGAACTGGACTCAACACGCCCTATTCACCGCACAAGAATATATCTGACTAATAATAATCGTAAAACCTATGTATTGATATCTCTCTGTTAGTGTGTCAAGTGGGTGTAAAGCGGCATAAACACAGCAGTGAAAAGCAGCTAAACCCCATTATAAAAATAAATTACTTTGAAACACCCATGAAACAAAGACAGTGAAAGAGAGAGAAATTCTTACACAATGCGTTCAGGGGCTGTGATGCAACCTGGATTGACCATATCTAGACCCACAGCTGGATGAGACATAAGGGTGGACACTCTTGGGGCTGAGAGGTTTGGTGAGGTTGGGTGAGCAAACGCAGACCCTTTAAAGGAATACTGCGTGGGACCCATCGCATGGGTCCCAAATCTCCAGGTTCAAGGGCATCTTCCTACATCAAAAACATGCATGAGAAACCCAGAAGATGGTACACCGTGTGATGGGGAAAGGTTTCTAAAACGCACCTCATTTCTCAACTCCTTGTGCCCGGGTTCGCCATTCCAGCCGCTTTACTAGCAAGCTCCCTACTTGGAGCATCAGCACCTTTAACCTCCTGTTCCATGCGGGTTGCAATTTGTCCTGAGGATAAACGGGAAGACGTGGAACCAACGAGAGACTAGCTCTTGGTGTTGGGACAGGCACAGGTCACTCTATTTTCCCATCAGAAAGAAGAATTAACCACAGGCTCAGCTTGACCCCCGGAACCAGAACAGGGCCTGAAGCCATTCTGCGATTTTGCGGCCAGCTCCCATAAAAACGAGTTGTAAAATGGAGGTTCAGGGCACTGCAATTCACAAACCTGCAGAGTTATAAATGATAACTGTCGTCCACAAATATATTGAGGGAAGGCAAAGAAGAGGATTTGAAATCAAGGCAGAATTGCAGGAAACAGATTTCAGGAGGTAGATACGAATCGCCTTTAAAGCACATGAAAAGCGGCAAAACGTTGACAATGATGCCCTTGGCCAAAAAGGGCGTATGCGTTTTTTCCTGAATATATTCAGGAAAAAACGCATACGCCCTTTTTGGCCAACCAAGCAACCTGGAAAGGCAAATCAGCGCTACAAAGAAGTCTCGCTTCCCATCGGTCAAAAGGGCCATGCTGAAAAAAGTGTCAAAACCAGAAATGCAGGACAGGCCATGGAGAAATGGGAGCCTTGCTACACTGATGGGCGGGATGTAAATTGCCAAGAGCCACTCCGGAGAAGTGTCCGGTGAGTCCTGAAACATCTGAAAAACACAGCTTAGAGAGCATAGGGCACTTCCACTCATGGAGGTATAAATTGGGAAAATTAAAAATCAGCAAGACACAAGCACCCCAAAGTTTAGGGCTGCTCTGTTGACCAGGACCTCCACTTCATTCCACCTTAAATATCCCAGGAAAGAGAAAAATGGATAAAGAAGTTGTGGTTCTTATGTACATTGGAATATCACTCAGCCAGGAAATCAATGTCGTAAGGTTAGTAGCAGCATGATGAGTGGATTTAGGTACGACGATTCTAAGTGAAATAAGTCACACAGAAAAGGACACTTCTCATAAGGTATCACTGATAGAGGGAATGTAAAAACCGTTACACTTGAACTGAATTACAAAACAGAACAGAGTCACACATGCAGAAAACACACTATGGCTGCTTAACGGGAAAGGTGAGGTGGGGTGATACATAAAACAAGGGTATCAAATTAGCTCAGATACCGTTCCATAAACCCAATATGTAATAGACAAGACCTACTCCTTGCTCAGAGAACTGGACTCAACACGCCCTATTCACCGCACAAGAATATATCTGACTAATAATAATCGTAAAACCTATGTATTGATATCTCTCTGTTAGTGTGTCAAGTGGATGTAAAGCGGCATAAACACAGCAGTGAAAAGCAGCTAAACCCCATTATAAAAATAAATTACTTTGAAACACCCATGAAACAAAGACAGTGAAAGAGAGAGAAATTCTTACACAATGCGTTCAGGGGCTGTGATGCAACCTGGATTGACCATATCTAGACGCACAGCTGGATGAGACATAAGGGTGGACACTCTTGGGGCTGAGAGGTTTGGTGAGGTTGGGTGAGCAAACGCAGACCCTTTAAAGGAATACTGCGTGGTACCCATCGCATGGGTCCCAAATCTCCAGGTTCAAGGGCATCTTCCTACATCAAAAACATACATGAAAAACCCAGAAGATGGTACACCGTGTGATGGGGAAAGGTTTCTAAAACGCACCTCATTTCTCATCTCCTTGTGCCCGTGTTCGCCATTCCAGCCGCTTTACTAGCAAGCTCCCTACTTGGAGCATCAGCACCTTTAACCTCCTGTTCCATGCAGGTTGCAATTTGTCCTGAGGATAAACGGGAAGACGTGGAACCAACGAGAGACTAGCTCTTGGTGTTGGGACAGGCACAGGTCACTCTATTTTCCCATCAGAAAGAAGAATTAACCACAGGCTCAGCCTGCCCCCCGGAACCAGAACAGGGCCTGAAGCCATTCTGCGATTTTGCGGCCAGCTCCCATAAAAACGAGTTGTAAAATGGAGGTTCAGGGCACTGCAATTCACAAACCTGCAGAGTTATTAATGATAACTCTCGTCCACAAATATATTGAGGGAAGGCAAAGAAGAGGATTTGAAATCAAGGCAGAATTGCAGGAAACAGATTTCAGGAGGTAGATTCGAATCGCCTTTAAAGCACATGAAAAGCGGCAAAACGTTGACAATGATGCCCTTGGCCAAAAAGGGCGTATGCGTTTTTTCCTGAATATATTCAGGAAAAAACGCATACGCCCTTTTTGGTCAACAAAGCAACCTGGAAAGGCAAATCAGCGGTACAAAGAAGTCTCGCTTCCCATCGGTCAAAAGGGCCATGCTGAAAAAAGTGTCAAAACCAGAAATGCAGGACAGGCCATGGAGAAATGGGAGCCTTGCTACACTGATGGGCGGGATGTAAATTGCCAAGAGCCACTCTGGAGAAGTGTCCGGTGAGTCCTGAAACATCTGAAAAACACAGCTTAGAGAGCATAGGGCACTTCCACTCATGGGGGTATAAATTGGGAAAATTAAAAATCAGCAAGACACAAGCACCCCAAAGTTTAGGGCTGCTCTGTTGACCAGGACCTCCACTTCATTCCACCTTAAATATCCCAGGAAAGAGAAAAATGGATAAAGAAGTTGTGGTCCTTATGTACATTGGAATATCACTCAGCCAGGAAATCAATGTCGTAAGGTTAGTAGCAGCATGATGAGTGGATTTAGGTACGACGATTCTAAGTGAAATAAGTCACACAGAAAAGGACACTTCTCATAAGGTATCACTGATAGAGGGAATGTAAAAACCGTTACACTTGAACTGAATTACAAAACAGAACAGAGTCACACATGCAGAAAACACACTATGGCTGCTTAACGGGAAAGGTGAGGTGGGGTGATACATAAAACAAGGGTATCAAATTAGCTCAGATACCGTTCCATAAACCCAATATGTAATAGACAAGACCTACTCCTTGCTCAGAGAACTGGACTCAACACGCCCTATTCACCGCACAAGAATATATCTGACTAATAATAATCGTAAAACCTATGTATTGATATCTCTCTGTTAGTGTGTCAAGTGGGTGTAAAGCGGCATAAACACAGCAGTGAAAAGCAGCTAAACCCCATTATAAAAATAAATTACTTTGAAACACCCATGAAACAAAGACAGTGAAAGAGAGAGAAATTCTTACACAATGCGTTCAGGGGCTGTGATGCAACCTGGATTGACCATATCTAGACGCACAGCTGGATGAGACATAAGGGTGGACACTCTTGGGGCTGAGAGGTTTGGTGAGGTTGGGTGAGCAAACGCAGACCCTTTAAAGGAATACTGCGTGGTACCCATCGCATGGGTCCCAAATCTCCAGGTTCAAGGGCATCTTCCTACATCAAAAACATGCATGAGAAACCCAGAAGATGGTACACCGTGTGATGGGGAAAGGTTTCTAAAACGCACCTCATTTCTCATCTCCTTGTGCCCGGGTTCGCCATTCCAGCTGCTTTACTAGCAAGCTCCCTACTTGGAGCATCAGCACCTTTAACCTCCTGTTCCATACAGGTTGCAATTTGTCCTGAGGATAAACGGGAAGACGTGGAACCAACGAGAGACTAGCTCTTGGTGTTGGGACAGGCACAGGTCACTCTATTTTCCCATCAGAAAGAAGAATTAACCACAGGCTCAGCCTGCCCCCCGGAACCAGAACAGGGCCTGAAGCCATTCTGCGATTTTGCGGCCAGCTCCCATAAAAACGAGTTGTAAAATGGAGGTTCAGGGCACTGCAATTCACAAACCTGCAGAGTTATAAATGATAACTCTCGTCCACAAATATATTGAGGGAAGGCAAAGAAGAGGATTTGAAATCAAGGCAGAATTGCAGGAAACAGATTTCAGGAGGTAGATACGAATCGCCTTTAAAGCACATGAAAAGCGGCAAAACGTTGACAATGATGCCCTTGGCCAAAAAGGGCGTATGCGTTTTTTCCTGAATATATTCAGGAAAAAACGCATACGCCCTTTTTGGCCAACCAAGGAACCTGGAAAGGCAAATCAGCGCTACAAAGAAGTCTCGCTTCCCATCGGTCAAAAGGGCCATGCTGAAAAAAGTGTCAAAACCAGAAATGCAGGACAGGCCATGGAGAAATGGGAGCCTTGCTACACTGATGGGCGGGATGTAAATTGCCAAGAGCCACTCTGGAGAAGTGTCTGGTGAGTCCTGAAACATCTGAAAAACACAGCTTAGAGAGCATAGGGCACTTCCACTCATGGGGGTATAAATTGGGAAAATTAAAAATCAGCAAGACACAAGCACCCCAAAGTTTAGGGCTGCTCTGTTGACCAGGACCTCCACTTCATTCCACCTTAAATATCCCAGGAAAGAGAAAAATGGATAAAGAAGTTGTGGTCCTTATGTACATTGGAATATCACTCAGCCAGGAAATCAATGTCGTAAGGTTAGTAGCAGCATGATGAGTGGATTTAGGTACGACGATTCTAAGTGAAATAAGTCACACAGAAAAGGACACTTCTCATAAGGTATCACTGATAGAGGGAATGTAAAAACCGTTACACTTGAACTGAATTACAAAACAGAACAGAGTCACACATGCAGAAAACACACTATGGCTGCTTAACGGGAAAGGTGAGGTGGGGTGATACATAAAACAAGGGTATCAAATTAGCTCAGATACCGTTCCATAAACCCAATATGTAATAGACAAGACCTACTCCTTGCTCAGAGAACTGGACTCAACACGCCCTATTCACCGCACAAGAATATATCTGACTAATAATAATCGTAAAACCTATGTATTGATATCTCTCTGTTAGTGTGTCAAGTGGGTGTAAAGCGGCATAAACACAGCAGTGAAAAGCAGCTAAACCCCATTATAAAAATAAATTACTTTGAAACACCCATGAAACAAAGACAGTGAAAGAGAGAGAAATTCTTACACAATGCGTTCAGGGGCTGTGATGCAACCTGGATTGACCATATCTAGACGCACAGCTGGATGAGACATAAGGGTGGACACTCTTGGGGCTGAGAGGTTTGGTGAGGTTGGGTGAGCAAACGCAGACCCTTTAAAGGAATACTGCGTGGTACCCATCGCATGGGTCCCAAATCTCCAGCTTCAAGGGCATCTTCCTACATCAAAAACATGCATGAGAAACCCAGAAGATGGTACACCGTGTGATGGGGAAAGGTTTCTAAAACGCACCTCATTTCTCATCTCCTTGTGCCCGGGTTCGCCATTCCAGCTGCTTTACTAGCAAGCTCCCTACTTGGAGCATCAGCACCTTTAACCTCCTGTTCCATACAGGTTGCAATTTGTCCTGAGGATAAACGGGAAGACGTGGAACCAACGAGAGACTAGCTCTTGGTGTTGGGACAGGCACAGGTCACTCTATTTTCCCATCAGAAAGAAGAATTAACCACAGGCTCATCCTGCCCCCCGGAACCAGAACAGGGCCTGAAGCCATTCTGCGATTTTGCGGCCAGCTCCCATAAAAACGAGTTGTAAAATGGAGGTTCAGGGCACTGCAATTCACAAACCTGCAGAGTTATAAATGATAACTCTCGTCCACAAATATATTGAGGGAAGGCAAAGAAGAGGATTTGAAATCAAGGCAGAATTGCAGGAAACAGATTTCAGGAGGTAGATACGAATCGCCTTTAAAGCACATGAAAAGCGGCAAAACGTTGACAATGATGCCCTTGGCCAAAAAGGGCGTATGCGTTTTTTCCTGAATATATTCAGGAAAAAACGCATACGCCCTTTTTGGCCAACCAAGGAACCTGGAAAGGCAAATCAGCGCTACAAAGAAGTCTCGCTTCCCATCGGTCAAAAGGGCCATGCTGAAAAAAGTGTCAAAACCAGAAATGCAGGACAGGCCATGGAGAAATGGGAGCCTTGCTACACTGATGGGCGGGATGTAAATTGCCAAGAGCCACTCTGGAGAAGTGTCTGGTGAGTCCTGAAACATCTGAAAAACACAGCTTAGAGAGCATAGGGCACTTCCACTCATGGGGGTATAAATTGGGAAAATTAAAAATCAGCAAGACACAAGCACCCCAAAGTTTAGGGCTGCTCTGTTGACCAGGACCTCCACTTCATTCCACCTTAAATATCCCAGGAAAGAGAAAAATGGATAAAGAAGTTGTGGTCCTTATGTACATTGGAATATCACTCAGCCAGGAAATCAATGTCGTAAGGTTAGTAGCAGCATGATGAGTGGATTTAGGTACGACGATTCTAAGTGAAATAAGTCACACAGAAAAGGACACTTCTCATAAGGTATCACTGATAGAGGGAATGTAAAAACCGTTACACTTGAACTGAATTACAAAACAGAACAGAGTCACACATGCAGAAAACACACTATGGCTGCTTAACGGGAAAGGTGAGGTGGGGTGATACATAAAACAAGGGTATCAAATTAGCTCAGATACCGTTCCATAAACCCAATATGTAATAGACAAGACCTACTCCTTGCTCAGAGAACTGGACTCAACACGCCCTATTCACCGCACAAGAATATATCTGACTAATAATAATCGTAAAACCTATGTATTGATATCTCTCTGTTAGTGTGTCAAGTGGGTGTAAAGCGGCATAAACACAGCAGTGAAAAGCAGCTAAACCCCATTATAAAAATAAATTACTTTGAAACACCCATGAAACAAAGACAGTGAAAGAGAGAGAAATTCTTACACAATGCGTTCAGGGGCTGTGATGCAACCTGGATTGACCATATCTAGACGCACAGCTGGATGAGACATAAGGGTGGACACTCTTGGGGCTGAGAGGTTTGGTGAGGTTGGGTGAGCAAACGCAGACCCTTTAAAGGAATACTGCGTGGTACCCATCGCATGGGTCCCAAATCTCCAGGTTCAAGGGCATCTTCCTACATCAAAAACATGCATGAGAAACCCAGAAGATGGTACACCGTGTGATGGGGAAAGGTTTCTAAAACGCACCTCATTTCTCATCTCCTTGTGCCCGGGTTCGCCATTCCAGCTGCTTTACTAGCAAGCTCCCTACTTGGAGCATCAGCACCTTTAACCTCCTGTTCCATGCAGGTTGCAATTTGTCCTGAGGATAAACGGGAAGACGTGGAACCAACGAGAGACTAGCTCTTGGTGTTGGGACAGGCACAGGTCACTCTATTTTCCCATCAGAAAGAAGAATTAAGCACAGGCTCAGCCTGCCCCCCGGAACCAGAACAGGGCCTGAAGCCATTCTGCGATTTTGCGGCCAGCTCCCATAAAAACGAGTTGTAAAATGGAGGTTCAGGGCACTGCAATTCACAAACCTGCAGAGTTATAAATGATAACTCTCGTCCACAAATATATTGAGGGAAGGCAAAGAAGAGGATTTGAAATCAAGGCAGAATTGCAGGAAACAGATTTCAGGAGGTAGATACGAATCGCCTTTAAAGCACATGAAAAGCGGCAAAACGTTGACAATGATGCCCTTGGCCAAAAAGGGCGTATGCGTTTTTTCCTGAATATATTCAGGAAAAAACGCATACGCCCTTTTTGGCCAACCAAGCCACCTGGAAAGGCAAATCAGCGCTACAAAGAAGTCTCGCTTCCCATCGGTCAAAAGGGCCATGCTGAAAAAAGTGTCAAAACCAGAAATGCAGGACAGGCCATGGAGAAATGGGAGCCTTGCTACACTGATGGGCGGGATGTAAATTGCCAAGAGCCACTCTGGAGAAGTGTCCGGTGAGTCCTGAAACATCTGAAAAACACAGCTTAGAGAGAATAGGGCACTTCCACTCATGGGGGTATAAATTGGGAAAATTAAAAATCAGCAAGACACAAGCACCCCAAAGTTTAGGGCTGCTCTGTTGACCAGGACCTCCACTTCATTCCACCTTAAATATCCCAGGAAAGAGAAAAATGGAGAAAGAAGTTGTGGTCCTTATGTACATTGGAATATCACTCAGCCAGGAAATCAATGTCGTAAGGTTAGTAGCAGCATGATGAGTGGATTTAGGTACGACGATTCTAAGTGAAATAAGTCACACAGAAAAGGACACTTCTCATAAGGTATCACTGATAGAGGGAATGTAAAAACCGTTACACTTGAACTGAATTACAAAACAGAACAGAGTCACACATGCAGAAAACACACTATGGCTGCTTAACGGGAAAGGTGAGGTGGGGTGATACATAAAACAAGGGTATCAAATTAGCTCAGATACCGTTCCATAAACCCAATATGTAATAGACAAGACCTACTCCTTGCTCAGAGAACTGGACTCAACACGCCCTATTCACCGCACAAGAATATATCTGACTAATAATAATCGTAAAACCTATGTATTGATATCTCTCTGTTAGTGTGTCAAGTGGGTGTAAAGCGGCATAAACACAGCAGTGAAAAGCAGCTAAACCCCATTATAAAAATAAATTACTTTGAAACACCCATGAAACAAAGACAGTGAAAGAGAGAGAAATTCTTACACAATGCGTTCAGGGGCTGTGATGCAACCTGGATTGACCATATCTAGACGCACAGCTGGATGAGACATAAGGGTGGACACTCTTGGGGCTGAGAGGTTTGGTGAGGTTGGGTGAGCAAACGCAGACCCTTTAAAGGAATACTGCGTGGTACCCATCGCATGGGTCCCAAATCTCCAGGTTCAAGGGCATCTTCCTACATCAAAAACATACATGAAAAACCCAGAAGATGGTACACCGTGTGATGGGGAAAGGTTTCTAAAACGCACCTCATTTCTCATCTCCTTGTGCCCGTGTTCGCCATTCCAGCCGCTTTACTAGCAAGCTCCCTACTTGGAGCATCAGCACCTTTAACCTCCTGTTCCATGCAGGTTGCAATTTGTCCTGAGGATAAACGGGAAGACGTGGAACCAACGAGAGACTAGCTCTTGGTGTTGGGACAGGCACAGGTCACTCTATTTTCCCATCAGAAAGAAGAATTAACCACAGGCTCAGCCTGCCCCCCGGAACCAGAACAGGGCCTGAAGCCATTCTGCGATTTTGCGGCCAGCTCCCATAAAAACGAGTTGTAAAATGGAGGTTCAGGGCACTGCAATTCACAAACCTGCAGAGTTATTAATGATAACTCTCGTCCACAAATATATTGAGGGAAGGCAAAGAAGAGGATTTGAAATCAAGGCAGAATTGCAGGAAACAGATTTCAGGAGGTAGATTCGAATCGCCTTTAAAGCACATGAAAAGCGGCAAAACGTTGACAATGATGCCCTTGGCCAAAAAGGGCGTATGCGTTTTTTCCTGAATATATTCAGGAAAAAACGCATACGCCCTTTTTGGTCAACCAAGCAACCTGGAAAGGCAAATCAGCGGTACAAAGAAGTCTCGCTTCCCATCGGTCAAAAGGGCCATGCTGAAAAAAGTGTCAAAACCAGAAATGCAGGACAGGCCATGGAGAAATGGGAGCCTTGCTACACTGATGGGCGGGATGTAAATTGCCAAGAGCCACTCTGGAGAAGTGTCCGGTGAGTCCTGAAACATCTGAAAAACACAGCTTAGAGAGCATAGGGCACTTCCACTCATGGGGGTATAAATTGGGAAAATTAAAAATCAGCAAGACACAAGCACCCCAAAGTTTAGGGCTGCTCTGTTGACCAGGACCTCCACTTCATTCCACCTTAAATATCCCAGGAAAGAGAAAAATGGATACAGAAGTTGTGGTTCTTATGTACAATGGAATATCACTCAGCCAGGAAATCAATGTCGTAAGGTTAGTAGCAGCATGATGAGTGGATTTAGGTACGACGATTCTAAGTGAAATAAGTCACACAGAAAAGGACACTTCTCATAAGGTATCACTGATAGAGGGAATGTAAAAACCGTTACACTTGAACTGAATTACAAAACAGAACAGAGTCACACATGCAGAAAACACACTATGGCTGCTTAACGGGAAAGGTGAGGTGGGGTGATACATAAAACAAGGGTATCAAATTAGCTCAGATACCGTTCCATAAACCCAATATGTAATAGACAAGACCTACTCCTTGCTCAGAGAACTGGACTCAACACGCCCTATTCACCGCACAAGAATATATCTGACTAATAATAATCGTAAAACCTATGTATTGATATCTCTCTGTTAGTGTGTCAAGTGGGTGTAAAGCGGCATAAACACAGCAGTGAAAAGCAGCTAAACCCCATTATAAAAATAAATTACTTTGAAACACCCATGAAACAAAGACAGTGAAAGAGAGAGAAATTCTTACACAATGCGTTCAGGGGCTGTGATGCAACCTGGATTGACCATATCTAGACGCACAGCTGGATGAGACATAAGGGTGGACACTCTTGGGGCTGAGAGGTTTGGTGAGGTTGGGTGAGCAAACGCAGACCCTTTAAAGGAATACTGCGTGGTACCCATCGCATGGGTCCCAAATCTCCAGGTTCAAGGGCATCTTCCTACATCAAAAACATGCATGAGAAACCCAGAAGATGGTACACCGTGTGATGGGGAAAGGTTTCTAAAACGCACCTCATTTCTCATCTCCTTGTGCCCGGGTTCGCCATTCCAGCCGCTTTACTAGCAAGCTCCCTACTTGGAGCATCAGCACCTTTAACCTCCTGTTCCATACAGGTTGCAATTTGTCCTGAGGATAAACGGGAAGACGTGGAACCAACGAGAGACTAGCTCTTGGTGTTGGGACAGGCACAGGTCACTCTATTTTCCCATCAGAAAGAAGAATTAACCACAGGCTCAGCCTGCCCCCCGGAACCAGAACAGGGCCTGAAGCCATTCTGCGATTTTGCGGCCAGCTCCCATAAAAACGAGTTGTAAAATGGAGGTTCAGGGCACTGCAATTCACAAACCTGCAGAGTTATAAATGATAACTCTCGTCCACAAATATATTGAGGGAAGGCAAAGAAGAGGATTTGAAATCAAGGCAGAATTGCAGGAAACAGATTTCAGGAGGTAGATACGAATCGCCTTTAAAGCACATGAAAAGCGGCAAAACGTTGACAATGATGCCCTTGGCCAAAAAGGGCGTATGCGTTTTTTACTGAATATATTCAGGAAAAAACGCATACGCCCTTTTTGGCCAACCAAGGAACCTGGAAAGGCAAATCAGCGCTACAAAGAAGTCTCGCTTCCCATCGGTCAAAAGGGCCATGCTGAAAAAAGTGTCAAAACCAGAAATGCAGGACAGGCCATGGAGAAATGGGAGCCTTGCTACACTGATGGGCGGGATGTAAATTGCCAAGAGCCACTCTGGAGAAGTGTCCGGTGAGTCCTGAAACATCTGAAAAACACAGCTTAGAGAGCATAGGGCACTTCCACTCATGGGGGTATAAATTGGGAAAATTAAAAATCAGCAAGACACAAGCACCCCAAAGTTTAGGGCTGCTCTGTTGACCAGGACCTCCACTTCATTCCACCTTAAATATCCCAGGAAAGAGAAAAATGGATAAAGAAGTTGTGGTCCTTATGTACATTGGAATATCACTCAGCCAGGAAATCAATGTCGTAAGGTTAGTAGCAGCATGATGAGTGGATTTAGGTACGACGATTCTAAGTGAAATAAGTCACACAGAAAAGGACACTTCTCATAAGGTATCACTGATAGAGGGAATGTAAAAACCGTTACACTTGAACTGAATTACAAAACAGAACAGAGTCACACATGCAGAAAACACACTATGGCTGCTTAACGGGAAAGGTGAGGTGGGGTGATACATAAAACAAGGGTATCAAATTAGCTCAGATACCGTTCCATAAACCCAATATGTAATAGACAAGACCTACTCCTTGCTCAGAGAACTGGACTCAACACGCCCTATTCACCGCACAAGAATATATCTGACTAATAATAATCGTAAAACCTATGTATTGATATCTCTCTGTTAGTGTGTCAAGTGGGTGTAAAGCGGCATAAACACAGCAGTGAAAAGCAGCTAAACCCCATTATAAAAATAAATTACTTTGAAACACCCATGAAACAAAGACAGTGAAAGAGAGAGAAATTCTTACACAATGCGTTCAGGGGCTGTGATGCAACCTGGATTGACCATATCTAGACGCACAGCTGGATGAGACATAAGGGTGGACACTCTTGGGGCTGAGAGGTTTGGTGAGGTTGGGTGAGCAAACGCAGACCCTTTAAAGGAATACTGCGTGGTACCCATCGCATGGGTCCCAAATCTCCAGGTTCAAGGGCATCTTCCTACATCAAAAACATGCATGAGAAACCCAGAAGATGGTACACCGTGTGATGGGGAAAGGTTTCTAAAACGCACCTCATTTCTCATCTCCTTGTGCCCGGGTTCGCCATTCCAGCCGCTTTACTAGCAAGCTCCCTACTTGGAGCATCAGCACCTTTAACCTCCTGTTCCATACAGGTTGCAATTTGTCCTGAGGATAAACGGGAAGACGTGGAACCAACGAGAGACTAGCTCTTGGTGTTGGGACAGGCACAGGTCACTCTATTTTCCCATCAGAAAGAAGAATTAACCACAGGCTCAGCCTGCCCCCTGGAACCAGAACAGGGCCTGAAGCCATTCTGCGATTTTGCGGCCAGCTCCCATAAAAACGAGTTGTAAAATGGAGGTTCAGGGCACTGCAATTCACAAACCTGCAGAGTTATACATGATAACTCTCCTCCACAAATATATTGAGGGAAGGCAAAGAAGAGGATTTGAAATCAAGGCAGAATTGCAGGAAACAGATTTCAGGAGGTAGATACGAATTGCCTTTAAAGCACATGAAAAGCGGCAAAACGTTGACAATGATGCCCTTGGCCAAAAAGGGCGTATGCGTTTTTTCCTGAATATATTCAGGAAAAAACGCATACGCCCTTTTTGGCCAACCAAGCCACCTGGAAAGGCAAATCAGCGCTACAAAGAAGTCTCGCTTCCCATCGGTCAAAAGGGCCATGCTGAAAAAAGTGTCAAAACCAGAAATGCAGGACAGGCCATGGAGAAATGGGAGCCTTGCTACACTGATGGGCGGGATGTAAATTGCCAAGAGCCACTCCGGAGAAGTGTCCGGTGAGTCCTGAAACATCTGAAAAACACAGCTTAGAGAGCATAGGGCACTTCCACTCATGGAGGTATAAATTGGGAAAATTAAAAATCAGCAAGACACAAGCACCCCAAAGTTTAGGGCTGCTCTGTTGACCAGGACCTCCACTTCATTCCACCTTAAATATCCCAGGAAAGAGAAAAATGGATAAAGAAGTTGTGGTCCTTATGTACATTGGAATATCACTCAGCCAGGAAATCAATGTCGTAAGGTTAGTAGCAGCATGATGAGTGGATTTAGGTACGACGATTCTAAGTGAAATAAGTCACACAGAAAAGGACACTTCTCATAAGGTATCACTGATAGAGGGAATGTAAAAACCGTTACACTTGAACTGAATTACAAAACAGAACAGAGTCACACATGCAGAAAACACACTATGGCTGCTTAACGGGAAAGGTGAGGTGGGGTGATACATAAAACAAGGGTATCAAATTAGCTCAGATACCGTTCCATAAACCCAATATGTAATAGACAAGACCTACTCCTTGCTCAGAGAACTGGACTCAACACGCCCTATTCACCGCACAAGAATATATCTGACTAATAATAATCGTAAAACCTATGTATTGATATCTCTCTGTTAGTGTGTCAAGTGGGTGTAAAGCGGCATAAACACAGCAGTGAAAAGCAGCTAAACCCCATTATAAAAATAAATTACTTTGAAACACCCATGAAACAAAGACAGTGAAAGAGAGAGAAATTCTTACACAATGCGTTCAGGGGCTGTGATGCAACCTGGATTGACCATATCTAGACGCACAGCTGGATGAGACATAAGGGTGGACACTCTTGGGGCTGAGAGGTTTGGTGAGGTTGGGTGAGCAAACGCAGACCCTTTAAAGGAATACTGCGTGGTACCCATTGCATGGGTCCCAAATCTCCAGGTTCAAGGGCATCTTCCTACATCAAAAACATGCATGAGAAACCCAGAAGATGGTACACCGTGTGATGGGGAAAGGTTTCTAAAACGCACCTCATTTCTCAACTCCTTGTGCCCGGGTTCGCCATTCCAGCCGCTTTACTAGCAAGCTCCCTACTTGGAGCATCAGCACCTTTAACCTCCTGTTCCATGCGGGTTGCAATTTGTCCTGAGGATAAACGGGAAGACGTGGAACCAACGAGAGACTAGCTCTTGGTGTTGGGACAGGCACAGGTCACTCTATTTTCCCATCAGAAAGAAGAATTAACCACAGGCTCAGCCTGACCCCCGGAACCAGAACAGGGCCTGAAGCCATTCTGCGATTTTGCGGCCAGCTCCCATAAAAACGAGTTGTAAAATGGAGGTTCAGGGCACTGCAATTCACAAACCTGCAGAGTTATAAATGATAACTGTCGTCCACAAATATATTGAGGGAAGGCAAAGAAGAGGATTTGAAATCAAGGCAGAATTGCAGGAAACAGATTTCAGGAGGTAGATACGAATCGCCTTTAAAGCACATGAAAAGCGGCAAAACGTTGACAATGATGCCCTTGGCCAAAAAGGGCGTATGCGTTTTTTCCTGAATATATTCAGGAAAAAACGCATACGCCCTTTTTGGCCAACCAAGCAACCTGGAAAGGCAAATCAGCGCTACAAAGAAGTCTCGCTTCCCATCGGTCAAAAGGGCCATGCTGAAAAAAGTGTCAAAACCAGAAATGCAGGACAGGCCATGGAGAAATGGGAGCCTTGCTACACTGATGGGCGGGATGTAAATTGCCAAGAGCCACTCTGGAGAAGTGTCCGGTGAGTCCTGAAACATCTGAAAAACACAGCTTAGAGAGCATAGGGCACTTCCACTCATGGGGGTATAAATTGGGAAAATTAAAAATCAGCAAGACACAAGCACCCCAAAGTTTAGGGCTGCTCTGTTGACCAGGACCTCCACTTCATTCCACCTTAAATATCCCAGGAAAGAGAAAAATGGATAAAGAAGTTGTGGTTCTTATGTACAATGGAATATCACTCAGCCAGGAAATCAATGTCGTAAGGTTAGTAGCAGCATGATGAGTGGATTTAGGTACGACGATTCTAAGTGAAATAAGTCACACAGAAAAGGACACTTCTCATAAGGTATCACTGATAGAGGGAATGTAAAAACCGTTACACTTGAACTGAATTACAAAACAGAACAGAGTCACACATGCAGAAAACACACTATGGCTGCTTAACGGGAAAGGTGAGGTGGGGTGATACATAAAACAAGGGTATCAAATTAGCTCAGATACCGTTCCATAAACCCAATATGTAATAGACAAGACCTACTCCTTGCTCAGAGAACTGGACTCAACACGCCCTATTCACCGCACAAGAATATATCTGACTAATAATAATCGTAAAACCTATGTATTGATATCTCTCTGTTAGTGTGTCAAGTGGGTGTAAAGCGGCATAAACACAGCAGTGAAAAGCAGCTAAACCCCATTATAAAAATAAATTACTTTGAAACACCCATGAAACAAAGACAGTGAAAGAGAGAGAAATTCTTACACAATGCGTTCAGGGGCTGTGATGCAACCTGGATTGACCATATCTAGACGCACAGCTGGATGAGACATAAGGGTGGACACTCTTGGGGCTGAGAGGTTTGGTGAGGTTGGGTGAGCAAACGCAGACCCTTTAAAGGAATACTGCGTGGTACCCATCGCATGGGTCCCAAATCTCCAGGTTCAAGGGCATCTTCCTACATCAAAAACATGCATGAGAAACCTAGAAGATGGTACACCGTGTGATGGGGAAAGGTTTCTAAAACGCACCTCATTTCTCATCTCCTTGTGCCCGGGTTCGCCATTCCAGCTGCTTTACTAGCAAGCTCCCTACTTGGAGCATCAGCACCTTTAACCTCCTGTTCCATACAGGTTGCAATTTGTCCTGAGGATAAACGGGAAGACGTGGAACCAACGAGAGACTAGCTCTTGGTGTTGGGACAGGCACAGGTCACTCTATTTTCCCATCAGAAAGAAGAATTAACCACAGGCTCAGCCTGACCCCCGGAACCAGAACAGGGCCTGAAGCCATTCTGCGATTTTGCGGCCAGCTCCCATAAAAACGAGTTGTAAAATGGAGGTTCAGGGCACTGCAATTCACAAACCTGCAGAGTTATAAATGATAACTCTCGTCCACAAATATATTGAGGGAAGGCAAAGAAGAGGATTTGAAATCAAGGCAGAATTGCAGGAAACAGATTTCAGGAGGTAGATACGAATCGCCTTTAAAGCACATGAAAAGCGGCAAAACGTTGACAATGATGCCCTTGGCCAAAAAGGGCGTATGCGTTTTTTCCTGAATATATTCAGGAAAAAACGCATACGCCCTTTTTGGCCAACCAAGGAACCTGGAAAGGCAAATCAGCGCTACAAAGAATTCTCGCTTCCCATCGGTCAAAAGGGCCATGCTGAAAAAAGTGTCAAAACCAGAAATGCAGGACAGGCCATGGAGAAATGGGAGCCTTGCTACACTGATGGGCGGGATGTAAATTGCCAAGAGCCACTCTGGAGAAGTGTCTGGTGAGTCCTGAAACATCTGAAAAACACAGCTTAGAGAGCATAGGGCACTTCCACTCATGGGGGTATAAATTGGGAAAATTAAAAATCAGCAAGACACAAGCACCCCAAAGTTTAGGGCTGCTCTGTTGACCAGGACCTCCACTTCATTCCACCTTAAATATCCCAGGAAAGAGAAAAATGGATAAAGAAGTTGTGGTCCTTATGTACATTGGAATATCACTCAGCCAGGAAATCAATGTCGTAAGGTTAGTAGCAGCATGATGAGTGGATTTAGGTACGACGATTCTAAGTGAAATAAGTCACACAGAAAAGGACACTTCTCATAAGGTATCACTGATAGAGGGAATGTAAAAACCGTTACACTTGAACTGAATTACAAAACAGAACAGAGTCACACATGCAGAAAACACACTATGGCTGCTTAACGGGAAAGGTGAGGTGGGGTGATACATAAAACAAGGGTATCAAATTAGCTCAGATACCGTTCCATAAACCCAATATGTAATAGACAAGACCTACTCCTTGCTCAGAGAACTGGACTCAACACGCCCTATTCACCGCACAAGAATATATCTGACTAATAATAATCGTAAAACCTATGTATTGATATCTCTCTGTTAGTGTGTCAAGTGGGTGTAAAGCGGCATAAACACAGCAGTGAAAAGCAGCTAAACCCCATTATAAAAATAAATTACTTTGAAACACCCATGAAACAAAGACAGTGAAAGAGAGAGAAATTCTTACACAATGCGTTCAGGGGCTGTGATGCAACCTGGATTGACCATATCTAGACGCACAGCTGGATGAGACATAAGGGTGGACACTCTTGGGGCTGAGAGGTTTGGTGAGGTTGGGTGAGCAAACACAGACCCTTTAAAGGAATACTGCGTGGTACCCATCGCATGGGTCCCAAATCTCCAGGTTCAAGGGCATCTTCCTACATCAAAAACATGCATGAGAAACCCAGAAGATGGTACACCGTGTGATGGGGAAAGGTTTCTAAAACGCACCTCATTTCTCATCTCCTTGTGCCCGGGTTCGCCATTCCAGCCGCTTTACTAGCAAGCTCCCTACTTGGAGCATCAGCACCTTTAACCTCCTGTTCCATACAGGTTGCAATTTGTCCTGAGGATAAACGGGAAGACGTGGAACCAACGAGAGACTAGCTCTTGGTGTTGGGACAGGCACAGGTCACTCTATTTTCCCATCAGAAAGAAGAATTAACCACAGGCTCAGCCTGCCCCCCGGAACCAGAACAGGGCCTGAAGCCATTCTGCGATTTTGCGGCCAGCTCCCATAAAAACGAGTTGTAAAATGGAGGTTCAGGGCACTGCAATTCACAAACCTGCAGAGTTATAAATGATAACTCTCGTCCACAAATATATTGAGGGAAGGCAAAGAAGAGGATTTGAAATCAAGGCAGAATTGCAGGAAACAGATTTCAGGAGGTAGATACGAATCGCCTTTAAAGCACATGAAAAGCGGCAAAACGTTGACAATGATGCCCTTGGCCAAAAAGGGCGTATGCGTTTTTTCCTGAATATATTCAGGAAAAAACGCATACGCCCTTTTTGGCCAACCAAGCCACCTGGAAAGGCAAATCAGCGCTACAAAGAAGTCTCGCTTCCCATCGGTCAAAAGGGCCATGCTGAAAAAAGTGTCAAAACCAGAAATGCAGGACAGGCCATGGAGAAATGGGAGCCTTGCTACACTGATGGGCGGGATGTAAATTGCCAAGAGCCACTCTGGAGAAGTGTCCGGTGAGTCCTGAAACATCTGAAAAACACAGCTTAGAGAGCATAGGGCACTTCCACTCATGGGGGTATAAATTGGGAAAATTAAAAATCAGCAAGACACAAGCACCCCAAAGTTTAGGGCTGCTCTGTTGACCAGGACCTCCACTTCATTCCACCTTAAATATCCCAGGAAAGAGAAAAATGGATAAAGAAGTTGTGGTCCTTATGTACATTGGAATATCACTCAGCCAGGAAATCAATGTCGTAAGGTTAGTAGCAGCATGATGAGTGGATTTAGGTACGACGATTCTAAGTGAAATAAGTCACACAGAAAAGGACACTTCTCATAAGGTATCACTGATAGAGGGAATGTAAAAACCGTTACACTTGAACTGAATTACAAAACAGAACAGAGTCACACATGCAGAAAACACACTATGGCTGCTTAACGGGAAAGGTGAGGTGGGGTGATACATAAAACAAGGGTATCAAATTAGCTCAGATACCGTTCCATAAACCCAATATGTAATAGACAAGACCTACTCCTTGCTCAGAGAACTGGACTCAACACGCCCTATTCACCGCACAAGAATATATCTGACTAATAATAATCGTAAAACCTATGTATTGATATCTCTCTGTTAGTGTGTCAAGTGGGTGTAAAGCGGCATAAACACAGCAGTGAAAAGCAGCTAAACCCCATTATAAAAATAAATTACTTTGAAACACCCATGAAACAAAGACAGTGAAAGAGAGAGAAATTCTTACACAATGCGTTCAGGGGCTGTGATGCAACCTGGATTGACCATATCTAGACGCACAGCTGGATGAGACATAAGGGTGGACACTCTTGGGGCTGAGAGGTTTGGTGAGGTTGGGTGAGCAAACGCAGACCCTTTAAAGGAATACTGCGTGGTACCCATCGCATGGGTCCCAAATCTCCAGGTTCAAGGGCATCTTCCTACATCAAAAACATACATGAAAAACCCAGAAGATGGTACACCGTGTGATGGGGAAAGGTTTCTAAAACGCACCTCATTTCTCATCTCCTTGTGCCCGTGTTCGCCATTCCAGCCGCTTTACTAGCAAGCTCCCTACTTGGAGCATCAGCACCTTTAACCTCCTGTTCCATGCAGGTTGCAATTTGTCCTGAGGATAAACGGGAAGACGTGGAACCAACGAGAGACTAGCTCTTGGTGTTGGGACAGGCACAGGTCACTCTATTTTCCCATCAGAAAGAAGAATTAACCACAGGCTCAGCCTGCCCCCCGGAACCAGAACAGGGCCTGAAGCCATTCTGCGATTTTGCGGCCAGCTCCCATAAAAACGAGTTGTAAAATGGAGGTTCAGGGCACTGCAATTCACAAACCTGCAGAGTTATTAATGATAACTCTCGTCCACAAATATATTGAGGGAAGGCAAAGAAGAGGATTTGAAATCAAGGCAGAATTGCAGGAAACAGATTTCAGGAGGTAGATTCGAATCGCCTTTAAGGCACATGAAAAGCGGCAAAACGTTGACAATGATGCCCTTGGCCAAAAAGGGCGTATGCGTTTTTTCCTGAATATATTCAGGAAAAAACGCATACGCCCTTTTTGGTCAACCAAGCAACCTGGAAAGGCAAATCAGCGGTACAAAGAAGTCTCGCTTCCCATCGGTCAAAAGGGCCATGCTGAAAAAAGTGTCAAAACCAGAAATGCAGGACAGGCCATGGAGAAATGGGAGCCTTGCTACACTGATGGGCGGGATGTAAATTGCCAAGAGCCACTCTGGAGAAGTGTCCGGTGAGTCCTGAAACATCTGAAAAACACAGCTTAGAGAGCATAGGGCACTTCCACTCATGGGGGTATAAATTGGGAAAATTAAAAATCAGCAAGACACAAGCACCCCAATGTTTAGGGCTGCTCTGTTGACCAGGACCTCCACTTCATTCCACCTTAAATATCCCAGGAAAGAGAAAAATGGATAAAGAAGTTGTGGTTCTTATGTACAATGGAATATCACTCAGCCAGGAAATCAATGTCGTAAGGTTAGTAGCAGCATGATGAGTGGATTTAGGTACGACGATTCTAAGTGAAATAAGTCACACAGAAAAGGACACTTCTCATAAGGTATCACTGATAGAGGGAATGTAAAAACCGTTACACTTGAACTGAATTACAAAACAGAACAGAGTCACACATGCAGAAAACACACTATGGCTGCTTAACGGGAAAGGTGAGGTGGGGTGATACATAAAACAAGGGTATCAAATTAGCTCAGATACCGTTCCATAAACCTAATATGTAATAGACAAGACCTACTCCTTGCTCAGAGAACTGGACTCAACACGCCCTATTCACCGCACAAGAATATATCTGACTAATAATAATCGTAAAACCTATGTATTGATATCTCTCTGTTAGTGTGTCAAGTGGGTGTAAAGCGGCATAAACACAGCAGTGAAAAGCAGCTAAACCCCATTATAAAAATAAATTACTTTGAAACACCCATGAAACAAAGACAGTGAAAGAGAGAGAAATTCTTACACAATGCGTTCAGGGGCTGTGATGCAACCTGGATTGACCATATCTAGACGCACAGCTGGATGAGACATAAGGGTGGACACTCTTGGGGCTGAGAGGTTTGGTGAGGTTGGGTGAGCAAACGCAGACCCTTTAAAGGAATACTGCGTGGTACCCATCGCATGGGTCCCAAATCTCCAGGTTCAAGGGCATCTTCCTACATCAAAAACATGCATGAGAAACCCAGAAGATGGTACACCGTGTGATGGGGAAAGGTTTCTAAAACGCACCTCATTTCTCAACTCCTTGTGCCCGGGTTCGCCATTCCAGCCGCTTTACTAGCAAGCTCCCTACTTGGAGCATCAGCACCTTTAACCTCCTGTTCCATGCGGGTTGCAATTTGTCCTGAGGATAAACGGGAAGACGTGGAACCAACGAGAGACTAGCTCTTGGTGTTGGGACAGGCACAGGTCACTCTATTTTCCCATCAGAAAGAAGAATTAACCACAGGCTCAGCCTGACCCCCGGAACCAGAACAGGGCCTGAAGCCATTCTGCGATTTTGCGGCCAGCTCCCATAAAAACGAGTTGTAAAATGGAGGTTCAGGGCACTGCAATTCACAAACCTGCAGAGTTATAAATGATAACTGTCGTCCACAAATATATTGAGGGAAGGCAAAGAAGAGGATTTGAAATCAAGGCAGAATTGCAGGAAACAGATTTCAGGAGGTAGATACGAATCGCCTTTAAAGCACATGAAAAGCGGCAAAACGTTGACAATGATGCCCTTGGCCAAAAAGGGCGTATGCGTTTTTTCCTGAATATATTCAGGAAAAAACGCATACGCCCTTTTTGGCCAACCAAGCAACCTGGAAAGGCAAATCAGCGCTACAAAGAAGTCTCGCTTCCCATCGGTCAAAAGGGCCATGCTGAAAAAAGTGTCAAAACCAGAAATGCAGGACAGGCCATGGAGAAATGGGAGCCTTGCTACACTGATGGGCGGGATGTAAATTGCCAAGAGCCACTCCGGAGAAGTGTCCGGTGAGTCCTGAAACATCTGAAAAACACAGCTTAGAGAGCATAGGGCACTTCCACTCATGGAGGTATAAATTGGGAAAATTAAAAATCAGCAAGACACAAGCACCCCAAAGTTTAGGGCTGCTCTGTTGACCAGGACCTCCACTTCATTCCACCTTAAATATCCCAGGAAAGAGAAAAATGGATAAAGAAGTTGTGGTTCTTATGTACATTGGAATATCACTCAGCCAGGAAATCAATGTCGTAAGGTTAGTAGCAGCATGATGAGTGGATTTAGGTACGACGATTCTAAGTGAAATAAGTCACACAGAAAAGGACACTTCTCATAAGGTATCACTGATAGAGGGAATGTAAAAACCGTTACACTTGAACTGAATTACAAAACAGAACAGAGTCACACATGCAGAAAACACACTATGGCTGCTTAACGGGAAAGGTGAGGTGGGGTGATACATAAAACAAGGGTATCAAATTAGCTCAGATACCGTTCCATAAACCCAATATGTAATAGACAAGACCTACTCCTTGCTCAGAGAACTGGACTCAACACGCCCTATTCACCGCACAAGAATATATCTGACTAATAATAATCGTAAAACCTATGTATTGATATCTCTCTGTTAGTGTGTCAAGTGGATGTAAAGCGGCATAAACACAGCAGTGAAAAGCAGCTAAACCCCATTATAAAAATAAATTACTTTGAAACACCCATGAAACAAAGACAGTGAAAGAGAGAGAAATTCTTACACAATGCGTTCAGGGGCTGTGATGCAACCTGGATTGACCATATCTAGACGCACAGCTGGATGAGACATAAGGGTGGACACTCTTGGGGCTGAGAGGTTTGGTGAGGTTGGGTGAGCAAACGCAGACCCTTTAAAGGAATACTGCGTGGTACCCATCGCATGGGTCCCAAATCTCCAGGTTCAAGGGCATCTTCCTACATCAAAAACATACATGAAAAACCCAGAAGATGGTACACCGTGTGATGGGGAAAGGTTTCTAAAACGCACCTCATTTCTCATCTCCTTGTGCCCGTGTTCGCCATTCCAGCCGCTTTACTAGCAAGCTCCCTACTTGGAGCATCAGCACCTTTAACCTCCTGTTCCATGCAGGTTGCAATTTGTCCTGAGGATAAACGGGAAGACGTGGAACCAACGAGAGACTAGCTCTTGGTGTTGGGACAGGCACAGGTCACTCTATTTTCCCATCAGAAAGAAGAATTAACCACAGGCTCAGCCTGCCCCCCGGAACCAGAACAGGGCCTGAAGCCATTCTGCAATTTTGCGGCCAGCTCCCATAAAAACGAGTTGTAAAATGGAGGTTCAGGGCACTGCAATTCACAAACCTGCAGAGTTATTAATGATAACTCTCGTCCACAAATATATTGAGGGAAGGCAAAGAAGAGGATTTGAAATCAAGGCAGAATTGCAGGAAACAGATTTCAGGAGGTAGATTCGAATCGCCTTTAAAGCACATGAAAAGCGGCAAAACGTTGACAATGATGCCCTTGGCCAAAAAGGGCGTATGCGTTTTTTCCTGAATATATTCAGGAAAAAACGCATACGCCCTTTTTGGTCAACCAAGCAACCTGGAAAGGCAAATCAGCGGTACAAAGAAGTCTCGCTTCCCATCGGTCAAAAGGGCCATGCTGAAAAAAGTGTCAAAACCAGAAATGCAGGACAGGCCATGGAGAAATGGGAGCCTTGCTACACTGATGGGCGGGATGTAAATTGCCAAGAGCCACTCTGGAGAAGTGTCCGGTGAGTCCTGAAACATCTGAAAAACACAGCTTAGAGAGCATAGGGCACTTCCACTCATGGGGGTATAAATTGGGAAAATTAAAAATCAGCAAGACACAAGCACCCCAAAGTTTAGGGCTGCTCTGTTGACCAGGACCTCCACTTCATTCCACCTTAAATATCCCAGGAAAGAGAAAAATGGATAAAGAAGTTGTGGTTCTTATGTACAATGGAATATCACTCAGCCAGGAAATCAATGTCGTAAGGTTAGTAGCAGCATGATGAGTGGATTTAGGTACGACGATTCTAAGTGAAATAAGTCACACAGAAAAGGACACTTCTCATAAGGTATCACTGATAGAGGGAATGTAAAAACCGTTACACTTGAACTGAATTACAAAACAGAACAGAGTCACACATGCAGAAAACACACTATGGCTGCTTAACGGGAAAGGTGAGGTGGGGTGATACATAAAACAAGGGTATCAAATTAGCTCAGATACCGTTCCATAAACCCAATATGTAATAGACAAGACCTACTCCTTGCTCAGAGAACTGGACTCAACACGCCCTATTCACCGCACAAGAATATATCTGACTAATAATAATCGTAAAACCTATGTATTGATATCTCTCTGTTAGTGTGTCAAGTGGGTGTAAAGCGGCATAAACACAGCAGTGAAAAGCAGCTAAACCCCATTATAAAAATAAATTACTTTGAAACACCCATGAAACAAAGACAGTGAAAGAGAGAGAAATTCTTACACAATGCGTTCAGGGGCTGTGATGCAACCTGGATTGACCATATCTAGACGCACAGCTGGATGAGACATAAGGGTGGACACTCTTGGGGCTGAGAGGTTTGGTGAGGTTGGGTGAGCAAACGCAGACCCTTTAAAGGAATACTGCGTGGTACCCATCGCATGGGTCCCAAATCTCCAGGTTCAAGGGCATCTTCCTACATCAAAAACATGCATGAGAAACCCAGAAGATGGTACACCGTGTGATGGGGAAAGGTTTCTAAAACGCACCTCATTTCTCATCTCCTTGTGCCCGGGTTCGCCATTCCAGCTGCTTTACTAGCAAGCTCCCTACTTGGAGCATCAGCACCTTTAACCTCCTGTTCCATACAGGTTGCAATTTGTCCTGAGGATAAACGGGAAGACGTGGAACCAACGAGAGACTAGCTCTTGGTGTTGGGACAGGCACAGGTCACTCTATTTTCCCATCAGAAAGAAGAATTAACCACAGGCTCAGCCTGACCCCCGGAACCAGAACAGGGCCTGAAGCCATTCTGCGATTTTGCGGCCAGCTCCCATAAAAACGAGTTGTAAAATGGAGGTTCAGGGCACTGCAATTCACAAACCTGCAGAGTTATAAATGATAACTCTCGTCCACAAATATATTGAGGGAAGGCAAAGAAGAGGATTTGAAATCAAGGCAGAATTGCAGGAAACAGATTTCAGGAGGTAGATACGAATCACCTTTAAAGCACATGAAAAGCGGCAAAACGTTGACAATGATGCCCTTGGCCAAAAAGGGCGTATGCGTTTTTTCCTGAATATATTCAGGAAAAAACGCATACGCCCTTTTTGGCCAACCAAGGAACCTGGAAAGGCAAATCAGCGCTACAAAGAAGTCTCGCTTCCCATCGGTCAAAAGGGCCATGCTGAAAAAAGTGTCAAAACCAGAAATGCAGGACAGGCCATGGAGAAATGGGAGCCTTGCTACACTGATGGGCGGGATGTAAATTGCCAAGAGCCACTCTGGAGAAGTGTCTGGTGAGTCCTGAAACATCTGAAAAACACAGCTTAGAGAGCATAGGGCACTTCCACTCATGGGGGTATAAATTGGGAAAATTAAAAATCAGCAAGACACAAGCACCCCAAAGTTTAGGGCTGCTCTGTTGACCAGGACCTCCACTTCATTCCACCTTAAATATCCCAGGAAAGAGAAAAATGGATAAAGAAGTTGTGGTCCTTATGTACATTGGAATATCACTCAGCCAGGAAATCAATGTCGTAAGGTTAGTAGCAGCATGATGAGTGGATTTAGGTACGACGATTCTAAGTGAAATAAGTCACACAGAAAAGGACACTTCTCATAAGGTATCACTGATAGAGGGAATGTAAAAACCGTTACACTTGAACTGAATTACAAAACAGAACAGAGTCACACATGCAGAAAACACACTATGGCTGCTTAACGGGAAAGGTGAGGTGGGGTGATACATAAAACAAGGGTATCAAATTAGCTCAGATACCGTTCCATAAACCCAATATGTAATAGACAAGACCTACTCCTTGCTCAGAGAACTGGACTCAACACGCCCTATTCACCGCACAAGAATATATCTGACTAATAATAATCGTAAAACCTATGTATTGATATCTCTCTGTTAGTGTGTCAAGTGGGTGTAAAGCGGCATAAACACAGCAGTGAAAAGCAGCTAAACCCCATTATAAAAATAAATTACTTTGAAACACCCATGAAACAAAGACAGTGAAAGAGAGAGAAATTCTTACACAATGCGTTCAGGGGCTGTGATGCAACCTGGATTGACCATATCTAGACGCACAGCTGGATGAGACATAAGGGTGGACACTCTTGGGGCTGAGAGGTTTGGTGAGGTTGGGTGAGCAAACGCAGACCCTTTAAAGGAATACTGCGTGGTACCCATCGCATGGGTCCCAAATCTCCAGGTTCAAGGGCATCTTCCTACATCAAAAACATGCATGAGAAACCCAGAAGATGGTACACCGTGTGATGGGGAAAGGTTTCTAAAACGCACCTCATTTCTCAACTCCTTGTGCCCGGGTTCGCCATTCCAGCCGCTTTACTAGCAAGCTCCCTACTTGGAGCATCAGCACCTTTAACCTCCTGTTCCATGCGGGTTGCAATTTGTCCTGAGGATAAACGGGAAGACGTGGAACCAACGAGAGACTAGCTCTTGGTGTTGGGACAGGCACAGGTCACTCTATTTTCCCATCAGAAAGAAGAATTAACCACAGGCTCAGCCTGACCCCCGGAACCAGAACAGGGCCTGAAGCCATTCTGCGATTTTGCGGCCAGCTCCCATAAAAACGAGTTGTAAAATGGAGGTTCAGGGCACTGCAATTCACAAACCTGCAGAGTTATAAATGATAACTGTCGTCCACAAATATATTGAGGGAAGGCAAAGAAGAGGATTTGAAATCAAGGCAGAATTGCAGGAAACAGATTTCAGGAGGTAGATACGAATCGCCTTTAAAGCACATGAAAAGCGGCAAAACGTTGACAATGATGCCCTTGGCCAAAAAGGGCGTATGCGTTTTTTCCTGAATATATTCAGGAAAAAACGCATACGCCCTTTTTGGCCAACCAAGCAACCTGGAAAGGCAAATCAGCGCTACAAAGAAGTCTCGCTTCCCATCGGTCAAAAGGGCCATGCTGAAAAAAGTGTCAAAACCAGAAATGCAGGACAGGCCATGGAGAAATGGGAGCCTTGCTACACTGATGGGCGGGATGTAAATTGCCAAGAGCCACTCCGGAGAAGTGTCCGGTGAGTCCTGAAACATCTGAAAAACACAGCTTAGAGAGCATAGGGCACTTCCACTCATGGGGGTATAAATTGGGAAAATTAAAAATCAGCAAGACACAAGCACCCCAAAGTTTAGGGCTGCTCTGTTGACCAGGACCTCCACTTCATTCCACCTTAAATATCCCAGGAAAGAGAAAAATGGATAAAGAAGTTGTGGTTCTTATGTACAATGGAATATCACTCAGCCAGGAAATCAATGTCGTAAGGTTAGTAGCAGCATGATGAGTGGATTTAGGTACGACGATTCTAAGTGAAATAAGTCACACAGAAAAGGACACTTCTCATAAGGTATCACTGATAGAGGGAATGTAAAAACCGTTACACTTGAACTGAATTACAAAACAGAACAGAGTCACACATGCAGAAAACACACTATGGCTGCTTAACGGGAAAGGTGAGGTGGGGTGATACATAAAACAAGGGTATCAAATTAGCTCAGATACCGTTCCATAAACCCAATATGTAATAGACAAGACCTACTCCTTGCTCAGAGAACTGGACTCAACACGCCCTATTCACCGCACAAGAATATATCTGACTAATAATAATCGTAAAACCTATGTATTGATATCTCTCTGTTAGTGTGTCAAGTGGGTGTAAAGCGGCATAAACACAGCAGTGAAAAGCAGCTAAACCCCATTATAAAAATAAATTACTTTGAAACACCCATGAAACAAAGACAGTGAAAGAGAGAGAAATTCTTACACAATGCGTTCAGGGGCTGTGATGCAACCTGGATTGACCATATCTAGACGCACAGCTGGATGAGACATAAGGGTGGACACTCTTGGGGCTGAGAGGTTTGGTGAGGTTGGGTGAGCAAACGCAGACCCTTTAAAGGAATACTGCGTGGTACCCATCGCATGGGTCCCAAATCTCCAGGTTCAAGGGCATCTTCCTACATCAAAAACATGCATGAGAAACCCAGAAGATGGTACACCGTGTGATGGGGAAAGGTTTCTAAAACGCACCTCATTTCTCATCTCCTTGTGCCCGGGTTCGCCATTCCAGCTGCTTTACTAGCAAGCTCCCTACTTGGAGCATCAGCACCTTTAACCTCCTGTTCCATACAGGTTGCAATTTGTCCTGAGGATAAACGGGAAGACGTGGAACCAACGAGAGACTAGCTCTTGGTGTTGGGACAGGCACAGGTCACTCTATTTTCCCATCAGAAAGAAGAATTAACCACAGGCTCAGCCTGCCCCCCGGAACCAGAACAGGGCCTGAAGCCATTCTGCGATTTTGCGGCCAGCTCCCATAAAAACGAGTTGTAAAATGGAGGTTCAGGGCACTGCAATTCACAAACCTGCAGAGTTATAAATGATAACTCTCGTCCACAAATATATTGAGGGAAGGCAAAGAAGAGGATTTGAAATCAAGGCAGAATTGCAGGAAACAGATTTCAGGAGGTAGATACGAATCACCTTTAAAGCACATGAAAAGCGGCAAAACGTTGACAATGATGCCCTTGGCCAAAAAGGGCGTATGCGTTTTTTCCTGAATATATTCAGGAAAAAACGCATACGCCCTTTTTGGCCAACCAAGGAACCTGGAAAGGCAAATCAGCGCTACAAAGAAGTCTCGCTTCCCATCGGTCAAAAGGGCCATGCTGAAAAAAGTGTCAAAACCAGAAATGCAGGACAGGCCATGGAGAAATGGGAGCCTTGCTACACTGATGGGCGGGATGTAAATTGCCAAGAGCCACTCTGGAGAAGTGTCTGGTGAGTCCTGAAACATCTGAAAAACACAGCTTAGAGAGCATAGGGCACTTCCACTCATGGGGGTATAAATTGGGAAAATTAAAAATCAGCAAGACACAAGCACCCCAAAGTTTAGGGCTGCTCTGTTGACCAGGACCTCCACTTCATTCCACCTTAAATATCCCAGGAAAGAGAAAAATGGATAAAGAAGTTGTGGTCCTTATGTACATTGGAATATCACTCAGCCAGGAAATCAATGTCGTAAGGTTAGTAGCAGCATGATGAGTGGATTTAGGTACGACGATTCTAAGTGAAATAAGTCACACAGAAAAGGACACTTCTCATAAGGTATCACTGATAGAGGGAATGTAAAAACCGTTACACTTGAACTGAATTACAAAACAGAACAGAGTCACACATGCAGAAAACACACTATGGCTGCTTAACGGGAAAGGTGAGGTGGGGTGATACATAAAACAAGGGTATCAAATTAGCTCAGATACCGTTCCATAAACCCAATATGTAATAGACAAGACCTACTCCTTGCTCAGAGAACTGGACTCAACACGCCCTATTCACCGCACAAGAATATATCTGACTAATAATAATCGTAAAACCTATGTATTGATATCTCTCTGTTAGTGTGTCAAGTGGGTGTAAAGCGGCATAAACACAGCAGTGAAAAGCAGCTAAACCCCATTATAAAAATAAATTACTTTGAAACACCCATGAAACAAAGACAGTGAAAGAGAGAGAAATTCTTACACAATGCGTTCAGGGGCTGTGATGCAACCTGGATTGACCATATCTAGACGCACAGCTGGATGAGACATAAGGGTGGACACTCTTGGGGCTGAGAGGTTTGGTGAGGTTGGGTGAGCAAACGCAGACCCTTTAAAGGAATACTGCGTGGTACCCATCGCATGGGTCCCAAATCTCCAGGTTCAAGGGCATCTTCCTACATCAAAAACATACATGAAAAACCCAGAAGATGGTACACCGTGTGATGGGGAAAGGTTTCTAAAACGCACCTCATTTCTCATCTCCTTGTGCCCGTGTTCGCCATTCCAGCCGCTTTACTAGCAAGCTCCCTACTTGGAGCATCAGCACCTTTAACCTCCTGTTCCATGCAGGTTGCAATTTGTCCTGAGGATAAACGGGAAGACGTGGAACCAACGAGAGACTAGCTCTTGGTGTTGGGACAGGCACAGGTCACTCTATTTTCCCATCAGAAAGAAGAATTAACCACAGGCTCAGCCTGCCCCCCGGAACCAGAACAGGGCCTGAAGCCATTCTGCAATTTTGCGGCCAGCTCCCATAAAAACGAGTTGTAAAATGGAGGTTCAGGGCACTGCAATTCACAAACCTGCAGAGTTATTAATGATAACTCTCGTCCACAAATATATTGAGGGAAGGCAAAGAAGAGGATTTGAAATCAAGGCAGAATTGCAGGAAACAGATTTCAGGAGGTAGATTCGAATCGCCTTTAAAGCACATGAAAAGCGGCAAAACGTTGACAATGATGCCCTTGGCCAAAAAGGGCGTATGCGTTTTTTCCTGAATATATTCAGGAAAAAACGCATACGCCCTTTTTGGTCAACCAAGCAACCTGGAAAGGCAAATCAGCGGTACAAAGAAGTCTCGCTTCCCATCGGTCAAAAGGGCCATGCTGAAAAAAGTGTCAAAACCAGAAATGCAGGACAGGCCATGGAGAAATGGGAGCCTTGCTACACTGATGGGCGGGATGTAAATTGCCAAGAGCCACTCTGGAGAAGTGTCCGGTGAGTCCTGAAACATCTGAAAAACACAGCTTAGAGAGCATAGGGCACTTCCACTCATGGGGGTATAAATTGGGAAAATTAAAAATCAGCAAGACACAAGCACCCCAAAGTTTAGGGCTGCTCTGTTGACCAGGACCTCCACTTCATTCCACCTTAAATATCCCAGGAAAGAGAAAAATGGATAAAGAAGTTGTGGTTCTTATGTACAATGGAATATCACTCAGCCAGGAAATCAATGTCGTAAGGTTAGTAGCAGCATGATGAGTGGATTTAGGTACGACGATTCTAAGTGAAATAAGTCACACAGAAAAGGACACTTCTCATAAGGTATCACTGATAGAGGGAATGTAAAAACCGTTACACTTGAACTGAATTACAAAACAGAACAGAGTCACACATGCAGAAAACACACTATGGCTGCTTAACGGGAAAGGTGAGGTGGGGTGATACATAAAACAAGGGTATCAAATTAGCTCAGATACCGTTCCATAAACCCAATATGTAATAGACAAGACCTACTCCTTGCTCAGAGAACTGGACTCAACACGCCCTATTCACCGCACAAGAATATATCTGACTAATAATAATCGTAAAACCTATGTATTGATATCTCTCTGTTAGTGTGTCAAGTGGGTGTAAAGCGGCATAAACACAGCAGTGAAAAGCAGCTAAACCCCATTATAAAAATAAATTACTTTGAAACACCCATGAAACAAAGACAGTGAAAGAGAGAGAAATTCTTACACAATGCGTTCAGGGGCTGTGATGCAACCTGGATTGACCATATCTAGACGCACAGCTGGATGAGACATAAGGGTGGACACTCTTGGGGCTGAGAGGTTTGGTGAGGTTGGGTGAGCAAACGCAGACCCTTTAAAGGAATACTGCGTGGTACCCATCGCATGGGTCCCAAATCTCCAGGTTCAAGGGCATCTTCCTACATCAAAAACATGCATGAGAAACCCAGAAGATGGTACACCGTGTGATGGGGAAAGGTTTCTAAAACGCACCTCATTTCTCATCTCCTTGTGCCCGGGTTCGCCATTCCAGCTGCTTTACTAGCAAGCTCCCTACTTGGAGCATCAGCACCTTTAACCTCCTGTTCCATACAGGTTGCAATTTGTCCTGAGGATAAACGGGAAGACGTGGAACCAACGAGAGACTAGCTCTTGGTGTTGGGACAGGCACAGGTCACTCTATTTTCCCATCAGAAAGAAGAATTAACCACAGGCTCAGCCTGCCCCCCGGAACCAGAACAGGGCCTGAAGCCATTCTGCGATTTTGCGGCCAGCTCCCATAAAAACGAGTTGTAAAATGGAGGTTCAGGGCACTGCAATTCACAAACCTGCAGAGTTATAAATGATAACTCTCGTCCACAAATATATTGAGGGAAGGCAAAGAAGAGGATTTGAAATCAAGGCAGAATTGCAGGAAACAGATTTCAGGAGGTAGATACGAATCACCTTTAAAGCACATGAAAAGCGGCAAAACGTTGACAATGATGCCCTTGGCCAAAAAGGGCGTATGCGTTTTTTCCTGAATATATTCAGGAAAAAACGCATACGCCCTTTTTGGCCAACCAAGGAACCTGGAAAGGCAAATCAGCGCTACAAAGAAGTCTCGCTTCCCATCGGTCAAAAGGGCCATGCTGAAAAAAGTGTCAAAACCAGAAATGCAGGACAGGCCATGGAGAAATGGGAGCCTTGCTACACTGATGGGCGGGATGTAAATTGCCAAGAGCCACTCTGGAGAAGTGTCTGGTGAGTCCTGAAACATCTGAAAAACACAGCTTAGAGAGCATAGGGCACTTCCACTCATGGGGGTATAAATTGGGAAAATTAAAAATCAGCAAGACACAAGCACCCCAAAGTTTAGGGCTGCTCTGTTGACCAGGACCTCCACTTCATTCCACCTTAAATATCCCAGGAAAGAGAAAAATGGATAAAGAAGTTGTGGTCCTTATGTACATTGGAATATCACTCAGCCAGGAAATCAATGTCGTAAGGTTAGTAGCAGCATGATGAGTGGATTTAGGTACGACGATTCTAAGTGAAATAAGTCACACAGAAAAGGACACTTCTCATAAGGTATCACTGATAGAGGGAATGTAAAAACCGTTACACTTGAACTGAATTACAAAACAGAACAGAGTCACACATGCAGAAAACACACTATGGCTGCTTAACGGGAAAGGTGAGGTGGGGTGATACATAAAACAAGGGTATCAAATTAGCTCAGATACCGTTCCATAAACCCAATATGTAATAGACAAGACCTACTCCTTGCTCAGAGAACTGGACTCAACACGCCCTATTCACCGCACAAGAATATATCTGACTAATAATAATCGTAAAACCTATGTATTGATATCTCTCTGTTAGTGTGTCAAGTGGGTGTAAAGCGGCATAAACACAGCAGTGAAAAGCAGCTAAACCCCATTATAAAAATAAATTACTTTGAAACACCCATGAAACAAAGACAGTGAAAGAGAGAGAAATTCTTACACAATGCGTTCAGGGGCTGTGATGCAACCTGGATTGACCATATCTAGACGCACAGCTGGATGAGACATAAGGGTGGACACTCTTGGGGCTGAGAGGTTTGGTGAGGTTGGGTGAGCAAACGCAGACCCTTTAAAGGAATACTGCGTGGTACCCATCGCATGGGTCCCAAATCTCCAGGTTCAAGGGCATCTTCCTACATCAAAAACATGCATGAGAAACCCAGAAGATGGTACACCGTGTGATGGGGAAAGGTTTCTAAAACGCACCTCATTTCTCATCTCCTTGTGCCCGGGTTCGCCATTCCAGCCGCTTTACTAGCAAGCTCCCTACTTGGAGCATCAGCACCTTTAACCTCCTGTTCCATGCAGGTTGCAATTTGTCCTGAGGATAAACGGGAAGACGTGGAACCAACGAGAGACTAGCTCTTGGTGTTGGGACAGGCACAGGTCACTCTATTTTCCCATCAGAAAGAAGAATTAAGCACAGGCTCAGCCTGCCCCCCGGAACCAGAACAGGGCCTGAAGCCATTCTGCGATTTTGCGGCCAGCTCCCATAAAAACGAGTTGTAAAATGGAGGTTCAGGGCACTGCAATTCACAAACCTGCAGAGTTATAAATGATAACTCTCGTCCACAAATATATTGAGGGAAGGCAAAGAAGAGGATTTGAAATCAAGGCAGAATTGCAGGAAACAGATTTCAGGAGGTAGATACGAATTGCCTTTAAAGCACATGAAAAGCGGCAAAACGTTGACAATGATGCCCTTGGCCAAAAAGGGCGTATGCGTTTTTTCCTGAATATATTCAGGAAAAAACGCATACGCCCTTTTTGGCCAACCAAGCCACCTGGAAAGGCAAATCAGCGCTACAAAGAAGTCTCGCTTCCCATCGGTCAAAAGGGCCATGCTGAAAAAAGTGTCAAAACCAGAAATGCAGGACAGGCCATGGAGAAATGGGAGCCTTGCTACACTGATGGGCGGGATGTAAATTGCCAAGAGCCACTCTGGAGAAGTGTCCGGTGAGTCCTGAAACATCTGAAAAACACAGCTTAGAGAGCATAGGGCACTTCCACTCATGGGGGTATAAATTGGGAAAATTAAAAATCAGCAAGACACAAGCACCCCAAAGTTTAGGGCTGCTCTGTTGACCAGGACCTCCACTTCATTCCACCTTAAATATCCCAGGAAAGAGAAAAATGGATAAAGAAGTTGTGGTCCTTATGTACATTGGAATATCACTCAGCCAGGAAATCAATGTCGTAAGGTTAGTAGCAGCATGATGAGTGGATTTAGGTACGACGATTCTAAGTGAAATAAGTCACACAGAAAAGGACACTTCTCATAAGGTATCACTGATAGAGGGAATGTAAAAACCGTTACACTTGAACTGAATTACAAAACAGAACAGAGTCACACATGCAGAAAACACACTATGGCTGCTTAACGGGAAAGGTGAGGTGGGGTGATACATAAAACAAGGGTATCAAATTAGCTCAGATACCGTTCCATAAACCCAATATGTAATAGACAAGACCTACTCCTTGCTCAGAGAACTGGACTCAACACGCCCTATTCACCGCACAAGAATATATCTGACTAATAATAATCGTAAAACCTATGTATTGATATCTCTCTGTTAGTGTGTCAAGTGGGTGTAAAGCGGCATAAACACAGCAGTGAAAAGCAGCTAAACCCCATTATAAAAATAAATTACTTTGAAACACCCATGAAACAAAGACAGTGAAAGAGAGAGAAATTCTTACACAATGCGTTCAGGGGCTGTGATGCAACCTGGATTGACCATATCTAGACGCACAGCTGGATGAGACATAAGGGTGGACACTCTTGGGGCTGAGAGGTTTGGTGAGGTTGGGTGAGCAAACGCAGACCCTTTAAAGGAATACTGCGTGGTACCCATCGCATGGGTCCCAAATCTCCAGGTTCAAGGGCATCTTCCTACATCAAAAACATACATGAAAAACCCAGAAGATGGTACACCGTGTGATGGGGAAAGGTTTCTAAAACGCACCTCATTTCTCATCTCCTTGTGCCCGTGTTCGCCATTCCAGCCGCTTTACTAGCAAGCTCCCTACTTGGAGCATCAGCACCTTTAACCTCCTGTTCCATGCAGGTTGCAATTTGTCCTGAGGATAAACGGGAAGACGTGGAACCAACGAGAGACTAGCTCTTGGTGTTGGGACAGGCACAGGTCACTCTATTTTCCCATCAGAAAGAAGAATTAACCACAGGCTCAGCCTGCCCCCCGGAACCAGAACAGGGCCTGAAGCCATTCTGCGATTTTGCGGCCAGCTCCCATAAAAACGAGTTGTAAAATGGAGGTTCAGGGCACTGCAATTCACAAACCTGCAGAGTTATTAATGATAACTCTCGTCCACAAATATATTGAGGGAAGGCAAAGAAGAGGATTTGAAATCAAGGCAGAATTGCAGGAAACAGATTTCAGGAGGTAGATTCGAATCGCCTTTAAAGCACATGAAAAGCGGCAAAACGTTGACAATGATGCCCTTGGCCAAAAAGGGCGTATGCGTTTTTTCCTGAATATATTCAGGAAAAAACGCATACGCCCTTTTTGGTCAACCAAGCAACCTGGAAAGGCAAATCAGCGGTACAAAGAAGTCTCGCTTCCCATCGGTCAAAAGGGCCATGCTGAAAAAAGTGTCAAAACCAGAAATGCAGGACAGGCCATGGAGAAATGGGAGCCTTGCTACACTGATGGGCGGGATGTAAATTGCCAAGAGCCACTCTGGAGAAGTGTCCGGTGAGTCCTGAAACATCTGAAAAACACAGCTTAGAGAGCATAGGGCACTTCCACTCATGGGGGTATAAATTGGGAAAATTAAAAATCAGCAAGACACAAGCACCCCAAAGTTTAGGGCTGCTCTGTTGACCAGGACCTCCACTTCATTCCACCTTAAATATCCCAGGAAAGAGAAAAATGGATACAGAAGTTGTGGTTCTTATGTACAATGGAATATCACTCAGCCAGGAAATCAATGTCGTAAGGTTAGTAGCAGCATGATGAGTGGATTTAGGTACGACGATTCTAAGTGAAATAAGTCACACAGAAAAGGACACTTCTCATAAGGTATCACTGATAGAGGGAATGTAAAAACCGTTACACTTGAACTGAATTACAAAACAGAACAGAGTCACACATGCAGAAAACACACTATGGCTGCTTAACGGGAAAGGTGAGGTGGGGTGATACATAAAACAAGGGTATCAAATTAGCTCAGATACCGTTCCATAAACCCAATATGTAATAGACAAGACCTACTCCTTGCTCAGAGAACTGGACTCAACACGCCCTATTCACCGCACAAGAATATATCTGACTAATAATAATCGTAAAACCTATGTATTGATATCTCTCTGTTAGTGTGTCAAGTGGGTGTAAAGCGGAATAAACACAGCAGTGAAAAGCAGCTAAACCCCATTATAAAAATAAATTACTTTGAAACACCCATGAAACAAAGACAGTGAAAGAGAGAGAAATTCTTACACAATGCGTTCAGGGGCTGTGATGCAACCTGGATTGACCATATCTAGACGCACAGCTGGATGAGACATAAGGGTGGACACTCTTGGGGCTGAGAGGTTTGGTGAGGTTGGGTGAGCAAACGCAGACCCTTTAAAGGAATACTGCGTGGTACCCATCGCATGGGTCCCAAATCTCCAGGTTCAAGGGCATCTTCCTACATCAAAAACATGCATGAGAAACCCAGAAGATGGTACACCGTGTGATGGGGAAAGGTTTCTAAAACGCACCTCATTTCTCATCTCCTTGTGCCCGGGTTCGCCATTCCAGCCGCTTTACTAGCAAGCTCCCTACTTGGAGCATCAGCACCTTTAACCTCCTGTTCCATACAGGTTGCAATTTGTCCTGAGGATAAACGGGAAGACGTGGAACCAACGAGAGACTAGCTCTTGGTGTTGGGACAGGCACAGGTCACTCTATTTTCCCATCAGAAAGAAGAATTAAGCACAGGCTCAGCCTGCCCCCCGGAACCAGAACAGGGCCTGAAGCCATTCTGCGATTTTGCGGCCAGCTCCCATAAAAACGAGTTGTAAAATGGAGGTTCAGGGCACTGCAATTCACAAACCTGCAGAGTTATAAATGATAACTCTCGTCCACAAATATATTGAGGGAAGGCAAAGAAGAGGATTTGAAATCAAGGCAGAATTGCAGGAAACAGATTTCAGGAGGTAGATACGAATCGCCTTTAAAGCACATGAAAAGCGGCAAAACGTTGACAATGATGCCCTTGGCCAAAAAGGGCGTATGCGTTTTTTCCTGAATATATTCAGGAAAAAACGCATACGCCCTTTTTGGCCAACCAAGGAACCTGGAAAGGCAAATCAGCGCTACAAAGAAGTCTCGCTTCCCATCGGTCAAAAGGGCCATGCTGAAAAAAGTGTCAAAACCAGAAATGCAGGACAGGCCATGGAGAAATGGGAGCCTTGCTACACTGATGGGCGGGATGTAAATTGCCAAGAGCCACTCTGGAGAAGTGTCTGGTGAGTCCTGAAACATCTGAAAAACACAGCTTAGAGAGCATAGGGCACTTCCACTCATGGGGGTATAAATTGGGAAAATTAAAAATCAGCAAGACACAAGCACCCCAAAGTTTAGGGCTGCTCTGTTGACCAGGACCTCCACTTCATTCCACCTTAAATATCCCAGGAAAGAGAAAAATGGATAAAGAAGTTGTGGTCCTTATGTACATTGGAATATCACTCAGCCAGGAAATCAATGTCGTAAGGTTAGTAGCAGCATGATGAGTGGATTTAGGTACGACGATTCTAAGTGAAATAAGTCACACAGAAAAGGACACTTCTCATAAGGTATCACTGATAGAGGGAATGTAAAAACCGTTACACTTGAACTGAATTACAAAACAGAACAGAGTCACACATGCAGAAAACACACTATGGCTGCTTAACGGGAAAGGTGAGGTGGGGTGATACATAAAACAAGGGTATCAAATTAGCTCAGATACCGTTCCATAAACCCAATATGTAATAGACAAGACCTACTCCTTGCTCAGAGAACTGGACTCAACACGCCCTATTCACCGCACAAGAATATATCTGACTAATAATAATCGTAAAACCTATGTATTGATATCTCTCTGTTAGTGTGTCAAGTGGGTGTAAAGCGGCATAAACACAGCAGTGAAAAGCAGCTAAACCCCATTATAAAAATAAATTACTTTGAAACACCCATGAAACAAAGACAGTGAAAGAGAGAGAAATTCTTACACAATGCGTTCAGGTGCTGTGATGCAACCTGGATTGACCATATCTAGACGCACAGCTGGATGAGACATAAGGGTGGACACTCTTGGGGCTGAGAGGTTTGGTGAGGTTGGGTGAGCAAACGCAGACCCTTTAAAGGAATACTGCGTGGTACCCATCGCATGGGTCCCAAATCTCCAGGTTCAAGGGCATCTTCCTACATCAAAAACATGCATGAGAAACCCAGAAGATGGTACACCGTGTGATGGGGAAAGGTTTCTAAAACGCACCTCATTTCTCATCTCCTTGTGCCCGGGTTCGCCATTCCAGCCGCTTTACTAGCAAGCTCCCTACTTGGAGCATCAGCACCTTTAACCTCCTGTTCCATACAGGTTGCAATTTGTCCTGAGGATAAACGGGAAGACGTGGAACCAACGAGAGACTAGCTCTTGGTGTTGGGACAGGCACAGGTCACTCTATTTTCCCATCAGAAAGAAGAATTAACCACAGGCTCAGCCTGCCCCCTGGAACCAGAACAGGGCCTGAAGCCATTCTGCGATTTTGCGGCCAGCTCCCATAAAAACGAGTTGTAAAATGGAGGTTCAGGGCACTGCAATTCACAAACCTGCAGAGTTATACATGATAACTCTCGTCCACAAATATATTGAGGGAAGGCAAAGAAGAGGATTTGAAATCAAGGCAGAATTGCAGGAAACAGATTTCAGGAGGTAGATACGAATTGCCTTTAAAGCACATGAAAAGCGGCAAAACGTTGACAATGATGCCCTTGGCCAAAAAGGGCGTATGCGTTTTTTCCTGAATATATTCAGGAAAAAACGCATACGCCCTTTTTGGCCAACCAAGCCACCTGGAAAGGCAAATCAGCGCTACAAAGAAGTCTCGCTTCCCATCGGTCAAAAGGGCCATGCTGAAAAAAGTGTCAAAACCAGAAATGCAGGACAGGCCATGGAGAAATGGGAGCCTTGCTACACTGATGGGCGGGATGTAAATTGCCAAGAGCCACTCTGGAGAAGTGTCCGGTGAGTCCTGAAACATCTGAAAAACACAGCTTAGAGAGCATAGGGCACTTCCACTCATGGGGGTATAAATTGGGAAAATTAAAAATCAGCAAGACACAAGCACCCCAAAGTTTAGGGCTGCTCTGTTGACCAGGACCTCCACTTCATTCCACCTTAAATATCCCAGGAAAGAGAAAAATGGATAAAGAAGTTGTGGTCCTTATGTACATTGGAATATCACTCAGCCAGGAAATCAATGTCGTAAGGTTAGTAGCAGCATGATGAGTGGATTTAGGTACGACGATTCTAAGTGAAATAAGTCACACAGAAAAGGACACTTCTCATAAGGTATCACTGATAGAGGGAATGTAAAAACCGTTACACTTGAACTGAATTACAAAACAGAACAGAGTCACACATGCAGAAAACACACTATGGCTGCTTAACGGGAAAGGTGAGGTGGGGTGATACATAAAACAAGGGTATCAAATTAGCTCAGATACCGTTCCATAAACCCAATATGTAATAGACCAGACCTACTCCTTGCTCAGAGAACTGGACTCAACACGCCCTATTCACCGCACAAGAATATATCTGACTAATAATAATCGTAAAACCTATGTATTGATATCTCTCTGTTAGTGTGTCAAGTGGGTGTAAAGCGGGATAAACACAGCAGTGAAAAGCAGCTAAACCCCATTATAAAAATAAATTACTTTGAAACACCCATGAAACAAAGACAGTGAAAGAGAGAGAAATTCTTACACAATGCGTTCAGGGGCTGTGATGCAACCTGGATTGACCATATCTAGACGCACAGCTGGATGAGACATAAGGGTGGACACTCTTGGGGCTGAGAGGTTTGGTGAGGTTGGGTGAGCAAACGCAGACCCTTTAAAGGAATACTGCGTGGTACCCATCGCATGGGTCCCAAATCTCCAGGTTCAAGGGCATCTTCCTACCTCAAAAACATGCATGAGAAACCCAGAAGATGGTACACCGTGTGATGGGGAAAGGTTTCTAAAACGCACCTCATTTCTCAACTCCTTGTGCCCGGGTTCGCCATTCCAGCCACTTTACTAGCAAGCTCCCTACTTGGAGCATCAGCACCTTTAACCTCCTGTTCCATGCAGGTTGCAATTTGTCCTGAGGATAAACGGGAAGACGTGGAACCAACGAGAGACTAGCTCTTGGTGTTGGGACAGGCACAGGTCACTCTATTTTCCCATCAGAAAGAAGAATTAACCACAGGCTCAGCCTGACCCCCGGAACCAGAACAGGGCCTGAAGCCATTCTGCGATTTTGCGGCCAGCTCCCATAAAAACGAGTTGTAAAATGGAGGTTCAGGGCACTGCAATTCACAAACCTGCAGAGTTATAAATGATAACTCCCGTCCACAAATATATTGAGGGAAGGCAAAGAAGAGGATTTGAAATCAAGGCAGAATTGCAGGAAACAGATTTCAGGAGGTAGATACGAATCGCCTTTAAAGCACATGAAAAGCGGCAAAACGTTGACAATGATGCCCTTGGCCAAAAAGGGCGTATGTGCTTTTTCCTGAATATATTCAGGAAAAAACGCATACGCCCTTTTTGGCCAACCAAGCCACCTGGAAAGGCAAATCAGCGGTACAAAGAAGTCTCGCTTCCCATCGGTCAAAAGGGCCATGCTGAAAAAAGTGTCAAAACCAGAAATGCAGGACAGGCCATGGAGAAATGGGAGCCTTGCTACACTGATGGGCGGGATGTAAATTGCCAGGAGCCACTCAGGAGAAGTGTCCGGTGAGTCCTGAAACATCTGAAAAACACAGCTTAGAGAGCATAGGGCACTTCCACTCATGGGGGTATAAATTGGGAAAATTAAAAATCAGCAAGACACAAGCACCCCAAAGTTTAGGGCTGCTCTGTTGACCAGGACCTCCACTTCATTCCACCTTAAATATCCCAGGAAAGAGAAAAATGGATAAAGAAGTTGTGGTCCTTATGTACATTGGAATATCACTCAGCCATGAAATCAATGTCGTAAGGTTAGTAGCAGCATGATGAGTGGATTTAGGTACGACGATTCTAAGTGAAATAAGTCACACAGAAAAGGACACTTCTCATAAGGTATCACTGATAGAGGGAATGTAAAAACCGTTACACTTGAACTGAATTACAAAACAGAACAGAGTCACACATGCAGAAAACACACTATGGCTGCTTAACGGGAAAGGTGAGGTGGGGTGATACATAAAACAAGGGTATCAAATTAGCTCAGATACCGTTCCATAAACCCAATATGTAATAGACAAGACCTACTCCTTGCTCAGAGAACTGGACTCAACACGCCCTATTCACCGCACAAGAATATATCTGACTAATAATAATCGTAAAACCTATGTATTGATATCTCTCTGTTAGTGTGTCAAGTGGGTGTAAAGCGGCATAAACACAGCAGTGAAAAGCAGCTAAACCCCATTATAAAAATAAATTACTTTGAAACACCCATGAAACAAAGACAGTGAAAGAGAGAGAAATTCTTACACAATGCGTTCAGGGGCTGTGATGCAACCTGGATTGACCATATCTAGACGCACAGCTGGATGAGACATAAGGGTGGACACTCTTGGGGCTGAGAGGTTTGGTGAGGTTGGGTGAGCAAACGCAGACCCTTTAAAGGAATACTGCGTGGTACCCATCGCATGGGTCCCAAATCTCCAGGTTCAAGGGCATCTTCCTACATCAAAAACATGCATGAGAAACCCAGAAGATGGTACACCGTGTGATGGGGAAAGGTTTCTAAAACGCACCTCATTTCTCAACTCCTTGTGCCCGGGTTCGCCATTCCAGCCGCTTTACTAGCAAGCTCCCTACTTGGAGCATCAGCACCTTTAACCTCCTGTTCCATGCGGGTTGCAATTTGTCCTGAGGATAAACGGGAAGACGTGGAACCAACGAGAGACTAGCTCTTGGTGTTGGGACAGGCACAGGTCACTCTATTTTCCCATCAGAAAGAAGAATTAACCACAGGCTCAGCCTGACCCCCGGAACCAGAACAGGGCCTGAAGCCATTCTGCGATTTTGTGGCCAGCTCCCATAAAAACGAGTTGTAAAATGGAGGTTCAGGGCACTGCAATTCACAAACCCGCAGAGTTATAAATGATAACTGTCGTCCACAAATATATTGAGGGAAGGCAAAGAAGAGGATTTGAAATCAAGGCAGAATTGCAGGAAACAGATTTCAGGAGGTAGATACGAATCGCCTTTAAAGCACATGAAAAGCGGCAAAACGTTGACAATGATGCCCTTGGCCAAAAAGGGCGTATGCGTTTTTTCCTGAATATATTCAGGAAAAAACGCATACGCCCTTTTTGGCCAACCAAGCAACCTGGAAAGGCAAATCAGCGCTACAAAGAAGTCTCGCTTCCCATCGGTCAAAAGGGCCATGCTGAAAAAAGTGTCAAAACCAGAAATGCAGGACAGGCCGTGGAGAAATGGGAGCCTTGCTACACTGATGGGCGGGATGTAAATTGCCAAGAGCCACTCTGGAGAAGTGTCCGGTGAGTCCTGAAACATCTGAAAAACACAGCTTAGAGAGCATAGGGCACTTCCACTCATGGGGGTATAAATTGGGAAAATTAAAAATCAGCAAGACACAAGCACCCCAAAGTTTAGGGCTGCTCTGTTGACCAGGACCTCCACTTCATTCCACCTTAAATATCCCAGGAAAGAGAAAAATGGATAAAGAAGTTGTGGTTCTTATGTACAATGGAATATCACTGAGCCAGGAAATCAATGTCGTAAGGTTAGTAGCAGCATGATGAGTGGATTTAGGTACGACGATTCTAAGTGAAATAAGTCACACAGAAAAGGACACTTCTCATAAGGTATCACTGATAGAGGGAATGTAAAAACCGTTACACTTGAACTGAATTACAAAACAGAACAGAGTCACACATGCAGAAAACACACTATGGCTGCTTAACGGGAAAGGTGAGGTGGGGTGATACATAAAACAAGGGTATCAAATTAGCTCAGATACCGTTCCATAAACCCAATATGTAATAGACAAGACCTACTCCTTGCTCAGAGAACTGGACTCAACACGCCCTATTCACCGCACAAGAATATATCTGACTAATAATAATCGTAAAACCTATGTATTGATATCTCTCTGTTAGTGTGTCAAGTGGGTGTAAAGCGGCATAAACACAGCAGTGAAAAGCAGCTAAACCCCATTATAAAAATAAATTACTTTGAAACACCCATGAAACAAAGACAGTGAAAGAGAGAGAAATTCTTACACAATGCGTTCAGGGGCTGTGATGCAACCTGGATTGACCATATCTAGACGCACAGCTGGATGAGACATAAGGGTGGACACTCTTGGGGCTGAGAGGTTTGGTGAGGTTGGGTGAGCAAACGCAGACCCTTTAAAGGAATACTGCGTGGTACCCATCGCATGGGTCCCAAATCTCCAGGTTCAAGGGCATCTTCCTACATCAAAAACATGCATGAGAAACCCAGAAGATGGTACACCGTGTGATGGGGAAAGGTTTCTAAAACGCACCTCATTTCTCATCTCCTTGTGCCCGGGTTCGCCATTCCAGCCGCTTTACTAGCAAGCTCCCTACTTGGAGCATCAGCACCTTTAACCTCCTGTTCCATGCAGGTTGCAATTTGTCCTGAGGATAAACGGGAAGACGTGGAACCAACGAGAGACTAGCTCTTGGTGTTGGGACAGGCACAGGTCACTCTATTTTCCCATCAGAAAGAAGAATTAAGCACAGGCTCAGCCTGCCCCCCGGAACCAGAACAGGGCCTGAAGCCATTCTGCGATTTTGCGGCCAGCTCCCATAAAAACGAGTTGTAAAATGGAGGTTCAGGGCACTGCAATTCACAAACCTGCAGAGTTATAAATGATAACTCTCGTCCACAAATATATTGAGGGAAGGCAAAGAAGAGGATTTGAAATCAAGGCAGAATTGCAGGAAACAGATTTCAGGAGGTAGATACGAATCGCCTTTAAAGCACATGAAAAGCGGCAAAACGTTGACAATGATGCCCTTGGCCAAAAAGGGCGTATGCGTTTTTTCCTGAATATATTCAGGAAAAAACGCATACGCCCTTTTTGGCCAACCAAGCCACCTGGAAAGGCAAATCAGCGCTACAAAGAAGTCTCGCTTCCCATCGGTCAAAAGGGCCATGCTGAAAAAAGTGTCAAAACCAGAAATGCAGGACAGGCCATGGAGAAATGGGAGCCTTGCTACACTGATGGGCGGGATGTAAATTGCCAAGAGCCACTCTGGAGAAGTGTCCGGTGAGTCCTGAAACATCTGAAAAACACAGCTTAGAGAGCATAGGGCACTTCCACTCATGGGGGTATAAATTGGGAAAATTAAAAATCAGCAAGACACAAGCACCCCAAAGTTTAGGGCTGCTCTGTTGACCAGGACCTCCACTTCATTCCACCTTAAATATCCCAGGAAAGAGAAAAATGGATAAAGAAGTTGTGGTCCTTATGTACATTGGAATATCACTCAGCCAGGAAATCAATGTCGTAAGGTTAGTAGCAGCATGATGAGTGGATTTAGGTACGACGATTCTAAGTGAAATAAGTCACACAGAAAAGGACACTTCTCATAAGGTATCACTGATAGAGGGAATGTAAAAACCGTTACACTTGAACTGAATTACAAAACAGAACAGAGTCACACATGCAGAAAACACACTATGGCTGCTTAACGGGAAAGGTGAGGTGGGGTGATACATAAAACAAGGGTATCAAATTAGCTCAGATACCGTTCCATAAACCCAATATGTAATAGACAAGACCTACTCCTTGCTCAGAGAACTGGACTCAACACGCCCTATTCACCGCACAAGAATATATCTGACTAATAATAATCGTAAAACCTATGTATTGATATCTCTCTGTTAGTGTGTCAAGTGGGTGTAAAGCGGCATAAACACAGCAGTGAAAAGCAGCTAAACCCCATTATAAAAATAAATTACTTTGAAACACCCATGAAACAAAGACAGTGAAAGAGAGAGAAATTCTTACACAATGCGTTCAGGGGCTGTGATGCAACCTGGATTGACCATATCTAGACGCACAGCTGGATGAGACATAAGGGTGGACACTCTTGGGGCTGAGAGGTTTGGTGAGGTTGGGTGAGCAAACGCAGACCCTTTAAAGGAATACTGCGTGGTACCCATCGCATGGGTCCCAAATCTCCAGGTTCAAGGGCATCTTCCTACATCAAAAACATACATGAAAAACCCAGAAGATGGTACACCGTGTGATGGGGAAAGGTTTCTAAAACGCACCTCATTTCTCATCTCCTTGTGCCCGTGTTCGCCATTCCAGCCGCTTTACTAGCAAGCTCCCTACTTGGAGCATCAGCACCTTTAACCTCCTGTTCCATGCAGGTTGCAATTTGTCCTGAGGATAAACGGGAAGACGTGGAACCAACGAGAGACTAGCTCTTGGTGTTGGGACAGGCACAGGTCACTCTATTTTCCCATCAGAAAGAAGAATTAACCACAGGCTCAGCCTGCCCCCCGGAACCAGAACAGGGCCTGAAGCCATTCTGCGATTTTGCGGCCAGCTCCCATAAAAACGAGTTGTAAAATGGAGGTTCAGGGCACTGCAATTCACAAACCTGCAGAGTTATTAATGATAACTCTCGTCCACAAATATATTGAGGGAAGGCAAAGAAGAGGATTTGAAATCAAGGCAGAATTGCAGGAAACAGATTTCAGGAGGTAGATTCGAATCGCCTTTAAGGCACATGAAAAGCGGCAAAACGTTGACAATGATGCCCTTGGCCAAAAAGGGCGTATGCGTTTTTTCCTGAATATATTCAGGAAAAAACGCATACGCCCTTTTTGGTCAACCAAGCAACCTGGAAAGGCAAATCAGCGGTACAAAGAAGTCTCGCTTCCCATCGGTCAAAAGGGCCATGCTGAAAAAAGTGTCAAAACCAGAAATGCAGGACAGGCCATGGAGAAATGGGAGCCTTGCTACACTGATGGGCGGGATGTAAATTGCCAAGAGCCACTCTGGAGAAGTGTCCGGTGAGTCCTGAAACATCTGAAAAACACAGCTTAGAGAGCATAGGGCACTTCCACTCATGGGGGTATAAATTGGGAAAATTAAAAATCAGCAAGACACAAGCACCCCAAAGTTTAGGGCTGCTCTGTTGACCAGGACCTCCACTTCATTCCACCTTAAATATCCCAGGAAAGAGAAAAATGGATACAGAAGTTGTGGTTCTTATGTACAATGGAATATCACTCAGCCAGGAAATCAATGTCGTAAGGTTAGTAGCAGCATGATGAGTGGATTTAGGTACGACGATTCTAAGTGAAATAAGTCACACAGAAAAGGACACTTCTCATAAGGTATCACTGATAGAGGGAATGTAAAAACCGTTACACTTGAACTGAATTACAAAACAGAACAGAGTCACACATGCAGAAAACACACTATGGCTGCTTAACGGGAAAGGTGAGGTGGGGTGATACATAAAACAAGGGTATCAAATTAGCTCAGATACCGTTCCATAAACCTAATATGTAATAGACAAGACCTACTCCTTGCTCAGAGAACTGGACTCAACACGCCCTATTCACCGCACAAGAATATATCTGACTAATAATAATCGTAAAACCTATGTATTGATATCTCTCTGTTAGTGTGTCAAGTGGGTGTAAAGCGGCATAAACACAGCAGTGAAAAGCAGCTAAACCCCATTATAAAAATAAATTACTTTGAAACACCCATGAAACAAAGACAGTGAAAGAGAGAGAAATTCTTACACAATGCGTTCAGGGGCTGTGATGCAACCTGGATTGACCATATCTAGACGCACAGCTGGATGAGACATAAGGGTGGACACTCTTGGGGCTGAGAGGTTTGGTGAGGTTGGGTGAGCAAACGCAGACCCTTTAAAGGAATACTGCGTGGTACCCATCGCATGGGTCCCAAATCTCCAGGTTCAAGGGCATCTTCCTACATCAAAAACATGCATGAGAAACCCAGAAGATGGTACACCGTGTGATGGGAAAGGTTTCTAAAACGCACCTCATTTCTCAACTCCTTGTGCCCGGGTTCGCCATTCCAGCCGCTTTACTAGCAAGCTCCCTACTTGGAGCATCAGCACCTTTAACCTCCTGTTCCATGCGGGTTGCAATTTGTCCTGAGGATAAACGGGAAGACGTGGAACCAACGAGAGACTAGCTCTTGGTGTTGGGACAGGCACAGGTCACTCTATTTTCCCATCAGAAAGAAGAATTAACCACAGGCTCAGCCTGACCCCCGGAACCAGAACAGGGCCTGAAGCCATTCTGCGATTTTGCGGCCAGCTCCCATAAAAACGAGTTGTAAAATGGAGGTTCAGGGCACTGCAATTCACAAACCTGCAGAGTTATAAATGATAACTGTCGTCCACAAATATATTGAGGGAAGGCAAAGAAGAGGATTTGAAATCAAGGCAGAATTGCAGGAAACAGATTTCAGGAGGTAGATACGAATCGCCTTTAAAGCACATGAAAAGCGGCAAAACGTTGACAATGATGCCCTTGGCCAAAAAGGGCGTATGCGTTTTTTCCTGAATATATTCAGGAAAAAACGCATACGCCCTTTTTGGCCAACCAAGCAACCTGGAAAGGCAAATCAGCGCTACAAAGAAGTCTCGCTTCCCATCGGTCAAAAGGGCCATGCTGAAAAAAGTGTCAAAACCAGAAATGCAGGACAGGCCATGGAGAAATGGGAGCCTTGCTACACTGATGGGCGGGATGTAAATTGCCAAGAGCCACTCCGGAGAAGTGTCCGGTGAGTCCTGAAACATCTGAAAAACACAGCTTAGAGAGCATAGGGCACTTCCACTCATGGAGGTATAAATTGGGAAAATTAAAAATCAGCAAGACACAAGCACCCCAAAGTTTAGGGCTGCTCTGTTGACCAGGACCTCCACTTCATTCCACCTTAAATATCCCAGGAAAGAGAAAAATGGATAAAGAAGTTGTGGTTCTTATGTACATTGGAATATCACTCAGCCAGGAAATCAATGTCGTAAGGTTAGTAGCAGCATGATGAGTGGATTTAGGTACGACGATTCTAAGTGAAATAAGTCACACAGAAAAGGACACTTCTCATAAGGTATCACTGATAGAGGGAATGTAAAAACCGTTACACTTGAACTGAATTACAAAACAGAACAGAGTCACACATGCAGAAAACACACTATGGCTGCTTAACGGGAAAGGTGAGGTGGGGTGATACATAAAACAAGGGTATCAAATTAGCTCAGATACCGTTCCATAAACCCAATATGTAATAGACAAGACCTACTCCTTGCTCAGAGAACTGGACTCAACACGCCCTATTCACCGCACAAGAATATATCTGACTAATAATAATCGTAAAACCTATGTATTGATATCTCTCTGTTAGTGTGTCAAGTGGATGTAAAGCGGCATAAACACAGCAGTGAAAAGCAGCTAAACCCCATTATAAAAATAAATTACTTTGAAACACCCATGAAACAAAGACAGTGAAAGAGAGAGAAATTCTTACACAATGCGTTCAGGGGCTGTGATGCAACCTGGATTGACCATATCTAGACGCACAGCTGGATGAGACATAAGGGTGGACACTCTTGGGGCTGAGAGGTTTGGTGAGGTTGGGTGAGCAAACGCAGACCCTTTAAAGGAATACTGCGTGGTACCCATCGCATGGGTCCCAAATCTCCAGGTTCAAGGGCATCTTCCTACATCAAAAACATACATGAAAAACCCAGAAGATGGTACACCGTGTGATGGGGAAAGGTTTCTAAAACGCACCTCATTTCTCATCTCCTTGTGCCCGTGTTCGCCATTCCAGCCGCTTTACTAGCAAGCTCCCTACTTGGAGCATCAGCACCTTTAACCTCCTGTTCCATGCAGGTTGCAATTTGTCCTGAGGATAAACGGGAAGACGTGGAACCAACGAGAGACTAGCTCTTGGTGTTGGGACAGGCACAGGTCACTCTATTTTCCCATCAGAAAGAAGAATTAACCACAGGCTCAGCCTGCCCCCCGGAACCAGAACAGGGCCTGAAGCCATTCTGCAATTTTGCGGCCAGCTCCCATAAAAACGAGTTGTAAAATGGAGGTTCAGGGCACTGCAATTCACAAACCTGCAGAGTTATAAATGATAACTCTCGTCCACAAATATATTGAGGGAAGGCAAAGAAGAGGATTTGAAATCAAGGCAGAATTGCAGGAAACAGATTTCAGGAGGTAGATTCGAATCGCCTTTAAAGCACATGAAAAGCGGCAAAACGTTGACAATGATGCCCTTGGCCAAAAAGGGCGTATGCGTTTTTTCCTGAATATATTCAGGAAAAAACGCATACGCCCTTTTTGGTCAACCAAGCAACCTGGAAAGGCAAATCAGCGGTACAAAGAAGTCTCGCTTCCCATCGGTCAAAAGGGCCATGCTGAAAAAAGTGTCAAAACCAGAAATGCAGGACAGGCCATGGAGAAATGGGAGCCTTGCTACACTGATGGGCGGGATGTAAATTGCCAAGAGCCACTCTGGAGAAGTGTCCGGTGAGTCCTGAAACATCTGAAAAACACAGCTTAGAGAGCATAGGGCACTTCCACTCATGGGGGTATAAATTGGGAAAATTAAAAATCAGCAAGACACAAGCACCCCAAAGTTTAGGGCTGCTCTGTTGACCAGGACCTCCACTTCATTCCACCTTAAATATCCCAGGAAAGAGAAAAATGGATAAAGAAGTTGTGGTTCTTATGTACAATGGAATATCACTCAGCCAGGAAATCAATGTCGTAAGGTTAGTAGCAGCATGATGAGTGGATTTAGGTACGACGATTCTAAGTGAAATAAGTCACACAGAAAAGGACACTTCTCATAAGGTATCACTGATAGAGGGAATGTAAAAACCGTTACACTTGAACTGAATTACAAAACAGAACAGAGTCACACATGCAGAAAACACACTATGGCTGCTTAACGGGAAAGGTGAGGTGGGGTGATACATAAAACAAGGGTATCAAATTAGCTCAGATACCGTTCCATAAACCCAATATGTAATAGACAAGACCTACTCCTTGCTCAGAGAACTGGACTCAACACGCCCTATTCACCGCACAAGAATATATCTGACTAATAATAATCGTAAAACCTATGTATTGATATCTCTCTGTTAGTGTGTCAAGTGGGTGTAAAGCGGCATAAACACAGCAGTGAAAAGCAGCTAAACCCCATTATAAAAATAAATTACTTTGAAACACCCATGAAACAAAGACAGTGAAAGAGAGAGAAATTCTTACACAATGCGTTCAGGGGCTGTGATGCAACCTGGATTGACCATATCTAGACGCACAGCTGGATGAGACATAAGGGTGGACACTCTTGGGGCTGAGAGGTTTGGTGAGGTTGGGTGAGCAAACGCAGACCCTTTAAAGGAATACTGCGTGGTACCCATCGCATGGGTCCCAAATCTCCAGGTTCAAGGGCATCTTCCTACATCAAAAACATGCATGAGAAACCCAGAAGATGGTACACCGTGTGATGGGGAAAGGTTTCTAAAACGCACCTCATTTCTCATCTCCTTGTGCCCGGGTTCGCCATTCCAGCTGCTTTACTAGCAAGCTCCCTACTTGGAGCATCAGCACCTTTAACCTCCTGTTCCATACAGGTTGCAATTTGTCCTGAGGATAAACGGGAAGACGTGGAACCAACGAGAGACTAGCTCTTGGTGTTGGGACAGGCACAGGTCACTCTATTTTCCCATCAGAAAGAAGAATTAACCACAGGCTCAGCCTGCCCCCCGGAACCAGAACAGGGCCTGAAGCCATTCTGCGATTTTGCGGCCAGCTCCCATAAAAACGAGTTGTAAAATGGAGGTTCAGGGCACTGCAATTCACAAACCTGCAGAGTTATAAATGATAACTCTCGTCCACAAATATATTGAGGGAAGGCAAAGAAGAGGATTTGAAATCAAGGCAGAATTGCAGGAAACAGATTTCAGGAGGTAGATACGAATCACCTTTAAAGCACATGAAAAGCGGCAAAACGTTGACAATGATGCCCTTGGCCAAAAAGGGCGTATGCGTTTTTTCCTGAATATATTCAGGAAAAAACGCATACGCCCTTTTTGGCCAACCAAGGAACCTGGAAAGGCAAATCAGCGCTACAAAGAAGTCTCGCTTCCCATCGGTCAAAAGGGCCATGCTGAAAAAAGTGTCAAAACCAGAAATGCAGGACAGGCCATGGAGAAATGGGAGCCTTGCTACACTGATGGGCGGGATGTAAATTGCCAAGAGCCACTCTGGAGAAGTGTCTGGTGAGTCCTGAAACATCAGAAAAACACAGCTTAGAGAGCATAGGGCACTTCCACTCATGGGGGTATAAATTGGGAAAATTAAAAATCAGCAAGACACAAGCACCCCAAAGTTTAGGGCTGCTCTGTTGACCAGGACCTCCACTTCATTCCACCTTAAATATCCCAGGAAAGAGAAAAATGGATAAAGAAGTTGTGGTCCTTATGTACATTGGAATATCACTCAGCCAGGAAATCAATGTCGTAAGGTTAGTAGCAGCATGATGAGTGGATTTAGGTACGACGATTCTAAGTGAAATAAGTCACACAGAAAAGGACACTTCTCATAAGGTATCACTGATAGAGGGAATGTAAAAACCGTTACACTTGAACTGAATTACAAAACAGAACAGAGTCACACATGCAGAAAACACACTATGGCTGCTTAACGGGAAAGGTGAGGTGGGGTGATACATAAAACAAGGGTATCAAATTAGCTCAGATACCGTTCCATAAACCCAATATGTAATAGACAAGACCTACTCCTTGCTCAGAGAACTGGACTCAACACGCCCTATTCACCGCACAAGAATATATCTGACTAATAATAATCGTAAAACCTATGTATTGATATCTCTCTGTTAGTGTGTCAAGTGGGTGTAAAGCGGCATAAACACAGCAGTGAAAAGCAGCTAAACCCCATTATAAAAATAAATTACTTTGAAACACCCATGAAACAAAGACAGTGAAAGAGAGAGAAATTCTTACACAATGCGTTCAGGGGCTGTGATGCAACCTGGATTGACCATATCTAGACGCACAGCTGGATGAGACATAAGGGTGGACACTCTTGGGGCTGAGAGGTTTGGTGAGGTTGGGTGAGCAAACGCAGACCCTTTAAAGGAATACTGCGTGGTACCCATCGCATGGGTCCCAAATCTCCAGGTTCAAGGGCATCTTCCTACATCAAAAACATGCATGAGAAACCCAGAAGATGGTACACCGTGTGATGGGGAAAGGTTTCTAAAACGCACCTCATTTCTCATCTCCTTGTGCCCGGGTTCGCCATTCCAGCCGCTTTACTAGCAAGCTCCCTACTTGGAGCATCAGCACCTTTAACCTCCTGTTCCATGCAGGTTGCAATTTGTCCTGAGGATAAACGGGAAGACGTGGAACCAACGAGAGACTAGCTCTTGGTGTTGGGACAGGCACAGGTCACTCTATTTTCCCATCAGAAAGAAGAATTAAGCACAGGCTCAGCCTGCCCCCCGGAACCAGAACAGGGCCTGAAGCCATTCTGCGATTTTGCGGCCAGCTCCCATAAAAACGAGTTGTAAAATGGAGGTTCAGGGCACTGCAATTCACAAACCTGCAGAGTTATAAATGATAACTCTCGTCCACAAATATATTGAGGGAAGGCAAAGAAGAGGATTTGAAATCAAGGCAGAATTGCAGGAAACAGATTTCAGGAGGTAGATACGAATTGCCTTTAAAGCACATGAAAAGCGGCAAAACGTTGACAATGATGCCCTTGGCCAAAAAGGGCGTATGCGTTTTTTCCTGAATATATTCAGGAAAAAACGCATACGCCCTTTTTGGCCAACCAAGCCACCTGGAAAGGCAAATCAGCGCTACAAAGAAGTCTCGCTTCCCATCGGTCAAAAGGGCCATGCTGAAAAAAGTGTCAAAACCAGAAATGCAGGACAGGCCATGGAGAAATGGGAGCCTTGCTACACTGATGGGCGGGATGTAAATTGCCAAGAGCCACTCTGGAGAAGTGTCCGGTGAGTCCTGAAACATCTGAAAAACACAGCTTAGAGAGCATAGGGCACTTCCACTCATGGGGGTATAAATTGGGAAAATTAAAAATCAGCAAGACACAAGCACCCCAAAGTTTAGGGCTGCTCTGTTGACCAGGACCTCCACTTCATTCCACCTTAAATATCCCAGGAAAGAGAAAAATGGATAAAGAAGTTGTGGTCCTTATGTACATTGGAATATCACTCAGCCAGGAAATCAATGTCGTAAGGTTAGTAGCAGCATGATGAGTGGATTTAGGTACGACGATTCTAAGTGAAATAAGTCACACAGAAAAGGACACTTCTCATAAGGTATCACTGATAGAGGGAATGTAAAAACCGTTACACTTGAACTGAATTACAAAACAGAACAGAGTCACACATGCAGAAAACACACTATGGCTGCTTAACGGGAAAGGTGAGGTGGGGTGATACATAAAACAAGGGTATCAAATTAGCTCAGATACCGTTCCATAAACCCAATATGTAATAGACAAGACCTACTCCTTGCTCAGAGAACTGGACTCAACACGCCCTATTCACCGCACAAGAATATATCTGACTAATAATAATCGTAAAACCTATGTATTGATATCTCTCTGTTAGTGTGTCAAGTGGGTGTAAAGCGGCATAAACACAGCAGTGAAAAGCAGCTAAACCCCATTATAAAAATAAATTACTTTGAAACACCCATGAAACAAAGACAGTGAAAGAGAGAGAAATTCTTACACAATGCGTTCAGGGGCTGTGATGCAACCTGGATTGACCATATCTAGACGCACAGCTGGATGAGACATAAGGGTGGACACTCTTGGGGCTGAGAGGTTTGGTGAGGTTGGGTGAGCAAACGCAGACCCTTTAAAGGAATACTGCGTGGTACCCATCGCATGGGTCCCAAATCTCCAGGTTCAAGGGCATCTTCCTACATCAAAAACATACATGAAAAACCCAGAAGATGGTACACCGTGTGATGGGGAAAGGTTTCTAAAACGCACCTCATTTCTCATCTCCTTGTGCCCGTGTTCGCCATTCCAGCCGCTTTACTAGCAAGCTCCCTACTTGGAGCATCAGCACCTTTAACCTCCTGTTCCATGCAGGTTGCAATTTGTCCTGAGGATAAACGGGAAGACGTGGAACCAACGAGAGACTAGCTCTTGGTGTTGGGACAGGCACAGGTCACTCTATTTTCCCATCAGAAAGAAGAATTAACCACAGGCTCAGCCTGCCCCCCGGAACCAGAACAGGGCCTGAAGCCATTCTGCGATTTTGCGGCCAGCTCCCATAAAAACGAGTTGTAAAATGGAGGTTCAGGGCACTGCAATTCACAAACCTGCAGAGTTATTAATGATAACTCTCGTCCACAAATATATTGAGGGAAGGCAAAGAAGAGGATTTGAAATCAAGGCAGAATTGCAGGAAACAGATTTCAGGAGGTAGATTCGAATCGCCTTTAAAGCACATGAAAAGCGGCAAAACGTTGACAATGATGCCCTTGGCCAAAAAGGGCGTATGCGTTTTTTCCTGAATATATTCAGGAAAAAACGCATACGCCCTTTTTGGTCAACCAAGCAACCTGGAAAGGCAAATCAGCGGTACAAAGAAGTCTCGCTTCCCATCGGTCAAAAGGGCCATGCTGAAAAAAGTGTCAAAACCAGAAATGCAGGACAGGCCATGGAGAAATGGGAGCCTTGCTACACTGATGGGCGGGATGTAAATTGCCAAGAGCCACTCTGGAGAAGTGTCCGGTGAGTCCTGAAACATCTGAAAAACACAGCTTAGAGAGCATAGGGCACTTCCACTCATGGGGGTATAAATTGGGAAAATTAAAAATCAGCAAGACACAAGCACCCCAAAGTTTAGGGCTGCTCTGTTGACCAGGACCTCCACTTCATTCCACCTTAAATATCCCAGGAAAGAGAAAAATGGATACAGAAGTTGTGGTTCTTATGTACAATGGAATATCACTCAGCCAGGAAATCAATGTCGTAAGGTTAGTAGCAGCATGATGAGTGGATTTAGGTACGACGATTCTAAGTGAAATAAGTCACACAGAAAAGGACACTTCTCATAAGGTATCACTGATAGAGGGAATGTAAAAACCGTTACACTTGAACTGAATTACAAAACAGAACAGAGTCACACATGCAGAAAACACACTATGGCTGCTTAACGGGAAAGGTGAGGTGGGGTGATACATAAAACAAGGGTATCAAATTAGCTCAGATACCGTTCCATAAACCCAATATGTAATAGACAAGACCTACTCCTTGCTCAGAGAACTGGACTCAACACGCCCTATTCACCGCACAAGAATATATCTGACTAATAATAATCGTAAAACCTATGTATTGATATCTCTCTGTTAGTGTGTCAAGTGGGTGTAAAGCGGAATAAACACAGCAGTGAAAAGCAGCTAAACCCCATTATAAAAATAAATTACTTTGAAACACCCATGAAACAAAGACAGTGAAAGAGAGAGAAATTCTTACACAATGCGTTCAGGGGCTGTGATGCAACCTGGATTGACCATATCTAGACGCACAGCTGGATGAGACATAAGGGTGGACACTCTTGGGGCTGAGAGGTTTGGTGAGGTTGGGTGAGCAAACGCAGACCCTTTAAAGGAATACTGCGTGGTACCCATCGCATGGGTCCCAAATCTCCAGGTTCAAGGGCATCTTCCTACATCAAAAACATGCATGAGAAACCCAGAAGATGGTACACCGTGTGATGGGGAAAGGTTTCTAAAACGCACCTCATTTCTCATCTCCTTGTGCCCGGGTTCGCCATTCCAGCCGCTTTACTAGCAAGCTCCCTACTTGGAGCATCAGCACCTTTAACCTCCTGTTCCATACAGGTTGCAATTTGTCCTGAGGATAAACGGGAAGACGTGGAACCAACGAGAGACTAGCTCTTGGTGTTGGGACAGGCACAGGTCACTCTATTTTCCCATCAGAAAGAAGAATTAAGCACAGGCTCAGCCTGCCCCCCGGAACCAGAACAGGGCCTGAAGCCATTCTGCGATTTTGCGGCCAGCTCCCATAAAAACGAGTTGTAAAATGGAGGTTCAGGGCACTGCAATTCACAAACCTGCAGAGTTATAAATGATAACTCTCGTCCACAAATATATTGAGGGAAGGCAAAGAAGAGGATTTGAAATCAAGGCAGAATTGCAGGAAACAGATTTCAGGAGGTAGATACGAATCGCCTTTAAAGCACATGAAAAGCGGCAAAACGTTGACAATGATGCCCTTGGCCAAAAAGGGCGTATGCGTTTTTTCCTGAATATATTCAGGAAAAAACGCATACGCCCTTTTTGGCCAACCAAGGAACCTGGAAAGGCAAATCAGCGCTACAAAGAAGTCTCGCTTCCCATCGGTCAAAAGGGCCATGCTGAAAAAAGTGTCAAAACCAGAAATGCAGGACAGGCCATGGAGAAATGGGAGCCTTGCTACACTGATGGGCGGGATGTAAATTGCCAAGAGCCACTCTGGAGAAGTGTCTGGTGAGTCCTGAAACATCTGAAAAACACAGCTTAGAGAGCATAGGGCACTTCCACTCATGGGGGTATAAATTGGGAAAATTAAAAATCAGCAAGACACAAGCACCCCAAAGTTTAGGGCTGCTCTGTTGACCAGGACCTCCACTTCATTCCACCTTAAATATCCCAGGAAAGAGAAAAATGGATAAAGAAGTTGTGGTCCTTATGTACATTGGAATATCACTCAGCCAGGAAATCAATGTCGTAAGGTTAGTAGCAGCATGATGAGTGGATTTAGGTACGACGATTCTAAGTGAAATAAGTCACACAGAAAAGGACACTTCTCATAAGGTATCACTGATAGAGGGAATGTAAAAACCGTTACACTTGAACTGAATTACAAAACAGAACAGAGTCACACATGCAGAAAACACACTATGGCTGCTTAACGGGAAAGGTGAGGTGGGGTGATACATAAAACAAGGGTATCAAATTAGCTCAGATACCGTTCCATAAACCCAATATGTAATAGACAAGACCTACTCCTTGCTCAGAGAACTGGACTCAACACGCCCTATTCACCGCACAAGAATATATCTGACTAATAATAATCGTAAAACCTATGTATTGATATCTCTCTGTTAGTGTGTCAAGTGGGTGTAAAGCGGCATAAACACAGCAGTGAAAAGCAGCTAAACCCCATTATAAAAATAAATTACTTTGAAACACCCATGAAACAAAGACAGTGAAAGAGAGAGAAATTCTTACACAATGCGTTCAGGTGCTGTGATGCAACCTGGATTGACCATATCTAGACGCACAGCTGGATGAGACATAAGGGTGGACACTCTTGGGGCTGAGAGGTTTGGTGAGGTTGGGTGAGCAAACGCAGACCCTTTAAAGGAATACTGCGTGGTACCCATCGCATGGGTCCCAAATCTCCAGGTTCAAGGGCATCTTCCTACATCAAAAACATGCATGAGAAACCCAGAAGATGGTACACCGTGTGATGGGGAAAGGTTTCTAAAACGCACCTCATTTCTCATCTCCTTGTGCCCGGGTTCGCCATTCCAGCCGCTTTACTAGCAAGCTCCCTACTTGGAGCATCAGCACCTTTAACCTCCTGTTCCATACAGGTTGCAATTTGTCCTGAGGATAAACGGGAAGACGTGGAACCAACGAGAGACTAGCTCTTGGTGTTGGGACAGGCACAGGTCACTCTATTTTCCCATCAGAAAGAAGAATTAACCACAGGCTCAGCCTGCCCCCTGGAACCAGAACAGGGCCTGAAGCCATTCTGCGATTTTGCGGCCAGCTCCCATAAAAACGAGTTGTAAAATGGAGGTTCAGGGCACTGCAATTCACAAACCTGCAGAGTTATACATGATAACTCTCGTCCACAAATATATTGAGGGAAGGCAAAGAAGAGGATTTGAAATCAAGGCAGAATTGCAGGAAACAGATTTCAGGAGGTAGATACGAATTGCCTTTAAAGCACATGAAAAGCGGCAAAACGTTGACAATGATGCCCTTGGCCAAAAAGGGCGTATGCGTTTTTTCCTGAATATATTCAGGAAAAAACGCATACGCCCTTTTTGGCCAACCAAGCCACCTGGAAAGGCAAATCAGCGCTACAAAGAAGTCTCGCTTCCCATCGGTCAAAAGGGCCATGCTGAAAAAAGTGTCAAAACCAGAAATGCAGGACAGGCCATGGAGAAATGGGAGCCTTGCTACACTGATGGGCGGGATGTAAATTGCCAAGAGCCACTCTGGAGAAGTGTCCGGTGAGTCCTGAAACATCTGAAAAACACAGCTTAGAGAGCATAGGGCACTTCCACTCATGGGGGTATAAATTGGGAAAATTAAAAATCAGCAAGACACAAGCACCCCAAAGTTTAGGGCTGCTCTGTTGACCAGGACCTCCACTTCATTCCACCTTAAATATCCCAGGAAAGAGAAAAATGGATAAAGAAGTTGTGGTCCTTATGTACATTGGAATATCACTCAGCCAGGAAATCAATGTCGTAAGGTTAGTAGCAGCATGATGAGTGGATTTAGGTACGACGATTCTAAGTGAAATAAGTCACACAGAAAAGGACACTTCTCATAAGGTATCACTGATAGAGGGAATGTAAAAACCGTTACACTTGAACTGAATTACAAAACAGAACAGAGTCACACATGCAGAAAACACACTATGGCTGCTTAACGGGAAAGGTGAGGTGGGGTGATACATAAAACAAGGGTATCAAATTAGCTCAGATACCGTTCCATAAACCCAATATGTAATAGACCAGACCTACTCCTTGCTCAGAGAACTGGACTCAACACGCCCTATTCACCGCACAAGAATATATCTGACTAATAATAATCGTAAAACCTATGTATTGATATCTCTCTGTTAGTGTGTCAAGTGGGTGTAAAGCGGGATAAACACAGCAGTGAAAAGCAGCTAAACCCCATTATAAAAATAAATTACTTTGAAACACCCATGAAACAAAGACAGTGAAAGAGAGAGAAATTCTTACACAATGCGTTCAGGGGCTGTGATGCAACCTGGATTGACCATATCTAGACGCACAGCTGGATGAGACATAAGGGTGGACACTCTTGGGGCTGAGAGGTTTGGTGAGGTTGGGTGAGCAAACGCAGACCCTTTAAAGGAATACTGCGTGGTACCCATCGCATGGGTCCCAAATCTCCAGGTTCAAGGGCATCTTCCTACATCAAAAACATGCATGAGAAACCCAGAAGATGGTACACCGTGTGATGGGGAAAGGTTTCTAAAACGCACCTCATTTCTCAACTCCTTGTGCCCGGGTTCGCCATTCCAGCCACTTTACTAGCAAGCTCCCTACTTGGAGCATCAGCACCTTTAACCTCCTGTTCCATGCAGGTTGCAATTTGTCCTGAGGATAAACGGGAAGACGTGGAACCAACGAGAGACTAGCTCTTGGTGTTGGGACAGGCACAGGTCACTCTATTTTCCCATCAGAAAGAAGAATTAACCACAGGCTCAGCCTGACCCCCGGAACCAGAACAGGGCCTGAAGCCATTCTGCGATTTTGCGGCCAGCTCCCATAAAAACGAGTTGTAAAATGGAGGTTCAGGGCACTGCAATTCACAAACCTGCAGAGTTATAAATGATAACTCCCGTCCACAAATATATTGAGGGAAGGCAAAGAAGAGGATTTGAAATCAAGGCAGAATTGCAGGAAACAGATTTCAGGAGGTAGATACGAATCGCCTTTAAAGCACATGAAAAGCGGCAAAACGTTGACAATGATGCCCTTGGCCAAAAAGGGCGTATGTGTTTTTTCCTGAATATATTCAGGAAAAAACGCATACGCCCTTTTTGGCCAACCAAGCCACCTGGAAAGGCAAATCAGCGGTACAAAGAAGTCTCGCTTCCCATCGGTCAAAAGGGCCATGCTGAAAAAAGTGTCAAAACCAGAAATGCAGGACAGGCCATGGAGAAATGGGAGCCTTGCTACACTGATGGGCGGGATGTAAATTGCCAGGAGCCACTCCGGAGAAGTGTCCGGTGAGTCCTGAAACATCTGAAAAACACAGCTTAGAGAGCATAGGGCACTTCCACTCATGGGGGTATAAATTGGGAAAATTAAAAATCAGCAAGACACAAGCACCCCAAAGTTTAGGGCTGCTCTGTTGACCAGGACCTCCACTTCATTCCACCTTAAATATCCCAGGAAAGAGAAAAATGGATAAAGAAGTTGTGGTCCTTATGTACATTGGAATATCACTCAGCCATGAAATCAATGTCGTAAGGTTAGTAGCAGCATGATGAGTGGATTTAGGTACGACGATTCTAAGTGAAATAAGTCACACAGAAAAGGACACTTCTCATAAGGTATCACTGATAGAGGGAATGTAAAAACCGTTACACTTGAACTGAATTACAAAACAGAACAGAGTCACACATGCAGAAAACACACTATGGCTGCTTAACGGGAAAGGTGAGGTGGGGTGATACATAAAACAAGGGTATCAAATTAGCTCAGATACCGTTCCATAAACCCAATATGTAATAGACAAGACCTACTCCTTGCTCAGAGAACTGGACTCAACACGCCCTATTCACCGCACAAGAATATATCTGACTAATAATAATCGTAAAACCTATGTATTGATATCTCTCTGTTAGTGTGTCAAGTGGGTGTAAAGCGGCATAAACACAGCAGTGAAAAGCAGCTAAACCCCATTATAAAAATAAATTACTTTGAAACACCCATGAAACAAAGACAGTGAAAGAGAGAGAAATTCTTACACAATGTGTTCAGGGGCTGTGATGCAACCTGGATTGACCATATCTAGACGCACAGCTGGATGAGACATAAGGGTGGACACTCTTGGGGCTGAGAGGTTTGGTGAGGTTGGGTGAGCAAACGCAGACCCTTTAAAGGAATACTGCGTGGTACCCATCGCATGGGTCCCAAATCTCCAGGTTCAAGGGCATCTTCCTACATCAAAAACATGCATGAGAAACCCAGAAGATGGTACACCGTGTGATGGGGAAAGGTTTCTAAAACGCACCTCATTTCTCAACTCCTTGTGCCCGGGTTCGCCATTCCAGCCGCTTTACTAGCAAGCTCCCTACTTGGAGCATCAGCACCTTTAACCTCCTGTTCCATGCGGGTTGCAATTTGTCCTGAGGATAAACGGGAAGACGTGGAACCAACGAGAGACTAGCTCTTGGTGTTGGGACAGGCACAGGTCACTCTATTTTCCCATCAGAAAGAAGAATTAACCACAGGCTCAGCCTGACCCCCGGAACCAGAACAGGGCCTGAAGCCATTCTGCGATTTTGTGGCCAGCTCCCATAAAAACGAGTTGTAAAATGGAGGTTCAGGGCACTGCAATTCACAAACCCGCAGAGTTATAAATGATAACTGTCGTCCACAAATATATTGAGGGAAGGCAAAGAAGAGGATTTGAAATCAAGGCAGAATTGCAGGAAACAGATTTCAGGAGGTAGATACGAATCGCCTTTAAAGCACATGAAAAGCGGCAAAACGTTGACAATGATGCCCTTGGCCAAAAAGGGCGTATGCGTTTTTTCCTGAATATATTCAGGAAAAAACGCATACGCCCTTTTTGGCCAACCAAGCAACCTGGAAAGGCAAATCAGCGCTACAAAGAAGTCTCGCTTCCCATCGGTCAAAAGGGCCATGCTGAAAAAAGTGTCAAAACCAGAAATGCAGGACAGGCCGTGGAGAAATGGGAGCCTTGCTACACTGATGGGCGGGATGTAAATTGCCAAGAGCCACTCTGGAGAAGTGTCCGGTGAGTCCTGAAACATCTGAAAAACACAGCTTAGAGAGCATAGGGCACTTCCACTCATGGGGGTATAAATTGGGAAAATTAAAAATCAGCAAGACACAAGCACCCCAAAGTTTAGGGCTGCTCTGTTGACCAGGACCTCCACTTCATTCCACCTTAAATATCCCAGGAAAGAGAAAAATGGATAAAGAAGTTGTGGTTCTTATGTACAATGGAATATCACTGAGCCAGGAAATCAATGTCGTAAGGTTAGTAGCAGCATGATGAGTGGATTTAGGTACGACGATTCTAAGTGAAATAAGTCACACAGAAAAGGACACTTCTCATAAGGTATCACTGATAGAGGGAATGTAAAAACCGTTACACTTGAACTGAATTACAAAACAGAACAGAGTCACACATGCAGAAAACACACTATGGCTGCTTAACGGGAAAGGTGAGGTGGGGTGATACATAAAACAAGGGTATCAAATTAGCTCAGATACCGTTCCATAAACCCAATATGTAATAGACAAGACCTACTCCTTGCTCAGAGAACTGGACTCAACACGCCCTATTCACCGCACAAGAATATATCTGACTAATAATAATCGTAAAACCTATGTATTGATATCTCTCTGTTAGTGTGTCAAGTGGGTGTAAAGCAGCATAAACACAGCAGTGAAAAGCAGCTAAACCCCATTATAAAAATAAATTACTTTGAAACACCCATGAAACAAAGACAGTGAAAGAGAGAGAAATTCTTACACAATGCGTTCAGGGGCTGTGATGCAACCTGGATTGACCATATCTAGACGCACAGCTGGATGAGACATAAGGGTGGACACTCTTGGGGCTGAGAGGTTTGGTGAGGTTGGGTGAGCAAACGCAGACCCTTTAAAGGAATACTGCGTGGTACCCATCGCATGGGTCCCAAATCTCCAGGTTCAAGGGCATCTTCCTACATCAAAAACATGCATGAGAAACCCAGAAGATGGTACACCGTGTGATGGGGAAAGGTTTCTAAAACGCACCTCATTTCTCATCTCCTTGTGCCCGGGTTCGCCATTCCAGCCGCTTTTCTAGCAAGCTCCCTACTTGGAGCATCAGCACCTTTAACCTCCTGTTCCATACAGGTTGCAATTTGTCCTGAGGATAAACGGGAAGACGTGGAACCAACGAGAGACTAGCTCTTGGTGTTGGGACAGGCACAGGTCACTCTATTTTCCCATCAGAAAGAAGAATTAACCACAGGCTCAGCCTGACCCCCGGAACCAGAACAGGGCCTGAAGCCATTCTGCGATTTTGCGGCCAGCTCCCATAAAAACGAGTTGTAAAATGGAGGTTCAGGGCACTGCAATTCACAAACCTGCAGAGTTATAAATGATAACTCTCGTCCACAAATATATTGAGGGAAGGCAAAGAAGAGGATTTGAAATCAAGGCAGAATTGCAGGAAACAGATTTCAGGAGGTAGATACGAATCGCCTTTAAAGCACATGAAAAGCGGCAAAACGTTGACAATGATGCCCTTTGCCAAAAAGGGCGTATGCGTTTTTTCCTGAATATATTCAGGAAAAAACGCATACGCCCTTTTTGGCCAACCAAGCCACCTGGAAAGGCAAATCAGCGCTACAAAGAAGTCTCGCTTCCCATCGGTCAAAAGGGCCATGCTGAAAAAAGTGTCAAAACCAGAAATGCAGGACAGGCCATGGAGAAATGGGAGCCTTGCTACACTGATGGGCGGGATGTAAATTGCCAAGAGCCACTCCGGAGAAGTGTCCGGTGAGTCCTGAAACATCTGAAAAACACAGCTTAGAGAGCATAGGGCACTTCCACTCATGGGGGTATAAATTGGGAAAATTAAAAATCAGCAAGACACAAGCACCCCAAAGTTTAGGGCTGCTCTGTTGACCAGGACCTCCACTTCATTCCACCTTAAATATCCCAGGAAAGAGAAAAATGGATAAAGAAGTTGTGGTCCTTATGTACATTGGAATATCACTCAGCCAGGAAATCAATGTCGTAAGGTTAGTAGCAGCATGATGAGTGGATTTAGGTACGACGATTCTAAGTGAAATAAGTCACACAGAAAAGGACACTTCTCATAAGGTATCACTGATAGAGGGAATGTAAAAACCGTTACACTTGAACTGAATTACAAAACAGAACAGAGTCACACATGCAGAAAACACACTATGGCTGCTTAACGGGAAAGGTGAGGTGGGGTGATACATAAAACAAGGGTATCAAATTAGCTCAGATACCGTTCCATAAACCCAATATGTAATAGACAAGACCTACTCCTTGCTCAGAGAACTGGACTCAACACGCCCTATTCACCGCACAAGAATATATCTGACTAATAATAATCGTAAAACCTATGTATTGATATCTCTCTGTTAGTGTGTCAAGTGGGTGTAAAGCGGCATAAACACAGCAGTGAAAAGCAGCTAAACCCCATTATAAAAATAAATTACTTTGAAACACCCATGAAACAAAGACAGTGAAAGAGAGAGAAATTCTTACACAATGCGTTCAGGGGCTGTGATGCAACCTGGATTGACCATATCTAGACGCACAGCTGGATGAGACATAAGGGTGGACACTCTTGGGGCTGAGAGGTTTGGTGAGGTTGGGTGAGCAAACGCAGACCCTTTAAAGGAATACTGCGTGGTACCCATCGCATGGGTCCCAAATCTCCAGGTTCAAGGGCATCTTCCTACATCAAAAACATGCATGAGAAACCCAGAAGATGGTACACCGTGTGATGGGGAAAGGTTTCTAAAACGCACCTCATTTCTCATCTCCTTGTGCCCGGGTTCGCCATTCCAGCCGCTTTTCTAGCAAGCTCCCTACTTGGAGCATCAGCACCTTTAACCTCCTGTTCCATACAGGTTGCAATTTGTCCTGAGGATAAACGGGAAGACGTGGAACCAACGAGAGACTAGCTCTTGGTGTTGGGACAGGCACAGGTCACTCTATTTTCCCATCAGAAAGAAGAATTAACCACAGGCTCAGCCTGCCCCCCGGAACCAGAACAGGGCCTGAAGCCATTCTGCGATTTTGCGGCCAGCTCCCATAAAAACGAGTTGTAAAATGGAGGTTCAGGGCACTGCAATTCACAAACCTGCAGAGTTATAAATGATAACTCTCGTCCACAAATATATTGAGGGAAGGCAAAGAAGAGGATTTGAAATCAAGGCAGAATTGCAGGAAACAGATTTCAGGAGGTAGATACGAATCGCCTTTAAAGCACATGAAAAGCGGCAAAACGTTGACAATGATGCCCTTGGCCAAAAAGGGCGTATGCGTTTTTTCCTGAATATATTCAGGAAAAAACGCATACGCCCTTTTTGGCCAACCAAGCCACCTGGAAAGGCAAATCAGCGCTACAAAGAAGTCTCGCTTCCCATCGGTCAAAAGGCCCATGCTGAAAAAAGTGTCAAAACCAGAAATGCAGGACAGGCCATGGAGAAATGGGAGCCTTGCTACACTGATGGGCGGGATGTAAATTGCCAAGAGCCACTCCGGAGAAGTGTCCGGTGAGTCCTGAAACATCTGAAAAACACAGCTTAGAGAGCATAGGGCACTTCCACTCATGGGGGTATAAATTGGGAAAATTAAAAATCAGCAAGACACAAGCACCCCAAAGTTTAGGGCTGCTCTGTTGACCAGGACCTCCACTTCATTCCACCTTAAATATCCAAGGAAAGAGAAAAATGGATAAAGAAGTTGTGGTCCTTATGTACATTGGAATATCACTCAGCCAGGAAATCAATGTCGTAAGGTTAGTAGCAGCATGATGAGTGGATTTAGGTACGACGATTCTAAGTGAAATAAGTCACACAGAAAAGGACACTTCTCATAAGGTATCACTGATAGAGGGAATGTAAAAACCGTTACACTTGAACTGAATTACAAAACAGAACAGAGTCACACATGCAGAAAACACACTATGGCTGCTTAACGGGAAAGGTGAGGTGGGGTGATACATAAAACAAGGGTATCAAATTAGCTCAGATACCGTTCCATAAACCCAATATGTAATAGACAAGACCTACTCCTTGCTCAGAGAACTGGACTCAACACGCCCTATTCACCGCACAAGAATATATCTGACTAATAATAATCGTAAAACCTATGTATTGATATCTGTCTGTTAGTGTGTCAAGTGGGTGTAAAGCGGCATAAACACAGCAGTGAAAAGCAGCTAAACCCCATTATAAAAATAAATTACTTTGAAACACCCATGAAACAAAGACAGTGAAAGAGAGAGAAATTCTTACACAATGCGTTCAGGGGCTGTGATGCAACCTGGATTGACCATATCTAGACGCACAGCTGGATGAGACATAAGGGTGGACACTCTTGGGGCTGAGAGGTTTGGTGAGGTTGGGTGAGCAAACGCAGACCCTTTAAAGGAATACTGCGTGGTACCCATCGCATGGGTCCCAAATCTCCAGGTTCAAGGGCATCTTCCTACATCTAAAACATGCATGAGAAACCCAGAAGATGGTACACCGTGTGATGGGGAAAGGTTTCTAAAACGCACCTCATTTCTCAACTCCTTGTGCCCGGGTTCGCCATTCCAGCCCCTTTACTAGCAAGCTCCCTACTTGGAGCATCAGCACCTTTAACCTCCTGTTCCATGCGGGTTGCAATTTGTCCTGAGGATAAACGGGAAGACGTGGAACCAACGAGAGACTAGCTCTTGGTGTTGGGACAGGCACAGGTCACTCTATTTTCCCATCAGAAAGAAGAATTAACCACAGGCTCAGCCTGCCCCCCGGAACCAGAACAGGGCCTGAAGCCATTCTGCGATTCTGCGGCCAGCTCCCATAAAAACGAGTTGTAAAATGGAGGTTCAGGGCACTGCAATTCACAAACCTGCAGAGTTATAAATGATAACTCTCGTCCACAAATATATTGAGGGAAGGCAAAGAAGAGGATTTGAAATCAAGGCAGAATTGCAGGAAACAGATTTCAGGAGGTAGATACGAATCGCCTTTAAAGCACATGAAAAGCGGCAAAACGTTGACAATGATGCCCTTGGCCAAAAAGGGCGTATGCGTTTTTTCCTGAATATATTCAGGAAAAAAGGCATACGCCCTTTTTGGCCAACCAAGCAACCTGGAAAGGCAAATCAGCGCTACAAAGAAGTCTCTCTTCCCATCGGTCAAAAGGGCCATGCTGAAAAAAGTGTCAAAACCAGAAATGCAGGACAGGCCATGGAGAAATGGGAGCCTTGCTACACTGATGGGCGGGATGTAAATTGCCAAGAGCCACTCTGGAGAAGTGTCCGGTGAGTCCTGAAACATCTGAAAAACACAGCTTAGAGAGCATAGGGCACTTCCACTCATGGGGGTATAAATTGGGAAAATTAAAAATCAGCAAGACACAAGCACCCCAAAGTTTAGGGCTGCTCTGTTGACCAGGACCTCCACTTCATTCCACCTTAAATATCCCAGGAAAGAGAAAAATGGATAAAGAAGTTGTGGTCCTTATGTACAATGGAATATCACTCAGCCATGAAATCAATGTCGTAAGGTTAGTAGCAGCATGATGAGTGGATTTAGGTACGACGATTCTAAGTGAAATAAGTCACACAGAAAAGGACACTTCTCATAAGGTATCACTGATAGAGGGAATGTAAAAACCGTTACACTTGAACTGAATTACAAAACAGAACAGAGTCACACATGCAGAAAACACACTATGGCTGCTTAACGGGAAAGGTGAGGTGGGGTGATACATAAAACAAGGGTATCAAATTAGCTCAGATACCGTTCCATAAACCCAATATGTAATAGACAAGACCTACTCCTTGCTCAGAGAACTGGACTCAGCACGCCCTATTCACCGCACAAGAATATATCTGACTAATAATAATCGTAAAACCTATGTATTGATATCTCTCTGTTAGTGTGTCAAGTGGGTGTAAAGCGGCATAAACACAGCAGTGAAAAGCAGCTAAACCCCATTATAAAAATAAATTACTTTGAAACACCCATGAAACAAAGACAGTGAAAGAGAGAGAAATTCTTACACAATGCGTTCAGGGGCTGTGATGCAACCTGGATTGACCATATCTAGACGCACAGCTGGATGAGACATAAGGGTGGACACTCTTGGGGCTGAGAGGTTTGGTGAGGTTGGGTGAGCAAACGCAGACCCTTTAAAGGAATACTGCATGGTACCCATCGCATGGGTCCCAAATCTCCAGGTTCAAGGGCATCTTCCTACATCAAAAACATACATGAGAAACCCAGAAGATGGTACACCGTGTGATGGGGAAAGGTTTCTAAAACGCACCTCATTTCTCATCTCCTTGTGCCCGGGTTCGCCATTCCAGCCGCTTTACTAGCAAGCTCCCTACTTGGAGCATCAGCACCTTTAACCTCCTGTTCCGTACAGGTTGCAATTTGTCCTGAGGATAAACGGGAAGACGTGGAACCAACGAGAGACTAGCTCTTGGTGTTGGGACAGGCACAGGTCACTCTATTTTCCCATCAGAAAGAAGAATTAACCACAGGCTCAGCCTGACCCCCGGAACCAGAACAGGGCCTGAAGCCATTCTGCGATTTTGCGGCCAGCTCCCATAAAAACGAGTTGTAAAATGGAGGTTCAGGGCACTGCAATTCACAAACCTGCAGTTATTAATGATAACTCTCGTCCACAAATATATTGAGGGAAGGCAAAGAAGAGGATTTGAAATCAAGGCAGAATTGCAGGAAACAGATTTCAGGAGGTAGATACGAATCGCCTTTAAAGCACATGAAAAGCGGCAAAACGTTGACAATGATGCCCTTGGCCAAAAAGGGCGTATGCGTTTTTTCCTGAATATATTCAGGAAAAAACGCATACGCCCTTTTTGGCCAACCAAGGAACCTGGAAAGGCAAATCAGCGCTACAAAGAAGTCTCGCTTCCCATCGGTCAAAAGGGCCATGCTGAAAAAAGTGTCAAAACCAGAAATGCAGGACAGGCCATGGAGAAATGGGAGCCTTGCTACACTGATGGGCGGGATGTAAATTGCCAAGAGCCACTCTGGAGAAGTGTCTGGTGAGTCCTGAAACATCTGAAAAACACAGCTTAGAGAGCATAGGGCACTTCCACTCATGGGGGTATAAATTGGGAAAATTAAAAATCAGCAAGACACAAGCACCCCAAAGTTTAGGGCTGCTCTGTTGACCAGGACCTCCACTTCATTCCACCTTAAATATCCCAGGAAAGAGAAAAATGGATAAAGAAGTTGTGGTCCTTATGTACATTGGAATATCACTCAGCCAGGAAATCAATGTCGTAAGGTTAGTAGCAGCATGATGAGTGGATTTAGGTACGACGATTCTAAGTGAAATAAGTCACACAGAAAAGGACACTTCTCATAAGGTATCACTGATAGAGGGAATGTAAAAACCGTTACACTTGAACTGAATTACAAAACAGAACAGAGTCACACATGCAGAAAACACACTATGGCTGCTTAACGGGAAAGGTGAGGTGGGGTGATACATAAAACAAGGGTATCAAATTAGCTCAGATACCGTTCCATAAACCCAATATGTAATAGACAAGACCTACTCCTTGCTCAGAGAACTGGACTCAACACGCCCTATTCACCGCACAAGAATATATCTGACTAATAATAATCGTAAAACCTATGTATTGATATCTCTCTGTTAGTGTGTCAAGTGGGTGTAAAGCGGCATAAACACAGCAGTGAAAAGCAGCTAAACCCCATTATAAAAATAAATTACTTTGAAACACCCATGAAACAAAGACAGTGAAAGAGAGAGAAATTCTTACACAATGCGTTCAGGTGCTGTGATGCAACCTGGATTGACCATATCTAGACGCACAGCTGGATGAGACATAAGGGTGGACACTCTTGGGGCTGAGAGGTTTGGTGAGGTTGGGTGAGCAAACGCAGACCCTTTAAAGGAATACTGCGTGGTACCCATCGCATGGGTCCCAAATCTCCAGGTTCAAGGGCATCTTCCTACATCAAAAACATGCATGAGAAACCCAGAAGATGGTACACCGTGTGATGGGGAAAGGTTTCTAAAACGCACCTCATTTCTCATCTCCTTGTGCCCGGGTTCGCCATTCCAGCCGCTTTACTAGCAAGCTCCCTACTTGGAGCATCAGCACCTTTAACCTCCTGTTCCATACAGGTTGCAATTTGTCCTGAGGATAAACGGGAAGACGTGGAACCAACGAGAGACTAGCTCTTGGTGTTGGGACAGGCACAGGTCACTCTATTTTCCCATCAGAAAGAAGAATTAACCACAGGCTCAGCCTGCCCCCTGGAACCAGAACAGGGCCTGAAGCCATTCTGCGATTTTGCGGCCAGCTCCCATAAAAACGAGTTGTAAAATGGAGGTTCAGGGCACTGCAATTCACAAACCTGCAGAGTTATACATGATAACTCTCGTCCACAAATATATTGAGGGAAGGCAAAGAAGAGGATTTGAAATCAAGGCAGAATTGCAGGAAACAGATTTCAGGAGGTAGATATGAATTGCCTTTAAAGCACATGAAAAGCGGCAAAACGTTGACAATGATGCCCTTGGCCAAAAAGGGCGTATGCGTTTTTTCCTGAATATATTCAGGAAAAAACGCATACGCCCTTTTTGGCCAACCAAGCCACCTGGAAAGGCAAATCAGCGCTACAAAGAAGTCTCGCTTCCCATCGGTCAAAAGGGCCATGCTGAAAAAAGTGTCAAAACCAGAAATGCAGGACAGGCCATGGAGAAATGGGAGCCTTGCTACACTGATGGGCGGGATGTAAATTGCCAAGAGCCACTCTGGAGAAGTGTCCGGTGAGTCCTGAAACATCTGAAAAACACAGCTTAGAGAGCATAGGGCACTTCCACTCATGGGGGTATAAATTGGGAAAATTAAAAATCAGCAAGACACAAGCACCCCAAAGTTTAGGGCTGCTCTGTTGACCAGGACCTCCACTTCATTCCACCTTAAATATCCCAGGAAAGAGAAAAATGGATAAAGAAGTTGTGGTCCTTATGTACATTGGAATATCACTCAGCCAGGAAATCAATGTCGTAAGGTTAGTAGCAGCATGATGAGTGGATTTAGGTACGACGATTCTAAGTGAAATAAGTCACACAGAAAAGGACACTTCTCATAAGGTATCACTGATAGAGGGAATGTAAAAACCGTTACACTTGAACTGAATTACAAAACAGAACAGAGTCACACATGCAGAAAACACACTATGGCTGCTTAACGGGAAAGGTGAGGTGGGGTGATACATAAAACAAGGGTATCAAATTAGCTCAGATACCGTTCCATAAACCCAATATGTAATAGACCAGACCTACTCCTTGCTCAGAGAACTGGACTCAACACGCCCTATTCACCGCACAAGAATATATCTGACTAATAATAATCGTAAAACCTATGTATTGATATCTCTCTGTTAGTGTGTCAAGTGGGTGTAAAGCGGGATAAACACAGCAGTGAAAAGCAGCTAAACCCCATTATAAAAATAAATTACTTTGAAACACCCATGAAACAAAGACAGTGAAAGAGAGAGAAATTCTTACACAATGCGTTCAGGGGCTGTGATGCAACCTGGATTGACCATATCTAGACGCACAGCTGGATGAGACATAAGGGTGGACACTCTTGGGGCTGAGAGGTTTGGTGAGGTTGGGTGAGCAAACGCAGACCCTTTAAAGGAATACTGCGTGGTACCCATCGCATGGGTCCCAAATCTCCAGGTTCAAGGGCATCTTCCTACATCAAAAACATGCATGAGAAACCCAGAAGATGGTACACCGTGTGATGGGGAAAGGTTTCTAAAACGCACCTCATTTCTCAACTCCTTGTGCCCGGGTTCGCCATTCCAGCCACTTTACTAGCAAGCTCCCTACTTGGAGCATCAGCACCTTTAACCTCCTGTTCCATGCAGGTTGCAATTTGTCCTGAGGATAAACGGGAAGACGTGGAACCAACGAGAGACTAGCTCTTGGTGTTGGGACAGGCACAGGTCACTCTATTTTCCCATCAGAAAGAAGAATTAACCACAGGCTCAGCCTGACCCCCGGAACCAGAACAGGGCCTGAAGCCATTCTGCGATTTTGCGGCCAGCTCCCATAAAAACGAGTTGTAAAATGGAGGTTCAGGGCACTGCAATTCACAAACCTGCAGAGTTATAAATGATAACTCCCGTCCACAAATATATTGAGGGAAGGCAAAGAAGAGGATTTGAAATCAAGGCAGAATTGCAGGAAACAGATTTCAGGAGGTAGATACGAATCGCCTTTAAAGCACATGAAAAGCGGCAAAACGTTGACAATGATGCCCTTGGCCAAAAAGGGCGTATGTGTTTTTTCCTGAATATATTCAGGAAAAAACGCATACGCCCTTTTTGGCCAACCAAGCCACCTGGAAAGGCAAATCAGCGGTACAAAGAAGTCTCGCTTCCCATCGGTCAAAAGGGCCATGCTGAAAAAAGTGTCAAAACCAGAAATGCAGGACAGGCCATGGAGAAATGGGAGCCTTGCTACACTGATGGGCGGGATGTAAATTGCCAGGAGCCACTCCGGAGAAGTGTCCGGTGAGTCCTGAAACATCTGAAAAACACAGCTTAGAGAGCATAGGGCACTTCCACTCATGGGGGTATAAATTGGGAAAATTAAAAATCAGCAAGACACAAGCACCCCAAAGTTTAGGGCTGCTCTGTTGACCAGGACCTCCACTTCATTCCACCTTAAATATCCCAGGAAAGAGAAAAATGGATAAAGAAGTTGTGGTCCTTATGTACATTGGAATATCACTCAGCCATGAAATCAATGTCGTAAGGTTAGTAGCAGCATGATGAGTGGATTTAGGTACGACGATTCTAAGTGAAATAAGTCACACAGAAAAGGACACTTCTCATAAGGTATCACTGATAGAGGGAATGTAAAAACCGTTACACTTGAACTGAATTACAAAACAGAACAGAGTCACACATGCAGAAAACACACTATGGCTGCTTAACGGGAAAGGTGAGGTGGGGTGATACATAAAACAAGGGTATCAAATTAGCTCAGATACCGTTCCATAAACCCAATATGTAATAGACAAGACCTACTCCTTGCTCAGAGAACTGGACTCAACACGCCCTATTCACCGCACAAGAATATATCTGACTAATAATAATCGTAAAACCTATGTATTGATATCTCTCTGTTAGTGTGTCAAGTGGGTGTAAAGCGGCATAAACACAGCAGTGAAAAGCAGCTAAACCCCATTATAAAAATAAATTACTTTGAAACACCCATGAAACAAAGACAGTGAAAGAGAGAGAAATTCTTACACAATGTGTTCAGGGGCTGTGATGCAACCTGGATTGACCATATCTAGACGCACAGCTGGATGAGACATAAGGGTGGACACTCTTGGGGCTGAGAGGTTTGGTGAGGTTGGGTGAGCAAACGCAGACCCTTTAAAGGAATACTGCGTGGTACCCATCGCATGGGTCCCAAATCTCCAGGTTCAAGGGCATCTTCCTACATCAAAAACATGCATGAGAAACCCAGAAGATGGTACACCGTGTGATGGGGAAAGGTTTCTAAAACGCACCTCATTTCTCAACTCCTTGTGCCCGGGTTCGCCATTCCAGCCGCTTTACTAGCAAGCTCCCTACTTGGAGCATCAGCACCTTTAACCTCCTGTTCCATGCGGGTTGCAATTTGTCCTGAGGATAAACGGGAAGACGTGGAACCAACGAGAGACTAGCTCTTGGTGTTGGGACAGGCACAGGTCACTCTATTTTCCCATCAGAAAGAAGAATTAACCACAGGCTCAGCCTGACCCCCGGAACCAGAACAGGGCCTGAAGCCATTCTGCGATTTTGTGGCCAGCTCCCATAAAAACGAGTTGTAAAATGGAGGTTCAGGGCACTGCAATTCACAAACCCGCAGAGTTATAAATGATAACTGTCGTCCACAAATATATTGAGGGAAGGCAAAGAAGAGGATTTGAAATCAAGGCAGAATTGCAGGAAACAGATTTCAGGAGGTAGATACGAATCGCCTTTAAAGCACATGAAAAGCGGCAAAACGTTGACAATGATGCCCTTGGCCAAAAAGGGCGTATGCGTTTTTTCCTGAATATATTCAGGAAAAAACGCATACGCCCTTTTTGGCCAACCAAGCAACCTGGAAAGGCAAATCAGCGCTACAAAGAAGTCTCGCTTCCCATCGGTCAAAAGGGCCATGCTGAAAAAAGTGTCAAAACCAGAAATGCAGGACAGGCCGTGGAGAAATGGGAGCCTTGCTACACTGATGGGCGGGATGTAAATTGCCAAGAGCCACTCTGGAGAAGTGTCCGGTGAGTCCTGAAACATCTGAAAAACACAGCTTAGAGAGCATAGGGCACTTCCACTCATGGGGGTATAAATTGGGAAAATTAAAAATCAGCAAGACACAAGCACCCCAAAGTTTAGGGCTGCTCTGTTGACCAGGACCTCCACTTCATTCCACCTTAAATATCCCAGGAAAGAGAAAAATGGATAAAGAAGTTGTGGTTCTTATGTACAATGGAATATCACTGAGCCAGGAAATCAATGTCGTAAGGTTAGTAGCAGCATGATGAGTGGATTTAGGTACGACGATTCTAAGTGAAATAAGTCACACAGAAAAGGACACTTCTCATAAGGTATCACTGATAGAGGGAATGTAAAAACCGTTACACTTGAACTGAATTACAAAACAGAACAGAGTCACACATGCAGAAAACACACTATGGCTGCTTAACGGGAAAGGTGAGGTGGGGTGATACATAAAACAAGGGTATCAAATTAGCTCAGATACCGTTCCATAAACCCAATATGTAATAGACAAGACCTACTCCTTGCTCAGAGAACTGGACTCAACACGCCCTATTCACCGCACAAGAATATATCTGACTAATAATAATCGTAAAACCTATGTATTGATATCTCTCTGTTAGTGTGTCAAGTGGGTGTAAAGCAGCATAAACACAGCAGTGAAAAGCAGCTAAACCCCATTATAAAAATAAATTACTTTGAAACACCCATGAAACAAAGACAGTGAAAGAGAGAGAAATTCTTACACAATGCGTTCAGGGGCTGTGATGCAACCTGGATTGACCATATCTAGACGCACAGCTGGATGAGACATAAGGGTGGACACTCTTGGGGCTGAGAGGTTTGGTGAGGTTGGGTGAGCAAACGCAGACCCTTTAAAGGAATACTGCGTGGTACCCATCGCATGGGTCCCAAATCTCCAGGTTCAAGGGCATCTTCCTACATCAAAAACATGCATGAGAAACCCAGAAGATGGTACACCGTGTGATGGGGAAAGGTTTCTAAAACGCACCTCATTTCTCATCTCCTTGTGCCCGGGTTCGCCATTCCAGCCGCTTTTCTAGCAAGCTCCCTACTTGGAGCATCAGCACCTTTAACCTCCTGTTCCATACAGGTTGCAATTTGTCCTGAGGATAAACGGGAAGACGTGGAACCAACGAGAGACTAGCTCTTGGTGTTGGGACAGGCACAGGTCACTCTATTTTCCCATCAGAAAGAAGAATTAACCACAGGCTCAGCCTGACCCCCGGAACCAGAACAGGGCCTGAAGCCATTCTGCGATTTTGCGGCCAGCTCCCATAAAAACGAGTTGTAAAATGGAGGTTCAGGGCACTGCAATTCACAAACCTGCAGAGTTATAAATGATAACTCTCGTCCACAAATATATTGAGGGAAGGCAAAGAAGAGGATTTGAAATCAAGGCAGAATTGCAGGAAACAGATTTCAGGAGGTAGATACGAATCGCCTTTAAAGCACATGAAAAGCGGCAAAACGTTGACAATGATGCCCTTTGCCAAAAAGGGCGTATGCGTTTTTTCCTGAATATATTCAGGAAAAAACGCATACGCCCTTTTTGGCCAACCAAGCCACCTGGAAAGGCAAATCAGCGCTACAAAGAAGTCTCGCTTCCCATCGGTCAAAAGGGCCATGCTGAAAAAAGTGTCAAAACCAGAAATGCAGGACAGGCCATGGAGAAATGGGAGCCTTGCTACACTGATGGGCGGGATGTAAATTGCCAAGAGCCACTCCGGAGAAGTGTCCGGTGAGTCCTGAAACATCTGAAAAACACAGCTTAGAGAGCATAGGGCACTTCCACTCATGGGGGTATAAATTGGGAAAATTAAAAATCAGCAAGACACAAGCACCCCAAAGTTTAGGGCTGCTCTGTTGACCAGGACCTCCACTTCATTCCACCTTAAATATCCCAGGAAAGAGAAAAATGGATAAAGAAGTTGTGGTCCTTATGTACATTGGAATATCACTCAGCCAGGAAATCAATGTCGTAAGGTTAGTAGCAGCATGATGAGTGGATTTAGGTACGACGATTCTAAGTGAAATAAGTCACACAGAAAAGGACACTTCTCATAAGGTATCACTGATAGAGGGAATGTAAAAACCGTTACACTTGAACTGAATTACAAAACAGAACAGAGTCACACATGCAGAAAACACACTATGGCTGCTTAACGGGAAAGGTGAGGTGGGGTGATACATAAAACAAGGGTATCAAATTAGCTCAGATACCGTTCCATAAACCCAATATGTAATAGACAAGACCTACTCCTTGCTCAGAGAACTGGACTCAACACGCCCTATTCACCGCACAAGAATATATCTGACTAATAATAATCGTAAAACCTATGTATTGATATCTCTCTGTTAGTGTGTCAAGTGGGTGTAAAGCGGCATAAACACAGCAGTGAAAAGCAGCTAAACCCCATTATAAAAATAAATTACTTTGAAACACCCATGAAACAAAGACAGTGAAAGAGAGAGAAATTCTTACACAATGCGTTCAGGGGCTGTGATGCAACCTGGATTGACCATATCTAGACGCACAGCTGGATGAGACATAAGGGTGGACACTCTTGGGGCTGAGAGGTTTGGTGAGGTTGGGTGAGCAAACGCAGACCCTTTAAAGGAATACTGCGTGGTACCCATCGCATGGGTCCCAAATCTCCAGGTTCAAGGGCATCTTCCTACATCAAAAACATGCATGAGAAACCCAGAAGATGGTACACCGTGTGATGGGGAAAGGTTTCTAAAACGCACCTCATTTCTCATCTCCTTGTGCCCGGGTTCGCCATTCCAGCCGCTTTTCTAGCAAGCTCCCTACTTGGAGCATCAGCACCTTTAACCTCCTGTTCCATACAGGTTGCAATTTGTCCTGAGGATAAACGGGAAGACGTGGAACCAACGAGAGACTAGCTCTTGGTGTTGGGACAGGCACAGGTCACTCTATTTTCCCATCAGAAAGAAGAATTAACCACAGGCTCAGCCTGCCCCCCGGAACCAGAACAGGGCCTGAAGCCATTCTGCGATTTTGCGGCCAGCTCCCATAAAAACGAGTTGTAAAATGGAGGTTCAGGGCACTGCAATTCACAAACCTGCAGAGTTATAAATGATAACTCTCGTCCACAAATATATTGAGGGAAGGCAAAGAAGAGGATTTGAAATCAAGGCAGAATTGCAGGAAACAGATTTCAGGAGGTAGATACGAATCGCCTTTAAAGCACATGAAAAGCGGCAAAACGTTGACAATGATGCCCTTGGCCAAAAAGGGCGTATGCGTTTTTTCCTGAATATATTCAGGAAAAAACGCATACGCCCTTTTTGGCCAACCAAGCCACCTGGAAAGGCAAATCAGCGCTACAAAGAAGTCTCGCTTCCCATCGGTCAAAAGGCCCATGCTGAAAAAAGTGTCAAAACCAGAAATGCAGGACAGGCCATGGAGAAATGGGAGCCTTGCTACACTGATGGGCGGGATGTAAATTGCCAAGAGCCACTCCGGAGAAGTGTCCGGTGAGTCCTGAAACATCTGAAAAACACAGCTTAGAGAGCATAGGGCACTTCCACTCATGGGGGTATAAATTGGGAAAATTAAAAATCAGCAAGACACAAGCACCCCAAAGTTTAGGGCTGCTCTGTTGACCAGGACCTCCACTTCATTCCACCTTAAATATCCAAGGAAAGAGAAAAATGGATAAAGAAGTTGTGGTCCTTATGTACATTGGAATATCACTCAGCCAGGAAATCAATGTCGTAAGGTTAGTAGCAGCATGATGAGTGGATTTAGGTACGACGATTCTAAGTGAAATAAGTCACACAGAAAAGGACACTTCTCATAAGGTATCACTGATAGAGGGAATGTAAAAACCGTTACACTTGAACTGAATTACAAAACAGAACAGAGTCACACATGCAGAAAACACACTATGGCTGCTTAACGGGAAAGGTGAGGTGGGGTGATACATAAAACAAGGGTATCAAATTAGCTCAGATACCGTTCCATAAACCCAATATGTAATAGACAAGACCTACTCCTTGCTCAGAGAACTGGACTCAACACGCCCTATTCACCGCACAAGAATATATCTGACTAATAATAATCGTAAAACCTATGTATTGATATCTGTCTGTTAGTGTGTCAAGTGGGTGTAAAGCGGCATAAACACAGCAGTGAAAAGCAGCTAAACCCCATTATAAAAATAAATTACTTTGAAACACCCATGAAACAAAGACAGTGAAAGAGAGAGAAATTCTTACACAATGCGTTCAGGGGCTGTGATGCAACCTGGATTGACCATATCTAGACGCACAGCTGGATGAGACATAAGGGTGGACACTCTTGGGGCTGAGAGGTTTGGTGAGGTTGGGTGAGCAAACGCAGACCCTTTAAAGGAATACTGCGTGGTACCCATCGCATGGGTCCCAAATCTCCAGGTTCAAGGGCATCTTCCTACATCTAAAACATGCATGAGAAACCCAGAAGATGGTACACCGTGTGATGGGGAAAGGTTTCTAAAACGCACCTCATTTCTCAACTCCTTGTGCCCGGGTTCGCCATTCCAGCCCCTTTACTAGCAAGCTCCCTACTTGGAGCATCAGCACCTTTAACCTCCTGTTCCATGCGGGTTGCAATTTGTCCTGAGGATAAACGGGAAGACGTGGAACCAACGAGAGACTAGCTCTTGGTGTTGGGACAGGCACAGGTCACTCTATTTTCCCATCAGAAAGAAGAATTAACCACAGGCTCAGCCTGCCCCCCGGAACCAGAACAGGGCCTGAAGCCATTCTGCGATTCTGCGGCCAGCTCCCATAAAAACGAGTTGTAAAATGGAGGTTCAGGGCACTGCAATTCACAAACCTGCAGAGTTATAAATGATAACTCTCGTCCACAAATATATTGAGGGAAGGCAAAGAAGAGGATTTGAAATCAAGGCAGAATTGCAGGAAACAGATTTCAGGAGGTAGATACGAATCGCCTTTAAAGCACATGAAAAGCGGCAAAACGTTGACAATGATGCCCTTGGCCAAAAAGGGCGTATGCGTTTTTTCCTGAATATATTCAGGAAAAAAGGCATACGCCCTTTTTGGCCAACCAAGCAACCTGGAAAGGCAAATCAGCGCTACAAAGAAGTCTCTCTTCCCATCGGTCAAAAGGGCCATGCTGAAAAAAGTGTCAAAACCAGAAATGCAGGACAGGCCATGGAGAAATGGGAGCCTTGCTACACTGATGGGCGGGATGTAAATTGCCAAGAGCCACTCTGGAGAAGTGTCCGGTGAGTCCTGAAACATCTGAAAAACACAGCTTAGAGAGCATAGGGCACTTCCACTCATGGGGGTATAAATTGGGAAAATTAAAAATCAGCAAGACACAAGCACCCCAAAGTTTAGGGCTGCTCTGTTGACCAGGACCTCCACTTCATTCCACCTTAAATATCCCAGGAAAGAGAAAAATGGATAAAGAAGTTGTGGTCCTTATGTACAATGGAATATCACTCAGCCATGAAATCAATGTCGTAAGGTTAGTAGCAGCATGATGAGTGGATTTAGGTACGACGATTCTAAGTGAAATAAGTCACACAGAAAAGGACACTTCTCATAAGGTATCACTGATAGAGGGAATGTAAAAACCGTTACACTTGAACTGAATTACAAAACAGAACAGAGTCACACATGCAGAAAACACACTATGGCTGCTTAACGGGAAAGGTGAGGTGGGGTGATACATAAAACAAGGGTATCAAATTAGCTCAGATACCGTTCCATAAACCCAATATGTAATAGACAAGACCTACTCCTTGCTCAGAGAACTGGACTCAGCACGCCCTATTCACCGCACAAGAATATATCTGACTAATAATAATCGTAAAACCTATGTATTGATATCTCTCTGTTAGTGTGTCAAGTGGGTGTAAAGCGGCATAAACACAGCAGTGAAAAGCAGCTAAACCCCATTATAAAAATAAATTACTTTGAAACACCCATGAAACAAAGACAGTGAAAGAGAGAGAAATTCTTACACAATGCGTTCAGGGGCTGTGATGCAACCTGGATTGACCATATCTAGACGCACAGCTGGATGAGACATAAGGGTGGACACTCTTGGGGCTGAGAGGTTTGGTGAGGTTGGGTGAGCAAACGCAGACCCTTTAAAGGAATACTGCATGGTACCCATCGCATGGGTCCCAAATCTCCAGGTTCAAGGGCATCTTCCTACATCAAAAACATACATGAGAAACCCAGAAGATGGTACACCGTGTGATGGGGAAAGGTTTCTAAAACGCACCTCATTTCTCATCTCCTTGTGCCCGGGTTCGCCATTCCAGCCGCTTTACTAGCAAGCTCCCTACTTGGAGCATCAGCACCTTTAACCTCCTGTTCCGTACAGGTTGCAATTTGTCCTGAGGATAAACGGGAAGACGTGGAACCAACGAGAGACTAGCTCTTGGTGTTGGGACAGGCACAGGTCACTCTATTTTCCCATCAGAAAGAAGAATTAACCACAGGCTCAGCCTGACCCCCGGAACCAGAACAGGGCCTGAAGCCATTCTGCGATTTTGCGGCCAGCTCCCATAAAAACGAGTTGTAAAATGGAGGTTCAGGGCACTGCAATTCACAAACCTGCAGTTATTAATGATAACTCTCGTCCACAAATATATTGAGGGAAGGCAAAGAAGAGGATTTGAAATCAAGGCAGAATTGCAGGAAACAGATTTCAGGAGGTAGATACGAATCGCCTTTAAAGCACATGAAAAGCGGCAAAACGTTGACAATGATGCCCTTGGCCAAAAAGGGCGTATGCGTTTTTTCCTGAATATATTCAGGAAAAAACGCATACGCCCTTTTTGGCCAACCAACCAACCTGGAAAGGCAAATCAGCGCTACAAAGAAGTCTCGCTTCCCATCGGTCAAAAGGGCCATGCTGAAAAAAGTGTCAAAACCAGAAATGCAGGACAGGCCATGGAGAAATGGGAGCCTTGCTACACTGATGGGCGGGATGTAAATTGCCAAGAGCCACTCTGGAGAAGTGTCCGGTGAGTCCTGAAACATCTGAAAAACACAGCTTAGAGAGCATAGGGCACTTCCACTCATGGGGGTATAAATTGGGAAAATTAAAAATCAGCAAGACACAAGCACCCCAAAGTTTAGGGCTGCTCTGTTGACCAGGACCTCCACTTCATTCCACCTTAAATATCCAAGGAAAGAGAAAAATGGATAAAGAAGTTGTGGTCCTTATGTACAATGGAATATCACTCAGCCATGAAATCAATGTCGTAAGGTTAGTAGCAGCATGATGAGTGGATTTAGGTACGACGATTCTAAGTGAAATAAGTCACACAGAAAAGGACACTTCTCATAAGGTATCACTGATAGAGGGAATGTAAAAACCGTTACACTTGAACTGAATTACAAAACAGAACAGAGTCACACATGCAGAAAACACACTATGGCTGCTTAACGGGAAAGGTGAGGTGGGGTGATACATAAAACAAGGGTATCAAATTAGCTCAGATACCGTTCCATAAACCCAATATGTAATAGACAAGACCTACTCCTTGCTCAGAGAACTGGACTCAACATGCCCTATTCACCGCTCAAGAATATATCTGACTAATAATAATCGTAAAACCTATGTATTGATATCTCTCTGTTAGTGTGTCAAGTGGGTGTAAAGCGGCATAAACACAGCAGTGAAAAGCAGCTAAACCCCATTATAAAAATAAATTACTTTGAAACACCCATGAAACAAAGACAGTGAAAGAGAGAGAAATTCTTACACAATGCGTTCAGGGGCTGTGATGCAACCTGGATTGACCATATCTAGACCCACAGCTGGATGAGACATAAGGGTGGACACTCTTGGGGCTGAGAGGTTTGGTGAGGTTGGGTGAGCAAACGCAGACCCTTTAAAGGAATACTGCGTGGTACCCATCGCATGGGTCCCAAATCTCCAGGTTCAAGGGCATCTTCCTACATCAATAACATGCATGAGAAACCCAGAAGATGGTACACCGTGTGATGGGGAAAGGTTTCTAAAACGCACCTCATTTCTCATCTCCTTGTGCCCGGGTTCGCCATTCCAGCCGCTTTACTAGCAAGCTCCCTACTTGGAGCATCAGCACCTTTAACCTCCTGTTCCATACAGGTTGCAATTTGTCCTGAGGATAAACGGGAAGACGTGGAACCAACGAGAGACTAGCTCTTGGTGTTGAGACAGGCACAGGTCACTCTATTTTCCCATCAGAAAGAAGAATTAACCACAGGCTCAGCCTGCCCCCCGGAACCAGAACAGGGCCTGAAGCCATTCTGCGATTTTGCGGCCAGCTCCCATAAAAACGAGTTGTAAAATGGAGGTTCAGGGCACTGCAATTCACAAACCTGCAGAGTTATTAATGATAACTCTCGTCCACAAATATATTGAGGGAAGGCAAAGAAGAGGATTTGAAATCAAGGCAGAATTGCAGGAAACAGATTTCAGGAGGTAGATACGAATCGCTTTTAAAGCACATGAAAAGCGGCAAAACGTTGACAATGATGCCCTTGGCCAAAAAGGGCGTATGCGTTTTTTCCTGAATATATTCAGGAAAAAACGCATACGCCCTTTTTGGCCAACCAAGCAACCTGGAAAGGCAAATCAGCGCTACAAAGAAGTCTCGCTTCCCATCGGTCAAAAGGGCCATGCTGAAAAAAGTGTCAAAACCAGAAATGCAGGACAGGCCATGGAGAAATGGGAGCCTTGCTACACTGATGGGCGGGATGTAAATTGCCAAGAGCCACTCCGGAGAAGTGTCCGGTGAGTCCTGAAACATCTGAAAAACACAGCTTAGAGAGCATAGGGCACTTCCACTCATGGGGGTATAAATTGGGAAAATTAAAAATCAGCAAGACACAAGCACCCCAAAGTTTAGGGCTGCTCTGTTGACCAGGACCTCCACTTCATTCCACCTTAAATATCCCAGGAAAGAGAAAAATGGATAAAGAAGTTGTGGTCCTTATGTACAATGGAATATCACTCAGCCATGAAATCAATGTCGTAAGGTTAGTAGCAGCATGATGAGTGGATTTAGGTACGACGATTCTAAGTGAAATAAGTCACACAGAAAAGGACACTTCTCATAAGGTATCACTGATAGAGGGAATGTAAAAACCGTTACACTTGAACTGAATTACAAAACAGAACAGAGTCACACATGCAGAAAACACACTATGGCTGCTTAACGGGAAAGGTGAGGTGCGGTGATACATAAAACAAGGGTATCAAATTAGCTCAGATACCGTTCCATAAACCCAATATGTAATAGACAAGACCTACTCCTTGCTCAGAGAACTGGACTCAACACGCCCTATTCACCGCACAAGAATATATCTGACTAATAATAATCGTAAAACCTATGTATTGATATCTGTTAGTGTGTCAAGTGGGTGTAAAGCGGCATAAACACAGCAGTGAAAAGCAGCTAAACCCCATTATAAAAATAAATTACTTTGAAACACCCATGAAACAAAGACAGTGAAAGAGAGAGAAATTCTTACACAATGCGTTCAGGGGCTGTGATGCAACCTGGATTGACCATATCTAGACGCACAGCTGGATGAGACATAAGGGTGGACACTCTTGGGGCTGAGAGGTTTGGTGAGGTTGGGTGAGCAAACGCAGACCCTTTAAAGGAATACTGCGTGGTACCCATCGCATGGGTCCCAAATCTCCAGGTTCAAGGGCATCTTCCTACATCAAAAACATGCATGAGAAACCCAGAAGATGGTACACCGTGTGATGGGGAAAGGTTTCTAAAACGCACCTCATTTCTCATCTCCTTGTGCCCGGGTTCGCCATTCCAGCCGCTTTACTAGCAAGCTCCCTACTTGGAGCATCAGCACCTTTAACCTCCTGTTCCATACAGGTTGCAATTTGTCCTGAGGATAAACGGGAAGACGTGGAACCAACGAGAGACTAGCTCTTGGTGTTGGGACAGGCACAGGTCACTCTATTTTCCCATCAGAAAGAAGAATTAACTACAGGCTCAGCCTGACCCCCGGAACCAGAACAGTGCCTGAAGCCATTCTGCGAGTTTGCGGCCAGCTCCCATAAAAACGAGTTGTAAAATGGAGGTTCAGGGCACTGCAATTCACAAACCTGCAGAGTTATAAATGATAACTCCCGTCCACAATTATATTGAGGGAAGGCAAAGAAGAGGATTTGAAATCAAGGCAGAATTGCAGGAAACAGATTTCAGGAGGTAGATACGAATCGCCTTTAAAGCACATGAAAAGCGGCAAAACGTTGACAATGATGCCCTTGGCCAAAAAGGGCGTATGCGTTTTTTCCTGAATATATTCAGGAAAAAACGCATACGCCCTTTTTGGCCAACCAAGCAACCTGGAAAGGCAAATCAGCACTACAAAGAAGTCTTGCTTCCCATCGGTCAAAAGGGCCATGCTGAAAAAAGTGTCAAAACCAGAAATGCAGGACAGGCCATGGAGAAATGGGAGCCTTGCTACACTGATGGGCGGGATGTAAATTGCCAAGAGCCACTCCGGAGAAGTGTCCGGTGAGTCCTGAAACATCTGAAAAACACAGCTTAGAGAGCATAGGGCACTTCCACTCATGGGGGTATAAATTGGGAAAATTAAAAATCAGCAAGACACAAGCACCCCAAAGTTTAGGGCTGCTCTGTTGACCAGGACCTCCACTTCATTCCACCTTAAATATCCCAGGAAAGAGAAAAATGGATAAAGAAGTTGTGGTCCTTATGTACAATGGAATATCACTCAGCCATGAAATCAATGTCGTAAGGTTAGTAGCAGCATGATGAGTGGATTTAGGTACGACGATTCTAAGTGAAATAAGTCACACAGAAAAGGACACTTCTCATAAGGTATCACTGATAGAGGGAATGTAAAAACCGTTACACTTGAACTGAATTACAAAACAGAACAGAGTCACACATGCAGAAAACACACTATGGCTGCTTAACGGGAAAGGTGAGGTGCGGTGATACATAAAACAAGGGTATCAAATTAGCTCAGATACCGTTCCATAAACCCAATATGTAATAGACAAGACCTACTCCTTGCTCAGAGAACTGGACTCAACACGCCCTATTCACCGCACAAGAATATATCTGACTAATAATAATCGTAAAACCTATGTATTGATATCTGTTAGTGTGTCAAGTGGGTGTAAAGCGGCATAAACACAGCAGTGAAAAGCAGCTAAACCCCATTATAAAAATAAATTACTTTGAAACACCCATGAAACAAAGACAGTGAAAGAGAGAGAAATTCTTACACAATGCGTTCAGGGGCTGTGATGCAACCTGGATTGACCATATCTAGACGCACAGCTGGATGAGACATAAGGGTGGACACTCTTGGGGCTGAGAGGTTTGGTGAGGTTGGGTGAGCAAACGCAGACCCTTTAAAGGAATACTGCGTGGTACCCATCGCATGGGTCCCAAATCTCCAGGTTCAAGGGCATCTTCCTACATCAAAAACATACATGAGAAACCCAGAAGATGGTACACCGTGTGATGGGGAAAGGTTTCTAAAACGCACCTCATTTCTCATCTCCTTGTGCCCGGGTTCGCCATTCCAGCCGCTTTACTAGCAAGCTCCCTACTTGGAGCATCAGCACCTTTAACCTCCTGTTCCGTACAGGTTGCAATTTGTCCTGAGGATAAACGGGAAGACGTGGAACCAACGAGAGACTAGCTCTTGGTGTTGGGACAGGCACAGGTCACTCTATTTTCCCATCAGAAAGAAGAATTAACCACAGGCTCAGCCTGCCCCCCGGAACCAGAACAGGGCCTGAAGCCATTCTGCGATTTTGCGGCCAGCTCCCATAAAAACGAGTTGTAAAATGGAGGTTCAGGGCACTGCAATTCACAAACCTGCAGAGTTATTAATGATAACTCTCGTCCACAAATATATTGAGGGAAGGCAAAGAAGAGGATTTGAAATCAAGGCAGAATTGCAGGAAACAGATTTCAGGAGGTAGATACGAATCGCCTTTAAAGCACATGAAAAGCGGCAAAACGTTGACAATGATGCCCTTGGCCAAAAAGGGCGTATGCGTTTTTTCCTGAATATATTCAGGAAAAAACGCATACGCCCTTTTCGGCCAACCAAGCAACCTGGAAAGGCAAATCAGCGCTACAAAGAAGTCTCTCTTCCCATCGGTCAAAAGGGCCATGCTGAAAAAAGTGTCAAAACCAGAAATGCAGGACAGGCCATGGAGAAATGGGAGCCTTGCTACACTGATGGGCGGGATGTAAATTGCCAAGAGCCACTCTGGAGAAGTGTCCGGTGAGTCCTGAAACATCTGAAAAACACAGCTTAGAGAGCATAGGGCACTTCCACTCATGGGGGTATAAATTGGGAAAATTAAAAATCAGCAAGACACAAGCACCCCAAAGTTTAGGGCTGCTCTGTTGACCAGGACCTCCACTTCATTCCACCTTAAATATCCCAGGAAAGAGAAAAATGGATAAAGAAGTTGTGGTCCTTATGTACAATGGAATATCACTCAGCCATGAAATCAATGTCGTAAGGTTAGTAGCAGCATGATGAGTGGATTTAGGTACGACGATTCTAAGTGAAATAAGTCACACAGAAAAGGACACTTCTCATAAGGTATCACTGATAGAGGGAATGTAAAAACCGTTACACTTGAACTGAATTACAAAACAGAACAGAATCACACATGCAGAAAACACACTATGGCTGCTTAACTGGAAAGGTGAGGTGGGGTGATACATAAAACAAGGGTATCAAATTAGCTCAGATACCGTTCCATAAACCCAATATGTAATAGACAAGACCTACTCCTTGCTCAGAGAACTGGACTCAGCACGCCCTATTCACCGCACAAGAATATATCTGACTAATAATAATCGTAAAACCTATGTATTGATATCTCTCTGTTAGTGTGTCAAGTGGGTGTAAAGCGGCATAAACACAGCAGTGAAAAGCAGCTAAAACACATTATAAAAATAAATTACTTTGAAACACCCATGAAACAAAGACAGTGAAAGAGAGAGAAATTCTTACACAATGCGTTCAGGGGCTGTGATGCAACCTGGATTGACCATATCTAGACGCACAGCTGGATGAGACATAAGGGTGGACACTCTTGGGGCTGAGAGGTTTGGTGAGGTTGGGTGAGCAAACGCAGACCCTTTAAAGGAATACTGCGTGGTACCCATCGCATGGGTCCCAAATCTCCAGGTTCAAGGGCATCTTCCTACATCAAAAACATGCATGAGAAACCCAGAAGATGGTACACCGTGTGATGGGGAAAGGTTTCTAAAATGCACCTCATTTCTCATCTCCTTGTGCCCGGGTTCGCCATTCCAGCTGCTTTACTAGCAAGCTCCCTACTTGGAGCATCAGCACCTTTAACCTCCTCTTCCATACAGGTTGCAATTTGTCCGGAGGATAAACGGGAAGACGTGGAACCAACGAGAGACTAGCTCTTGGTGTTGGGACAGGCACAGGTCACTCTATTTTCCCATCAGAAAGAAGAATTAACCACAGGCTCAGCCTGCCCCCCGGAACCAGAACAGGGCCTGAAGCCATTCTGCGATTTTGCGGCCAGCTCCCATAAAAACGAGTTGTAAAATGGAGGTTCAGGGCACTGCAATTCACCAACCTGCAGAGTTATAAATGATAACTCTCGTCCACAAATATATTGAGGGAAGGCAAAGAAGAGGATTTGAAATCAAGGCAGAATTGCAGGAAACAGATTTCAGGAGGTAGATACGAATCACCTTTAAAGCACATGAAAAGCGGCAAAACGTTGACAATGATGCCCTTGGCCAAAAAGGGCGTATGCGTTTTTTCCTGAATATATTCAGGAAAAAACGCATACGCCCTTTTTGGCCAACCAAGGAACCTGGAAAGGCAAATCAGCGCTACAAAGAAGTCTCGCTTCCCATCGGTCAAAAGGGCCATGCTGAAAAAAGTGTCAAAACCAGAAATGCAGGACAGGCCATGGAGAAATGGGAGCCTTGCTACACTGATGGGCGGGATGTAAATTGCCAAGAGCCACTCTGGAGAAGTGTCCGGTGAGTCCTGAAACATCTGAAAAACACAGCTTAGAGAGCATAGGGCACTTCCACTCATGGGGGTATAAATTGGGAAAATTAAAAATCAGCAAGACACAAGCACCCCAAAGTTTAGGGCTGCTCTGTTGACCAGGACCTCCACTTCATTCCACCTTAAATATCCAAGGAAAGAGAAAAATGGATAAAGAAGTTGTGGTCCTTATGTACAATGGAATATCACTCAGCCATGAAATCAATGTCGTAAGGTTAGTAGCAGCATGATGAGTGGATTTAGGTACGACGATTCTAAGTGAAATAAGTCACACAGAAAAGGACACTTCTCATAAGGTATCACTGATAGAGGGAATGTAAAAACCGTTACACTTGAACTGAATTACAAAACAGAACAGAGTCACACATGCAGAAAACACACTATGGCTGCTTAACGGGAAAGGTGAGGTGGGGTGATACATAAAACAAGGGTATCAAATTAGCTCAGATACCGTTCCATAAACCCAATATGTAATAGACAAGACCTACTCCTGGCTCAGAGAACTGGACTCAACACGCCCTATTCACCGCACAAGAATATATCTGACTAATAATAATCGTAAAACCTATGTATTGATATCTCTCTGTTAGTGTGTCAAGTGGGTGTAAAGCGGCATAAACACAGCAGTGAAAAGCAGCTAAACCCCATTATAAAAATAAATTACTTTGAAACACCCATGAAACAAAGACAGTGAAAGAGAGAGAAATTCTTACACAATGCGTTCAGGGGCTGTGATGCAACCTGGATTGACCATATCTAGACGCACAGCTGGATGAGACATAAGGGTGGACACTCTTGGGGCTGAGAGGTTTGGTGAGGTTGGGTGAGCAAACGCAGACCCTTTAAAGGAATACTGCGTGGTACCCATCGCATGGGTCCCAAATCTCCAGGTTCAAGGGCATCTTCCTACATCAAAAACATGCATGAGAAACCCAGAAGATGGTACACCGTGTGATGGGGAAAGGTTTTTAAACGCACCTCATTTCTCATCTCCTTGTGCCCGGGTTCGCCATTCCAGCCGCTTTACTAGCAAGCTCCCTACTTGGAGCATCAGCACCTTTAACCTCCTGTTCCATGCAGGTTGCAATTTGTCCTGAGGATAAACGGGAAGACGTGGAACCAACGAGAGACTAGCTCTTGGTGTTGGGACAGGCACAGGTCACTCTATTTTCCCATCAGAAAGAAGAATTAACCACAGGCTCAGCCTGCCCCCCGGAACCAGAACAGGGCCTGAAGCCATTCTGCGATTTTGCGGCCAGCTCCCATAAAAACGAGTTGTAAAATGGAGGTTCACGGCACTGCAATTCACAAACCTGCAGAGTTATAAATGATAACTCCCGTCCACAAATATATTGAGGGAAGGCAAAGAAGAGGATTTGAAATCAAGGCAGAATTGCAGGAAACAGATTTCTGGAGGTAGATACGAATCGCCTTTAAAGCACATGAAAAGCGGCAAAACTTTGACAATGATGCCCTTGGCCAAAAAGGGCGTATGCGTTTTTTCCTGAATATATTCAGGAAAAAACGCATACGCCCTTTTTGGCCAACCAAGCCACCTGGAAAGGCAAATCAGCGCTACAAAGAAGTCTAACTTCCCATCGGTCAAAAGGGCCATGCTGAAAAAAGTGTCAAAACCAGAAATGCAGGACAGGCCATGGAGAAATGGGAGCCTTGCTACACTGATGGGCGGGATGTAAATTGCCAAGAGCCACTCCGGAGAAGTGTCCGGTGAGTCCTGAAACATCTGAAAAACACAGCTTAGAGAGCATAGGGCACTTCCACTCATGGGGGTATAAATTGGGAAAATTAAAAATCAGCAAGACACAAGCACCCCAAAGTTTAGGGCTGCTCTGTTGACCAGGACCTCCACTTCATTCCACCTTAAATATCCCAGGAAAGAGAAAAATGGATAAAGAAGTTGTGGTCCTTATGTACAATGGAATACCACTCAGCCATGAAATCAATGTCGTAAGGTTAGTAGCAGCATGATGAGTGGATTTAGGTACGACGATTCTAAGTGAAATAAGTCACACAGAAAAGGACACTTCTCATAAGGTATCACTGATAGAGGGAATGTAAAAACCGTTACACTTGAACTGAATTACAAAACAGAACAGAGTCACACATGCAGAAAACACACTATGGCTGCTTAACGGGAAAGGTGAGGTGGGGTGATACATAAAACAAGGGTATCAAATTAGCTCAGATACCGTTCCATAAACCCAATATGTAATAGACAAGACCTACTCCTGGCTCAGAGAACTGGACTCAACACGCCCTATTCACCGCACAAGAATATATCTGACTAATAATAATCGTAAAACCTATGTATTGATATCTCTCTGTTAGTGTGTCAAGTGGGTGTAAAGCGGCATAAACACAGCAGTGAAAAGCAGCTAAACCCCATTATAAAAATAAATTACTTTGAAACACCCATGAAACAAAGACAGTGAAAGAGAGAGAAATTCTTACACAATGCGTTCAGGGGCTGTGATGCAACCTGGATTGACCATATCTAGACGCACAGCTGGATGAGACATAAGGGTGGACACTCTTGGGGCTGAGAGGTTTGGTGAGGTTGGGTGAGCAAACGCAGACCCTTTAAAGGAATACTGCGTGGTACCCATCGCATGGGTCCCAAATCTCCAGGTTCAAGGGCATCTTCCTACATCAAAAACATGCATGAGAAACCCAGAAGATGGTACACCGTGTGATGGGGAAAGGTTTTTAAACGCACCTCATTTCTCATCTCCTTGTGCCCGGGTTCGCCATTCCAGCCGCTTTACTAGCAAGCTCCCTACTTGGAGCATCAGCACCTTTAACCTCCTGTTCCATGCAGGTTGCAATTTGTCCTGAGGATAAACGGGAAGACGTGGAACCAACGAGAGACTAGCTCTTGGTGTTGGGACAGGCACAGGTCACTCTATTTTCCCATCAGAAAGAAGAATTAACCACAGGCTCAGCCTGCCCCCCGGAACCAGAACAGGGCCTGAAGCCATTCTGCGATTTTGCGGCCAGCTCCCATAAAAACGAGTTGTAAAATGGAGGTTCAGAGCACTGCAATTCACAAACCTGCAGAGTTATTAATGATAACTCTCGTCCACAAATATATTGAGGGAAGGCAAAGAAGAGGATTTGAAATCAAGGCAGAATTGCAGGAAACAGATTTCAGGAGGTAGATACGAATCGCTTTTAAAGCACATGAAAAGCGGCAAAACGTTGACAATGATGCCCTTGGCCAAAAAGGGCGTATGCGTTTTTTCCTGAATATATTCAGGAAAAAACGCATACGCCCTTTTTGGCCAACCAAGCAACCTGGAAAGGCAAATCAGCGCTACAAAGAAGTCTCGCTTCCCATCGGTCAAAAGGGCCATGCTGAAAAAAGTGTCAAAACCAGAAATGCAGGACAGGCCATGGAGAAATGGGAGCCTTGCTACACTGATGGGCCTGATGTAAATTGCCAAGAGCCACTCCGGAGAAGTGTCCGGTGAGTCCTGAAACATCTGAAAAACACAGCTTAGAGAGCATAGGGCACTTCCACTCATGGGGGTATAAATTGGGAAAATTAAAAATCAGCAAGACACAAGCACCCCAAAGTTTAGGGCTGCTCTGTTGACCAGGACCTCCACTTCATTCCACCTTAAATATCCCAGGAAAGAGAAAAATGGATAAAGAAGTTGTGGTCCTTATGTACAATGGAATATCACTCAGCCATGAAATCAATGTCGTAAGGTTAGTAGCAGCATGATGAGTGGATTTAGGTACGACGATTCTAAGTGAAATAAGTCACACAGAAAAGGACACTTCTCATAAGGTATCACTGATAGAGGGAATGTAAAAACCGTTACACTTGAACTGAATTACAAAACAGAACAGAGTCACACATGCAGAAAACACACTATGGCTGCTTAACGGGAAAGGTGAGGTGCGGTGATACATAAAACAAGGGTATCAAATTAGCTCAGATACCGTTCCATAAACCCAATATGTAATAGACAAGACCTACTCCTTGCTCAGAGAACTGGACTCAACACGCCCTATTCACCGCACAAGAATATATCTGACTAATAATAATCGTAAAACCTATGTATTGATATCTGTTAGTGTGTCAAGTGGGTGTAAAGCGGCATAAACACAGCAGTGAAAAGCAGCTAAACCCCATTATAAAAATAAATTACTTTGAAACACCCATGAAACAAAGACAGTGAAAGAGAGAGAAATTCTTACACAATGCGTTCAGGGGCTGTGATGCAACCTGGATTGACCATATCTAGATGCACAGCTGGATGAGACATAAGGGTGGACACTCTTGGGGCTGAGAGGTTTGGTGAGGTTGGGTGAGCAAACGCAGACCCTTTAAAGGAATACTGCGTGGTACCCATCGCATGGGTCCCAAATCTCCAGGTTCAAGGGCATCTTCCTACATCAAAAACATACATGAGAAACCCAGAAGATGGTACACCGTGTGATGGGGAAAGGTTTCTAAAACGCACCTCATTTCTCATCTCCTTGTGCCCGGGTTCGCCATTCCAGCCGCTTTACTAGCAAGCTCCCTACTTGGAGCATCAGCACCTTTAACCTCCTGTTCCGTACAGGTTGCAATTTGTCCTGAGGATAAACGGGAAGACGTGGAACCAACGAGAGACTAGCTCTTGGTGTTGGGACAGGCACAGGTCACTCTATTTTCCCATCAGAAAGAAGAATTAACCACAGGCTCAGCCTGCCCCCCGGAACCAGAACAGGGCCTGAAGCCATTCTGCGATTTTGCGGCCAGCTCCCATAAAAACGAGTTGTAAAATGGAGGTTCAGGGCACTGCAATTCACAAACCTGCAGAGTTATTAATGATAACTCTCGTCCACAAATATATTGAGGGAAGGCAAAGAAGAGGATTTGAAATCAAGGCAGAATTGCAGGAAACAGATTTCAGGAGGTAGATACGAATCGCCTTTAAAGCACATGAAAAGCGGCAAAACGTTGACAATGATGCCCTTGGCCAAAAAGGGCGTATGCGTTTTTTCCTGAATATATTCAGGAAAAAACGCATACGCCCTTTTTGGCCAACCAAGCAACCTGGAAAGGCAAATCAGCGCTACAAAGAAGTCTCTCTTCCCATCGGTCAAAAGGGCCATGCTGAAAAAAGTGTCAAAACCAGAAATGCAGGACAGGCCATGGAGAAATGGGAGCCTTGCTACACTGATGGGCGGGATGTAAATTGCCAAGAGCCACTCCGGAGAAGTGTCCGGTGAGTCCTGAAACATCTGAAAAACACAGCTTAGAGAGCATAGGGCACTTCCACTCATGGGGGTATAAATTGGGAAAATTAAAAATCAGCAAGACACAAGCACCCCAAAGTTTAGGGCTGCTCTGTTGACCAGGACCTCCACTTCATTCCACCTTAAATATCCCAGGAAAGAGAAAAATGGATAAAGAAGTTGTGGTCCTTATGTACAATGGAATATCACTCAGCCATGAAATCAATGTCGTAAGGTTAGTAGCAGCATGATGAGTGGATTTAGGTACGACGATTCTAAGTGAAATAAGTCACACAGAAAAGGACACTTCTCATAAGGTATCACTGATAGAGGGAATGTAAAAACCGTTACACTTGAACTGAATTACAAAACAGAACAGAATCACACATGCAGAAAACACACTATGGCTGCTTAACGGGAAAGGTGAGGTGGGGTGATACATAAAACAAGGGTATCAAATTAGCTCAGATACCGTTCCATAAACCCAATATGTAATAGACAACACCTACTCCTTGCTCAGAGAACTGGACTCAGCACGCCCTATTCACCGCACAAGAATATATCTGACTAATAATAATCGTAAAACCTATGTATTGATATCTCTCTGTTAGTGTGTCAAGTGGGTGTAAAGCGGCATAAACACAGCAGTGAAAAGCAGCTAAACCCCATTATAAAAATAAATTACTTTGAAACACCCATGAAACAAAGACAGTGAAAGAGAGAGAAATTCTTACACAATGCGTTCAGGGGCTGTGATGCAACCTGGATTGACCATATCTAGACGCACAGCTGGATGAGACATAAGGGTGGACACTCTTGGGGCTGAGAGGTTTGGTGAGGTTGGGTGAGCAAACGCAGACCCTTTAAAGGAATACTGCGTGGTACCCATCGCATGGGTCCCAAATCTCCAGGTTCAAGGGCATCTTCCTACATCAAAAACATGCATGAGAAACCCAGAAGATGGTACACCGTGTGATGGGGAAAGGTTTCTAAAATGCACCTCATTTCTCATCTCCTTGTGCCCGGGTTCGCCATTCCAGCTGCTTTACTAGCAAGCTCCCTACTTGGAGCATCAGCACCTTTAACCTCCTCTTCCATACAGGTTGCAATTTGTCCGGAGGATAAACGGGAAGACGTGGAACCAACGAGAGACTAGCTCTTGGTGTTGGGACAGGCACAGGTCACTCTATTTTCCCATCAGAAAGAAGAATTAACCACAGGCTCAGCCTGCCCCCCGGAACCAGAACAGGGCCTGAAGCCATTCTGCGATTTTGCGGCCAGCTCCCATAAAAACGAGTTGTAAAATGGAGGTTCAGGGCACTGCAATTCACAAACCTGCAGAGTTATAAATGATAACTCTCGTCCACAAATATATTGAGGGAAGGCAAAGAAGAGGATTTGAAATCAAGGCAGAATTGCAGGAAACAGATTTCAGGAGGTAGATACGAATCACCTTTAAAGCACATGAAAAGCGGCAAAACGTTGACAATGATGCCCTTGGCCAAAAAGGGCGTATGCGTTTTTTCCTGAATATATTCAGGAAAAAACGCATACGCCCTTTTTGGCCAACCAAGGAACCTGGAAAGGCAAATCAGCGCTACAAAGAAGTCTCGCTTCCCATCGGTCCAAAGGGCCATGCTGAAAAAAGTGTCAAAACCAGAAATGCAGGACAGGCCATGGAGAAATGGGAGCCTTGCTACACTGATGGGCGGGATGTAAATTGCCAAGAGCCACTCTGGAGAAGTGTCCGGTGAGTCCTGAAACATCTGAAAAACACAGCTTAGAGAGCATAGGGCACTTCCACTCATGGGGGTATAAATTGGGAAAATTAAAAATCAGCAAGACACAAGCACCCCAAAGTTTAGGGCTGCTCTGTTGACCAGGACCTCCACTTCATTCCACCTTAAATATCCAAGGAAAGAGAAAAATGGATAAAGAAGTTGTGGTCCTTATGTACAATGGAATATCACTCAGCCATGAAATCAATGTCGTAAGGTTAGTAGCAGCATGATGAGTGGATTTAGGTACGACGATTCTAAGTGAAATAAGTCACACAGAAAAGGACACTTCTCATAAGGTATCACTGATAGAGGGAATGTAAAAACCGTTACACTTGAACTGAATTACAAAACAGAACAGAGTCACACATGCAGAAAACACACTATGGCTGCTTAACGGGAAAGGTGAGGTGGGGTGATACATAAAACAAGGGTATCAAATTAGCTCAGATACCGTTCCATAAACCCAATATGTAATAGACAAGACCTACTCCTGGCTCAGAGAACTGGACTCAACACGCCCTATTCACCGCACAAGAATATATCTGACTAATAATAATCGTAAAACCTATGTATTGATATCTCTCTGTTAGTGTGTCAAGTGGGTGTAAAGCGGCATAAACACAGCAGTGAAAAGCAGCTAAACCCCATTATAAAAATAAATTACTTTGAAACACCCATGAAACAAAGACAGTGAAAGAGAGAGAAATTCTTACACAATGCGTTCAGGGGCTGTGATGCAACCTGGATTGACCATATCTAGACGCACAGCTGGATGAGACATAAGGGTGGACACTCTTGGGGCTGAGAGGTTTGGTGAGGTTGGGTGAGCAAACGCAGACCCTTTAAAGGAATACTGCGTGGTACCCATCGCATGGGTCCCAAATCTCCAGGTTCAAGGGCATCTTCCTACATCAAAAACATGCATGAGAAACCCAGAAGATGGTACACCGTGTGATGGGGAAAGGTTTTTAAACGCACCTCATTTCTCATCTCCTTGTGCCCGGGTTCGCCATTCCAGCCGCTTTACTAGCAAGCTCCCTACTTGGAGCATCAGCACCTTTAACCTCCTGTTCCATGCAGGTTGCAATTTGTCCTGAGGATAAACGGGAAGACGTGGAACCAACGAGAGACTAGCTCTTGGTGTTGGGACAGGCACAGGTCACTCTATTTTCCCATCAGAAAGAAGAATTAACCACAGGCTCAGCCTGCCCCCCGGAACCAGAACAGGGCCTGAAGCCATTCTGCGATTTTGCGGCCAGCTCCCATAAAAACGAGTTGTAAAATGGAGGTTCACGGCACTGCAATTCACAAACCTGCAGAGTTATAAATGATAACTCCCGTCCACAAATATATTGAGGGAAGGCAAAGAAGAGGATTTGAAATCAAGGCAGAATTGCAGGAAACAGATTTCTGGAGGTAGATACGAATCGCCTTTAAAGCACATGAAAAGCGGCAAAACGTTGACAATGATGCCCTTGGCCAAAAAGGGCGTATGCGTTTTTTCCTGAATATATTCAGGAAAAAACGCATACGCCCTTTTTGGCCAACCAAGCCACCTGGAAAGGCAAATCAGCGCTACAAAGAAGTCTCACTTCCCATCGGTCAAAAGGGCCATGCTGAAAAAAGTGTCAAAACCAGAAATGCAGGACAGGCCATGGAGAAATGGGAGCCTTGCTACACTGATGGGCGGGATGTAAATTGCCAAGAGCCACTCCGGAGAAGTGTCCGGTGAGTCCTGAAACATCTGAAAAACACAGCTTAGAGAGCATAGGGCACTTCCACTCATGGGGGTATAAATTGGGAAAATTAAAAATCAGCAAGACACAAGCACCCCAAAGTTTAGGGCTGCTCTGTTGACCAGGACCTCCACTTCATTCCACCTTAAATATCCCAGGAAAGAGAAAAATGGATAAAGAAGTTGTGGTCCTTATGTACAATGGAATACCACTCAGCCATGAAATCAATGTCGTAAGGTTAGTAGCAGCATGATGAGTGGATTTAGGTACGACGATTCTAAGTGAAATAAGTCACACAGAAAAGGACACTTCTCATAAGGTATCACTGATAGAGGGAATGTAAAAACCGTTACACTTGAACTGAATTACAAAACAGAACAGAGTCACACATGCAGAAAACACACTATGGCTGCTTAACGGGAAAGGTGAGGTGGGGTGATACATAAAAAAAGGGTATCAAATTAGCTCAGATACCGTTCCATAAACCCAATATGTAATAGACAAGACCTACTCCTTGCTCAGAGAACTGGACTCAACACGCCCTATTCACCGCACAAGAATATATCTGACTAATAATAATCGTAAAACCTATGTATTGATATCTCTCTGTTAGTGTGTCAAGTGGGTGTAAAGCGGCATAAACACAGCAGTGAAAAGCAGCTAAACCCCATTATAAAAATAAATTACTTTGAAACACCCATGAAACAAAGACAGTGAAAGAGAGAGAAATTCTTACACAATGCGTTCAGGAGCTGTGATGCAACCTGGATTGACCATATCTAGACGCACAGCTGGATGAGACATAAGGGTGGACACTCTTGGGGCTGAGAGGTTTGGTGAGGTTGGGTGAGCAAACGCAGACCCTTTAAAGGAATACTGCGTGGTACCCATCGCATGGGTCCCAAATCTCCAGGTTCAAGGGCATCTTCCTACATCAAAAACATGCATGAGAAACCCAGAAGATGGTACACCGTGTGATGGGGAAAGATTTCTAAAACGCACCTCATTTCTCATCTCCTTGTGCCCGGGTTCGCCATTCCAGCCGCTTTACTAGCAAGCTCCCTACTTGGAGCATCAGCACCTTTAACCTCCTGTTCCATACAGGTTGCAATTTGTCCTGAGGATAAACGGGAAGACGTGGAACCAACGAGAGACTAGCTCTTGGTGTTGGGACAGGCACAGGTCACTCTATTTTCCCATCAGAAAGAAGAAATAACCACAGGCTCAGCCTGCCCCCCGGAACCAGAACAGGGCCTGAAGCCATTCTGCGATTTTGCGGCCAGCTCCCATAAAAACGAGTTGTAAAATGGAGGTTCAGGGCACTGCAATTCACAAACCTGCAGAGTTATTAATGATAACTCTCGTCCACAAATATATAGAGGGAAGGCAAAGAAGAGGATTTGAAATCAAGGCAGAATTGCAGGAAACAGATTTCAGGAGGTAGATACGAATCGCCTTTAAAGCACATGAAAAGCGGCAAAACGTTGACAATGATGCCCTTGGCCAAAAAGGGCGTATGCGTTTTTTCCTGAATATATTCAGGAAAAAACGCATACGCCCTTTTTGGCCAACCAAGCAACCTGGAAAGGCAAATCAGCGCTACAAATAAGTCTCGCTTCCCATCGGTCAAAAGGGCCATGCTGAAAAAAGTGTCAAAACCAGAAATGCAGGACAGGCCATGGAGAAATGGGAGCCTTGCTACACTGATGGGCGGGATGTAAATTGACAAAAGCCACTCCGGAGAAGTGTCCGGTGAGTCCTGAAACATCTGAAAAACACAGCTTAGAGAGCATAGGGCACTTCCACTCATGGGGGTATAAATTGGGAAAATTAAAAATCAGCAAGACACAAGCACCCCAAAGTTTAGGGCTGCTCTGTTGACCAGGACCTCCACTTCATTCCACCTTAAATATCCCAGGAAAGAGAAAAATGGATAAAGAAGTTGTGGTCCTTATGTACAATGGAATATCACTCAGCCATGAAATCAATGTCGTAAGGTTAGTAGCAGCATGATGAGTGGATTTAGGTACGACGATTCTAAGTGAAATAAGTCACACAGAAAAGGACACTTCTCATAAGGTATCACTGATAGAGGGAATGTAAAAACCGTTACACTTGAACTGAATTACAAAACAGAACAGAGTCACACATGCAGAAAACACACTATGGCTGCTTAACGGGAAAGGTGAGGTGGGGTGATACATAAAACAAGGGTATCAAATTAGCTCAGATACCGTTCCATAAACCCAATATGTAATAGACAAGACCTACTCCTTGCTCAGAGAACTGGACTCAGCACGCCCTATTCACCGCACAAGAATATATCTGACTAATAATAATCGTAAAACCTATGTATTGATATCTCTCTGTTAGTGTGTCAAGTGGGTGTAAAGCGGCATAAACACAGCAGTGAAAAGCAGCTAAAACACATTATAAAAATAAATTACTTTGAAACACCCATGAAACAAAGACAGTGAAAGAGAGAGAAATTCTTACACAATGCGTTCAGGGGCTGTGATGCAACCTGGATTGACCATATCTAGACGCACAGCTGGATGAGACATAAGGGTGGACACTCTTGGGGCTGAGAGGTTTGGTGAGGTTGGGTGAGCAAACGCAGACCCTTTAAAGGAATACTGCGTGGTACCCATCGCATGGGTCCCAAATCTCCAGGTTCAAGGGCATCTTCCTACATCAAAAACATGCATGAGAAACCCAGAAGATGGTACACCGTGTGATGGGGAAAGGTTTCTAAAACGCACCTCATTTCTCATCTCCTTGTGCCCGGGTTCGCCATTCCAGCCGCTTTACTAGCAAGCTCCCTACTTGGAGCATCAGCACCTTTAACCTCCTGTTCCGTACAGGTTGCAATTTGTCCTGAGGATAAACGGGAAGACGTGGAACCAACGAGAGACTAGCTCTTGGTGTTGGGACAGGCACAGGTCACTCTATTTTCCCATCAGAAAGAAGAATTAACCACAGGCTCAGCCTGCCCCCCGGAACCAGAACAGGGCCTGAAGCCATTCTGCAATTTTGCGGCCAGCTCCCATAAAAACGAGTTGTAAAATGGAGGTTCAGGGCACTGCAATTCACAAACCTGCAGAGTTATTAATGATAACTCTCGTCCACAAATATATTGAGGGAAGGCAAAGAAGAGGATTTGAAATCAAGGCAGAATTGCAGGAAACAGATTTCAGGAGGTAGATACGAATCGCCTTTAAAGCACATGAAAAGCGGCAAAACGTTGACAATGATGCCCTTGGCCAAAAAGGGCGTATGCGTTTTTTCCTGAATATATTCAGGAAAAAACGCATACGCCCTTTTTGGCCAACCAAGCAACCTGGAAAGGCAAATCAGCGCTACAAAGAAGTCTCGCTTCCCATCGGTCAAAAGGGTCATGCTGAAAAAAGTGTCAAAACCAGAAATGCAGGACAGGCCATGGAGAAATGGGAGCCTTGCTACACTGATGGGCGGGATGTAAATTGCCAAGAGCCACTCTGGAGAAGTGTCCGGTGAGTCCTGAAACATCTGAAAAACACAGCTTAGAGAGCATAGGGCACTTCCACTCATGGGGGTATAAATTGGGAAAATTAAAAATCAGCAAGACACAAGCACCCCAAAGTTTAGGGCTGCTCTGTTGACCAGGACCTCCACTTCATTCCACCTTAAATATCCCAGGAAAGAGAAAAATGGATAAAGAAGTTGTGGTCCTTATGTACAATGGAATATCACTCAGCCATGAAATCAATGTCGTAAGGTTAGTAGCAGCATGATGAGTGGATTTAGGTACGACGATTCTAAGTGAAATAAGTCACACAGAAAAGGACACTTCTCATAAGGTATCACTGATAGAGGGAATGTAAAAACCGTTACACTTGAACTGAATTACAAAACAGAACAGAGTCACACATGCAGAAAACACACTATGGCTGCTTAACGGGAAAGGTGAGGTGGGGTGATACATAAAACAAGGGTATCAAATTAGCTCAGATACCGTTCCATAAACCCAATATGTAATAGACAAGACCTACTCCTTGCTCAGAGAACTGGACTCAACACGCCCTATTCACCGCACAAGAATATATCTGACTAATAATAATCGTAAAACCTATGTATTGATATCTGTTATTGTGTCAAGTGGGTGTAAAGTGGCATAAACACAGCAGTGAAAAGCAGCTAAACCCCATTATAAAAATAAATTACTTTGAAACACCCATGAAACAAAGACAGTGAAAGAGAGAGAAATTCTTACACAATGCGTTCAGGGGCTGTGATGCAACCTGGATTGACCATATCTAGACGCACAGCTGGATGAGACATAAGGGTGGACACTCTTGGGGCTGAGAGGTTTGGTGAGGTTGGGTGAGCAAACGCAGACCCTTTAAAGGAATACTGCGTGGTACCCATCGCATGGGTCCCAAATCTCCAGGTTCAAGGGCATCTTCCTACATCAAAAACATGCATGAGAAACCCAGAAGATGGTACACCGTGTGATGGGGAAAGGTTTCTAAAACGCACCTCATTTCTCATCTCCTTGTGCCCGGATTCGCCATTCCAGCCGCTTTACTAGCAAGCTCCCTACTTGGAGCATCAGCACCTTTAACCTCCTGTTCCATACAGGTTGCAATTTGTCCTGAGGATAAACGGGAAGACGTGGAACCAACGAGAGACTAGCTCTTGGTGTTGGGACAGGCACAGGTCACTCTATTTTCCCATCAGAAAGAAGAATTAACCACAGGCTCAGCCTGCCCCCCGGAACCAGAACAGGGCCTGAAGCCATTCTGCGATTTTGCGGCCAGCTCCCATAAAAACGAGTTGTAAAATGGAGGTTCAGGGCACTGCAATTCACAAACCTGCAGAGTTATAAATGATAACTCCCGTCCACAAATATATTGAGGGAAGGCAAAGAAGAGGATTTGAAATCAAGGCAGAATTGCAGGAAACAGATTTCAGGAGGTAGATACGAATCGCCTTTAAAGCACATGAAAAGCGGCAAAACGTTGACAATGATGCCCTTGGCCAAAAAGGGCGTATGCGTTTTTTCCTGAATATATTCAGGAAAAAACGCATACGCCCTTTTTGGCCAACCAAGCAACCTGGAAAGGCAAATCAGCACTACAAAGAAGTCTCGCTTCCCATCGGTCAAAAGGGCCATGCTGAAAAAAGTGTCAAAACCAGAAATGCAGGACAGGCCATGGAGAAATGGGAGCCTTGCTACACTGATGGGCGGGATGTAAATTGCCAAGAGCCACTCCGGAGAAGTGTCCGGTGAGTCCTGAAACATCTGAAAAACACAGCTTAGAGAGCATAGGGCACTTCCACTCATGGGTGTATAAATTGGGAAAATTAAAAATCAGCAAGACACAAGCACCCCAAAGTTTAGGGCTGCTCTGTTGACCAGGACCTCCACTTCATTCCACCTTAAATATCCCAGGAAAGAGAAAAATGGATAAAGAAGTTGTGGTCCTTATGTACAATGGAATACCACTCAGCCATGAAATCAATGTCGTAAGGTTAGTAGCAGCATGATGAGTGGATTTAGGTACGACGATTCTAAGTGAAATAAGTCACACAGAAAAGGACACTTCTCATAAGGTATCACTGATAGAGGGAATGTAAAAACCGTTACACTTGAACTGAATTACAAAACAGAACAGAGTCACACATGCAGAAAACACACTATGGCTGCTTAACGGGAAAGGTGAGGTGGGGTGATGCATAAAACAAGGGTATCAAATTAGCTCAGATACCGTTCCATAAACCCAATATGTAATAGACAAGACCTACTCCTGGCTCAGAGAACTGGACTCAACACGCCCTATTCACCGCACAAGAATATATCTGACTAATAATAATCGTAAAACCTATGTATTGATATCTCTCTGTTAGTGTGTCAAGTGGGTGTAAAGCGGCATAAACACAGCAGTGAAAAGCAGCTAAACCCCATTATAAAAATAAATTACTTTGAAACACCCATGAAACAAAGACAGTGAAAGAGAGAGAAATTCTTACACAATGCGTTCAGGGGCTGTGATGCAACCTGGATTGACCATATCTAGACGCACAGCTGGATGAGACATAAGGGTGGACACTCTTGGGGCTGAGAGGTTTGGTGAGGTTGGGTGAGCAAACGCAGACCCTTTAAAGGAATACTGCGTGGTACCCATCGCATGGGTCCCAAATCTCCAGGTTCAAGGGCATCTTCCTACATCAAAAACATGCATGAGAAACCCAGAAGATGGTACACCGTGTGATGGGGAAAGGTTTCTAAAACGCACCTCATTTCTCATCTCCTTGTGCCCGGGTTCGCCATTCCAGCCGCTTTACTAGCAAGCTCCCTACTTGGAGCATCAGCACCTTTAACCTCCTGTTCCATGCAGGTTGCAATTTGTCCTGAGGATAAACGGGAAGACGTGGAACCAACGAGAGACTAGCTCTTGGTGTTGGGACAGGCACAGGTCACTCTATTTTCCCTTCAGAAAGAAGAATTAACCACAGGCTCAGCCTGCCCCCCGGAACCAGAACAGGGCCTGAAGCCATTCTGCGATTTTGCGGCCAGCTCCCATAAAAACGAGTTGTAAAATGGAGGTTCAGGGCACTGCAATTCACAAACCTGCAGAGTTATAAATGATAACTCCCGTCCACAAATATATTGAGGGAAGGCAAAGAAGAGGATTTGAAATCAAGGCAGAATTGCAGGAAACAGATTTCAGGAGGTAGATACGAATCGCCTTTAAAGCACATGAAAAGCGGCAAAACGTTGACAATGATGCCCTTGGCCAAAAAGGGCGTATGCGTTTTTTCCTGAATATATTCAGGAAAAAACGCATACGCCCTTTTTGGCCAACCAAGCAACCTGGAAAGGCAAATCAGCGCTACAAAGAAGTCTCGCTTCCAATCGGTCAAAAGGGCCATGCTGAAAAAAGTGTCAAAACCAGAAATGCAGGACAGGCCATGGAGAAATGGGAGCCTTGCTACACTGATGGGCGGGATGTAAATTGCCAAGAGCCACTCCGGAGAAGTGTCCGGTGAGTCCTGAAACATCTGAAAAACACAGCTTAGAGAGCATAGGGCACTTCCACTCATGGGGGTATAAATTGGGAAAATTAAAAATCAGCAAGACACAAGCACCCCAAAGTTTAGGGCTGCTCTGTTGACCAGGACCTCCACTTCATTCCACCTTAAATATCCCAGGAAAGAGAAAAATGGATAAAGAAGTTGTGGTCCTTATGTACAATGGAATATCACTCAGCCATGAAATCAATGTCGTAAGGTTAGTAGCAGCATGATGAGTGGATTTAGGTACGACGATTCTAAGTGAAATAAGTCACACAGAAAAGGACACTTCTCATTAGGTATCACTGATAGAGCGAATGTAAAAACCGTTACACTTGAACTGAATTACAAAACAGAACAGAGTCACACATGCAGAAAACACACTATGGCTGCTTAACGGGAAAGGTGAGGTGGGGTGATACATAAAAAAAGGGTATCAAATTAGCTCAGATACCGTTCCATAAACCCAATATGTAATAGACAAGACCTACTCCTTGCTCAGAGAACTGGACTCAACACGCCCTATTCACCGCACAAGAATATATCTGACTAATAATAATCGTAAAACCTATGTATTGATATCTCTCTGTTAGTGTGTCAAGTGGGTGTAAAGCGGCATAAACACAGCAGTGAAAAGCAGCTAAACCCCATTATAAAAATAAATTACTTTGAAACACCCATGAAACAAAGACAGTGAAAGAGAGAGAAATTCTTACACAATGCGTTCAGGAGCTGTGATGCAACCTGGATTGACCATATCTAGACGCACAGCTGGATGAGACATAAGGGTGGACACTCTTGGGGCTGAGAGGTTTGGTGAGGTTGGGTGAGCAAACGCAGACCCTTTAAAGGAATACTGCGTGGTACCCATCGCATGGGTCCCAAATCTCCAGGTTCAAGGGCATCTTCCTACATCAAAAACATGCATGAGAAACCCAGAAGATGGTACACCGTGTGATGGGGAAAGATTTCTAAAACGCACCTCATTTCTCATCTCCTTGTGCCCGGGTTCGCCATTCCAGCCGCTTTACTAGCAAGCTCCCTACTTGGAGCATCAGCACCTTTAACCTCCTGTTCCATACAGGTTGCAATTTGTCCTGAGGATAAACGGGAAGACGTGGAACCAACGAGAGACTAGCTCTTGGTGTTGGGACAGGCACAGGTCACTCTATTTTCCCATCAGAAAGAAGAAATAACCACAGGCTCAGCCTGCCCCCCGGAACCAGAACAGGGCCTGAAGCCATTCTGCGATTTTGCGGCCAGCTCCCATAAAAACGAGTTGTAAAATGGAGGTTCAGGGCACTGCAATTCACAAACCTGCAGAGTTATTAATGATAACTCTCGTCCACAAATATATAGAGGGAAGGCAAAGAAGAGGATTTGAAATCAAGGCAGAATTGCAGGAAACAGATTTCAGGAGGTAGATACGAATCGCCTTTAAAGCACATGAAAAGCGGCAAAACGTTGACAATGATGCCCTTGGCCAAAAAGGGCGTATGCGTTTTTTCCTGAATATATTCAGGAAAAAACGCATACGCCCTTTTTGGCCAACCAAGCAACCTGGAAAGGCAAATCAGCGCTACAAATAAGTCTCGCTTCCCATCGGTCAAAAGGGCCATGCTGAAAAAAGTGTCAAAACCAGAAATGCAGGACAGGCCATGGAGAAATGGGAGCCTTGCTACACTGATGGGCGGGATGTAAATTGCCAAAAGCCACTCCGGAGAAGTGTCCGGTGAGTCCTGAAACATCTGAAAAACACAGCTTAGAGAGCATAGGGCACTTCCACTCATGGGGGTATAAATTGGGAAAATTAAAAATCAGCAAGACACAAGCACCCCAAAGTTTAGGGCTGCTCTGTTGATCAGGACCTCCACTTCATTCCACCTTAAATATCCCAGGAAAGAGAAAAATGGATAAAGAAGTTGTGGTCCTTATGTACAATGGAATATCACTCAGCCATGAAATCAATGTCGTAAGGTTAGTAGCAGCATGATGAGTGGATTTAGGTACGACGATTCTAAGTGAAATAAGTCACACAGAAAAGGACACTTCTCATAAGGTATCACTGATAGAGGGAATGTAAAAACCGTTACACTTGAACTGAATTACAAAACAGAACAGAGTCACACATGCAGAAAACACACTATGGCTGCTTAACGGGAAAGGTGAGGTGGGGTGATACATAAAACAAGGGTATCAAATTAGCTCAGATACCGTTCCATAAACCCAATATGTAATAGACAAGACCTACTCCTTGCTCAGAGAACTGGACTCAGCACGCCCTATTCACCGCACAAGAATATATCTGACTAATAATAATCGTAAAACCTATGTATTGATATCTCTCTGTTAGTGTGTCAAGTGGGTGTAAAGCGGCATAAACACAGCAGTGAAAAGCAGCTAAACCCCATTATAAAAATAAATTACTTTGAAACACCCATGAAACAAAGACAGTGAAAGAGAGAGAAATTCTTACACAATGCGTTCAGGGGCTGTGATGCAACCTGGATTGACCATATCTAGACGCACAGCTGGATGAGACATAAGGGTGGACACTCTTGGGGCTGAGAGGTTTGGTGAGGTTGGGTGAGCAAACGCAGACCCTTTAAAGGAATACTGCGTGGTACCCATCGCATGGGTCCCAAATCTCCAGGTTCAAGGGCATCTTCCTACATCAAAAACATGCATGAGAAACCCAGAAGATGGTACACCGTGTGATGGGGAAAGGTTTCTAAAACGCACCTCATTTCTCATCTCCTTGTGCCCGGGTTCGCCATTCCAGCCGCTTTACTAGCAAGCTCCCTACTTGGAGCATCAGCACCTTTAACCTCCTGTTCCGTACAGGTTGCAATTTGTCCTGAGGATAAACGGGAAGACGTGGAACCAACGAGAGACTAGCTCTTGGTGTTGGGACAGGCACAGGTCACTCTATTTTCCCATCAGAAAGAAGAATTAACCACAGGCTCAGCCTGCCCCCCGGAACCAGAACAGGGCCTGAAGCCATTCTGCAATTTTGCGGCCAGCTCCCATAAAAACGAGTTGTAAAATGGAGGTTCAGGGCACTGCAATTCACAAACCTGCAGAGTTATTAATGATAACTCTCGTCCACAAATATATTGAGGGAAGGCAAAGAAGAGGATTTGAAATCAAGGCAGAATTGCAGGAAACAGATTTCAGGAGGTAGATACGAATCGCCTTTAAAGCACATGAAAAGCGGCAAAACGTTGACAATGATGCCCTTGGCCAAAAAGGGCGTATGCGTTTTTTCCTGAATATATTCAGGAAAAAACGCATACGCCCTTTTTGGCCAACCAAGCAACCTGGAAAGGCAAATCAGCGCTACAAAGAAGTCTCGCTTCCCATCGGTCAAAAGGGTCATGCTGAAAAAAGTGTCAAAACCAGAAATGCAGGACAGGCCATGGAGAAATGGGAGCCTTGCTACAATGATGGGCGGGATGTAAATTGCCAAGAGCCACTCTGGAGAAGTGTCCGGTGAGTCCTGAAACATCTGAAAAACACAGCTTAGAGAGCATAGGGCACTTCCACTCATGGGGGTATAAATTGGGAAAATTAAAAATCAGCAAGACACAAGCACCCCAAAGTTTAGGGCTGCTCTGTTGACCAGGACCTCCACTTCATTCCACCTTAAATATCCCAGGAAAGAGAAAAATGGATAAAGAAGTTGTGGTCCTTATGTACAATGGAATATCACTCAGCCATGAAATCAATGTCGTAAGGTTAGTAGCAGCATGATGAGTGGATTTAGGTACGACGATTCTAAGTGAAATAAGTCACACAGAAAAGGACACTTCTCATAAGGTATCACTGATAGAGGGAATGTAAAAACCGTTACACTTGAACTGAATTACAAAACAGAACAGAGTCACACATGCAGAAAACACACTATGGCTGCTTAACGGGAAAGGTGAGGTGGGGTGATACATAAAACAAGGGTATCAAATTAGCTCAGATACCGTTCCATAAACCCAATATGTAATAGACAAGACCTACTCCTTGCTCAGACAACTGGACTCAACACGCCCTATTCACCGCACAAGAATATATCTGACTAATAATAATCGTAAAACCTATGTATTGATATCTGTTATTGTGTCAAGTGGGTGTAAAGTGGCATAAACACAGCAGTGAAAAGCAGCTAAACCCCATTATAAAAATAAATTACTTTGAAACACCCATGAAACAAAGACAGTGAAAGAGAGAGAAATTCTTACACAATGCGTTCAGGGGCTGTGATGCAACCTGGATTGACCATATCTAGACGCACAGCTGGATGAGACATAAGGGTGGACACTCTTGGGGCTGAGAGGTTTGGTGAGGTTGGGTGAGCAAACGCAGACCCTTTAAAGGAATACTGCGTGGTACCCATCGCATGGGTCCCAAATCTCCAGGTTCAAGGGCATCTTCCTACATCAAAAACATGCATGAGAAACCCAGAAGATGGTACACCGTGTGATGGGGAAAGGTTTCTAAAATGCACCTCATTTCTCATCTCCTTGTGCCCGGGTTCGCCATTCCAGCTGCTTTACTAGCAAGCTCCCTACTTGGAGCATCAGCACCTTTAACCTCCTGTTCCATACAGGTTGCAATTTGTCCGGAGGATAAACGGGAAGACGTGGAACCAACGAGAGACTAGCTCTTGGTGTTGGGACAGGCACAGGTCACTCTATTTTCCCATCAGAAAGAAGAATTAACCACAGGCTCAGCCTGCCCCCCGGAACCAGAACAGGGCCTGAAGCCATTCTGCGATTTTGCGGCCAGCTCCCATAAAAACGAGTTGTAAAATGGAGGTTCAGGGCACTGCAATTCACAAACCTGCAGAGTTATAAATGATAACTCTCGTCCACAAATATATTGAGGGAAGGCAAAGAAGAGGATTTGAAATCAAGGCAGAATTGCAGGAAACAGATTTCAGGAGGTAGATACGAATCACCTTTAAAGCACATGAAAAGCGGCAAAACGTTGACAATGATGCCCTTGGCCAAAAAGGGCGTATGCGTTTTTTCCTGAATATATTCAGGAAAAAACGCATACGCCCTTTTTGGCCAACCAAGGAACCTGGAAAGGCAAATCAGCGCTACAAAGAAGTCTCGCTTCCCATCGGTCAAAAGGGCCATGCTGAAAAAAGTGTCAAAACCAGAAATGCAGGACAGGCCATGGAGAAATGGGAGCCTTGCTACACTGATGGGCGGGATGTAAATTGCCAAGAGCCACTCTGGAGAAGTGTCCGGTGAGTCCTGAAACATCTGAAAAACACAGCTTAGAGAGCATAGGGCACTTCCACTCATGGGGGTATAAATTGGGAAAATTAAAAATCAGCAAGACACAAGCACCCCAAAGTTTAGGGCTGCTCTGTTGACCAGGACCTCCACTTCATTCCACCTTAAATATCCCAGGAAAGAGAAAAATGGATAAAGAAGTTGTGGTCCTTATGTACAATGGAATACCACTCAGCCATGAAATCAATGTCGTAAGGTTAGTAGCAGCATGATGAGTGGATTTAGGTACGACGATTCTAAGTGAAATAAGTCACACAGAAAAGGACACTTCTCATAAGGTATCACTGATAGAGGGAATGTAAAAACCGTTACACTTGAACTGAATTACAAAACAGAACAGAGTCACACATGCAGAAAACACACTATGGCTGCTTAACGGGAAAGGTGAGGTGGGGTGATACATAAAACAAGGGTATCAAATTAGCTCAGATACCGTTCCATAAACCCAATATGTAATAGACAAGACCTACTCCTGGCTCAGAGAACTGGACTCAACACGCCCTATTCACCGCACAAGAATATATCTGACTAATAATAATCGTAAAACCTATGTATTGATATCTCTCTGTTAGTGTGTCAAGTGGGTGTAAAGCGGCATAAACACAGCAGTGAAAAGCAGCTAAACCCCATTATAAAAATAAATTACTTTGAAACACCCATGAAACAAAGACAGTGAAAGAGAGAGAAATTCTTACACAATGCGTTCAGGGGCTGTGATGCAACCTGGATTGACCATATCTAGACGCACAGCTGGATGAGACATAAGGGTGGACACTCTTGGGGCTGAGAGGTTTGGTGAGGTTGGGTGAGCAAACGCAGACCCTTTAAAGGAATACTGCGTGGTACCCATCGCATGGGTCCCAAATCTCCAGGTTCAAGGGCATCTTCCTACATCAAAAACATGCATGAGAAACCCAGAAGATGGTACACCGTGTGATGGGGAAAGGTTTCTAAAACGCACCTCATTTCTCATCTCCTTGTGCCCGGGTTCGCCATTCCAGCCGCTTTACTAGCAAGCTCCCTACTTGGAGCATCAGCACCTTTAACCTCCTGTTCCATGCAGGTTGCAATTTGTCCTGAGGATAAACGGGAAGACGTGGAACCAACGAGAGACTAGCTCTTGGTGTTGGGACAGGCACAGGTCACTCTATTTTCCCATCAGAAAGAAGAATTAACCACAGGCTCAGCCTGCCCCCCGGAACCAGAACAGGGCCTGAAGCCATTCTGCGATTTTGCGGCCAGCTCCCATAAAAACGAGTTGTAAAATGGAGGTTCACGGCACTGCAATTCACAAACCTGCAGAGTTATAAATGATAACTCCCGTCCACAAATATATTGAGGGAAGGCAAAGAAGAGGATTTGAAATCAAGGCAGAATTGCAGGAAACAGATTTCAGGAGGTAGATACGAATCGCCTTTAAAGCACATGAAAAGCGGCAAAACGTTGACAATGATGCCCTTGGCCAAAAAGGGCGTATGCGTTTTTTCCTGAATATATTCAGGAAAAATCGCATACGCCCTTTTTGGCCAACCAAGCAACCTGGAAAGGCAAATCAGCGCTACAAAGAAGTCTCGCTTCCCATCGGTCAAAAGGGCCATGCTGAAAAAAGTGTCAAAACCAGAAATGCAGGACAGGCCATGGAGAAATGGGAGCCTTGCTACACTGATGGGCGGGATGTAAATTGCCAAAAGCCACTCCGGAGAAGTGTCCGGTGAGTCCTGAAACATCTGAAAAACACAGCTTAGAGAGCATAGGGCACTTCCACTCATGGGGGTATAAATTGGGAAAATTAAAAATCAGCAAGACACAAGCACCCCAAAGTTTAGGGCTGCTCTGTTGACCAGGACCTCCACTTCATTCCACCTTAAATATCCCAGGAAAGAGAAAAATGGATAAAGAAGTTGTGGTCCTTATGTACAATGGAATACCACTCAGCCATGAAATCAATGTCGTAAGGTTAGTAGCAGCATGATGAGTGGATTTAGGTACGACGATTCTAAGTGAAATAAGTCACACAGAAAAGGACACTTCTCATAAGGTATCACTGATAGAGGGAATGTAAAAACCGTTACACTTGAACTGAATTACAAAACAGAACAGAGTCACACATGCAGAAAACACACTATGGCTGCTTAACGGGAAAGGTGAGGTGGGGTGATACATAAAACAAGGGTATCAAATTAGCTCAGATACCGTTCCATAAACCCAATATGTAATAGACAAGACCTACTCCTTGCTCAGAGAACTGGACTCAACACGCCCTATTCACCGCACAAGAATATATCTGACTAATAATAATCGTAAAACCTATGTATTGATATCTCTCTGTTAGTGTGTCAAGTGGGTGTAAAGCGGCATAAACACAGCAGTGAAAAGCAGCTAAACCCCATTATAAAAATAAATTACTTTGAAACACCCATGAAACAAAGACAGTGAAAGAGAGAGAAATTCTTACACAATGCGTTCAGGAGCTGTGATGCAACCTGGATTGACCATATCTAGACGCACAGCTGGATGAGACATAAGGGTGGACACTCTTGGGGCTGAGAGGTTTGGTGAGGTTGGGTGAGCAAACGCAGACCCTTTAAAGGAATACTGCGTGGTACCCATCGCATGGGTCCCAAATCTCCAGGTTCAAGGGCATCTTCCTACATCAAAAACATGCATGAGAAACCCAGAAGATGGTACACCGTGTGATGGGGAAAGGTTTCTAAAACGCACCTCATTTCTCATCTCCTTGTGCCCGGGTTCGCCATTCCAGCTGCTTTACTAGCAAGCTCCCTACTTGGAGCATCAGCACCTTTAACCTCCTGTTCCATACAGGTTGCAATTTGTCCTGAGGATAAACGGGAAGACGTGGAACCAACGAGAGACTAGCTCTTGGTGTTGGGACAGGCACAGGTCACTCTATTTTCCCATCAGAAAGAAGAATTAACCACAGGCTCAGCCTGCCCCCCGGAACCAGAAGAGGGCCTGAAGCCATTCTGCGATTTTGCGGCCAGCTCCCATAAAAACGAGTTGTAAAATGGAGGTTCAGGGCACTGCAATTCACAAACCTGCAGAGTTATTAATGATAACTCTCGTCCACAAATATATTGAGGGAAGGCAAAGAAGAGGATTTGAAATCAAGGCAGAATTGCAGGAAACAGATTTCAGGAGGTAGATACGAATCGCCTTTAAAGCACATGAAAAGCGGCAAAACGTTGACAATGATGCCCTTGGCCAAAAAGGGCGTATGCGTTTTTTCCTGAATATATTCAGGAAAAAACGCATACGCCCTTTTTGGCCAACCAAGCAACCTGGAAAGGCAAATCAGCGCTACAAAGAAGTCTCGCTTCCCATCGGTCAAAAGGGCCATGCTGAAAAAAGTGTCAAAACCAGAAATGCAGGACAGGCCATGGAGAAATGGGAGCCTTGCTACACTGATGGGCGGGATGTAAATTGCCAAAAGCCACTCCGGAGAAGTGTCCGGTGAGTCCTGAAACATCTGAAAAACACAGCTTAGAGAGCATAGGGCACTTCCACTCATGGGGGTATAAATTGGGAAAATTAAAAATCAGCAAGACACAAGCACCCCAAAGTTTAGGGCTGCTCTGTTGACCAGGACCTCCACTTCATTCCACCTTAAATATCCCAGGAAAGAGAAAAATGGATAAAGAAGTTGTGGTCCTTATGTACAATGGAATACCACTCAGCCATGAAATCAATGTCGTAAGGTTAGTAGCAGCATGATGAGTGGATTTAGGTACGACGATTCTAAGTGAAATAAGTCACACAGAAAAGGACACTTCTCATAAGGTATCACTGATAGAGGGAATGTAAAAACCGTTACACTTGAACTGAATTACAAAACAGAACAGAGTCACACATGCAGAAAACACACTATGGCTGCTTAACGGGAAAGGTGAGGTGGGGTGATACATAAAACAAGGGTATCAAATTAGCTCAGATACCGTTCCATAAACCCAATATGTAATAGACAAGACCTACTCCTTGCTCAGAGAACTGGACTCAGCACGCCCTATTCACCGCACAAGAATATATCTGACTAATAATAATCGTAAAACCTATGTATTGATATCTCTCTGTTAGTGTGTCAAGTGGGTGTAAAGCGGCATAAACACAGCAGTGAAAAGCAGCTAAACCCCATTATAAAAATAAATTACTTTGAAACACCCATGAAACAAAGACAGTGAAAGAGAGAGAAATTCTTACACAATGCGTTCAGGGGCTGTGATGCAACCTGGATTGACCATATCTAGACGCACAGCTGGATGAGACATAAGGGTGGACACTCTTGGGGCTGAGAGGTTTGGTGAGGTTGGGTGAGCAAACGCAGACCCTTTAAAGGAATACTGCGTGGTACCCATCGCATGGGTCCCAAATCTCCAGGTTCAAGGGCATCTTCCTACATCAAAAACATGCATGAGAAACCCAGAAGATGGTACACCGTGTGATGGGGAAAGGTTTCTAAAACGCACCTCATTTCTCATCTCCTTGTGCTCGGGTTCGCCATTCCAGCCACTTTACTAGCAATCTCCCTACTTGGAGCATCAGCACCTTTAACCTCCTGTTCCGTACAGGTTGCAATTTGTCCTGAGGATGAACGGGAAGACTTGGAACCAATGAGAGACTAGCTCTTGGTGTAGGGACAGGCACAGGTCACTCTATTTTCCCATCAGGAAGAAGAATTAACCACAGGCTCAGCCTGCCCCCCGGAACCAGAACAGGGCCTGAAGCCATCCTGCGCTTTTGCGGCCAGCTCCCAAGAACGCGAGTTGTAAAATGGAGGTTCAGGGCACTGCAATTCACAAACCTGCAGAGTAATAAATGATAAGTCTCGTCCACAAATATATTGAGGGAAGGCAAAGAAGAGGATTTGAAATCAAGGCAGAATTGCAGGAAACAGATTTCAGGAGGTAGATTCGAATCGCCTTTAAAGCACATGAAAAGCGGCAAAACGTTGACAATGATGCCCTTGGCCAAAAAGGGCGTATGCGTTTTTTCCTGAATATATTCAGGAAAAAACGCATACGCCCTTTTTGGCCAACCAAGCAACCTGGAAAGGCAAATCAGCGCTACAAAGAAGACTCGCTTCCCATCGGTCAAAAGGGCCATGCTGAAAAAAGTTTCAAAACCAGAAATGGAGGACAGGCCATGGAGAAATGGGAGCCTTGCTACACTGATGGGCGGATGTACATTCCCAACAGCCACTCTGGAGAAGTGTACGGTGTGTCCTGAAACATATAAAAAACACAGCTTAGAGAGCATAGGGCACTTCCACTCATGGGGGTATACACTGGGAAAATGAAAAATCAGCAAGACACAAGCACCTCAAAGTTTAGGGCTGCTCTGTTGACAAGGACCTCCACTTCATTCCACCTTCAATATCCCAGGAAAGAGAAAAATGGATAAAGAAGTTGTGGTCCTTATGTACAATGGAATATCACTCAGCCATGAAATCACTGTTATAAGGCTAGTAGCAGCATGATGAGTGGATTTAGGTACGACGATTCTAAGTGAAATGAGTCACACAGAAAAGGACATTTCTCATAAGGTATCACTGATAGAGGGAATGTAAAAACCATTACACTTGAACTGAATTGCAAAACAGAACAGAGTCACACATGCAGAAAACACACTATGGCTGCTTAACAGGAAAGGTGAGGTTGGGTGATACATAAAACAAGGGTTTCAAATTAGCTCAGATACCGTTCCATAAACCCAATATGTAATAGACAAGACCTACTCCTTGCTCAGAGAACTGGACTCAACACGCCCTATTCACCGCACAAGAATATATCTGACTAGTAATAATCTTAAAACCTATGTATTGATATCTCTCTGTTAGTGTGTCAAGTGGGTGTAAGGCGGCATAAACACAGCAGTGAAAAGCAGCTAAACCCCATTATAAAAATAAATTACTTTGAAAAACCCATGAAACAAAGACAGTGAAAGAGAGAGAAATTCCTATACAATTCGTTCAGGGGCTGTGATGCAACCTGGATTGACCATATCTAGACGCACAGCTGGATGAGACATAAGGGTGGACACTCTTGGGGCTGAGAGGTTTGGTGAGGTTGGGTGAGCAAACGCAGACCCTTTAAAGTAATACTGCGTGGTACCCATCGCATGGGTCCCAAATCTCCAGCTTCAAGGGCATCTTCCTACATCGAAAACATGCATGAGAAACCCAGAAGATGGTACACCGTGTGATGGGGAAAGGTTTCTAAAACGCACGTCATTTCTCATCTCCTTGTGCCCGGGTTCGCCATTCCAGCCCCTTTACTAGCAATCTCCCTACTTGGAGCATCAGCACCTTTAACCTCCTGTTCTGTACAGGTTGCAATTTGTCCTGAGGATGAACGGGAAGACGTGGAACCAATGAGAGACTAGCTCTTGGTGTTGGGACAGGCACAGGTCACTCTATTTTCCCATCAGGAAGAAGAATTAACTACAGGCTCAGCCTGCCCCCCGGAACCAGAAGAGGGCCTGAAGCCATCCTGCTCTTTTGCGGCCTGCTCCCAAAAAAGCGAGTTGTAAAATGGAGCTTCAGGGCACTGCAATTCACAAACCTGCAGAGTTATAAATGATAACTCTCGTCCACAAATATATTGAGGGAAGGCAAAGAAGAGGATTTGAAATCAAGGCAGAATTGCAGGAAACAGATTTCAGGAGGTAGATTCGAATCGCCTTTAAAGCACATGAAAAGCGGCAAAACGTTGACAATGATGCCCTTGGCCAAAAAGGGCGTATGCGTTTTTTCCTGAATATATTCAGGAAAAAACGCATACGCCCTTTTTGGCCAACCAAGCAACCTGGAAAGGCAAATCAGCACTACAAAGAAGACTCGCTACCCATCGGTCAAAAGGGCCATGCTGAAAAAAGTGTCAAAACCAGAAATGCAGGACAGGCCATGGAGAAATGGGAGCCTTGCTACACTGATGGGCGGGATGTAAATTGCTAACAGCCACTCTGGAGAAGTGTACGGTGAGTCCTGAAACATCTAAAAAACACAGCTTAGAGAGCATAGGGCACTTCCACTCATGGGGGTATAAATTGGGAAAATGAAAAATCAGCAAGACACAAGCACCCCCAAGTTGAGGGCTGCTCTGTTGACAAGGACCTCCACTTCATTCCACCTTCAATATCCCAGGAAAGAGAAAAATGGATAAAGAAGTTGTGGTCCTTATGTACAATGGAATATCACTCAGCCATGAAATCAATGTCATAAGGCTAGTAGCAGCATGATGAGTGGATTTAGGTACGACGATTCTAAGTGAAATAAGTCACACAGAAAAGGACACTTCTCATAAGGTATCACTTATAGAGGGAATGTAAAAACCGTTACACTTGAACTGAATTACAAAACAGAACAGAGTCACACATGCAGAAAACACAGTATGGCTGCTTAACGGGAAAGGTGAGGTGGGGTGATACATAAAACAAGGGTTTCAAATTAGCTCAGATACCGTTCCATAAACCCAATATGTAATAGACAAGACCTACTCCTTGCTCAGAGAACTGGACTCAACACGCCCTATTCGCTGCACAAGAATATATCTGACTAGTAATAATCTTAAAACCTATGTATTGATGTCCCTCTGTAAGTGAATCAAGTGGGTGTAAAGGGGCATAAACACAGCAGTGAAAATCAGGTAAACCCCATTATAAAAATAAATTACTTAAAAATTCCAAAAAACAAAGACAGTGATAGAGGGAAAATTTTTACGTAATTCGTTCCGGGGCTGTGATGCAACCTGGTGTGACCATATCTAGACCCACAGCTGGATGAGAAATAAAGCTGGACACTCTTGGGGCTGAAGGTCTCTTTCCCTATTTACCAGATTAGGAACGTAGAAAGGCTGCCACCCTCTGGCCGTTACCTGCAAAAGCAGCTTTAAAACCTGTGCTAATGGTCACTTCATATGAACAAGTACTTCAGGGCTGTAAATGAAACGTGCCCTCAAAATGTCTTGAGGGAGGTAATGGCCAAAAATTTTCAAAATGTGACACTTACTTTAAGAAAACACTTTGAAGAACTGAGCTGTAATCACAGTTTGATAAATAAAAAGGGCATGCTTTAAAGCTCAATTTCAACAGATTATGGGACACATGCAAATTCAACCACAGATAGGCATCAGCTCGCACCCATTAGAATAACCATCAGCAAGAAAACTACAAACAATAAATATTGAGGGTGTTTTGGAGAAATGCATACCCTCAATTTTAAGTGGGACGTAACCTGGAAAGAGCCACTAATGAGAACTGAATGGTGGTGCCTTTAAAACATACACACTGAGCTACCATATGATACAGCAAGCCCACTGCTTGGCCTATAACATAAGAAGATATAACTGGAAAGACACAGGCAAGCAAATGTGCATTGCAGCAGTATTACAATAGCCAAGACATGGAGGCAACCAGAAAGTCCATCAAGAGGTGCGTGGCCAAAGAAGAACTGGTACACGTACAGATGGAATATTAGCCAGGGAAAAAAATGAAACAATGCCATTTGCAGCACCATGTATGATTCTTGAGGTAATCAGGCAAATTGTACTAAGTCAGAAAGCAAAAGACACATATCCTATAATATCACTTATAGGTCTTAGCTAAAAATTGATACCAATGAAAATATTTCCACAGAGAAATGCAATCACAGATTCATTAAACAAACTTATGGTTCACCAAATGGAAAGGTGTGAGGATTGGATACATTAGGATATTGGGGTTAAGATAGATATAGAAACACATGTGAAATATGTAATCACCAAAGACCTACATAATACCAAGACAAGACTACTCAACATCGTGTCATAACCTACATGGGAAAATGATCCAAAGAAGAATAGATATATGTATATGTTTAAAAGAACCACATCTTTCACACCTAGAAGAAACAAAACATTTTAATTAAATTTGCTCTGACAAAAAATAAAAATTAAATTAAAAAAAGAACAAGAAGTAATGAGACATAAACTTAAGGGGCTATTTGCTGGCACATTGCATTCTAATTTACAACCAGAACATGACTTCCATTAAGGCTCTGTCATCACTAATAAAGCAGCTTTATAAGCAATGTTGAAGGTAGCTTAAAAGAAGTCTCACTAATTATTGATAGTAACAAGGAAACAAAGAAAAGTAAAAATCTCACTGCAAAAAGTATACATAGGGTAAGGATAGTAGATCAAACACTTATTAAACTTCTGTAGAGAATAAAAGACAACAGTAGTATGTTTTTTTAAAAAGAGAGGGCCCAAATAAATCTGAAATGAAAGAGATGATGTTACAACAGACACCACAGAAATACAAAGTATCCTAAGATACACACAGGGTAACTCAGGGCTCAGACTGGACAGAGCCCACTCTCCAGTCCCCTGTACATGACTTACAGGAGCCTCAGGAACTGAGGAGGGGGTCCCTGAGGAGAGGCTCAAGATAGAATATGGTAGGCATTAACATGACTGCATTCATCTTAAACATGCCTGAACTACATTCACACGAGATGATTTTGTCCTGTATGTACATCGGCACCTCTAGTTGGAACTGCAGATCTTTGGCTTCAACACCTCTACTGACAACGTTAGCGTCACCTGCTGTGGACCGTCTCCTATAGGATTTCTAGAATCACAAAACATCGAAGCTTCACAGGACCCAGAGTCTGTGCAACTCCACACAGAGTCTCAGAGTCTCAACTCCACTCAGATACTCCACTCTTGGAGGGCACACACAAAGTAGTGTGCACATCAGGACCCAGGGGAAGGAGCAGTGACCCTGTAGGAGAATGACCAGAACTACCTGCTACTTTTAGAGGGTCTCCTGCAGAGGCAGGTGGTGGCTGTGGCTGTGGCTCACCGTGAGGACAACGACACTGGCAGCAGAAGTTCTGGGAAATACTCCTTGGTGTGAGCCCTCCCAGAGTCCGCCATTAGCCCCACCAAGAGCAAGGTAGGCTCCAGGGCTGGGTCGCCTCAGGCCAAACAACCAACAGGGAGGGAACCCAGCCCCATGCATCAGCAGACAAGCGGATTAAACTTTTTATTAAAGTTTTATTTAATCCGTAGACAAGCGGATTAAAGCTCTGCCCACCAAAGCAACACCCAGCTCTACCCACCACCAGTCCCTCCCATCAGGAAGCTTGCACAAGCCTCTAAGATAGACTCATCCACCGGAGAGCAGACAGCAGAAGCAAGAAGAACTACAATTCTGCAGCCTGTGGAAGGAAAACCACATTCACAGAAAGATAGACAAAATGAAAAGGCAGAGGACTTTATACCAGATCAAGGAACAAGATAAAACCCCAGAAAAAAAATGAAATGAGGTGGAGATAGGGAACCTTCCAGAAAAAGAATTCAGAATAATGATAGTGAAGTTGAGCCAAGACCTTGGAAAAAGAAAGGAGGCAAAGATCGAGAAGATGCAAGAAATGTTTAACAAAGACCTAGAAGAATTAAGGAACAAACACCTAGAAGAATTAAAGAACAAACAAACAGAGGTGAACAATGGAATAACTGAAATGAAAAATACACTAGAAGGAATCAGTAGCAGAATAACTGTGGCAGAAGAACGGATAAGTGACCTGGAAGACAGAAAGGTGGAAATCACTGCCATGGAACAGAATAAAGAAAAAGAATGAAAATAAACGAAGATACCCCAAGAGTCCTCTGGGACAACTTTAAACGCAACAACATTCGCATTATAGGGGTCCCAGAAGGAGAAGAGAGAGAGAAAGGACCCGAGAATATATTTGAAGAGATTATGGTCAAAAACTTCCCTAGCATGGGAAAAGAAATAGCCACCCAAGTCCAGAAGCACAGAGTGTCCCAGGCAGGATAAACCAAAGGAGAAAAATGACAAGACACATAGTAATCAAATTGACAAAAATTAACGACAAAGAAAAATGATTGAAAGCAGCAAGGGAAAAATGACAAATAACATACAAGGGAACTCCCATAAGGATAACAACTGATTTCTCAGCAGAAAATCTACAAGCCAGAAGGAAGTGGCATGATAAATTTAAAGTGATGAAAGGGAAGAACCTACAACCAAGAGTACTCCACCCTGCAAAGAGCTCATTCAGATTTGATGGAGAAATCAAAAGCCTTACAGACAAGCAAAAGCTAAGAGAATTCAGCACCATGAAACCAGCTCTACACCAAATGCTAAAGGAACTTCTCTAAGTGGGAAACACAAGAGAAGAAAAGGACCCACCAAGACAAACCCATAACAATTAAGAAAATAGTAGTAGGAACATACATATCGATAATTACCTTAAACGTGAATGCACTACATGTTCCAACCAAAAGACACAGGCTCGCTGAATGGATACAAAAACAAGACCCATATATATGCTGTCTACAAGAGATCCATTTCAGACCTAGGGACACATACAGACTCAAAGTGAGGCGATGGAAAAATATATTCTATGCAAATGAAAATCAAAAGAAAGCTGGAGTAGCAATACTCATATCAGATAAAATAGACTTTAAAATAAAGAATGTTACAAGAGACGAGGAAAGGCACTACATAATGGTCAGGGGATCAATCCAAGAAGAAGATATAACAACTATAAATATATATGTACCCAAAATAGGAGCAGCTCAATGTATAAGGCAACTGCTAACAGCTATAAAAGAGGAAATCGACAGTAACACAATAATAGCGGGGGACTTTAACAGCTCACTTACACCAGTGGAGATCAGCCAGACAGACAATTAATAAGGAAACACAAGCTTTAAATGACACAATAGACCAGATAGAGTTAATTGATATTTATAGGACATTCCATCCAAAAACAGGAGATTACACGTTCTTCTCAACTGCACACGGAACATTCTCCAGGATAGATCACATCTTGGGTCACAGATAAAGCCTCAGTAAATTTAAAAAAACTGAAATCATATCAAGCAGCTGTTCCGACCACAATGCTATGAGATTAGAAATCAATTACACGGAAAAAACCGTAAAAAACACAAACACATGGAGGCTAAACAATACGTTACTAAATAACCAAGAGATCACTGAAGAAACCAAAGAGGAAATCAAAAACTACCTAGAGACAAATGACAACAAAAACACGATGATCCAAAACCTATGGGATGCAGCAAAAGGAGTTCTAAGAGGGAAGTTTATAGCAATACAAGCCTACCTCAAGAAACAAGAAAAATCTCAAATAAACAATCTAACCTTACACCTAGAGGAACTAGAGAAAGAAGAACAAAACCCAAAGTTAGTAGAAGGAAAGAAATCATAAAGATCAGAGCAGAAATAAATGAAATAGAAACAAAGAAAACAAAAGCAAAGATCAATAAAACTAAAAGCTGGTTCTTTGAGAAGATAAGCAAAAATGATCAACCTTTAGCCAGACTCCAGAAAAAGAGGGAGAGGACGCAAATCAACAAAATTAGAAGTGAAAAAGCAGAAGTTACAACAGACACCACAGGAATACAAAGCATCCTAAGAGACTACTACAAGCAACTCTAGGCCAATAAAATGGACAATCTGGAAGAAATGGACAAATTCTTAGAAAGGGATAACCTTCTAAGACTGAACCAGGAAGAAATAGAAAATATGAACAAACCTATCACAAGCAATGAAATTGAAACTGTGATTAAAAATCTTCCAACAAACAAAAGTCCAGAACCAGATGGCATCACAGGTGAATTCTATCAAACATTTAGAGAAGAGCTAACACCCAACCTTCTCAAATTCTTCAAAACATTTGCAGGGGAAGGAACACTCCCAAACTCATTCTATGAGACCACCATCACCCTGATACCAAAATCAGACAGAGATACTACAAGGAAAGAAAATTATAGACCAATATCACTGATGAATATAGATGTAAAAATCCTCAACAAAATACTAGCAAACAGAATCGAACAACACATGAAAAGGATCATACACCATGATCAAGTGGGGTTTATCCCAGGGATGCAAGGATTCTTCAATATACACAAATCAATGTGATACACCATATTAACAAATTGTAGAATAAAAGCATATGATCATCTCAATAGAGGAAGGAAAAGATTTTGAGAAAATTCAACACTCATTTACGATAAAAACTCTGCAGAGTGTGGGCATAGAGGGAAACTACCTCAACATAATAAAGGCCATATATGACAAACCCACAGCAAACAGCATTCTCAATGGTGAAAAACTGAAAGCGTTTCCTCTAAGATCAGGAACAAGACGAGGATGTCCACTCTCACCACTGCTATTCAACATAGTTTTGGAAGTCCTAGCCATGGCAATCAGAGAAGAAAAAGAAATAAAAGGAATACAAAAAGGAAAAGAAGAAGTAAAATTGTCACTGTTTGCAGATGACATGATATCATAGAAAGAGAATCCTGAAGATGCCACCAGAAAACCACTGGAGCTAATCAATGAATTTGGTAAAGTTGCAGGATACAAAATTAATGCACAGAAATTGCTTGCATTCCTATACACTAACAATGAAAGATCAGAAAGAGAAATTAAGGAAACAATCCCATTACCACTGCTACAAAAAGAATAAAATACCTAGGAATAAACCTACCTAAGGAAGTAAAAGACCTGTACTCAGAAAACTATAAGACACTGATGAAAGAAATCAAAGATGATATAAACAGATGGAGACATATACCATGTTCTCGGATTAGAAGAATCAATATTGTGAAAATGACTATACTACCCAAAGCAATCTACAGATTCAATGCAATCCCGATCAAAATACATTTGGCATTTTCTACAAAACAAGAAAAAAAAATCTTAAAATTTGTAGGGAGACACAAAAGACCCTGGATAGCCAAAGCAGTCTTGAGGGGGGAAAAAAAAGAGCTGGAGGAATCAGACTTCCAGACTTCAGACTATATTGCAAAGCTACAGTAATCAAGATAATATGGTACTGACACAAAAACAGAAATATAGGTCAATAGAACAGGATAGAAAGCACAGAGATAAACCCACGTACCTATGGTTCACTAATCTATGACAAAGGAGGCAAGGGTATACAATGGAGAAAAGACAGTGTCTTCAGCAAGTGGTGCTGGGAAAACTGGACAGTTACATGTAAAAGAATGAAATTAGTACACTCCCTAACACCATACACAAAAATAAACTCAAAATGGATTAGAGACCTAAATATAAGACCAGCCACTATAAAACTCTTAGAGGAAAACATAAGCAGAACAGTCTATGACATAAATCACAGCAAGATCCTTTTTGACCCACCTCCTAGAGAAATGGAAATAAAAACAAAAATTAAAAAATGGGACCGAATGAAACATAAATTCTTTTGCACAGCAAAGGAAAACATAAGCAAGATGAAAAGACAACCATCAGAATGGGAGAAAATATTTTCAAATGAAGCAAATGGCAAAGGATTAATCTCCAAAAAGCAGCTCATGTAGCTCAATATCACAAAACCAAACAACCCAATCCAAAAATGGGCAGAAGACCTAAATAGACATTTCTCCAAAGAAGATATACAGGTTGCCAACAAACACATGAAAGGATGCTGAACATCACTAATCATTAGAGAAATGCAAATCAAAACTACAGTGAGGTATCACCTCACACCAGTCAGAATGGCCATCATCAAAAAATCTACCAACAATAAATGCTGGAGAGGCATTTATTGGAGCAAAGGGAACCCTCTTGCACTGTTGGTGGGAATGTAAATTGATATAGCCACTAGGGAGAAAGGTATGGGGGTTCCTTAAACACTAAAAATAGAACTACCATACAACCCAGCAAACCCACTCCTGGACATTTACCCTGAGAAAACCATAATTCAAAAAGAGTCATGTACCACAATGTTCACTGTAGCTCTATTTACAATAGCCAGGACATGGAAGCAACCTAAGTGTCCATCAACAGATAAATGGATAAAGAAGATGTGGCACATATATACAATGGAACATTATTCAGCCATAAAAAGAAACGAAATTGAGTTATTTTTAGTGAGGTGGATGGATCTAGAGTCTGTCCTACAGAGTGAAGTAAGTCAGAAAGAGAAAAACAAATACCGTATGCTAACACATATATATGGAATCTTAAAAAAAAAAGTTTATGAAGAACCTAGGGGCAGGAAAGGATTAAGGACACAGACGTAGAGAAAGGACTTGAGGACATGGGGAGAGGGAAGGGTAAGCTGGGACAAAGTGAGAGAGTGGTATGGACATATATACACTACCAAATGTAAAATTGATAGCTACTGGGAAGCAGCCACATAGCACAGGGAGATCAGCTCTGTGCTTTGTGACCACCTAAAAGGGTGGGATAAGGGAGTGAGAGGGAGGTGCAAGAGGGAGGGGATATGGTGTTATATGTATACGCACAGCTGATTCACTTTTTTATACAGCAGAAACTAACACACAATTGTAAAGCAATTATACTCCAATAAAGATGTAAAAGAAAAAAAAAAGCCCAGAGATAAACCTACACACCTATGGCCCACTAATCTATGACAAAGGAGGCAAGGGTATACAAAGGAGAAAAGACAGTCTCTTCAATAAGTGGTGCTGGGAAAAATGGACAGCTACATGTAAAAGAATGAAATTAGAACACTCCCTAACACCATACACAAAAAATAAACTCAAAATGGATTAGAGACCGAAATGTAAGACCGGACACTATAAAACTCTTAGAGGAAAACACAGGAAGAATACTCTTTGACATAAATCACAGCAAGATCTTTTTTGATCCACCTCCTAGAGTAATGGAATAAAAAAAAAAATAAACATATGGGAGCAAATGAAACCTAAAAGCTTTTGCAAAGCAAAGGAAACTACAAACAAGACGAAAAGACAACCCTCACAATGGGAGAAAATATTTGCAAACGAATCAATGGACAAAGGATTAATCTCCAATGTATATAAACAGCTCATGCAGCTCAACAGTAAAAAAACAAACAACCCAATCCAAAAATGGGCAGATGACGTAAATAGACATTTGTCCCAAGAAGACATACAGATGACCAAGAAGCACATGAAAAGCTGCTCAACATCACTAATTATTAGAGAAATATAAACCAAAACTACAATGAGGTATCGCCTCACACGAGTTAGAATGGGCATCATCAGAAAATCTACAAGCAACAAATGCTGGAGAGGGTGTGGAGAAAAGGGAACCCTCTTACACTATTTGTGGGAATGTAAATTGATACAGTCACGATGGAGAACAGTATGGAGGTTCCTTAAAAGACTAAAAATAGAATTACCATATGACCCAGCAATCCCACTACTGGCCATATACCCAGAGAAAACCATAATTCAAAAAGACATATTCACCACAATATTCATTGCAGCACTGTTTACAATAGCCAGGTCATGGAAGCAACCTAAATGCCCATAGACAGACGAACAGAAAAGATGTGCTACATATATAAAATGGAATATTACTCAGCCATAAAAAGGAATGAAATTGGGTCATTTGTAGAGACGTGGATAGATCTAGAGACTGTCATACAGAGTGAAGTAAGTCAGAAAGAGAAAAACAAATATCGTATATTAACGCATACATGTGGAACCTAGAAAAATGGTAAAGATGAACCGGTTTGCAAGGCAGAAATAGAGACACAGATGTAGAGAACAAATGTATGGACACCAAGGGGGGAAAGTGGCAGGGTGGTGGTGGTGGGATGAATTGCGAGCCTGGGATTGACATATATACACTTATATGTATAAAATAGGTTACCAATAAGAGCCTGCTGTATAAAAAAATGAATAAAATAAATTCAAAAATTAAAAAATAAATCATACTTAAAAAAATAAAACAGAAAAAAAAGTTCTGTCCTTCCCATAGACGTATTTATATGAATGAATTATTTCCATGCTTATATCCATAAATACAAAAAGAGGAATAAAACTTACCTTGAACCAAAAAAGAAAAAAAAAAAAAAAAACAGAACCCACTGGTCATACAGAGGAAAACCCTATCAGGGCACTTGCTCCAGGGGTAAACAATTCTGAAGTTGGTCACAGGTGGGGAATCATCTCCCATGCAGCCAGCAGCCCCCACACGAGGAGCGTCCTCATTGCAAAGCTGGGGGACCGTGAGGAGGCGTCTCTGAGTAAACGTGAGCTGAGCCCCAGGCCAGCTGCTGCTGAACTTTTCCCACCCTTCCCAGGTAAAACACCTGAATGTGTGCAAAGACTTTAAAAACTAGAGGAAGGGGCTTGGAGTCACACCAGCGACAGCACGCAGGCCGACTTGGTGCCTGCAGGCCAGCCAGGATGGTCCTGGCCCCGGGCGCTCGTCTGGAAGCTTTCCATTTCCCTGCCTGAGGTACCCCTCCTGTCCCGGCCCCCACTGCTTTTTTCCTTCCTCACCTCTGCCCGGGGAGAAATTCCAGCAGCTAGTATGGGTGACACATCCTCTTCTTTAGCAGGTGGCAGCCCGGCAACTCCTGCAGAAAGTCCAGCAGAGCCCCAGTCACACTGGGCCACTCATAGAGCCGTGGGCCCTACTCCCTCCCACCAGCCCAACCCCGAGACTGCTGACGGGGCAGAGAATATGGCGTCAGGCACAGCTGCAGAGGCTTTTGCTGCCTGGAGGGGTGTTTATATTGACCTCAACCCAGGCACACCTGGGAAGGGCTGGCCGGCCGGGTCAGGCTGCCCAGGTCAGCCAATCCTCGCCCCTCAGGGGCTCAGAGTTGCAGAAAATGGGCCTTGCTACACCAGCCAGATCCAAGGAACAGGTGTAGGGTCCCGAGAGTCAGGATAGATAAGGGGCGGCAGCCCTGGCTTGTTTTCGAATCATTTTATCTGGTCCATGAGTGGGAGACAACTTCAAGAAGACCCTCTGCTAATGAGAGGAACCCAGGAGTCAGGGAGAGGAGGGGTGGTGGGTGGAGACAGAGGCCTGGTGCCCCGGCTGCAGTGGAAGCCCCTGGAAGACCAGGCAGAGGGAGGCCGCACAGAGTGAAGCCTAGGGTCACAGACCTGTTGGAGCTGCTGTTTGTTAGTTCAAGCTCTGCTCTGAGGTGCTCTGTGTCAGCTCTGAGTGACAGGGGTGCTGGGGGTGCTCTGCAATGAGGGCTATGTGCACGGTTCCTGTGTGCCCAGCCCTGCCGGGGTACCTGTCCACGGGAGCTCCATATCCAGGGAGGGGCCTGCCCACGAGAGCCCCGTGGGCTGCTGCGTACCTGCCCAGGTGAGCTCCATATCCTGGGAGGGGCCTGACCACAAGAGCCCCGTGGGCTGCTGGGGACCTGGTAGAGGACGCCAGGACAGTCAGTGAAGCCACAGAGGATATACATCTAGTAGTTCCTAATTCCTACACCCTGCTGGTCATTCTACCATCCACCAGGACATGGCATTCTGTATTAGACTTCAATGATGCCTTCTTCTGTATTCCATTAGTCCCAGAGTCACAAGAAATTTTGGCTGTGAGTGGCAGGACTCAACCTACAACAAAAACAATACTGCTGGGCCGTCCTGCCCCAGGGGTTCAAAAATTCCCACACCATCTTTGGGGAAACGTTAGCTAAAGACCTAAAAGATCTACCTCTGGAGAAGGGAACCCTCCTTCAATATGCAGATGACATTCTGATCACCAGCCCGACTAAGGAGGCCTCTGAACTACCTAGCCAATAAAAGATAGAAGGTGTCCAAGGAAAAGGCTCAAATATCACAAACTAAGGTGGCCTTCCTGGGCTTCATTCGCACAGAAGGTCGGAGAAGCCCACCCCAGGAAAGGGAAGAAGCCATTTGCAGCCTCACCTTTCCTGAAACTAGAAGACAGCTTAGGGGTTCCTGGGGAGACCGGGGTTTGCTGCATCTGGATCCCTAACTACAGTCTAATAGTTAGACTGGGCCTCTATATGAAACACTGAAAGGAAAAGATGATGATCCTTTTGAATAGAATCCAGAAGGGGCCTTTCAAGAATGGAAAGAGCAGTCAATTCAGACCCTGGCCCTGGACCTCCCTAAGTTAGCTAAACCCTTTGACCTTTACATTCCTGGTCCAAGGCGAATCGCCCTTGGAGTATTAGTGCAAAAACTGGGACCACTTGAAATGGAACAATGCAAGAATGCCCTCCAGGCATTGGCCAGCCACCCCATCCGACCAGGATACTGGGGGTATCTAAAAACCTGGAAATCAGCAGCCCACAAGGCCAGCTCCCTCCTAAGGGAAAAGGACGCCACTTGGTGATCCTAACCACCCACCATGCCCTGAAGTTGCAGGGATTGCTCCGTGGGCACAATGACCTCGAGTGAGGAGGCCCTCCAACACCAACCTCCAGAGAGACAACCTGGGGCAATGGGCCCCCATGACGACTCGTGTGACCATCACTTGACCTGGAGCTTCTCTCAGAAAACAACAAGAGTGTGCCCCAAAAGAGCAGACTATTGCTTACAGGACTTACTGCACCCAGAGCGGAGCTAATAAACTTGGCAGGGGAACCGTAAATAACGCTGCCACCATAGAAAAGCCTACAGACACCGCAGTGACGGCGGCCAATGAGACCGGCTGTACTCCTGGCTACTTCAAAAGGCCGTTGACTGAGTGGCCGTCATGGTCCTGGATCACCACCGGCCCTGGACTGTCTGGGAGTTGAGCAAGCAGGGCTCTGACACCTGGTGCTGTTTGTACGTTAATTCAGTGGCCTAACTGAAGAAAGCACAGACTACTGGTCAGAGCATCTAGGCTGGCAGAAACCGTCAGCCTAAGGGGGCCGAACCAATGTGGAGCAGGGTAAAACCGCCCACCCCCCCAGCGTCTCTGCACATCTCTTTCCTGGACCCTTAAAGGTCATTAGAATCTATAAAACTTCCAATGCTGGTGCTCAGGCAGACGAGCAGTGAGGGAGGAGGCCTGCGGACAATCAACCTCACCTGGAGGCTGCTGGGGAGAAGTCCTGCCCCTCCCCCCGGGTATGAGGACACCCAACTCAGCATGAAGCATTTACAGAAGACGTGTCTGCACCCTCAGCGCCCCAAGAATGAGGAATGGGACAAAAGGCAGAGGAGGGCTTTGTCACTGGCAAAGCCCATTAAAAATTCCTGGGAGATAAAAATAGAATCTGGGCAATAAAATAAAGTCTAACCATTTTTTCCTTTGTGCTTTGTCTAATTTCACTTGCTCCTAGGTTTCCACATGCAGAGGTCCCACACCCGACACTTCAGACCCGATTTCCTCGTGCAAAATGGCTGGGCCGACACCTCAGCTCGTGGGGCCCCGTGCAGACTCTGCGACATAGAGCCTGAGCTCCAGCCAACCTGGCCCTCGAGAGCTCCGCCCCCTCCCTCCCGCTGATGCTGACAGGATCCCTACACAGCAGCCCGGCCCACAACCCGCAGGGGAGCACACACTCTCACCTCTCCATTCTCTGATCAAAATATAAAGTTTTCCTTTGCTTCTGAACCAAAGTCAGTCTCGATCTGTTGGCTCCAATGACACTGGGCAGGGAGACCCTTGTTGGGGCCCACTCTGCAGGATCAGTAACAGAATTTGAGAACATTGTAACTTCAATGAACAGATGTGTGAGCCAAACTGTAATTAACATAGAGCAGTGTATAAGGCTCGTGTAAAATAAGATGTTTCTAACACTTCCATTTGATATTTCCATCACTTTATTATAAGCAAGTTCAGTGGAGGGGATTGTCTTATTTGTCAGGTCAAGAGTAGAGAAATGCAGTGATTTCTTTCCAAGGATGTACATCTAATAATCTTGGTTGAAGTTTCAACCTTGTTTGGAATGATTTTCCATTGAAAATGATACCTCTCTTTCAGCTCCTAGATTTCTGAGAAGTATAAAATCTTATATTTTTTATTACCAAAGGGGAAAGGTGGGAGGAGGGATAAATTAACAGTTTCAGATTAACATATACACACTGCTATGTATAAAATATATCATCAACAAGGAACTACTGTATAGCACAGGGAACTATACTCAATATTTTGTAATGACCCCTGAGGGGAAATAATCTGAAAAACAATAGATATCTATATCGACATCATCTATCAACTACAGATAAAATGGAAACTAAAGGAGGCCGATGGTGAGCGTTTCTGAACCTGAAGACTTCAATCATCTAAAGTTCGGACTCTGCCTACGGCCCAAGTCCCTTAATGAACACACATGTACCAGTAGCTTAAAAATTCCCCAGATTGGAGTTCGGGGAGACACTGATTTGGAAAAATCCCTTGTGTTCTCCTTACATACACGGGACCTTTCCTACAGCTAAAACATGCCTGTGACACCCAGAAGATGGAACACGGTTGGATCAGGAAGATTTTGGAAAAGGCACCAAAACGCCTAATTTCCTGGTTGTTGGGTTCACCCCTCCAGCCTTTTTCCTTAAAATCTCCCCACTAGAGGATGTCAGCACCTTCAACATCCAGTTGCACAGAAATCGGAATTTGTCCAAAGGAAGAAGGGGAAGGAGGAGAAACAAGGAGAGCCAAGCCCTAGATGTTCGGAGAGGCACATGTCACTCTACTTTCCAGTCAGGAAGAAGAATTAAGCAAAGGCTTAGCTTGCCACCGGGAACCAGAGTAGGTCCAGAAGCAAACGAGCGGTTCTGCGGAAAGCTCCCAAAAAAGCGAGTTGACAAATGGAGCTCAGGGGCACTGCAATTCACAAACCTGCAGAATTATAAATGATAACTCTCGTCAACAAATATATTGAGGGAAGGCAACGAAGAGGATTTGAAATCAAGGCAGAATTGCAGGAAACAGATTTCAGGAGATAGATTCGAATCACCCCTAAAGCACATGAAAAGCGGCAAAACGTCGACAATGATGCACTTGGCCAAAAAGAGCATATGCGTTTTTTTCTGAATGAATTCAGGAAAAAACCCATAGGCCCTTTTTGGCCAACCAAGCAAGCCGGAAATGCAATTCAGCGCTACAAAGAAGTCTGACTTCCCATCGGTCAAAATGGCCTTCCTAAAAAAGTGTAAAACAAGAAAAGCAGGAGAGGCCAGGGAGGCAAGGGAGCCTTGCTACACTGATGGGCGGGATGTAAATTGCCAACAGCCACTCTGGAGAAGTGTACGGTGTGTCCTGAAACATCTAAAAAACACAGCTTAGAGAGAATAGGGCACTTCCACTCATGGGGGTATAAATTGGGAAAATGAAAAATCAGCAAGACACAAGCACCCCAAAGTTTAGGGCTGCTCTGTTGACAAGGACCTCCACTTCATTCCACCTTCAATATCCCAGGAAAGAGAAAAATGGATAAAGAAGTTGTGGTCCTTATGTACAATGGAATATCACTCAGCCATGAAATCAATGTCATAAGGCTAGTAGCAGCATGATGAGTGGATTTAGGTACGACGATTCTAAGTGAAATAAGTCACACAGAAAAGGACACTTCTCATAAGGTATCACTTATAGAGGGAATGTAAAAACCGTTACACTTGAACTGAATTACAAAACAGAACAGAGTCACACATGCAAAAAACACACTATGGCTGCTTAACGGGAAAGGTGAGGTGGGGTGATACATAAAACAAGGGTTTCAAATTAGCTCAGATACCGTTCCATAAACCCAATATGTAATAGACAAGACCTACTCCTTGCTCAGAGAACTGGACTCAACACGCCCTATTCACCGCACAAGAATATATCTGACTAGTAATAATCTTAAAACCTATGTATTGATATCTCTCTGTTAGTGTGTCAAGTGGGTGTAAGGCGGCATAAACACAGCAGTGAAAAGCAGCTAAACCCCATTATAAAAATAAATTACTTTGAAAAACCCATGAAACAAAGACAGTGAAAGAGAGAGAAATTCCTACACAATGAGTTCAGGGGCTGTGATGCAACCTGGATTGACCATATCTAGACCCACAGCTGGATGAGACATAAGGGTGGACACTCTTGGGGCTGAGAGGTTTGGTGAGGTTGGGTGAGCAAACGCAGACCTTTTAAAGTAATACTGCGTGGTACCCATCGCATGGGTCCCAATCTCCAGGTTCAAGGGCATCTTGCTACATCGAAAACATGCATGAGAAACCCAGAAGATGGTACACCGTGTGATGGGGAAAGGTTTCTAAAACGCACCTCATTTCTCATCTCCTTGTGCCCGTGTTCGCCATTCCAGCCGCTTTACTAGCAATCTCCCTACTTGGAGCATCAGCACCTTTAACCTCCTGTTCCGTACAGGTTGCAATTTGTCCTGAGGATGAACGGGAAGACGTGGAACCAATGAGAGACTAGCTCTTGGTGTTGGGACAGGCACAGGTCACTCTATTTTCCCATCAGGAAGAAGAATTAACTACAGGCTCAGCCTGCCCCCCGGAACCAGAAGAGGGCCTGAAGCCATCCTGCGCTTTTGCGGCCAGCTCCCAAAAAAGCGAGTTGTAAAATGGAGCTTGAGGGCACTGCAATTCACAAACCTGCAGAGTTATAAATGATAACTCTCGTCCACAAATATATTGAGGGAAGGCAAAGAAGACGATTTGAAATCAAGGCAGAATTGCAGGAAACAGATTTCAGGAGGTAGATTCGAATCGCCTTTAAAGCACATGAAAAGCGGCAAAACGTTGACAATGATGCCCTTGGCCAAAAAGGGCGTATGCGTTTTTTCCTGAATATATTCAGGAAAAAACGCATACGCCCTTTTTGGCCAACCAAGCAACCTGGAAAGGCAAATCAGCACTACAAAGAAGACTCGCTACCCATCGGTCAAAAGGGCCATGCTGAAAAAAGTGTCAAAACCAGAAATGCAGGACAGGCCATGGAGAAATGGGAGCCTTGCTACACTGATGGGCGGGATGTAAATTGCCAACAGCCACTCTGGAGAAGTGTACGGTGAGTCCTGAAACATCTAAAAAACACAGCTTAGAGAGCATAGGGCACTTCCACTCATGGGGGTATAAATTGGGAAAATGAAAAATCAGCAAGACACAAGCACCCCCAAGTTGAGGGCTGCTCTGTTGACAAGGACCTCCACTTCATTCCACCTTCAATATCCCAGGAAAGAGAAAAATGGATAAAGAAGTTGTGGTCCTTATGTACAATGGAATATCACTCAGCCATGAAATCAATGTCATAAGGCTAGTAGCAGCATGATGAGTGGATTTAGGTACGACGATTCTAAGTGAAATAAGTCACACAGAAAAGGACACTTCTCATAAGGTATCACTTATAGAGGGAATGTAAAAACCGTTACACTTGAACTGAATTACAAAACAGAACAGAGTCACACATGCAGAAAACACAGTATGGCTGCTTAACGGGAAAGGTGAGGTGGGGTGATACATAAAACAAGGGTTTCAAATTAGCTCAGATACCGTTCCATAAACCCAATATGTAATAGACAAGACCTACTCCTTGCTCAGAGAACTGGACTCAACACGCCCTATTCGCTGCACAAGAATATATCTGACTAGTAATAATCTTAAAACCTATGTATTGATGTCCCTCTGTAAGTGAATCAAGTGGGTGTAAAGGGGCATAAACACAGCAGTGAAAATCAGGTAAACCCCATTATAAAAATAAATTACTTAAAAATTCCAAAAAACAAAGACAGTGATAGAGGGAAAATTTTTACGTAATTCGTTCCGGGGCTGTGATGCAACCTGGTGTGACCATATCTAGACCCACAGCTGGATGAGAAATAAAGCTGGACACTCTTGGGGCTGAAGGTCTCTTTCCCTATTTACCAGATTAGGAACGTAGAAAGGCTGCCACCCTCTGGCCGTTACCTGCAAAAGCAGCTTTAAAACCTGTGCTAATGGTCACTTCATATGAACAAGTACTTCAGGGCTGTAAATGAAACGTGCCCTCAAAATGTCTTGAGGGAGGTAATGGCCAAAAATTTTCAAAATGTGACACTTACTTTAAGAAAACACTTTGAAGAACTGAGCTGTAATCACAGTTTGATAAATAAAAAGGGCATGCTTTAAAGCTCAATTTCAACAGATTATGGGACACATGCAAATTCAACCACAGATAGGCATCAGCTCGCACCCATTAGAATAACCATCAGCAAGAAAACTACAAACAATAAATATTGAGGGTGTTTTGGAGAAATGCATACCCTCAATTTTAAGTGGGACGTAACCTGGAAAGAGCCACTAATGAGAACTGAATGGTGGTGCCTTTAAAACATACACACTGAGCTACCATATGATACAGCAAGCCCACTGCTTGGCCTATAACATAAGAAGATATAACTGGAAAGACACAGGCAAGCAAATGTGCATTGCAGCAGTATTACAATAGCCAAGACATGGAGGCAACCAGAAAGTCCATCAAGAGGTGCGTGGCCAAAGAAGAACTGGTACACGTACAGATGGAATATTAGCCAGGGAAAAAAATGAAACAATGCCATTTGCAGCACCATGTATGATTCTTGAGGTAATCAGGCAAATTGTACTAAGTCAGAAAGCAAAAGACACATATCCTATAATATCACTTATAGGTCTTAGCTAAAAATTGATACCAATGAAAATATTTCCACAGAGAAATGCAATCACAGATTCATTAAACAAACTTATGGTTCACCAAATGGAAAGGTGTGAGGATTGGATACATTAGGATATTGGGATTAAGATAGATATAGAAACACATGTGAAATATGTAATCACCAAAGACCTACATAATACCAAGACAAGACTACTCAACATCGTGTCATAACCTACATGGGAAAATGATCCAAAGAAGAATAGATATATGTATATGTTTAAAAGAACCACATCTTTCACACCTAGAAGAAACAAAACATTTTAATTAAATTTGCTCTGACAAAAAATAAAAATTAAATTAAAAAAAGAACAAGAAGTAATGAGACATAAACTTAAGGGGCTATTTGCTGGCACATTGCATTCTAATTTACAACCAGAACATGACTTCCATTAAGGCTCTGTCATCACTAATAAAGCAGCTTTATAAGCAATGTTGAAGGTAGCTTAAAAGAAGTCTCACTAATTATTGATAGTAACAAGGAAACAAAGAAAAGTAAAAATCTCACTGCAAAAAGTATACATAGGGTAAGGATAGTAGATCAAACACTTATTAAACTTCTGTAGAGAATAAAAGACAACAGTAGTATGTTTTTTTAAAAAGAGAGGGCCCAAATAAATCTGAAATGAAAGAGATGATGTTACAACAGACACCACAGAAATACAAAGTATCCTAAGATACACACAGGGTAACTCAGGGCTCAGACTGGACAGAGCCCACTCTCCAGTCCCCTGTACATGACTTACAGGAGCCTCAGGAACTGAGGAGGGGGTCCCTGAGGAGAGGCTCAAGATAGAATATGGTAGGCATTAACATGACTGCATTCATCTTAAACATGCCTGAACTACATTCACACGAGATGATTTTGTCCTGTATGTACATCGGCACCTCTAGTTGGAACTGCAGATCTTTGGCTTCAACACCTCTACTGACAACGTTAGCGTCACCTGCTGTGGACCGTCTCCTATAGGATTTCTAGAATCACAAAACATCGAAGCTTCACAGGACCCAGAGTCTGTGCAACTCCACACAGAGTCTCAGAGTCTCAACTCCACTCAGATACTCCACTCTTGGAGGGCACACACAAAGTAGTGTGCACATCAGGACCCAGGGGAAGGAGCAGTGACCCTGTAGGAGAATGACCAGAACTACCTGCTACTTTTAGAGGGTCTCCTGCAGAGGCAGGTGGTGGCTGTGGCTGTGGCTCACCGTGAGGACAACGACACTGGCAGCAGAAGTTCTGGGAAATACTCCTTGGTGTGAGCCCTCCCAGAGTCCGCCATTAGCCCCACCAAGAGCAAGGTAGGCTCCAGGGCTGGGTCGCCTCAGGCCAAACAACCAACAGGGAGGGAACCCAGCCCCATGCATCAGCAGACAAGCGGATTAAACTTTTTATTAAAGTTTTATTTAATCCGTAGACAAGCAGATTAAAGCTCTGCCCACCAAAGCAACACCCAGCTCTACCCACCACCAGTCCCTCCCATCAGGAAGCTTGCACAAGCCTCTAAGATAGACTCATCCACCGGAGAGCAGACAGCAGAAGCAAGAAGAACTACAATTCTGCAGCCTGTGGAAGGAAAACCACATTCACAGAAAGATAGACAAAATGAAAAGGCAGAGGACTTTATACCAGATCAAGGAACAAGATAAAACCCCAGAAAAAAAATGAAATGAGGTGGAGATAGGGAACCTTCCAGAAAAAGAATTCAGAATAATGATAGTGAAGTTGAGCCAAGACCTTGGAAAAAGAAAGGAGGCAAAGATCGAGAAGATGCAAGAAATGTTTAACAAAGACCTAGAAGAATTAAGGAACAAACACCTAGAAGAATTAAAGAACAAACAAACAGAGGTGAACAATGGAATAACTGAAATGAAAAATACACTAGAAGGAATCAGTAGCAGAATAACTGTGGCAGAAGAACGGATAAGTGACCTGGAAGACAGAAAGGTGGAAATCACTGCCATGGAACAGAATAAAGAAAAAGAATGAAAATAAACGAAGATACCCCAAGAGTCCTCTGGGACAACTTTAAACGCAACAACATTCGCATTATAGGGGTCCCAGAAGGAGAAGAGAGAGAGAAAGGACCCGAGAATATATTTGAAGAGATTATGGTCAAAAACTTCCCTAGCATGGGAAAAGAAATAGCCACCCAAGTCCAGAAGCACAGAGTGTCCCAGGCAGGATAAACCAAAGGAGAAAAATGACAAGACACATAGTAATCAAATTGACAAAAATTAACGACAAAGAAAAATGATTGAAAGCAGCAAGGGAAAAATGACAAATAACATACAAGGGAACTCCCATAAGGATAACAACTGATTTCTCAGCAGAAAATCTACAAGCCAGAAGGAAGTGGCATGATAAATTTAAAGTGATGAAAGGGAAGAACCTACAACCAAGAGTACTCCACCCTGCAAAGAGCTCATTCAGATTTGATGGAGAAATCAAAAGCCTTACAGACAAGCAAAAGCTAAGAGAATTCAGCACCATGAAACCAGCTCTACACCAAATGCTAAAGGAACTTCTCTAAGTGGGAAACACAAGAGAAGAAAAGGACCCACCAAGACAAACCCATAACAATTAAGAAAATAGTAGTAGGAACATACATATCGATAATTACCTTAAACGTGAATGCACTACATGTTCCAACCAAAAGACACAGGCTCGCTGAATGGATACAAAAACAAGACCCATATATATGCTGTCTACAAGAGATCCATTTCAGACCTAGGGACACATACAGACTCAAAGTGAGGCGATGGAAAAATATATTCTATGCAAATGAAAATCAAAAGAAAGCTGGAGTAGCAATACTCATATCAGATAAAATAGACTTTAAAATAAAGAATGTTACAAGAGACGAGGAAAGGCACTACATAATGGTCAGGGGATCAATCCAAGAAGAAGATATAACAACTATAAATATATATGTACCCAAAATAGGAGCAGCTCAATGTATAAGGCAACTGCTAACAGCTATAAAAGAGGAAATCGACAGTAACACAATAATAGCGGGGGACTTTAACAGCTCACTTACACCAGTGGAGATCAGCCAGACAGACAATTAATAAGGAAACACAAGCTTTAAATGACACAATAGACCAGATAGAGTTAATTGATATTTATAGGACATTCCATCCAAAAACAGGAGATTACACGTTCTTCTCAACTGCACACGGAACATTCTCCAGGATAGATCACATCTTGGGTCACAGATAAAGCCTCAGTAAATTTAAAAAAACTGAAATCATATCAAGCAGCTGTTCCGACCACAATGCTATGAGATTAGAAATCAATTACACGGAAAAAACCGTAAAAAACACAAACACATGGAGGCTAAACAATACGTTACTAAATAACCAAGAGATCACTGAAGAAACCAAAGAGGAAATCAAAAACTACCTAGAGACAAATGACAACAAAAACACGATGATCCAAAACCTATGGGATGCAGCAAAAGGAGTTCTAAGAGGGAAGTTTATAGCAATACAAGCCTACCTCAAGAAACAAGAAAAATCTCAAATAAACAATCTAACCTTACACCTAGAGGAACTAGAGAAAGAAGAACAAAACCCAAAGTTAGTAGAAGGAAAGAAATCATAAAGATCAGAGCAGAAATAAATGAAATAGAAACAAAGAAAACAAAAGCAAAGATCAATAAAACTAAAAGCTGGTTCTTTGAGAAGATAAGCAAAAATGATCAACCTTTAGCCAGACTCCAGAAAAAGAGGGAGAGGACGCAAATCAACAAAATTAGAAGTGAAAAAGCAGAAGTTACAACAGACACCACAGGAATACAAAGCATCCTAAGAGACTACTACAAGCAACTCTAGGCCAATAAAATGGACAATCTGGAAGAAATGGACAAATTCTTAGAAAGGGATAACCTTCTAAGACTGAACCAGGAAGAAATAGAAAATATGAACAAACCTATCACAAGCAATGAAATTGAAACTGTGATTAAAAATCTTCCAACAAACAAAAGTCCAGAACCAGATGGCATCACAGGTGAATTCTATCAAACATTTAGAGAAGAGCTAACACCCAACCTTCTCAAATTCTTCAAAACAATTGCAGGGGAAGGAACACTCCCAAACTCATTCTATGAGACCACCATCACCCTGATACCAAAATCAGACAGAGATACTACAAGGAAAGAAAATTATAGACCAATATCACTGATGAATATAGATGTAAAAATCCTCAACAAAATACTAGCAAACAGAATCGAACAACACATGAAAAGGATCATACACCATGATCAAGTGGGGTTTATCCCAGGGATGCAAGGATTCTTCAATATACACAAATCAATGTGATACACCATATTAACAAATTGTAGAATAAAAGCATATGATCATCTCAATAGAGGAAGGAAAAGATTTTGAGAAAATTCAACACTCATTTACGATAAAAACTCTGCAGAGTGTGGGCATAGAGGGAAACTACCTCAACATAATAAAGGCCATATATGACAAACCCACAGCAAACAGCATTCTCAATGGTGAAAAACTGAAAGCGTTTCCTCTAAGATCAGGAACAAGACGAGGATGTCCACTCTCACCACTGCTATTCAACATAGTTTTGGAAGTCCTAGCCATGGCAATCAGAGAAGAAAAAGAAATAAAAGGAATACAAAAAGGAAAAGAAGAAGTAAAATTGTCACTGTTTGCAGATGACATGATATCATAGAAAGAGAATCCTGAAGATGCCACCAGAAAACCACTGGAGCTAATCAATGAATTTGGTAAAGTTGCAGGATACAAAATTAATGCACAGAAATTGCTTGCATTCCTATACACTAACAATGAAAGATCAGAAAGAGAAATTAAGGAAACAATCCCATTACCACTGCTACAAAAAGAATAAAATACCTAGGAATAAACCTACCTAAGGAAGTAAAAGACCTGTACTCAGAAAACTATAAGACACTGATGAAAGAAATCAAAGATGATATAAACAGATGGAGACATATACCATGTTCTCGGATTAGAAGAATCAATATTGTGAAAATGACTATACTACCCAAAGCAATCTACAGATTCAATGCAATCCCGATCAAAATACATTTGGCATTTTCTACAAAACAAGAAAAAAAAATCTTAAAATTTGTAGGGAGACACAAAAGACCCTGGATAGCCAAAGCAGTCTTGAGGGGGGAAAAAAAAGAGCTGGAGGAATCAGACTTCCAGACTTCAGACTATATTGCAAAGCTACAGTAATCAAGATAATATGGTACTGACACAAAAACAGAAATATAGGTCAATAGAACAGGATAGAAAGCACAGAGATAAACCCACGTACCTATGGTTCACTAATCTATGACAAAGGAGGCAAGGGTATACAATGGAGAAAAGACAGTGTCTTCAGCAAGTGGTGCTGGGAAAACTGGACAGTTACATGTAAAAGAATGAAATTAGTACACTCCCTAACACCATACACAAAAATAAACTCAAAATGGATTAGAGACCTAAATATAAGACCAGCCACTATAAAACTCTTAGAGGAAAACATAAGCAGAACAGTCTATGACATAAATCACAGCAAGATCCTTTTTGACCCACCTCCTAGAGAAATGGAAATAAAAACAAAAATTAAAAAATGGGACCGAATGAAACATAAATTCTTTTGCACAGCAAAGGAAAACATAAGCAAGATGAAAAGACAACCATCAGAATGGGAGAAAATATTTTCAAATGAAGCAAATGGCAAAGGATTAATCTCCAAAAAGCAGCTCATGTAGCTCAATATCACAAAACCAAACAACCCAATCCAAAAATGGGCAGAAGACCTAAATAGACATTTCTCCAAAGAAGATATACAGGTTGCCAACAAACACATGAAAGGATGCTGAACATCACTAATCATTAGAGAAATGCAAATCAAAACTACAGTGAGGTATCACCTCACACCAGTCAGAATGGCCATCATCAAAAAATCTACCAACAATAAATGCTGGAGAGGCATTTATTGGAGCAAAGGGAACCCTCTTGCACTGTTGGTGGGAATGTAAATTGATATAGCCACTAGGGAGAAAGGTATGGGGGTTCCTTAAACACTAAAAATAGAACTACCATACAACCCAGCAAACCCACTCCTGGACATTTACCCTGAGAAAACCATAATTCAAAAAGAGTCATGTACCACAATGTTCACTGTAGCTCTATTTACAATAGCCAGGACATGGAAGCAACCTAAGTGTCCATCAACAGATAAATGGATAAAGAAGATGTGGCACATATATACAATGGAACATTATTCAGCCATAAAAAGAAACGAAATTGAGTTATTTTTAGTGAGGTGGATGGATCTAGAGTCTGTCCTACAGAGTGAAGTAAGTCAGAAAGAGAAAAACAAATACCGTATGCTAACACATATATATGGAATCTTAAAAAAAAAAGTTTATGAAGAACCTAGGGGCAGGAAAGGATTAAGGACACAGACGTAGAGAAAGGACTTGAGGACATGGGGAGAGGGAAGGGTAAGCTGGGACAAAGTGAGAGAGTGGTATGGACATATATACACTACCAAATGTAAAATTGATAGCTACTGGGAAGCAGCCACATAGCACAGGGAGATCAGCTCTGTGCTTTGTGACCACCTAAAAGGGTGGGATAAGGGAGTGAGAGGGAGGTGCAAGAGGGAGGGGATATGGTGTTATATGTATACGCACAGCTGATTCACTTTTTTATACAGCAGAAACTAACACACAATTGTAAAGCAATTATACTCCAATAAAGATGTAAAAGAAAAAAAAAAAGCCCAGAGATAAACCTACACACCTATGGCCCACTAATCTATGACAAAGGAGGCAAGGGTATACAAAGGAGAAAAGACAGTCTCTTCAATAAGTGGTGCTGGGAAAAATGGACAGCTACATGTAAAAGAATGAAATTAGAACACTCCCTAACACCATACACAAAAAATAAACTCAAAATGGATTAGAGACCGAAATGTAAGACCGGACACTATAAAACTCTTAGAGGAAAACACAGGAAGAATACTCTTTGACATAAATCACAGCAAGATCTTTTTTGATCCACCTCCTAGAGTAATGGAATAAAAAAAAAAATAAACATATGGGAGCAAATGAAACCTAAAAGCTTTTGCAAAGCAAAGGAAACTACAAACAAGACGAAAAGACAACCCTCACAATGGGAGAAAATATTTGCAAACGAATCAATGGACAAAGGATTAATCTCCAATGTATATAAACAGCTCATGCAGCTCAACAGTAAAAAAACAAACAACCCAATCCAAAAATGGGCAGATGACGTAAATAGACATTTGTCCCAAGAAGACATACAGATGACCAAGAAGCACATGAAAAGCTGCTCAACATCACTAATTATTAGAGAAATATAAACCAAAACTACAATGAGGTATCGCCTCACACGAGTTAGAATGGGCATCATCAGAAAACCTACAAGCAACAAATGCTGGAGAGGGTGTGGAGAAAAGGGAACCCTCTTACACTATTTGTGGGAATGTAAATTGATACAGTCACGATGGAGAACAGTATGGAGGTTCCTTAAAAGACTAAAAATAGAATTACCATATGACCCAGCAATCCCACTACTGGCCATATACCCAGAGAAAACCATAATTCAAAAAGACATATTCACCACAATATTCATTGCAGCACTGTTTACAATAGCCAGGTCATGGAAGCAACCTAAATGCCCATAGACAGACGAACAGAAAAGATGTGCTACATATATAAAATGGAATATTACTCAGCCATAAAAAGGAATGAAATTGGGTCATTTGTAGAGACGTGGATAGATCTAGAGACTGTCATACAGAGTGAAGTAAGTCAGAAAGAGAAAAACAAATATCGTATATTAACGCATACATGTGGAACCTAGAAAAATGGTAAAGATGAACCGGTTTGCAAGGCAGAAATAGAGACACAGATGTAGAGAACAAATGTATGGACACCAAGGGGGGAAAGTGGCAGGGTGGTGGTGGTGGGATGAATTGCGAGCCTGGGATTGACATATATACACTTATATGTATAAAATAGGTTACCAATAAGAGCCTGCTGTATAAAAAAATGAATAAAATAAATTCAAAAATTAAAAAATAAATCATACTTAAAAAAATAAAACAGAAAAAAAAGTTCTGTCCTTCCCATAGACGTATTTATATGAATGAATTATTTCCATGCTTATATCCATAAATACAAAAAGAGGAATAAAACTTACCTTGAACCAAAAAAGAAAAAAAAAAAAAAAACAGAACCCACTGGTCATACAGAGGAAAACCCTATCAGGGCACTTGCTCCAGGGGTAAACAATTCTGAAGTTGGTCACAGGTGGGGAATCATCTCCCATGCAGCCAGCAGCCCCCACACGAGGAGCGTCCTCATTGCAAAGCTGGGGGACCGTGAGGAGGCGTCTCTGAGTAAACGTGAGCTGAGCCCCAGGCCAGCTGCTGCTGAACTTTTCCCACCCTTCCCAGGTAAAACACCTGAATGTGTGCAAAGACTTTAAAAACTAGAGGAAGGGGCTTGGAGTCACACCAGCGACAGCACGCAGGCCGACTTGGTGCCTGCAGGCCAGCCAGGATGGTCCTGGCCCCGGGCGCTCGTCTGGAAGCTTTCCATTTCCCTGCCTGAGGTACCCCTCCTGTCCCGGCCCCCACTGCTTTTTTCCTTCCTCACCTCTGCCCGGGGAGAAATTCCAGCAGCAAGTATGGGTGACACATCCTCTTCTTTAGCAGGTGGCAGCCCGGCAACTCCTGCAGAAAGTCCAGCAGAGCCCCAGTCACACTGGGCCACTCATAGAGCCGTGGGCCCTACTCCCTCCCACCAGCCCAACCCCGAGACTGCTGACGGGGCAGAGAATATGGCGTCAGGCACAGCTGCAGAGGCTTTTGCTGCCTGGAGGGGTGTTTATATTGACCTCAACCCAGGCACACCTGGGAAGGGCTGGCCGGCCGGGTCAGGCTGCCCAGGTCAGCCAATCCTCGCCCCTCAGGGGCTCAGAGTTGCAGAAAATGGGCCTTGCTACACCAGCCAGATCCAAGGAACAGGTGTAGGGTCCCGAGAGTCAGGATAGATAAGGGGCGGCAGCCCTGGCTTGTTTTCGAATCATTTTATCTGGTCCATGAGTGGGAGACAACTTCAAGAAGACCCTCTGCTAATGAGAGGAACCCAGGAGTCAGGGAGAGGAGGGGTGGTGGGTGGAGACAGAGGCCTGGTGCCCCGGCTGCAGTGGAAGCCCCTGGAAGACCAGGCAGAGGGAGGCCGCACAGAGTGAAGCCTAGGGTCACAGACCTGTTGGAGCTGCTGTTTGTTAGTTCAAGCTCTGCTCTGAGGTGCTCTGTGTCAGCTCTGAGTGACAGGGGTGCTGGGGGTGCTCTGCAATGAGGGCTATGTGCACGGTTCCTGTGTGCCCAGCCCTGCCGGGGTACCTGTCCACGGGAGCTCCATATCCAGGGAGGGGCCTGCCCACGAGAGCCCCGTGGGCTGCTGCGTACCTGCCCAGGTGAGCTCCATATCCTGGGAGGGGCCTGACCACAAGAGCCCCGTGGGCTGCTGGGGACCTGGTAGAGGACGCCAGGACAGTCAGTGAAGCCACAGAGGATATACATCTAGTAGTTCCTAATTCCTACACCCTGCTGGTCATTCTACCATCCACCAGGACATGGCATTCTGTATTAGACTTCAATGATGCCTTCTTCTGTATTCCATTAGTCCCAGAGTCACAAGAAATTTTGGCTGTGAGTGGCAGGACTCAACCTACAACAAAAACAATACTGCTGGGCCGTCCTGCCCCAGGGGTTCAAAAATTCCCACACCATCTTTGGGGAAACGTTAGCTAAAGACCTAAAAGATCTACCTCTGGAGAAGGGAACCCTCCTTCAATATGCAGATGACATTCTGATCACCAGCCCGACTAAGGAGGCCTCTGAACTACCTAGCCAATAAAAGATAGAAGGTGTCCAAGGAAAAGGCTCAAATATCACAAACTAAGGTGGCCTTCCTGGGCTTCATTCGCACAGAAGGTCGGAGAAGCCCACCCCAGGAAAGGGAAGAAGCCATTTGCAGCCTCACCTTTCCTGAAACTAGAAGACAGCTTAGGGGTTCCTGGGGAGACCGGGGTTTGCTGCATCTGGATCCCTAACTACAGTCTAATAGTTAGACTGGGCCTCTATATGAAACACTGAAAGGAAAAGATGATGATCCTTTTGAATAGAATCCAGAAGGGGCCTTTCAAGAATGGAAAGAGCAGTCAATTCAGACCCTGGCCCTGGACCTCCCTAAGTTAGCTAAACCCTTTGACCTTTACATTCCTGGTCCAAGGCGAATCGCCCTTGGAGTATTAGTGCAAAAACTGGGACCACTTGAAATGGAACAATGCAAGAATGCCCTCCAGGCATTGGCCAGCCACCCCATCCGACCAGGATACTGGGGGTATCTAAAAACCTGGAAATCAGCAGCCCACAAGGCCAGCTCCCTCCTAAGGGAAAAGGACGCCACTTGGTGATCCTAACCACCCACCATGCCCTGAAGTTGCAGGGATTGCTCCGTGGGCACAATGACCTCGAGTGAGGAGGCCCTCCAACACCAACCTCCAGAGAGACAACCTGGGGCAATGGGCCCCCATGACGACTCGTGTGACCATCACTTGACCTGGAGCTTCTCTCAGAAAACAACAAGAGTGTGCCCCAAAAGAGCAGACTATTGCTTACAGGACTTACTGCACCCAGAGCGGAGCTAATAAACTTGGCAGGGGAACCGTAAATAACGCTGCCACCATAGAAAAGCCTACAGACACCGCAGTGACGGCGGCCAATGAGACCGGCTGTACTCCTGGCTACTTCAAAAGGCCGTTGACTGAGTGGCCGTCATGGTCCTGGATCACCACCGGCCCTGGACTGTCTGGGAGTTGAGCAAGCAGGGCTCTGACACCTGGTGCTGTTTGTACGTTAATTCAGTGGCCTAACTGAAGAAAGCACAGACTACTGGTCAGAGCATCTAGGCTGGCAGAAACCGTCAGCCTAAGGGGGCCGAACCAATGTGGAGCAGGGTAAAACCGCCCACCCCCCCAGCGTCTCTGCACATCTCTTTCCTGGACCCTTAAAGGTCATTAGAATCTATAAAACTTCCAATGCTGGTGCTCAGGCAGACGAGCAGTGAGGGAGGAGGCCTGCGGACAATCAACCTCACCTGGAGGCTGCTGGGGAGAAGTCCTGCCCCTCCCCCCGGGTATGAGGACACCCAACTCAGCATGAAGCATTTACAGAAGACGTGTCTGCACCCTCAGCGCCCCAAGAATGAGGAATGGGACAAAAGGCAGAGGAGGGCTTTGTCACTGGCAAAGCCCATTAAAAATTCCTGGGAGATAAAAATAGAATCTGGGCAATAAAATAAAGTCTAACCATTTTTTCCTTTGTGCTTTGTCTAATTTCACTTGCTCCTAGGTTTCCACATGAAGAGGTCCCACACCCGACACTTCAGACCCGATTTCCTCGTGCAAAATGGCTGGGCCGACACCTCAGCTCGTGGGGCCCCGTGCAGACTCTGCGACATAGAGCCTGAGCTCCAGCCAACCTGGCCCTCGAGAGCTCCGCCCCCTCCCTCCCGCTGATGCTGACAGGATCCCTACACAGCAGCCCGGCCCACAACCCGCAGGGGAGCACACACTCTCACCTCTCCATTCTCTGATCAAAATATAAAGTTTTCCTTTGCTTCTGAACCAAAGTCAGTCTCGATCTGTTGGCTCCAATGACACTGGGCAGGGAGACCCTTGTTGGGGCCCACTCTGCAGGATCAGTAACAGAATTTGAGAACATTGTAACTTCAATGAACAGATGTGTGAGCCAAACTGTAATTAACATAGAGCAGTGTATAAGGCTCGTGTAAAATAAGATGTTTCTAACACTTCCATTTGATATTTCCATCACTTTATTATAAGCAAGTTCAGTGGAGGGGATTGTCTTATTTGTCAGGTCAAGAGTAGAGAAATGCAGTGATTTCTTTCCAAGGATGTACATCTAATAATCTTGGTTGAAGTTTCAACCTTGTTTGGAATGATTTTCCATTGAAAATGATACCTCTCTTTCAGCTCCTAGATTTCTGAGAAGTATAAAATCTTATATTTTTTATTACCAAAGGGGAAAGGTGGGAGGAGGGATAAATTAACAGTTTCAGATTAACATATACACACTGCTATGTATAAAATATATCATCAACAAGGAACTACTGTATAGCACAGGGAACTATACTCAATATTTTGTAATGACCCCTGAGGGGAAATAATCTGAAAAACAATAGATATCTATATCGACATCATCTATCAACTACAGATAAAATGGAAACTAAAGGAGGCCGATGGTGAGCGTTTCTGAACCTGAAGACTTCAATCATCTAAAGTTCGGACTCTGCCTACGGCCCAAGTCCCTTAATGAACACACATGTACCAGTAGCTTAAAAATTCCCCAGATTGGAGTTCGGGGAGACACTGATTTGGAAAAATCCCTTGTGTTCTCCTTACATACACGGGACCTTTCCTACAGCTAAAACATGCCTGTGACACCCAGAAGATGGAACACGGTTGGATCAGGAAGATTTTGGAAAAGGCACCAAAACGCCTAATTTCCTGGTTGTTGGGTTCACCCCTCCAGCCTTTTTCCTTAAAATCTCCCCACTAGAGGATGTCAGCACCTTCAACATCCAGTTGCACAGAAATCGGAATTTGTCCAAAGGAAGAAGGGGAAGGAGGAGAAACAAGGAGAGCCAAGCCCTAGATGTTCGGAGAGGCACATGTCACTCTACTTTCCAGTCAGGAAGAAGAATTAAGCAAAGGCTTAGCTTGCCACCGGGAACCAGAGTAGGTCCAGAAGCAAACGAGCGGTTCTGCGGAAAGCTCCCAAAAAAGCGAGTTGACAAATGGAGCTCAGGGGCACTGCAATTCACAAACCTGCAGAATTATAAATGATAACTCTCGTCAACAAATATATTGAGGGAAGGCAACGAAGAGGATTTGAAATCAAGGCAGAATTGCAGGAAACAGATTTCAGGAGATAGATTCGAATCACCCCTAAAGCACATGAAAAGCGGCAAAACGTCGACAATGATGCACTTGGCCAAAAAGAGCATATGCGTTTTTTTCTGAATGAATTCAGGAAAAAACCCATAGGCCCTTTTTGGCCAACCAAGCAAGCCGGAAATGCAATTCAGCGCTACAAAGAAGTCTGACTTCCCATCGGTCAAAATGGCCTTCCTAAAAAAGTGTAAAACAAGAAAAGCAGGAGAGGCCAGGGAGGCAAGGGAGCCTTGCTACACTGATGGGCGGGATGTAAATTGCCAACAGCCACTCTGGAGAAGTGTACGGTGTGTCCTGAAACATCTAAAAAACACAGCTTAGAGAGAATAGGGCACTTCCACTCATGGGGGTATAAATTGGGAAAATGAAAAATCAGCAAGACACAAGCACCCCAAAGTTTAGGGCTGCTCTGTTGACAAGGACCTCCACTTCATTCCACCTTCAATATCCCAGGAAAGAGAAAAATGGATAAAGAAGTTGTGGTCCTTATGTACAATGGAATATCACTCAGCCATGAAATCAATGTCATAAGGCTAGTAGCAGCATGATGAGTGGATTTAGGTACGACGATTCTAAGTGAAATAAGTCACACAGAAAAGGACACTTCTCATAAGGTATCACTTATAGAGGGAATGTAAAAACCGTTACACTTGAACTGAATTACAAAACAGAACAGAGTCACACATGCAAAAAACACACTATGGCTGCTTAACGGGAAAGGTGAGGTGGGGTGATACATAAAACAAGGGTTTCAAATTAGCTCAGATACCGTTCCATAAACCCAATATGTAATAGACAAGACCTACTCCTTGCTCAGAGAATTGGACTCAACACGCCCTATTCACCGCACAAGAATATATCTGACTAGTAATAATCTTAAAACCTATGTATTGATATCTCTCTGTTAGTGTGTCAAGTGGGTGTAAGGCGGCATAAACACAGCAGTGAAAAGCAGCTAAACCCCATTATAAAAATAAATTACTTTGAAAAACCCATGAAACAAAGACAGTGAAAGAGAGAGAAATTCCTACACAATGAGTTCAGGGGCTGTGATGCAACCTGGATTGACCATATCTAGACCCACAGCTGGATGAGACATAAGGGTGGACACTCTTGGGGCTGAGAGGTTTGGTGAGGTTGGGTGAGCAAACGCAGACCTTTTAAAGTAATACTGCGTGGTACCCATCGCATGGGTCCCAATCTCCAGGTTCAAGGGCATCTTGCTACATCGAAAACATGCATGAGAAACCCGGAAGATGGTACACCGTGTGATGGGGAAAGGTTTCTAAAACGCACCTCATTTCTCATCTCCTTGTGCCCGGGTTCGCCATTCCAGCCGCTTTACTAGCAATCTCCCTACTTGGAGCATCAGCACCTTTAACCTCCTGTTCCGTACAGGTTGCAATTTGTCCTGAGGATGAACGGGAAGACGTGGAACCAATGAGAGACTAGCTCTTGGTGTTGGGACAGGCACAGGTCACTCTATTTTCCCATCAGGAAGAAGAATTAACTACAGGCTCAGCCTGCCCCCCGGAACCAGAAGAGGGCCTGAAGCCATCCTGCGCTTTTGCGGCCAGCTCCCAAAAAAGCGAGTTGTAAAATGGAGCTTGAGGGCACTGCAATTCACAAACCTGCAGAGTTATAAATGATAACTCTCGTCCACAAATATATTGAGGGAAGGCAAAGAAGACGATTTGAAATCAAGGCAGAATTGCAGGAAACAGATTTCAGGAGGTAGATTCGAATCGCCTTTAAAGCACATGAAAAGCGGCAAAACGTTGACAATGATGCCCTTGGCCAAAAAGGGCGTATGCGTTTTTTCCTGAATATATTCAGGAAAAAACGCATACGCCCTTTTTGGCCAACCAAGCAACCTGGAAAGGCAAATCAGCACTACAAAGAAGACTCGCTACCCATCGGTCAAAAGGGCCATGCTGAAAAAAGTGTCAAAACCAGAAATGCAGGACAGGCCATGGAGAAATGGGAGCCTTGCTACACTGATGGGCGGGATGTAAATTGCCAACAGCCACTCTGGAGAAGTGTACGGTGAGTCCTGAAACATCTAAAAAACACAGCTTAGAGAGCATAGGGCACTTCCACTCATGGGGGTATAAATTGGGAAAATGAAAAATCAGCAAGACACAAGCACCCCCAAGTTGAGGGCTGCTCTGTTGACAAGGACCTCCACTTCATTCCACCTTCAATATCCCAGGAAAGAGAAAAATGGATAAAGAAGTTGTGGTCCTTATGTACAATGGAATATCACTCAGCCATGAAATCAATGTCATAAGGCTAGTAGCAGCATGATGAGTGGATTTAGGTACGACGATTCTAAGTGAAATAAGTCACACAGAAAAGGACACTTCTCATAAGGTATCACTTATAGAGGGAATGTAAAAACCGTTACACTTGAACTGAATTACAAAACAGAACAGAGTCACACATGCAGAAAACACAGTATGGCTGCTTAACGGGAAAGGTGAGGTGGGGTGATACATAAAACAAGGGTTTCAAATTAGCTCAGATACCGTTCCATAAACCCAATATGTAATAGACAAGACCTACTCCTTGCTCAGAGAACTGGACTCAACACGCCCTATTCGCTGCACAAGAATATATCTGACTAGTAATAATCTTAAAACCTATGTATTGATGTCCCTCTGTAAGTGAATCAAGTGGGTGTAAAGGGGCATAAACACAGCAGTGAAAATCAGGTAAACCCCATTATAAAAATAAATTACTTAAAAATTCCAAAAAACAAAGACAGTGATAGAGGGAAAATTTTTACGTAATTCGTTCCGGGGCTGTGATGCAACCTGGTGTGACCATATCTAGACCCACAGCTGGATGAGAAATAAAGCTGGACACTCTTGGGGCTGAAGGTCTCTTTCCCTATTTACCAGATTAGGAACGTAGAAAGGCTGCCACCCTCTGGCCGTTACCTGCAAAAGCAGCTTTAAAACCTGTGCTAATGGTCACTTCATATGAACAAGTACTTCAGGGCTGTAAATGAAACGTGCCCTCAAAATGTCTTGAGGGAGGTAATGGCCAAAAATTTTCAAAATGTGACACTTACTTTAAGAAAACACTTTGAAGAACTGAGCTGTAATCACAGTTTGATAAATAAAAAGGGCATGCTTTAAAGCTCAATTTCAACAGATTATGGGACACATGCAAATTCAACCACAGATAGGCATCAGCTCGCACCCATTAGAATAACCATCAGCAAGAAAACTACAAACAATAAATATTGAGGGTGTTTTGGAGAAATGCATACCCTCAATTTTAAGTGGGACGTAACCTGGAAAGAGCCACTAATGAGAACTGAATGGTGGTGTCTTTAAAACATACACACTGAGCTACCATATGATACAGCAAGCCCACTGCTTGGCCTATAACATAAGAAGATATAACTGGAAAGACACAGGCAAGCAAATGTGCATTGCAGCAGTATTACAATAGCCAAGACATGGAGGCAACCAGAAAGTCCATCAAGAGGTGCGTGGCCAAAGAAGAACTGGTACACGTACAGATGGAATATTAGCCAGGGAAAAAAATGAAACAATGCCATTTGCAGCACCATGTATGATTCTTGAGGTAATCAGGCAAATTGTACTAAGTCAGAAAGCAAAAGACACATATCCTATAATATCACTTATAGGTCTTAGCTAAAAATTGATACCAATGAAAATATTTCCACAGAGAAATGCAATCACAGATTCATTAAACAAACTTATGGTTCACCAAATGGAAAGGTGTGAGGATTGGATACATTAGGATATTGGGGTTAAGATAGATATAGAAACACATGTGAAATATGTAATCACCAAAGACCTACATAATACCAAGACAAGACTACTCAACATCGTGTCATAACCTACATGGGAAAATGATCCAAAGAAGAATAGATATATGTATATGTTTAAAAGAACCACATCTTTCACACCTAGAAGAAACAAAACATTTTAATTAAATTTGCTCTGACAAAAAATAAAAATTAAATTAAAAAAAGAACAAGAAGTAATGAGACATAAACTTAAGGGGCTATTTGCTGGCACATTGCATTCTAATTTACAACCAGAACATGACTTCCATTAAGGCTCTGTCATCACTAATAAAGCAGCTTTATAAGCAATGTTGAAGGTAGCTTAAAAGAAGTCTCACTAATTATTGATAGTAACAAGGAAACAAAGAAAAGTAAAAATCTCACTGCAAAAAGTATACATAGGGTAAGGATAGTAGATCAAACACTTATTAAACTTCTGTAGAGAATAAAAGACAACAGTAGTATGTTTTTTTAAAAAGAGAGGGCCCAAATAAATCTGAAATGAAAGAGATGATGTTACAACAGACACCACAGAAATACAAAGTATCCTAAGATACACACAGGGTAACTCAGGGCTCAGACTGGACAGAGCCCACTCTCCAGTCCCCTGTACATGACTTACAGGAGCCTCAGGAACTGAGGAGGGGGTCCCTGAGGAGAGGCTCAAGATAGAATATGGTAGGCATTAACATGACTGCATTCATCTTAAACATGCCTGAACTACATTCACACGAGATGATTTTGTCCTGTATGTACATCGGCACCTCTAGTTGGAACTGCAGATCTTTGGCTTCAACACCTCTACTGACAACGTTAGCGTCACCTGCTGTGGACCGTCTCCTATAGGATTTCTAGAATCACAAAACATCGAAGCTTCACAGGACCCAGAGTCTGTGCAACTCCACACAGAGTCTCAGAGTCTCAACTCCACTCAGATACTCCACTCTTGGAGGGCACACACAAAGTAGTGTGCACATCAGGACCCAGGGGAAGGAGCAGTGACCCTGTAGGAGAATGACCAGAACTACCTGCTACTTTTAGAGGGTCTCCTGCAGAGGCAGGTGGTGGCTGTGGCTGTGGCTCACCGTGAGGACAACGACACTGGCAGCAGAAGTTCTGGGAAATACTCCTTGGTGTGAGCCCTCCCAGAGTCCGCCATTAGCCCCACCAAGAGCAAGGTAGGCTCCAGGGCTGGGTCGCCTCAGGCCAAACAACCAACAGGGAGGGAACCCAGCCCCATGCATCAGCAGACAAGCGGATTAAACTTTTTATTAAAGTTTTATTTAATCCGTAGACAAGCGGATTAAAGCTCTGCCCACCAAAGCAACACCCAGCTCTACCCACCACCAGTCCCTCCCATCAGGAAGCTTGCACAAGCCTCTAAGATAGACTCATCCACCGGAGAGCAGACAGCAGAAGCAAGAAGAACTACAATTCTGCAGCCTGTGGAAGGAAAACCACATTCACAGAAAGATAGACAAAATGAAAAGGCAGAGGACTTTATACCAGATCAAGGAACAAGATAAAACCCCAGAAAAAAAATGAAATGAGGTGGAGATAGGGAACCTTCCAGAAAAAGAATTCAGAATAATGATAGTGAAGTTGAGCCAAGACCTTGGAAAAAGAAAGGAGGCAAAGATCGAGAAGATGCAAGAAATGTTTAACAAAGACCTAGAAGAATTAAGGAACAAACACCTAGAAGAATTAAAGAACAAACAAACAGAGGTGAACAATGGAATAACTGAAATGAAAAATACACTAGAAGGAATCAGTAGCAGAATAACTGTGGCAGAAGAACGGATAAGTGACCTGGAAGACAGAAAGGTGGAAATCACTGCCATGGAACAGAATAAAGAAAAAGAATGAAAATAAACGAAGATACCCCAAGAGTCCTCTGGGACAACTTTAAACGCAACAACATTCGCATTATAGGGGTCCCAGAAGGAGAAGAGAGAGAGAAAGGACCCGAGAATATATTTGAAGAGATTATGGTCAAAAACTTCCCTAGCATGGGAAAAGAAATAGCCACCCAAGTCCAGAAGCACAGAGTGTCCCAGGCAGGATAAACCAAAGGAGAAAAATGACAAGACACATAGTAATCAAATTGACAAAAATTAACGACAAAGAAAAATGATTGAAAGCAGCAAGGGAAAAATGACAAATAACATACAAGGGAACTCCCATAAGGATAACAACTGATTTCTCAGCAGAAAATCTACAAGCCAGAAGGAAGTGGCATGATAAATTTAAAGTGATGAAAGGGAAGAACCTACAACCAAGAGTACTCCACCCTGCAAAGAGCTCATTCAGATTTGATGGAGAAATCAAAAGCCTTACAGACAAGCAAAAGCTAAGAGAATTCAGCACCATGAAACCAGCTCTACACCAAATGCTAAAGGAACTTCTCTAAGTGGGAAACACAAGAGAAGAAAAGGACCCACCAAGACAAACCCATAACAATTAAGAAAATAGTAGTAGGAACATACATATCGATAATTACCTTAAACGTGAATGCACTACATGTTCCAACCAAAAGACACAGGCTCGCTGAATGGATACAAAAACAAGACCCATATATATGCTGTCTACAAGAGATCCATTTCAGACCTAGGGACACATACAGACTCAAAGTGAGGCGATGGAAAAATATATTCTATGCAAATGAAAATCAAAAGAAAGCTGGAGTAGCAATACTCATATCAGATAAAATAGACTTTAAAATAAAGAATGTTACAAGAGACGAGGAAAGGCACTACATAATGGTCAGGGGATCAATCCAAGAAGAAGATATAACAACTATAAATATATATGTACCCAAAATAGGAGCAGCTCAATGTATAAGGCAACTGCTAACAGCTATAAAAGAGGAAATCGACAGTAACACAATAATAGCGGGGGACTTTAACAGCTCACTTACACCAGTGGAGATCAGCCAGACAGACAATTAATAAGGAAACACAAGCTTTAAATGACACAATAGACCAGATAGAGTTAATTGATATTTATAGGACATTCCATCCAAAAACAGGAGATTACACGTTCTTCTCAACTGCACACGGAACATTCTCCAGGATAGATCACATCTTGGGTCACAGATAAAGCCTCAGTAAATTTAAAAAAACTGAAATCATATCAAGCAGCTGTTCCGACCACAATGCTATGAGATTAGAAATCAATTACACGGAAAAAACCGTAAAAAACACAAACACATGGAGGCTAAACAATACGTTACTAAATAACCCAGAGATCACTGAAGAAACCAAAGAGGAAATCAAAAACTACCTAGAGACAAATGACAACAAAAACACGATGATCCAAAACCTATGGGATGCAGCAAAAGGAGTTCTAAGAGGGAAGTTTATAGCAATACAAGCCTACCTCAAGAAACAAGAAAAATCTCAAATAAACAATCTAACCTTACACCTAGAGGAACTAGAGAAAGAAGAACAAAACCCAAAGTTAGTAGAAGGAAAGAAATCATAAAGATCAGAGCAGAAATAAATGAAATAGAAACAAAGAAAACAAAAGCAAAGATCAATAAAACTAAAAGCTGGTTCTTTGAGAAGATAAGCAAAAATGATCAACCTTTAGCCAGACTCCAGAAAAAGAGGGAGAGGACGCAAATCAACAAAATTAGAAGTGAAAAAGCAGAAGTTACAACAGACACCACAGGAATACAAAGCATCCTAAGAGACTACTACAAGCAACTCTAGGCCAATAAAATGGACAATCTGGAAGAAATGGACAAATTCTTAGAAAGGGATAACCTTCTAAGACTGAACCAGGAAGAAATAGAAAATATGAACAAACCTATCACAAGCAATGAAATTGAAACTGTGATTAAAAATCTTCCAACAAACAAAAGTCCAGAACCAGATGGCATCACAGGTGAATTCTATCAAACATTTAGAGAAGAGCTAACACCCAACCTTCTCAAATTCTTCAAAACAATTGCAGGGGAAGGAACACTCCCAAACTCATTCTATGAGACCACCATCACCCTGATACCAAAATCAGACAGAGATACTACAAGGAAAGAAAATTATAGACCAATATCACTGATGAATATAGATGTAAAAATCCTCAACAAAATACTAGCAAACAGAATCGAACAACACATGAAAAGGATCATACACCATGATCAAGTGGGGTTTATCCCAGGGATGCAAGGATTCTTCAATATACACAAATCAATGTGATACACCATATTAACAAATTGTAGAATAAAAGCATATGATCATCTCAATAGAGGAAGGAAAAGATTTTGAGAAAATTCAACACTCATTTACGATAAAAACTCTGCAGAGTGTGGGCATAGAGGGAAACTACCTCAACATAATAAAGGCCATATATGACAAACCCACAGCAAACAGCATTCTCAATGGTGAAAAACTGAAAGCGTTTCCTCTAAGATCAGGAACAAGACGAGGATGTCCACTCTCACCACTGCTATTCAACATAGTTTTGGAAGTCCTAGCCATGGCAATCAGAGAAGAAAAAGAAATAAAAGGAATACAAAAAGGAAAAGAAGAAGTAAAATTGTCACTGTTTGCAGATGACATGATATCATAGAAAGAGAATCCTGAAGATGCCACCAGAAAACCACTGGAGCTAATCAATGAATTTGGTAAAGTTGCAGGATACAAAATTAATGCACAGAAATTGCTTGCATTCCTATACACTAACAATGAAAGATCAGAAAGAGAAATTAAGGAAACAATCCCATTACCACTGCTACAAAAAGAATAAAATACCTAGGAATAAACCTACCTAAGGAAGTAAAAGACCTGTACTCAGAAAACTATAAGACACTGATGAAAGAAATCAATGATGATATAAACAGATGGAGACATATACCATGTTCTCGGATTAGAAGAATCAATATTGTGAAAATGACTATACTACCCAAAGCAATCTACAGATTCAATGCAATCCCGATCAAAATACATTTGGCATTTTCTACAAAACAAGAAAAAAAAATCTTAAAATTTGTAGGGAGACACAAAAGACCCTGGATAGCCAAAGCAGTCTTGAGGGGGGAAAAAAAAGAGCTGGAGGAATCAGACTTCCAGACTTCAGACTATATTGCAAAGCTACAGTAATCAAGATAATATGGTACTGACACAAGAACAGAAATATAGGTCAATAGAACAGGATAGAAAGCACAGAGATAAACCCACGTACCTATGGTTCACTAATCTATGACAAAGGAGGCAAGGGTATACAATGGAGAAAAGACAGTGTCTTCAGCAAGTGGTGCTGGGAAAACTGGACAGTTACATGTAAAAGAATGAAATTAGTACACTCCCTAACACCATACACAAAAATAAACTCAAAATGGATTAGAGACCTAAATATAAGACCAGCCACTATAAAACTCTTAGAGGAAAACATAAGCAGAACAGTCTATGACATAAATCACAGCAAGATCCTTTTTGACCCACCTCCTAGAGAAATGGAAATAAAAACAAAAATTAAAAAATGGGACCGAATGAAACATAAATTCTTTTGCACAGCAAAGGAAAACATAAGCAAGATGAAAAGACAACCATCAGAATGGGAGAAAATATTTTCAAATGAAGCAAATGGCAAAGGATTAATCTCCAAAAAGCAGCTCATGTAGCTCAATATCACAAAACCAAACAACCCAATCCAAAAATGGGCAGAAGACCTAAATAGACATTTCTCCAAAGAAGATATACAGGTTGCCAACAAACACATGAAAGGATGCTGAACATCACTAATCATTAGAGAAATGCAAATCAAAACTACAGTGAGGTATCACCTCACACCAGTCAGAATGGCCATCATCAAAAAATCTACCAACAATAAATGCTGGAGAGGCATTTATTGGAGCAAAGGGAACCCTCTTGCACTGTTGGTGGGAATGTAAATTGATATAGCCACTAGGGAGAAAGGTATGGGGGTTCCTTAAACACTAAAAATAGAACTACCATACAACCCAGCAAACCCACTCCTGGACATTTACCCTGAGAAAACCATAATTCAAAAAGAGTCATGTACCACAATGTTCACTGTAGCTCTATTTACAATAGCCAGGACATGGAAGCAACCTAAGTGTCCATCAACAGATAAATGGATAAAGAAGATGTGGCACATATATACAATGGAACATTATTCAGCCATAAAAAGAAACGAAATTGAGTTATTTTTAGTGAGGTGGATGGATCTAGAGTCTGTCCTACAGAGTGAAGTAAGTCAGAAAGAGAAAAACAAATACCGTATGCTAACACATATATATGGAATCTTAAAAAAAAAAGTTTATGAAGAACCTAGGGGCAGGAAAGGATTAAGGACACAGACGTAGAGAAAGGACTTGAGGACATGGGGAGAGGGAAGGGTAAGCTGGGACAAAGTGAGAGAGTGGTATGGACATATATACACTACCAAATGTAAAATTGATAGCTACTGGGAAGCAGCCACATAGCACAGGGAGATCAGCTCTGTGCTTTGTGACCACCTAAAAGGGTGGGATAAGGGAGTGAGAGGGAGGTGCAAGAGGGAGGGGATATGGTGTTATATGTATACGCACAGCTGATTCACTTTTTTATACAGCAGAAACTAACACACAATTGTAAAGCAATTATACTCCAATAAAGATGTAAAAGAAAAAAAAAAAGCCCAGAGATAAACCTACACACCTATGGCCCACTAATCTATGACAAAGGAGGCAAGGGTATACAAAGGAGAAAAGACAGTCTCTTCAATAAGTGGTGCTGGGAAAAATGGACAGCTACATGTAAAAGAATGAAATTAGAACACTCCCTAACACCATACACAAAAAATAAACTCAAAATGGATTAGAGACCGAAATGTAAGACCGGACACTATAAAACTCTTAGAGGAAAACACAGGAAGAATACTCTTTGACATAAATCACAGCAAGATCTTTTTTGATCCACCTCCTAGAGTAATGGAATAAAAAAAAAAATAAACATATGGGAGCAAATGAAACCTAAAAGCTTTTGCAAAGCAAAGGAAACTACAAACAAGACGAAAAGACAACCCTCACAATGGGAGAAAATATTTGCAAACGAATCAATGGACAAAGGATTAATCTCCAATGTATATAAACAGCTCATGCAGCTCAACAGTAAAAAAACAAACAACCCAATCCAAAAATGGGCAGATGACGTAAATAGACATTTGTCCCAAGAAGACATACAGATGACCAAGAAGCACATGAAAAGCTGCTCAACATCACTAATTATTAGAGAAATATAAACCAAAACTACAATGAGGTATCGCCTCACACGAGTTAGAATGGGCATCATCAGAAAATCTACAAGCAACAAATGCTGGAGAGGGTGTGGAGAAAAGGGAACCCTCTTACACTATTTGTGGGAATGTAAATTGATACAGTCACGATGGAGAACAGTATGGAGGTTCCTTAAAAGACTAAAAATAGAATTACCATATGACCCAGCAATCCCACTACTGGCCATATACCCAGAGAAAACCATAATTCAAAAAGACATATTCACCACAATATTCATTGCAGCACTGTTTACAATAGCCAGGTCATGGAAGCAACCTAAATGCCCATAGACAGACGAACAGAAAAGATGTGCTACATATATAAAATGGAATATTACTCAGCCATAAAAAGGAATGAAATTGGGTCATTTGTAGAGACGTGGATAGATCTAGAGACTGTCATACAGAGTGAAGTAAGTCAGAAAGAGAAAAACAAATATCGTATATTAACGCATACATGTGGAACCTAGAAAAATGGTAAAGATGAACCGGTTTGCAAGGCAGAAATAGAGACACAGATGTAGAGAACAAATGTATGGACACCAAGGGGGGAAAGTGGCAGGGTGGTGGTGGTGGGATGAATTGCGAGCCTGGGATTGACATATATACACTTATATGTATAAAATAGGTTACCAATAAGAGCCTGCTGTATAAAAAAATGAATAAAATAAATTCAAAAATTAAAAAATAAATCATACTTAAAAAAATAAAACAGAAAAAAAAGTTCTGTCCTTCCCATAGACGTATTTATATGAATGAATTATTTCCATGCTTATATCCATAAATACAAAAAGAGGAATAAAACTTACCTTGAACCAAAAAAGAAAAAAAAAAAAAAAACAGAACCCACTGGTCATACAGAGGAAAACCCTATCAGGGCACTTGCTCCAGGGGTAAACAATTCTGAAGTTGGTCACAGGTGGGGAATCATCTCCCATGCAGCCAGCAGCCCCCACACGAGGAGCGTCCTCATTGCAAAGCTGGGGGACCGTGAGGAGGCGTCTCTGAGTAAACGTGAGCTGAGCCCCAGGCCAGCTGCTGCTGAACTTTTCCCACCCTTCCCAGGTAAAACACCTGAATGTGTGCAAAGACTTTAAAAACTAGAGGAAGGGGCTTGGAGTCACACCAGCGACAGCACGCAGGCCGACTTGGTGCCTGCAGGCCAGCCAGGATGGTCCTGGCCCCGGGCGCTCGTCTGGAAGCTTTCCATTTCCCTGCCTGAGGTACCCCTCCTGTCCCGGCCCCCACTGCTTTTTTCCTTCCTCACCTCTGCCCGGGGAGAAATTCCAGCAGCAAGTATGGGTGACACATCCTCTTCTTTAGCAGGTGGCAGCCCGGCAACTCCTGCAGAAAGTCCAGCAGAGCCCCAGTCACACTGGGCCACTCATAGAGCCGTGGGCCCTACTCCCTCCCACCAGCCCAACCCCGAGACTGCTGACGGGGCAGAGAATATGGCGTCAGGCACAGCTGCAGAGGCTTTTGCTGCCTGGAGGGGTGTTTATATTGACCTCAACCCAGGCACACCTGGGAAGGGCTGGCCGGCCGGGTCAGGCTGCCCAGGTCAGCCAATCCTCGCCCCTCAGGGGCTCAGAGTTGCAGAAAATGGGCCTTGCTACACCAGCCAGATCCAAGGAACAGGTGTAGGGTCCCGAGAGTCAGGATAGATAAGGGGCGGCAGCCCTGGCTTGTTTTCGAATCATTTTATCTGGTCCATGAGTGGGAGACAACTTCAAGAAGACCCTCTGCTAATGAGAGGAACCCAGGAGTCAGGGAGAGGAGGGGTGGTGGGTGGAGACAGAGGCCTGGTGCCCCGGCTGCAGTGGAAGCCCCTGGAAGACCAGGCAGAGGGAGGCCGCACAGAGTGAAGCCTAGGGTCACAGACCTGTTGGAGCTGCTGTTTGTTAGTTCAAGCTCTGCTCTGAGGTGCTCTGTGTCAGCTCTGAGTGACAGGGGTGCTGGGGGTGCTCTGCAATGAGGGCTATGTGCACGGTTCCTGTGTGCCCAGCCCTGCCGGGGTACCTGTCCACGGGAGCTCCATATCCAGGGAGGGGCCTGCCCACGAGAGCCCCGTGGGCTGCTGCGTACCTGCCCAGGTGAGCTCCATATCCTGGGAGGGGCCTGACCACAAGAGCCCCGTGGGCTGCTGGGGACCTGGTAGAGGACGCCAGGACAGTCAGTGAAGCCACAGAGGATATACATCTAGTAGTTCCTAATTCCTACACCCTGCTGGTCATTCTACCATCCACCAGGACATGGCATTCTGTATTAGACTTCAATGATGCCTTCTTCTGTATTCCATTAGTCCCAGAGTCACAAGAAATTTTGGCTGTGAGTGGCAGGACTCAACCTACAACAAAAACAATACTGCTGGGCCGTCCTGCCCCAGGGGTTCAAAAATTCCCACACCATCTTTGGGGAAACGTTAGCTAAAGACCTAAAAGATCTACCTCTGGAGAAGGGAACCCTCCTTCAATATGCAGATGACATTCTGATCACCAGCCCGACTAAGGAGGCCTCTGAACTACCTAGCCAATAAAAGATAGAAGGTGTCCAAGGAAAAGGCTCAAATATCACAAACTAAGGTGGCCTTCCTGGGCTTCATTCGCACAGAAGGTCGGAGAAGCCCACCCCAGGAAAGGGAAGAAGCCATTTGCAGCCTCACCTTTCCTGAAACTAGAAGACAGCTTAGGGGTTCCTGGGGAGACCGGGGTTTGCTGCATCTGGATCCCTAACTACAGTCTAATAGTTAGACTGGGCCTCTATATGAAACACTGAAAGGAAAAGATGATGATCCTTTTGAATAGAATCCAGAAGGGGCCTTTCAAGAATGGAAAGAGCAGTCAATTCAGACCCTGGCCCTGGACCTCCCTAAGTTAGCTAAACCCTTTGACCTTTACATTCCTGGTCCAAGGCGAATCGCCCTTGGAGTATTAGTGCAAAAACTGGGACCACTTGAAATGGAACAATGCAAGAATGCCCTCCAGGCATTGGCCAGCCACCCCATCCGACCAGGATACTGGGGGTATCTAAAAACCTGGAAATCAGCAGCCCACAAGGCCAGCTCCCTCCTAAGGGAAAAGGACGCCACTTGGTGATCCTAACCACCCACCATGCCCTGAAGTTGCAGGGATTGCTCCGTGGGCACAATGACCTCGAGTGAGGAGGCCCTCCAACACCAACCTCCAGAGAGACAACCTGGGGCAATGGGCCCCCATGACGACTCGTGTGACCATCACTTGACCTGGAGCTTCTCTCAGAAAACAACAAGAGTGTGCCCCAAAAGAGCAGACTATTGCTTACAGGACTTACTGCACCCAGAGCGGAGCTAATAAACTTGGCAGGGGAACCGTAAATAACGCTGCCACCATAGAAAAGCCTACAGACACCGCAGTGACGGCGGCCAATGAGACCGGCTGTACTCCTGGCTACTTCAAAAGGCCGTTGACTGAGTGGCCGTCATGGTCCTGGATCACCACCGGCCCTGGACTGTCTGGGAGTTGAGCAAGCAGGGCTCTGACACCTGGTGCTGTTTGTACGTTAATTCAGTGGCCTAACTGAAGAAAGCACAGACTACTGGTCAGAGCATCTAGGCTGGCAGAAACCGTCAGCCTAAGGGGGCCGAACCAATGTGGAGCAGGGTAAAACCGCCCACCCCCCCAGCGTCTCTGCACATCTCTTTCCTGGACCCTTAAAGGTCATTAGAATCTATAAAACTTCCAATGCTGGTGCTCAGGCAGACGAGCAGTGAGGGAGGAGGCCTGCGGACAATCAACCTCACCTGGAGGCTGCTGGGGAGAAGTCCTGCCCCTCCCCCCGGGTATGAGGACACCCAACTCAGCATGAAGCATTTACAGAAGACGTGTCTGCACCCTCAGCGCCCCAAGAATGAGGAATGGGACAAAAGGCAGAGGAGGGCTTTGTCACTGGCAAAGCCCATTAAAAATTCCTGGGAGATAAAAATAGAATCTGGGCAATAAAATAAAGTCTAACCATTTTTTCCTTTGTGCTTTGTCTAATTTCACTTGCTCCTAGGTTTCCACATGAAGAGGTCCCACACCCGACACTTCAGACCCGATTTCCTCGTGCAAAATGGCTGGGCCGACACCTCAGCTCGTGGGGCCCCGTGCAGACTCTGCGACATAGAGCCTGAGCTCCAGCCAACCTGGCCCTCGAGAGCTCCGCCCCCTCCCTCCCGCTGATGCTGACAGGATCCCTACACAGCAGCCCGGCCCACAACCCGCAGGGGAGCACACACTCTCACCTCTCCATTCTCTGATCAAAATATAAAGTTTTCCTTTGCTTCTGAACCAAAGTCAGTCTCGATCTGTTGGCTCCAATGACACTGGGCAGGGAGACCCTTGTTGGGGCCCACTCTGCAGGATCAGTAACAGAATTTGAGAACATTGTAACTTCAATGAACAGATGTGTGAGCCAAACTGTAATTAACATAGAGCAGTGTATAAGGCTCGTGTAAAATAAGATGTTTCTAACACTTCCATTTGATATTTCCATCACTTTATTATAAGCAAGTTCAGTGGAGGGGATTGTCTTATTTGTCAGGTCAAGAGTAGAGAAATGCAGTGATTTCTTTCCAAGGATGTACATCTAATAATCTTGGTTGAAGTTTCAACCTTGTTTGGAATGATTTTCCATTGAAAATGATACCTCTCTTTCAGCTCCTAGATTTCTGAGAAGTATAAAATCTTATATTTTTTATTACCAAAGGGGAAAGGTGGGAGGAGGGATAAATTAACAGTTTCAGATTAACATATACACACTGCTATGTATAAAATATATCATCAACAAGGAACTACTGTATAGCACAGGGAACTATACTCAATATTTTGTAATGACCCCTGAGGGGAAATAATCTGAAAAACAATAGATATCTATATCGACATCATCTATCAACTACAGATAAAATGGAAACTAAAGGAGGCCGATGGTGAGCGTTTCTGAACCTGAAGACTTCAATCATCTAAAGTTCGGACTCTGCCTACGGCCCAAGTCCCTTAATGAACACACATGTACCAGTAGCTTAAAAATTCCCCAGATTGGAGTTCGGGGAGACACTGATTTGGAAAAATCCCTTGTGTTCTCCTTACATACACGGGACCTTTCCTACAGCTAAAACATGCCTGTGACACCCAGAAGATGGAACACGGTTGGATCAGGAAGATTTTGGAAAAGGCACCAAAACGCCTAATTTCCTGGTTGTTGGGTTCACCCCTCCAGCCTTTTTCCTTAAAATCTCCCCACTAGAGGATGTCAGCACCTTCAACATCCAGTTGCACAGAAATCGGAATTTGTCCAAAGGAAGAAGGGGAAGGAGGAGAAACAAGGAGAGCCAAGCCCTAGATGTTCGGAGAGGCACATGTCACTCTACTTTCCAGTCAGGAAGAAGAATTAAGCAAAGGCTTAGCTTGCCACCGGGAACCAGAGTAGGTCCAGAAGCAAACGAGCGGTTCTGCGGAAAGCTCCCAAAAAAGCGAGTTGACAAATGGAGCTCAGGGGCACTGCAATTCACAAACCTGCAGAATTATAAATGATAACTCTCGTCAACAAATATATTGAGGGAAGGCAACGAAGAGGATTTGAAATCAAGGCAGAATTGCAGGAAACAGATTTCAGGAGATAGATTCGAATCACCCCTAAAGCACATGAAAAGCGGCAAAACGTCGAAAATGATGCACTTGGCCAAAAAGAGCATATGCGTTTTTTTCTGAATGAATTCAGGAAAAAACCCATAGGCCCTTTTTGGCCAACCAAGCAAGCCGGAAATGCAATTCAGCGCTACAAAGAAGTCTGACTTCCCATCGGTCAAAATGGCCTTCCTAAAAAAGTGTAAAACAAGAAAAGCAGGAGAGGCCAGGGAGGCAAGGGAGCCTTGCTGCACTGATGGGCGGGATGTAAATTGCCAACAGCCACTCTGGAGAAGTGTACGGTGTGTCCTGAAACATCTAAAAAACACAGCTTAGAGAGAATAGGGCACTTCCACTCATGGGGGTATAAATTGGGAAAATGAAAAATCAGCAAGACACAAGCACCCCAAAGTTTAGGGCTGCTCTGTTGACAAGGACCTCCACTTCATTCCACCTTCAATATCCCAGGAAAGAGAAAAATGGATAAAGAAGTTGTGGTCCTTATGTACAATGGAATATCACTCAGCCATGAAATCAATGTCATAAGGCTAGTAGCAGCATGATGAGTGGATTTAGGTACGACGATTCTAAGTGAAATAAGTCACACAGAAAAGGACACTTCTCATAAGGTATCACTTATAGAGGGAATGTAAAAACCGTTACACTTGAACTGAATTACAAAACAGAACAGAGTCACACATGCAAAAAACACACTATGGCTGCTTAACGGGAAAGGTGAGGTGGGGTGATACATAAAACAAGGGTTTCAAATTAGCTCAGATACCGTTCCATAAACCCAATATGTAATAGACAAGACCTACTCCTTGCTCAGAGAACTGGACTCAACACGCCCTATTCACCGCACAAGAATATATCTGACTAGTAATAATCTTAAAACCTATGTATTAATATCTCTCTGTTAGTGTGTCAAGTGGGTGTAAGGCGGCATAAACACAGCAGTGAAAAGCAGCTAAACCCCATTATAAAAATAAATTACTTTGAAAAACCCATGAAACAAAGACAGTGAAAGAGAGAGAAATTCCTACACAATGAGTTCAGGGGCTGTGATGCAACCTGGATTGACCATATCTAGACCCACAGCTGGATGAGACATAAGGGTGGACACTCTTGGGGCTGAGAGGTTTGGTGAGGTTGGGTGAGCAAACGCAGACCTTTTAAAGTAATACTGCGTGGTACCCATCGCATGGGTCCCAATCTCCAGGTTCAAGGGCATCTTGCTACATCGAAAACATGCATGAGAAACCCGGAAGATGGTACACCGTGTGATGGGGAAAGGTTTCTAAAACGCACCTCATTTCTCATCTCCTTGTGCCCGGGTTCGCCATTCCAGCCGCTTTACTAGCAATCTCCCTACTTGGAGCATCAGCACCTTTAACCTCCTGTTCCGTACAGGTTGCAATTTGTCCTGAGGATGAACGGGAAGACGTGGAACCAATGAGAGACTAGCTCTTGGTGTTGGGACAGGCACAGGTCACTCTATTTTCCCATCAGGAAGAAGAATTAACTACAGGCTCAGCCTGCCCCCCGGAACCAGAAGAGGGCCTGAAGCCATCCTGCGCTTTTGCGGCCAGCTCCCAAAAAAGCGAGTTGTAAAATGGAGCTTGAGGGCACTGCAATTCACAAACCTGCAGAGTTATAAATGATAACTCTCGTCCACAAATATATTGAGGGAAGGCAAAGAAGACGATTTGAAATCAAGGCAGAATTGCAGGAAACAGATTTCAGGAGGTAGATTCGAATCGCCTTTAAAGCACATGAAAAGCGGCAAAACGTTGACAATGATGCCCTTGGCCAAAAAGGGCGTATGCGTTTTTCCTGAATATATTCAGGAAAAAACGCATACGCCCTTTTTGGCCAACCAAGCAACCTGGAAAGGCAAATCAGCACTACAAAGAAGACTCGCTACCCATCGGTCAAAAGGGCCATGCTGAAAAAAGTGTCAAAACCAGAAATGCAGGACAGGCCATGGAGAAATGGGAGCCTTGCTACACTGATGGGCGGGATGTAAATTGCCAACAGCCACTCTGGAGAAGTGTACGGTGAGTCCTGAAACATCTAAAAAACACAGCTTAGAGAGCATAGGGCACTTCCACTCATGGGGGTATAAATTGGGAAAATGAAAAATCAGCAAGACACAAGCACCCCCAAGTTGAGGGCTGCTCTGTTGACAAGGACCTCCACTTCATTCCACCTTCAATATCCCAGGAAAGAGAAAAATGGATAAAGAAGTTGTGGTCCTTATGTACAATGGAATATCACTCAGCCATGAAATCAATGTCATAAGGCTAGTAGCAGCATGATGAGTGGATTTAGGTACGACGATTCTAAGTGAAATAAGTCACACAGAAAAGGACACTTCTCATAAGGTATCACTTATAGAGGGAATGTAAAAACCGTTACACTTGAACTGAATTACAAAACAGAACAGAGTCACACATGCAGAAAACACAGTATGGCTGCTTAACGGGAAAGGTGAGGTGGGGTGATACATAAAACAAGGGTTTCAAATTAGCTCAGATACCGTTCCATAAACCCAATATGTAATAGACAAGACCTACTCCTTGCTCAGAGAACTGGACTCAACACGCCCTATTCGCTGCACAAGAATATATCTGACTAGTAATAATCTTAAAACCTATGTATTGATGTCCCTCTGTAAGTGAATCAAGTGGGTGTAAAGGGGCATAAACACAGCAGTGAAAATCAGGTAAACCCCATTATAAAAATAAATTACTTAAAAATTCCAAAAAACAAAGACAGTGATAGAGGGAAAATTTTTACGTAATTCGTTCCGGGGCTGTGATGCAACCTGGTGTGACCATATCTAGACCCACAGCTGGATGAGAAATAAAGCTGGACACTCTTGGGGCTGAAGGTCTCTTTCCCTATTTACCAGATTAGGAACGTAGAAAGGCTGCCACCCTCTGGCCGTTACCTGCAAAAGCAGCTTTAAAACCTGTGCTAATGGTCACTTCATATGAACAAGTACTTCAGGGCTGTAAATGAAACGTGCCCTCAAAATGTCTTGAGGGAGGTAATGGCCAAAAATTTTCAAAATGTGACACTTACTTTAAGAAAACACTTTGAAGAACTGAGCTGTAATCACAGTTTGATAAATAAAAAGGGCATGCTTTAAAGCTCAATTTCAACAGATTATGGGACACATGCAAATTCAACCACAGATAGGCATCAGCTCGCACCCATTAGAATAACCATCAGCAAGAAAACTACAAACAATAAATATTGAGGGTGTTTTGGAGAAATGCATACCCTCAATTTTAAGTGGGACGTAACCTGGAAAGAGCCACTAATGAGAACTGAATGGTGGTGCCTTTAAAACATACACACTGAGCTACCATATGATACAGCAAGCCCACTGCTTGGCCTATAACATAAGAAGATATAACTGGAAAGACACAGGCAAGCAAATGTGCATTGCAGCAGTATTACAATAGCCAAGACATGGAGGCAACCAGAAAGTCCATCAAGAGGTGCGTGGCCAAAGAAGAACTGGTACACGTACAGATGGAATATTAGCCAGGGAAAAAAATGAAACAATGCCATTTGCAGCACCATGTATGATTCTTGAGGTAATCAGGCAAATTGTACTAAGTCAGAAAGCAAAAGACACATATCCTATAATATCACTTATAGGTCTTAGCTAAAAATTGATACCAATGAAAATATTTCCACAGAGAAATGCAATCACAGATTCATTAAACAAACTTATGGTTCACCAAATGGAAAGGTGTGAGGATTGGATACATTAGGATATTGGGGTTAAGATAGATATAGAAACACATGTGAAATATGTAATCACCAAAGACCTACATAATACCAAGACAAGACTACTCAACATCGTGTCATAACCTACATGGGAAAATGATCCAAAGAAGAATAGATATATGTATATGTTTAAAAGAACCACATCTTTCACACCTAGAAGAAACAAAACATTTTAATTAAATTTGCTCTGACAAAAAATAAAAATTAAATTAAAAAAAGAACAAGAAGTAATGAGACATAAACTTAAGGGGCTATTTGCTGGCACATTGCATTCTAATTTACAACCAGAACATGACTTCCATTAAGGCTCTGTCATCACTAATAAAGCAGCTTTATAAGCAATGTTGAAGGTAGCTTAAAAGAAGTCTCACTAATTATTGATAGTAACAAGGAAACAAAGAAAAGTAAAAATCTCACTGCAAAAAGTATACATAGGGTAAGGATAGTAGATCAAACACTTATTAAACTTCTGTAGAGAATAAAAGACAACAGTAGTATGTTTTTTTAAAAAGAGAGGGCCCAAATAAATCTGAAATGAAAGAGATGATGTTACAACAGACACCACAGAAATACAAAGTATCCTAAGATACACACAGGGTAACTCAGGGCTCAGACTGGACAGAGCCCACTCTCCAGTCCCCTGTACATGACTTACAGGAGCCTCAGGAACTGAGGAGGGGGTCCCTGAGGAGAGGCTCAAGATAGAATATGGTAGGCATTAACATGACTGCATTCATCTTAAACATGCCTGAACTACATTCACACGAGATGATTTTGTCCTGTATGTACATCGGCACCTCTAGTTGGAACTGCAGATCTTTGGCTTCAACACCTCTACTGACAACGTTAGCGTCACCTGCTGTGGACCGTCTCCTATAGGATTTCTAGAATCACAAAACATCGAAGCTTCACAGGACCCAGAGTCTGTGCAACTCCACACAGAGTCTCAGAGTCTCAACTCCACTCAGATACTCCACTCTTGGAGGGCACACACAAAGTAGTGTGCACATCAGGACCCAGGGGAAGGAGCAGTGACCCTGTAGGAGAATGACCAGAACTACCTGCTACTTTTAGAGGGTCTCCTGCAGAGGCAGGTGGTGGCTGTGGCTGTGGCTCACCGTGAGGACAACGACACTGGCAGCAGAAGTTCTGGGAAATACTCCTTGGTGTGAGCCCTCCCAGAGTCCGCCATTAGCCCCACCAAGAGCAAGGTAGGCTCCAGGGCTGGGTCGCCTCAGGCCAAACAACCAACAGGGAGGGAACCCAGCCCCATGCATCAGCAGACAAGCGGATTAAACTTTTTATTAAAGTTTTATTTAATCCGTAGACAAGCGGATTAAAGCTCTGCCCACCAAAGCAACACCCAGCTCTACCCACCACCAGTCCCTCCCATCAGGAAGCTTGCACAAGCCTCTAAGATAGACTCATCCACCGGAGAGCAGACAGCAGAAGCAAGAAGAACTACAATTCTGCAGCCTGTGGAAGGAAAACCACATTCACAGAAAGATAGACAAAATGAAAAGGCAGAGGACTTTATACCAGATCAAGGAACAAGATAAAACCCCAGAAAAAAAATGAAATGAGGTGGAGATAGGGAACCTTCCAGAAAAAGAATTCAGAATAATGATAGTGAAGTTGAGCCAAGACCTTGGAAAAAGAAAGGAGGCAAAGATCGAGAAGATGCAAGAAATGTTTAACAAAGACCTAGAAGAATTAAGGAACAAACACCTAGAAGAATTAAAGAACAAACAAACAGAGGTGAACAATGGAATAACTGAAATGAAAAATACACTAGAAGGAATCAGTAGCAGAATAACTGTGGCAGAAGAACGGATAAGTGACCTGGAAGACAGAAAGGTGGAAATCACTGCCATGGAACAGAATAAAGAAAAAGAATGAAAATAAACGAAGATACCCCAAGAGTCCTCTGGGACAACTTTAAACGCAACAACATTCGCATTATAGGGGTCCCAGAAGGAGAAGAGAGAGAGAAAGGACCCGAGAATATATTTGAAGAGATTATGGTCAAAAACTTCCCTAGCATGGGAAAAGAAATAGCCACCCAAGTCCAGAAGCACAGAGTGTCCCAGGCAGGATAAACCAAAGGAGAAAAATGACAAGACACATAGTAATCAAATTGACAAAAATTAACGACAAAGAAAAATGATTGAAAGCAGCAAGGGAAAAATGACAAATAACATACAAGGGAACTCCCATAAGGATAACAACTGATTTCTCAGCAGAAAATCTACAAGCCAGAAGGAAGTGGCATGATAAATTTAAAGTGATGAAAGGGAAGAACCTACAACCAAGAGTACTCCACCCTGCAAAGAGCTCATTCAGATTTGATGGAGAAATCAAAAGCCTTACAGACAAGCAAAAGCTAAGAGAATTCAGCACCATGAAACCAGCTCTACACCAAATGCTAAAGGAACTTCTCTAAGTGGGAAACACAAGAGAAGAAAAGGACCCACCAAGACAAACCCATAACAATTAAGAAAATAGTAGTAGGAACATACATATCGATAATTACCTTAAACGTGAATGCACTACATGTTCCAACCAAAAGACACAGGCTCGCTGAATGGATACAAAAACAAGACCCATATATATGCTGTCTACAAGAGATCCATTTCAGACCTAGGGACACATACAGACTCAAAGTGAGGCGATGGAAAAATATATTCTATGCAAATGAAAATCAAAAGAAAGCTGGAGTAGCAATACTCATATCAGATAAAATAGACTTTAAAATAAAGAATGTTACAAGAGACGAGGAAAGGCACTACATAATGGTCAGGGGATCAATCCAAGAAGAAGATATAACAACTATAAATATATATGTACCCAAAATAGGAGCAGCTCAATGTATAAGGCAACTGCTAACAGCTATAAAAGAGGAAATCGACAGTAACACAATAATAGCGGGGGACTTTAACAGCTCACTTACACCAGTGGAGATCAGCCAGACAGACAATTAATAAGGAAACACAAGCTTTAAATGACACAATAGACCAGATAGAGTTAATTGATATTTATAGGACATTCCATCCAAAAACAGGAGATTACACGTTCTTCTCAACTGCACACGGAACATTCTCCAGGATAGATCACATCTTGGGTCACAGATAAAGCCTCAGTAAATTTAAAAAAACTGAAATCATATCAAGCAGCTGTTCCGACCACAATGCTATGAGATTAGAAATCAATTACACGGAAAAAACCGTAAAAAACACAAACACATGGAGGCTAAACAATACGTTACTAAATAACCAAGAGATCACTGAAGAAACCAAAGAGGAAATCAAAAACTACCTAGAGACAAATGACAACAAAAACACGATGATCCAAAACCTATGGGATGCAGCAAAAGGAGTTCTAAGAGGGAAGTTTATAGCAATACAAGCCTACCTCAAGAAACAAGAAAAATCTCAAATAAACAATCTAACCTTACACCTAGAGGAACTAGAGAAAGAAGAACAAAACCCAAAGTTAGTAGAAGGAAAGAAATCATAAAGATCAGAGCAGAAATAAATGAAATAGAAACAAAGAAAACAAAAGCAAAGATCAATAAAACTAAAAGCTGGTTCTTTGAGAAGATAAGCAAAAATGATCAACCTTTAGCCAGACTCCAGAAAAAGAGGGAGAGGACGCAAATCAACAAAATTAGAAGTGAAAAAGCAGAAGTTACAACAGACACCACAGGAATACAAAGCATCCTAAGAGACTACTACAAGCAACTCTAGGCCAATAAAATGGACAATCTGGAAGAAATGGACAAATTCTTAGAAAGGGATAACCTTCTAAGACTGAACCAGGAAGAAATAGAAAATATGAACAAACCTATCACAAGCAATGAAATTGAAACTGTGATTAAAAATCTTCCAACAAACAAAAGTCCAGAACCAGATGGCATCACAGGTGAATTCTATCAAACATTTAGAGAAGAGCTAACACCCAACCTTCTCAAATTCTTCAAAACAATTGCAGGGGAAGGAACACTCCCAAACTCATTCTATGAGACCACCATCACCCTGATACCAAAATCAGACAGAGATACTACAAGGAAAGAAAATTATAGACCAATATCACTGATGAATATAGATGTAAAAATCCTCAACAAAATACTAGCAAACAGAATCGAACAACACATGAAAAGGATCATACACCATGATCAAGTGGGGTTTATCCCAGGGATGCAAGGATTCTTCAATATACACAAATCAATGTGATACACCATATTAACAAATTGTAGAATAAAAGCATATGATCATCTCAATAGAGGAAGGAAAAGATTTTGAGAAAATTCAACACTCATTTACGATAAAAACTCTGCAGAGTGTGGGCATAGAGGGAAACTACCTCAACATAATAAAGGCCATATATGACAAACCCACAGCAAACAGCATTCTCAATGGTGAAAAACTGAAAGCGTTTCCTCTAAGATCAGGAACAAGACGAGGATGTCCACTCTCACCACTGCTATTCAACATAGTTTTGGAAGTCCTAGCCATGGCAATCAGAGAAGAAAAAGAAATAAAAGGAATACAAAAAGGAAAAGAAGAAGTAAAATTGTCACTGTTTGCAGATGACATGATATCATAGAAAGAGAATCCTGAAGATGCCACCAGAAAACCACTGGAGCTAATCAATGAATTTGGTAAAGTTGCAGGATACAAAATTAATGCACAGAAATTGCTTGCATTCCTATACACTAACAATGAAAGATCAGAAAGAGAAATTAAGGAAACAATCCCATTACCACTGCTACAAAAAGAATAAAATACCTAGGAATAAACCTACCTAAGGAAGTAAAAGACCTGTACTCAGAAAACTATAAGACACTGATGAAAGAAATCAAAGATGATATAAACAGATGGAGACATATACCATGTTCTCGGATTAGAAGAATCAATATTGTGAAAATGACTATACTACCCAAAGCAATCTACAGATTCAATGCAATCCCGATCAAAATACATTTGGCATTTTCTACAAAACAAGAAAAAAAAATCTTAAAATTTGTAGGGAGACACAAAAGACCCTGGATAGCCAAAGCAGTCTTGAGGGGGGAAAAAAAAGAGCTGGAGGAATCAGACTTCCAGACTTCAGACTATATTGCAAAGCTACAGTAATCAAGATAATATGGTACTGACACAAGAACAGAAATATAGGTCAATAGAACAGGATAGAAAGCACAGAGATAAACCCACGTACCTATGGTTCACTAATCTATGACAAAGGAGGCAAGGGTATACAATGGAGAAAAGACAGTGTCTTCAGCAAGTGGTGCTGGGAAAACTGGACAGTTACATGTAAAAGAATGAAATTAGTACACTCCCTAACACCATACACAAAAATAAACTCAAAATGGATTAGAGACCTAAATATAAGACCAGCCACTATAAAACTCTTAGAGGAAAACATAAGCAGAACAGTCTATGACATAAATCACAGCAAGATCCTTTTTGACCCACCTCCTAGAGAAATGGAAATAAAAACAAAAATTAAAAAATGGGACCGAATGAAACATAAATTCTTTTGCACAGCAAAGGAAAACATAAGCAAGATGAAAAGACAACCATCAGAATGGGAGAAAATATTTTCAAATGAAGCAAATGGCAAAGGATTAATCTCCAAAAAGCAGCTCATGTAGCTCAATATCACAAAACCAAACAACCCAATCCAAAAATGGGCAGAAGACCTAAATAGACATTTCTCCAAAGAAGATATACAGGTTGCCAACAAACACATGAAAGGATGCTGAACATCACTAATCATTAGAGAAATGCAAATCAAAACTACAGTGAGGTATCACCTCACACCAGTCAGAATGGCCATCATCAAAAAATCTACCAACAATAAATGCTGGAGAGGCATTTATTGGAGCAAAGGGAACCCTCTTGCACTGTTGGTGGGAATGTAAATTGATATAGCCACTAGGGAGAAAGGTATGGGGGTTCCTTAAACACTAAAAATAGAACTACCATACAACCCAGCAAACCCACTCCTGGACATTTACCCTGAGAAAACCATAATTCAAAAAGAGTCATGTACCACAATGTTCACTGTAGCTCTATTTACAATAGCCAGGACATGGAAGCAACCTAAGTGTCCATCAACAGATAAATGGATAAAGAAGATGTGGCACATATATACAATGGAACATTATTCAGCCATAAAAAGAAACGAAATTGAGTTATTTTTAGTGAGGTGGATGGATCTAGAGTCTGTCCTACAGAGTGAAGTAAGTCAGAAAGAGAAAAACAAATACCGTATGCTAACACATATATATGGAATCTTAAAAAAAAAAGTTTATGAAGAACCTAGGGGCAGGAAAGGATTAAGGACACAGACGTAGAGAAAGGACTTGAGGACATGGGGAGAGGGAAGGGTAAGCTGGGACAAAGTGAGAGAGTGGTATGGACATATATACACTACCAAATGTAAAATTGATAGCTACTGGGAAGCAGCCACATAGCACAGGGAGATCAGCTCTGTGCTTTGTGACCACCTAAAAGGGTGGGATAAGGGAGTGAGAGGGAGGTGCAAGAGGGAGGGGATATGGTGTTATATGTATACGCACAGCTGATTCACTTTTTTATACAGCAGAAACTAACACACAATTGTAAAGCAATTATACTCCAATAAAGATGTAAAAGAAAAAAAAAAAGCCCAGAGATAAACCTACACACCTATGGCCCACTAATCTATGACAAAGGAGGCAAGGGTATACAAAGGAGAAAAGACAGTCTCTTCAATAAGTGGTGCTGGGAAAAATGGACAGCTACATGTAAAAGAATGAAATTAGAACACTCCCTAACACCATACACAAAAAATAAACTCAAAATGGATTAGAGACCGAAATGTAAGACCGGACACTATAAAACTCTTAGAGGAAAACACAGGAAGAATACTCTTTGACATAAATCACAGCAAGATCTTTTTTGATCCACCTCCTAGAGTAATGGAATAAAAAAAAAATAAACATATGGGAGCAAATGAAACCTAAAAGCTTTTGCAAAGCAAAGGAAACTACAAACAAGACGAAAAGACAACCCTCACAATGGGAGAAAATATTTGCAAACGAATCAATGGACAAAGGATTAATCTCCAATGTATATAAACAGCTCATGCAGCTCAACAGTAAAAAAACAAACAACCCAATCCAAAAATGGGCAGATGACGTAAATAGACATTTGTCCCAAGAAGACATACAGATGACCAAGAAGCACATGAAAAGCTGCTCAACATCACTAATTATTAGAGAAATATAAACCAAAACTACAATGAGGTATCGCCTCACACGAGTTAGAATGGGCATCATCAGAAAATCTACAAGCAACAAATGCTGGAGAGGGTGTGGAGAAAAGGGAACCCTCTTACACTATTTGTGGGAATGTAAATTGATACAGTCACGATGGAGAACAGTATGGAGGTTCCTTAAAAGACTAAAAATAGAATTACCATATGACCCAGCAATCCCACTACTGGCCATATACCCAGAGAAAACCATAATTCAAAAAGACATATTCACCACAATATTCATTGCAGCACTGTTTACAATAGCCAGGTCATGGAAGCAACCTAAATGCCCATAGACAGATGAACAGAAAAGATGTGCTACATATATAAAATGGAATATTACTCAGCCATAAAAAGGAATGAAATTGGGTCATTTGTAGAGACGTGGATAGATCTAGAGACTGTCATACAGAGTGAAGTAAGTCAGAAAGAGAAAAACAAATATCGTATATTAACGCATACATGTGGAACCTAGAAAAATGGTAAAGATGAACCGGTTTGCAAGGCAGAAATAGAGACACAGATGTAGAGAACAAATGTATGGACACCAAGGGGGGAAAGTGGCAGGGTGGTGGTGGTGGGATGAATTGCGAGCCTGGGATTGACATATATACACTTATATGTATAAAATAGGTTACCAATAAGAGCCTGCTGTATAAAAAAATGAATAAAATAAATTCAAAAATTAAAAAATAAATCATACTTAAAAAAATAAAACAGAAAAAAAAGTTCTGTCCTTCCCATAGACGTATTTATATGAATGAATTATTTCCATGCTTATATCCATAAATACAAAAAGAGGAATAAAACTTACCTTGAACCAAAAAAGAAAAAAAAAAAAAAAAACAGAACCCACTGGTCATACAGAGGAAAACCCTATCAGGGCACTTGCTCCAGGGGTAAACAATTCTGAAGTTGGTCACAGGTGGGGAATCATCTCCCATGCAGCCAGCAGCCCCCACACGAGGAGCGTCCTCATTGCAAAGCTGGGGGACCGTGAGGAGGCGTCTCTGAGTAAACGTGAGCTGAGCCCCAGGCCAGCTGCTGCTGAACTTTTCCCACCCTTCCCAGGTAAAACACCTGAATGTGTGCAAAGACTTTAAAAACTAGAGGAAGGGGCTTGGAGTCACACCAGCGACAGCACGCAGGCCGACTTGGTGCCTGCAGGCCAGCCAGGATGGTCCTGGCCCCGGGCGCTCGTCTGGAAGCTTTCCATTTCCCTGCCTGAGGTACCCCTCCTGTCCCGGCCCCCACTGCTTTTTTCCTTCCTCACCTCTGCCCGGGGAGAAATTCCAGCAGCTAGTATGGGTGACACATCCTCTTCTTTAGCAGGTGGCAGCCCGGCAACTCCTGCAGAAAGTCCAGCAGAGCCCCAGTCACACTGGGCCACTCATAGAGCCGTGGGCCCTACTCCCTCCCACCAGCCCAACCCCGAGACTGCTGACGGGGCAGAGAATATGGCGTCAGGCACAGCTGCAGAGGCTTTTGCTGCCTGGAGGGGTGTTTATATTGACCTCAACCCAGGCACACCTGGGAAGGGCTGGCCGGCCGGGTCAGGCTGCCCAGGTCAGCCAATCCTCGCCCCTCAGGGGCTCAGAGTTGCAGAAAATGGGCCTTGCTACACCAGCCAGATCCAAGGAACAGGTGTAGGGTCCCGAGAGTCAGGATAGATAAGGGGCGGCAGCCCTGGCTTGTTTTCGAATCATTTTATCTGGTCCATGAGTGGGAGACAACTTCAAGAAGACCCTCTGCTAATGAGAGGAACCCAGGAGTCAGGGAGAGGAGGGGTGGTGGGTGGAGACAGAGGCCTGGTGCCCCGGCTGCAGTGGAAGCCCCTGGAAGACCAGGCAGAGGGAGGCCGCACAGAGTGAAGCCTAGGGTCACAGACCTGTTGGAGCTGCTGTTTGTTAGTTCAAGCTCTGCTCTGAGGTGCTCTGTGTCAGCTCTGAGTGACAGGGGTGCTGGGGGTGCTCTGCAATGAGGGCTATGTGCACGGTTCCTGTGTGCCCAGCCCTGCCGGGGTACCTGTCCACGGGAGCTCCATATCCAGGGAGGGGCCTGCCCACGAGAGCCCCGTGGGCTGCTGCGTACCTGCCCAGGTGAGCTCCATATCCTGGGAGGGGCCTGACCACAAGAGCCCCGTGGGCTGCTGGGGACCTGGTAGAGGACGCCAGGACAGTCAGTGAAGCCACAGAGGATATACATCTAGTAGTTCCTAATTCCTACACCCTGCTGGTCATTCTACCATCCACCAGGACATGGCATTCTGTATTAGACTTCAATGATGCCTTCTTCTGTATTCCATTAGTCCCAGAGTCACAAGAAATTTTGGCTGTGAGTGGCAGGACTCAACCTACAACAAAAACAATACTGCTGGGCCGTCCTGCCCCAGGGGTTCAAAAATTCCCACACCATCTTTGGGGAAACGTTAGCTAAAGACCTAAAAGATCTACCTCTGGAGAAGGGAACCCTCCTTCAATATGCAGATGACATTCTGATCACCAGCCCGACTAAGGAGGCCTCTGAACTACCTAGCCAATAAAAGATAGAAGGTGTCCAAGGAAAAGGCTCAAATATCACAAACTAAGGTGGCCTTCCTGGGCTTCATTCGCACAGAAGGTCGGAGAAGCCCACCCCAGGAAAGGGAAGAAGCCATTTGCAGCCTCACCTTTCCTGAAACTAGAAGACAGCTTAGGGGTTCCTGGGGAGACCGGGGTTTGCTGCATCTGGATCCCTAACTACAGTCTAATAGTTAGACTGGGCCTCTATATGAAACACTGAAAGGAAAAGATGATGATCCTTTTGAATAGAATCCAGAAGGGGCCTTTCAAGAATGGAAAGAGCAGTCAATTCAGACCCTGGCCCTGGACCTCCCTAAGTTAGCTAAACCCTTTGACCTTTACATTCCTGGTCCAAGGCGAATCGCCCTTGGAGTATTAGTGCAAAAACTGGGACCACTTGAAATGGAACAATGCAAGAATGCCCTCCAGGCATTGGCCAGCCACCCCATCCGACCAGGATACTGGGGGTATCTAAAAACCTGGAAATCAGCAGCCCACAAGGCCAGCTCCCTCCTAAGGGAAAAGGACGCCACTTGGTGATCCTAACCACCCACCATGCCCTGAAGTTGCAGGGATTGCTCCGTGGGCACAATGACCTCGAGTGAGGAGGCCCTCCAACACCAACCTCCAGAGAGACAACCTGGGGCAATGGGCCCCCATGACGACTCGTGTGACCATCACTTGACCTGGAGCTTCTCTCAGAAAACAACAAGAGTGTGCCCCAAAAGAGCAGACTATTGCTTACAGGACTTACTGCACCCAGAGCGGAGCTAATAAACTTGGCAGGGGAACCGTAAATAACGCTGCCACCATAGAAAAGCCTACAGACACCGCAGTGACGGCGGCCAATGAGACCGGCTGTACTCCTGGCTACTTCAAAAGGCCGTTGACTGAGTGGCCGTCATGGTCCTGGATCACCACCGGCCCTGGACTGTCTGGGAGTTGAGCAAGCAGGGCTCTGACACCTGGTGCTGTTTGTACGTTAATTCAGTGGCCTAACTGAAGAAAGCACAGACTACTGGTCAGAGCATCTAGGCTGGCAGAAACCGTCAGCCTAAGGGGGCCGAACCAATGTGGAGCAGGGTAAAACCGCCCACCCCCCCAGCGTCTCTGCACATCTCTTTCCTGGACCCTTAAAGGTCATTAGAATCTATAAAACTTCCAATGCTGGTGCTCAGGCAGACGAGCAGTGAGGGAGGAGGCCTGCGGACAATCAACCTCACCTGGAGGCTGCTGGGGAGAAGTCCTGCCCCTCCCCCCGGGTATGAGGACACCCAACTCAGCATGAAGCATTTACAGAAGACGTGTCTGCACCCTCAGCGCCCCAAGAATGAGGAATGGGACAAAAGGCAGAGGAGGGCTTTGTCACTGGCAAAGCCCATTAAAAATTCCTGGGAGATAAAAATAGAATCTGGGCAATAAAATAAAGTCTAACCATTTTTTCCTTTGTGCTTTGTCTAATTTCACTTGCTCCTAGGTTTCCACATGAAGAGGTCCCACACCCGACACTTCAGACCCGATTTCCTCGTGCAAAATGGCTGGGCCGACACCTCAGCTCGTGGGGCCCCGTGCAGACTCTGCGACATAGAGCCTGAGCTCCAGCCAACCTGGCCCTCGAGAGCTCCGCCCCCTCCCTCCCGCTGATGCTGACAGGATCCCTACACAGCAGCCCGGCCCACAACCCGCAGGGGAGCACACACTCTCACCTCTCCATTCTCTGATCAAAATATAAAGTTTTCCTTTGCTTCTGAACCAAAGTCAGTCTCGATCTGTTGGCTCCAATGACACTGGGCAGGGAGACCCTTGTTGGGGCCCACTCTGCAGGATCAGTAACAGAATTTGAGAACATTGTAACTTCAATGAACAGATGTGTGAGCCAAACTGTAATTAACATAGAGCAGTGTATAAGGCTCGTGTAAAATAAGATGTTTCTAACACTTCCATTTGATATTTCCATCACTTTATTATAAGCAAGTTCAGTGGAGGGGATTGTCTTATTTGTCAGGTCAAGAGTAGAGAAATGCAGTGATTTCTTTCCAAGGATGTACATCTAATAATCTTGGTTGAAGTTTCAACCTTGTTTGGAATGATTTTCCATTGAAAATGATACCTCTCTTTCAGCTCCTAGATTTCTGAGAAGTATAAAATCTTATATTTTTTATTACCAAAGGGGAAAGGTGGGAGGAGGGATAAATTAACAGTTTCAGATTAACATATACACACTGCTATGTATAAAATATATCATCAACAAGGAACTACTGTATAGCACAGGGAACTATACTCAATATTTTGTAATGACCCCTGAGGGGAAATAATCTGAAAAACAATAGATATCTATATCGACATCATCTATCAACTACAGATAAAATGGAAACTAAAGGAGGCCGATGGTGAGCGTTTCTGAACCTGAAGACTTCAATCATCTAAAGTTCGGACTCTGCCTACGGCCCAAGTCCCTTAATGAACACACATGTACCAGTAGCTTAAAAATTCCCCAGATTGGAGTTCGGGGAGACACTGATTTGGAAAAATCCCTTGTGTTCTCCTTACATACACGGGACCTTTCCTACAGCTAAAACATGCCTGTGACACCCAGAAGATGGAACACGGTTGGATCAGGAAGATTTTGGAAAAGGCACCAAAACGCCTAATTTCCTGGTTGTTGGGTTCACCCCTCCAGCCTTTTTCCTTAAAATCTCCCCACTAGAGGATGTCAGCACCTTCAACATCCAGTTGCACAGAAATCGGAATTTGTCCAAAGGAAGAAGGGGAAGGAGGAGAAACAAGGAGAGCCAAGCCCTAGATGTTCGGAGAGGCACATGTCACTCTACTTTCCAGTCAGGAAGAAGAATTAAGCAAAGGCTTAGCTTGCCACCGGGAACCAGAGTAGGTCCAGAAGCAAACGAGCGGTTCTGCGGAAAGCTCCCAAAAAAGCGAGTTGACAAATGGAGCTCAGGGGCACTGCAATTCACAAACCTGCAGAATTATAAATGATAAATCTCGTCAACAAATATATTGAGGGAAGGCAACGAAGAGGATTTGAAATCAAGGCAGAATTGCAGGAAACAGATTTCAGGAGATAGATTCGAATCACCCCTAAAGCACATGAAAAGCGGCAAAACGTCGACAATGATGCACTTGGCCAAAAAGAGCATATGCGTTTTTTTCTGAATGAATTCAGGAAAAAACCCATAGGCCCTTTTTGGCCAACCAAGCAAGCCGGAAATGCAATTCAGCGCTACAAAGAAGTCTGACTTCCCATCGGTCAAAATGGCCTTCCTAAAAAAGTGTAAAACAAGAAAAGCAGGAGAGGCCAGGGAGGCAAGGGAGCCTTGCTACACTGATGGGCGGGATGTAAATTGCCAACAGCCACTCTGGAGAAGTGTACGGTGTGTCCTGAAACATCTAAAAAACACAGCTTAGAGAGAATAGGGCACTTCCACTCATGGGGGTATAAATTGGGAAAATGAAAAATCAGCAAGACACAAGCACCCCAAAGTTTAGGGCTGCTCTGTTGACAAGGACCTCCACTTCATTCCACCTTCAATATCCCAGGAAAGAGAAAAATGGATAAAGAAGTTGTGGTCCTTATGTACAATGGAATATCACTCAGCCATGAAATCAATGTCATAAGGCTAGTAGCAGCATGATGAGTGGATTTAGGTACGACGATTCTAAGTGAAATAAGTCACACAGAAAAGGACACTTCTCATAAGGTATCACTTATAGAGGGAATGTAAAAACCGTTACACTTGAACTGAATTACAAAACAGAACAGAGTCACACATGCAAAAAACACACTATGGCTGCTTAACGGGAAAGGTGAGGTGGGGTGATACATAAAACAAGGGTTTCAAATTAGCTCAGATACCGTTCCATAAACCCAATATGTAATAGACAAGACCTACTCCTTGCTCAGAGAACTGGACTCAACACGCCCTATTCACCGCACAAGAATATATCTGACTAGTAATAATCTTAAAACCTATGTATTGATATCTCTCTGTTAGTGTGTCAAGTGGGTGTAAGGCGGCATAAACACAGCAGTGAAAAGCAGCTAAACCCCATTATAAAAATAAATTACTTTGAAAAACCCATGAAACAAAGACAGTGAAAGAGAGAGAAATTCCTACACAATGAGTTCAGGGGCTGTGATGCAACCTGGATTGACCATATCTAGACCCACAGCTGGATGAGACATAAGGGTGGACACTCTTGGGGCTGAGAGGTTTGGTGAGGTTGGGTGAGCAAATGCAGACCTTTTAAAGTAATACTGCGTGGTACCCATCGCATGGGTCCCAATCTCCAGGTTCAAGGGCATCTTGCTACATCGAAAACATGCATGAGAAACCCAGAAGATGGTACACCGTGTGATGGGGAAAGGTTTCTAAAACGCACCTCATTTCTCATCTCCTTGTGCCCGGGTTCGCCATTCCAGCCGCTTTACTAGCAATCTCCCTACTTGGAGCATCAGCACCTTTAACCTCCTGTTCCGTACAGGTTGCAATTTGTCCTGAGGATGAACGGGAAGACGTGGAACCAATGAGAGACTAGCTCTTGGTGTTGGGACAGGCACAGGTCACTCTATTTTCCCATCAGGAAGAAGAATTAACTACAGGCTCAGCCTGCCCCCCGGAACCAGAAGAGGGCCTGAAGCCATCCTGCGCTTTTGCGGCCAGCTCCCAAAAAAGCGAGTTGTAAAATGGAGCTTGAGGGCACTGCAATTCACAAACCTGCAGAGTTATAAATGATAACTCTCGTCCACAAATATATTGAGGGAAGGCAAAGAAGACGATTTGAAATCAAGGCAGAATTGCAGGAAACAGATTTCAGGAGGTAGATTCGAATCGCCTTTAAAGCACATGAAAAGCGGCAAAACGTTGACAATGATGCCCTTGGCCAAAAAGGGCGTATGCGTTTTTCCTGAATATATTCAGGATAAAACACATACGCCCTTTTTGGCCAACCAAGCAACCTGGAAAGGCAAATCAGCACTACAAAGAAGACTCGCTACCCATCGGTCAAAAGGGCCATGCTGAAAAAAGTGTCAAAACCAGAAATGCAGGACAGGCCATGGAGAAATGGGAGCCTTGCTACACTGATGGGCGGGATGTAAATTGCCAACAGCCACTCTGGAGAAGTGTACGGTGAGTCCTGAAACATCTAAAAAACACAGCTTAGAGAGCATAGGGCACTTCCACTCATGGGGGTATAAATTGGGAAAATGAAAAATCAGCAAGACACAAGCACCCCCAAGTTGAGGGCTGCTCTGTTGACAAGGACCTCCACTTCATTCCACCTTCAATATCCCAGGAAAGAGAAAAATGGATAAAGAAGTTGTGGTCCTTATGTACAATGGAATATCACTCAGCCATGAAATCAATGTCATAAGGCTAGTAGCAGCATGATGAGTGGATTTAGGTACGACGATTCTAAGTGAAATAAGTCACACAGAAAAGGACACTTCTCATAAGGTATCACTTATAGAGGGAATGTAAAAACCGTTACACTTGAACTGAATTACAAAACAGAACAGAGTCACACATGCAGAAAACACAGTATGGCTGCTTAACGGGAAAGGTGAGGTGGGGTGATACATAAAACAAGGGTTTCAAATTAGCTCAGATACCGTTCCATAAACCCAATATGTAATAGACAAGACCTACTCCTTGCTCAGAGAACTGGACTCAACACGCCCTATTCGCTGCACAAGAATATATCTGACTAGTAATAATCTTAAAACCTATGTATTGATGTCCCTCTGTAAGTGAATCAAGTGGGTGTAAAGGGGCATAAACACAGCAGTGAAAATCAGGTAAACCCCATTATAAAAATAAATTACTTAAAAATTCCAAAAAACAAAGACAGTGATAGAGGGAAAATTTTTACGTAATTCGTTCCGGGGCTGTGATGCAACCTGGTGTGACCATATCTAGACCCACAGCTGGATGAGAAATAAAGCTGGACACTCTTGGGGCTGAAGGTCTCTTTCCCTATTTACCAGATTAGGAACGTAGAAAGGCTGCCACCCTCTGGCCGTTACCTGCAAAAGCAGCTTTAAAACCTGTGCTAATGGTCACTTCATATGAACAAGTACTTCAGGGCTGTAAATGAAACGTGCCCTCAAAATGTCTTGAGGGAGGTAATGGCCAAAAATTTTCAAAATGTGACACTTACTTTAAGAAAACACTTTGAAGAACTGAGCTGTAATCACAGTTTGATAAATAAAAAGGGCATGCTTTAAAGCTCAATTTCAACAGATTATGGGACACATGCAAATTCAACCACAGATAGGCATCAGCTCGCACCCATTAGAATAACCATCAGCAAGAAAACTACAAACAATAAATATTGAGGGTGTTTTGGAGAAATGCATACCCTCAATTTTAAGTGGGACGTAACCTGGAAAGAGCCACTAATGAGAACTGAATGGTGGTGCCTTTAAAACATACACACTGAGCTACCATATGATACAGCAAGCCCACTGCTTGGCCTATAACATAAGAAGATATAACTGGAAAGACACAGGCAAGCAAATGTGCATTGCAGCAGTATTACAATAGCCAAGACATGGAGGCAACCAGAAAGTCCATCAAGAGGTGCGTGGCCAAAGAAGAACTGGTACACGTACAGATGGAATATTAGCCAGGGAAAAAAATGAAACAATGCCATTTGCAGCACCATGTATGATTCTTGAGGTAATCAGGCAAATTGTACTAAGTCAGAAAGCAAAAGACACATATCCTATAATATCACTTATAGGTCTTAGCTAAAAATTGATACCAATGAAAATATTTCCACAGAGAAATGCAATCACAGATTCATTAAACAAACTTATGGTTCACCAAATGGAAAGGTGTGAGGATTGGATACATTAGGATATTGGGGTTAAGATAGATATAGAAACACATGTGAAATATGTAATCACCAAAGACCTACATAATACCAAGACAAGACTACTCAACATCGTGTCATAACCTACATGGGAAAATGATCCAAAGAAGAATAGATATATGTATATGTTTAAAAGAACCACATCTTTCACACCTAGAAGAAACAAAACATTTTAATTAAATTTGCTCTGACAAAAAATAAAAATTAAATTAAAAAAAGAACAAGAAGTAATGAGACATAAACTTAAGGGGCTATTTGCTGGCACATTGCATTCTAATTTACAACCAGAACATGACTTCCATTAAGGCTCTGTCATCACTAATAAAGCAGCTTTATAAGCAATGTTGAAGGTAGCTTAAAAGAAGTCTCACTAATTATTGATAGTAACAAGGAAACAAAGAAAAGTAAAAATCTCACTGCAAAAAGTATACATAGGGTAAGGATAGTAGATCAAACACTTATTAAACTTCTGTAGAGAATAAAAGACAACAGTAGTATGTTTTTTTAAAAAGAGAGGGCCCAAATAAATCTGAAATGAAAGAGATGATGTTACAACAGACACCACAGAAATACAAAGTATCCTAAGATACACACAGGGTAACTCAGGGCTCAGACTGGACAGAGCCCACTCTCCAGTCCCCTGTACATGACTTACAGGAGCCTCAGGAACTGAGGAGGGGGTCCCTGAGGAGAGGCTCAAGATAGAATATGGTAGGCATTAACATGACTGCATTCATCTTAAACATGCCTGAACTACATTCACACGAGATGATTTTGTCCTGTATGTACATCGGCACCTCTAGTTGGAACTGCAGATCTTTGGCTTCAACACCTCTACTGACAACGTTAGCGTCACCTGCTGTGGACCGTCTCCTATAGGATTTCTAGAATCACAAAACATCGAAGCTTCACAGGACCCAGAGTCTGTGCAACTCCACACAGAGTCTCAGAGTCTCAACTCCACTCAGATACTCCACTCTTGGAGGGCACACACAAAGTAGTGTGCACATCAGGACCCAGGGGAAGGAGCAGTGACCCTGTAGGAGAATGACCAGAACTACCTGCTACTTTTAGAGGGTCTCCTGCAGAGGCAGGTGGTGGCTGTGGCTGTGGCTCACCGTGAGGACAACGACACTGGCAGCAGAAGTTCTGGGAAATACTCCTTGGTGTGAGCCCTCCCAGAGTCCGCCATTAGCCCCACCAAGAGCAAGGTAGGCTCCAGGGCTGGGTCGCCTCAGGCCAAACAACCAACAGGGAGGGAACCCAGCCCCATGCATCAGCAGACAAGCGGATTAAACTTTTTATTAAAGTTTTATTTAATCCGTAGACAAGCAGATTAAAGCTCTGCCCACCAAAGCAACACCCAGCTCTACCCACCACCAGTCCCTCCCATCAGGAAGCTTGCACAAGCCTCTAAGATAGACTCATCCACCGGAGAGCAGACAGCAGAAGCAAGAAGAACTACAATTCTGCAGCCTGTGGAAGGAAAACCACATTCACAGAAAGATAGACAAAATGAAAAGGCAGAGGACTTTATACCAGATCAAGGAACAAGATAAAACCCCAGAAAAAAAATGAAATGAGGTGGAGATAGGGAACCTTCCAGAAAAAGAATTCAGAATAATGATAGTGAAGTTGAGCCAAGACCTTGGAAAAAGAAAGGAGGCAAAGATCGAGAAGATGCAAGAAATGTTTAACAAAGACCTAGAAGAATTAAGGAACAAACACCTAGAAGAATTAAAGAACAAACAAACAGAGGTGAACAATGGAATAACTGAAATGAAAAATACACTAGAAGGAATCAGTAGCAGAATAACTGTGGCAGAAGAACGGATAAGTGACCTGGAAGACAGAAAGGTGGAAATCACTGCCATGGAACAGAATAAAGAAAAAGAATGAAAATAAACGAAGATACCCCAAGAGTCCTCTGGGACAACTTTAAACGCAACAACATTCGCATTATAGGGGTCCCAGAAGGAGAAGAGAGAGAGAAAGGACCCGAGAATATATTTGAAGAGATTATGGTCAAAAACTTCCCTAGCATGGGAAAAGAAATAGCCACCCAAGTCCAGAAGCACAGAGTGTCCCAGGCAGGATAAACCAAAGGAGAAAAATGACAAGACACATAGTAATCAAATTGACAAAAATTAACGACAAAGAAAAATGATTGAAAGCAGCAAGGGAAAAATGACAAATAACATACAAGGGAACTCCCATAAGGATAACAACTGATTTCTCAGCAGAAAATCTACAAGCCAGAAGGAAGTGGCATGATAAATTTAAAGTGATGAAAGGGAAGAACCTACAACCAAGAGTACTCCACCCTGCAAAGAGCTCATTCAGATTTGATGGAGAAATCAAAAGCCTTACAGACAAGCAAAAGCTAAGAGAATTCAGCACCATGAAACCAGCTCTACACCAAATGCTAAAGGAACTTCTCTAAGTGGGAAACACAAGAGAAGAAAAGGACCCACCAAGACAAACCCATAACAATTAAGAAAATAGTAGTAGGAACATACATATCGATAATTACCTTAAACGTGAATGCACTACATGTTCCAACCAAAAGACACAGGCTCGCTGAATGGATACAAAAACAAGACCCATATATATGCTGTCTACAAGAGATCCATTTCAGACCTAGGGACACATACAGACTCAAAGTGAGGCGATGGAAAAATATATTCTATGCAAATGAAAATCAAAAGAAAGCTGGAGTAGCAATACTCATATCAGATAAAATAGACTTTAAAATAAAGAATGTTACAAGAGACGAGGAAAGGCACTACATAATGGTCAGGGGATCAATCCAAGAAGAAGATATAACAACTATAAATATATATGTACCCAAAATAGGAGCAGCTCAATGTATAAGGCAACTGCTAACAGCTATAAAAGAGGAAATCGACAGTAACACAATAATAGCGGGGGACTTTAACAGCTCACTTACACCAGTGGAGATCAGCCAGACAGACAATTAATAAGGAAACACAAGCTTTAAATGACACAATAGACCAGATAGAGTTAATTGATATTTATAGGACATTCCATCCAAAAACAGGAGATTACACGTTCTTCTCAACTGCACACGGAACATTCTCCAGGATAGATCACATCTTGGGTCACAGATAAAGCCTCAGTAAATTTAAAAAAACTGAAATCATATCAAGCAGCTGTTCCGACCACAATGCTATGAGATTAGAAATCAATTACACGGAAAAAACCGTAAAAAACACAAACACATGGAGGCTAAACAATACGTTACTAAATAACCAAGAGATCACTGAAGAAACCAAAGAGGAAATCAAAAACTACCTAGAGACAAATGACAACAAAAACACGATGATCCAAAACCTATGGGATGCAGCAAAAGGAGTTCTAAGAGGGAAGTTTATAGCAATACAAGCCTACCTCAAGAAACAAGAAAAATCTCAAATAAACAATCTAACCTTACACCTAGAGGAACTAGAGAAAGAAGAACAAAACCCAAAGTTAGTAGAAGGAAAGAAATCATAAAGATCAGAGCAGAAATAAATGAAATAGAAACAAAGAAAACAAAAGCAAAGATCAATAAAACTAAAAGCTGGTTCTTTGAGAAGATAAGCAAAAATGATCAACCTTTAGCCAGACTCCAGAAAAAGAGGGAGAGGACGCAAATCAACAAAATTAGAAGTGAAAAAGCAGAAGTTACAACAGACACCACAGGAATACAAAGCATCCTAAGAGACTACTACAAGCAACTCTAGGCCAATAAAATGGACAATCTGGAAGAAATGGACAAATTCTTAGAAAGGGATAACCTTCTAAGACTGAACCAGGAAGAAATAGAAAATATGAACAAACCTATCACAAGCAATGAAATTGAAACTGTGATTAAAAATCTTCCAACAAACAAAAGTCCAGAACCAGATGGCATCACAGGTGAATTCTATCAAACATTTAGAGAAGAGCTAACACCCAACCTTCTCAAATTCTTCAAAACAATTGCAGGGGAAGGAACACTCCCAAACTCATTCTATGAGACCACCATCACCCTGATACCAAAATCAGACAGAGATACTACAAGGAAAGAAAATTATAGACCAATATCACTGATGAATATAGATGTAAAAATCCTCAACAAAATACTAGCAAACAGAATCGAACAACACATGAAAAGGATCATACACCATGATCAAGTGGGGTTTATCCCAGGGATGCAAGGATTCTTCAATATACACAAATCAATGTGATACACCATATTAACAAATTGTAGAATAAAAGCATATGATCATCTCAATAGAGGAAGGAAAAGATTTTGAGAAAATTCAACACTCATTTACGATAAAAACTCTGCAGAGTGTGGGCATAGAGGGAAACTACCTCAACATAATAAAGGCCATATATGACAAACCCACAGCAAACAGCATTCTCAATGGTGAAAAACTGAAAGCGTTTCCTCTAAGATCAGGAACAAGACGAGGATGTCCACTCTCACCACTGCTATTCAACATAGTTTTGGAAGTCCTAGCCATGGCAATCAGAGAAGAAAAAGAAATAAAAGGAATACAAAAAGGAAAAGAAGAAGTAAAATTGTCACTGTTTGCAGATGACATGATATCATAGAAAGAGAATCCTGAAGATGCCACCAGAAAACCACTGGAGCTAATCAATGAATTTGGTAAAGTTGCAGGATACAAAATTAATGCACAGAAATTGCTTGCATTCCTATACACTAACAATGAAAGATCAGAAAGAGAAATTAAGGAAACAATCCCATTACCACTGCTACAAAAAGAATAAAATACCTAGGAATAAACCTACCTAAGGAAGTAAAAGACCTGTACTCAGAAAACTATAAGACACTGATGAAAGAAATCAAAGATGATATAAACAGATGGAGACATATACCATGTTCTCGGATTAGAAGAATCAATATTGTGAAAATGACTATACTACCCAAAGCAATCTACAGATTCAATGCAATCCCGATCAAAATACATTTGGCATTTTCTACAAAACAAGAAAAAAAAATCTTAAAATTTGTAGGGAGACACAAAAGACCCTGGATAGCCAAAGCAGTCTTGAGGGGGGAAAAAAAAGAGCTGGAGGAATCAGACTTCCAGACTTCAGACTATATTGCAAAGCTACAGTAATCAAGATAATATGGTACTGACACAAAAACAGAAATATAGGTCAATAGAACAGGATAGAAAGCACAGAGATAAACCCACGTACCTATGGTTCACTAATCTATGACAAAGGAGGCAAGGGTATACAATGGAGAAAAGACAGTGTCTTCAGCAAGTGGTGCTGGGAAAACTGGACAGTTACATGTAAAAGAATGAAATTAGTACACTCCCTAACACCATACACAAAAATAAACTCAAAATGGATTAGAGACCTAAATATAAGACCAGCCACTATAAAACTCTTAGAGGAAAACATAAGCAGAACAGTCTATGACATAAATCACAGCAAGATCCTTTTTGACCCACCTCCTAGAGAAATGGAAATAAAAACAAAAATTAAAAAATGGGACCGAATGAAACATAAATTCTTTTGCACAGCAAAGGAAAACATAAGCAAGATGAAAAGACAACCATCAGAATGGGAGAAAATATTTTCAAATGAAGCAAATGGCAAAGGATTAATCTCCAAAAAGCAGCTCATGTAGCTCAATATCACAAAACCAAACAACCCAATCCAAAAATGGGCAGAAGACCTAAATAGACATTTCTCCAAAGAAGATATACAGGTTGCCAACAAACACATGAAAGGATGCTGAACATCACTAATCATTAGAGAAATGCAAATCAAAACTACAGTGAGGTATCACCTCACACCAGTCAGAATGGCCATCATCAAAAAATCTACCAACAATAAATGCTGGAGAGGCATTTATTGGAGCAAAGGGAACCCTCTTGCACTGTTGGTGGGAATGTAAATTGATATAGCCACTAGGGAGAAAGGTATGGGGGTTCCTTAAACACTAAAAATAGAACTACCATACAACCCAGCAAACCCACTCCTGGACATTTACCCTGAGAAAACCATAATTCAAAAAGAGTCATGTACCACAATGTTCACTGTAGCTCTATTTACAATAGCCAGGACATGGAAGCAACCTAAGTGTCCATCAACAGATAAATGGATAAAGAAGATGTGGCACATATATACAATGGAACATTATTCAGCCATAAAAAGAAACGAAATTGAGTTATTTTTAGTGAGGTGGATGGATCTAGAGTCTGTCCTACAGAGTGAAGTAAGTCAGAAAGAGAAAAACAAATACCGTATGCTAACACATATATATGGAATCTTAAAAAAAAAAGTTTATGAAGAACCTAGGGGCAGGAAAGGATTAAGGACACAGACGTAGAGAAAGGACTTGAGGACATGGGGAGAGGGAAGGGTAAGCTGGGACAAAGTGAGAGAGTGGTATGGACATATATACACTACCAAATGTAAAATTGATAGCTACTGGGAAGCAGCCACATAGCACAGGGAGATCAGCTCTGTGCTTTGTGACCACCTAAAAGGGTGGGATAAGGGAGTGAGAGGGAGGTGCAAGAGGGAGGGGATATGGTGTTATATGTATACGCACAGCTGATTCACTTTTTTATACAGCAGAAACTAACACACAATTGTAAAGCAATTATACTCCAATAAAGATGTAAAAGAAAAAAAAAAAGCCCAGAGATAAACCTACACACCTATGGCCCACTAATCTATGACAAAGGAGGCAAGGGTATACAAAGGAGAAAAGACAGTCTCTTCAATAAGTGGTGCTGGGAAAAATGGACAGCTACATGTAAAAGAATGAAATTAGAACACTCCCTAACACCATACACAAAAAATAAACTCAAAATGGATTAGAGACCGAAATGTAAGACCGGACACTATAAAACTCTTAGAGGAAAACACAGGAAGAATACTCTTTGACATAAATCACAGCAAGATCTTTTTTGATCCACCTCCTAGAGTAATGGAATAAAAAAAAAAATAAACATATGGGAGCAAATGAAACCTAAAAGCTTTTGCAAAGCAAAGGAAACTACAAACAAGACGAAAAGACAACCCTCACAATGGGAGAAAATATTTGCAAACGAATCAATGGACAAAGGATTAATCTCCAATGTATATAAACAGCTCATGCAGCTCAACAGTAAAAAAACAAACAACCCAATCCAAAAATGGGCAGATGACGTAAATAGACATTTGTCCCAAGAAGACATACAGATGACCAAGAAGCACATGAAAAGCTGCTCAACATCACTAATTATTAGAGAAATATAAACCAAAACTACAATGAGGTATCGCCTCACACGAGTTAGAATGGGCATCATCAGAAAATCTACAAGCAACAAATGCTGGAGAGGGTGTGGAGAAAAGGGAACCCTCTTACACTATTTGTGGGAATGTAAATTGATACAGTCACGATGGAGAACAGTATGGAGGTTCCTTAAAAGACTAAAAATAGAATTACCATATGACCCAGCAATCCCACTACTGGCCATATACCCAGAGAAAACCATAATTCAAAAAGACATATTCACCACAATATTCATTGCAGCACTGTTTACAATAGCCAGGTCATGGAAGCAACCTAAATGCCCATAGACAGACGAACAGAAAAGATGTGCTACATATATAAAATGGAATATTACTCAGCCATAAAAAGGAATGAAATTGGGTCATTTGTAGAGACGTGGATAGATCTAGAGACTGTCATACAGAGTGAAGTAAGTCAGAAAGAGAAAAACAAATATCGTATATTAACGCATACATGTGGAACCTAGAAAAATGGTAAAGATGAACCGGTTTGCAAGGCAGAAATAGAGACACAGATGTAGAGAACAAATGTATGGACACCAAGGGGGGAAAGTGGCAGGGTGGTGGTGGTGGGATGAATTGCGAGCCTGGGATTGACATATATACACTTATATGTATAAAATAGGTTACCAATAAGAGCCTGCTGTATAAAAAAATGAATAAAATAAATTCAAAAATTAAAAAATAAATCATACTTAAAAAAATAAAACAGAAAAAAAAGTTCTGTCCTTCCCATAGACGTATTTATATGAATGAATTATTTCCATGCTTATATCCATAAATACAAAAAGAGGAATAAAACTTACCTTGAACCAAAAAAGAAAAAAAAAAAAAAAAACAGAACCCACTGGTCATACAGAGGAAAACCCTATCAGGGCACTTGCTCCAGGGGTAAACAATTCTGAAGTTGGTCACAGGTGGGGAATCATCTCCCATGCAGCCAGCAGCCCCCACACGAGGAGCGTCCTCATTGCAAAGCTGGGGGACCGTGAGGAGGCGTCTCTGAGTAAACGTGAGCTGAGCCCCAGGCCAGCTGCTGCTGAACTTTTCCCACCCTTCCCAGGTAAAACACCTGAATGTGTGCAAAGACTTTAAAAACTAGAGGAAGGGGCTTGGAGTCACACCAGCGACAGCACGCAGGCCGACTTGGTGCCTGCAGGCCAGCCAGGATGGTCCTGGCCCCGGGCGCTCGTCTGGAAGCTTTCCATTTCCCTGCCTGAGGTACCCCTCCTGTCCCGGCCCCCACTGCTTTTTTCCTTCCTCACCTCTGCCCGGGGAGAAATTCCAGCAGCTAGTATGGGTGACACATCCTCTTCTTTAGCAGGTGGCAGCCCGGCAACTCCTGCAGAAAGTCCAGCAGAGCCCCAGTCACACTGGGCCACTCATAGAGCCGTGGGCCCTACTCCCTCCCACCAGCCCAACCCCGAGACTGCTGACGGGGCAGAGAATATGGCGTCAGGCACAGCTGCAGAGGCTTTTGCTGCCTGGAGGGGTGTTTATATTGACCTCAACCCAGGCACACCTGGGAAGGGCTGGCCGGCCGGGTCAGGCTGCCCAGGTCAGCCAATCCTCGCCCCTCAGGGGCTCAGAGTTGCAGAAAATGGGCCTTGCTACACCAGCCAGATCCAAGGAACAGGTGTAGGGTCCCGAGAGTCAGGATAGATAAGGGGCGGCAGCCCTGGCTTGTTTTCGAATCATTTTATCTGGTCCATGAGTGGGAGACAACTTCAAGAAGACCCTCTGCTAATGAGAGGAACCCAGGAGTCAGGGAGAGGAGGGGTGGTGGGTGGAGACAGAGGCCTGGTGCCCCGGCTGCAGTGGAAGCCCCTGGAAGACCAGGCAGAGGGAGGCCGCACAGAGTGAAGCCTAGGGTCACAGACCTGTTGGAGCTGCTGTTTGTTAGTTCAAGCTCTGCTCTGAGGTGCTCTGTGTCAGCTCTGAGTGACAGGGGTGCTGGGGGTGCTCTGCAATGAGGGCTATGTGCACGGTTCCTGTGTGCCCAGCCCTGCCGGGGTACCTGTCCACGGGAGCTCCATATCCAGGGAGGGGCCTGCCCACGAGAGCCCCGTGGGCTGCTGCGTACCTGCCCAGGTGAGCTCCATATCCTGGGAGGGGCCTGACCACAAGAGCCCCGTGGGCTGCTGGGGACCTGGTAGAGGACGCCAGGACAGTCAGTGAAGCCACAGAGGATATACATCTAGTAGTTCCTAATTCCTACACCCTGCTGGTCATTCTACCATCCACCAGGACATGGCATTCTGTATTAGACTTCAATGATGCCTTCTTCTGTATTCCATTAGTCCCAGAGTCACAAGAAATTTTGGCTGTGAGTGGCAGGACTCAACCTACAACAAAAACAATACTGCTGGGCCGTCCTGCCCCAGGGGTTCAAAAATTCCCACACCATCTTTGGGGAAACGTTAGCTAAAGACCTAAAAGATCTACCTCTGGAGAAGGGAACCCTCCTTCAATATGCAGATGACATTCTGATCACCAGCCCGACTAAGGAGGCCTCTGAACTACCTAGCCAATAAAAGATAGAAGGTGTCCAAGGAAAAGGCTCAAATATCACAAACTAAGGTGGCCTTCCTGGGCTTCATTCGCACAGAAGGTCGGAGAAGCCCACCCCAGGAAAGGGAAGAAGCCATTTGCAGCCTCACCTTTCCTGAAACTAGAAGACAGCTTAGGGGTTCCTGGGGAGACCGGGGTTTGCTGCATCTGGATCCCTAACTACAGTCTAATAGTTAGACTGGGCCTCTATATGAAACACTGAAAGGAAAAGATGATGATCCTTTTGAATAGAATCCAGAAGGGGCCTTTCAAGAATGGAAAGAGCAGTCAATTCAGACCCTGGCCCTGGACCTCCCTAAGTTAGCTAAACCCTTTGACCTTTACATCCCTGGTCCAAGGCGAATCGCCCTTGGAGTATTAGTGCAAAAACTGGGACCACTTGAAATGGAACAATGCAAGAATGCCCTCCAGGCATTGGCCAGCCACCCCATCCGACCAGGATACTGGGGGTATCTAAAAACCTGGAAATCAGCAGCCCACAAGGCCAGCTCCCTCCTAAGGGAAAAGGACGCCACTTGGTGATCCTAACCACCCACCATGCCCTGAAGTTGCAGGGATTGCTCCGTGGGCACAATGACCTCGAGTGAGGAGGCCCTCCAACACCAACCTCCAGAGAGACAACCTGGGGCAATGGGCCCCCATGACGACTCGTGTGACCATCACTTGACCTGGAGCTTCTCTCAGAAAACAACAAGAGTGTGCCCCAAAAGAGCAGACTATTGCTTACAGGACTTACTGCACCCAGAGCGGAGCTAATAAACTTGGCAGGGGAACCGTAAATAACGCTGCCACCATAGAAAAGCCTACAGACACCGCAGTGACGGCGGCCAATGAGACCGGCTGTACTCCTGGCTACTTCAAAAGGCCGTTGACTGAGTGGCCGTCATGGTCCTGGATCACCACCGGCCCTGGACTGTCTGGGAGTTGAGCAAGCAGGGCTCTGACACCTGGTGCTGTTTGTACGTTAATTCAGTGGCCTAACTGAAGAAAGCACAGACTACTGGTCAGAGCATCTAGGCTGGCAGAAACCGTCAGCCTAAGGGGGCCGAACCAATGTGGAGCAGGGTAAAACCGCCCACCCCCCCAGCGTCTCTGCACATCTCTTTCCTGGACCCTTAAAGGTCATTAGAATCTATAAAACTTCCAATGCTGGTGCTCAGGCAGACGAGCAGTGAGGGAGGAGGCCTGCGGACAATCAACCTCACCTGGAGGCTGCTGGGGAGAAGTCCTGCCCCTCCCCCCGGGTATGAGGACACCCAACTCAGCATGAAGCATTTACAGAAGACGTGTCTGCACCCTCAGCGCCCCAAGAATGAGGAATGGGACAAAAGGCAGAGGAGGGCTTTGTCACTGGCAAAGCCCATTAAAAATTCCTGGGAGATAAAAATAGAATCTGGGCAATAAAATAAAGTCTAACCATTTTTTCCTTTGTGCTTTGTCTAATTTCACTTGCTCCTAGGTTTCCACATGAAGAGGTCCCACACCCGACACTTCAGACCCGATTTCCTCGTGCAAAATGGCTGGGCCGACACCTCAGCTCGTGGGGCCCCGTGCAGACTCTGCGACATAGAGCCTGAGCTCCAGCCAACCTGGCCCTCGAGAGCTCCGCCCCCTCCCTCCCGCTGATGCTGACAGGATCCCTACACAGCAGCCCGGCCCACAACCCGCAGGGGAGCACACACTCTCACCTCTCCATTCTCTGATCAAAATATAAAGTTTTCCTTTGCTTCTGAACCAAAGTCAGTCTCGATCTGTTGGCTCCAATGACACTGGGCAGGGAGACCCTTGTTGGGGCCCACTCTGCAGGATCAGTAACAGAATTTGAGAACATTGTAACTTCAATGAACAGATGTGTGAGCCAAACTGTAATTAACATAGAGCAGTGTATAAGGCTCGTGTAAAATAAGATGTTTCTAACACTTCCATTTGATATTTCCATCACTTTATTATAAGCAAGTTCAGTGGAGGGGATTGTCTTATTTGTCAGGTCAAGAGTAGAGAAATGCAGTGATTTCTTTCCAAGGATGTACATCTAATAATCTTGGTTGAAGTTTCAACCTTGTTTGGAATGATTTTCCATTGAAAATGATACCTCTCTTTCAGCTCCTAGATTTCTGAGAAGTATAAAATCTTATATTTTTTATTACCAAAGGGGAAAGGTGGGAGGAGGGATAAATTAACAGTTTCAGATTAACATATACACACTGCTATGTATAAAATATATCATCAACAAGGAACTACTGTATAGCACAGGGAACTATACTCAATATTTTGTAATGACCCCTGAGGGGAAATAATCTGAAAAACAATAGATATCTATATCGACATCATCTATCAACTACAGATAAAATGGAAACTAAAGGAGGCCGATGGTGAGCGTTTCTGAACCTGAAGACTTCAATCATCTAAAGTTCGGACTCTGCCTACGGCCCAAGTCCCTTAATGAACACACATGTACCAGTAGCTTAAAAATTCCCCAGATTGGAGTTCGGGGAGACACTGATTTGGAAAAATCCCTTGTGTTCTCCTTACATACACGGGACCTTTCCTACAGCTAAAACATGCCTGTGACACCCAGAAGATGGAACACGGTTGGATCAGGAAGATTTTGGAAAAGGCACCAAAACGCCTAATTTCCTGGTTGTTGGGTTCACCCCTCCAGCCTTTTTCCTTAAAATCTCCCCACTAGAGGATGTCAGCACCTTCAACATCCAGTTGCACAGAAATCGGAATTTGTCCAAAGGAAGAAGGGGAAGGAGGAGAAACAAGGAGAGCCAAGCCCTAGATGTTCGGAGAGGCACATGTCACTCTACTTTCCAGTCAGGAAGAAGAATTAAGCAAAGGCTTAGCTTGCCACCGGGAACCAGAGTAGGTCCAGAAGCAAACGAGCGGTTCTGCGGAAAGCTCCCAAAAAAGCGAGTTGACAAATGGAGCTCAGGGGCACTGCAATTCACAAACCTGCAGAATTATAAATGATAACTCTCGTCAACAAATATATTGAGGGAAGGCAACGAAGAGGATTTGAAATCAAGGCAGAATTGCAGGAAACAGATTTCAGGAGATAGATTCGAATCACCCCTAAAGCACATGAAAAGCGGCAAAACGTCGACAATGATGCACTTGGCCAAAAAGAGCATATGCGTTTTTTTCTGAATGAATTCAGGAAAAAACCCATAGGCCCTTTTTGGCCAACCAAGCAAGCCGGAAATGCAATTCAGCGCTACAAAGAAGTCTGACTTCCCATCGGTCAAAATGGCCTTCCTAAAAAAGTGTAAAACAAGAAAAGCAGGAGAGGCCAGGGAGGCAAGGGAGCCTTGCTACACTGATGGGCGGGATGTAAATTGCCAACAGCCACTCTGGAGAAGTGTACGGTGTGTCCTGAAACATCTAAAAAACACAGCTTAGAGAGAATAGGGCACTTCCACTCATGGGGGTATAAATTGGGAAAATGAAAAATCAGCAAGACACAAGCACCCCAAAGTTTAGGGCTGCTCTGTTGACAAGGACCTCCACTTCATTCCACCTTCAATATCCCAGGAAAGAGAAAAATGGATAAAGAAGTTGTGGTCCTTATGTACAATGGAATATCACTCAGCCATGAAATCAATGTCATAAGGCTAGTAGCAGCATGATGAGTGGATTTAGGTACGACGATTCTAAGTGAAATAAGTCACACAGAAAAGGACACTTCTCATAAGGTATCACTTATAGAGGGAATGTAAAAACCGTTACACTTGAACTGAATTACAAAACAGAACAGAGTCACACATGCAAAAAACACACTATGGCTGCTTAACGGGAAAGGTGAGGTGGGGTGATACATAAAACAAGGGTTTCAAATTAGCTCAGATACCGTTCCATAAACCCAATATGTAATAGACAAGACCTACTCCTTGCTCAGAGAACTGGACTCAACACGCCCTATTCACCGCACAAGAATATATCTGACTAGTAATAATCTTAAAACCTATGTATTGATATCTCTCTGTTAGTGTGTCAAGTGGGTGTAAGGCGGCATAAACACAGCAGTGAAAAGCAGCTAAACCCCATTATAAAAATAAATTACTTTGAAAAACCCATGAAACAAAGACAGTGAAAGAGAGAGAAATTCCTACACAATGAGTTCAGGGGCTGTGATGCAACCTGGATTGACCATATCTAGACCCACAGCTGGATGAGACATAAGGGTGGACACTCTTGGGGCTGAGAGGTTTGGTGAGGTTGGGTGAGCAAACGCAGACCTTTTAAAGTAATACTGCGTGGTACCCATCGCATGGGTCCCAATCTCCAGGTTCAAGGGCATCTTGCTACATCGAAAACATGCATGAGAAACCCAGAAGATGGTACACCGTGTGATGGGGAAAGGTTTCTAAAACGCACCTCATTTCTCATCTCCTTGTGCCCGGGTTCGCCATTCCAGCCGCTTTACTAGCAATCTCCCTACTTGGAGCATCAGCACCTTTAACCTCCTGTTCCGTACAGGTTGCAATTTGTCCTGAGGATGAACGGGAAGACGTGGAACCAATGAGAGACTAGCTCTTGGTGTTGGGACAGGCACAGGTCACTCTATTTTCCCATCAGGAAGAAGAATTAACTACAGGCTCAGCCTGCCCCCCGGAACCAGAAGAGGGCCTGAAGCCATCCTGCGCTTTTGCGGCCAGCTCCCAAAAAAGCGAGTTGTAAAATGGAGCTTGAGGGCACTGCAATTCACAAACCTGCAGAGTTATAAATGATAACTCTCGTCCACAAATATATTGAGGGAAGGCAAAGAAGACGATTTGAAATCAAGGCAGAATTGCAGGAAACAGATTTCAGGAGGTAGATTCGAATCGCCTTTAAAGCACATGAAAAGCGGCAAAACGTTGACAATGATGCCCTTGGCCAAAAAGGGCGTATGCGTTTTTTCCTGAATATATTCAGGAAAAAACGCATACGCCCTTTTTGGCCAACCAAGCAACCTGGAAAGGCAAATCAGCACTACAAAGAAGACTCGCTACCCATCGGTCAAAAGGGCCATGCTGAAAAAAGTGTCAAAACCAGAAATGCAGGACAGGCCATGGAGAAATGGGAGCCTTGCTACACTGATGGGCGGGATGTAAATTGCCAACAGCCACTCTGGAGAAGTGTACGGTGAGTCCTGAAACATCTAAAAAACACAGCTTAGAGAGCATAGGGCACTTCCACTCATGGGGGTATAAATTGGGAAAATGAAAAATCAGCAAGACACAAGCACCCCCAAGTTGAGGGCTGCTCTGTTGACAAGGACCTCCACTTCATTCCACCTTCAATATCCCAGGAAAGAGAAAAATGGATAAAGAAGTTGTGGTCCTTATGTACAATGGAATATCACTCAGCCATGAAATCAATGTCATAAGGCTAGTAGCAGCATGATGAGTGGATTTAGGTACGACGATTCTAAGTGAAATAAGTCACACAGAAAAGGACACTTCTCATAAGGTATCACTTATAGAGGGAATGTAAAAACCGTTACACTTGAACTGAATTACAAAACAGAACAGAGTCACACATGCAGAAAACACAGTATGGCTGCTTAACGGGAAAGGTGAGGTGGGGTGATACATAAAACAAGGGTTTCAAATTAGCTCAGATACCGTTCCATAAACCCAATATGTAATAGACAAGACCTACTCCTTGCTCAGAGAACTGGACTCAACACGCCCTATTCGCCGCACAAGAATATATCTGACTAGTAATAATCTTAAAACCTATGTATTGATGTCCCTCTGTAAGTGAATCAAGTGGGTGTAAAGGGGCATAAACACAGCAGTGAAAATCAGGTAAACCCCATTATAAAAATAAATTACTTAAAAATTCCAAAAAACAAAGACAGTGATAGAGGGAAAATTTTTACGTAATTCGTTCCGGGGCTGTGATGCAACCTGGTGTGACCATATCTAGACCCACAGCTGGATGAGAAATAAAGCTGGACACTCTTGGGGCTGAAGGTCTCTTTCCCTATTTACCAGATTAGGAACGTAGAAAGGCTGCCACCCTCTGGCCGTTACCTGCAAAAGCAGCTTTAAAACCTGTGCTAATGGTCACTTCATATGAACAAGTACTTCAGGGCTGTAAATGAAACGTGCCCTCAAAATGTCTTGAGGGAGGTAATGGCCAAAAATTTTCAAAATGTGACACTTACTTTAAGAAAACACTTTGAAGAACTGAGCTGTAATCACAGTTTGATAAATAAAAAGGGCATGCTTTAAAGCTCAATTTCAACAGATTATGGGACACATGCAAATTCAACCACAGATAGGCATCAGCTCGCACCCATTAGAATAACCATCAGCAAGAAAACTACAAACAATAAATATTGAGGGTGTTTTGGAGAAATGCATACCCTCAATTTTAAGTGGGACGTAACCTGGAAAGAGCCACTAATGAGAACTGAATGGTGGTGCCTTTAAAACATACACACTGAGCTACCATATGATACAGCAAGCCCACTGCTTGGCCTATAACATAAGAAGATATAACTGGAAAGACACAGGCAAGCAAATGTGCATTGCAGCAGTATTACAATAGCCAAGACATGGAGGCAACCAGAAAGTCCATCAAGAGGTGCGTGGCCAAAGAAGAACTGGTACACGTACAGATGGAATATTAGCCAGGGAAAAAAATGAAACAATGCCATTTGCAGCACCATGTATGATTCTTGAGGTAATCAGGCAAATTGTACTAAGTCAGAAAGCAAAAGACACATATCCTATAATATCACTTATAGGTCTTAGCTAAAAATTGATACCAATGAAAATATTTCCACAGAGAAATGCAATCACAGATTCATTAAACAAACTTATGGTTCACCAAATGGAAAGGTGTGAGGATTGGATACATTAGGATATTGGGGTTAAGATAGATATAGAAACACATGTGAAATATGTAATCACCAAAGACCTACATAATACCAAGACAAGACTACTCAACATCGTGTCATAACCTACATGGGAAAATGATCCAAAGAAGAATAGATATATGTATATGTTTAAAAGAACCACATCTTTCACACCTAGAAGAAACAAAACATTTTAATTAAATTTGCTCTGACAAAAAATAAAAATTAAATTAAAAAAAGAACAAGAAGTAATGAGACATAAACTTAAGGGGCTATTTGCTGGCACATTGCATTCTAATTTACAACCAGAACATGACTTCCATTAAGGCTCTGTCATCACTAATAAAGCAGCTTTATAAGCAATGTTGAAGGTAGCTTAAAAGAAGTCTCACTAATTATTGATAGTAACAAGGAAACAAAGAAAAGTAAAAATCTCACTGCAAAAAGTATACATAGGGTAAGGATAGTAGATCAAACACTTATTAAACTTCTGTAGAGAATAAAAGACAACAGTAGTATGTTTTTTTTAAAAAGAGAGGGCCCAAATAAATCTGAAATGAAAGAGATGATGTTACAACAGACACCACAGAAATACAAAGTATCCTAAGATACACACAGGGTAACTCAGGGCTCAGACTGGACAGAGCCCACTCTCCAGTCCCCTGTACATGACTTACAGGAGCCTCAGGAACTGAGGAGGGGGTCCCTGAGGAGAGGCTCAAGATAGAATATGGTAGGCATTAACATGACTGCATTCATCTTAAACATGCCTGAACTACATTCACACGAGATGATTTTGTCCTGTATGTACATCGGCACCTCTAGTTGGAACTGCAGATCTTTGGCTTCAACACCTCTACTGACAACGTTAGCGTCACCTGCTGTGGACCGTCTCCTATAGGATTTCTAGAATCACAAAACATCGAAGCTTCACAGGACCCAGAGTCTGTGCAACTCCACACAGAGTCTCAGAGTCTCAACTCCACTCAGATACTCCACTCTTGGAGGGCACACACAAAGTAGTGTGCACATCAGGACCCAGGGGAAGGAGCAGTGACCCTGTAGGAGAATGACCAGAACTACCTGCTACTTTTAGAGGGTCTCCTGCAGAGGCAGGTGGTGGCTGTGGCTGTGGCTCACCGTGAGGACAACGACACTGGCAGCAGAAGTTCTGGGAAATACTCCTTGGTGTGAGCCCTCCCAGAGTCCGCCATTAGCCCCACCAAGAGCAAGGTAGGCTCCAGGGCTGGGTCGCCTCAGGCCAAACAACCAACAGGGAGGGAACCCAGCCCCATGCATCAGCAGACAAGCGGATTAAACTTTTTATTAAAGTTTTATTTAATCCGTAGACAAGCGGATTAAAGCTCTGCCCACCAAAGCAACACCCAGCTCTACCCACCACCAGTCCCTCCCATCAGGAAGCTTGCACAAGCCTCTAAGATAGACTCATCCACCGGAGAGCAGACAGCAGAAGCAAGAAGAACTACAATTCTGCAGCCTGTGGAAGGAAAACCACATTCACAGAAAGATAGACAAAATGAAAAGGCAGAGGACTTTATACCAGATCAAGGAACAAGATAAAACCCCAGAAAAAAAATGAAATGAGGTGGAGATAGGGAACCTTCCAGAAAAAGAATTCAGAATAATGATAGTGAAGTTGAGCCAAGACCTTGGAAAAAGAAAGGAGGCAAAGATCGAGAAGATGCAAGAAATGTTTAACAAAGACCTAGAAGAATTAAGGAACAAACACCTAGAAGAATTAAAGAACAAACAAACAGAGGTGAACAATGGAATAACTGAAATGAAAAATACACTAGAAGGAATCAGTAGCAGAATAACTGTGGCAGAAGAACGGATAAGTGACCTGGAAGACAGAAAGGTGGAAATCACTGCCATGGAACAGAATAAAGAAAAAGAATGAAAATAAACGAAGATACCCCAAGAGTCCTCTGGGACAACTTTAAACGCAACAACATTCGCATTATAGGGGTCCCAGAAGGAGAAGAGAGAGAGAAAGGACCCGAGAATATATTTGAAGAGATTATGGTCAAAAACTTCCCTAGCATGGGAAAAGAAATAGCCACCCAAGTCCAGAAGCACAGAGTGTCCCAGGCAGGATAAACCAAAGGAGAAAAATGACAAGACACATAGTAATCAAATTGACAAAAATTAACGACAAAGAAAAATGATTGAAAGCAGCAAGGGAAAAATGACAAATAACATACAAGGGAACTCCCATAAGGATAACAACTGATTTCTCAGCAGAAAATCTACAAGCCAGAAGGAAGTGGCATGATAAATTTAAAGTGATGAAAGGGAAGAACCTACAACCAAGAGTACTCCACCCTGCAAAGAGCTCATTCAGATTTGATGGAGAAATCAAAAGCCTTACAGACAAGCAAAAGCTAAGAGAATTCAGCACCATGAAACCAGCTCTACACCAAATGCTAAAGGAACTTCTCTAAGTGGGAAACACAAGAGAAGAAAAGGACCCACCAAGACAAACCCATAACAATTAAGAAAATAGTAGTAGGAACATACATATCGATAATTACCTTAAACGTGAATGCACTACATGTTCCAACCAAAAGACACAGGCTCGCTGAATGGATACAAAAACAAGACCCATATATATGCTGTCTACAAGAGATCCATTTCAGACCTAGGGACACATACAGACTCAAAGTGAGGCGATGGAAAAATATATTCTATGCAAATGAAAATCAAAAGAAAGCTGGAGTAGCAATACTCATATCAGATAAAATAGACTTTAAAATAAAGAATGTTACAAGAGACGAGGAAAGGCACTACATAATGGTCAGGGGATCAATCCAAGAAGAAGATATAACAACTATAAATATATATGTACCCAAAATAGGAGCAGCTCAATGTATAAGGCAACTGCTAACAGCTATAAAAGAGGAAATCGACAGTAACACAATAATAGCGGGGGACTTTAACAGCTCACTTACACCAGTGGAGATCAGCCAGACAGACAATTAATAAGGAAACACAAGCTTTAAATGACACAATAGACCAGATAGAGTTAATTGATATTTATAGGACATTCCATCCAAAAACAGGAGATTACACGTTCTTCTCAACTGCACACGGAACATTCTCCAGGATAGATCACATCTTGGGTCACAGATAAAGCCTCAGTAAATTTAAAAAAACTGAAATCATATCAAGCAGCTGTTCCGACCACAATGCTATGAGATTAGAAATCAATTACACGGAAAAAACCGTAAAAAACACAAACACATGGAGGCTAAACAATACGTTACTAAATAACCCAGAGATCACTGAAGAAACCAAAGAGGAAATCAAAAACTACCTAGAGACAAATGACAACAAAAACACGATGATCCAAAACCTATGGGATGCAGCAAAAGGAGTTCTAAGAGGGAAGTTTATAGCAATACAAGCCTACCTCAAGAAACAAGAAAAATCTCAAATAAACAATCTAACCTTACACCTAGAGGAACTAGAGAAAGAAGAACAAAACCCAAAGTTAGTAGAAGGAAAGAAATCATAAAGATCAGAGCAGAAATAAATGAAATAGAAACAAAGAAAACAAAAGCAAAGATCAATAAAACTAAAAGCTGGTTCTTTGAGAAGATAAGCAAAAATGATCAACCTTTAGCCAGACTCCAGAAAAAGAGGGAGAGGACGCAAATCAACAAAATTAGAAGTGAAAAAGCAGAAGTTACAACAGACACCACAGGAATACAAAGCATCCTAAGAGACTACTACAAGCAACTCTAGGCCAATAAAATGGACAATCTGGAAGAAATGGACAAATTCTTAGAAAGGGATAACCTTCTAAGACTGAACCAGGAAGAAATAGAAAATATGAACAAACCTATCACAAGCAATGAAATTGAAACTGTGATTAAAAATCTTCCAACAAACAAAAGTCCAGAACCAGATGGCATCACAGGTGAATTCTATCAAACATTTAGAGAAGAGCTAACACCCAACCTTCTCAAATTCTTCAAAACAATTGCAGGGGAAGGAACACTCCCAAACTCATTCTATGAGACCACCATCACCCTGATACCAAAATCAGACAGAGATACTACAAGGAAAGAAAATTATAGACCAATATCACTGATGAATATAGATGTAAAAATCCTCAACAAAATACTAGCAAACAGAATCGAACAACACATGAAAAGGATCATACACCATGATCAAGTGGGGTTTATCCCAGGGATGCAAGGATTCTTCAATATACACAAATCAATGTGATACACCATATTAACAAATTGTAGAATAAAAGCATATGATCATCTCAATAGAGGAAGGAAAAGATTTTGAGAAAATTCAACACTCATTTACGATAAAAACTCTGCAGAGTGTGGGCATAGAGGGAAACTACCTCAACATAATAAAGGCCATATATGACAAACCCACAGCAAACAGCATTCTCAATGGTGAAAAACTGAAAGCGTTTCCTCTAAGATCAGGAACAAGACGAGGATGTCCACTCTCACCACTGCTATTCAACATAGTTTTGGAAGTCCTAGCCATGGCAATCAGAGAAGAAAAAGAAATAAAAGGAATACAAAAAGGAAAAGAAGAAGTAAAATTGTCACTGTTTGCAGATGACATGATATCATAGAAAGAGAATCCTGAAGATGCCACCAGAAAACCACTGGAGCTAATCAATGAATTTGGTAAAGTTGCAGGATACAAAATTAATGCACAGAAATTGCTTGCATTCCTATACACTAACAATGAAAGATCAGAAAGAGAAATTAAGGAAACAATCCCATTACCACTGCTACAAAAAGAATAAAATACCTAGGAATAAACCTACCTAAGGAAGTAAAAGACCTGTACTCAGAAAACTATAAGACACTGATGAAAGAAATCAAAGATGATATAAACAGATGGAGACATATACCATGTTCTCGGATTAGAAGAATCAATATTGTGAAAATGACTATACTACCCAAAGCAATCTACAGATTCAATGCAATCCCGATCAAAATACATTTGGCATTTTCTACAAAACAAGAAAAAAAAATCTTAAAATTTGTAGGGAGACACAAAAGACCCTGGATAGCCAAAGCAGTCTTGAGGGGGGAAAAAAAAGAGCTGGAGGAATCAGACTTCCAGACTTCAGACTATATTGCAAAGCTACAGTAATCAAGATAATATGGTACTGACACAAGAACAGAAATATAGGTCAATAGAACAGGATAGAAAGCACAGAGATAAACCCACGTACCTATGGTTCACTAATCTATGACAAAGGAGGCAAGGGTATACAATGGAGAAAAGACAGTGTCTTCAGCAAGTGGTGCTGGGAAAACTGGACAGTTACATGTAAAAGAATGAAATTAGTACACTCCCTAACACCATACACAAAAATAAACTCAAAATGGATTAGAGACCTAAATATAAGACCAGCCACTATAAAACTCTTAGAGGAAAACATAAGCAGAACAGTCTATGACATAAATCACAGCAAGATCCTTTTTGACCCACCTCCTAGAGAAATGGAAATAAAAACAAAAATTAAAAAATGGGACCGAATGAAACATAAATTCTTTTGCACAGCAAAGGAAAACATAAGCAAGATGAAAAGACAACCATCAGAATGGGAGAAAATATTTTCAAATGAAGCAAATGGCAAAGGATTAATCTCCAAAAAGCAGCTCATGTAGCTCAATATCACAAAACCAAACAACCCAATCCAAAAATGGGCAGAAGACCTAAATAGACATTTCTCCAAAGAAGATATACAGGTTGCCAACAAACACATGAAAGGATGCTGAACATCACTAATCATTAGAGAAATGCAAATCAAAACTACAGTGAGGTATCACCTCACACCAGTCAGAATGGCCATCATCAAAAAATCTACCAACAATAAATGCTGGAGAGGCATTTATTGGAGCAAAGGGAACCCTCTTGCACTGTTGGTGGGAATGTAAATTGATATAGCCACTAGGGAGAAAGGTATGGGGGTTCCTTAAACACTAAAAATAGAACTACCATACAACCCAGCAAACCCACTCCTGGACATTTACCCTGAGAAAACCATAATTCAAAAAGAGTCATGTACCACAATGTTCACTGTAGCTCTATTTACAATAGCCAGGACATGGAAGCAACCTAAGTGTCCATCAACAGATAAATGGATAAAGAAGATGTGGCACATATATACAATGGAACATTATTCAGCCATAAAAAGAAACGAAATTGAGTTATTTTTAGTGAGGTGGATGGATCTAGAGTCTGTCCTACAGAGTGAAGTAAGTCAGAAAGAGAAAAACAAATACCGTATGCTAACACATATATATGGAATCTTAAAAAAAAAAGTTTATGAAGAACCTAGGGGCAGGAAAGGATTAAGGACACAGACGTAGAGAAAGGACTTGAGGACATGGGGAGAGGGAAGGGTAAGCTGGGACAAAGTGAGAGAGTGGTATGGACATATATACACTACCAAATGTAAAATTGATAGCTACTGGGAAGCAGCCACATAGCACAGGGAGATCAGCTCTGTGCTTTGTGACCACCTAAAAGGGTGGGATAAGGGAGTGAGAGGGAGGTGCAAGAGGGAGGGGATATGGTGTTATATGTATACGCACAGCTGATTCACTTTTTTATACAGCAGAAACTAACACACAATTGTAAAGCAATTATACTCCAATAAAGATGTAAAAGAAAAAAAAAAAGCCCAGAGATAAACCTACACACCTATGGCCCACTAATCTATGACAAAGGAGGCAAGGGTATACAAAGGAGAAAAGACAGTCTCTTCAATAAGTGGTGCTGGGAAAAATGGACAGCTACATGTAAAAGAATGAAATTAGAACACTCCCTAACACCATACACAAAAAATAAACTCAAAATGGATTAGAGACCGAAATGTAAGACCGGACACTATAAAACTCTTAGAGGAAAACACAGGAAGAATACTCTTTGACATAAATCACAGCAAGATCTTTTTTGATCCACCTCCTAGAGTAATGGAATAAAAAAAAAAATAAACATATGGGAGCAAATGAAACCTAAAAGCTTTTGCAAAGCAAAGGAAACTACAAACAAGACGAAAAGACAACCCTCACAATGGGAGAAAATATTTGCAAACGAATCAATGGACAAAGGATTAATCTCCAATGTATATAAACAGCTCATGCAGCTCAACAGTAAAAAAACAAACAACCCAATCCAAAAATGGGCAGATGACGTAAATAGACATTTGTCCCAAGAAGACATACAGATGACCAAGAAGCACATGAAAAGCTGCTCAACATCACTAATTATTAGAGAAATATAAACCAAAACTACAATGAGGTATCGCCTCACACGAGTTAGAATGGGCATCATCAGAAAATCTACAAGCAACAAATGCTGGAGAGGGTGTGGAGAAAAGGGAACCCTCTTACACTATTTGTGGGAATGTAAATTGATACAGTCACGATGGAGAACAGTATGGAGGTTCCTTAAAAGACTAAAAATAGAATTACCATATGACCCAGCAATCCCACTACTGGCCATATACCCAGAGAAAACCATAATTCAAAAAGACATATTCACCACAATATTCATTGCAGCACTGTTTACAATAGCCAGGTCATGGAAGCAACCTAAATGCCCATAGACAGACGAACAGAAAAGATGTGCTACATATATAAAATGGAATATTACTCAGCCATAAAAAGGAATGAAATTGGGTCATTTGTAGAGACGTGGATAGATCTAGAGACTGTCATACAGAGTGAAGTAAGTCAGAAAGAGAAAAACAAATATCGTATATTAACGCATACATGTGGAACCTAGAAAAATGGTAAAGATGAACCGGTTTGCAAGGCAGAAATAGAGACACAGATGTAGAGAACAAATGTATGGACACCAAGGGGGGAAAGTGGCAGGGTGGTGGTGGTGGGATGAATTGCGAGCCTGGGATTGACATATATACACTTATATGTATAAAATAGGTTACCAATAAGAGCCTGCTGTATAAAAAAATGAATAAAATAAATTCAAAAATTAAAAAATAAATCATACTTAAAAAAATAAAACAGAAAAAAAAGTTCTGTCCTTCCCATAGACGTATTTATATGAATGAATTATTTCCATGCTTATATCCATAAATACAAAAAGAGGAATAAAACTTACCTTGAACCAAAAAAGAAAAAAAAAAAAAAACAGAACCCACTGGTCATACAGAGGAAAACCCTATCAGGGCACTTGCTCCAGGGGTAAACAATTCTGAAGTTGGTCACAGGTGGGGAATCATCTCCCATGCAGCCAGCAGCCCCCACACGAGGAGCGTCCTCATTGCAAAGCTGGGGGACCGTGAGGAGGCGTCTCTGAGTAAACGTGAGCTGAGCCCCAGGCCAGCTGCTGCTGAACTTTTCCCACCCTTCCCAGGTAAAACACCTGAATGTGTGCAAAGACTTTAAAAACTAGAGGAAGGGGCTTGGAGTCACACCAGCGACAGCACGCAGGCCGACTTGGTGCCTGCAGGCCAGCCAGGATGGTCCTGGCCCCGGGCGCTCGTCTGGAAGCTTTCCATTTCCCTGCCTGAGGTACCCCTCCTGTCCCGGCCCCCACTGCTTTTTTCCTTCCTCACCTCTGCCCGGGGAGAAATTCCAGCAGCAAGTATGGGTGACACATCCTCTTCTTTAGCAGGTGGCAGCCCGGCAACTCCTGCAGAAAGTCCAGCAGAGCCCCAGTCACACTGGGCCACTCATAGAGCCGTGGGCCCTACTCCCTCCCACCAGCCCAACCCCGAGACTGCTGACGGGGCAGAGAATATGGCGTCAGGCACAGCTGCAGAGGCTTTTGCTGCCTGGAGGGGTGTTTATATTGACCTCAACCCAGGCACACCTGGGAAGGGCTGGCCGGCCGGGTCAGGCTGCCCAGGTCAGCCAATCCTCGCCCCTCAGGGGCTCAGAGTTGCAGAAAATGGGCCTTGCTACACCAGCCAGATCCAAGGAACAGGTGTAGGGTCCCGAGAGTCAGGATAGATAAGGGGCGGCAGCCCTGGCTTGTTTTCGAATCATTTTATCTGGTCCATGAGTGGGAGACAACTTCAAGAAGACCCTCTGCTAATGAGAGGAACCCAGGAGTCAGGGAGAGGAGGGGTGGTGGGTGGAGACAGAGGCCTGGTGCCCCGGCTGCAGTGGAAGCCCCTGGAAGACCAGGCAGAGGGAGGCCGCACAGAGTGAAGCCTAGGGTCACAGACCTGTTGGAGCTGCTGTTTGTTAGTTCAAGCTCTGCTCTGAGGTGCTCTGTGTCAGCTCTGAGTGACAGGGGTGCTGGGGGTGCTCTGCAATGAGGGCTATGTGCACGGTTCCTGTGTGCCCAGCCCTGCCGGGGTACCTGTCCACGGGAGCTCCATATCCAGGGAGGGGCCTGCCCACGAGAGCCCCGTGGGCTGCTGCGTACCTGCCCAGGTGAGCTCCATATCCTGGGAGGGGCCTGACCACAAGAGCCCCGTGGGCTGCTGGGGACCTGGTAGAGGACGCCAGGACAGTCAGTGAAGCCACAGAGGATATACATCTAGTAGTTCCTAATTCCTACACCCTGCTGGTCATTCTACCATCCACCAGGACATGGCATTCTGTATTAGACTTCAATGATGCCTTCTTCTGTATTCCATTAGTCCCAGAGTCACAAGAAATTTTGGCTGTGAGTGGCAGGACTCAACCTACAACAAAAACAATACTGCTGGGCCGTCCTGCCCCAGGGGTTCAAAAATTCCCACACCATCTTTGGGGAAACGTTAGCTAAAGACCTAAAAGATCTACCTCTGGAGAAGGGAACCCTCCTTCAATATGCAGATGACATTCTGATCACCAGCCCGACTAAGGAGGCCTCTGAACTACCTAGCCAATAAAAGATAGAAGGTGTCCAAGGAAAAGGCTCAAATATCACAAACTAAGGTGGCCTTCCTGGGCTTCATTCGCACAGAAGGTCGGAGAAGCCCACCCCAGGAAAGGGAAGAAGCCATTTGCAGCCTCACCTTTCCTGAAACTAGAAGACAGCTTAGGGGTTCCTGGGGAGACCGGGGTTTGCTGCATCTGGATCCCTAACTACAGTCTAATAGTTAGACTGGGCCTCTATATGAAACACTGAAAGGAAAAGATGATGATCCTTTTGAATAGAATCCAGAAGGGGCCTTTCAAGAATGGAAAGAGCAGTCAATTCAGACCCTGGCCCTGGACCTCCCTAAGTTAGCTAAACCCTTTGACCTTTACATTCCTGGTCCAAGGCGAATCGCCCTTGGAGTATTAGTGCAAAAACTGGGACCACTTGAAATGGAACAATGCAAGAATGCCCTCCAGGCATTGGCCAGCCACCCCATCCGACCAGGATACTGGGGGTATCTAAAAACCTGGAAATCAGCAGCCCACAAGGCCAGCTCCCTCCTAAGGGAAAAGGACGCCACTTGGTGATCCTAACCACCCACCATGCCCTGAAGTTGCAGGGATTGCTCCGTGGGCACAATGACCTCGAGTGAGGAGGCCCTCCAACACCAACCTCCAGAGAGACAACCTGGGGCAATGGGCCCCCATGACGACTCGTGTGACCATCACTTGACCTGGAGCTTCTCTCAGAAAACAACAAGAGTGTGCCCCAAAAGAGCAGACTATTGCTTACAGGACTTACTGCACCCAGAGCGGAGCTAATAAACTTGGCAGGGGAACCGTAAATAACGCTGCCACCATAGAAAAGCCTACAGACACCGCAGTGACGGCGGCCAATGAGACCGGCTGTACTCCTGGCTACTTCAAAAGGCCGTTGACTGAGTGGCCGTCATGGTCCTGGATCACCACCGGCCCTGGACTGTCTGGGAGTTGAGCAAGCAGGGCTCTGACACCTGGTGCTGTTTGTACGTTAATTCAGTGGCCTAACTGAAGAAAGCACAGACTACTGGTCAGAGCATCTAGGCTGGCAGAAACCGTCAGCCTAAGGGGGCCGAACCAATGTGGAGCAGGGTAAAACCGCCCACCCCCCCAGCGTCTCTGCACATCTCTTTCCTGGACCCTTAAAGGTCATTAGAATCTATAAAACTTCCAATGCTGGTGCTCAGGCAGACGAGCAGTGAGGGAGGAGGCCTGCGGACAATCAACCTCACCTGGAGGCTGCTGGGGAGAAGTCCTGCCCCTCCCCCCGGGTATGAGGACACCCAACTCAGCATGAAGCATTTACAGAAGACGTGTCTGCACCCTCAGCGCCCCAAGAATGAGGAATGGGACAAAAGGCAGAGGAGGGCTTTGTCACTGGCAAAGCCCATTAAAAATTCCTGGGAGATAAAAATAGAATCTGGGCAATAAAATAAAGTCTAACCATTTTTTCCTTTGTGCTTTGTCTAATTTCACTTGCTCCTAGGTTTCCACATGAAGAGGTCCCACACCCGACACTTCAGACCCGATTTCCTCGTGCAAAATGGCTGGGCCGACACCTCAGCTCGTGGGGCCCCGTGCAGACTCTGCGACATAGAGCCTGAGCTCCAGCCAACCTGGCCCTCGAGAGCTCCGCCCCCTCCCTCCCGCTGATGCTGACAGGATCCCTACACAGCAGCCCGGCCCACAACCCGCAGGGGAGCACACACTCTCACCTCTCCATTCTCTGATCAAAATATAAAGTTTTCCTTTGCTTCTGAACCAAAGTCAGTCTCGATCTGTTGGCTCCAATGACACTGGGCAGGGAGACCCTTGTTGGGGCCCACTCTGCAGGATCAGTAACAGAATTTGAGAACATTGTAACTTCAATGAACAGATGTGTGAGCCAAACTGTAATTAACATAGAGCAGTGTATAAGGCTCGTGTAAAATAAGATGTTTCTAACACTTCCATTTGATATTTCCATCACTTTATTATAAGCAAGTTCAGTGGAGGGGATTGTCTTATTTGTCAGGTCAAGAGTAGAGAAATGCAGTGATTTCTTTCCAAGGATGTACATCTAATAATCTTGGTTGAAGTTTCAACCTTGTTTGGAATGATTTTCCATTGAAAATGATACCTCTCTTTCAGCTCCTAGATTTCTGAGAAGTATAAAATCTTATATTTTTTATTACCAAAGGGGAAAGGTGGGAGGAGGGATAAATTAACAGTTTCAGATTAACATATACACACTGCTATGTATAAAATATATCATCAACAAGGAACTACTGTATAGCACAGGGAACTATACTCAATATTTTGTAATGACCCCTGAGGGGAAATAATCTGAAAAACAATAGATATCTATATCGACATCATCTATCAACTACAGATAAAATGGAAACTAAAGGAGGCCGATGGTGAGCGTTTCTGAACCTGAAGACTTCAATCATCTAAAGTTCGGACTCTGCCTACGGCCCAAGTCCCTTAATGAACACACATGTACCAGTAGCTTAAAAATTCCCCAGATTGGAGTTCGGGGAGACACTGATTTGGAAAAATCCCTTGTGTTCTCCTTACATACACGGGACCTTTCCTACAGCTAAAACATGCCTGTGACACCCAGAAGATGGAACACGGTTGGATCAGGAAGATTTTGGAAAAGGCACCAAAACGCCTAATTTCCTGGTTGTTGGGTTCACCCCTCCAGCCTTTTTCCTTAAAATCTCCCCACTAGAGGATGTCAGCACCTTCAACATCCAGTTGCACAGAAATCGGAATTTGTCCAAAGGAAGAAGGGGAAGGAGGAGAAACAAGGAGAGCCAAGCCCTAGATGTTCGGAGAGGCACATGTCACTCTACTTTCCAGTCAGGAAGAAGAATTAAGCAAAGGCTTAGCTTGCCACCGGGAACCAGAGTAGGTCCAGAAGCAAACGAGCGGTTCTGCGGAAAGCTCCCAAAAAAGCGAGTTGACAAATGGAGCTCAGGGGCACTGCAATTCACAAACCTGCAGAATTATAAATGATAACTCTCGTCAACAAATATATTGAGGGAAGGCAACGAAGAGGATTTGAAATCAAGGCAGAATTGCAGGAAACAGATTTCAGGAGATAGATTCGAATCACCCCTAAAGCACATGAAAAGCGGCAAAACGTCGAAAATGATGCACTTGGCCAAAAAGAGCATATGCGTTTTTTTCTGAATGAATTCAGGAAAAAACCCATAGGCCCTTTTTGGCCAACCAAGCAAGCCGGAAATGCAATTCAGCGCTACAAAGAAGTCTGACTTCCCATCGGTCAAAATGGCCTTCCTAAAAAAGTGTAAAACAAGAAAAGCAGGAGAGGCCAGGGAGGCAAGGGAGCCTTGCTGCACTGATGGGCGGGATGTAAATTGCCAACAGCCACTCTGGAGAAGTGTACGGTGTGTCCTGAAACATCTAAAAAACACAGCTTAGAGAGAATAGGGCACTTCCACTCATGGGGGTATAAATTGGGAAAATGAAAAATCAGCAAGACACAAGCACCCCAAAGTTTAGGGCTGCTCTGTTGACAAGGACCTCCACTTCATTCCACCTTCAATATCCCAGGAAAGAGAAAAATGGATAAAGAAGTTGTGGTCCTTATGTACAATGGAATATCACTCAGCCATGAAATCAATGTCATAAGGCTAGTAGCAGCATGATGAGTGGATTTAGGTACGACGATTCTAAGTGAAATAAGTCACACAGAAAAGGACACTTCTCATAAGGTATCACTTATAGAGGGAATGTAAAAACCGTTACACTTGAACTGAATTACAAAACAGAACAGAGTCACACATGCAAAAAACACACTATGGCTGCTTAACGGGAAAGGTGAGGTGGGGTGATACATAAAACAAGGGTTTCAAATTAGCTCAGATACCGTTCCATAAACCCAATATGTAATAGACAAGACCTACTCCTTGCTCAGAGAACTGGACTCAACACGCCCTATTCACCGCACAAGAATATATCTGACTAGTAATAATCTTAAAACCTATGTATTAATATCTCTCTGTTAGTGTGTCAAGTGGGTGTAAGGCGGCATAAACACAGCAGTGAAAAGCAGCTAAACCCCATTATAAAAATAAATTACTTTGAAAAACCCATGAAACAAAGACAGTGAAAGAGAGAGAAATTCCTACACAATGAGTTCAGGGGCTGTGATGCAACCTGGATTGACCATATCTAGACCCACAGCTGGATGAGACATAAGGGTGGACACTCTTGGGGCTGAGAGGTTTGGTGAGGTTGGGTGAGCAAACGCAGACCTTTTAAAGTAATACTGCGTGGTACCCATCGCATGGGTCCCAATCTCCAGGTTCAAGGGCATCTTGCTACATCGAAAACATGCATGAGAAACCCGGAAGATGGTACACCGTGTGATGGGGAAAGGTTTCTAAAACGCACCTCATTTCTCATCTCCTTGTGCCCGGGTTCGCCATTCCAGCCGCTTTACTAGCAATCTCCCTACTTGGAGCATCAGCACCTTTAACCTCCTGTTCCGTACAGGTTGCAATTTGTCCTGAGGATGAACGGGAAGACGTGGAACCAATGAGAGACTAGCTCTTGGTGTTGGGACAGGCACAGGTCACTCTATTTTCCCATCAGGAAGAAGAATTAACTACAGGCTCAGCCTGCCCCCCGGAACCAGAAGAGGGCCTGAAGCCATCCTGCGCTTTTGCGGCCAGCTCCCAAAAAAGCGAGTTGTAAAATGGAGCTTGAGGGCACTGCAATTCACAAACCTGCAGAGTTATAAATGATAACTCTCGTCCACAAATATATTGAGGGAAGGCAAAGAAGACGATTTGAAATCAAGGCAGAATTGCAGGAAACAGATTTCAGGAGGTAGATTCGAATCGCCTTTAAAGCACATGAAAAGCGGCAAAACGTTGACAATGATGCCCTTGGCCAAAAAGGGCGTATGCGTTTTTCCTGAATATATTCAGGAAAAAACGCATACGCCCTTTTTGGCCAACCAAGCAACCTGGAAAGGCAAATCAGCACTACAAAGAAGACTCGCTACCCATCGGTCAAAAGGGCCATGCTGAAAAAAGTGTCAAAACCAGAAATGCAGGACAGGCCATGGAGAAATGGGAGCCTTGCTACACTGATGGGCGGGATGTAAATTGCCAACAGCCACTCTGGAGAAGTGTACGGTGAGTCCTGAAACATCTAAAAAACACAGCTTAGAGAGCATAGGGCACTTCCACTCATGGGGGTATAAATTGGGAAAATGAAAAATCAGCAAGACACAAGCACCCCCAAGTTGAGGGCTGCTCTGTTGACAAGGACCTCCACTTCATTCCACCTTCAATATCCCAGGAAAGAGAAAAATGGATAAAGAAGTTGTGGTCCTTATGTACAATGGAATATCACTCAGCCATGAAATCAATGTCATAAGGCTAGTAGCAGCATGATGAGTGGATTTAGGTACGACGATTCTAAGTGAAATAAGTCACACAGAAAAGGACACTTCTCATAAGGTATCACTTATAGAGGGAATGTAAAAACCGTTACACTTGAACTGAATTACAAAACAGAACAGAGTCACACATGCAGAAAACACAGTATGGCTGCTTAACGGGAAAGGTGAGGTGGGGTGATACATAAAACAAGGGTTTCAAATTAGCTCAGATACCGTTCCATAAACCCAATATGTAATAGACAAGACCTACTCCTTGCTCAGAGAACTGGACTCAACACGCCCTATTCGCTGCACAAGAATATATCTGACTAGTAATAATCTTAAAACCTATGTATTGATGTCCCTCTGTAAGTGAATCAAGTGGGTGTAAAGGGGCATAAACACAGCAGTGAAAATCAGGTAAACCCCATTATAAAAATAAATTACTTAAAAATTCCAAAAAACAAAGACAGTGATAGAGGGAAAATTTTTACGTAATTCGTTCCGGGGCTGTGATGCAACCTGGTGTGACCATATCTAGACCCACAGCTGGATGAGAAATAAAGCTGGACACTCTTGGGGCTGAAGGTCTCTTTCCCTATTTACCAGATTAGGAACGTAGAAAGGCTGCCACCCTCTGGCCGTTACCTGCAAAAGCAGCTTTAAAACCTGTGCTAATGGTCACTTCATATGAACAAGTACTTCAGGGCTGTAAATGAAACGTGCCCTCAAAATGTCTTGAGGGAGGTAATGGCCAAAAATTTTCAAAATGTGACACTTACTTTAAGAAAACACTTTGAAGAACTGAGCTGTAATCACAGTTTGATAAATAAAAAGGGCATGCTTTAAAGCTCAATTTCAACAGATTATGGGACACATGCAAATTCAACCACAGATAGGCATCAGCTCGCACCCATTAGAATAACCATCAGCAAGAAAACTACAAACAATAAATATTGAGGGTGTTTTGGAGAAATGCATACCCTCAATTTTAAGTGGGACGTAACCTGGAAAGAGCCACTAATGAGAACTGAATGGTGGTGCCTTTAAAACATACACACTGAGCTACCATATGATACAGCAAGCCCACTGCTTGGCCTATAACATAAGAAGATATAACTGGAAAGACACAGGCAAGCAAATGTGCATTGCAGCAGTATTACAATAGCCAAGACATGGAGGCAACCAGAAAGTCCATCAAGAGGTGCGTGGCCAAAGAAGAACTGGTACACGTACAGATGGAATATTAGCCAGGGAAAAAAATGAAACAATGCCATTTGCAGCACCATGTATGATTCTTGAGGTAATCAGGCAAATTGTACTAAGTCAGAAAGCAAAAGACACATATCCTATAATATCACTTATAGGTCTTAGCTAAAAATTGATACCAATGAAAATATTTCCACAGAGAAATGCAATCACAGATTCATTAAACAAACTTATGGTTCACCAAATGGAAAGGTGTGAGGATTGGATACATTAGGATATTGGGGTTAAGATAGATATAGAAACACATGTGAAATATGTAATCACCAAAGACCTACATAATACCAAGACAAGACTACTCAACATCGTGTCATAACCTACATGGGAAAATGATCCAAAGAAGAATAGATATATGTATATGTTTAAAAGAACCACATCTTTCACACCTAGAAGAAACAAAACATTTTAATTAAATTTGCTCTGACAAAAAATAAAAATTAAATTAAAAAAAGAACAAGAAGTAATGAGACATAAACTTAAGGGGCTATTTGCTGGCACATTGCATTCTAATTTACAACCAGAACATGACTTCCATTAAGGCTCTGTCATCACTAATAAAGCAGCTTTATAAGCAATGTTGAAGGTAGCTTAAAAGAAGTCTCACTAATTATTGATAGTAACAAGGAAACAAAGAAAAGTAAAAATCTCACTGCAAAAAGTATACATAGGGTAAGGATAGTAGATCAAACACTTATTAAACTTCTGTAGAGAATAAAAGACAACAGTAGTATGTTTTTTTAAAAAGAGAGGGCCCAAATAAATCTGAAATGAAAGAGATGATGTTACAACAGACACCACAGAAATACAAAGTATCCTAAGATACACACAGGGTAACTCAGGGCTCAGACTGGACAGAGCCCACTCTCCAGTCCCCTGTACATGACTTACAGGAGCCTCAGGAACTGAGGAGGGGGTCCCTGAGGAGAGGCTCAAGATAGAATATGGTAGGCATTAACATGACTGCATTCATCTTAAACATGCCTGAACTACATTCACACGAGATGATTTTGTCCTGTATGTACATCGGCACCTCTAGTTGGAACTGCAGATCTTTGGCTTCAACACCTCTACTGACAACGTTAGCGTCACCTGCTGTGGACCGTCTCCTATAGGATTTCTAGAATCACAAAACATCGAAGCTTCACAGGACCCAGAGTCTGTGCAACTCCACACAGAGTCTCAGAGTCTCAACTCCACTCAGATACTCCACTCTTGGAGGGCACACACAAAGTAGTGTGCACATCAGGACCCAGGGGAAGGAGCAGTGACCCTGTAGGAGAATGACCAGAACTACCTGCTACTTTTAGAGGGTCTCCTGCAGAGGCAGGTGGTGGCTGTGGCTGTGGCTCACCGTGAGGACAACGACACTGGCAGCAGAAGTTCTGGGAAATACTCCTTGGTGTGAGCCCTCCCAGAGTCCGCCATTAGCCCCACCAAGAGCAAGGTAGGCTCCAGGGCTGGGTCGCCTCAGGCCAAACAACCAACAGGGAGGGAACCCAGCCCCATGCATCAGCAGACAAGCGGATTAAACTTTTTATTAAAGTTTTATTTAATCCGTAGACAAGCGGATTAAAGCTCTGCCCACCAAAGCAACACCCAGCTCTACCCACCACCAGTCCCTCCCATCAGGAAGCTTGCACAAGCCTCTAAGATAGACTCATCCACCGGAGAGCAGACAGCAGAAGCAAGAAGAACTACAATTCTGCAGCCTGTGGAAGGAAAACCACATTCACAGAAAGATAGACAAAATGAAAAGGCAGAGGACTTTATACCAGATCAAGGAACAAGATAAAACCCCAGAAAAAAAATGAAATGAGGTGGAGATAGGGAACCTTCCAGAAAAAGAATTCAGAATAATGATAGTGAAGTTGAGCCAAGACCTTGGAAAAAGAAAGGAGGCAAAGATCGAGAAGATGCAAGAAATGTTTAACAAAGACCTAGAAGAATTAAGGAACAAACACCTAGAAGAATTAAAGAACAAACAAACAGAGGTGAACAATGGAATAACTGAAATGAAAAATACACTAGAAGGAATCAGTAGCAGAATAACTGTGGCAGAAGAACGGATAAGTGACCTGGAAGACAGAAAGGTGGAAATCACTGCCATGGAACAGAATAAAGAAAAAGAATGAAAATAAACGAAGATACCCCAAGAGTCCTCTGGGACAACTTTAAACGCAACAACATTCGCATTATAGGGGTCCCAGAAGGAGAAGAGAGAGAGAAAGGACCCGAGAATATATTTGAAGAGATTATGGTCAAAAACTTCCCTAGCATGGGAAAAGAAATAGCCACCCAAGTCCAGAAGCACAGAGTGTCCCAGGCAGGATAAACCAAAGGAGAAAAATGACAAGACACATAGTAATCAAATTGACAAAAATTAACGACAAAGAAAAATGATTGAAAGCAGCAAGGGAAAAATGACAAATAACATACAAGGGAACTCCCATAAGGATAACAACTGATTTCTCAGCAGAAAATCTACAAGCCAGAAGGAAGTGGCATGATAAATTTAAAGTGATGAAAGGGAAGAACCTACAACCAAGAGTACTCCACCCTGCAAAGAGCTCATTCAGATTTGATGGAGAAATCAAAAGCCTTACAGACAAGCAAAAGCTAAGAGAATTCAGCACCATGAAACCAGCTCTACACCAAATGCTAAAGGAACTTCTCTAAGTGGGAAACACAAGAGAAGAAAAGGACCCACCAAGACAAACCCATAACAATTAAGAAAATAGTAGTAGGAACATACATATCGATAATTACCTTAAACGTGAATGCACTACATGTTCCAACCAAAAGACACAGGCTCGCTGAATGGATACAAAAACAAGACCCATATATATGCTGTCTACAAGAGATCCATTTCAGACCTAGGGACACATACAGACTCAAAGTGAGGCGATGGAAAAATATATTCTATGCAAATGAAAATCAAAAGAAAGCTGGAGTAGCAATACTCATATCAGATAAAATAGACTTTAAAATAAAGAATGTTACAAGAGACGAGGAAAGGCACTACATAATGGTCAGGGGATCAATCCAAGAAGAAGATATAACAACTATAAATATATATGTACCCAAAATAGGAGCAGCTCAATGTATAAGGCAACTGCTAACAGCTATAAAAGAGGAAATCGACAGTAACACAATAATAGCGGGGGACTTTAACAGCTCACTTACACCAGTGGAGATCAGCCAGACAGACAATTAATAAGGAAACACAAGCTTTAAATGACACAATAGACCAGATAGAGTTAATTGATATTTATAGGACATTCCATCCAAAAACAGGAGATTACACGTTCTTCTCAACTGCACACGGAACATTCTCCAGGATAGATCACATCTTGGGTCACAGATAAAGCCTCAGTAAATTTAAAAAAACTGAAATCATATCAAGCAGCTGTTCCGACCACAATGCTATGAGATTAGAAATCAATTACACGGAAAAAACCGTAAAAAACACAAACACATGGAGGCTAAACAATACGTTACTAAATAACCCAGAGATCACTGAAGAAACCAAAGAGGAAATCAAAAACTACCTAGAGACAAATGACAACAAAAACACGATGATCCAAAACCTATGGGATGCAGCAAAAGGAGTTCTAAGAGGGAAGTTTATAGCAATACAAGCCTACCTCAAGAAACAAGAAAAATCTCAAATAAACAATCTAACCTTACACCTAGAGGAACTAGAGAAAGAAGAACAAAACCCAAAGTTAGTAGAAGGAAAGAAATCATAAAGATCAGAGCAGAAATAAATGAAATAGAAACAAAGAAAACAAAAGCAAAGATCAATAAAACTAAAAGCTGGTTCTTTGAGAAGATAAGCAAAAATGATCAACCTTTAGCCAGACTCCAGAAAAAGAGGGAGAGGACGCAAATCAACAAAATTAGAAGTGAAAAAGCAGAAGTTACAACAGACACCACAGGAATACAAAGCATCCTAAGAGACTACTACAAGCAACTCTAGGCCAATAAAATGGACAATCTGGAAGAAATGGACAAATTCTTAGAAAGGGATAACCTTCTAAGACTGAACCAGGAAGAAATAGAAAATATGAACAAACCTATCACAAGCAATGAAATTGAAACTGTGATTAAAAATCTTCCAACAAACAAAAGTCCAGAACCAGATGGCATCACAGGTGAATTCTATCAAACATTTAGAGAAGAGCTAACACCCAACCTTCTCAAATTCTTCAAAACAATTGCAGGGGAAGGAACACTCCCAAACTCATTCTATGAGACCACCATCACCCTGATACCAAAATCAGACAGAGATACTACAAGGAAAGAAAATTATAGACCAATATCACTGATGAATATAGATGTAAAAATCCTCAACAAAATACTAGCAAACAGAATCGAACAACACATGAAAAGGATCATACACCATGATCAAGTGGGGTTTATCCCAGGGATGCAAGGATTCTTCAATATACACAAATCAATGTGATACACCATATTAACAAATTGTAGAATAAAAGCATATGATCATCTCAATAGAGGAAGGAAAAGATTTTGAGAAAATTCAACACTCATTTACGATAAAAACTCTGCAGAGTGTGGGCATAGAGGGAAACTACCTCAACATAATAAAGGCCATATATGACAAACCCACAGCAAACAGCATTCTCAATGGTGAAAAACTGAAAGCGTTTCCTCTAAGATCAGGAACAAGACGAGGATGTCCACTCTCACCACTGCTATTCAACATAGTTTTGGAAGTCCTAGCCATGGCAATCAGAGAAGAAAAAGAAATAAAAGGAATACAAAAAGGAAAAGAAGAAGTAAAATTGTCACTGTTTGCAGATGACATGATATCATAGAAAGAGAATCCTGAAGATGCCACCAGAAAACCACTGGAGCTAATCAATGAATTTGGTAAAGTTGCAGGATACAAAATTAATGCACAGAAATTGCTTGCATTCCTATACACTAACAATGAAAGATCAGAAAGAGAAATTAAGGAAACAATCCCATTACCACTGCTACAAAAAGAATAAAATACCTAGGAATAAACCTACCTAAGGAAGTAAAAGACCTGTACTCAGAAAACTATAAGACACTGATGAAAGAAATCAAAGATGATATAAACAGATGGAGACATATACCATGTTCTCGGATTAGAAGAATCAATATTGTGAAAATGACTATACTACCCAAAGCAATCTACAGATTCAATGCAATCCCGATCAAAATACATTTGGCATTTTCTACAAAACAAGAAAAAAAAATCTTAAAATTTGTAGGGAGACACAAAAGACCCTGGATAGCCAAAGCAGTCTTGAGGGGGGAAAAAAAAGAGCTGGAGGAATCAGACTTCCAGACTTCAGACTATATTGCAAAGCTACAGTAATCAAGATAATATGGTACTGACACAAGAACAGAAATATAGGTCAATAGAACAGGATAGAAAGCACAGAGATAAACCCACGTACCTATGGTTCACTAATCTATGACAAAGGAGGCAAGGGTATACAATGGAGAAAAGACAGTGTCTTCAGCAAGTGGTGCTGGGAAAACTGGACAGTTACATGTAAAAGAATGAAATTAGTACACTCCCTAACACCATACACAAAAATAAACTCAAAATGGATTAGAGACCTAAATATAAGACCAGCCACTATAAAACTCTTAGAGGAAAACATAAGCAGAACAGTCTATGACATAAATCACAGCAAGATCCTTTTTGACCCACCTCCTAGAGAAATGGAAATAAAAACAAAAATTAAAAAATGGGACCGAATGAAACATAAATTCTTTTGCACAGCAAAGGAAAACATAAGCAAGATGAAAAGACAACCATCAGAATGGGAGAAAATATTTTCAAATGAAGCAAATGGCAAAGGATTAATCTCCAAAAAGCAGCTCATGTAGCTCAATATCACAAAACCAAACAACCCAATCCAAAAATGGGCAGAAGACCTAAATAGACATTTCTCCAAAGAAGATATACAGGTTGCCAACAAACACATGAAAGGATGCTGAACATCACTAATCATTAGAGAAATGCAAATCAAAACTACAGTGAGGTATCACCTCACACCAGTCAGAATGGCCATCATCAAAAAATCTACCAACAATAAATGCTGGAGAGGCATTTATTGGAGCAAAGGGAACCCTCTTGCACTGTTGGTGGGAATGTAAATTGATATAGCCACTAGGGAGAAAGGTATGGGGGTTCCTTAAACACTAAAAATAGAACTACCATACAACCCAGCAAACCCACTCCTGGACATTTACCCTGAGAAAACCATAATTCAAAAAGAGTCATGTACCACAATGTTCACTGTAGCTCTATTTACAATAGCCAGGACATGGAAGCAACCTAAGTGTCCATCAACAGATAAATGGATAAAGAAGATGTGGCACATATATACAATGGAACATTATTCAGCCATAAAAAGAAACGAAATTGAGTTATTTTTAGTGAGGTGGATGGATCTAGAGTCTGTCCTACAGAGTGAAGTAAGTCAGAAAGAGAAAAACAAATACCGTATGCTAACACATATATATGGAATCTTAAAAAAAAAAGTTTATGAAGAACCTAGGGGCAGGAAAGGATTAAGGACACAGACGTAGAGAAAGGACTTGAGGACATGGGGAGAGGGAAGGGTAAGCTGGGACAAAGTGAGAGAGTGGTATGGACATATATACACTACCAAATGTAAAATTGATAGCTACTGGGAAGCAGCCACATAGCACAGGGAGATCAGCTCTGTGCTTTGTGACCACCTAAAAGGGTGGGATAAGGGAGTGAGAGGGAGGTGCAAGAGGGAGGGGATATGGTGTTATATGTATACGCACAGCTGATTCACTTTTTTATACAGCAGAAACTAACACACAATTGTAAAGCAATTATACTCCAATAAAGATGTAAAAGAAAAAAAAAAAGCCCAGAGATAAACCTACACACCTATGGCCCACTAATCTATGACAAAGGAGGCAAGGGTATACAAAGGAGAAAAGACAGTCTCTTCAATAAGTGGTGCTGGGAAAAATGGACAGCTACATGTAAAAGAATGAAATTAGAACACTCCCTAACACCATACACAAAAAATAAACTCAAAATGGATTAGAGACCGAAATGTAAGACCGGACACTATAAAACTCTTAGAGGAAAACACAGGAAGAATACTCTTTGACATAAATCACAGCAAGATCTTTTTTGATCCACCTCCTAGAGTAATGGAATAAAAAAAAAAATAAACATATGGGAGCAAATGAAACCTAAAAGCTTTTGCAAAGCAAAGGAAACTACAAACAAGACGAAAAGACAACCCTCACAATGGGAGAAAATATTTGCAAACGAATCAATGGACAAAGGATTAATCTCCAATGTATATAAACAGCTCATGCAGCTCAACAGTAAAAAAACAAACAACCCAATCCAAAAATGGGCAGATGACGTAAATAGACATTTGTCCCAAGAAGACATACAGATGACCAAGAAGCACATGAAAAGCTGCTCAACATCACTAATTATTAGAGAAATATAAACCAAAACTACAATGAGGTATCGCCTCACACGAGTTAGAATGGGCATCATCAGAAAATCTACAAGCAACAAATGCTGGAGAGGGTGTGGAGAAAAGGGAACCCTCTTACACTATTTGTGGGAATGTAAATTGATACAGTCACGATGGAGAACAGTATGGAGGTTCCTTAAAAGACTAAAAATAGAATTACCATATGACCCAGCAATCCCACTACTGGCCATATACCCAGAGAAAACCATAATTCAAAAAGACATATTCACCACAATATTCATTGCAGCACTGTTTACAATAGCCAGGTCATGGAAGCAACCTAAATGCCCATAGACAGACGAACAGAAAAGATGTGCTACATATATAAAATGGAATATTACTCAGCCATAAAAAGGAATGAAATTGGGTCATTTGTAGAGACGTGGATAGATCTAGAGACTGTCATACAGAGTGAAGTAAGTCAGAAAGAGAAAAACAAATATCGTATATTAACGCATACATGTGGAACCTAGAAAAATGGTAAAGATGAACCGGTTTGCAAGGCAGAAATAGAGACACAGATGTAGAGAACAAATGTATGGACACCAAGGGGGGAAAGTGGCAGGGTGGTGGTGGTGGGATGAATTGCGAGCCTGGGATTGACATATATACACTTATATGTATAAAATAGGTTACCAATAAGAGCCTGCTGTATAAAAAAATGAATAAAATAAATTCAAAAATTAAAAAATAAATCATACTTAAAAAAATAAAACAGAAAAAAAAGTTCTGTCCTTCCCATAGACGTATTTATATGAATGAATTATTTCCATGCTTATATCCATAAATACAAAAAGAGGAATAAAACTTACCTTGAACCAAAAAAGAAAAAAAAAAAAAAAACAGAACCCACTGGTCATACAGAGGAAAACCCTATCAGGGCACTTGCTCCAGGGGTAAACAATTCTGAAGTTGGTCACAGGTGGGGAATCATCTCCCATGCAGCCAGCAGCCCCCACACGAGGAGCGTCCTCATTGCAAAGCTGGGGGACCGTGAGGAGGCGTCTCTGAGTAAACGTGAGCTGAGCCCCAGGCCAGCTGCTGCTGAACTTTTCCCACCCTTCCCAGGTAAAACACCTGAATGTGTGCAAAGACTTTAAAAACTAGAGGAAGGGGCTTGGAGTCACACCAGCGACAGCACGCAGGCCGACTTGGTGCCTGCAGGCCAGCCAGGATGGTCCTGGCCCCGGGCGCTCGTCTGGAAGCTTTCCATTTCCCTGCCTGAGGTACCCCTCCTGTCCCGGCCCCCACTGCTTTTTTCCTTCCTCACCTCTGCCCGGGGAGAAATTCCAGCAGCAAGTATGGGTGACACATCCTCTTCTTTAGCAGGTGGCAGCCCGGCAACTCCTGCAGAAAGTCCAGCAGAGCCCCAGTCACACTGGGCCACTCATAGAGCCGTGGGCCCTACTCCCTCCCACCAGCCCAACCCCGAGACTGCTGACGGGGCAGAGAATATGGCGTCAGGCACAGCTGCAGAGGCTTTTGCTGCCTGGAGGGGTGTTTATATTGACCTCAACCCAGGCACACCTGGGAAGGGCTGGCCGGCCGGGTCAGGCTGCCCAGGTCAGCCAATCCTCGCCCCTCAGGGGCTCAGAGTTGCAGAAAATGGGCCTTGCTACACCAGCCAGATCCAAGGAACAGGTGTAGGGTCCCGAGAGTCAGGATAGATAAGGGGCGGCAGCCCTGGCTTGTTTTCGAATCATTTTATCTGGTCCATGAGTGGGAGACAACTTCAAGAAGACCCTCTGCTAATGAGAGGAACCCAGGAGTCAGGGAGAGGAGGGGTGGTGGGTGGAGACAGAGGCCTGGTGCCCCGGCTGCAGTGGAAGCCCCTGGAAGACCAGGCAGAGGGAGGCCGCACAGAGTGAAGCCTAGGGTCACAGACCTGTTGGAGCTGCTGTTTGTTAGTTCAAGCTCTGCTCTGAGGTGCTCTGTGTCAGCTCTGAGTGACAGGGGTGCTGGGGGTGCTCTGCAATGAGGGCTATGTGCACGGTTCCTGTGTGCCCAGCCCTGCCGGGGTACCTGTCCACGGGAGCTCCATATCCAGGGAGGGGCCTGCCCACGAGAGCCCCGTGGGCTGCTGCGTACCTGCCCAGGTGAGCTCCATATCCTGGGAGGGGCCTGACCACAAGAGCCCCGTGGGCTGCTGGGGACCTGGTAGAGGACGCCAGGACAGTCAGTGAAGCCACAGAGGATATACATCTAGTAGTTCCTAATTCCTACACCCTGCTGGTCATTCTACCATCCACCAGGACATGGCATTCTGTATTAGACTTCAATGATGCCTTCTTCTGTATTCCATTAGTCCCAGAGTCACAAGAAATTTTGGCTGTGAGTGGCAGGACTCAACCTACAACAAAAACAATACTGCTGGGCCGTCCTGCCCCAGGGGTTCAAAAATTCCCACACCATCTTTGGGGAAACGTTAGCTAAAGACCTAAAAGATCTACCTCTGGAGAAGGGAACCCTCCTTCAATATGCAGATGACATTCTGATCACCAGCCCGACTAAGGAGGCCTCTGAACTACCTAGCCAATAAAAGATAGAAGGTGTCCAAGGAAAAGGCTCAAATATCACAAACTAAGGTGGCCTTCCTGGGCTTCATTCGCACAGAAGGTCGGAGAAGCCCACCCCAGGAAAGGGAAGAAGCCATTTGCAGCCTCACCTTTCCTGAAACTAGAAGACAGCTTAGGGGTTCCTGGGGAGACCGGGGTTTGCTGCATCTGGATCCCTAACTACAGTCTAATAGTTAGACTGGGCCTCTATATGAAACACTGAAAGGAAAAGATGATGATCCTTTTGAATAGAATCCAGAAGGGGCCTTTCAAGAATGGAAAGAGCAGTCAATTCAGACCCTGGCCCTGGACCTCCCTAAGTTAGCTAAACCCTTTGACCTTTACATTCCTGGTCCAAGGCGAATCGCCCTTGGAGTATTAGTGCAAAAACTGGGACCACTTGAAATGGAACAATGCAAGAATGCCCTCCAGGCATTGGCCAGCCACCCCATCCGACCAGGATACTGGGGGTATCTAAAAACCTGGAAATCAGCAGCCCACAAGGCCAGCTCCCTCCTAAGGGAAAAGGACGCCACTTGGTGATCCTAACCACCCACCATGCCCTGAAGTTGCAGGGATTGCTCCGTGGGCACAATGACCTCGAGTGAGGAGGCCCTCCAACACCAACCTCCAGAGAGACAACCTGGGGCAATGGGCCCCCATGACGACTCGTGTGACCATCACTTGACCTGGAGCTTCTCTCAGAAAACAACAAGAGTGTGCCCCAAAAGAGCAGACTATTGCTTACAGGACTTACTGCACCCAGAGCGGAGCTAATAAACTTGGCAGGGGAACCGTAAATAACGCTGCCACCATAGAAAAGCCTACAGACACCGCAGTGACGGCGGCCAATGAGACCGGCTGTACTCCTGGCTACTTCAAAAGGCCGTTGACTGAGTGGCCGTCATGGTCCTGGATCACCACCGGCCCTGGACTGTCTGGGAGTTGAGCAAGCAGGGCTCTGACACCTGGTGCTGTTTGTACGTTAATTCAGTGGCCTAACTGAAGAAAGCACAGACTACTGGTCAGAGCATCTAGGCTGGCAGAAACCGTCAGCCTAAGGGGGCCGAACCAATGTGGAGCAGGGTAAAACCGCCCACCCCCCCAGCGTCTCTGCACATCTCTTTCCTGGACCCTTAAAGGTCATTAGAATCTATAAAACTTCCAATGCTGGTGCTCAGGCAGACGAGCAGTGAGGGAGGAGGCCTGCGGACAATCAACCTCACCTGGAGGCTGCTGGGGAGAAGTCCTGCCCCTCCCCCCGGGTATGAGGACACCCAACTCAGCATGAAGCATTTACAGAAGACGTGTCTGCACCCTCAGCGCCCCAAGAATGAGGAATGGGACAAAAGGCAGAGGAGGGCTTTGTCACTGGCAAAGCCCATTAAAAATTCCTGGGAGATAAAAATAGAATCTGGGCAATAAAATAAAGTCTAACCATTTTTTCCTTTGTGCTTTGTCTAATTTCACTTGCTCCTAGGTTTCCACATGAAGAGGTCCCACACCCGACACTTCAGACCCGATTTCCTCGTGCAAAATGGCTGGGCCGACACCTCAGCTCGTGGGGCCCCGTGCAGACTCTGCGACATAGAGCCTGAGCTCCAGCCAACCTGGCCCTCGAGAGCTCCGCCCCCTCCCTCCCGCTGATGCTGACAGGATCCCTACACAGCAGCCCGGCCCACAACCCGCAGGGGAGCACACACTCTCACCTCTCCATTCTCTGATCAAAATATAAAGTTTTCCTTTGCTTCTGAACCAAAGTCAGTCTCGATCTGTTGGCTCCAATGACACTGGGCAGGGAGACCCTTGTTGGGGCCCACTCTGCAGGATCAGTAACAGAATTTGAGAACATTGTAACTTCAATGAACAGATGTGTGAGCCAAACTGTAATTAACATAGAGCAGTGTATAAGGCTCGTGTAAAATAAGATGTTTCTAACACTTCCATTTGATATTTCCATCACTTTATTATAAGCAAGTTCAGTGGAGGGGATTGTCTTATTTGTCAGGTCAAGAGTAGAGAAATGCAGTGATTTCTTTCCAAGGATGTACATCTAATAATCTTGGTTGAAGTTTCAACCTTGTTTGGAATGATTTTCCATTGAAAATGATACCTCTCTTTCAGCTCCTAGATTTCTGAGAAGTATAAAATCTTATATTTTTTATTACCAAAGGGGAAAGGTGGGAGGAGGGATAAATTAACAGTTTCAGATTAACATATACACACTGCTATGTATAAAATATATCATCAACAAGGAACTACTGTATAGCACAGGGAACTATACTCAATATTTTGTAATGACCCCTGAGGGGAAATAATCTGAAAAACAATAGATATCTATATCGACATCATCTATCAACTACAGATAAAATGGAAACTAAAGGAGGCCGATGGTGAGCGTTTCTGAACCTGAAGACTTCAATCATCTAAAGTTCGGACTCTGCCTACGGCCCAAGTCCCTTAATGAACACACATGTACCAGTAGCTTAAAAATTCCCCAGATTGGAGTTCGGGGAGACACTGATTTGGAAAAATCCCTTGTGTTCTCCTTACATACACGGGACCTTTCCTACAGCTAAAACATGCCTGTGACACCCAGAAGATGGAACACGGTTGGATCAGGAAGATTTTGGAAAAGGCACCAAAACGCCTAATTTCCTGGTTGTTGGGTTCACCCCTCCAGCCTTTTTCCTTAAAATCTCCCCACTAGAGGATGTCAGCACCTTCAACATCCAGTTGCACAGAAATCGGAATTTGTCCAAAGGAAGAAGGGGAAGGAGGAGAAACAAGGAGAGCCAAGCCCTAGATGTTCGGAGAGGCACATGTCACTCTACTTTCCAGTCAGGAAGAAGAATTAAGCAAAGGCTTAGCTTGCCACCGGGAACCAGAGTAGGTCCAGAAGCAAACGAGCGGTTCTGCGGAAAGCTCCCAAAAAAGCGAGTTGACAAATGGAGCTCAGGGGCACTGCAATTCACAAACCTGCAGAATTATAAATGATAACTCTCGTCAACAAATATATTGAGGGAAGGCAACGAAGAGGATTTGAAATCAAGGCAGAATTGCAGGAAACAGATTTCAGGAGATAGATTCGAATCACCCCTAAAGCACATGAAAAGCGGCAAAACGTCGACAATGATGCACTTGGCCAAAAAGAGCATATGCGTTTTTTTCTGAATGAATTCAGGAAAAAACCCATAGGCCCTTTTTGGCCAACCAAGCAAGCCGGAAATGCAATTCAGCGCTACAAAGAAGTCTGACTTCCCATCGGTCAAAATGGCCTTCCTAAAAAAGTGTAAAACAAGAAAAGCAGGAGAGGCCAGGGAGGCAAGGGAGCCTTGCTACACTGATGGGCGGGATGTAAATTGCCAACAGCCACTCTGGAGAAGTGTACGGTGTGTCCTGAAACATCTAAAAAACACAGCTTAGAGAGAATAGGGCACTTCCACTCATGGGGGTATAAATTGGGAAAATGAAAAATCAGCAAGACACAAGCACCCCAAAGTTGAGGGCTGCTCTGTTGACAAGGACCTCCACTTCATTCCACCTTCAATATCCCAGGAAAGAGAAAAATGGATAAAGAAGTTGTGGTCCTTATGTACAATGGAATATCACTCAGCCATGAAATCAATGTCATAAGGCTAGTAGCAGCATGATGAGTGGATTTAGGTACGACGATTCTAAGTGAAATAAGTCACACAGAAAAGGACACTTCTCATAAGGTATCACTGATAGAGGGAATGTAAAAACCGTTACACTTGAACTGAATTACAAAACAGAACAGAGTCACACATGCAAAAAACACACTATGGCTGCTTAACGGGAAAGGTGAGGTGGGGTGATACATAAAACAAGGGTTTCAAATTAGCTCAGATACCGTTCCATAAACCCAATATGTAATAGACAAGACCTACTCCTTGCTCAGAGAACTGGACTCAACACGCCCTATTCACCGCACAAGAATATATCTGACTAGTAATAATCTTAAAACCTATGTATTGATATCTCTCTGTTAGTGTGTCAAGTGGGTGTAAGGCGGCATAAACACAGCAGTGAAAAGCAGCTAAACCCCATTATAAAAATAAATTACTTTGAAAAACCCATGAAACAAAGACAGTGAAAGAGAGAGAAATTCCTACACAATGAGTTCAGGGGCTGTGATGCAACCTGGATTGACCATATCTAGACCCACAGCTGGATGAGACATAAGGGTGGACACTCTTGGGGCTGAGAGGTTTGGTGAGGTTGGGTGAGCAAACGCAGACCTTTTAAAGTAATACTGCGTGGTACCCATCGCATGGGTCCCAATCTCCAGGTTCAAGGGCATCTTGCTACATCGAAAACATGCATGAGAAACCCAGAAGATGGTACACCGTGTGATGGGGAAAGGTTTCTAAAACGCACCTCATTTCTCATCTCCTTGTGCCCGGGTTCGCCATTCCAGCCGCTTTACTAGCAATCTCCCTACTTGGAGCATCAGCACCTTTAACCTCCTGTTCCGTACAGGTTGCAATTTGTCCTGAGGATGAACGGGAAGACGTGGAACCAATGAGAGACTAGCTCTTGGTGTTGGGACAGGCACAGGTCACTCTATTTTCCCATCAGGAAGAAGAATTAACTACAGGCTCAGCCTGCCCCCCGGAACCAGAAGAGGGCCTGAAGCCATCCTGCGCTTTTGCGGCCAGCTCCCAAAAAAGCGAGTTGTAAAATGGAGCTTGAGGGCACTGCAATTCACAAACCTGCAGAGTTATAAATGATAACTCTCGTCCACAAATATATTGAGGGAAGGCAAAGAAGACGATTTGAAATCAAGGCAGAATTGCAGGAAACAGATTTCAGGAGGTAGATTCGAATCGCCTTTAAAGCACATGAAAAGCGGCAAAACGTTGACAATGATGCCCTTGGCCAAAAAGGGCGTATGCGTTTTTTCCTGAATATATTCAGGAAAAAACGCATACGCCCTTTTTGGCCAACCAAGCAACCTGGAAAGGCAAATCAGCACTACAAAGAAGACTCGCTACCCATCGGTCAAAAGGGCCATGCTGAAAAAAGTGTCAAAACCAGAAATGCAGGACAGGCCATGGAGAAATGGGAGCCTTGCTACACTGATGGGCGGGATGTAAATTGTCAACAGCCACTCTGGAGAAGTGTACGGTGAGTCCTGAAACATCTAAAAAACACAGCTTAGAGACCATAGGGCACTTCCACTCATGGGGGTATAAATTGGGAAAATGAAAAATCAGCAAGACACAAGCACCCCCAAGTTGAGGGCTGCTCTGTTGACAAGGACCTCCACTTCATTCCACCTTCAATATCCCAGGAAAGAGAAAAATGGATAAAGAAGTTGTGGTCCTTATGTACAATGGAATATCACTCAGCCATGAAATCAATGTCATAAGGCTAGTAGCAGCATGATGAGTGGATTTAGGTACGACGATTCTAAGTGAAATAAGTCACACAGAAAAGGACACTTCTCATAAGGTATCACTTATAGAGGGAATGTAAAAACCGTTACACTTGAACTGAATTACAAAACAGAACAGAGTCACACATGCAGAAAACACAGTATGGCTGCTTAACGGGAAAGGTGAGGTGGGGTGATACATAAAACAAGGGTATCAAATTAGCTCAGATACCGTTCCATAAACCCAATATGTAATAGACAAGACCTACTCCTTGCTCAGAGAACTGGACTCAACACGCCCTATTCGCCGCACAAGAATATATCTGACTAGTAATAATCTTAAAACCTATGTATTGATGTCCCTCTGTAAGTGAATCAAGTGGGTGTAAAGGGGCATAAACACAGCAGTGAAAATCAGGTAAACCCCATTATAAAAATAAATTACTTAAAAATTCCAAAAAACAAAGACAGTGATAGAGGGAAAATTTTTACGTAATTCGTTCCGGGGCTGTGATGCAACCTGGTGTGACCATATCTAGACCCACAGCTGGATGAGAAATAAAGCTGGACACTCTTGGGGCTGAAGGTCTCTTTCCCTATTTACCAGATTAGGAACGTAGAAAGGCTGCCACCCTCTGGCCGTTACCTGCAAAAGCAGCTTTAAAACCTGTGCTAATGGTCACTTCATATGAACAAGTACTTCAGGGCTGTAAATGAAACGTGCCCTCAAAATGTCTTGAGGGAGGTAATGGCCAAAAATTTTCAAAATGTGACACTTACTTTAAGAAAACACTTTGAAGAACTGAGCTGTAATCACAGTTTGATAAATAAAAAGGGCATGCTTTAAAGCTCAATTTCAACAGATTATGGGACACATGCAAATTCAACCACAGATAGGCATCAGCTCGCACCCATTAGAATAACCATCAGCAAGAAAACTACAAACAATAAATATTGAGGGTGTTTTGGAGAAATGCATACCCTCAATTTTAAGTGGGACGTAACCTGGAAAGAGCCACTAATGAGAACTGAATGGTGGTGCCTTTAAAACATACACACTGAGCTACCATATGATACAGCAAGCCCACTGCTTGGCCTATAACATAAGAAGATATAACTGGAAAGACACAGGCAAGCAAATGTGCATTGCAGCAGTATTACAATAGCCAAGACATGGAGGCAACCAGAAAGTCCATCAAGAGGTGCGTGGCCAAAGAAGAACTGGTACACGTACAGATGGAATATTAGCCAGGGAAAAAAATGAAACAATGCCATTTGCAGCACCATGTATGATTCTTGAGGTAATCAGGCAAATTGTACTAAGTCAGAAAGCAAAAGACACATATCCTATAATATCACTTATAGGTCTTAGCTAAAAATTGATACCAATGAAAATATTTCCACAGAGAAATGCAATCACAGATTCATTAAACAAACTTATGGTTCACCAAATGGAAAGGTGTGAGGATTGGATACATTAGGATATTGGGGTTAAGATAGATATAGAAACACATGTGAAATATGTAATCACCAAAGACCTACATAATACCAAGACAAGACTACTCAACATCGTGTCATAACCTACATGGGAAAATGATCCAAAGAAGAATAGATATATGTATATGTTTAAAAGAACCACATCTTTCACACCTAGAAGAAACAAAACATTTTAATTAAATTTGCTCTGACAAAAAATAAAAATTAAATTAAAAAAAGAACAAGAAGTAATGAGACATAAACTTAAGGGGCTATTTGCTGGCACATTGCATTCTAATTTACAACCAGAACATGACTTCCATTAAGGCTCTGTCATCACTAATAAAGCAGCTTTATAAGCAATGTTGAAGGTAGCTTAAAAGAAGTCTCACTAATTATTGATAGTAACAAGGAAACAAAGAAAAGTAAAAATCTCACTGCAAAAAGTATACATAGGGTAAGGATAGTAGATCAAACACTTATTAAACTTCTGTAGAGAATAAAAGACAACAGTAGTATGTTTTTTTAAAAAGAGAGGGCCCAAATAAATCTGAAATGAAAGAGATGATGTTACAACAGACACCACAGAAATACAAAGTATCCTAAGATACACACAGGGTAACTCAGGGCTCAGACTGGACAGAGCCCACTCTCCAGTCCCCTGTACATGACTTACAGGAGCCTCAGGAACTGAGGAGGGGGTCCCTGAGGAGAGGCTCAAGATAGAATATGGTAGGCATTAACATGACTGCATTCATCTTAAACATGCCTGAACTACATTCACACGAGATGATTTTGTCCTGTATGTACATCGGCACCTCTAGTTGGAACTGCAGATCTTTGGCTTCAACACCTCTACTGACAACGTTAGCGTCACCTGCTGTGGACCGTCTCCTATAGGATTTCTAGAATCACAAAACATCGAAGCTTCACAGGACCCAGAGTCTGTGCAACTCCACACAGAGTCTCAGAGTCTCAACTCCACTCAGATACTCCACTCTTGGAGGGCACACACAAAGTAGTGTGCACATCAGGACCCAGGGGAAGGAGCAGTGACCCTGTAGGAGAATGACCAGAACTACCTGCTACTTTTAGAGGGTCTCCTGCAGAGGCAGGTGGTGGCTGTGGCTGTGGCTCACCGTGAGGACAACGACACTGGCAGCAGAAGTTCTGGGAAATACTCCTTGGTGTGAGCCCTCCCAGAGTCCGCCATTAGCCCCACCAAGAGCAAGGTAGGCTCCAGGGCTGGGTCGCCTCAGGCCAAACAACCAACAGGGAGGGAACCCAGCCCCATGCATCAGCAGACAAGCGGATTAAACTTTTTATTAAAGTTTTATTTAATCCGTAGACAAGCGGATTAAAGCTCTGCCCACCAAAGCAACACCCAGCTCTACCCACCACCAGTCCCTCCCATCAGGAAGCTTGCACAAGCCTCTAAGATAGACTCATCCACCGGAGAGCAGACAGCAGAAGCAAGAAGAACTACAATTCTGCAGCCTGTGGAAGGAAAACCACATTCACAGAAAGATAGACAAAATGAAAAGGCAGAGGACTTTATACCAGATCAAGGAACAAGATAAAACCCCAGAAAAAAAATGAAATGAGGTGGAGATAGGGAACCTTCCAGAAAAAGAATTCAGAATAATGATAGTGAAGTTGAGCCAAGACCTTGGAAAAAGAAAGGAGGCAAAGATCGAGAAGATGCAAGAAATGTTTAACAAAGACCTAGAAGAATTAAGGAACAAACACCTAGAAGAATTAAAGAACAAACAAACAGAGGTGAACAATGGAATAACTGAAATGAAAAATACACTAGAAGGAATCAGTAGCAGAATAACTGTGGCAGAAGAACGGATAAGTGACCTGGAAGACAGAAAGGTGGAAATCACTGCCATGGAACAGAATAAAGAAAAAGAATGAAAATAAACGAAGATACCCCAAGAGTCCTCTGGGACAACTTTAAACGCAACAACATTCGCATTATAGGGGTCCCAGAAGGAGAAGAGAGAGAGAAAGGACCCGAGAATATATTTGAAGAGATTATGGTCAAAAACTTCCCTAGCATGGGAAAAGAAATAGCCACCCAAGTCCAGAAGCACAGAGTGTCCCAGGCAGGATAAACCAAAGGAGAAAAATGACAAGACACATAGTAATCAAATTGACAAAAATTAACGACAAAGAAAAATGATTGAAAGCAGCAAGGGAAAAATGACAAATAACATACAAGGGAACTCCCATAAGGATAACAACTGATTTCTCAGCAGAAAATCTACAAGCCAGAAGGAAGTGGCATGATAAATTTAAAGTGATGAAAGGGAAGAACCTACAACCAAGAGTACTCCACCCTGCAAAGAGCTCATTCAGATTTGATGGAGAAATCAAAAGCCTTACAGACAAGCAAAAGCTAAGAGAATTCAGCACCATGAAACCAGCTCTACACCAAATGCTAAAGGAACTTCTCTAAGTGGGAAACACAAGAGAAGAAAAGGACCCACCAAGACAAACCCATAACAATTAAGAAAATAGTAGTAGGAACATACATATCGATAATTACCTTAAACGTGAATGCACTACATGTTCCAACCAAAAGACACAGGCTCGCTGAATGGATACAAAAACAAGACCCATATATATGCTGTCTACAAGAGATCCATTTCAGACCTAGGGACACATACAGACTCAAAGTGAGGCGATGGAAAAATATATTCTATGCAAATGAAAATCAAAAGAAAGCTGGAGTAGCAATACTCATATCAGATAAAATAGACTTTAAAATAAAGAATGTTACAAGAGACGAGGAAAGGCACTACATAATGGTCAGGGGATCAATCCAAGAAGAAGATATAACAACTATAAATATATATGTACCCAAAATAGGAGCAGCTCAATGTATAAGGCAACTGCTAACAGCTATAAAAGAGGAAATCGACAGTAACACAATAATAGCGGGGGACTTTAACAGCTCACTTACACCAGTGGAGATCAGCCAGACAGACAATTAATAAGGAAACACAAGCTTTAAATGACACAATAGACCAGATAGAGTTAATTGATATTTATAGGACATTCCATCCAAAAACAGGAGATTACACGTTCTTCTCAACTGCACACGGAACATTCTCCAGGATAGATCACATCTTGGGTCACAGATAAAGCCTCAGTAAATTTAAAAAAACTGAAATCATATCAAGCAGCTGTTCCGACCACAATGCTATGAGATTAGAAATCAATTACACGGAAAAAACCGTAAAAAACACAAACACATGGAGGCTAAACAATACGTTACTAAATAACCCAGAGATCACTGAAGAAACCAAAGAGGAAATCAAAAACTACCTAGAGACAAATGACAACAAAAACACGATGATCCAAAACCTATGGGATGCAGCAAAAGGAGTTCTAAGAGGGAAGTTTATAGCAATACAAGCCTACCTCAAGAAACAAGAAAAATCTCAAATAAACAATCTAACCTTACACCTAGAGGAACTAGAGAAAGAAGAACAAAACCCAAAGTTAGTAGAAGGAAAGAAATCATAAAGATCAGAGCAGAAATAAATGAAATAGAAACAAAGAAAACAAAAGCAAAGATCAATAAAACTAAAAGCTGGTTCTTTGAGAAGATAAGCAAAAATGATCAACCTTTAGCCAGACTCCAGAAAAAGAGGGAGAGGACGCAAATCAACAAAATTAGAAGTGAAAAAGCAGAAGTTACAACAGACACCACAGGAATACAAAGCATCCTAAGAGACTACTACAAGCAACTCTAGGCCAATAAAATGGACAATCTGGAAGAAATGGACAAATTCTTAGAAAGGGATAACCTTCTAAGACTGAACCAGGAAGAAATAGAAAATATGAACAAACCTATCACAAGCAATGAAATTGAAACTGTGATTAAAAATCTTCCAACAAACAAAAGTCCAGAACCAGATGGCATCACAGGTGAATTCTATCAAACATTTAGAGAAGAGCTAACACCCAACCTTCTCAAATTCTTCAAAACAATTGCAGGGGAAGGAACACTCCCAAACTCATTCTATGAGACCACCATCACCCTGATACCAAAATCAGACAGAGATACTACAAGGAAAGAAAATTATAGACCAATATCACTGATGAATATAGATGTAAAAATCCTCAACAAAATACTAGCAAACAGAATCGAACAACACATGAAAAGGATCATACACCATGATCAAGTGGGGTTTATCCCAGGGATGCAAGGATTCTTCAATATACACAAATCAATGTGATACACCATATTAACAAATTGTAGAATAAAAGCATATGATCATCTCAATAGAGGAAGGAAAAGATTTTGAGAAAATTCAACACTCATTTACGATAAAAACTCTGCAGAGTGTGGGCATAGAGGGAAACTACCTCAACATAATAAAGGCCATATATGACAAACCCACAGCAAACAGCATTCTCAATGGTGAAAAACTGAAAGCGTTTCCTCTAAGATCAGGAACAAGACGAGGATGTCCACTCTCACCACTGCTATTCAACATAGTTTTGGAAGTCCTAGCCATGGCAATCAGAGAAGAAAAAGAAATAAAAGGAATACAAAAAGGAAAAGAAGAAGTAAAATTGTCACTGTTTGCAGATGACATGATATCATAGAAAGAGAATCCTGAAGATGCCACCAGAAAACCACTGGAGCTAATCAATGAATTTGGTAAAGTTGCAGGATACAAAATTAATGCACAGAAATTGCTTGCATTCCTATACACTAACAATGAAAGATCAGAAAGAGAAATTAAGGAAACAATCCCATTACCACTGCTACAAAAAGAATAAAATACCTAGGAATAAACCTACCTAAGGAAGTAAAAGACCTGTACTCAGAAAACTATAAGACACTGATGAAAGAAATCAAAGATGATATAAACAGATGGAGACATATACCATGTTCTCGGATTAGAAGAATCAATATTGTGAAAATGACTATACTACCCAAAGCAATCTACAGATTCAATGCAATCCCGATCAAAATACATTTGGCATTTTCTACAAAACAAGAAAAAAAAATCTTAAAATTTGTAGGGAGACACAAAAGACCCTGGATAGCCAAAGCAGTCTTGAGGGGGGAAAAAAAAGAGCTGGAGGAATCAGACTTCCAGACTTCAGACTATATTGCAAAGCTACAGTAATCAAGATAATATGGTACTGACACAAGAACAGAAATATAGGTCAATAGAACAGGATAGAAAGCACAGAGATAAACCCACGTACCTATGGTTCACTAATCTATGACAAAGGAGGCAAGGGTATACAATGGAGAAAAGACAGTGTCTTCAGCAAGTGGTGCTGGGAAAACTGGACAGTTACATGTAAAAGAATGAAATTAGTACACTCCCTAACACCATACACAAAAATAAACTCAAAATGGATTAGAGACCTAAATATAAGACCAGCCACTATAAAACTCTTAGAGGAAAACATAAGCAGAACAGTCTATGACATAAATCACAGCAAGATCCTTTTTGACCCACCTCCTAGAGAAATGGAAATAAAAACAAAAATTAAAAAATGGGACCGAATGAAACATAAATTCTTTTGCACAGCAAAGGAAAACATAAGCAAGATGAAAAGACAACCATCAGAATGGGAGAAAATATTTTCAAATGAAGCAAATGGCAAAGGATTAATCTCCAAAAAGCAGCTCATGTAGCTCAATATCACAAAACCAAACAACCCAATCCAAAAATGGGCAGAAGACCTAAATAGACATTTCTCCAAAGAAGATATACAGGTTGCCAACAAACACATGAAAGGATGCTGAACATCACTAATCATTAGAGAAATGCAAATCAAAACTACAGTGAGGTATCACCTCACACCAGTCAGAATGGCCATCATCAAAAAATCTACCAACAATAAATGCTGGAGAGGCATTTATTGGAGCAAAGGGAACCCTCTTGCACTGTTGGTGGGAATGTAAATTGATATAGCCACTAGGGAGAAAGGTATGGGGGTTCCTTAAACACTAAAAATAGAACTACCATACAACCCAGCAAACCCACTCCTGGACATTTACCCTGAGAAAACCATAATTCAAAAAGAGTCATGTACCACAATGTTCACTGTAGCTCTATTTACAATAGCCAGGACATGGAAGCAACCTAAGTGTCCATCAACAGATAAATGGATAAAGAAGATGTGGCACATATATACAATGGAACATTATTCAGCCATAAAAAGAAACGAAATTGAGTTATTTTTAGTGAGGTGGATGGATCTAGAGTCTGTCCTACAGAGTGAAGTAAGTCAGAAAGAGAAAAACAAATACCGTATGCTAACACATATATATGGAATCTTAAAAAAAAAAGTTTATGAAGAACCTAGGGGCAGGAAAGGATTAAGGACACAGACGTAGAGAAAGGACTTGAGGACATGGGGAGAGGGAAGGGTAAGCTGGGACAAAGTGAGAGAGTGGTATGGACATATATACACTACCAAATGTAAAATTGATAGCTACTGGGAAGCAGCCACATAGCACAGGGAGATCAGCTCTGTGCTTTGTGACCACCTAAAAGGGTGGGATAAGGGAGTGAGAGGGAGGTGCAAGAGGGAGGGGATATGGTGTTATATGTATACGCACAGCTGATTCACTTTTTTATACAGCAGAAACTAACACACAATTGTAAAGCAATTATACTCCAATAAAGATGTAAAAGAAAAAAAAAAAGCCCAGAGATAAACCTACACACCTATGGCCCACTAATCTATGACAAAGGAGGCAAGGGTATACAAAGGAGAAAAGACAGTCTCTTCAATAAGTGGTGCTGGGAAAAATGGACAGCTACATGTAAAAGAATGAAATTAGAACACTCCCTAACACCATACACAAAAAATAAACTCAAAATGGATTAGAGACCGAAATGTAAGACCGGACACTATAAAACTCTTAGAGGAAAACACAGGAAGAATACTCTTTGACATAAATCACAGCAAGATCTTTTTTGATCCACCTCCTAGAGTAATGGAATAAAAAAAAAAATAAACATATGGGAGCAAATGAAACCTAAAAGCTTTTGCAAAGCAAAGGAAACTACAAACAAGACGAAAAGACAACCCTCACAATGGGAGAAAATATTTGCAAACGAATCAATGGACAAAGGATTAATCTCCAATGTATATAAACAGCTCATGCAGCTCAACAGTAAAAAAACAAACAACCCAATCCAAAAATGGGCAGATGACGTAAATAGACATTTGTCCCAAGAAGACATACAGATGACCAAGAAGCACATGAAAAGCTGCTCAACATCACTAATTATTAGAGAAATATAAACCAAAACTACAATGAGGTATCGCCTCACACGAGTTAGAATGGGCATCATCAGAAAATCTACAAGCAACAAATGCTGGAGAGGGTGTGGAGAAAAGGGAACCCTCTTACACTATTTGTGGGAATGTAAATTGATACAGTCACGATGGAGAACAGTATGGAGGTTCCTTAAAAGACTAAAAATAGAATTACCATATGACCCAGCAATCCCACTACTGGCCATATACCCAGAGAAAACCATAATTCAAAAAGACATATTCACCACAATATTCATTGCAGCACTGTTTACAATAGCCAGGTCATGGAAGCAACCTAAATGCCCATAGACAGACGAACAGAAAAGATGTGCTACATATATAAAATGGAATATTACTCAGCCATAAAAAGGAATGAAATTGGGTCATTTGTAGAGACGTGGATAGATCTAGAGACTGTCATACAGAGTGAAGTAAGTCAGAAAGAGAAAAACAAATATCGTATATTAACGCATACATGTGGAACCTAGAAAAATGGTAAAGATGAACCGGTTTGCAAGGCAGAAATAGAGACACAGATGTAGAGAACAAATGTATGGACACCAAGGGGGGAAAGTGGCAGGGTGGTGGTGGTGGGATGAATTGCGAGCCTGGGATTGACATATATACACTTATATGTATAAAATAGGTTACCAATAAGAGCCTGCTGTATAAAAAAATGAATAAAATAAATTCAAAAATTAAAAAATAAATCATACTTAAAAAAATAAAACAGAAAAAAAAGTTCTGTCCTTCCCATAGACGTATTTATATGAATGAATTATTTCCATGCTTATATCCATAAATACAAAAAGAGGAATAAAACTTACCTTGAACCAAAAAAGAAAAAAAAAAAAAAAACAGAACCCACTGGTCATACAGAGGAAAACCCTATCAGGGCACTTGCTCCAGGGGTAAACAATTCTGAAGTTGGTCACAGGTGGGGAATCATCTCCCATGCAGCCAGCAGCCCCCACACGAGGAGCGTCCTCATTGCAAAGCTGGGGGACCGTGAGGAGGCGTCTCTGAGTAAACGTGAGCTGAGCCCCAGGCCAGCTGCTGCTGAACTTTTCCCACCCTTCCCAGGTAAAACACCTGAATGTGTGCAAAGACTTTAAAAACTAGAGGAAGGGGCTTGGAGTCACACCAGCGACAGCACGCAGGCCGACTTGGTGCCTGCAGGCCAGCCAGGATGGTCCTGGCCCCGGGCGCTCGTCTGGAAGCTTTCCATTTCCCTGCCTGAGGTACCCCTCCTGTCCCGGCCCCCACTGCTTTTTTCCTTCCTCACCTCTGCCCGGGGAGAAATTCCAGCAGCAAGTATGGGTGACACATCCTCTTCTTTAGCAGGTGGCAGCCCGGCAACTCCTGCAGAAAGTCCAGCAGAGCCCCAGTCACACTGGGCCACTCATAGAGCCGTGGGCCCTACTCCCTCCCACCAGCCCAACCCCGAGACTGCTGACGGGGCAGAGAATATGGCGTCAGGCACAGCTGCAGAGGCTTTTGCTGCCTGGAGGGGTGTTTATATTGACCTCAACCCAGGCACACCTGGGAAGGGCTGGCCGGCCGGGTCAGGCTGCCCAGGTCAGCCAATCCTCGCCCCTCAGGGGCTCAGAGTTGCAGAAAATGGGCCTTGCTACACCAGCCAGATCCAAGGAACAGGTGTAGGGTCCCGAGAGTCAGGATAGATAAGGGGCGGCAGCCCTGGCTTGTTTTCGAATCATTTTATCTGGTCCATGAGTGGGAGACAACTTCAAGAAGACCCTCTGCTAATGAGAGGAACCCAGGAGTCAGGGAGAGGAGGGGTGGTGGGTGGAGACAGAGGCCTGGTGCCCCGGCTGCAGTGGAAGCCCCTGGAAGACCAGGCAGAGGGAGGCCGCACAGAGTGAAGCCTAGGGTCACAGACCTGTTGGAGCTGCTGTTTGTTAGTTCAAGCTCTGCTCTGAGGTGCTCTGTGTCAGCTCTGAGTGACAGGGGTGCTGGGGGTGCTCTGCAATGAGGGCTATGTGCACGGTTCCTGTGTGCCCAGCCCTGCCGGGGTACCTGTCCACGGGAGCTCCATATCCAGGGAGGGGCCTGCCCACGAGAGCCCCGTGGGCTGCTGCGTACCTGCCCAGGTGAGCTCCATATCCTGGGAGGGGCCTGACCACAAGAGCCCCGTGGGCTGCTGGGGACCTGGTAGAGGACGCCAGGACAGTCAGTGAAGCCACAGAGGATATACATCTAGTAGTTCCTAATTCCTACACCCTGCTGGTCATTCTACCATCCACCAGGACATGGCATTCTGTATTAGACTTCAATGATGCCTTCTTCTGTATTCCATTAGTCCCAGAGTCACAAGAAATTTTGGCTGTGAGTGGCAGGACTCAACCTACAACAAAAACAATACTGCTGGGCCGTCCTGCCCCAGGGGTTCAAAAATTCCCACACCATCTTTGGGGAAACGTTAGCTAAAGACCTAAAAGATCTACCTCTGGAGAAGGGAACCCTCCTTCAATATGCAGATGACATTCTGATCACCAGCCCGACTAAGGAGGCCTCTGAACTACCTAGCCAATAAAAGATAGAAGGTGTCCAAGGAAAAGGCTCAAATATCACAAACTAAGGTGGCCTTCCTGGGCTTCATTCGCACAGAAGGTCGGAGAAGCCCACCCCAGGAAAGGGAAGAAGCCATTTGCAGCCTCACCTTTCCTGAAACTAGAAGACAGCTTAGGGGTTCCTGGGGAGACCGGGGTTTGCTGCATCTGGATCCCTAACTACAGTCTAATAGTTAGACTGGGCCTCTATATGAAACACTGAAAGGAAAAGATGATGATCCTTTTGAATAGAATCCAGAAGGGGCCTTTCAAGAATGGAAAGAGCAGTCAATTCAGACCCTGGCCCTGGACCTCCCTAAGTTAGCTAAACCCTTTGACCTTTACATTCCTGGTCCAAGGCGAATCGCCCTTGGAGTATTAGTGCAAAAACTGGGACCACTTGAAATGGAACAATGCAAGAATGCCCTCCAGGCATTGGCCAGCCACCCCATCCGACCAGGATACTGGGGGTATCTAAAAACCTGGAAATCAGCAGCCCACAAGGCCAGCTCCCTCCTAAGGGAAAAGGACGCCACTTGGTGATCCTAACCACCCACCATGCCCTGAAGTTGCAGGGATTGCTCCGTGGGCACAATGACCTCGAGTGAGGAGGCCCTCCAACACCAACCTCCAGAGAGACAACCTGGGGCAATGGGCCCCCATGACGACTCGTGTGACCATCACTTGACCTGGAGCTTCTCTCAGAAAACAACAAGAGTGTGCCCCAAAAGAGCAGACTATTGCTTACAGGACTTACTGCACCCAGAGCGGAGCTAATAAACTTGGCAGGGGAACCGTAAATAACGCTGCCACCATAGAAAAGCCTACAGACACCGCAGTGACGGCGGCCAATGAGACCGGCTGTACTCCTGGCTACTTCAAAAGGCCGTTGACTGAGTGGCCGTCATGGTCCTGGATCACCACCGGCCCTGGACTGTCTGGGAGTTGAGCAAGCAGGGCTCTGACACCTGGTGCTGTTTGTACGTTAATTCAGTGGCCTAACTGAAGAAAGCACAGACTACTGGTCAGAGCATCTAGGCTGGCAGAAACCGTCAGCCTAAGGGGGCCGAACCAATGTGGAGCAGGGTAAAACCGCCCACCCCCCCAGCGTCTCTGCACATCTCTTTCCTGGACCCTTAAAGGTCATTAGAATCTATAAAACTTCCAATGCTGGTGCTCAGGCAGACGAGCAGTGAGGGAGGAGGCCTGCGGACAATCAACCTCACCTGGAGGCTGCTGGGGAGAAGTCCTGCCCCTCCCCCCGGGTATGAGGACACCCAACTCAGCATGAAGCATTTACAGAAGACGTGTCTGCACCCTCAGCGCCCCAAGAATGAGGAATGGGACAAAAGGCAGAGGAGGGCTTTGTCACTGGCAAAGCCCATTAAAAATTCCTGGGAGATAAAAATAGAATCTGGGCAATAAAATAAAGTCTAACCATTTTTTCCTTTGTGCTTTGTCTAATTTCACTTGCTCCTAGGTTTCCACATGAAGAGGTCCCACACCCGACACTTCAGACCCGATTTCCTCGTGCAAAATGGCTGGGCCGACACCTCAGCTCGTGGGGCCCCGTGCAGACTCTGCGACATAGAGCCTGAGCTCCAGCCAACCTGGCCCTCGAGAGCTCCGCCCCCTCCCTCCCGCTGATGCTGACAGGATCCCTACACAGCAGCCCGGCCCACAACCCGCAGGGGAGCACACACTCTCACCTCTCCATTCTCTGATCAAAATATAAAGTTTTCCTTTGCTTCTGAACCAAAGTCAGTCTCGATCTGTTGGCTCCAATGACACTGGGCAGGGAGACCCTTGTTGGGGCCCACTCTGCAGGATCAGTAACAGAATTTGAGAACATTGTAACTTCAATGAACAGATGTGTGAGCCAAACTGTAATTAACATAGAGCAGTGTATAAGGCTCGTGTAAAATAAGATGTTTCTAACACTTCCATTTGATATTTCCATCACTTTATTATAAGCAAGTTCAGTGGAGGGGATTGTCTTATTTGTCAGGTCAAGAGTAGAGAAATGCAGTGATTTCTTTCCAAGGATGTACATCTAATAATCTTGGTTGAAGTTTCAACCTTGTTTGGAATGATTTTCCATTGAAAATGATACCTCTCTTTCAGCTCCTAGATTTCTGAGAAGTATAAAATCTTATATTTTTTATTACCAAAGGGGAAAGGTGGGAGGAGGGATAAATTAACAGTTTCAGATTAACATATACACACTGCTATGTATAAAATATATCATCAACAAGGAACTACTGTATAGCACAGGGAACTATACTCAATATTTTGTAATGACCCCTGAGGGGAAATAATCTGAAAAACAATAGATATCTATATCGACATCATCTATCAACTACAGATAAAATGGAAACTAAAGGAGGCCGATGGTGAGCGTTTCTGAACCTGAAGACTTCAATCATCTAAAGTTCGGACTCTGCCTACGGCCCAAGTCCCTTAATGAACACACATGTACCAGTAGCTTAAAAATTCCCCAGATTGGAGTTCGGGGAGACACTGATTTGGAAAAATCCCTTGTGTTCTCCTTACATACACGGGACCTTTCCTACAGCTAAAACATGCCTGTGACACCCAGAAGATGGAACACGGTTGGATCAGGAAGATTTTGGAAAAGGCACCAAAACGCCTAATTTCCTGGTTGTTGGGTTCACCCCTCCAGCCTTTTTCCTTAAAATCTCCCCACTTGAGGATGTCAGCACCTTCAACATCCAGTTGCACAGAAATCGGAATTTGTCCAAAGGAAGAAGGGGAAGGAGGAGAAACAAGGAGAGCCAAGCCCTAGATGTTCGGAGAGGCACATGTCACTCTACTTTCCAGTCAGGAAGAAGAATTAAGCAAAGGCTTAGCCTGCCACCGGGAACCAGAGTAGGGCCAGAAGCAAACGAGCAGTTCTGCGGAAAGCTCCCAAAAAAGCGAGTTGAAAAATGGAGCTCAGGGGCACTGCAATTCACAAACCTGCAGAGTTATAAATGATAACTCTCGTCCACAAATATATTGAGGGAAGGCAAAGAAGAGGATTTGAAATCAAGGCAGAATTGCACGAAACAGATTTCAGGAGGTAGATTCGAATCGCCTTTAAAGCACATGAAAAGCGGCAAAACGTTGACAATGATGCCCTTGGCCAAAAAGGGCGTATGCGTTTTTTCCTGAATATATTCAGGAAAAAACGCATACGCCCTTTTTGGCCAACCAAGCAACCTGGAAAGGCAAATCAGCGCTACAGAGAAGTCTCGCTTCCCATCGGTCAAAAGGGCCATGCTGAAAAAAGTGTCAAACCAGAAATGCAGGACAGGCCATGGAGAAATGGGAGCCTTGCTACACTGATGGGCGGGATGTAAATTGCCAACAGCCACTCTGGAGAAGTGTACGGTGTGTCCTGAAACATCTGAAAAACACAGCTTAGAGAGCATAGGGCACTTCCACTCATGGGTGTATAAATTGGGAAAATGAAAAATCAGCAAGACACAAGCACCCAAAGTTGAGGGCTGCTCTGTTGACAAGGACCTCCACTTCATTCCACCTTAAATATCCCAGGAAAGAGAAAAATGGATAATAAAGTTGTGGTCTTTATGTACAATGGAATATCACTCAGCCATGAAATCAATGTCATACGGTTAGTAGCAGCATGATGAGTGGATTTAGGTACGACGATTCTAAGTGAAATAAGTCACACAGAAAAGGACACTTCTCATAAGGTATCACTGATAGAGGGAATGTAAAAACCGTTACACTTGCACTGAATTACAAAACAGAACAGAGTCACACATGCAGAAAACATACTATGGCTGCTTAACGGGAAAGGTGAGGTGGGGTGATACATAAAACAAGGGTTTCAAATTAGCTCAGATACCGTTCCATAAACCCAATATGTAATAGACAAGACCTACTCCTTGCTCAGAGAACTGGACTCAACACGCCCTATTCACCGCACAAGAATATATCTGACTAGTAATAATCTTAAAACCTATGTACTGATATCTCTCTGTTAGTGTGTCAAGTGGGTGTAAAGCGGCATAAACACAGCCGTGAAAAGCAGCTAAACCCCATTATGAAAATAAATTACTTTGTAAAACCCATGAAACAACGACAGTGAAAGAGATAGAAATTCTTACACAATGCGTTCAGGGGCTGTGATGCAACCTGGATTGACCATATCTAGACCCACAGCTGGATGAGACATAAGGGTGGACACTCTTGGGGCTGAGAGGTTTGGTGAGGTTGGGTGAGCAAACGCAGACCCTTTAAAGTAATACTTCGTGGTACCCATCGCATGGGTCCCAAATCTCCAGCTTCCAGGGCATCTTCCTACATCGAAAACATGCATGAGAAACCCAGAAGATAGTATACCGTGTGATGGGGAAAGGTTTCTAAAACGCACCTCATTTCTCATCTCCTTGTGCCCGGGTTCGCCATTCCAGCCGCTTTACTAGCAATCTCCCTACTAGGAGCATCAGCACCTTTAACCTCCTGTTCCGTACAGGTTGCAATTTGTCCTGAGGATGAACGGGAAGACGGGGAACCAACGAGAGACTAGCTCTTGGTGTTGGGACAGGCACAGGTCACTCTATTTTCCCATCAGGAAGAAGAATTAACCACAGGCTCAGCCTGCCCCCCGGAACCAGAACAGGGCCTGAAGACATCCTGCGCTTTTGCGGCCAGCTCCCAAAAAAGCGAGTTGTAAAATGGAGGTTCAGGGCACTGCAATTCACAACCTGCAGAGTTATAAATGAGAACTCTCGTCCACAAATATATTGAGGGAAGGCAAAGAAGAGGATTTGAAATCAAGGCAGAATTGCACGAAACAGATTTCAGGAGGTAGATACGAATCGCCTTTAAAGCACATGAAAAGCGGCAAAACGTTGACAATGATGCCCTTGGCCAAAAAGGGCGTATGCGTTTTTTCCTGAATATATTCAGGAAAAAACGCATACGCCCTTTTTGGCCAACCAAGCAACCTGGAAAGGCAAATCAGCGCTACAAAGAAGTCTCGCTTCCCATCGGTCAAAAGGGCCATGCTGAAAAATGTGTCAAAACCAGAAATGCAGGACAGGCCATGGAGAAATGAGAGCCTTGCTACACTGATAGGCGGGATGTAAATTGCCAACAGCCACTCTGGAGAAGTGTACGGTGTGTCCTGAAACATCTGAAAAACACAGCTTAGAGAGCATAGGGCACTTCCACTCATGGGGGTATAAATTGGGAAAATGAAAAATCAGCAAGACACAAGCACCCCAAAGTTGAGGGCTGCTCTGTTGACAAGGACCTCCACTTCATTCCACCTTCAATATCCCAGGAAAGAGAAAAATGGATAAAGAAGTTGTGGTCCTTATGTACAATGGAATATCACTCAGCCATGAAATCAATGTCATAAGGTTAGTAGCAGCATGATGAGTGGATTTAGGTATGAAGATTCTAAGTGAAATAAGTCACACAGAAAAGGACACTTCTCATAAGGAATCACTTTTAGAGGGAATGTAAAAACCGTTACACTTGAACTGAATTACAAAACAGAACAGAGTCACACATGCAGAAAACAGACTATGGCTGCTTAACGGGAAAGGTGAGGTGGGGTGATACATAAAACAAGGGTATCAAATTAGCTCAGATACCGTTCCATAAACCCAATATGTAGTAGACAAGACCTACTCCTTGCTCAGAGAACTGGACTCAACACGCCCTATTCACCGCACAAGAATATATCTGACTAGTAATAATCTTAAAACCTATGTATTGATATCTCTCTGTTAGTGTGTCAAGTAGGTGTAAAGCGGCATAAACACAGCCGTGAAAAGCAGCTAAACCCCATTATGAAAATAAATTACTTTGAAAAACCCATGAAACAACGACAGTGAAAGAGAGAGAAATTCTTACACAATGCGTTCAGGGGCTGTGATGCAACCTGGATTGACCATATCTAGACCCACAGCTGGATGAGACATAAGGGTGGACACTCTTGGGGCTGAGAGGTTTGGTGAGGTTGGGTGAGCAAATGCAGACCCTTTAAAGTAATACTGCGTGGTACCCATCGCATGGGTCCCAAATCTCCAGGTTCAAGGGCATCTTCCTACATCGAAAACATGCATGAGAAACCCAGAAGATGGTACACCGTGTGATGGGGAAAGGTTTCTAAAACGCACCTCATTTCTCATCTCCTTGTGCCCGGGTTCGCCATTCCAGCCGCTCTACTAGCAATCTCCCTACTTGGAACATCAGCACCTTTAACCTCCTGTTCCGTACAGGTTGCAATTTGTCCTGAGGATGAACGGGAAGACGGGGAACCAACGAGAGACTAGCTCTTGGTGTCGGGACAGGCACTGGTCACTCTATTTTCCCATCAGGAAGAAGAATTAACCACAGGCTCAGCCTGCCCCCCGGAACCAGAACAGGGCCTGAAGCCATACTGCACTTTTGCGGCCAGCTCCCAAAAAAGCGAGTTGTAAAATGGAGGTTCAGGGCACTGCAATTCACAAACCTGCAGAGTTATAAATGATAACTCTCGTCCACAAATATATTGAGGGAAGGCAAAGAAGAGGATTTGAAATCAAGGCAGAATTGCACGAAACAGATTTCAGGAGGTAGATTCGAATCGCCTTTAAAGCACATGAAAAGCGGCAAAACGTTGACAATGATGCCCTTGGCCAAAAAGGGCGTATGCGTTTTTTCCTGAATATATTCAGGAAAAAACGCATACGCCCTTTTTGGCCAACCAAGCAACCTGGAAAGGCAAATCAGCGCTACAGAGAAGTCTCGCTTCCCATCGGTCAAAAGGGCCATGCTGAAAAAAGTGTCAAACCAGAAATGCAGGACAGGCCATGGAGAAATGGGAGCCTTGCTACACTGATGGGCGGGATGTAAATTGACAACAGCCACTCTGGAGAAGTGTACGGTGTGTCCTGAAACATCTGAAAAACACAGCTTAGAGAGCATAGGGCACTTCCACTCATGGGGGTATAAATGGGAAAATGAAAAATCAGCAAGACACAAGCACCCCAAAGTTGAGCGCTGCTCTGTTGACAAGGACCTCCACTTCATTCCACCTTAAATATCCAAGGAAAGAGAAAAATGGATAAAGAAGTTGTGGTCCTTATGTACAATGGAATATCACTCAGCCATGAAATCAATGTCATAAGGTTAGTAGCAGCATGATGAGTGGATTTAGGTATGAAGATTCTAAGTGAAATAAGTCACACAGAAAAGGACACTTCTCATAAGGAATCACTTTTAGAGGGAATGTAAAAACCGTTACACTTGAACTGAATTACAAAACAGAACAGAGTCACACATGCAGAAAACAGACTATGGCTGCTTAACGGGAAAGGTGAGGTGGGGTGATACATAAAACAAGGGTATCAAATTAGCTCAGATACCGTTCCATAAACCCAATATGTAGTAGACAAGACCTACTCCTTGCTCAGAGAACTGGACTCAACACGCCCTATTCACCGCACAAGAATATATCTGACTAGTAATAATCTTAAAACCTATGTATTGATATCTCTCTGTTAGTGTGTCAAGTAGGTGTAAAGCGGCATAAACACAGCCGTGAAAAGCAGCTAAACCCCATTATGAAAATAAATTACTTTGAAAAACCCATGAAACAACGACAGTGAAAGAGAGAGAAATTCTTACACAATGCGTTCAGGGGCTGTGATGCAACCTGGATTGACCATATCTAGACCCACAGCTGGATGAGACATAAGGGTGGACACTCTTGGGGCTGAGAGGTTTGGTGAGGTTGGGTGAGCAAATGCAGACCCTTTAAAGTAATACTGCGTGGTACCCATCGCATGGGTCCCAAATCTCCAGGTTCAAGGGCATCTTCCTACATCGAAAACATGCATGAGAAACCCAGAAGATGGTACACCGTGTGATGGGGAAAGGTTTCTAAAACGCACCTCATTTCTCATCTCCTTGTGCCCGGGTTCGCCATTCCAGCCGCTCTACTAGCAATCTCCCTACTTGGAACATCAGCACCTTTAACCTCCTGTTCCGTACAGGTTGCAATTTGTCCTGAGGATGAACGGGAAGCCGGGGAACCAACGAGAGACTAGCTCTTGGTGTCGGGACAGGCACTGGTCACTCTATTTTCCCATCAGGAAGAAGAATTAACCACAGGCTCAGCCTGCCCCCCGGAACCAGAACAGGGCCTGAAGCCATACTGCACTTTTGCGGCCAGCTCCCAAAAAAGCGAGTTGTAAAATGGAGGTTCAGGGCACTGCAATTCACAAACCTGCAGAGTTATAAATGATAACTCTCGTCCACAAATATATTGAGGGAAGGCAAAGAAGAGGATTTGAAATCAAGGCAGAATTGCACGAAACAGATTTCAGGAGGTAGATTCGAATCGCCTTTAAAGCACATGAAAAGCGGCAAAACGTTGACAATGATGCCCTTGGCCAAAAAGGGCGTATGCGTTTTTTCCTGAATATATTCAGGAAAAAACGCATACGCCCTTTTTGGCCAACCAAGCAACCTGGAAAGGCAAATCAGCGCTACAGAGAAGTCTCGCTTCCCATCGGTCAAAAGGGCCATGCTGAAAAAAGTGTCAAACCAGAAATGCAGGACAGGCCATGGAGAAATGGGAGCCTTGCTACACTGATGGGCGGGATGTAAATTGACAACAGCCACTCTGGAGAAGTGTACAGTGTGTCCTGAAACATCTGAAAAACACAGCTTAGAGAGCATAGGGCACTTCCACTCATGGGGGTATAAATGGGAAAATGAAAAATCAGCAAGACACAAGCACCCCAAAGTTGAGCGCTGCTCTGTTGACAAGGACCTCCACTTCATTCCACCTTAAATATCCCAGGAAAGAGAAAAATGGATAAAGAAGTTGTGGTCCTTATGTACAATGGAATATCACTCAGCCATGAAATCAATGTCATAAGGTTAGTAGCAGCATGATGAGTGGATTTAGGTACGACGATTCTAAGTGAAATAAGTCACACAGAAAAGGACACTTCTCATAAGGTATCACTTTTAGAGGGAATGTAAAAACCGTTACACTTGAACTGAATTACAAAACAGAACAGAGTCACACATGCAGAAAACACACTATGGCTGCTTAACGGGAAAGGTGAGGTGGGGTGATACATAAAACAAGGGTTTCAAATTAGCTCAGATACCGTTCCATAAACCCAATATGTAATAGACAAGACCTACTCCTTGCTCAGAGAACTGGACTCAACACGCCCTATTCACCGCACAAGAATATATCTGACTAGTAATAATCTTAAAACCTATGTACTGATATCTCTCTGTTAGTGTGTCAAGTGGGTGTAAAGCGGCATAAACACAGCAGTGAAAAGCAGCTAAACCCCATTATAAAAATAAATTACTTTGAAACACCCATGAAACAAAGACAGTGAAAGAGAGAGAAATTCTTACACAATGAGTTCAGGGGCTGTGATGCAACCTGGATTGACCATATCTAGACCCACAGCTGGATGAGACATAAGGGTGGACACTCTTGGGCCTGAGAGGTTTGGTGAGGTTGGGTGAGCAAACGCAGACCCTTTAAAGGAATACTGCGTGGTACCCATCGCATGGGTCCCAAATCTCCAGGTTCAAGGGCATCTTCCTACATCGAAAACATGCATGAGAAACCCAGAAGATGGTACACCGTGTGATGGGGAAAGGTTTCTAAAACGCACCTCATTTCTCATCTCCTTGTGCCCGGGTTCGCCATTCCAGCCGCTTTACTAGCAATCTCCCTACTAGGAGCATCAGCACCTTTAACCTCCTGTTCCGTACAGGTTGCAATTTGTCCTGAGGATGAACGGGAAGACGGGGAACCAACGAGAGACTAGCTCTTGGTGTCGGGACAGGCACAGGTCACTCTATTTTCCCATCAGGAAGAAGAATTAACCACAGGCTCAGCCTGCCCCCCGGAACCAGAACAGGGCCTGAAGCCATCCTGCGCTTTTGCGGCCAGCTCCCAAAAAAGCGAGTTGTAAAATGGAGGTTCAGGGCACTGCAATTCACAAACCTGTAGAGTTATAAATGATAACTCTCGTCCACAAATATATTGAGGGAAGGCAAAGAAGAGGATTTGAAATCAAGGCAGAATTGCACGAAACAGATTTCAGGAGGTAGATACGAATCGCCTTTAAAGCACATGAAAAGCGGCAAAACGTTGACAATGATGCCCTTGGCCAAAAAGGGCGTATGCGTTTTTTCCTGAATATATTCAGGAAAAAACGCATACGCCCTTTTTGGCCAACCAAGCAACCTGGAAAGGCAAATCAGCGCTACAGAGAAGTCTCGCTTCCCATCGGTCAAAAGGGCCATGCTGAAAAAAGTGTCAAAACCAGAAATGCAGGACAGGCCATGGAGAAATGGGAGCCTTGCTACACTGATGGGCGGGATGTAAATTGCCAACAGCCACTCTGGAGAAGTGTACGGTGAGTCCTGAAACATCTAAAAAACACAGCTTAGAGAGCATAGGGCACTTCCACTCATGGGGGTATAAATTGGGAAAATGAAAAATCAGCAAGACACAAGCACCCCAAAGTTGAGGGCTGCTCTGTTGACAAGGACCTCCACTTCATTCCACCTTAAATATCCAAGGAAAGAGAAAAATGGATAAAGAAGTTGTGGTCCTTATGTACAATGGAATATCACTCAGCCATGAAATCAATGTCATAAGGTTAGTAGCAGCATGATGAGTGGATTTAGGTACGACGATTCTAAGTGAAATAAGTCACACAGAAAAGGACACTTCTCATAAGGTATCACTTTTAGAGGGAATGTAAAAACCGTTACACTTGAACTGAATTACAAAACAGAACAGAGTCACACATGCAGAAAACAGACTATGGCTGCTTAACGGGAAAGGTGAGGTGGGGTGATACATAAAACAAGGGTATCAAATTAGCTCAGATACCGTTCCATAAACCCAATATGTAGTAGACAAGACCTACTCCTTGCTCAGAGAACTGGACTCAACACGCCCTATTCACCGCACAAGAATATATCTGACTAGTAATAATCTTAAAACCTATGTATTGATATCTCTCTGTTAGTGTGTCAAGTAGGTGTAAAGCGGCATAAACACAGCCGTGAAAAGCAGCTAAACCCCATTATGAAAATAAATTACTTTGAAAAACCCATGAAACAACGACAGTGAAAGAGAGAGAAATTCTTACACAATGCGTTCAGGGGCTGTGATGCAACCTGGATTGACCATATCTAGACCCACAGCTGGATGAGACATAAGGGTGGACACTCTTGGGGCTGAGAGGTTTGGTGAGGTTGGGTGAGCAAATGCAGACCCTTTAAAGTAATACTGCGTGGTACCCATCGCATGGGTCCCAAATCTCCAGGTTCAAGGGCATCTTCCTACATCGAAAACATGCATGAGAAACCCAGAAGATGGTACACCGTGTGATGGGGAAAGGTTTCTAAAACGCACCTCATTTCTCATCTCCTTGTGCCCGGGTTCGCCATTCCAGCCGCTTTACTAGCAATCTCCCTACTTGGAACATCAGCACCTTTAACCTCCTGTTCCGTACAGGTTGCAATTTGTCCTGAGGATGAACGGGAAGACGGGGAACCAACGAGAGACTAGCTCTTGGTGTCGGGACAGGCACTGGTCACTCTATTTTCCCATCAGGAAGAAGAATTAACCACAGGCTCAGCCTGCCCCCCGGAACCAGAACAGGGCCTGAAGCCATACTGCACTTTTGCGGCCAGCTCCCAAAAAAGCGAGTTGTAAAATGGAGGTTCAGGGCACTGCAATTCACAAACCTGCAGAGTTATAAATGATAACTCTCGTCCACAAATATATTGAGGGAAGGCAAAGAAGAGGATTTGAAATCAAGGCAGAATTGCACGAAACAGATTTCAGGAGGTAGATTCGAATCGCCTTTAAAGCACATGAAAAGCGGCAAAACGTTGACAATGATGCCCTTGGCCAAAAAGGGCGTATGCGTTTTTTCCTGAATATATTCAGGAAAAAACGCATACGCCCTTTTTGGCCAACCAAGCAACCTGGAAAGGCAAATCAGCGCTACAGAGAAGTCTCGCTTCCCATCGGTCAAAAGGGCCATGCTGAAAAAAGTGTCAAACCAGAAATGCAGGACAGGCCATGGAGAAATGGGAGCCTTGCTACACTGATGGGCGGGATGTAAATTGCCAACAGCCACTCTGGAGAAGTGTACGGTGTGTCCTGAAACATCTGAAAAACACAGCTTAGAGAGCATAGAGCACTTCCACTCATGGGTGTATAAATTGGGAAAATGAAAAATCAGCAAGACACAAGCACCCAAAGTTGAGGGCTGCTCTGTTGACAAGGACCTCCACTTCATTCCACCTTAAATATCCCAGGAAAGAGAAAAATGGATAATAAAGTTGTGGTCTTTATGTACAATGGAATATCACTCAGCCATGAAATCAATGTCATACGGTTAGTAGCAGCATGATGAGTGGATTTAGGTACGACGATTCTAAGTGAAATAAGTCACACAGAAAAGGACACTTCTCATAATGTATCACTGATAGAGGGAATGTAAAAACCGTTACACTTGCACTGAATTACAAAACAGAACAGAGTCACACATGCAGAAAACACACTATGGCTGCTTAACGGGAAAGGTGAGGTGGGGTGATACATAAAACAAGGGTTTCAAATTAGCTCAGATACCGTTCCATAAACCCAATATGTAATAGACAAGACCTACTCCTTGCTCAGAGAACTGGACTCAACACGCCCTATTCACCGCACAAGAATATATCTGACTAGTAATAATCTTAAAACCTATGTACTGATATCTCTCTGTTAGTGTGTCAAGTGGGTGTAAAGCGGCATAAACACAGCCGTGAAAAGCAGCTAAACCCCATTATGAAAATAAATTACTTTGTAAAACCCATGAAACAACGACAGTGAAAGAGATAGAAATTCTTACACAATGCGTTCAGGGGCTGTGATGCAACCTGGATTGACCATATCTAGACCCACAGCTGGATGAGACATAAGGGTGGACACTCTTGGGGCTGAGAGGTTTGGTGAGGTTGGGTGAGCAAACGCAGACCCTTTAAAGTAATACTTCGTGGTACCCATCGCATGGGTCCCAAATCTCCAGCTTCCAGGGCATCTTCCTACATCGAAAACATGCATGAGAAACCCAGAAGATAGTATACCGTGTGATGGGGAAAGGTTTCTAAAACGCACCTCATTTCTCATCTCCTTGTGCCCGGGTTCGCCATTCCAGCCGCTTTACTAGCAATCTCCCTACTAGGAGCATCAGCACCTTTAACCTCCTGTTCCGTACAGGTTGCAATTTGTCCTGAGGATGAACGGGAAGACGGGGAACCAACGAGAGACTAGCTCTTGGTGTTGGGACAGGCACAGGTCACTCTATTTTCCCATCAGGAAGAAGAATTAACCACAGGCTCAGCCTGCCCCCCGGAACCAGAACAGGGCCTGAAGACATCCTGCGCTTTTGCGGCCAGCTCCCAAAAAAGCGAGTTGTAAAATGGAGGTTCAGGGCACTGCAATTCACAACCTGCAGAGTTATAAATGAGAACTCTCGTCCACAAATATATTGAGGGAAGGCAAAGAAGAGGATTTGAAATCAAGGCAGAATTGCACGAAACAGATTTCAGGAGGTAGATACGAATCGCCTTTAAAGCACATGAAAAGCGGCAAAACGTTGACAATGATGCCCTTGGCCAAAAAGGGCGTATGCGTTTTTTCCTGAATATATTCAGGAAAAAACGCATACGCCCTTTTTGGCCAACCAAGCAACCTGGAAAGGCAAATCAGCGCTACAAAGAAGTCTCGCTTCCCATCGGTCAAAAGGGCCATGCTGAAAAATGTGTCAAAACCAGAAATGCAGGACAGGCCATGGAGAAATGAGAGCCTTGCTACACTGATAGGCGGGATGTAAATTGCCAACAGCCACTCTGGAGAAGTGTACGGTGTGTCCTGAAACATCTGAAAAACACAGCTTAGAGAGCATAGGGCACTTCCACTCATGGGGGTATAAATTGGGAAAATGAAAAATCAGCAAGACACAAGCACCCCAAAGTTGAGGGCTGCTCTGTTGACAAGGACCTCCACTTCATTCCACCTTCAATATCCCAGGAAAGAGAAAAATGGATAAAGAAGTTGTGGTCCTTATGTACAATGGAATATCACTCAGCCATGAAATCAATGTCATAAGGTTAGTAGCAGCATGATGAGTGGATTTAGGTATGAAGATTCTAAGTGAAATAAGTCACACAGAAAAGGACACTTCTCATAAGGAATCACTTTTAGAGGGAATGTAAAAACCGTTACACTTGAACTGAATTACAAAACAGAACAGAGTCACACATGCAGAAAACAGACTATGGCTGCTTAACGGGAAAGGTGAGGTGGGGTGATACATAAAACAAGGGTATCAAATTAGCTCAGATACCGTTCCATAAACCCAATATGTAGTAGACAAGACCTACTCCTTGCTCAGAGAACTGGACTCAACACGCCCTATTCACCGCACAAGAATATATCTGACTAGTAATAATCTTAAAACCTATGTATTGATATCTCTCTGTTAGTGTGTCAAGTAGGTGTAAAGCGGCATAAACACAGCCGTGAAAAGCAGCTAAACCCCATTATGAAAATAAATTACTTTGAAAAACCCATGAAACAACGACAGTGAAAGAGAGAGAAATTCTTACACAATGCGTTCAGGGGCTGTGATGCAACCTGGATTGACCATATCTAGACCCACAGCTGGATGAGACATAAGGGTGGACACTCTTGGGGCTGAGAGGTTTGGTGAGGTTGGGTGAGCAAATGCAGACCCTTTAAAGTAATACTGCGTGGTACCCATCGCATGGGTCCCAAATCTCCAGGTTCAAGGGCATCTTCCTACATCGAAAACATGCATGAGAAACCCAGAAGATGGTACACCGTGTGATGGGGAAAGGTTTCTAAAACGCACCTCATTTCTCATCTCCTTGTGCCCGGGTTCGCCATTCCAGCCGCTCTACTAGCAATCTCCCTACTTGGAACATCAGCACCTTTAACCTCCTGTTCCGTACAGGTTGCAATTTGTCCTGAGGATGAACGGGAAGACGGGGAACCAACGAGAGACTAGCTCTTGGTGTCGGGACAGGCACTGGTCACTCTATTTTCCCATCAGGAAGAAGAATTAACCACAGGCTCAGCCTGCCCCCCGGAACCAGAACAGGGCCTGAAGCCATACTGCACTTTTGCGGCCAGCTCCCAAAAAAGCGAGTTGTAAAATGGAGGTTCAGGGCACTGCAATTCACAAACCTGCAGAGTTATAAATGATAACTCTCGTCCACAAATATATTGAGGGAAGGCAAAGAAGAGGATTTGAAATCAAGGCAGAATTGCACGAAACAGATTTCAGGAGGTAGATTCGAATCGCCTTTAAAGCACATGAAAAGCGGCAAAACGTTGACAATGATGCCCTTGGCCAAAAAGGGCGTATGCGTTTTTTCCTGAATATATTCAGGAAAAAACGCATACGCCCTTTTTGGCCAACCAAGCAACCTGGAAAGGCAAATCAGCGCTACAGAGAAGTCTCGCTTCCCATCGGTCAAAAGGGCCATGCTGAAAAAAGTGTCAAACCAGAAATGCAGGACAGGCCATGGAGAAATGGGAGCCTTGCTACACTGATGGGCGGGATGTAAATTGACAACAGCCACTCTGGAGAAGTGTACGGTGTGTCCTGAAACATCTGAAAAACACAGCTTAGAGAGCATAGGGCACTTCCACTCATGGGGGTATAAATGGGAAAATGAAAAATCAGCAAGACACAAGCACCCCAAAGTTGAGCGCTGCTCTGTTGACAAGGACCTCCACTTCATTCCACCTTAAATATCCAAGGAAAGAGAAAAATGGATAAAGAAGTTGTGGTCCTTATGTACAATGGAATATCACTCAGCCATGAAATCAATGTCATAAGGTTAGTAGCAGCATGATGAGTGGATTTAGGTATGAAGATTCTAAGTGAAATAAGTCACACAGAAAAGGACACTTCTCATAAGGAATCACTTTTAGAGGGAATGTAAAAACCGTTACACTTGAACTGAATTACAAAACAGAACAGAGTCACACATGCAGAAAACAGACTATGGCTGCTTAACGGGAAAGGTGAGGTGGGGTGATACATAAAACAAGGGTATCAAATTAGCTCAGATACCGTTCCATAAACCCAATATGTAGTAGACAAGACCTACTCCTTGCTCAGAGAACTGGACTCAACACGCCCTATTCACCGCACAAGAATATATCTGACTAGTAATAATCTTAAAACCTATGTATTGATATCTCTCTGTTAGTGTGTCAAGTAGGTGTAAAGCGGCATAAACACAGCCGTGAAAAGCAGCTAAACCCCATTATGAAAATAAATTACTTTGAAAAACCCATGAAACAACGACAGTGAAAGAGAGAGAAATTCTTACACAATGCGTTCAGGGGCTGTGATGCAACCTGGATTGACCATATCTAGACCCACAGCTGGATGAGACATAAGGGTGGACACTCTTGGGGCTGAGAGGTTTGGTGAGGTTGGGTGAGCAAATGCAGACCCTTTAAAGTAATACTGCGTGGTACCCATCGCATGGGTCCCAAATCTCCAGGTTCAAGGGCATCTTCCTACATCGAAAACATGCATGAGAAACCCAGAAGATGGTACACCGTGTGATGGGGAAAGGTTTCTAAAACGCACCTCATTTCTCATCTCCTTGTGCCCGGGTTCGCCATTCCAGCCGCTCTACTAGCAATCTCCCTACTTGGAACATCAGCACCTTTAACCTCCTGTTCCGTACAGGTTGCAATTTGTCCTGAGGATGAACGGGAAGCCGGGGAACCAACGAGAGACTAGCTCTTGGTGTCGGGACAGGCACTGGTCACTCTATTTTCCCATCAGGAAGAAGAATTAACCACAGGCTCAGCCTGCCCCCCGGAACCAGAACAGGGCCTGAAGCCATACTGCACTTTTGCGGCCAGCTCCCAAAAAAGCGAGTTGTAAAATGGAGGTTCAGGGCACTGCAATTCACAAACCTGCAGAGTTATAAATGATAACTCTCGTCCACAAATATATTGAGGGAAGGCAAAGAAGAGGATTTGAAATCAAGGCAGAATTGCACGAAACAGATTTCAGGAGGTAGATTCGAATCGCCTTTAAAGCACATGAAAAGCGGCAAAACGTTGACAATGATGCCCTTGGCCAAAAAGGGCGTATGCGTTTTTTCCTGAATATATTCAGGAAAAAACGCATACGCCCTTTTTGGCCAACCAAGCAACCTGGAAAGGCAAATCAGCGCTACAGAGAAGTCTCGCTTCCCATCGGTCAAAAGGGCCATGCTGAAAAAAGTGTCAAACCAGAAATGCAGGACAGGCCATGGAGAAATGGGAGCCTTGCTACACTGATGGGCGGGATGTAAATTGACAACAGCCACTCTGGAGAAGTGTACAGTGTGTCCTGAAACATCTGAAAAACACAGCTTAGAGAGCATAGGGCACTTCCACTCATGGGGGTATAAATGGGAAAATGAAAAATCAGCAAGACACAAGCACCCCAAAGTTGAGCGCTGCTCTGTTGACAAGGACCTCCACTTCATTCCACCTTAAATATCCCAGGAAAGAGAAAAATGGATAAAGAAGTTGTGGTCCTTATGTACAATGGAATATCACTCAGCCATGAAATCAATGTCATAAGGTTAGTAGCAGCATGATGAGTGGATTTAGGTACGACGATTCTAAGTGAAATAAGTCACACAGAAAAGGACACTTCTCATAAGGTATCACTTTTAGAGGGAATGTAAAAACCGTTACACTTGAACTGAATTACAAAACAGAACAGAGTCACACATGCAGAAAACACACTATGGCTGCTTAACGGGAAAGGTGAGGTGGGGTGATACATAAAACAAGGGTTTCAAATTAGCTCAGATACCGTTCCATAAACCCAATATGTAATAGACAAGACCTACTCCTTGCTCAGAGAACTGGACTCAACACGCCCTATTCACCGCACAAGAATATATCTGACTAGTAATAATCTTAAAACCTATGTACTGATATCTCTCTGTTAGTGTGTCAAGTGGGTGTAAAGCGGCATAAACACAGCAGTGAAAAGCAGCTAAACCCCATTATAAAAATAAATTACTTTGAAACACCCATGAAACAAAGACAGTGAAAGAGAGAGAAATTCTTACACAATGAGTTCAGGGGCTGTGATGCAACCTGGATTGACCATATCTAGACCCACAGCTGGATGAGACATAAGGGTGGACACTCTTGGGCCTGAGAGGTTTGGTGAGGTTGGGTGAGCAAACGCAGACCCTTTAAAGGAATACTGCGTGGTACCCATCGCATGGGTCCCAAATCTCCAGGTTCAAGGGCATCTTCCTACATCGAAAACATGCATGAGAAACCCAGAAGATGGTACACCGTGTGATGGGGAAAGGTTTCTAAAACGCACCTCATTTCTCATCTCCTTGTGCCCGGGTTCGCCATTCCAGCCGCTTTACTAGCAATCTCCCTACTAGGAGCATCAGCACCTTTAACCTCCTGTTCCGTACAGGTTGCAATTTGTCCTGAGGATGAACGGGAAGACGGGGAACCAACGAGAGACTAGCTCTTGGTGTCGGGACAGGCACAGGTCACTCTATTTTCCCATCAGGAAGAAGAATTAACCACAGGCTCAGCCTGCCCCCCGGAACCAGAACAGGGCCTGAAGCCATCCTGCGCTTTTGCGGCCAGCTCCCAAAAAAGCGAGTTGTAAAATGGAGGTTCAGGGCACTGCAATTCACAAACCTGCAGAGTTATAAATGATAACTCTCGTCCACAAATATATTGAGGGAAGGCAAAGAAGAGGATTTGAAATCAAGGCAGAATTGCACGAAACAGATTTCAGGAGGTAGATACGAATCGCCTTTAAAGCACATGAAAAGCGGCAAAACGTTGACAATGATGCCCTTGGCCAAAAAGGGCGTATGCGTTTTTTCCTGAATATATTCAGGAAAAAACGCATACGCCCTTTTTGGCCAACCAAGCAACCTGGAAAGGCAAATCAGCGCTACAGAGAAGTCTCGCTTCCCATCGGTCAAAAGGGCCATGCTGAAAAAAGTGTCAAAACCAGAAATGCAGGACAGGCCATGGAGAAATGGGAGCCTTGCTACACTGATGGGCGGGATGTAAATTGCCAACAGCCACTCTGGAGAAGTGTACGGTGAGTCCTGAAACATCTAAAAAACACAGCTTAGAGAGCATAGGGCACTTCCACTCATGGGGGTATAAATTGGGAAAATGAAAAATCAGCAAGACACAAGCACCCCAAAGTTGAGGGCTGCTCTGTTGACAAGGACCTCCACTTCATTCCACCTTAAATATCCAAGGAAAGAGAAAAATGGATAAAGAAGTTGTGGTCCTTATGTACAATGGAATATCACTCAGCCATGAAATCAATGTCATAAGGTTAGTAGCAGCATGATGAGTGGATTTAGGTACGACGATTCTAAGTGAAATAAGTCACACAGAAAAGGACACTTCTCATAAGGTATCACTTTTAGAGGGAATGTAAAAACCGTTACACTTGAACTGAATTACAAAACAGAACAGAGTCACACATGCAGAAAACAGACTATGGCTGCTTAACGGGAAAGGTGAGGTGGGGTGATACATAAAACAAGGGTATCAAATTAGCTCAGATACCGTTCCATAAACCCAATATGTAGTAGACAAGACCTACTCCTTGCTCAGAGAACTGGACTCAACACGCCCTATTCACCGCACAAGAATATATCTGACTAGTAATAATCTTAAAACCTATGTATTGATATCTCTCTGTTAGTGTGTCAAGTAGGTGTAAAGCGGCATAAACACAGCCGTGAAAAGCAGCTAAACCCCATTATGAAAATAAATTACTTTGAAAAACCCATGAAACAACGACAGTGAAAGAGAGAGAAATTCTTACACAATGCGTTCAGGGGCTGTGATGCAACCTGGATTGACCATATCTAGACCCACAGCTGGATGAGACATAAGGGTGGACACTCTTGGGGCTGAGAGGTTTGGTGAGGTTGGGTGAGCAAATGCAGACCCTTTAAAGTAATACTGCGTGGTACCCATCGCATGGGTCCCAAATCTCCAGGTTCAAGGGCATCTTCCTACATCGAAAACATGCATGAGAAACCCAGAAGATGGTACACCGTGTGATGGGGAAAGGTTTCTAAAACGCACCTCATTTCTCATCTCCTTGTGCCCGGGTTCGCCATTCCAGCCGCTTTACTAGCAATCTCCCTACTTGGAACATCAGCACCTTTAACCTCCTGTTCCGTACAGGTTGCAATTTGTCCTGAGGATGAACGGGAAGACGGGGAACCAACGAGAGACTAGCTCTTGGTGTCGGGACAGGCACTGGTCACTCTATTTTCCCATCAGGAAGAAGAATTAACCACAGGCTCAGCCTGCCCCCCGGAACCAGAACAGGGCCTGAAGCCATACTGCACTTTTGCGGCCAGCTCCCAAAAAAGCGAGTTGTAAAATGGAGGTTCAGGGCACTGCAATTCACAAACCTGCAGAGTTATAAATGATAACTCTCGTCCACAAATATATTGAGGGAAGGCAAAGAAGAGGATTTGAAATCAAGGCAGAATTGCACGAAACAGATTTCAGGAGGTAGATTCGAATCGCCTTTAAAGCACATGAAAAGCGGCAAAACGTTGACAATGATGCCCTTGGCCAAAAAGGGCGTATGCGTTTTTTCCTGAATATATTCAGGAAAAAACGCATACGCCCTTTTTGGCCAACCAAGCAACCTGGAAAGGCAAATCAGCGCTACAGAGAAGTCTCGCTTCCCATCGGTCAAAAGGGCCATGCTGAAAAAAGTGTCAAACCAGAAATGCAGGACAGGCCATGGAGAAATGGGAGCCTTGCTACACTGATGGGCGGGATGTAAATTGACAACAGCCACTCTGGAGAAGTGTACGGTGTGTCCTGAAACATCTGAAAAACACAGCTTAGAGAGCATAGAGCACTTCCACTCATGGGTGTATAAATTGGGAAAATGAAAAATCAGCAAGACACAAGCACCCAAAGTTGAGGGCTGCTCTGTTGACAAGGACCTCCACTTCATTCCACCTTAAATATCCCAGGAAAGAGAAAAATGGATAATAAAGTTGTGGTCCTTATGTACAATGGAATATCACTCAGCCATGAAATCAATGTCATACGGTTAGTAGCAGCATGATGAGTGGATTTAGGTACGACGATTCTAAGTGAAATAAGTCACACAGAAAAGGACACTTCTCATAATGTATCACTGATAGAGGGAATGTAAAAACCGTTACACTTGCACTGAATTACAAAACAGAACAGAGTCACACATGCAGAAAACACACTATGGCTGCTTAACGGGAAAGGTGAGGTGGGGTGATACATAAAACAAGGGTTTCAAATTAGCTCAGATACCGTTCCATAAACCCAATATGTAATAGACAAGACCTACTCCTTGCTCAGAGAACTGGACTCAACACGCCCTATTCACCGCACAAGAATATATCTGACTAGTAATAATCTTAAAACCTATGTACTGATATCTCTCTGTTAGTGTGTCAAGTGGGTGTAAAGCGGCATAAACACAGCAGTGAAAAGCAGCTAAACCCCATTATAAAAATAAATTACTTTGAAACACCCATGAAACAAAGACAGTGAAAGAGAGAGAAATTCTTACACAATGAGTTCAGGGGCTGTGATGCAACCTGGATTGACCATATCTAGACCCACAGCTGGATGAGACATAAGGGTGGACACTCTTGGGGCTGAGAGGTTTGGTGAGGTTGGGTGAGCAAACGCAGACCCTTTAAAGTAATACTGCGTGGTACCCATCGCATGGGTCCCAAATCTCCAGGTTCAAGGGCATCTTCCTACATCGAAAACATGCATGAGAAACCCAGAAGATGGTACACCGTGTGATGGGGAAAGGTTTCTAAAACGCACCTCATTTCTCATCTCCTTGTGCCCGGGTTCGCCATTCCAGCCGCTTTACTAGCAATCTCCCTACTTGGAGCATCAGCACCTTTAACCTCCTGTTCCGTACAGGTTGCAATTTGTCCTGAGGATGAACGGGAAGACGGGGAACCAACGAGAGACTAGTTCTTGGTGTTGGGACAGGCACAGGTCACTCTATTTTCCCATCAGGAAGAAGAATTAACCACAGGCTCAGCCTGCCCCCCGGAACCAGAACAGGGCCTGAAGCCATCCTGCGCTTTTGCGGCCAGCTCCCAAAAAAGCGAGTTGTAAAATGGAGTTTCAGGGCACTGCAATTCACAAACCTGCAGAGTTATAAATGATAACTCTCGTCCACAAATATATTGAGGGAAGGCAAAGAAGAGGATTTGAAATCAAGGCAGAATTGCACGAAACAGATTTCAGGAGGTAGATACGAATCGCCTTTAAAGCACATGAAAAGCGGCAAAACGTTGACAATGATGCCCTTGGCCAAAAAGGGCGTATGCGTTTTTTCCTGAATATATTCAGGAAAAAACGCATACGCCCTTTTTGGCCAACCAAGCAACCTGGAAAGGCAAATCAGCGCTACAGAGAAGTCTCGCTTCCCATCGGTCAAAAGGGCCATGCTGAAAAAAGTGTCAAAACCAGAAATGCAGGACAGGCCATGGAGAAATGGGAGCCTTGCTACACTGATGGGCGGGATGTAAATTGCCAACAGCCACTCTGGAGAAGTGTACGGTGAGTCCTGAAACATCTAAAAAACACAGCTTAGAGAGCATAGGGCACTTCCACTCATGGGGGTATAAATTGGAAAAATGAAAAATCAGCAAGACACAAGCACCCCAAAGTTGAGGGCTGCTCTGTTGACAAGGACCTCCACTTCATTCCACCTTAAATATCCAAGGAAAGAGAAAAATGGATAAAGAAGTTGTGGTCCTTATGTACAATGGAATATCACTCAGCCATGAAATCAATGTCATAAGGTTAGTAGCAGCATGATGAGTGGATTTAGGTACGACGATTCTAAGTGAAATAAGTCACACAGAAAAGGACACTTCTCATAAGGTATCACTTTTAGAGGGAATGTAAAAACCGTTACACTTGAACTGAATTACAAAACAGAACAGAGTCACACATGCAGAAAACAGACTATGGCTGCTTAACGGGAAAGGTGAGGTGGGGTGATACATAAAACAAGGGTATCAAATTAGCTCAGATACCGTTCCATAAACCCAATATGTAGTAGACAAGACCTACTCCTTGCTCAGAGAACTGGACTCAACACGCCCTATTCACCGCACAAGAATATATCTGACTAGTAATAATCTTAAAACCTATGTATTGATATCTCTCTGTTAGTGTGTCAAGTAGGTGTAAAGCGGCATAAACACAGCCGTGAAAAGCAGCTAAACCCCATTATGAAAATAAATTACTTTGAAAAACCCATGAAACAACGACAGTGAAAGAGAGAGAAATTCTTACACAATGCGTTCAGGGGCTGTGATGCAACCTGGATTGACCATATCTAGACCCACAGCTGGATGAGACATAAGGGTGGACACTCTTGGGGCTGAGAGGTTTGGTGAGGTTGGGTGAGCAAATGCAGACCCTTTAAAGTAATACTGCGTGGTACCCATCGCATGGGTCCCAAATCTCCAGGTTCAAGGGCATCTTCCTACATCGAAAACATGCATGAGAAACCCAGAAGATGGTACACCGTGTGATGGGGAAAGGTTTCTAAAACGCACCTCATTTCTCATCTCCTTGTGCCCGGGTTCGCCATTCCAGCCGCTTTACTAGCAATCTCCCTACTTGGAACATCAGCACCTTTAACCTCCTGTTCCGTACAGGTTGCAATTTGTCCTGAGGATGAACGGGAAGACGGGGAACCAACGAGAGACTAGCTCTTGGTGTCGGGACAGGCACTGGTCACTCTATTTTCCCATCAGGAAGAAGAATTAACCACAGGCTCAGCCTGCCCCCCGGAACCAGAACAGGGCCTGAAGCCATACTGCACTTTTGCGGCCAGCTCCCAAAAAAGCGAGTTGTAAAATGGAGGTTCAGGGCACTGCAATTCACAAACCTGCAGAGTTATAAATGATAACTCTCGTCCACAAATATATTGAGGGAAGGCAAAGAAGAGGATTTGAAATCAAGGCAGAATTGCACGAAACAGATTTCAGGAGGTAGATTCGAATCGCCTTTAAAGCACATGAAAAGCGGCAAAACGTTGACAATGATGCCCTTGGCCAAAAAGGGCGTATGCGTTTTTTCCTGAATATATTCAGGAAAAAACGCATACGCCCTTTTTGGCCAACCAAGCAACCTGGAAAGGCAAATCAGCGCTACAGAGAAGTCTCGCTTCCCATCGGTCAAAAGGGCCATGCTGAAAAAAGTGTCAAACCAGAAATGCAGGACAGGCCATGGAGAAATGGGAGCCTTGCTACACTGATGGGCGGGATGTAAATTGCCAACAGCCACTCTGGAGAAGTGTACGGTGTGTCCTGAAACATCTGAAAAACACAGCTTAGAGAGCATAGGGCACTTCCACTCATGGGTGTATAAATTGGGAAAATGAAAAATCAGCAAGACACAAGCACCCAAAGTTGAGGGCTGCTCTGTTGACAAGGACCTCCACTTCATTCCACCTTAAATATCCCAGGAAAGAGAAAAATGGATAATAAAGTTGTGGTCTTTATGTACAATGGAATATCACTCAGCCATGAAATCAATGTCATACGGTTAGTAGCAGCATGATGAGTGGATTTAGGTACGACGATTCTAAGTGAAATAAGTCACACAGAAAAGGACACTTCTCATAATGTATCACTGATAGAGGGAATGTAAAAACCGTTACACTTGCACTGAATTACAAAACAGAACAGAGTCACACATGCAGAAAACACACTATGGCTGCTTAACGGGAAAGGTGAGGTGGGGTGATACATAAAACAAGGGTTTCAAATTAGCTCAGATACCGTTCTATAAACCCAATATGTAATAGACAAGACCTACTCCTTGCTCAGAGAACTGGACTCAACACGCCCTATTCACCGCACAAGAATATATCTGACTAGTAATAATCTTAAAACCTATGTACTGATATCTCTCTGTTAGTGTGTCAAGTGGGTGTAAAGCGGCATAAACACAGCAGTGAAAAGCAGCTAAACCCCATTATAAAAATAAATTACTTTGAAACACCCATGAAACAAAGACAGTGAAAGAGAGAGAAATTCTTACACAATGAGTTCAGGGGCTGTGATGCAACCTGGATTGACCATATCTAGACCCACAGCTGGATGAGACATAAGGGTGGACACTCTTGGGGCTGAGAGGTTTGGTGAGGTTGGGTGAGCAAACGCAGACCCTTTAAAGTAATACTGCGTGGTACCCATCGCATGGGTCCCAAATCTCCAGGTTCAAGGGCATCTTCCTACATCGAAAACATGCATGAGAAACCCAGAAGATGGTACACCGTGTGATGGGGAAAGGTTTCTAAAACGCACCTCATTTCTCATCTCCTTGTGCCCGGGTTCGCCATTCCAGCCGCTTTACTAGCAATCTCCCTACTTGGAGCATCAGCACCTTTAACCTCCTGTTCCGTACAGGTTGCAATTTGTCCTGAGGATGAACGGGAAGACGGGGAACCAACGAGAGACTAGTTCTTGGTGTTGGGACAGGCACAGGTCACTCTATTTTCCCATCAGGAAGAAGAATTAACCACAGGCTCAGCCTGCCCCCCGGAACCAGAACAGGGCCTGAAGCCATCCTGCGCTTTTGCGGCCAGCTCCCAAAAAAGCGAGTTGTAAAATGGAGTTTCAGGGCACTGCAATTCACAAACCTGCAGAGTTATAAATGATAACTCTCGTCCACAAATATATTGAGGGAAGGCAAAGAAGAGGATTTGAAATCAAGGCAGAATTGCACGAAACAGATTTCAGGAGGTAGATACGAATCGCCTTTAAAGCACATGAAAAGCGGCAAAACGTTGACAATGATGCCCTTGGCCAAAAAGGGCGTATGCGTTTTTTCCTGAATATATTCAGGAAAAAACGCATACGCCCTTTTTGGCCAACCAAGCAACCTGGAAAGGCAAATCAGCGCTACAGAGAAGTCTCGCTTCCCATCGGTCAAAAGGGCCATGCTGAAAAAAGTGTCAAAACCAGAAATGCAGGACAGGCCATGGAGAAATGGGAGCCTTGCTACACTGATGGGCGGGATGTAAATTGCCAACAGCCACTCTGGAGAAGTGTACGGTGAGTCCTGAAACATCTAAAAAACACAGCTTAGAGAGCATAGGGCACTTCCACTCATGGGGGTATAAATTGGAAAAATGAAAAATCAGCAAGACACAAGCACCCCAAAGTTGAGGGCTGCTCTGTTGACAAGGACCTCCACTTCATTCCACCTTAAATATCCAAGGAAAGAGAAAAATGGATAAAGAAGTTGTGGTCCTTATGTACAATGGAATATCACTCAGCCATGAAATCAATGTCATAAGGTTAGTAGCAGCATGATGAGTGGATTTAGGTACGACGATTCTAAGTGAAATAAGTCACACAGAAAAGGACACTTCTCATAAGGTATCACTTTTAGAGGGAATGTAAAAACCGTTACACTTGAACTGAATTACAAAACAGAACAGAGTCACACATGCAGAAAACAGACTATGGCTGCTTAACGGGAAAGGTGAGGTGGGGTGATACATAAAACAAGGGTATCAAATTAGCTCAGATACCGTTCCATAAACCCAATATGTAGTAGACAAGACCTACTCCTTGCTCAGAGAACTGGACTCAACACGCCCTATTCACCGCACAAGAATATATCTGACTAGTAATAATCTTAAAACCTATGTATTGATATCTCTCTGTTAGTGTGTCAAGTAGGTGTAAAGCGGCATAAACACAGCCGTGAAAAGCAGCTAAACCCCATTATGAAAATAAATTACTTTGAAAAACCCATGAAACAACGACAGTGAAAGAGAGAGAAATTCTTACACAATGCGTTCAGGAGCTGTGATGCAACCTGGATTGACCATATCTAGACCCACAGCTGGATGAGACATAAGGGTGGACACTCTTGGGGCTGAGAGGTTTGGTGAGGTTGGGTGAGCAAATGCAGACCCTTTAAAGTAATACTGCGTGGTACCCATCGCATGGGTCCCAAATCTCCAGGTTCAAGGGCATCTTCCTACATCGAAAACATGCATGAGAAACCCAGAAGATGGTACACCGTGTGATGGGGAAAGGTTTCTAAAACGCACCTCATTTCTCATCTCCTTGTGCCCGGGTTCGCCATTCCAGCCGCTTTACTAGCAATCTCCCTACTTGGAACATCAGCACCTTTAACCTCCTGTTCCGTACAGGTTGCAATTTGTCCTGAGGATGAACGGGAAGACGGGGAACCAACGAGAGACTAGCTCTTGGTGTCGGGACAGGCACTGGTCACTCTATTTTCCCATCAGGAAGAAGAATTAACCACAGGCTCAGCCTGCCCCCCGGAACCAGAACAGGGCCTGAAGCCATACTGCACTTTTGCGGCCAGCTCCCAAAAAAGCGAGTTGTAAAATGGAGGTTCAGGGCACTGCAATTCACAAACCTGCAGAGTTATAAATGATAACTCTCGTCCACAAATATATTGAGGGAAGGCAAAGAAGAGGATTTGAAATCAAGGCAGAATTGCACGAAACAGATTTCAGGAGGTAGATTCGAATCGCCTTTAAAGCACATGAAAAGCGGCAAAACGTTGACAATGATGCCCTTGGCCAAAAAGGGCGTATGCGTTTTTTCCTGAATATATTCAGGAAAAAACGCATACGCCCTTTTTGGCCAACCAAGCAACCTGGAAAGGCAAATCAGCGCTACAGAGAAGTCTCGCTTCCCATCGGTCAAAAGGGCCATGCTGAAAAAAGTGTCAAACCAGAAATGCAGGACAGGCCATGGAGAAATGGGAGCCTTGCTACACTGATGGGCGGGATGTAAATTGCCAACAGCCACTCTGGAGAAGTGTACGGTGTGTCCTGAAACATCTGAAAAACACAGCTTAGAGAGCATAGGGCACTTCCACTCATGGGTGTATAAATTGGGAAAATTAAAAATCAGCAAGACACAAGCACCCAAAGTTGAGGGCTGCTCTGTTGACAAGGACCTCCACTTCATTCCACCTTAAATATCCCAGGAAAGAGAAAAATGGATAATAAAGTTGTGGTCTTTATGTACAATGGAATATCACTCAGCCATGAAATCAATGTCATACGGTTAGTAGCAGCATGATGAGTGGATTTAGGTACGACGATTCTAAGTGAAATAAGTCACACAGAAAAGGACACTTCTCATAAGGTATCACTGATAGAGGGAATGTAAAAACCGTTACACTTGCACTGAATTACAAAACAGAACAGAGTCACACATGCAGAAAACACACTATGGCTGCTTAACGGGAAAGGTGAGGTGGGGTGATACATAAAACAAGGGTTTCAAATTAGCTCAGATACCGTTCCATAAACCCAATATGTAATAGACAAGACCTACTCCTTGCTCAGAGAACTGGACTCAACACGCCCTATTCACCGCACAAGAATATATCTGACTAGTAATAATCTTAAAACCTATGTACTGATATCTCTCTGTTAGTGTGTCAAGTGGGTGTAAAGCGGCATAAACACAGCAGTGAAAAGCAGCTAAACCCCATTATAAAAATAAATTACTTTGAAACACCCATGAAACAAAGACAGTGAAAGAGAGAGAAATTCTTACACAATGAGTTCAGGAGCTGTGATGCAACCTGGATTGACCATATCTAGACCCACAGCTGGATGAGACATAAGGGTGGACACTCTTGGGGCTGAGAGGTTTGGTGAGGTTGGGTGAGCAAACGCAGACCCTTTAAAGTAATACTGCGTGGTACCCATCGCATGGGTCCCAAATCTCCAGGTTCAAGGGCATCTTCCTACATCGAAAACATGCATGAGAAACCCAGAAGATGGTACACCGTGTGATGGGGAAAGGTTTCTAAAACGCACCTCATTTCTCATCTCCTTGTGCCCGGGTTCGCCATTCCAGCCGCTTTACTAGCAATCTCCCTACTTGGAGCATCAGCACCTTTAACCTCCTGTTCCGTACAGGTTGCAATTTGTCCTGAGGATGAACGGGAAGACGGGGAACCAACGAGAGACTAGCTCTTGGTGTCGGGACAGGCACTGGTCACTCTATTTTCCCATCAGGAAGAAGAATTAACCACAGGCTCAGCCTGCCCCCCGGAACCAGAACAGGGCCTGAAGCCATACTGCACTTTTGCGGCCAGCTCCCAAAAAAGCGAGTTGTAAAATGGAGGTTCAGGGCACTGCAATTCACAAACCTGCAGAGTTATAAATGATAACTCTCGTCCACAAATATATTGAGGGCAGGCAAAGAAGAGGATTTGAAATCAAGGCAGAATTGCAGGAAACAGATTTCAGGAGGTAGATACGAATCGCCTTTAAAGCACATGAAAAGCGGCAAAACGTTGACAATGATGCCCTTGGTCAAAAAGGGCGTATGCGTTTTTTCCTGAATATATTCAGGAAAAAACGCATACGCCCTTTTTGGCCAACCAAGCAACCTGGAAAGGCAAATCAGCGCTACAGAGAAGTCTCGCTTCCCATCGGTCAAAAGGGCCATGATGAAAAATGTGTCAAAACCAGAAATGCAGGACAGGCCATGGAGAAATGGGAGCCTTGCTACACTGATGGGCGGGATGTAAATTGCCAACAGCCACTCTGGAGAAGTGTACGGTGTGTCCTGAAACATCTGAAAAACACATCTTAGAGAGCATAGGGCACTTCCACTCATGGGGGTATAAATTGGGAAAATGAAAAATCAGCAAGACACAAGCACCCCAAAGTTGAGGGCTGCTCTGTTGACAAGGACCTCCACTTCATTCCACCTTAAATATCCCAGGAAAGAGAAAAATGGATAAAGAAGTTGTGGTCCTTATGTACAATGGAATATCACTCAGCCATGAAATCAATGTCATAAGGTTAGTAGCAGCATGATGAGTGGATTTAGGTACGACGATTCTAAGTGAAATAAGTCACACAGAAAAGGACACTTCTCATAAGGTATCACTGATAGAGGGAATGTAAAAACCGTTACACTTGAACTGAATTACAAAACAGAACAGAGTCACACATGCAGAAAACACACTATGGCTGCTTAACGGGAAAGGTGAGGTGGGGTGATACATAAAACAAGGGTATCAAATTAGCTCAGATACCGTTCCATAAACCCAATATGTAATAGACAAGACCTACTCCTTGCTCAGAGAACTGGACTCAACACGCCCTATTCACCGCACAAGAATATATCTGACTAGTAATAATCTTAAAACCTATGTATTGATATCTCTCTGTTAGTGTATCAATTGGGTGTAAAGCGGCATAAACACAGCAGTGAAAAGCAGCTAAACCCCATTATGAAAATAAATTACTTTGAAAAACCCATGAAACAACGACAGTGAAAGAGAGAGAAATTCTTACACAATGCGTTCAGGGGCTGTGATGCAACCTGGATTGACCATATCTAGACCCACAGATGGATGAGACATAAGGGTGGACACTCTTGGGGCTGAGAGGTTTGGTGAGGTTGGGTGAGCAAACGCAGACCCTTTAAAGTAATACTTCGTGGTACCCATCGCATGGGTCCCAAATCTCCAGCTTCCAGGGCATCTTCCTACATCGAAAACATGCATGAGAAACCCAGAAGATAGTATACCGTGTGATGGGGAAAGGTTTCTAAAACGCACCTCATTTCTCATCTCCTTGTGCCCGGGTTCGCCATTCCAGCCGCTTTACTAGCAATCTCCCTACTAGGAGCATCAGCACCTTTAACCTCCTGTTCCGTACAGGTTGCAATTTGTCCTGAGGATAAACGGGAAGACGGGGAACCAACGAGAGACTAGCTCTTGGTGTTGGGACAGGCACAGGTCACTCTATTTTCCCATCAGGAAGAAGAATTAACCACAGGCTCAGCCTGCCCCCCGGAACCAGAACAGGGCCTGAAGACATCCTGCGCTTTTGCGGCCAGCTCCCAAAAAAGCGAGTTGTAAAATGGAGGTTCAGGGCACTGCAATTCACAAACCTGCAGAGTTATAAATGATAACTCTCGTCCACAAATATATTGAGGGAAGGCAAAGAAGAGGATTTGAAATCAAGGCAGAATTGCAGGAAACAGATTTCAGGAGGTAGATTCGAATCGCCTTTAAAGCACATGAAAAGCGGCAAAATGTTGACAATGATGCCCTTGGCCAAAAAGGGCGTATGCGTTTTTTCCTGAATATATTCAGGAAAAAACGCATACGCCCTTTTTGGCCAACCAAGCAACCTGGAAAGGCAAATCAGCGCTACAAAGAAGTCTCGCTTCCCATCGGTCAAAAGGGCCATGCTGAAAAATGTGTCAAAACCAGAAATGCAGGAAAGGCCATGGAGAAATGAGAGCCTTGCTACACTGATAGGCGGGATGTAAATTGCCAACAGCCACTCTGGAGAAGTGTACGGTGTGTCCTGAAACATCTGAAAAACACAGCTTAGAGAGCATAGGGCACTTCCACTCATGGGGGTATAAATTGGGAAAATGAACAATCAGCAAGACACAAGCACCCCAAAGTTGAGGGCTGCTCTGTTGACAAGGACCTCCACTTCATTCCACCTTAAATATCCAAGGAAAGAGAAAAATGGATAAAGAAGTTGTGGTCCTTATGTACAATGGAATATCACTCAGCCATGAAATCAATGTCATAAGGTTAGTAGCAGCATGATGAGTGGATTTAGGTATGAAGATTCTAAGTGAAATAAGTCACACAGAAAAGGACACTTCTCATGAGGTATCACTTTTAGAGGGAATGTAAAAACCGTTACACTTGAACTGAATTACAAAACAGAACAGAGTCACACATGCAGAAAACAGACTATGGCTGCTTAACGGGAAAGGTGAGGTGGGGTGATACATAAAACAAGGGTATCAAATTAGCTCAGATACCGTTCCATAAACCCAATATGTAGTAGACAAGACCTACTCCTTGCTCAGAGAACTGGACTCAACACGCCCTATTCACCGCACAAGAATATATCTGACTAGTAATAATCTTAAAACCTATGTATTGATATCTCTCTGTTAGTGTGTCAAGTAGGTGTAAAGCGGCATAAACACAGCCGTGAAAAGCAGCTAAACCCCATTATGAAAATAAATTACTTTGAAAAACCCATGAAACAACGACAGTGAAAGAGAGAGAAATTCTTACACAATGCGTTCAGGGGCTGTGATGCAACCTGGATTGACCATATCTAGACCCACAGCTGGATGAGACAAAAGGGTGGACACTCTTGGGGCTGAGAGGTTTGGTGAGGTTGGGTGAGCAAATGCAGACCCTTTAAAGTAATACTGCGTGGTACCCATCGCATGGGTCCCAAATCTCCAGGTTCAAGGGCATCTTCCTACTTCGAAAACATGCATGAGAAACCCAGAATATGGTACACCGTGTGATGGGGAAAGGTTTCTAAAACGCACCTCATTTCTCATCTCCTTGTGCCCGGGTTCGCCATTCCAGCCGCTTTACTAGCAATCTCCCTACTTGGAACATCAGCACCTTTAACCTCCTGTTCCGTACAGGTTGCAATTTGTCCTGAGGATGAACGGGAAGACGGGGAACCAACGAGAGACTAGCTCTTGGTGTCGGGACAGGCACTGGTCACTCTATTTTCCCATCAGGAAGAAGAATTAACCACAGGCTCAGCCTGCCCCCCGGAACCAGAACAGGGCCTGAAGCCATACTGCACTTTTGCGGCCAGCTCCCAAAAAAGCGAGTTGTAAAATGGAGGTTCAGGGCACTGCAATTCACAAACCTGCAGAGTTATAAATGATAACTCTCGTCCACAAATATATTGAGGGAAGGCAAAGAAGAGGATTTGAAATCAAGGCAGAATTGCACGAAACAGATTTCAGGAGATAGATTCGAATCGCCTTTAAAGCACATGAAAAGCGGCAAAACGTTGACAATGATGCCCTTGGCCAAAAAGGGCGTATGCGTTTTTTCCTGAATATATTCAGGAAAAAACGCATACGCCCTTTTTGGCCAACCAAGCAACCTGGAAAGGCAAATCAGCGCTACAGAGAAGTCTCACTTCCCATCGGTCAAAAGGGCCATGCTGAAAAAAGTGTCAAACCAGAAATGCAGGACAGGCCATGGAGAAATGGGAGCCTTGCTACACTGATGGGCGGGATGTAAATTGCCAACAGCCACTCTGGAGAAGTGTACGGTGTGTCCTGAAACATCTGAAAAACACAGCTTAGAGAGCATAGGGCACTTCCACTCATGGGTGTATAAATTGGGAAAATTAAAAATCAGCAAGACACAAGCACCCAAAGTTGAGGGCTGCTCTGTTGACAAGGACCTCCACTTCATTCCACCTTAAATATCCCAGGAAAGAGAAAAATGGATAATAAAGTTGTGGTCTTTATGTACAATGGAATATCACTCAGCCATGAAATCAATGTCATACGGTTAGTAGCAGCATGATGAGTGGATTTAGGTACGACGATTCTAAGTGAAATAAGTCACACAGAAAAGGACACTTCTCATAAGGTATCACTTTTAGAGGGAATGTAAAAACCGTTACACTTGAACTGAATTACAAAACAGAACAGAGTCACACATGCAGAAAACAGACTATGGCTGCTTAACGGGAAAGGTGAGGTGGGGTGATACATAAAACAAGGGTATCAAATTAGCTCAGATACCGTTCCATAAACCCAATATGTAGTAGACAAGACCTACTCCTTGCTCAGAGAACTGGACTCAACACGCCCTATTCACCGCACAAGAATATATCTGACTAGTAATAATCTTAAAACCTATGTATTGATATCTCTCTGTTAGTGTGTCAAGTAGGTGTAAAGCGGCATAAACACAGCCGTGAAAAGCAGCTAAACCCCATTATGAAAATAAATTACTTTGAAAAACCCATGAAACAACGACAGTGAAAGAGAGAGAAATTCTTACACAATGCGTTCAGGGGCTGTGATGCAACCTGGATTGACCATATCTAGACCCACAGCTGGATGAGACATAAGGGTGGACACTCTTGGAGCTGAGAGGTTTGGTGAGGTTGGGTGAGCAAATGCAGACCCTTTAAAGTAATACTGCGTGGTACCCATCGCATGGGTCCCAAATCTCCAGGTTCAAGGGCATCTTCCTACATCGAAAACATGCATGAGAAACCCAGAAGATGGTACACCGTGTGATGGGGAAAGGTTTCTAAAACGCACCTCATTTCTCATCTCCTTGTGCCCGGGTTCGCCATTCCAGCCGCTTTACTAGCAATCTCCCTACTTGGAACATCAGCACCTTTAACCTCCTGTTCCGTACAGGTTGCAATTTGTCCTGAGGATGAACGGGAAGACGGGGAACCAACGAGAGACTAGCTCTTGGTGTCGGGACAGGCACTGGTCACTCTATTTTCCCATCAGGAAGAAGAATTAACCACAGGCTCAGCCTGCCCCCCGGAACCAGAACAGGGCCTGAAGCCATACTGCACTTTTGCAGCCAGCTCCCAAAAAAGCGAGTTGTAAAATGGAGGTTCAGGGCACTGCAATTCACAAACCTGCAGAGTTATAAATGATAACTCTCGTCCACAAATATATTGAGGGCAGGCAAAGAAGAGGATTTGAAATCAAGGCAGAATTGCAGGAAACAGATTTCAGGAGGTAGATACGAATCGCCTTTAAAGCACATGAAAAGCGGCAAAACGTTGACAATGATGCCCTTGGTCAAAAAGGGCGTATGCGTTTTTTCCTGAATATATTCAGGAAAAAACGCATACGCCCTTTTTGGCCAACCAAGCAACCTGGAAAGGCAAATCAGCGCTACAGAGAAGTCTCGCTTCCCATCGGTCAAAAGGGCCATGATGAAAAATGTGTCAAAACCAGAAATGCAGTACAGGCCATGGAGAAATGGGAGCCTTGCTACACTGATGGGCGGGATGTAAATTGCCAACAGCCACTCTGGAGAAGTGTACGGTGTGTCCTGAAACATCTGAAAAACACATCTTAGAGAGCATAGGGCACTTCCACTCATGGGGGTATAAATTGGGAAAATGAAAAATCAGCAAGACACAAGCACCCCAAAGTTGAGGGCTGCTCTGTTGACAAGGACCTCCACTTCATTCCACCTTAAATATCCCAGGAAAGAGAAAAATGGATAAAGAAGTTGTGGTCCTTATGTACAATGGAATATCACTCAGCCATGAAATCAATGTCATAAGGTTAGTAGCAGCATGATGAGTGGATTTAGGTACGACGATTCTAAGTGAAATAAGTCACACAGAAAAGGACACTTCTCATAAGGTATCACTGATAGAGGGAATGTAAAAACCGTTACACTTGAACTGAATTACAAAACAGAACAGAGTCACACATGCAGAAAACACACTATGGCTGCTTAACGGGAAAGGTGAGGTGGGGTGATACATAAAACAAGGGTATCAAATTAGCTCAGATACCGTTCCATAAACCCAATATGTAATAGACAAGACCTACTCCTTGCTCAGAGAACTGGACTCAACACGCCCTATTCACCGCACAAGAGTATATCTGACTAGTAATAATCTTAAAACCTATGTATTGATATCTCTCTGTTAGTGTATCAATTGGGTGTAAAGCGGCATAAACACAGCAGTGAAAAGCAGCTAAACCCCATTATGAAAATAAATTACTTTGAAAAACCCATGAAACAACGACAGTGAAAGAGAGAGAAATTCTTACACAATGCGTTCAGGGGCTGTGATGCAACCTGGATTGACCATATCTAGACCCACAGCTGGATGAGACATAAGGGTGGACACTCTTGGGGCTGAGAGGTTTGGTGAGGTTGGGTGAGCAAACGCAGACCCTTTAAAGTAATACTTCGTGGTACCCATCGCATGGGTCCCAAATCTCCAGCTTCCAGGGCATCTTCCTACATCGAAAACATGCATGAGAAACCCAGAAGATAGTATACCGTGTGATGGGGAAAGGTTTCTAAAACGCACCTCATTTCTCATCTCCTTGTGCCCGGGTTCGCCATTCCAGCCGCTTTACTAGCAATCTCCCTACTAGGAGCATCAGCACCTTTAACCTCCTGTTCCGTACAGGTTGCAATTTGTCCTGAGGATAAACGGGAAGACGGGGAACCAACGAGAGACTAGCTCTTGGTGTTGGGACAGGCACAGGTCACTCTATTTTCCCATCAGGAAGAAGAATTAACCACAGGCTCAGCCTGCCCCCCGGAACCAGAACAGGGCCTGAAGACATCCTGCGCTTTTGCGGCCAGCTCCCAAAAAAGCGAGTTGTAAAATGGAGGTTCAGGGCACTGCAATTCACAAACCTGCAGAGTTATAAATGATAACTCTCGTCCACAAATATATTGAGGGAAGGCAAAGAAGAGGATTTGAAATCAAGGCAGAATTGCAGGAAACAGATTTCAGGAGGTAGATTCGAATCGCCTTTAAAGCACATGAAAAGCGGCAAAATGTTGACAATGATGCCCTTGGCCAAAAAGGGCGTATGCGTTTTTTCCTGAATATATTCAGGAAAAAACGCATACGCCCTTTTTGGCCAACCAAGCAACCTGGAAAGGCAAATCAGCGCTACAAAGAAGTCTCGCTTCCCATCGGTCAAAAGGGCCATGCTGAAAAATGTGTCAAAACCAGAAATGCAGGAAAGGCCATGGAGAAATGAGAGCCTTGCTACACTGATAGGCGGGATGTAAATTGCCAACAGCCACTCTGGAGAAGTGTACGGTGTGTCCTGAAACATCTGAAAAACACAGCTTAGAGAGCATAGGGCACTTCCACTCATGGGGGTATAAATTGGGAAAATGAACAATCAGCAAGACACAAGCACCCCAAAGTTGAGGGCTGCTCTGTTGACAAGGACCTCCACTTCATTCCACCTTAAATATCCAAGGAAAGAGAAAAATGGATAAAGAAGTTGTGGTCCTTATGTACAATGGAATATCACTCAGCCATGAAATCAATGTCATAAGGTTAGTAGCAGCATGATGAGTGGATTTAGGTATGAAGATTCTAAGTGAAATAAGTCACACAGAAAAGGACACTTCTCATGAGGTATCACTTTTAGAGGGAATGTAAAAACCGTTACACTTGAACTGAATTACAAAACAGAACAGAGTCACACATGCAGAAAACAGACTATGGCTGCTTAACGGGAAAGGTGAGGTGGGGTGATACATAAAACAAGGGTATCAAATTAGCTCAGATACCGTTCCATAAACCCAATATGTAGTAGACAAGACCTACTCCTTGCTCAGAGAACTGGACTCAACACGCCCTATTCACCGCACAAGAATATATCTGACTAGTAATAATCTTAAAACCTATGTATTGATATCTCTCTGTTAGTGTGTCAAGTAGGTGTAAAGCGGCATAAACACAGCCGTGAAAAGCAGCTAAACCCCATTATGAAAATAAATTACTTTGAAAAACCCATGAAACAACGACAGTGAAAGAGAGAGAAATTCTTACACAATGCGTTCAGGGGCTGTGATGCAACCTGGATTGACCATATCTAGACCCACAGCTGGATGAGACAAAAGGGTGGACACTCTTGGGGCTGAGAGGTTTGGTGAGGTTGGGTGAGCAAATGCAGACCCTTTAAAGTAATACTGCGTGGTACCCATCGCATGGGTCCCAAATCTCCAGGTTCAAGGGCATCTTCCTACTTCGAAAACATGCATGAGAAACCCAGAATATGGTACACCGTGTGATGGGGAAAGGTTTCTAAAACGCACCTCATTTCTCATCTCCTTGTGCCCGGGTTCGCCATTCCAGCCGCTTTACTAGCAATCTCCCTACTTGGAACATCAGCACCTTTAACCTCCTGTTCCGTACAGGTTGCAATTTGTCCTGAGGATGAACGGGAAGAGGGGGAACCAACGAGAGACTAGCTCTTGGTGTCGGGACAGGCACTGGTCACTCTATTTTCCCATCAGGAAGAAGAATTAACCACAGGCTCAGCCTGCCCCCCGGAACCAGAACAGGGCCTGAAGCCATACTGCACTTTTGCGGCCAGCTCCCAAAAAAGCGAGTTGTAAAATGGAGGTTCAGGGCACTGCAATTCACAAACCTGCAGAGTTATAAATGATAACTCTCGTCCACAAATATATTGAGGGAAGGCAAAGAAGAGGATTTGAAATCAAGGCAGAATTGCACGAAACAGATTTCAGGAGGTAGATTCGAATCGCCTTTAAAGCACATGAAAAGCGGCAAAACGTTGACAATGATGCCCTTGGCCAAAAAGGGCGTATGCGTTTTTTCCTGAATATATTCAGGAAAAAACGCATACGCCCTTTTTGGCCAACCAAGCAACCTGGAAAGGCAAATCAGCGCTACAGAGAAGTCTCACTTCCCATCGGTCAAAAGGGCCATGCTGAAAAATGTGTCAAAACCAGAAATGCAGTACAGGCCATGGAGAAATGGGAGCCTTGCTACACTGATGGGCGGGATGTAAATTGCCAACAGCCACTCTGGAGAAGTGTACGGTGTGTCCTGAAACATCTGAAAAACACATCTTAGAGAGCATAGGGCACTTCCACTCATGGGGGTATAAATTGGGAAAATGAAAAATCAGCAAGACACAAGCACCCCAAAGTTGAGGGCTGCTCTGTTGACAAGGACCTCCACTTCATTCCACCTTAAATATCCCAGGAAAGAGAAAAATGGATAAAGAAGTTGTGGTCCTTATGTACAATGGAATATCACTCAGCCATGAAATCAATGTCATAAGGTTAGTAGCAGCATGATGAGTGGATTTAGGTACGACGATTCTAAGTGAAATAAGTCACACAGAAAAGGACACTTCTCATAAGGTATCACTGATAGAGGGAATGTAAAAACCGTTACACTTGAACTGAATTACAAAACAGAACAGAGTCACACATGCAGAAAACACACTATGGCTGCTTAACGGGAAAGGTGAGGTGGGGTGATACATAAAACAAGGGTATCAAATTAGCTCAGATACCGTTCCATAAACCCAATATGTAATAGACAAGACCTACTCCTTGCTCAGAGAACTGGACTCAACACGCCCTATTCACCGCACAAGAATATATCTGACTAGTAATAATCTTAAAACCTATGTATTGATATCTCTCTGTTAGTGTATCAATTGGGTGTAAAGCGGCATAAACACAGCAGTGAAAAGCAGCTAAACCCCATTATGAAAATAAATTACTTTGAAAAACCCATGAAACAACGACAGTGAAAGAGAGAGAAATTCTTACACAATGCGTTCAGGGGCTGTGATGCAACCTGGATTGACCATATCTAGACCCACAGATGGATGAGACATAAGGGTGGACACTCTTGGGGCTGAGAGGTTTGGTGAGGTTGGGTGAGCAAACGCAGACCCTTTAAAGTAATACTTCGTGGTACCCATCGCATGGGTCCCAAATCTCCAGCTTCCAGGGCATCTTCCTACATCGAAAACATGCATGAGAAACCCAGAAGATAGTATACCGTGTGATGGGGAAAGGTTTCTAAAACGCACCTCATTTCTCATCTCCTTGTGCCCGGGTTCGCCATTCCAGCCGCTTTACTAGCAATCTCCCTACTAGGAGCATCAGCACCTTTAACCTCCTGTTCCGTACAGGTTGCAATTTGTCCTGAGGATAAACGGGAAGACGGGGAACCAACGAGAGACTAGCTCTTGGTGTTGGGACAGGCACAGGTCACTCTATTTTCCCATCAGGAAGAAGAATTAACCACAGGCTCAGCCTGCCCCCCGGAACCAGAACAGGGCCTGAAGACATCCTGCGCTTTTGCGGCCAGCTCCCAAAAAAGCGAGTTGTAAAATGGAGGTTCAGGGCACTGCAATTCACAAACCTGCAGAGTTATAAATGATAACTCTCGTCCACAAATATATTGAGGGAAGGCAAAGAAGAGGATTTGAAATCAAGGCAGAATTGCAGGAAACAGATTTCAGGAGGTAGATTCGAATCGCCTTTAAAGCACATGAAAAGCGGCAAAATGTTGACAATGATGCCCTTGGCCAAAAAGGGCGTATGCGTTTTTTCCTGAATATATTCAGGAAAAAACGCATACGCCCTTTTTGGCCAACCAAGCAACCTGGAAAGGCAAATCAGCGCTACAAAGAAGTCTCGCTTCCCATCGGTCAAAAGGGCCATGCTGAAAAATGTGTCAAAACCAGAAATGCAGGAAAGGCCATGGAGAAATGAGAGCCTTGCTACACTGATAGGCGGGATGTAAATTGCCAACAGCCACTCTGGAGAAGTGTACGGTGTGTCCTGAAACATCTGAAAAACACAGCTTAGAGAGCATAGGGCACTTCCACTCATGGGGGTATAAATTGGGAAAATGAACAATCAGCAAGACACAAGCACCCCAAAGTTGAGGGCTGCTCTGTTGACAAGGACCTCCACTTCATTCCACCTTAAATATCCAAGGAAAGAGAAAAATGGATAAAGAAGTTGTGGTCCTTATGTACAATGGAATATCACTCAGCCATGAAATCAATGTCATAAGGTTAGTAGCAGCATGATGAGTGGATTTAGGTATGAAGATTCTAAGTGAAATAAGTCACACAGAAAAGGACACTTCTCATGAGGTATCACTTTTAGAGGGAATGTAAAAACCGTTACACTTGAACTGAATTACAAAACAGAACAGAGTCACACATGCAGAAAACAGACTATGGCTGCTTAACGGGAAAGGTGAGGTGGGGTGATACATAAAACAAGGGTATCAAATTAGCTCAGATACCGTTCCATAAACCCAATATGTAGTAGACAAGACCTACTCCTTGCTCAGAGAACTGGACTCAACACGCCCTATTCACCGCACAAGAATATATCTGACTAGTAATAATCTTAAAACCTATGTATTGATATCTCTCTGTTAGTGTGTCAAGTAGGTGTAAAGCGGCATAAACACAGCCGTGAAAAGCAGCTAAACCCCATTATGAAAATAAATTACTTTGAAAAACCCATGAAACAACGACAGTGAAAGAGAGAGAAATTCTTACACAATGCGTTCAGGGGCTGTGATGCAACCTGGATTGACCATATCTAGACCCACAGCTGGATGAGACAAAAGGGTGGACACTCTTGGGGCTGAGAGGTTTGGTGAGGTTGGGTGAGCAAATGCAGACCCTTTAAAGTAATACTGCGTGGTACCCATCGCATGGGTCCCAAATCTCCAGGTTCAAGGGCATCTTCCTACTTCGAAAACATGCATGAGAAACCCAGAATATGGTACACCGTGTGATGGGGAAAGGTTTCTAAAACGCACCTCATTTCTCATCTCCTTGTGCCCGGGTTCGCCATTCCAGCCGCTTTACTAGCAATCTCCCTACTTGGAACATCAGCACCTTTAACCTCCTGTTCCGTACAGGTTGCAATTTGTCCTGAGGATGAACGGGAAGACGGGGAACCAACGAGAGACTAGCTCTTGGTGTCGGGACAGGCACTGGTCACTCTATTTTCCCATCAGGAAGAAGAATTAACCACAGGCTCAGCCTGCCCCCCGGAACCAGAACAGGGCCTGAAGCCATACTGCACTTTTGCGGCCAGCTCCCAAAAAAGCGAGTTGTAAAATGGAGGTTCAGGGCACTGCAATTCACAAACCTGCAGAGTTATAAATGATAACTCTCGTCCACAAATATATTGAGGGAAGGCAAAGAAGAGGATTTGAAATCAAGGCAGAATTGCACGAAACAGATTTCAGGAGGTAGATTCGAATCGCCTTTAAAGCACATGAAAAGCGGCAAAACGTTGACAATGATGCCCTTGGCCAAAAAGGGCGTATGCGTTTTTTCCTGAATATATTCAGGAAAAAACGCATACGCCCTTTTTGGCCAACCAAGCAACCTGGAAAGGCAAATCAGCGCTACAGAGAAGTCTCACTTCCCATCGGTCAAAAGGGCCATGCTGAAAAAAGTGTCAAACCAGAAATGCAGGACAGGCCATGGAGAAATGGGAGCCTTGCTACACTGATGGGCGGGATGTAAATTGCCAACAGCCACTCTGGAGAAGTGTACGGTGTGTCCTGAAACATCTGAAAAACACAGCTTAGAGAGCATAGGGCACTTCCACTCATGGGTGTATAAATTGGGAAAATTAAAAATCAGCAAGACACAAGCACCCAAAGTTGAGGGCTGCTCTGTTGACAAGGACCTCCACTTCATTCCACCTTAAATATCCCAGGAAAGAGAAAAATGGATAATAAAGTTGTGGTCTTTATGTACAATGGAATATCACTCAGCCATGAAATCAATGTCATACGGTTAGTAGCAGCATGATGAGTGGATTTAGGTACGACGATTCTAAGTGAAATAAGTCACACAGAAAAGGACACTTCTCATAAGGTATCACTGATAGAGGGAATGTAAAAACCGTTACACTTGCACTGAATTACAAAACAGAACAGAGTCACACATGCAGAAAACACACTATGGCTGCTTAACGGGAAAGGTGAGGTGGGGTGATACATAAAACAAGGGTTTCAAATTAGCTCAGATACCGTTCCATAAACCCAATATGTAATACACAAGACCTACTCCTTGCTCAGAGAACTGGACTCAACACGCCCTATTCACCGCACAAGAATATATCTGACTAGTAATAATCTTAAAACCTATGTACTGATATCTCTCTGTTAGTGTGTCAAGTGGGTGTAAAGCGGCATAAACACAGCAGTGAAAAGCAGCTAAACCCCATTATAAAAATAAATTACTTTGAAACACCCATGAAACAAAGACAGTGAAAGAGAGAGAAATTCTTACACAATGAGTTCAGGGGCTGTGATGCAACCTGGATTGACCATATCTAGACCCACAGCTGGATGAGACATAAGGGTGGACACTCTTGGGGCTGAGAGGTTTGGTGAGGTTGGGTGAGCAAACGCAGACCCTTTAAAGGAATACTGCGTGGTACCCATCGCATGGGTCCCAAATCTCCAGGTTCAAGGGCATCTTCCTACATCGAAAACATGCATGAGAAACCCAGAAGATGGTACACCATGTGATGGGGAAAGGTTTCTAAAACGCACCTCATTTCTCATCTCCTTGTGCCCGGGTTCGCCATTCCAGCCGCTTTACTAGCAATCTCCCTACTTGGAGCATCAGCACCTTTAACCTCCTGTTCCGTACAGGTTGCAATTTGTCCTGAGGATGAACGGGAAGACGGGGAACCAACGAGAGACTAGCTCTTGGTGTCGGGACAGGCACAGGTCACTCTATTTTCCCATCAGGAAGAAGAATTAACCACAGGCTCAGCCTGCCCCCCGGAACCAGAACAGGGCCTGAAGCCATCCTGCGCTTTTGCGGCCAGCTCCCAAAAAAGCGAGTTGTAAAATGGAGGTTCAGGGCACTGCAATTCACAAACCTGCAGAGTTATAAATGATAACTCTCGTCCACAAATATATTGAGGGAAGGCAAAGAAGAGGATTTGAAATCAAGGCAGAATTGCACGAAACAGATTTCAGGAGGTAGATACGAATCGCCTTTAAAGCACATGAAAAGCGGCAAAACGTTGACAATGATGCCCTTGGCCAAAAAGGGCGTATGCGTTTTTTCCTGAATATATTCAGGAAAAAACGCATACGCCCTTTTTGGCCAACCAAGCAACCTGGAAAGGCAAATCAGCGCTACAGAGAAGTCTCGCTTCCCATCGGTCAAAAGGGCCATGCTGAAAAAAGTGTCAAAACCAGAAATGCAGGACAGGCCATGGAGAAATGGGAGCCTTGCTACACTGATGGGCGGGATGTAAATTGCCAACAGCCACTCTGGAGAAGTGTACGGTGAGTCCTGAAACATCTAAAAAACACAGCTTAGAGAGCATAGGGCACTTCCACTCATGGGGGTATAAATTGGGAAAATGAAAAATCAGCAAGACACAAGCACCCCAAAGTTGAGGGCTGCTCTGTTGACAAGGACCTCCACTTCATTCCACCTTAAATATCCAAGGAAAGAGAAAAATGGATAAAGAAGTTGTGGTCCTTATGTACAATGGAATATCACTCAGCCATGAAATCAATGTCATAAGGTTAGTAGCAGCATGATGAGTGGATTTAGGTACGACGATTCTAAGTGAAATAAGTCACACAGAAAAGGACACTTCTCATAAGGTATCACTTTTAGAGGGAATGTAAAAACCGTTACACTTGCACTGAATTACAAAACAGAACAGAGTCACACATGCAGAAAACAGACTATGGCTGCTTAACGGGAAAGGTGAGGTGGGGTGATACATAAAACAAGGGTATCAAATTAGCTCAGATACCGTTCCATAAACCCAATATGTAGTAGACAAGACCTACTCCTTGCTCAGAGAACTGGACTCAACACGCCCTATTCACCGCACAAGAATATATCTGACTAGTAATAATCTTAAAACCTATGTATTGATATCTCTCTGTTAGTGTGTCAAGTAGGTGTAAAGCGGCATAAACACAGCCGTGAAAAGCAGCTAAACCCCATTATGAAAATAAATTACTTTGAAAAACCCATGAAACAATGACAGTGAAAGAGAGAGAAATTCTTACACAATGCGTTCAGGGGCTGTGATGCAACCTGGATTGACCATATCTAGACCCACAGCTGGATGAGACATAAGGGTGGACACTCTTGGGGCTGAGAGGTTTGGTGAGGTTGGGTGAGCAAACGCAGACCCTTTAAAGTAATACTTCGTGGTACCCATCGAATGGGTCCCAAATCTCCAGCTTCAAGGGCATCTTCCTACATCGAAAACATGCATGAGAAACCCAGAAGATGGTACACCATGTGATGGGGAAAGGTTTCTAAAACGCACCTCATTTCTCATCTCCTTGTGCCCGGGTTCGCCATTCCAGCCGCTTTACTAGCAATCTCCCTACTTGGAGCATCAGCACCTTTAACCTCCTGTTCCGTACAGGTTGCAATTTGTCCTGAGGATGAACGGAAAGATGGGGAACCAACGAGAGACTAGCTCTTGGTGTTGGGACAGGCACAGGTCACTCTATTTTCCCATCAGGAAGAAGAATTAACCACAGGCTCAGCCTGCCTCCCGGAACCAGAACAGGGCCTGAAGCCATCCTGCGCTTTTGCGGCCAGCTCCCAAAAAAGCGAGATGTAAAATGGAGGTTCAGGGCACTGCAATTCACAAACCTGCAGAGTTATAAATGATAACTCTCGTCCACAAATATATTGAGGGCAGGCAAAGAAGAGGATTTGAAATCAAGGCAGAATTGCAGGAAACAGATTTCAGGAGGTAGATACGAATCGCCTTTAAAGCACATGAAAAGCGGCAAAACGTTGACAATGATGCCCTTGGCCAAAAAGGGCGTATGCGTTTTTTCCTGAATATATTCAGGAAAAAACGCATACGCCCTTTTTGGCCAACCAAGCAACCTGGAAAGGCAAATCAGCGCTACAGAGAAGTCTCGCTTCCCATCGGTCAAAAGGGCCATGATGAAAAATGTGTCAAAACCAGAAATGCAGTACAGGCCATGGAGAAATGGGAGCCTTGCTACACTGATGGGCGGGATGTAAATTGCCAACAGCCACTCTGGAGAAGTGTACGGTGTGTCCTGAAACATCTGAAAAACACATCTTAGAGAGCATAGGGCACTTCCACTCATGGGGGTATAAATTGGGAAAATGAAAAATCAGCAAGACACAAGCACCCCAAAGTTGAGGGCTGCTCTGTTGACAAGGACCTCCACTTCATTCCACCTTAAATATCCCAGGAAAGAGAAAAATGGATAAAGAAGTTGTGGTCCTTATGTACAATGGAATATCACTCAGCCATGAAATCAATGTCATAAGGTTAGTAGCAGCATGATGAGTGGATTTAGGTACGACGATTCTAAGTGAAATAAGTCACACAGAAAAGGACACTTCTCATAAGGTATCACTGATAGAGGGAATGTAAAAACCGTTACACTTGAACTGAATTACAAAACAGAACAGAGTCACACATGCAGAAAACACACTATGGCTGCTTAACGGGAAAGGTGAGGTGGGGTGATACATAAAACAAGGGTATCAAATTAGCTCAGATACCGTTCCATAAACCCAATATGTAATAGACAAGACCTACTCCTTGCTCAGAGAACTGGACTCAACACGCCCTATTCACCGCACAAGAATATATCTGACTAGTAATAATCTTAAAACCTATGTATTGATATCTCTCTGTTAGTGTATCAATTGGGTGTAAAGCGGCATAAACACAGCAGTGAAAAGCAGCTAAACCCCATTATGAAAATAAATTACTTTGAAAAACCCATGAAACAACGACAGTGAAAGAGAGAGAAATTCTTACACAATGCGTTCAGGGGCTGTGATGCAACCTGGATTGACCATATCTAGACCCACAGATGGATGAGACATAAGGGTGGACACTCTTGGGGCTGAGAGGTTTGGTGAGGTTGGGTGAGCAAACGCAGACCCTTTAAAGTAATACTTCGTGGTACCCATCGCATGGGTCCCAAATCTCCAGCTTCCAGGGCATCTTCCTACATCGAAAACATGCATGAGAAACCCAGAAGATAGTATACCGTGTGATGGGGAAAGGTTTCTAAAACGCACCTCATTTCTCATCTCCTTGTGCCCGGGTTCGCCATTCCAGCCGCTTTACTAGCAATCTCCCTACTAGGAGCATCAGCACCTTTAACCTCCTGTTCCGTACAGGTTGCAATTTGTCCTGAGGATAAACGGGAAGACGGGGAACCAACGAGAGACTAGCTCTTGGTGTTGGGACAGGCACAGGTCACTCTATTTTCCCATCAGGAAGAAGAATTAACCACAGGCTCAGCCTGCCCCCCGGAACCAGAACAGGGCCTGAAGACATCCTGCGCTTTTGCGGCCAGCTCCCAAAAAAGCGAGTTGTAAAATGGAGGTTCAGGGCACTGCAATTCACAAACCTGCAGAGTTATAAATGATAACTCTCGTCCACAAATATATTGAGGGAAGGCAAAGAAGAGGATTTGAAATCAAGGCAGAATTGCAGGAAACAGATTTCAGGAGGTAGATTCGAATCGCCTTTAAAGCACATGAAAAGCGGCAAAATGTTGACAATGATGCCCTTGGCCAAAAAGGGCGTATGCGTTTTTTCCTGAATATATTCAGGAAAAAACGCATACGCCCTTTTTGGCCAACCAAGCAACCTGGAAAGGCAAATCAGCGCTACAAATAAGTCTCGCTTCCCATCGGTCAAAAGGGCCATGCTGAAAAATGTGTCAAAACCAGAAATGCAGGAAAGGCCATGGAGAAATGAGAGCCTTGCTACACTGATAGGCGGGATGTAAATTGCCAACAGCCACTCTGGAGAAGTGTACGGTGTGTCCTGAAACATCTGAAAAACACAGCTTAGAGAGCATAGGGCACTTCCACTCATGGGGGTATAAATTGGGAAAATGAACAATCAGCAAGACACAAGCACCCCAAAGTTGAGGGCTGCTCTGTTGACCAGGACCTCCACTTCATTCCACCTTAAATATCCAAGGAAAGAGAAAAATGGATAAAGAAGTTGTGGTCCTTATGTACAATGGAATATCACTCAGCCATGAAATCAATGTCATAAGGTTAGTAGCAGCATGATGAGTGGATTTAGGTATGAAGATTCTAAGTGAAATAAGTCACACAGAAAAGGACACTTCTCATGAGGTATCACTTTTAGAGGGAATGTAAAAACCGTTACACTTGAACTGAATTACAAAACAGAACAGAGTCACACATGCAGAAAACAGACTATGGCTGCTTAACGGGAAAGGTGAGGTGGGGTGATACATAAAACAAGGGTATCAAATTAGCTCAGATACCGTTCCATAAACCCAATATGTAGTAGACAAGACCTACTCCTTGCTCAGAGAACTGGACTCAACACGCCCTATTCACCGCACAAGAATATATCTGACTAGTAATAATCTTAAAACCTATGTATTGATATCTCTCTGTTAGTGTGTCAAGTAGGTGTAAAGCGGCATAAACACAGCCGTGAAAAGCAGCTAAACCCCATTATGAAAATAAATTACTTTGAAAAACCCATGAAACAACGACAGTGAAAGAGAGAGAAATTCTTACACAATGCGTTCAGGGGCTGTGATGCAACCTGGATTGACCATATCTAGACCCACAGCTGGATGAGACAAAAGGGTGGACACTCTTGGGGCTGAGAGGTTTGGTGAGGTTGGGTGAGCAAATGCAGACCCTTTAAAGTAATACTGCGTGGTACCCATCGCATGGGTCCCAAATCTCCAGGTTCAAGGGCATCTTCCTACTTCGAAAACATGCATGAGAAACCCAGAATATGGTACACCGTGTGATGGGGAAAGGTTTCTAAAACGCACCTCATTTCTCATCTCCTTGTGCCCGGGTTCGCCATTCCAGCCGCTTTACTAGCAATCTCCCTACTTGGAACATCAGCACCTTTAACCTCCTGTTCCGTACAGGTTGCAATTTGTCCTGAGGATGAACGGGAAGACGGGGAACCAACGAGAGACTAGCTCTTGGTGTCGGGACAGGCACTGGTCACTCTATTTTCCCATCAGGAAGAAGAATTAACCACAGGCTCAGCCTGCCCCCCGGAACCAGAACAGGGCCTGAAGCCATACTGCACTTTTGCGGCCAGCTCCCAAAAAAGCGAGTTGTAAAATGGAGGTTCAGGGCACTGCAATTCACAAACCTGCAGAGTTATAAATGATAACTCTCGTCCACAAATATATTGAGGGAAGGCAAAGAAGAGGATTTGAAATCAAGGCAGAATTGCACGAAACAGATTTCAGGAGGTAGATTCGAATCGCCTTTAAAGCACATGAAAAGCGGCAAAACGTTGACAATGATGCCCTTGGCCAAAAAGGGCGTATGCGTTTTTTCCTGAATATATTCAGGAAAAAACGCATACGCCCTTTTTGGCCAACCAAGCAACCTGGAAAGGCAAATCAGCGCTACAGAGAAGTCTCACTTCCCATCGGTCAAAAGGGCCATGCTGAAAAAAGTGTCAAACCAGAAATGCAGGACAGGCCATGGAGAAATGGGAGCCTTGCTACACTGATGGGCGGGATGTAAATTGCCAACAGCCACTCTGGAGAAGTGTACGGTGTGTCCTGAAACATCTGAAAAACACAGCTTAGAGAGCATAGGGCACTTCCACTCATGGGTGTATAAATTGGGAAAATTAAAAATCAGCAAGACACAAGCACCCAAAGTTGAGGGCTGCTCTGTTGACAAGGACCTCCACTTCATTCCACCTTAAATATCCCAGGAAAGAGAAAAATGGATAATAAAGTTGTGGTCTTTATGTACAATGGAATATCACTCAGCCATGAAATCAATGTCATACGGTTAGTAGCAGCATGATGAGTGGATTTAGGTACGACGATTCTAAGTGAAATAAGTCACACAGAAAAGGACACTTCTCATAAGGTATCACTGATAGAGGGAATGTAAAAACCGTTACACTTGCACTGAATTACAAAACAGAACAGAGTCACACATGCAGAAAACACACTATGGCTGCTTAACGGGAAAGGTGAGGTGGGGTGATACATAAAACAAGGGTTTCAAATTAGCTCAGATACCGTTCCATAAACCCAATATGTAATAGACAAGACCTACTCCTTGCTCAGAGAACTGGACTCAACACGCCCTATTCACCGCACAAGAATATATCTGACTAGTAATAATCTTAAAACCTATGTACTGATATCTCTCTGTTAGTGTGTCAAGTGGGTGTAAAGCGGCATAAACACAGCAGTGAAAAGCAGCTAAACCCCATTATAAAAATAAATTACTTTGAAACACCCATGAAACAAAGACAGTGAAAGAGAGAGAAATTCTTACACAATGAGTTCAGGGGCTGTGATGCAACCTGGATTGACCATATCTAGACCCACAGCTGGATGAGACATAAGGGTGGACACTCTTGGGGCTGAGAGGTTTGGTGAGGTTGGGTGAGCAAACGCAGACCCTTTAAAGTAATACTGCGTGGTACCCATCGCATGGGTCCCAAATCTCCAGGTTCAAGGGCATCTTCCTACATCGAAAACATGCATGAGAAACCCAGAAGATGGTACACCGTGTGATGGGGAAAGGTTTCTAAAACGCACCTCATTTCTCATCTCCTTGTGCCCGGGTTCGCCATTCCAGCCGCTTTACTAGCAATCTCCGTACTTGGAGCATCAGCACCTTTAACCTCCTGTTCCGTACAGGTTGCAATTTGTCCTGAGGATGAACGGGAAGACGGGGAACCAACGAGAGACTAGCTCTTGGTGTCGGGACAGGCACAGGTCACTCTATTTTCCCATCAGGAAGAAGAATTAACCACAGGCTCAGCCTGCCCCCCGGAACCAGAACAGGGCCTGAAGCCATCCTGCGCTTTTGCGGCCAGCTCCCAAAAAAGCGAGTTGTAAAATGGAGGTTCAGGGCACTGCAATTCACAAACCTGCAGAGTTATAAATGATAACTCTCGTCCACAAATATATTGAGGGAAGGCAAAGAAGAGGATTTGAAATCAAGGCAGAATTGCACGAAACAGATTTCAGGAGGTAGATACGAATCGCCTTTAAAGCACATGAAAAGCGGCAAAACGTTGACAATGATGCCCTTGGCCAAAAAGGGCGTATGCGTTTTTTCCTGAATATATTCAGGAAAAAACGCATACGCCCTTTTTGGCCAACCAAGCAACCTGGAAAGGCAAATCAGCGCTACAGAGAAGTCTCGCTTCCCATCGGTCAAAAGGGCCATGCTGAAAAAAGTGTCAAAACCAGAAATGCAGGACAGGCCATGGAGAAATGGGAGCCTTGCTACACTGATGGGCGGGATGTAAATTGCCAACAGCCACTCTGGAGAAGTGTACGGTGAGTCCTGAAACATCTAAAAAACACAGCTTAGAGAGCATAGGGCACTTCCACTCATGGGGGTATAAATTGGGAAAATGAAAAATCAGCAAGACACAAGCACCCCAAAGTTGAGGGCTGCTCTGTTGACAAGGACCTCCACTTCATTCCACCTTAAATATCCAAGGAAAGAGAAAAATGGATAAAGAAGTTGTGGTCCTTATGTACAATGGAATATCACTCAGCCATGAAATCAATGTCATAAGGTTAGTAGCAGCATGATGAGTGGATTTAGGTACGACGATTCTAAGTGAAATAAGTCACACAGAAAAGGACACTTCTCATAAGGTATCACTTTTAGAGGGAATGTAAAAACCGTTACACTTGAACTGAATTACAAAACAGAACAGAGTCACACATGCAGAAAACAGACTATGGCTGCTTAACGGGAAAGGTGAGGTGGGGTGATACATAAAACAAGGGTATCAAATTAGCTCAGATACCGTTCCATAAACCCAATATGTAGTAGACAAGACCTACTCCTTGCTCAGAGAACTGGACTCAACACGCCCTATTCACCGCACAAGAATATATCTGACTAGTAATAATCTTAAAACCTATGTATTGATATCTCTCTGTTAGTGTGTCAAGTAGGTGTAAAGCGGCATAAACACAGCCGTGAAAAGCAGCTAAACCCCATTATGAAAATAAATTACTTTGAAAAACCCATGAAACAACGACAGTGAAAGAGAGAGAAATTCTTACACAATGCGTTCAGGGGCTGTGATGCAACCTGGATTGACCATATCTAGACCCACAGCTGGATGAGACATAAGGGTGGACACTCTTGGGGCTGAGAGGTTTGGTGAGGTTGGGTGAGCAAACGCAGACCCTTTAAAGTAATACTGCGTGGTACCCATCGCATGGGTCCCAAATCTCCAGCTTCAAGGGCATCTTCCTACATCGAAAACATGCATGAGAAACCCAGAAGATGGTACACCGTGTGATGGGGAAAGGTTTCTAAAACGCACCTCATTTCTCATCTCCTTGTGCCCGGGTTCGCCATTCCAGCCGCTTTACTAGCAATCTCCCTACTTGGAACATCAGCACCTTTAACCTCCTGTTCCGTACAGGTTGCAATTTGTCCTGAGGATGAACGGGAAGACGGGGAACCAACGAGAGACTAGCTCTTGGTGTCGGGACAGGCACTGGTCACTCTATTTTCCCATCAGGAAGAAGAATTAACCACAGGCTCAGCCTGCCCCCCGGAACCAGAACAGGGCCTGAAGCCATACTGCACTTTTGCGGCCAGCTCCCAAAAAAGCGAGTTGTAAAATGGAGGTTCAGGGCACTGCAATTCACAAACCTGCAGAGTTATAAATGATAACTCTCGTCCACAAATATATTGAGGGAAGGCAAAGAAGAGGATTTGAAATCAAGGCAGAATTGCAGGAAACAGATTTCAGGAGGTAGATTCGAATCGCCTTTAAAGCACATGAAAAGCGGCAAAACGTTGACAATGATGCCCTTGGCCAAAAAGGGCGTATGCGTTTTTTCCTGAATATATTCAGGAAAAAACGCATACGCCCTTTTTGGCCAACCAAGCAACCTGGAAAGGCAAATCAGCGCTACAGAGAAGTCTCGCTTCCCATCGGTCAAAAGGGCCATGCTGAAAAAAGTGTCAAACCAGAAATGCAGGACAGGCCATGGAGAAATGGGAGCCTTGCTACACTGATGGGCGGGATGTAAATTGCCAACAGCCACTCTGGAGAAGTGTACGGTGTGTCCTGAAACATCTGAAAAACACAGCTTAGAGAGCATAGGGCACTTCCACTCATGGGTGTATAAATTGGGAAAATTAAAAATCAGCAAGACACAAGCACCCAAAGTTGAGGGCTGCTCTGTTGACAAGGACCTCCACTTCATTCCACCTTAAATATCCCAGGAAAGAGAAAAATGGATAATAAAGTTGTGGTCTTTATGTACAATGGAATATCACTCAGCCATGAAATCAATGTCATACGGTTAGTAGCAGCATGATGAGTGGATTTAGGTACGACGATTCTAAGTGAAATAAGTCACACAGAAAAGGACACTTCTCATAAGGTATCACTGATAGAGGGAATGTAAAAACCGTTACACTTGCACTGAATTACAAAACAGAACAGAGTCACACATGCAGAAAACACACTATGGCTGCTTAACGGGAAAGGTGAGGTGGGGTGATACATAAAACAAGGGTTTCAAATTAGCTCAGATACCGTTCCATAAACCCAATATGTAATAGACAAGACCTACTCCTTGCTCAGAGAACTGGACTCAACACGCCCTATTCACCGCACAAGAATATATCTGACTAGTAATAATCTTAAAACCTATGTACTGATATCTCTCTGTTAGTGTGTCAAGTGGGTGTAAAGCGGCATAAACACAGCAGTGAAAAGCAGCTAAACCCCATTATAAAAATAAATTACTTTGAAACACCCATGAAACAAAGACAGTGAAAGAGAGAGAAATTCTTACACAATGAGTTCAGGGGCTGTGATGCAACCTGGATTGACCATATCTAGACGCACAGCTGGATGAGACATAAGGGTGGACACTCTTGGGGCTGAGAGGTTTGGTGAGGTTGGGTGAGCAAACGCAGACCCTTTAAAGGAATACTGCGTGGTACCCATCGCATGGGTCCCAAATCTCCAGGTTCAAGGGCATCTTCCTACATCGAAAACATGCATGAGAAACCCAGAAGATGGTACACCGTGTGATGGGGAAAGGTTTCTAAAACGCACCTCATTTCTCATCTCCTTGTGCCCGGGTTCGCCATTCCAGCCGCTTTACTAGCAATCTCCCTACTTGGAGCATCAGCACCTTTAACCTCCTGTTCCGTACAGGTTGCAATTTGTCCTGAGGATGAACGGGAAGACGGGGAACCAACGAGAGACTAGCTCTTGGTGTCGGGACAGGCACAGGTCACTCTATTTTTCCATCAGGAAGAAGAATTAACCACAGGCTCAGCCTGCCCCCCGGAACCAGAACAGGGCCTGAAGCCATCCTGCGCTTTTGCGGCCAGCTCCCAAAAAAGCGAGTTGTAAAATGGAGGTTCAGGGCACTGCAATTCACAAACCTGCAGAGTTATAAATGATAACTCTCGTCCACAAATATATTGAGGGAAGGCAAAGAAGAGGATTTGAAATCAAGGCAGAATTGCACGAAACAGATTTCAGGAGGTAGATACGAATCGCCTTTAAAGCACATGAAAAGCGGCAAAACGTTGACAATGATGCCCTTGGCCAAAAAGGGCGTATGCGTTTTTTCCTGAATATATTCAGGAAAAAACGCATACGCCCTTTTTGGCCAACCAAGCAACCTGGAAAGGCAAATCAGCGCTACAGAGAAGTCTCGCTTCCCATCGGTCAAAAGGGCCATGCTGAAAAAAGTGTCAAAACCAGAAATGCAGGACAGGCCATGGAGAAATGGGAGCCTTGCTACACTGATGGGCGGGATGTAAATTGCCAACAGCCACTCTGGAGAAGTGTACGGTGAGTCCTGAAACATCTAAAAAACACAGCTTAGAGAGCATAGGGCACTTCCACTCATGGGGGTATAAATTGGGAAAATGAAAAATCAGCAAGACACAAGCACCCCAAAGTTGAGGGCTGCTCTGTTGACAAGGACCTCCACTTCATTCCACCTTAAATATCCAAGGAAAGAGAAAAATGGATAAAGAAGTTGTGGTCCTTATGTACAATGGAATATCACTCAGCCATGAAATCAATGTCATAAGGTTAGTAGCAGCATGATGAGTGGATTTAGGTACGACGATTCTAAGTGAAATAAGTCACACAGAAAAGGACACTTCTCATAAGGTATCACTTTTAGAGGGAATGTAAAAACCGTTACACTTGAACTGAATTACAAAACAGAACAGAGTCACACATGCAGAAAACAGACTATGGCTGCTTAACGGGAAAGGTGAGGTGGGGTGATACATAAAACAAGGGTATCAAATTAGCTCAGATACCGTTCCATAAACCCAATATGTAGTAGACAAGACCTACTCCTTGCTCAGAGAACTGGACTCAACACGCCCTATTCACCGCACAAGAATATATCTGACTAGTAATAATCTTAAAACCTATGTATTGATATCTCTCTGTTAGTGTGTCAAGTAGGTGTAAAGCGGCATAAACACAGCCGTGAAAAGCAGCTAAACCCCATTATGAAAATAAATTACTTTGAAAAACCCATGAAACAACGACAGTGAAAGAGAGAGAAATTCTTACACAATGCGTTCAGGGGCTGTGATGCAACCTGGATTGACCATATCTAGACCCACAGCTGGATGAGACATAAGGGTGGACACTCTTGGGGCTGAGAGGTTTGGTGAGGTTGGGTGAGCAAACGCAGACCCTTTAAAGTAATACTGCGTGGTACCCATCGCATGGGTCCCAAATCTCCAGCTTCAAGGGCATCTTCCTACATCGAAAACATGCATGAGAAACCCAGAAGATGGTACACCGTGTGATGGGGAAAGGTTTCTAAAACGCACCTCATTTCTCATCTCCTTGTGCCCGGGTTCGCCATTCCAGCCGCTTTACTAGCAATCTCCCTACTTGGAACATCAGCACCTTTAACCTCCTGTTCCGTACAGGTTGCAATTTGTCCTGAGGATGAACGGGAAGACGGGGAACCAACGAGAGACTAGCTCTTGGTGTCGGGACAGGCACTGGTCACTCTATTTTCCCATCAGGAAGAAGAATTAACCACAGGCTCAGCCTGCCCCCCGGAACCAGAACAGGGCCTGAAGCCATACTGCACTTTTGCGGCCAGCTCCCAAAAAAGCGAGTTGTAAAATGGAGGTTCAGGGCACTGCAATTCACAAACCTGCAGAGTTATAAATGATAACTCTCGTCCACAAATATATTGAGGGAAGGCAAAGAAGAGGATTTGAAATCAAGGCAGAATTGCACGAAACAGATTTCAGGAGGTAGATACGAATCGCCTTTAAAGCACATGAAAAGCGGCAAAACGTTGACAATGATGCCCTTGGCCAAAAAGGGCGTATGCGTTTTTTCCTGAATATATTCAGGAAAAAACGCATACGCCCTTTTTGGCCAACCAAGCAACCTGGAAAGGCAAATCAGCGCTACAGAGAAGTCTCGCTTCCCATCGGTCAAAAGGGCCATGCTGAAAAAAGTGTCAAACCAGAAATGCAGGACAGGCCATGGAGAAATGGGAGCCTTGCTACACTGATGGGCGGGATGTAAATTGCCAACAGCCACTCTGGAGAAGTGTACGGTGTGTCCTGAAACATCTGAAAAACACAGCTTAGAGAGCATAGGGCACTTCCACTCATGGGTGTATAAATTGGGAAAATTAAAAATCAGCAAGACACAAGCACCCAAAGTTGAGGGCTGCTCTGTTGACAAGGACCTCCACTTCATTCCACCTTAAATATCCCAGGAAAGAGAAAAATGGATAATAAAGTTGTGGTCTTTATGTACAATGGAATATCACTCAGCCATGAAATCAATGTCATACGGTTAGTAGCAGCATGATGAGTGGATTTAGGTACGACGATTCTAAGTGAAATAAGTCACACAGAAAAGGACACTTCTCATAAGGTATCACTGATAGAGGGAATGTAAAAACCGTTACACTTGCACTGAATTACAAAACAGAACAGAGTCACACATGCAGAAAACACACTATGGCTGCTTAACGGGAAAGGTGAGGTGGGGTGATACATAAAACAAGGGTTTCAAATTAGCTCAGATACCGTTCCATAAACCCAATATGTAATAGACAAGACCTACTCCTTGCTCAGAGAACTGGACTCAACACGCCCTATTCACCGCACAAGAATATATCTGACTAGTAATAATCTTAAAACCTATGTACTGATATCTCTCTGTTAGTGTGTCAAGTGGGTGTAAAGCGGCATAAACACAGCAGTGAAAAGCAGCTAAACCCCATTATAAAAATAAATTACTTTGAAACACCCATGAAACAAAGACAGTGAAAGAGAGAGAAATTCTTACACAATGAGTTCAGGGGCTGTGATGCAACCTGGATTGACCATATCTAGACCCACAGCTGGATGAGACATAAGGGTGGACACTCTTGGGGCTGAGAGGTTTGGTGAGGTTGGGTGAGCAAACGCAGACCCTTTAAAGTAATACTGCGTGGTACCCATCGCATGGGTCCCAAATCTCCAGGTTCAAGGGCATCTTCCTACATCGAAAACATGCATGAGAAACCCAGAAGATGGTACACCGTGTGATGGGGAAAGGTTTCTAAAACGCACCTCATTTCTCATCTCCTTGTGCCCGGGTTCGCCATTCCAGCCGCTTTACTAGCAATCTCCCTACTTGGAGCATCAGCACCTTTAACCTCCTGTTCCGTACAGGTTGCAATTTGTCCTGAGGATGAACGGGAAGACGGGGAACCAACGAGAGACTAGCTCTTGGTGTCGGGACAGGCACAGGTCACTCTATTTTCCCATCAGGAAGAAGAATTAACCACAGGCTCAGCCTGCCCCCCGGAACCAGAACAGGGCCTGAAGCCATCCTGTGCTTTTGCGGCCAGCTCCCAAAAAAGCGAGTTGTAAAATGGAGGTTCAGGGCACTGCAATTCACAAACCTGCAGAGTTATAAATGATAACTCTCGTCCACAAATATATTGAGGGAAGGCAAAGAAGAGGATTTGAAATCAAGGCAGAATTGCACGAAACAGATTTCAGGAGGTAGATACGAATCGCCTTTAAAGCACATGAAAAGCGGCAAAACGTTGACAATGATGCCCTTGGCCAAAAAGGGCGTATGCGTTTTTTCCTGAATATATTCAGGAAAAAACGCATACGCCCTTTTTGGCCAACCAAGCAACCTGGAAAGGCAAATCAGCGCTACAGAGAAGTCTCGCTTCCCATCGGTCAAAAGGGCCATGCTGAAAAAAGTGTCAAAACCAGAAATGCAGGACAGGCCATGGAGAAATGGGAGCCTTGCTACACTGATGGGCGGGATGTAAATTGCCAACAGCCACTCTGGAGAAGTGTACGGTGAGTCCTGAAACATCTAAAAAACACAGCTTAGAGAGCATAGGGCACTTCCACTCATGGGGGTATAAATTGGGAAAATGAAAAATCAGCAAGACACAAGCACCCCAAAGTTGAGGGCTGCTCTGTTGACAAGGACCTCCACTTCATTCCACCTTAAATATCCAAGGAAAGAGAAAAATGGATAAAGAAGTTGTGGTCCTTATGTACAATGGAATATCACTCAGCCATGAAATCAATGTCATAAGGTTAGTAGCAGCATGATGAGTGGATTTAGGTACGACGATTCTAAGTGAAATAAGTCACACAGAAAAGGACACTTCTCATAAGGTATCACTTTTAGAGGGAATGTAAAAACCGTTACACTTGAACTGAATTACAAAACAGAACAGAGTCACACATGCAGAAAACAGACTATGGCTGCTTAACGGGAAAGGTGAGGTGGGGTGATACATAAAACAAGGGTTTCAAATTAGCTCAGATACCGTTCCATAAGCCCAATATGTAATAGACAAGACCTACTCCTTGCTCAGAGAACTGGACTCAACACGCCCTATTCACCGCACAAGAATATATCTGACTAGTAATAATCTTAAAACCTATGTACTGATATCTCTCTGTTAGTGTGTCAAGTGGGTGTAAAGCGGCATAAACACAGCAGTGAAAAGCAGCTAAACCCCATTATAAAAATAAATTACTTTGAAACACCCATGAAACAAAGACAGTGAAAGAGAGAGAAATTCTTACACAATGAGTTCAGGGGCTGTGATGCAACCTGGATTGACCATATCTAGACCCACAGCTGGATGAGACATAAGGGTGGACACTCTTGGGGCTGAGAGGTTTGGTGAGGTTGGGTGAGCAAACGCAGACCCTTTAAAGTAATACTGCATGGTACCCATCGCATGGGTCCCAAATCTCCAGGTTCAAGGGCATCTTCCTACATCGAAAACATGCATGAGAAACCCAGAAGATGGTACACCGTGTGATGGGGAAAGGTTTCTAAAACGCACCTCATTTCTCATCTCCTTGTGCCCGGGTTCGCCATTCCAGCCGCTTTACTAGCAATCTCCCTACTTGGAGCATCAGCACCTTTAACCTCCTGTTCCGTACAGGTTGCAATTTGTCCTGAGGATGAACGGGAAGACGGGGAACCAACGAGAGACTAGCTCTTGGTGTCGGGACAGGCACAGGTCACTCTATTTTCCCATCAGGAAGAAGAATTAACCACAGGCTCAGCCTGCCCCCCGGAACCAGAACAGGGCCTGAAGCCATCCTGCGCTTTTGCGGCCAGCTCCCAAAAAAGCGAGTTGTAAAATGGAGGTTCAGGGCACTGCAATTCACAAACCTGCAGAGTTATAAATGATAACTCTCGTCCACAAATATATTGAGGGAAGGCAAAGAAGAGGATTTGAAATCAAGGCAGAATTGCACGAAACAGATTTCAGGAGGTAGATTCGAATCGCCTTTAAAGCACATGAAAAGCGGCAAAACGTTGACAATGATGCCCTTGGCCAAAAAGGGCGTATGCGTTTTTTCCTGAATATATTCAGGAAAAAACGCATACGCCCTTTTTGGCCAACCAAGCAACCTGGAAAGGCAAATCAGCGCTACAGAGAAGTCTCGCTTCCCATCGGTCAAAAGGGCCATGCTGAAAAAAGTGTCAAACCAGAAATGCAGGACAGGCCATGGAGAAATGGGAGCCTTGCTACACTGATGGGCGGGATGTAAATTGCCAACAGCCACTCTGGAGAAGTGTACGGTGTGTCCTGAAACATCTGAAAAACACATCTTAGAGAGCATAGGGCACTTCCACTCATGGGTGTATAAATTGGGAAAATTAAAAATCAGCAAGACACAAGCACCCAAAGTTGAGGGCTGCTCTGTTGACAAGGACCTCCACTTCATTCCACCTTAAATATCCCAGGAAAGAGAAAAATGGATAATAAAGTTGTGGTCTTTATGTACAATGGAATATCACTCAGCCATGAAATCAATGTCATACGGTTAGTAGCAGCATGATGAGTGGATTTAGGTACGACGATTCTAAGTGAAATAAGTCACACAGAAAAGGACACTTCTCATGAGGTATCACTTTTAGAGGGAATGTAAAAACCGTTACACTTGAACTGAATTACAAAACAGAACAGAGTCACACATGCAGAAAACAGACTATGGCTGCTTAACGGGAAAGGTGAGGTGGGGTGATACATAAAACAAGGGTATCAAATTAGCTCAGATACCGTTCCATAAACCCAATATGTAGTAGACAAGACCTACTCCTTGCTCAGAGAACTGGACTCAACACGCCCTATTCACCGCACAAGAATATATCTGACTAGTAATAATCTTAAAACCTATGTACTGATATCTCTCTGTTAGTGTGTCAAGTGGGTGTAAAGCGGCATAAACACAGCAGTGAAAAGCAGCTAAACCCCATTATAAAAATAAATTACTTTGAAACACCCATGAAACAAAGACAGTGAAAGAGAGAGAAATTCTTACACAATGAGTTCAGGGGCTGTGATGCAACCTGGATTGACCATATCTAGACCCACAGCTGGATGAGACATAAGGGTGGACACTCTTGGGGCTGAGAGGTTTGGTGAGGTTGGGTGAGCAAACGCAGACCCTTTAAAGTAATACTGCGTGGTACCCATCGCATGGGTCCCAAATCTCCAGGTTCAAGGGCATCTTCCTACATCGAAAACATGCATGAGAAACCCAGAAGATGGTACACCGTGTGATGGGGAAAGGTTTCTAAAACGCACCTCATTTCTCATCTCCTTGTGCCCGGGTTCGCCATTCCAGCCGCTTTACTAGCAATCTCCGTACTTGGAGCATCAGCACCTTTAACCTCCTGTTCCGTACAGGTTGCAATTTGTCCTGAGGATGAACGGGAAGACGGGGAACCAACGAGAGACTAGCTCTTGGTGTCGGGACAGGCACAGGTCACTCTATTTTCCCATCAGGAAGAAGAATTAACCACAGGCTCAGCCTGCCCCCCGGAACCAGAACAGGGCCTGAAGCCATCCTGCGCTTTTGCGGCCAGCTCCCAAAAAAGCGAGTTGTAAAATGGAGGTTCAGGGCACTGCAATTCACAAACCTGCAGAGTTATAAATGATAACTCTCGTCCACAAATATATTGAGGGAAGGCAAAGAAGAGGATTTGAAATCAAGGCAGAATTGCACGAAACAGATTTCAGGAGGTAGATACGAATCGCCTTTAAAGCACATGAAAAGCGGCAAAACGTTGACAATGATGCCCTTGGCCAAAAAGGGCGTATGCGTTTTTTCCTGAATATATTCAGGAAAAAACGCATACGCCCTTTTTGGCCAACCAAGCAACCTGGAAAGGCAAATCAGCGCTACAGAGAAGTCTCGCTTCCCATCGGTCAAAAGGGCCATGCTGAAAAAAGTGTCAAAACCAGAAATGCAGGACAGGCCATGGAGAAATGGGAGCCTTGCTACACTGATGGGCGGGATGTAAATTGCCAACAGCCACTCTGGAGAAGTGTACGGTGAGTCCTGAAACATCTAAAAAACACAGCTTAGAGAGCATAGGGCACTTCCACTCATGGGGGTATAAATTGGGAAAATGAAAAATCAGCAAGACACAAGCACCCCAAAGTTGAGGGCTGCTCTGTTGACAAGGACCTCCACTTCATTCCACCTTAAATATCCAAGGAAAGAGAAAAATGGATAAAGAAGTTGTGGTCCTTATGTACAATGGAATATCACTCAGCCATGAAATCAATGTCATAAGGTTAGTAGCAGCATGATGAGTGGATTTAGGTACGACGATTCTAAGTGAAATAAGTCACACAGAAAAGGACACTTCTCATAAGGTATCACTTTTAGAGGGAATGTAAAAACCGTTACACTTGAACTGAATTACAAAACAGAACAGAGTCACACATGCAGAAAACAGACTATGGCTGCTTAACGGGAAAGGTGAGGTGGGGTGATACATAAAACAAGGGTATCAAATTAGCTCAGATACCGTTCCATAAACCCAATATGTAGTAGACAAGACCTACTCCTTGCTCAGAGAACTGGACTCAACACGCCCTATTCACCGCACAAGAATATATCTGACTAGTAATAATCTTAAAACCTATGTATTGATATCTCTCTGTTAGTGTGTCAAGTAGGTGTAAAGCGGCATAAACACAGCCGTGAAAAGCAGCTAAACCCCATTATGAAAATAAATTACTTTGAAAAACCCATGAAACAACGACAGTGAAAGAGAGAGAAATTCTTACACAATGCGTTCAGGGGCTGTGATGCAACCTGGATTGACCATATCTAGACCCACAGCTGGATGAGACATAAGGGTGGACACTCTTGGGGCTGAGAGGTTTGGTGAGGTTGGGTGAGCAAACGCAGACCCTTTAAAGTAATACTGCGTGGTACCCATCGCATGGGTCCCAAATCTCCAGCTTCAAGGGCATCTTCCTACATCGAAAACATGCATGAGAAACCCAGAAGATGGTACACCGTGTGATGGGGAAAGGTTTCTAAAACGCACCTCATTTCTCATCTCCTTGTGCCCGGGTTCGCCATTCCAGCCGCTTTACTAGCAATCTCCCTACTTGGAACATCAGCACCTTTAACCTCCTGTTCCGTACAGGTTGCAATTTGTCCTGAGGATGAACGGGAAGACGGGGAACCAACGAGAGACTAGCTCTTGGTGTCGGGACAGGCACTGGTCACTCTATTTTCCCATCAGGAAGAAGAATTAACCACAGGCTCAGCCTGCCCCCCGGAACCAGAACAGGGCCTGAAGCCATACTGCACTTTTGCGGCCAGCTCCCAAAAAAGCGAGTTGTAAAATGGAGGTTCAGGGCACTGCAATTCACAAACCTGCAGAGTTATAAATGATAACTCTCGTCCACAAATATATTGAGGGAAGGCAAAGAAGAGGATTTGAAATCAAGGCAGAATTGCAGGAAACAGATTTCAGGAGGTAGATTCGAATCGCCTTTAAAGCACATGAAAAGCGGCAAAACGTTGACAATGATGCCCTTGGCCAAAAAGGGCGTATGCGTTTTTTCCTGAATATATTCAGGAAAAAACGCATACGCCCTTTTTGGCCAACCAAGCAACCTGGAAAGGCAAATCAGCGCTACAGAGAAGTCTCGCTTCCCATCGGTCAAAAGGGCCATGCTGAAAAAAGTGTCAAACCAGAAATGCAGGACAGGCCATGGAGAAATGGGAGCCTTGCTACACTGATGGGCGGGATGTAAATTGCCAACAGCCACTCTGGAGAAGTGTACGGTGTGTCCTGAAACATCTGAAAAACACAGCTTAGAGAGCATAGGGCACTTCCACTCATGGGTGTATAAATTGGGAAAATTAAAAATCAGCAAGACACAAGCACCCAAAGTTGAGGGCTGCTCTGTTGACAAGGACCTCCACTTCATTCCACCTTAAATATCCCAGGAAAGAGAAAAATGGATAATAAAGTTGTGGTCTTTATGTACAATGGAATATCACTCAGCCATGAAATCAATGTCATACGGTTAGTAGCAGCATGATGAGTGGATTTAGGTACGACGATTCTAAGTGAAATAAGTCACACAGAAAAGGACACTTCTCATAAGGTATCACTGATAGAGGGAATGTAAAAACCGTTACACTTGCACTGAATTACAAAACAGAACAGAGTCACACATGCAGAAAACACACTATGGCTGCTTAACGGGAAAGGTGAGGTGGGGTGATACATAAAACAAGGGTTTCAAATTAGCTCAGATACCGTTCCATAAACCCAATATGTAATAGACAAGACCTACTCCTTGCTCAGAGAACTGGACTCAACACGCCCTATTCACCGCACAAGAATATATCTGACTAGTAATAATCTTAAAACCTATGTACTGATATCTCTCTGTTAGTGTGTCAAGTGGGTGTAAAGCGGCATAAACACAGCAGTGAAAAGCAGCTAAACCCCATTATAAAAATAAATTACTTTGAAACACCCATGAAACAAAGACAGTGAAAGAGAGAGAAATTCTTACACAATGAGTTCAGGGGCTGTGATGCAACCTGGATTGACCATATCTAGACGCACAGCTGGATGAGACATAAGGGTGGACACTCTTGGGGCTGAGAGGTTTGGTGAGGTTGGGTGAGCAAACGCAGACCCTTTAAAGGAATACTGCGTGGTACCCATCGCATGGGTCCCAAATCTCCAGGTTCAAGGGCATCTTCCTACATCGAAAACATGCATGAGAAACCCAGAAGATGGTACACCGTGTGATGGGGAAAGGTTTCTAAAACGCACCTCATTTCTCATCTCCTTGTGCCCGGGTTCGCCATTCCAGCCGCTTTACTAGCAATCTCCCTACTTGGAGCATCAGCACCTTTAACCTCCTGTTCCGTACAGGTTGCAATTTGTCCTGAGGATGAACGGGAAGACGGGGAACCAACGAGAGACTAGCTCTTGGTGTCGGGACAGGCACAGGTCACTCTATTTTTCCATCAGGAAGAAGAATTAACCACAGGCTCAGCCTGCCCCCCGGAACCAGAACAGGGCCTGAAGCCATCCTGCGCTTTTGCGGCCAGCTCCCAAAAAAGCGAGTTGTAAAATGGAGGTTCAGGGCACTGCAGTTCACAAACCTGCAGAGTTATAAATGATAACTCTCGTCCACAAATATATTGAGGGAAGGCAAAGAAGAGGATTTGAAATCAAGGCAGAATTGCACGAAACAGATTTCAGGAGGTAGATACGAATCGCCTTTAAAGCACATGAAAAGCGGCAAAACGTTGACAATGATGCCCTTGGCCAAAAAGGGCGTATGCGTTTTTTCCTGAATATATTCAGGAAAAAACGCATACGCCCTTTTTGGCCAACCAAGCAACCTGGAAAGGCAAATCAGCGCTACAGAGAAGTCTCGCTTCCCATCGGTCAAAAGGGCCATGCTGAAAAAAGTGTCAAAACCAGAAATGCAGGACAGGCCATGGAGAAATGGGAGCCTTGCTACACTGATGGGCGGGATGTAAATTGCCAACAGCCACTCTGGAGAAGTGTACGGTGAGTCCTGAAACATCTAAAAAACACAGCTTAGAGAGCATAGGGCACTTCCACTCATGGGGGTATAAATTGGGAAAATGAAAAATCAGCAAGACACAAGCACCCCAAAGTTGAGGGCTGCTCTGTTGACAAGGACCTCCACTTCATTCCACCTTAAATATCCAAGGAAAGAGAAAAATGGATAAAGAAGTTGTGGTCCTTATGTACAATGGAATATCACTCAGCCATGAAATCAATGTCATAAGGTTAGTAGCAGCATGATGAGTGGATTTAGGTACGACGATTCTAAGTGAAATAAGTCACACAGAAAAGGACACTTCTCATAAGGTATCACTTTTAGAGGGAATGTAAAAACCGTTACACTTGAACTGAATTACAAAACAGAACAGAGTCACACATGCAGAAAACAGACTATGGCTGCTTAACGGGAAAGGTGAGGTGGGGTGATACATAAAACAAGGGTATCAAATTAGCTCAGATACCGTTCCATAAACCCAATATGTAGTAGACAAGACCTACTCCTTGCTCAGAGAACTGGACTCAACACGCCCTATTCACCGCACAAGAATATATCTGACTAGTAATAATCTTAAAACCTATGTATTGATATCTCTCTGTTAGTGTGTCAAGTAGGTGTAAAGCGGCATAAACACAGCCGTGAAAAGCAGCTAAACCCCATTATGAAAATAAATTACTTTGAAAAACCCATGAAACAACGACAGTGAAAGAGAGAGAAATTCTTACACAATGCGTTCAGGGGCTGTGATGCAACCTGGATTGACCATATCTAGACCCACAGCTGGATGAGACATAAGGGTGGACACTCTTGGGGCTGAGAGGTTTGGTGAGGTTGGGTGAGCAAACGCAGACCCTTTAAAGTAATACTGCGTGGTACCCATCGCATGGGTCCCAAATCTCCAGCTTCAAGGGCATCTTCCTACATCGAAAACATGCATGAGAAACCCAGAAGATGGTACACCGTGTGATGGGGAAAGGTTTCTAAAACGCACCTCATTTCTCATCTCCTTGTGCCCGGGTTCGCCATTCCAGCCGCTTTACTAGCAATCTCCCTACTTGGAACATCAGCACCTTTAACCTCCTGTTCCGTACAGGTTGCAATTTGTCCTGAGGATGAACGGGAAGACGGGGAACCAACGAGAGACTAGCTCTTGGTGTCGGGACAGGCACTGGTCACTCTATTTTCCCATCAGGAAGAAGAATTAACCACAGGCTCAGCCTGCCCCCCGGAACCAGAACAGGGCCTGAAGCCATACTGCACTTTTGCGGCCAGCTCCCAAAAAAGCGAGTTGTAAAATGGAGGTTCAGGGCACTGCAATTCACAAACCTGCAGAGTTATAAATGATAACTCTCGTCCACAAATATATTGAGGGAAGGCAAAGAAGAGGATTTGAAATCAAGGCAGAATTGCACGAAACAGATTTCAGGAGGTAGATACGAATCGCCTTTAAAGCACATGAAAAGCGGCAAAACGTTGACAATGATGCCCTTGGCCAAAAAGGGCGTATGCGTTTTTTCCTGAATATATTCAGGAAAAAACGCATACGCCCTTTTTGGCCAACCAAGCAACCTGGAAAGGCAAATCAGCGCTACAGAGAAGTCTCGCTTCCCATCGGTCAAAAGGGCCATGCTGAAAAAAGTGTCAAACCAGAAATGCAGGACAGGCCATGGAGAAATGGGAGCCTTGCTACACTGATGGGCGGGATGTAAATTGCCAACAGCCACTCTGGAGAAGTGTACGGTGTGTCCTGAAACATCTGAAAAACACAGCTTAGAGAGCATAGGGCACTTCCACTCATGGGTGTATAAATTGGGAAAATTAAAAATCAGCAAGACACAAGCACCCAAAGTTGAGGGCTGCTCTGTTGACAAGGACCTCCACTTCATTCCACCTTAAATATCCCAGGAAAGAGAAAAATGGATAATAAAGTTGTGGTCTTTATGTACAATGGAATATCACTCAGCCATGAAATCAATGTCATACGGTTAGTAGCAGCATGATGAGTGGATTTAGGTACGACGATTCTAAGTGAAATAAGTCACACAGAAAAGGACACTTCTCATAAGGTATCACTGATAGAGGGAATGTAAAAACCGTTACACTTGCACTGAATTACAAAACAGAACAGAGTCACACATGCAGAAAACACACTATGGCTGCTTAACGGGAAAGGTGAGGTGGGGTGATACATAAAACAAGGGTTTCAAATTAGCTCACATACCGTTCCATAAACCCAATATGTAATAGACAAGACCTACTCCTTGCTCAGAGAACTGGACTCAACACGCCCTATTCACCGCACAAGAATATATCTGACTAGTAATAATCTTAAAACCTATGTACTGATATCTCTCTGTTAGTGTGTCAAGTGGGTGTAAAGCGGCATAAACACAGCAGTGAAAAGCAGCTAAACCCCATTATAAAAATAAATTACTTTGAAACACCCATGAAACAAAGACAGTGAAAGAGAGAGAAATTCTTACACAATGAGTTCAGGGGCTGTGATGCAACCTGGATTGACCATATCTAGACCCACAGCTGGATGAGACATAAGGGTGGACACTCTTGGGGCTGAGAGGTTTGGTGAGGTTGGGTGAGCAAACGCAGACCCTTTAAAGTAATACTGCGTGGTACCCATCGCATGGGTCCCAAATCTCCAGGTTCAAGGGCATCTTCCTACATCGAAAACATGCATGAGAAACCCAGAAGATGGTACACCGTGTGATGGGGAAAGGTTTCTAAAAGGCACCTCATTTCTCATCTCCTTGTGCCCGGGTTCGCCATTCCAGCCGCTTTACTAGCAATCTCCCTACTTGGAGCATCAGCACCTTTAACCTCCTGTTCCGTACAGGTTGCAATTTGTCCTGAGGATGAACGGGAAGACGGGGAACCAACGAGAGACTAGCTCTTGGTGTCGGGACAGGCACAGGTCACTCTATTTTCCCATCAGGAAGAAGAATTAACCACAGGCTCAGCCTGCCCCCCGGAACCAGAACAGGGCCTGAAGCCATCCTGTGCTTTTGCGGCCAGCTCCCAAAAAAGCGAGTTGTAAAATGGAGGTTCAGGGCACTGCAATTCACAAACCTGCAGAGTTATAAATGATAACTCTCGTCCACAAATATATTGAGGGAAGGCAAAGAAGAGGATTTGAAATCAAGGCAGAATTGCACGAAACAGATTTCAGGAGGTAGATACGAATCGCCTTTAAAGCACATGAAAAGCGGCAAAACGTTGACAATGATGCCCTTGGCCAAAAAGGGCGTATGCGTTTTTTCCTGAATATATTCAGGAAAAAACGCATACGCCCTTTTTGGCCAACCAAGCAACCTGGAAAGGCAAATCAGCGCTACAGAGAAGTCTCGCTTCCCATCGGTCAAAAGGGCCATGCTGAAAAAAGTGTCAAAACCAGAAATGCAGGACAGGCCATGGAGAAATGGGAGCCTTGCTACACTGATGGGCGGGATGTAAATTGCCAACAGCCACTCTGGAGAAGTGTACGGTGAGTCCTGAAACATCTAAAAAACACAGCTTAGAGAGCATAGGGCACTTCCACTCATGGGGGTATAAATTGGGAAAATGAAAAATCAGCAAGACACAAGCACCCCAAAGTTGAGGGCTGCTCTGTTGACAAGGACCTCCACTTCATTCCACCTTAAATATCCAAGGAAAGAGAAAAATGGATAAAGAAGTTGTGGTCCTTATGTACAATGGAATATCACTCAGCCATGAAATCAATGTCATAAGGTTAGTAGCAGCATGATGAGTGGATTTAGGTACGACGATTCTAAGTGAAATAAGTCACACAGAAAAGGACACTTCTCATAAGGTATCACTTTTAGAGGGAATGTAAAAACCGTTACACTTGAACTGAATTACAAAACAGAACAGAGTCACACATGCAGAAAACAGACTATGGCTGCTTAACGGGAAAGGTGAGGTGGGGTGATACATAAAACAAGGGTTTCAAATTAGCTCAGATACCGTTCCATAAGCCCAATATGTAATAGACAAGACCTACTCCTTGCTCAGAGAACTGGACTCAACACGCCCTATTCACCGCACAAGAATATATCTGACTAGTAATAATCTTAAAACCTATGTACTGATATCTCTCTGTTAGTGTGTCAAGTGGGTGTAAAGCGGCATAAACACAGCAGTGAAAAGCAGCTAAACCCCATTATAAAAATAAATTACTTTGAAACACCCATGAAACAAAGACAGTGAAAGAGAGAGAAATTCTTACACAATGAGTTCAGGGGCTGTGATGCAACCTGGATTGACCATATCTAGACCCACAGCTGGATGAGACATAAGGGTGGACACTCTTGGGGCTGAGAGGTTTGGTGAGGTTGGGTGAGCAAACGCAGACCCTTTAAAGTAATACTGCATGGTACCCATCGCATGGGTCCCAAATCTCCAGGTTCAAGGGCATCTTCCTACATCGAAAACATGCATGAGAAACCCAGAAGATGGTACACCGTGTGATGGGGAAAGGTTTCTAAAACGCACCTCATTTCTCATCTCCTTGTGCCCGGGTTCGCCATTCCAGCCGCTTTACTAGCAATCTCCCTACTTGGAGCATCAGCACCTTTAACCTCCTGTTCCGTACAGGTTGCAATTTGTCCTGAGGATGAACGGGAAGACGGGGAACCAACGAGAGACTAGCTCTTGGTGTCGGGACAGGCACAGGTCACTCTATTTTCCCATCAGGAAGAAGAATTAACCACAGGCTCAGCCTGCCCCCCGGAACCAGAACAGGGCCTGAAGCCATCCTGCGCTTTTGCGGCCAGCTCCCAAAAAAGCGAGTTGTAAAATGGAGGTTCAGGGCACTGCAATTCACAAACCTGCAGAGTTATAAATGATAACTCTCGTCCACAAATATATTGAGGGAAGGCAAAGAAGAGGATTTGAAATCAAGGCAGAATTGCACGAAACAGATTTCAGGAGGTAGATTCGAATCGCCTTTAAAGCACATGAAAAGCGGCAAAACGTTGACAATGATGCCCTTGGCCAAAAAGGGCGTATGCGTTTTTTCCTGAATATATTCAGGAAAAAACGCATACGCCCTTTTTGGCCAACCAAGCAACCTGGAAAGGCAAATCAGCGCTACAGAGAAGTCTCGCTTCCCATCGGTCAAAAGGGCCATGCTGAAAAAAGTGTCAAACCAGAAATGCAGGACAGGCCATGGAGAAATGGGAGCCTTGCTACACTGATGGGCGGGATGTAAATTGCCAACAGCCACTCTGGAGAAGTGTACGGTGTGTCCTGAAACATCTGAAAAACACATCTTAGAGAGCATAGGGCACTTCCACTCATGGGTGTATAAATTGGGAAAATTAAAAATCAGCAAGACACAAGCACCCAAAGTTGAGGGCTGCTCTGTTGACAAGGACCTCCACTTCATTCCACCTTAAATATCCCAGGAAAGAGAAAAATGGATAATAAAGTTGTGGTCTTTATGTACAATGGAATATCACTCAGCCATGAAATCAATGTCATACGGTTAGTAGCAGCATGATGAGTGGATTTAGGTACGACGATTCTAAGTGAAATAAGTCACACAGAAAAGGACACTTCTCATGAGGTATCACTTTTAGAGGGAATGTAAAAACCGTTACACTTGAACTGAATTACAAAACAGAACAGAGTCACACATGCAGAAAACAGACTATGGCTGCTTAACGGGAAAGGTGAGGTGGGGTGATACATAAAACAAGGGTATCAAATTAGCTCAGATACCGTTCCATAAACCCAATATGTAGTAGACAAGACCTACTCCTTGCTCAGAGAACTGGACTCAACACGCCCTATTCACCGCACAAGAATATATCTGACTAGTAATAATCTTAAAACCTATGTATTGATATCTCTCTGTTAGTGTGTCAAGTAGGTGTAAAGCGGCATAAACACAGCCGTGAAAAGCAGCTAAACCCCATTATGAAAATAAATTACTTTGAAAAACCCATGAAACAACAACAGTGAAAGAGAGAGAAATTCTTACACAATGCGTTCAGGGGCTGTGATGCAACCTGGATTGACCATATCTAGACCCACAGCTGGATGAGACATAAGGGTGGACACTCTTGGGGCTGAGAGGTTTGGTGAGGTTGGGTGAGCAAATGCAGACCCTTTAAAGTAATACTGCGTGGTACCCATCGCATGGGTCCCAAATCTCCAGGTTCAAGGGCATCTTCCTACATCGAAAACATGCATGAGAAACCCAGAAGATGGTACACCGTGTGATGGGGAAAGGTTTCTAAAACGCACCTCATTTCTCATCTCCTTGTGCCCGGGTTCGCCATTCCAGCCGCTTTACTAGCAATCTCCCTACTTGGAACATCAGCACCTTTAACCTCCTGTTCCGTACAGGTTGCAATTTGTCCTGAGGATGAACGGGAAGACGGGGAACCAACGAGAGACTAGCTCTTGGTGTCGGGACAGGCACTGGTCACTCTATTTTCCCATCAGGAAGAAGAATTAACCACAGGCTCAGCCTGCCCCCCGGAACCAGAACAGGGCCTGAAGCCATACTGCACTTTTGCGGCCAGCTCCCAAAAAAGCGAGTTGTAAAATGGAGGTTCAGGGCACTGCAATTCACAAACCTGCAGAGTTATAAATGATAACTCTCGTCCACAAATATATTGAGGGAAGGCAAAGAAGAGGATTTGAAATCAAGGCAGAATTGCACGAAACAGATTTCAGGAGGTAGATTCGAATCGCCTTTAAAGCACATGAAAAGCGGCAAAACGTTGACAATGATGCCCTTGGCCAAAAAGGGCGTATGCGTTTTTTCCTGAATATATTCAGGAAAAAACGCATACGCCCTTTTTGGCCAACCAAGCAACCTGGAAAGGCAAATCAGCGCTACAGAGAAGTCTCGCTTCCCATCGGTCAAAAGGGCCATGCTGAAAAAAGTGTCAAACCAGAAATGCAGGACAGGCCATGGAGAAATGGGAGCCTTGCTACACTGATGGGCGGGATGTAAATTGCCAACAGCCACTCTGGAGAAGTGTACGGTGTGTCCTGAAACATCTGAAAAACACAGCTTAGAGAGCATAGGGCACTTCCACTCATGGGTGTATAAATTGGGAAAATTAAAAATCAGCAAGACACAAGCACCCAAAGTTGAGGGCTGCTCTGTTGACAAGGACCTCCACTTCATTCCACCTTAAATATCCCAGGAAAGAGAAAAATGGATAATAAAGTTGTGGTCTTTATGTACAATGGAATATCACTCAGCCATGAAATCAATGTCATACGGTTAGTAGCAGCATGATGAGTGGATTTAGGTACGACGATTCTAAGTGAAATAAGTCACACAGAAAAGGACACTTCTCATAAGGTATCACTGATAGAGGGAATGTAAAAACCGTTACACTTGCACTGAATTACAAAACAGAACAGAGTCACACATGCAGAAAACACACTATGGCTGCTTAACGGGAAAGGTGAGGTGGGGTGATACATAAAACAAGGGTTTCAAATTAGCTCAGATACCGTTCCATAAACCCAATATGTAATACACAAGACCTACTCCTTGCTCAGAGAACTGGACTCAACACGCCCTATTCACCGCACAAGAATATATCTGACTAATAATAATCTTAAAACCTATGTACTGATATCTCTCTGTTAGTGTGTCAAGTGGGTGTAAAGCGGCATAAACACAGCAGTGAAAAGCAGCTAAACCCCATTATAAAAATAAATTACTTTGAAACACCCATGAAACAAAGACAGTGAAAGAGAGAGAAATTCTTACACAATGAGTTCAGGGGCTGTGATGCAACCTGGATTGACCATATCTAGACCCACAGCTGGATGAGACATAAGGGTGGACACTCTTGGGGCTGAGAGGTTTGGTGAGGTTGGGTGAGCAAACGCAGACCCTTTAAAGTAATACTGCGTGGTACCCATCGCATGGGTCCCAAATCTCCAGGTTCAAGGGCATCTTCCTACATCGAAAACATGCATGAGAAACCCAGAAGATGGTACACCGTGTGATGGGGAAAGGTTTCTAAAACGCACCTCATTTCTCATCTCCTTGTGCCCGGGTTCGCCATTCCAGCCGCTTTACTAGCAATCTCCCTACTTGGAGCATCAGCACCTTTAACCTCCTGTTCCGTACAGGTTGCAATTTGTCCTGAGGATGAACGGGAAGACGGGGAACCAACGAGAGACTAGCTCTTGGTGTCGGGACAGGCACAGGTCACTCTATTTTCCCATCAGGAAGAAGAATTAACCACAGGCTCAGCCTGCCCCCCAGAACCAGAACAGGGCCTGAAGCCATCCTGCGCTTTTGCGGCCAGCTCCCAAAAAAGCGAGTTGTAAAATGGAGGTTCAGGGCACTGCAATTCACAAACCTGCAGAGTTATAAATGATAACTCTCGTCCACAAATATATTGAGGGAAGGCAAAGAAGAGGATTTGAAATCAAGGCAGAATTGCACGAAACAGATTTCAGGAGGTAGATACGAATCGCCTTTAAAGCACATGAAAAGCGGCAAAACGTTGACAATGATGCCCTTGGCCAAAAAGGGCGTATGCGTTTTTTCCTGAATATATTCAGGAAAAAACGCATACGCCCTTTTTGGCCAACCAAGCAACCTGGAAAGGCAAATCAGCGCTACAGAGAAGTCTCGCTTCCCATCGGTCAAAAGGGCCATGCTGAAAAAAGTGTCAAAACCAGAAATGCAGGACAGGCCATGGAGAAATGGGAGCCTTGCTACACTGATGGGCGGGATGTAAATTGCCAACAGCCACTCTGGAGAAGTGTACGGTGAGTCCTGAAACATCTAAAAAACACAGCTTAGAGAGCATAGGGCACTTCCACTCATGGGGGTATAAATTGGGAAAATGAAAAATCAGCAAGACACAAGCACCCCAAAGTTGAAGGCTGCTCTGTTGACAAGGACCTCCACTTCATTCCACCTTAAATATCCAAGGAAAGAGAAAAATGGATAAAGAAGTTGTGGTCCTTATGTACAATGGAATATCACTCAGCCATGAAATCAATGTCATAAGGTTAGTAGCAGCATGATGAGTGGATTTAGGTACGACGATTCTAAGTGAAATAAGTCACACAGAAAAGGACACTTCTCATAAGGTATCACTTTTAGAGGGAATGTAAAAACCGTTACACTTGAACTGAATTACAAAACAGAACAGAGTCACACATGCAGAAAACAGACTATGGCTGCTTAACGGGAAAGGTGAGGTGGGGTGATACATAAAACAAGGGTATCAAATTAGCTCAGATACCGTTCCATAAACCCAATATGTAGTAGACAAGACCTACTCCTTGCTCAGAGAACTGGACTCAACACGCCCTATTCACCGCACAAGAATATATCTGACTAGTAATAATCTTAAAACCTATGTATTGATATCTCTCTGTTAGTGTGTCAAGTAGGTGTAAAGCGGCATAAACACAGCCGTGAAAAGCAGCTAAACCCCATTATGAAAATAAATTACTTTGAAAAACCCATGAAACAACGACAGTGAAAGAGAGAGAAATTCTTACACAATGCGTTCAGGGGCTGTGATGCAACCTGGATTGACCATATCTAGACCCACAGCTGGATGAGACATAAGGGTGGACACTCTTGGGGCTGAGAGGTTTGGTGAGGTTGGGTGAGCAAATGCAGACCCTTTAAAGTAATACTGCGTGGTACCCATCGCATGGGTCCCAAATCTCCAGGTTCAAGGGCATCTTCCTACATCGAAAACATGCATGAGAAACCCAGAAGATGGTACACCGTGTGATGGGGAAAGGTTTCTAAAACGCACCTCATTTCTCATCTCCTTGTGCCCGGGTTCGCCATTCCAGCCGCTTTACTAGCAATCTCCCTACTTGGAACATCAGCACCTTTAACCTCCTGTTCCGTACAGGTTGCAATTTGTCCTGAGGATGAACGGGAAGACGGGGAACCAACGAGAGACTAGCTCTTGGTGTCGGGACAGGCACTGGTCACTCTATTTTCCCATCAGGAAGAAGAATTAACCACAGGCTCAGCCTGCCCCCCGGAACCAGAACAGGGCCTGAAGCCATACTGCACTTTTGCGGCCAGCTCCCAAAAAAGCGAGTTGTAAAATGGAGGTTCAGGGCACTGCAATTCACAAACCTGCAGAGTTATAAATGATAACTCTCGTCCACAAATATATTGAGGGAAGGCAAAGAAGAGGATTTGAAATCAAGGCAGAATTGCACGAAACAGATTTCAGGAGGTAGATTCGAATCGCCTTTAAAGCACATGAAAAGCGGCAAAACGTTGACAATGATGCCCTTGGCCAAAAAGGGCGTATGCGTTTTTTCCTGAATATATTCAGGAAAAAACGCATACGCCCTTTTTGGCCAACCAAGCAACCTGGAAAGGCAAATCAGCGCTACAGAGAAGTCTCGCTTCCCATCGGTCAAAAGGGCCATGCTGAAAAAAGTGTCAAACCAGAAATGCAGGACAGGCCATGGAGAAATGGGAGCCTTGCTACACTGATGGGCGGGATGTAAATTGCCAACAGCCACTCTGGAGAAGTGTACGGTGTGTCCTGAAACATCTGAAAAACACAGCTTAGAGAGCATAGGGCACTTCCACTCATGGGTGTATAAATTGGGAAAATTAAAAATCAGCAAGACACAAGCACCCAAAGTTGAGGGCTGCTCTGTTGACAAGGACCTCCACTTCATTCCACCTTAAATATCCCAGGAAAGAGAAAAATGGATAATAAAGTTGTGGTCTTTATGTACAATGGAATATCACTCAGCCATGAAATCAATGTCATACGGTTAGTAGCAGCATGATGAGTGGATTTAGGTACGACGATTCTAAGTGAAATAAGTCACACAGAAAAGGACACTTCTCATAAGGTATCACTGATAGAGGGAATGTAAAAACCGTTACACTTGCACTGAATTACAAAACAGAACAGAGTCACACATGCAGAAAACACACTATGGCTGCTTAACGGGAAAGGTGAGGTGGGGTGATACATAAAACAAGGGTTTCAAATTAGCTCAGATACCGTTCCATAAACCCAATATGTAATAGACAAGACCTACTCCTTGCTCAGAGAACTGGACTCAACACGCCCTATTCACCGCACAAGAATATATCTGACTAGTAATAATCTTAAAACCTATGTACTGATATCTCTCTGTTAGTGTGTCAAGTGGGTGTAAAGCGGCATAAACACAGCAGTGAAAAGCAGCTAAACCCCATTATAAAAATAAATTACTTTGAAACACCCATGAAACAAAGACAGTGAAAGAGAGAGAAATTCTTACACAATGAGTTCAGGGGCTGTGATGCAACCTGGATTGACCATATCTAGACCCACAGCTGGATGAGACATAAGGGTGGACACTCTTGGGGCTGAGAGGTTTGGTGAGGTTGGGTGAGCAAACGCAGACCCTTTAAAGTAATACTGCGTGGTACCCATCGCATGGGTCCCAAATCTCCAGGTTCAAGGGCATCTTCCTACATCGAAAACATGCATGAGAAACCCAGAAGATGGTACACCGTGTGATGGGGAAAGGTTTCTAAAACGCACCTCATTTCTCATCTCCTTGTGCCCGGGTTCGCCATTCCAGCCGCTTTACTAGCAATCTCCCTACTTGGAGCATCAGCACCTTTAACCTCCTGTTCCGTACAGGTTGCAATTTGTCCTGAGGATGAACGGGAAGACGGGGAACCAACGAGAGACTAGCTCTTGGTGTCGGGACAGGCACAGGTCACTCTATTTTCCCATCAGGAAGAAGAATTAACCACAGGCTCAGCCTGCCCCCCAGAACCAGAACAGGGCCTGAAGCCATCCTGCGCTTTTGCGGCCAGCTCCCAAAAAAGCGAGTTGTAAAATGGAGGTTCAGGGCACTGCAATTCACAAACCTGCAGAGTTATAAATGATAACTCTCGTCCACAAATATATTGAGGGAAGGCAAAGAAGAGGATTTGAAATCAAGGCAGAATTGCACGAAACAGATTTCAGGAGGTAGATACGAATCGCCTTTAAAGCACATGAAAAGCGGCAAAACGTTGACAATGATGCCCTTGGCCAAAAAGGGCGTATGCGTTTTTTCCTGAATATATTCAGGAAAAAACGCATACGCCCTTTTTGGCCAACCAAGCAACCTGGAAAGGCAAATCAGCGCTACAGAGAAGTCTCGCTTCCCATCGGTCAAAAGGGCCATGCTGAAAAAAGTGTCAAAACCAGAAATGCAGGACAGGCCATGGAGAAATGGGAGCCTTGCTACACTGATGGGCGGGATGTAAATGGCCAACAGCCACTCTGGAGAAGTGTACGGTGAGTCCTGAAACATCTAAAAAACACAGCTTAGAGAGCATAGGGCACTTCCACTCATGGGGGTATAAATTGGGAAAATGAAAAATCAGCAAGACACAAGCACCCCAAAGTTGAGGGCTGCTCTGTTGACAAGGACCTCCACTTCATTCCACCTTAAATATCCAAGGAAAGAGAAAAATGGATAAAGAAGTTGTGGTCCTTATGTACAATGGAATATCACTCAGCCATGAAATCAATGTCATAAGGTTAGTAGCAGCATGATGAGTAGATTTAGGTACGACGATTCTAAGTGAAATAAGTCACACAGAAAAGGACACTTCTCATAAGGTATCACTTTTAGAGGGAATGTAAAAACCGTTACACTTGAACTGAATTACAAAACAGAACAGAGTCACACATGCAGAAAACAGACTATGGCTGCTTAACGGGAAAGGTGAGGTGGGGTGATACATAAAACAAGGGTATCAAATTAGCTCAGATACCGTTCCATAAACCCAATATGTAGTAGACAAGACCTACTCCTTGCTCAGAGAACTGGACTCAACACGCCCTATTCACCGCACAAGAATATATCTGACTAGTAATAATCTTAAAACCTATGTATTGATATCTCTCTGTTAGTGTGTCAAGTAGGTGTAAAGCGGCATAAACACAGCCGTGAAAAGCAGCTAAACCCCATTATGAAAATAAATTACTTTGAAAAACCCATGAAACAACGACAGTGAAAGAGAGAGAAATTCTTACACAATGCGTTCAGGGGCTGTGATGCAACCTGGATTGACCATATCTAGACCCACAGCTGGATGAGACATAAGGGTGGACACTCTTGGGGCTGAGAGGTTTGGTGAGGTTGGGTGAGCAAATGCAGACCCTTTAAAGTAATACTGCGTGGTACCCATCGCATGGGTCCCAAATCTCCAGGTTCAAGGGCATCTTCCTACATCGAAAACATGCATGAGAAACCCAGAAGATGGTACACCGTGTGATGGGGAAAGGTTTCTAAAACGCACCTCATTTCTCATCTCCTTGTGCCCGGGTTCGCCATTCCAGCCGCTTTACTAGCAATCTCCCTACTTGGAACATCAGCACCTTTAACCTCCTGTTCCGTACAGGTTGCAATTTGTCCTGAGGATGAACGGGAAGACGGGGAACCAACGAGAGACTAGCTCTTGGTGTCGGGACAGGCACTGGTCACTCTATTTTCCCATCAGGAAGAAGAATTAACCACAGGCTCAGCCTGCCCCCCGGAACCAGAACAGGGCCTGAAGCCATACTGCACTTTTGCGGCCAGCTCCCAAAAAAGCGAGTTGTAAAATGGAGGTTCAGGGCACTGCAATTCACAAACCTGCAGAGTTATAAATGATAACTCTCGTCCACAAATATATTGAGGGAAGGCAAAGAAGAGGATTTGAAATCAAGGCAGAATTGCACGAAACAGATTTCAGGAGGTAGATTCGAATCGCCTTTAAAGCACATGAAAAGCGGCAAAACGTTGACAATGATGCCCTTGGCCAAAAAGGGCGTATGCGTTTTTTCCTGAATATATTCAGGAAAAAACGCATACGCCCTTTTTGGCCAACCAAGCAACCTGGAAAGGCAAATCAGCGCTACAGAGAAGTCTCGCTTCCCATCGGTCAAAAGGGCCATGCTGAAAAAAGTGTCAAACCAGAAATGCAGGACAGGCCATGGAGAAATGGGAGCCTTGCTACACTGATGGGCGGGATGTAAATTGCCAACAGCCACTCTGGAGAAGTGTACGGTGTGTCCTGAAACATCTGAAAAACACAGCTTAGAGAGCATAGGGCACTTCCACTCATGGGTGTATAAATTGGGAAAATTAAAAATCAGCAAGACACAAGCACCCAAAGTTGAGGGCTGCTCTGTTGACAAGGACCTCCACTTCATTCCACCTTAAATATCCCAGGAAAGAGAAAAATGGATAATAAAGTTGTGGTCTTTATGTACAATGGAATATCACTCAGCCATGAAATCAATGTCATACGGTTAGTAGCAGCATGATGAGTGGATTTAGGTACGACGATTCTAAGTGAAATAAGTCACACAGAAAAGGACACTTCTCATAAGGTATCACTGATAGAGGGAATGTAAAAACCGTTACACTTGCACTGAATTACAAAACAGAACAGAGTCACACATGCAGAAAACACACTATGGCTGCTTAACGGGAAAGGTGAGGTGGGGTGATACATAAAACAAGGGTTTCAAATTAGCTCAGATACCGTTCCATAAACCCAATATGTAATAGACAAGACCTACTCCTTGCTCAGAGAACTGGACTCAACACGCCCTATTCACCGCACAAGAATATATCTGACTAGTAATAATCTTAAAACCTATGTACTGATATCTCTCTGTTAGTGTGTCAAGTGGGTGTAAAGCGGCATAAACACAGCAGTGAAAAGCAGCTAAACCCCATTATAAAAATAAATTACTTTGAAACACCCATGAAACAAAGACAGTGAAAGAGAGAGAAATTCTTACACAATGAGTTCAGGGGCTGTGATGCAACCTGGATTGACCATATCTAGACCCACAGCTGGATGAGACATAAGGGTGGACACTCTTGGGACTGAGAGGTTTGGTGAGGTTGGGTGAGCAAACGCAGACCCTTTAAAGTAATACTGCGTGGTACCCATCGCATGGGTCCCAAATCTCCAGGTTCAAGGGCATCTTCCTACATCGAAAACATGCATGAGAAACCCAGAAGATGGTACACCGTGTGATGGGGAAAGGTTTCTAAAACGCACCTCATTTCTCATCTCCTTGTGCCCGGGTTCGCCATTCCAGCCGCTTTACTAGCAATCTCCCTACTTGGAGCATCAGCACCTTTAACCTCCTGTTCCGTACAGGTTGCAATTTGTCCTGAGGATGAACGGGAAGACGGGGAACCAACGAGAGACTAGCTCTTGGTGTCGGGACAGGCACAGGTCACTCTATTTTCCCATCAGGAAGAAGAATTAACCACAGGCTCAGCCTGCCCCCCAGAACAAGAACAGGGCCTGAAGCCATCCTGCGCTTTTGCGGCCAGCTCCCAAAAAAGCGAGTTGTAAAATGGAGGTTCAGGGCACTGCAATTCACAAACCTGCAGAGTTATAAATGATAACTCTCGTCCACAAATATATTGAGGGAAGGCAAAGAAGAGGATTTGAAATCAAGGCAGAATTGCACGAAACAGATTTCAGGAGGTAGATACGAATCGCCTTTAAAGCACATGAAAAGCGGCAAAACGTTGACAATGATGCCCTTGGCCAAAAAGGGCGTATGCGTTTTTTCCTGAATATATTCAGGAAAAAACGCATACGCCCTTTTTGGCCAACCAAGCAACCTGGAAAGGCAAATCAGCGCTACAGAGAAGTCTCGCTTCCCATCGGTCAAAAGGGCCATGCTGAAAAAAGTGTCAAAACCAGAAATGCAGGACAGGCCATGGAGAAATGGGAGCCTTGCTACACTGATGGGCGGGATGTAAATTGCCAACAGCCACTCTGGAGAAGTGTACGGTGAGTCCTGAAACATCTAAAAAACACAGCTTAGAGAGCATAGGGCACTTCCACTCATGGGGGTATAAATTGGGAAAATGAAAAATCAGCAAGACACAAGCACCCCAAAGTTGAGGGCTGCTCTGTTGACAAGGACCTCCACTTCATTCCACCTTAAATATCCAAGGAAAGAGAAAAATGGATAAAGAAGTTGTGGTCCTTATGTACAATGGAATATCACTCAGCCATGAAATCAATGTCATAAGGTTAGTAGTAGCATGATGAGTGGATTTAGGTACGACGATTCTAAGTGAAATAAGTCACACAGAAAAGGACACTTCTCATAAGGTATCACTTTTAGAGGGAATGTAAAAACCGTTACACTTGAACTGAATTACTAAACAGAACAGAGTCACACATGCAGAAAACAGACTATGGCTGCTTAACGGGAAAGGTGAGGTGGGGTGATACATAAAACAAGGGTATCAAATTAGCTCAGATACCGTTCCATAAACCCAATATGTAGTAGACAAGACCTACTCCTTGCTCAGAGAACTGGACTCAACACGCCCTATTCACCGCACAAGAATATATCTGACTAGTAATAATCTTAAAACCTATGTATTGATATCTCTCTGTTAGTGTGTCAAGTAGGTGTAAAGCGGCATAAACACAGCCGTGAAAAGCAGCTTAACCCCATTATGAAAATAAATTACTTTGAAAAACCCATGAAACAACGACAGTGAAAGAGAGAGAAATTCTTACACAATGCGTTCAGGGGCTGTGATGCAACCTGGATTGACCATATCTAGACCCACAGCTGGATGAGACATAAGGGTGGACACTCTTGGGGCTGAGAGGTTTGGTGAGGTTGGGTGAGCAAATGCAGACCCTTTAAAGTAATACTGCGTGGTACCCATCGCATGGGTCCCAAATCTCCAGCTTCAAGGGCATCTTCCTACATCGAAAACATGCATGAGAAACCCAGAAGATGGTACACCGTGTGATGGGGAAAGGTTTCTAAAACGCACCTCATTTCTCATCTCCTTGTGCCCGGGTTCGCCATTCCAGCCGCTTTACTAGCAATCTCCCTACTTGGAACATCAGCACCTTTAACCTCCTGTTCCGTACAGGTTGCAATTTGTCCTGAGGATGAACGGGAAGACGGGGAACCAACGAGAGACTAGCTCTTGGTGTCGGGACAGGCACTGGTCACTCTATTTTCCCATCAGGAAGAAGAATTAACCACAGGCTCAGCCTGCCCCCCGGAACCAGAACAGGGCCTGAAGCCATACTGCACTTTTGCGGCCAGCTCCCAAAAAAGCGAGTTGTAAAATGGAGGTTCAGGGCACTGCAATTCACAAACCTGCAGAGTTATAAATGATAACTCTCGTCCACAAATATATTGAGGGAAGGCAAAGAAGAGGATTTGAAATCAAGGCAGAATTGCACGAAACAGATTTCAGGAGGTAGATTCGAATCGCCTTTAAAGCACATGAAAAGCGGCAAAACGTTGACAATGATGCCCTTGGCCAAAAAGGGCGTATGCGTTTTTTCCTGAATATATTCAGGAAAAAACGCATACGCCCTTTTTGGCCAACCAAGCAACCTGGAAAGGCAAATCAGCGCTACAGAGAAGTCTCGCTTCCCATCGGTCAAAAGGGCCATGCTGAAAAAAGTGTCAAACCAGAAATGCAGGACAGGCCATGGAGAAATGGGAGCCTTGCTACACTGATGGGCGGGATGTAAATTGCCAACAGCCACTCTGGAGAAGTGTACGGTGTGTCCTGAAACATCTGAAAAACACAGCTTAGAGAGCATAGGGCACTTCCACTCATGGGTGTATAAATTGGGAAAATTAAAAATCAGCAAGACACAAGCACCCAAAGTTGAGGGCTGCTCTGTTGACAAGGACCTCCACTTCATTCCACCTTAAATATCCCAGGAAAGAGAAAAATGGATAATAAAGTTGTGGTCTTTATGTACAATGGAATATCACTCAGCCATGAAATCAATGTCATACGGTTAGTAGCAGCATGATGAGTGGATTTAGGTACGACGATTCTAAGTGAAATAAGTCACACAGAAAAGGACACTTCTCATAAGGTATCACTGATAGAGGGAATGTAAAAACCGTTACACTTGCACTGAATTACAAAACAGAACAGAGTCACACATGCAGAAAACACACTATGGCTGCTTAACGGGAAAGGTGAGGTGGGGTGATACATAAAACAAGGGTTTCAAATTAGCTCAGATACCGTTCCATAAACCCAATATGTAATAGACAAGACCTACTCCTTGCTCAGAGAACTGGACTCAACACGCCCTATTCACCGCACAAGAATATATCTGACTAGTAATAATCTTAAAACCTATGTACTGATATCTCTCTGTTAGTGTGTCAAGTGGGTGTAAAGCGGCATAAACACAGCAGTGAAAAGCAGCTAAACCCCATTATAAAAATAAATTACTTTGAAACACCCATGAAACAAAGACAGTGAAAGAGAGAGAAATTCTTACACAATGAGTTCAGGGGCTGTGATGCAACCTGGATTGACCATATCTAGACCCACAGCTGGATGAGACATAAGGGTGGACACTCTTGGGGCTGAGAGGTTTGGTGAGGTTGGGTGAGCAAACGCAGACCCTTTAAAGGAATACTGCGTGGTACCCATCGCATGGGTCCCAAATCTCCAGGTTCAAGGGCATCTTCCTACATCGAAAACATGCATGAGAAACCCAGAAGATGGTACACCGTGTGATGGGGAAAGGTTTCTAAAACGCACCTCATTTCTCATCTCCTTGTGCCCGGGTTCGCCATTCCAGCCGCTTTACTAGCAATCTCCCTACTTGGAGCATCAGCACCTTTAACCTCCTGTTCCGTACAGGTTGCAATTTGTCCTGAGGATGAACGGGAAGACGGGGAACCAACGAGAGACTAGCTCTTGGTGTCGGGACAGGCACAGGTCACTCTATTTTCCCATCAGGAAGAAGAATTAACCACAGGCTCAGCCTGCCCCCCGGAACCAGAACAGGGCCTGAAGCCATCCTGCGCTTTTGCGGCCAGCTCCCAAAAAAGCGAGTTGTAAAATGGAGGTTCAGGGCACTGCAATTCACAAACCTGCAGAGTTATAAATGATAACTCTCGTCCACAAATATATTGAGGGAAGGCAAAGAAGAGGATTTGAAATCAAGGCAGAATTGCACGAAACAGATTTCAGGAGGTAGATACGAATCGCCTTTAAAGCACATGAAAAGCGGCAAAACGTTGACAATGATGCCCTTGGCCAAAAAGGGCGTATGCGTTTTTTCCTGAATATATTCAGGAAAAAACGCATACGCCCTTTTTGGCCAACCAAGCAACCTGGAAAGGCAAATCAGCGCTACAGAGAAGTTTCGCTTCCCATCGGTCAAAAGGGCCATGCTGAAAAAAGTGTCAAACCAGAAATGCAGGACAGGCCATGGAGAAATGGGAGCCTTGCTACACTGATGGGCGGGATGTAAATTGCCAACAGCCACTCTGGAGAAGTGTACGGTGTGTCCTGAAACATCTGAAAAACACAGCTTAGAGAGCATAGGGCACTTCCACTCATGGGTGTATAAATTGGGAAAATTAAAAATCAGCAAGACACAAGCACCCAAAGTTGAGGGCTGCTCTGTTGACAAGGACCTCCACTTCATTCCACCTTAAATATCCCAGGAAAGAGAAAAATGGATAATAAAGTTGTGGTCTTTATGTACAATGGAATATCACTCAGCCATGAAATCAATGTCATACGGTTAGTAGCAGCATGATGAGTGGATTTAGGTACGACGATTCTAAGTGAAATAAGTCACACAGAAAAGGACACTTCTCATAAGGTATCACTGATAGAGGGAATGTAAAAACCGTTACACTTGCACTGAATTACAAAACAGAACAGAGTCACACATGCAGAAAACACACTATGGCTGCTTAACGGGAAAGGTGAGGTGGGGTGATACATAAAACAAGGGTTTCAAATTAGCTCAGATACCGTTCCATAAACCCAATATGTAATAGACAAGACCTACTCCTTGCTCAGAGAACTGGACTCCACACGCCCTATTCACCGCACAAGAATATATCTGACTAGTAATAATCTTAAAACCTATGTACTGATATCTCTCTGTTAGTGTCTCAAGTGGGTGTAAAGCGGCATAAACACAGCAGTGAAAAGCAGCTAAACCCCATTATAAAAATAAATTACTTTGAAACACCCATGAAACAAAGACAGTGAAAGAGAGAGAAATTCTTACACAATGAGTTCAGGGGCTGTGATGCAACCTGGATTGACCATATCTAGACCCACAGCTGGATGAGACATAAGGGTGGACACTCTTGGGGCTGAGAGGTTTGGTGAGGTTGGGTGAGCAAACGCAGACCCTTTAAAGTAATACTGCGTGGTACCCATCGCATGGGTCCCAAATCTCCAGGTTCAAGGGCATCTTCCTACATCGAAAACATGCATGAGAAACCCAGAAGATGGTACACCGTGTGATGGGGAAAGGTTTCTAAAACGCACCTCATTTCTCATCTCCTTGTGCCCGGGTTCGCCATTCCAGCCGCTTTACTAGCAATCTCCCTACTTGGAGCATCAGCACCTTTAACCTCCTGTTCCGTACAGGTTGCAATTTGTCCTGAGGATGAACGGGAAGACGGGGAACCAACGAGAGACTAGCTCTTGGTGTCGGGACAGGCACAGGTCACTCTATTTTCCCATCAGGAAGAAGAATTAACCACAGGCTCAGCCTGCCCCCCGGAACCAGAACAGGGCCTGAAGCCATCCTGCGCTTTTGCGGCCAGCTCCCAAAAAAGCGAGTTGTAAAATGGAGGTTCAGGGCACTGCAATTCACAAACCTGCAGAGTTATAAATGATAACTCTCGTCCACAAATATATTGAGGGAAGGCAAAGAAGAGGATTTGAAATCAAGGCAGAATTGCACGAAACAGATTTCAGGAGGTAGATACGAATCGCCTTTAAAGCACATGAAAAGCGGCAAAACGTTGACAATGATGCCCTTGGCCAAAAAGGGCGTATGCGTTTTTTCCTGAATATATTCAGGAAAAAACGCATACGCCCTTTTTGGCCAACCAAGCAACCTGGAAAGGCAAATCAGCGCTACAGAGAAGTTTCGCTTCCCATCGGTCAAAAGGGCCATGCTGAAAAAAGTGTCAAACCAGAAATGCAGGACAGGCCATGGAGAAATGGGAGCCTTGCTACACTGATGGGCGGGATGTAAATTGCCAACAGCCACTCTGGAGAAGTGTACGGTGTGTCCTGAAACATCTGAAAAACACAGCTTAGAGAGCATAGGGCACTTCCACTCATGGGTGTATAAATTGGGAAAATTAAAAATCAGCAAGACACAAGCACCCAAAGTTGAGGGCTGCTCTGTTGACAAGGACCTCCACTTCATTCCACCTTAAATATCCCAGGAAAGAGAAAAATGGATAATAAAGTTGTGGTCTTTATGTACAATGGAATATCACTCAGCCATGAAATCAATGTCATACGGTTAGTAGCAGCATGATGAGTGGATTTAGGTACGACGATTCTAAGTGAAATAAGTCACACAGAAAAGGACACTTCTCATAAGGTATCACTGATAGAGGGAATGTAAAAACCGTTACACTTGCACTGAATTACAAAACAGAACAGAGTCACACATGCAGAAAACACACTATGGCTGCTTAACGGGAAAGGTGAGGTGGGGTGATACATAAAACAAGGGTTTCAAATTAGCTCAGATACCGTTCCATAAACCCAATATGTAATAGACAAGACCTACTCCTTGCTCAGAGAACTGGACTCCACACGCCCTATTCACCGCACAAGAATATATCTGACTAGTAATAATCTTAAAACCTATGTACTGATATCTCTCTGTTAGTGTCTCAAGTGGGTGTAAAGCGGCATAAACACAGCAGTGAAAAGCAGCTAAACCCCATTATAAAAATAAATTACTTTGAAACACCCATGAAACAAAGACAGTGAAAGAGAGAGAAATTCTTACACAATGAGTTCAGGGGCTGTGATGCAACCTGGATTGACCATATCTAGACCCACAGCTGGATGAGACATAAGGGTGGACACTCTTGGGGCTGAGAGGTTTGGTGAGGTTGGGTGAGCAAACGCAGACCCTTTAAAGTAATACTGCGTGGTACCCATCGCATGGGTCCCAAATCTCCAGGTTCAAGGGCATCTTCCTACATCGAAAACATGCATGAGAAACCCAGAAGATGGTACACCGTGTGATGGGGAAAGGTTTCTAAAACGCACCTCATTTCTCATCTCCTTGTGCCCGGGTTCGCCATTCCAGCCGCTTTACTAGCAATCTCCCTACTTGGAGCATCAGCACCTTTAACCTCCTGTTCCGTACAGGTTGCAATTTGTCCTGAGGATGAACGGGAAGACGGGGAACCAACGAGAGACTAGCTCTTGGTGTCGGGACAGGCACAGGTCACTCTATTTTCCCATCAGGAAGAAGAATTAACCACAGGCTCAGCCTGCCCCCCGGAACCAGAACAGGGCCTGAAGCCATCCTGCGCTTTTGCGGCCAGCTCCCAAAAAAGCGAGTTGTAAAATGGAGGTTCAGGGCACTGCAATTCACAAACCTGCAGAGTTATAAATGATAACTCTCGTCCACAAATATATTGAGGGAAGGCAAAGAAGAGGATTTGAAATCAAGGCAGAATTGCACGAAACAGATTTCAGGAGGTAGATACGAATCGCCTTTAAAGCACATGAAAAGCGGCAAAACGTTGACAATGATGCCCTTGGCCAAAAAGGGCGTATGCGTTTTTTCCTGAATATATTCAGGAAAAAACGCATACGCCCTTTTTGGCCAACCAAGCAACCTGGAAAGGCAAATCAGCGCTACAGAGAAGTTTCGCTTCCCATCGGTCAAAAGGGCCATGCTGAAAAAAGTGTCAAACCAGAAATGCAGGACAGGCCATGGAGAAATGGGAGCCTTGCTACACTGATGGGCGGGATGTAAATTGCCAACAGCCACTCTGGAGAAGTGTACGGTGTGTCCTGAAACATCTGAAAAACACAGCTTAGAGAGCATAGGGCACTTCCACTCATGGGTGTATAAATTGGGAAAATTAAAAATCAGCAAGACACAAGCACCCAAAGTTGAGGGCTGCTCTGTTGACAAGGACCTCCACTTCATTCCACCTTAAATATCCCAGGAAAGAGAAAAATGGATAATAAAGTTGTGGTCTTTATGTACAATGGAATATCACTCAGCCATGAAATCAATGTCATACGGTTAGTAGCAGCATGATGAGTGGATTTAGGTACGACGATTCTAAGTGAAATAAGTCACACAGAAAAGGACACTTCTCATAAGGTATCACTGATAGAGGGAATGTAAAAACCGTTACACTTGCACTGAATTACAAAACAGAACAGAGTCACACATGCAGAAAACACACTATGGCTGCTTAACGGGAAAGGTGAGGTGGGGTGATACATAAAACAAGGGTTTCAAATTAGCTCAGATACCGTTCCATAAACCCAATATGTAATAGACAAGACCTACTCCTTGCTCAGAGAACTGGACTCCACACGCCCTATTCACCGCACAAGAATATATCTGACTAGTAATAATCTTAAAACCTATGTACTGATATCTCTCTGTTAGTGTCTCAAGTGGGTGTAAAGCGGCATAAACACAGCAGTGAAAAGCAGCTAAACCCCATTATAAAAATAAATTACTTTGAAACACCCATGAAACAAAGACAGTGAAAGAGAGAGAAATTCTTACACAATGAGTTCAGGGGCTGTGATGCAACCTGGATTGACCATATCTAGACCCACAGCTGGATGAGACATAAGGGTGGACACTCTTGGGGCTGAGAGGTTTGGTGAGGTTGGGTGAGCAAACGCAGACCCTTTAAAGTAATACTGCGTGGTACCCATCGCATGGGTCCCAAATCTCCAGGTTCAAGGGCATCTTCCTACATCGAAAACATGCATGAGAAACCCAGAAGATGGTACACCGTGTGATGGGGAAAGGTTTCTAAAACGCACCTCATTTCTCATCTCCTTGTGCCCGGGTTCGCCATTCCAGCCGCTTTACTAGCAATCTCCCTACTTGGAGCATCAGCACCTTTAACCTCCTGTTCCGTACAGGTTGCAATTTGTCCTGAGGATGAACGGGAAGACGGGGAACCAACGAGAGACTAGCTCTTGGTGTCGGGACAGGCACAGGTCACTCTATTTTCCCATCAGGAAGAAGAATTAACCACAGGCTCAGCCTGCCCCCCGGAACCAGAACAGGGCCTGAAGCCATCCTGCGCTTTTGCGGCCAGCTCCCAAAAAAGCGAGTTGTAAAATGGAGGTTCAGGGCACTGCAATTCACAAACCTGCAGAGTTATAAATGATAACTCTCGTCCACAAATATATTGAGGGAAGGCAAAGAAGAGGATTTGAAATCAAGGCAGAATTGCACGAAACAGATTTCAGGAGGTAGATACGAATCGCCTTTAAAGCACATGAAAAGCGGCAAAACGTTGACAATGATGCCCTTGGCCAAAAAGGGCGTATGCGTTTTTTCCTGAATATATTCAGGAAAAAACGCATACGCCCTTTTTGGCCAACCAAGCAACCTGGAAAGGCAAATCAGCGCTACAGAGAAGTTTCGCTTCCCATCGGTCAAAAGGGCCATGCTGAAAAAAGTGTCAAACCAGAAATGCAGGACAGGCCATGGAGAAATGGGAGCCTTGCTACACTGATGGGCGGGATGTAAATTGCCAACAGCCACTCTGGAGAAGTGTACGGTGTGTCCTGAAACATCTGAAAAACACAGCTTAGAGAGCATAGGGCACTTCCACTCATGGGTGTATAAATTGGGAAAATTAAAAATCAGCAAGACACAAGCACCCAAAGTTGAGGGCTGCTCTGTTGACAAGGACCTCCACTTCATTCCACCTTAAATATCCCAGGAAAGAGAAAAATGGATAATAAAGTTGTGGTCTTTATGTACAATGGAATATCACTCAGCCATGAAATCAATGTCATACGGTTAGTAGCAGCATGATGAGTGGATTTAGGTACGACGATTCTAAGTGAAATAAGTCACACAGAAAAGGACACTTCTCATAAGGTATCACTGATAGAGGGAATGTAAAAACCGTTACACTTGCACTGAATTACAAAACAGAACAGAGTCACACATGCAGAAAACACACTATGGCTGCTTAACGGGAAAGGTGAGGTGGGGTGATACATAAAACAAGGGTTTCAAATTAGCTCAGATACCGTTCCATAAACCCAATATGTAATAGACAAGACCTACTCCTTGCTCAGAGAACTGGACTCCACACGCCCTATTCACCGCACAAGAATATATCTGACTAGTAATAATCTTAAAACCTATGTACTGATATCTCTCTGTTAGTGTCTCAAGTGGGTGTAAAGCGGCATAAACACAGCAGTGAAAAGCAGCTAAACCCCATTATAAAAATAAATTACTTTGAAACACCCATGAAACAAAGACAGTGAAAGAGAGAGAAATTCTTACACAATGAGTTCAGGGGCTGTGATGCAACCTGGATTGACCATATCTAGACCCACAGCTGGATGAGACATAAGGGTGGACACTCTTGGGGCTGAGAGGTTTGGTGAGGTTGGGTGAGCAAACGCAGACCCTTTAAAGTAATACTGCGTGGTACCCATCGCATGGGTCCCAAATCTCCAGGTTCAAGGGCATCTTCCTACATCGAAAACATGCATGAGAAACCCAGAAGATGGTACACCGTGTGATGGGGAAAGGTTTCTAAAACGCACCTCATTTCTCATCTCCTTGTGCCCGGGTTCGCCATTCCAGCCGCTTTACTAGCAATCTCCCTACTTGGAGCATCAGCACCTTTAACCTCCTGTTCCGTACAGGTTGCAATTTGTCCTGAGGATGAACGGGAAGATGGGGAACCAACGAGAGACTAGCTCTTGGTGTCGGGACAGGCACAGGTCACTCTATTTTCCCATCAGGAAGAAGAATTAACCACAGGCTCAGCCTGCCCCCCGGAACCAGAACAGGGCCTGAAGCCATCCTGCGCTTTTGCGGCCAGCTCCCAAAAAAGCGAGTTGTAAAATGGAGGTTCTGGGCACTGCAATTCACAAACCTGCAGAGTTATAAATGATAACTCTCGTCCACAAATATATTGAGGGAAGGCAAAGAAGAGGATTTGAAATCAAGGCAGAATTGCACGAAACAGATTTCAGGAGGTAGATACGAATCGCCTTTAAAGCACATGAAAAGCGGCAAAACGTTGACAATGATGCCCTTGGCCAAAAAGGGCGTATGCGTTTTTTCCTGAATATATTCAGGAAAAAACGCATACGCCCTTTTTGGCCAACCAAGCAACCTGGAAAGGCAAATCAGCGCTACAGAGAAGTCTCGCTTCCCATCCGTCAAAAGGGCCATGCTGAAAAAAGTGTCAAAACCAGAAATGCAGGACAGGCCATGGAGAAATGGGAGCCTTGCTACACTGATGGGCGGGATGTAAATTGCCAACAGCCACTCTGGAGAAGTGTACGGTGAGTCCTGAAACATCTAAAAAACACAGCTTAGAGAGCATAGGGCACTTCCACTCATGGGGGTATAAATTGGGAAAATGAAAAATCAGCAAGACACAAGCACCCCAAAGTTGAGGGCTGCTCTGTTGACAAGGACCTCCACTTCATTCCACCTTAAATATCCAAGGAAAGAGAAAAATGGATAAAGAAGTTGTGGTCCTTATGTACAATGGAATATCACTCAGCCATGAAATCAATGTCATACGGTTAGTAGCAGCATGATGAGTGGATTTAGGTACGACGATTCTAAGTGAAATAAGTCACACAGAAAAGGACACTTCTCATAAGGTATCACTTTTAGAGGGAATGTAAAAACCGTTACACTTGAACTGAATTACAAAACAGAACAGAGTCACACATGCAGAAATCACACTATGGCTGCTTAACGGGAAAGGTGAGGTGGGGTGATACATAAAACAAGGGTATCAAATTAGCTCAGATACCATTCCATAAACCCAATATGTAGTAGACAAGACCTACTCCGTGCTCAGAGAACTGGACTCAACACGCCCTATTCACCGCACAAGAATATATCTGACTAGTAATAATCTTAAAACCTATGTATTGATATCTCTCTGTTAGTGTGTCAAGTGGGTGTAAAGCGGCATAAACACAGCAGTGAAAAGCAGCTAAACCCCATTATGAAAATAAATTACTTTGAAAAACCCATGAAACAACGACAGTGAAAGAGAGAGAAATTCTTACACAATGCGTTCAGGGGCTGTGATGCAACCTGGATTGACCATATCTAGACCCACAGCTGGATGAGACATAAGGGTGGACACTCTTGGGGCTGAGAGGTTTGGTGAGGTTGGGTGAGCAAACGCAGACCCTTTAAAGTAATACTTCCTGGTACCCATCGCATGGGTCCCAAATCTCCAGCTTCCAGGGCATCTTCCTACATCGAAAACATGCATGAGAAACCCAGAAGATAGTATACCATGTGATGGGGAAAGGTTTCTAAAACGCACCTCATTTCTCATCTCCTTGTGCCCGGGTTCGCCATTCCAGCCGCTTTACTAGCAATCTCCCTACTAGGAGCATCAGCACCTTTAACCTCCTGTTCCGTACAGGTTGCAATTTGTCCTGAGGATGAACGGGAAGATGGGGAACCAACGAGAGACTAGCTCTTGGTGTTGGGACAGGCACAGGTCACTCTATTTTCCCATCAGGAAGAAGAATTAACCACAGGCTCAGCCTGCCCCCCGGAACCAGAACAGGGCCTGAAGATATCCTGCGCTTTTGTGGCCAGCTCCCAAAAAAGCGAGTTGTAAAATGGAGGTTCAGGGCACTGCAATTCACAAACCTGCAGAGTTATAAATGATAACTCTCATCCACAAATATATTGAGGGAAGGCAAAGAAGAGGATTTGAAATCAAGGCAGAATTGCACGAAACAGATTTCAGGAGGTAGATACGAATCGCCTTTAAAGCACATGAAAAGCGGCAAAACGTTGACAATGATGCCCTTGGCCAAAAAGGGCGTATGCGTTTTTTCCTGAATATATTCAGGAAAAAACGCATACGCCCTTTTTGGCCAACCAAGCAACCTGGAAAGGCAAATCAGCGCTACAGAGAAGTCTCGCTTCCCATCGGTCAAAAGGGCCATGCTGAAAAAAGTGTCAAACCAGAAATGCAGGACAGGCCATGGAGAAATGGGAGCTTTGCTACACTGATGGGCGGGATGTAAATTGCCAACAGCCACTCTGGAGAAGTGTACGGTGAGTCCTGAAACATCTAAAAAACACAGCTTAGAGAGCATAGGGCACTTCCACTCATGGGGGTATAAATTGGGAAAATTAAAAATCAGCAAGACACAAGCACCCAAAGTTGAGGGCTGCTCTGTTGACAAGGACCTCCACTTCATTCCACCTTAAATATCCCAGGAAAGAGAAAAATGGATAATAAAGTTGTGGTCTTTATGTACAATGGAATATCACTCAGCCATGAAATCAATGTCATACGGTTAGTAGCAGCATGATGAGTGGATTTAGGTACGACGATTCTAAGTGAAATAAGTCACACAGAAAAGGACACTTCTCATAAGGTATCACTGATAGAGGGAATGTAAAAACCGTTACACTTGCACTGAATTACAAAACAGAACAGAGTCACACATGCAGAAAACACACTATGGCTGCTTAACGGGAAAGGTGAGGTGGGGTGATACATAAAACAAGGGTTTCAAATTAGCTCAGATACCGTTCCATAAACCCAATATGTAATAGACAAGACCTACTCCTTGCTCAGAGAACTGGACTCAACACGCCCTATTCACCGCACAAGAATATATCTGACTAGTAATAATCTTAAAACCTATGTACTGATATCTCTCTGTTAGTGTCTCAAGTGGGTGTAAAGCGGCATAAACACAGCAGTGAAAAGCAGCTAAACCCCATTATAAAAATAAATTACTTTGAAACACCCATGAAACAAAGACAGTGAAAGAGAGAGAAATTCTTACACAATGAGTTCAGGGGCTGTGATGCAACCTGGATTGACCATATCTAGACCCACAGCTGGATGAGACATAAGGGTGGACACTCTTGGGGCTGAGAGGTTTGGTGAGGTTGGGTGAGCAAACGCAGACCCTTTAAAGTAATACTGCGTGGTACCCATCGCATGGGTCCCAAATCTCCAGGTTCAAGGGCATCTTCCTACATCGAAAACATGCATGAGAAACCCAGAAGATGGTACACCGTGTGATGGGGAAAGGTTTCTAAAACGCACCTCATTTCTCATCTCCTTGTGCCCGGGTTCGCCATTCCAGCCGCTTTACTAGCAATCTCCCTACTTGGAGCATCAGCACCTTTAACCTCCTGTTCCGTACAGGTTGCAATTTGTCCTGAGGATGAACGGGAAGCCGGGGAACCAACGAGAGACTAGCTCTTGGTGTCGGGACAGGCACTGGTCACTCTATTTTCCCATCAGGAAGAAGAATTAACCACAGGCTCAGCCTGCCCCCCGGAACCAGAACAGGGCCTGAAGCCATACTGCACTTTTGCGGCCAGGTCCCAAAAAAGCGAGTTGTAAAATGGAGGTTCAGGGCACTGCAATTCACAAACCTGCAGAGTTATAAATGATAACTCTCGTCCACAAATATATTGAGGGAAGGCAAAGAAGAGGAATTGAAATCAAGGCAGAATTGCACGAAACAGATTTCAGGAGGTAGATTCGAATCGCCTTTAAAGCACATGAAAAGCGGCAAAACGTTGACAATGATGCCCTTGGCCAAAAAGGGCGTATGCGTTTTTTCCTGAATATATTCAGGAAAAAACGCATACGCCCTTTTTGGCCAACCAAGCAACCTGGAAAGGCAAATCAGCGCTACAGAGAAGTCTCGCTTCCCATCGGTCAAAAGGGCCATGCTGAAAAAAGTGTCAAACCAGAAATGCAGGACAGGCCATGGAGAAATGGGAGCCTTGCTACACTGATGGGCGGGATGTAAATTGCCAACAGCCACTCTGGAGAAGTGTACGGTGTGTCCTGAAACATCTGAAAAACACAGCTTAGAGAGCATAGGGCACTTCCACTCATGGGTGTATAAATTGGGAAAATTAAAAATCAGCAAGACACAAGCACCCAAAGTTGAGGGCTGCTCTGTTGACAAGGACCTCCACTTCATTCCACCTTAAATATCCCAGGAAAGAGAAAAATGGATAATAAAGTTGTGGTCTTTATGTACAATGGAATATCACTCAGCCATGAAATCAATGTCATACGGTTAGTAGCAGCATGATGAGTGGATTTAGGTACGACGATTCTAAGTGAAATAAGTCACACAGAAAAGGACACTTCTCATAAGGTATCACTGATAGAGGGAATGTAAAAACCGTTACACTTGCACTGAATTACAAAACAGAACAGAGTCACACATGCAGAAAACACACTATGGCTGCTTAACGGGAAAGGTGAGGTGGGGTGATACATAAAACAAGGGTTTCAAATTAGCTCAGATACCGTTCCATAAACCCAATATGTAATAGACAAGACCTACTCCTTGCTCAGAGAACTGGACTCCACACGCCCTATTCACCGCACAAGAATATATCTGACTAGTAATAATCTTAAAACCTATGTACTGATATCTCTCTGTTAGTGTCTCAAGTGGGTGTAAAGCGGCATAAACACAGCAGTGAAAAGCAGCTAAACCCCATTATAAAAATAAATTACTTTGAAACACCCATGAAACAAAGACAGTGAAAGAGAGAGAAATTCTTACACAATGAGTTCAGGGGCTGTGATGCAACCTGGATTGACCATATCTAGACCCACAGCTGGATGAGACATAAGGGTGGACACTCTTGGGGCTGAGAGGTTTGGTGAGGTTGGGTGAGCAAACGCAGACCCTTTAAAGTAATACTGCGTGGTACCCATTGCATGGGTCCCAAATCTCCAGGTTCAAGGGCATCTTCCTACATCGAAAACATGCATGAGAAACCCAGAAGATGGTACACCGTGTGATGGGGAAAGGTTTCTAAAACGCACCTCATTTCTCATCTCCTTGTGCCCGGGTTCGCCATTCCAGCCGCTTTACTAGCAATCTCCCTACTTGGAGCATCAGCACCTTTAACCTCCTGTTCCGTACAGGTTGCAATTTGTCCTGAGGATGAACGGGAAGACTGGGAACCAACGAGAGACTAGCTCTTGGTGTCGGGACAGGCACAGGTCACTCTATTTTCCCATCAGGAAGAAGAATTAACCACAGGCTCAGCCTGCCCCCCGGAACCAGAACAGGGCCTGAAGCCATCCTGCGCTTTTGCGGCCAGCTCCCAAAAAAGCGAGTTGTAAAATGGAGGTTCAGGGCACTGCAATTCACAAACCTGCAGAGTTATAAATGATAACTCTCGTCCACAAATATATTGAGGGAAGGCAAAGAAGAGGATTTGAAATCAAGGCAGAATTGCACGAAACAGATTTCAGGAGGTAGATACGAATCGCCTTTAAAGCACATGAAAAGCGGCAAAACGTTGACAATGATGCCCTTGGCCAAAAAGGGCGTATGCGTTTTTTCCTGAATATATTCAGGAAAAAACGCATACGCCCTTTTTGGCCAACCAAGCAACCTGGAAAGGCAAATCAGCGCTACAGAGAAGTTTCGCTTCCCATCGGTCAAAAGGGCCATGCTGAAAAAAGTGTCAAACCAGAAATGCAGGACAGGCCATGGAGAAATGGGAGCCTTGCTACACTGATGGGCGGGATGTAAATTGCCAACAGCCACTCTGGAGAAGTGTACGGTGTGTCCTGAAACATCTGAAAAACACAGCTTAGAGAGCATAGGGCACTTCCACTCATGGGTGTATAAATTGGGAAAATTAAAAATCAGCAAGACACAAGCACCCAAAGTTGAGGGCTGCTCTGTTGACAAGGACCTCCACTTCATTCCACCTTAAATATCCCAGGAAAGAGAAAAATGGATAATAAAGTTGTGGTCTTTATGTACAATGGAATATCACTCAGCCATGAAATCAATGTCATACGGTTAGTAGCAGCATGATGAGTGGATTTAGGTACGACGATTCTAAGTGAAATAAGTCACACAGAAAAGGACACTTCTCATAAGGTATCACTGATAGAGGGAATGTAAAAACCGTTACACTTGAACTGAATTACAAAACAGAACAGAGTCACACATGCAGAAAACACACTATGGCTGCTTAACGGGAAAGGTGAGGTGGGGTGATACATAAAACAAGGGTATCAAATTAGCTCAGATACCGTTCCATAAACCCAATATGTAATAGACAAGACCTACTCCTTGCTCAGAGAACTGGACTCAACACGCCCTATTCACCGCACAAGAATATATCTGACTAGTAATAATCTTAAAACCTATGTATTGATATCTCTCTGTTAGTGTATCAAGTGGGTGTAAAGCGGCATAAACACAGCAGTGAAAAGCAGCTAAACCCCATTATGAAAATAAATTACTTTGAAAAACCCATGAAACAACGACAGTGAAAGAGAGAGAAATTCTTACACAATGCGTTCAGGGGCTGTGATGCAACCTGGATTGACCATATCTAGACCCACAGCTGGATGAGACATAAGGGTGGACACTCTTGGGGCTGAGAGGTTTGGTGAGGTTGGGTGAGCAAACGCAGACCCTTTAAAGTAATACTTCGTGGTACCCATCGCATGGGTCCCAAATCTCCAGCTTCCAGTGCATCTTCCTACATAGAAAACATGCATGAGAAACCCAGAAGATAGTATACCATGTGATGGGGAAAGGTTTCTAAAACGCACCTCATTTCTCATCTCCTTGTGCCCGGGTTCGCCATTCCAGCCGCTTTACTAGCAATCTCCCTACTAGGAGCATCAGCACCTTTAACCTCCTGTTCCGTACAGGTTGCAATTTGTCCTGAGGATGAACGGGAAGATGGGGAACCAACGAGAGACTAGCTCTTGGTGTTGGGACAGGCACAGGTCACTCTATTTTCCCATCAGGAAGAAGAATTAACCACAGGCTCAGCCTGCCCCCCGGAACCAGAACAGGGCCTGAAGATATCCTGCGCTTTTGCGGCCAGCTCCCAAAAAAGCGAGTTGTAAAATGGAGGTTCAGGGCACTGCAATTCACAAACCTGCAGAGTTATAAATGATAACTCTCGTCCACAAATATATTGAGGGAAGGCAAAGAAGAGGATTTGAAATCAAGGCAGAATTGCACGAAACAGATTTCAGGAGGTAGATACGAATCGCCTTTAAAGCACATGAAAAGCGGCAAAACGTTGACAATGATGCCCTTGGCCAAAAAGGGCGTATGCGTTTTTTCCTGAATATATTCAGGAAAAAACGCATACGCCCTTTTTGGCCAACCAAGCAACCTGGAAAGGCAAATCAGCGCTACAGAGAAGTCTCGCTTCCCATCGGTCAAAAGGGCCATGCTGAAAAAAGTGTCAAACCAGAAATGCAGGACAGGCCATGGAGAAATGGGAGCCTTGCTACACTGATGGGCGGGATGTAAATTGCCAACAGCCACTCTGGAGAAGTGTACGGTGAGTCCTGAAACATCTAAAAAACACAGCTTAGAGAGCATAGGGCACTTCCACTCATGGGGGTATAAATTGGGAAAATTAAAAATCAGCAAGACACAAGCACCCAAAGTTGAGGGCTGCTCTGTTGACAAGGACCTCCACTTCATTCCACCTTAAATATCCCAGGAAAGAGAAAAATGGAAAATAAAGTTGTGTTCTTTATGTACAATGGAATATCACTCAGCCATGAAATCAATGTCATACGGTTAGTAGCAGCATGATGAGTGGATTTAGGTACGACGATTCTAAGTGAAATAAGTCACACAGAAAAGGACACTTCTCATAAGGTATCACTGATAGAGGGAATGTAAAAACCGTTACACTTGCACTGAATTACAAAACAGAACAGAGTCACACATGCAGAAAACACACTATGGCTGCTTAACGGGAAAGGTGAGGTGGGGTGATACATAAAACAAGGGTTTCAAATTAGCTCAGATACCGTTCCATAAACCCAATATGTAATAGACAAGACCTACTCCTTGCTCAGAGAACTGGACTCAACACGCCCTATTCACCGCACAAGAATATATCTGACTAGTAATAATCTTAAAACCTATGTACTGATATCTCTCTGTTAGTGTCTCAAGTGGGTGTAAAGCGGCATAAACACAGCAGTGAAAAGCAGCTAAACCCCATTATAAAAATAAATTACTTTGAAACACCCATGAAACAAAGACAGTGAAAGAGAGAGAAATTCTTACACAATGAGTTCAGGGGCTGTGATGCAACCTGGATTGACCATATCTAGACCCACAGCTGGATGAGACATAAGGGTGGACACTCTTGGGGCTGAGAGGTTTGGTGAGGTTGGGTGAGCAAACGCAGACCCTTTAAAGTAATACTGCGTGGTACCCATCGCATGGGTCCCAAATCTCCAGGTTCAAGGGCATCTTCCTACATCGAAAACATGCATGAGAAACCCAGAAGATGGTACACCGTGTGATGGGGAAAGGTTTCTAAAACGCACCTCATTTCTCATCTCCTTGTGCCCGGGTTCGCCATTCCAGCCGCTTTACTAGCAATCTCCCTACTTGGAGCATCAGCACCTTTAACCTCCTGTTCCGTACAGGTTGCAATTTGTCCTGAGGATGAACGGGAAGCCGGGGATCCAACGAGAGACTAGCTCTTGGTGTCGGGACAGGCACTGGTCACTCTATTTTCCCATCAGGAAGAAGAATTAACCACAGGCTCAGCCTGCCCCCCGGAACCAGAACAGGGCCTGAAGCCATCCTGCACTTTTGCGGCCAGGTCCCAAAAAAGCGAGTTGTAAAATGGAGGTTCAGGGCACTGCAATTCACAAACCTGCAGAGTTATAAATGATAACTCTCGTCCACAAATATATTGAGGGAAGGCAAAGAAGAGGAATTGAAATCAAGGCAGAATTGCACGAAACAGATTTCAGGAGGTAGATTCGAATCGCCTTTAAAGCACATGAAAAGCGGCAAAACGTTGACAATGATGCCCTTGGCCAAAAAGGGCGTATGCGTTTTTTCCTGAATATATTCAGGAAAAAACGCATACGCCCTTTTTGGCCAACCAAGCAACCTGGAAAGGCAAATCAGCGCTACAGAGAAGTCTCGCTTCCCATCGGTCAAAAGGGCCATGCTGAAAAAAGTGTCAAACCAGAAATGCAGGACAGGCCATGGAGAAATGGGAGCCTTGCTACACTGATGGGCGGGATGTAAATTGCCAACAGCCACTCTGGAGAAGTGTACGGTGTGTCCTGAAACATCTGAAAAACACAGCTTAGAGAGCATAGGGCACTTCCACTCATGGGTGTATAAATTGGGAAAATTAAAAATCAGCAAGACACAAGCACCCAAAGTTGAGGGCTGCTCTGTTGACAAGGACCTCCACTTCATTCCACCTTAAATATCCCAGGAAAGAGAAAAATGGATAATAAAGTTGTGGTCTTTATGTACAATGGAATATCACTCAGCCATGAAATCAATGTCATACGGTTAGTAGCAGCATGATGAGTGGATTTAGGTACGACGATTCTAAGTGAAATAAGTCACACAGAAAAGGACACTTCTCATAAGGTATCACTGATAGAGGGAATGTAAAAACCGTTACACTTGCACTGAATTACAAAACAGAACAGAGTCACACATGCAGAAAACACACTATGGCTGCTTAACGGGAAAGGTGAGGTGGGGTGATACATAAAACAAGGGTTTCAAATTAGCTCAGATACCGTTCCATAAACCCAATATGTAATAGACAAGACCTACTCCTTGCTCAGAGAACTGGACTCCACACGCCCTATTCACCGCACAAGAATATATCTGACTAGTAATAATCTTAAAACCTATGTACTGATATCTCTCTGTTAGTGTCTCAAGTGGGTGTAAAGCGGCATAAACACAGCAGTGAAAAGCAGCTAAACCCCATTATAAAAATAAATTACTTTGAAACACCCATGAAACAAAGACAGTGAAAGAGAGAGAAATTCTTACACAATGAGTTCAGGGGCTGTGATGCAACCTGGATTGACCATATCTAGACCCACAGCTGGATGAGACATAAGGGTGGACACTCTTGGGGCTGAGAGGTTTGGTGAGGTTGGGTGAGCAAACGCAGACCCTTTAAAGTAATACTGCGTGGTACCCATTGCATGGGTCCCAAATCTCCAGGTTCAAGGGCATCTTCCTACATCGAAAACATGCATGAGAAACCCAGAAGATGGTACACCGTGTGATGGGGAAAGGTTTCTAAAACGCACCTCATTTCTCATCTCCTTGTGCCCGGGTTCGCCATTCCAGCCGCTTTACTAGCAATCTCCCTACTTGGAGCATCAGCACCTTTAACCTCCTGTTCCGTACAGGTTGCAATTTGTCCTGAGGATGAACGGGAAGACTGGGAACCAACGAGAGACTAGCTCTTGGTGTCGGGACAGGCACAGGTCACTCTATTTTCCCATCAGGAAGAAGAATTAACCACAGGCTCAGCCTGCCCCCCGGAACCAGAACAGGGCCTGAAGCCATCCTGCGCTTTTGCGGCCAGCTCCCAAAAAAGCGAGTTGTAAAATGGAGGTTCAGGGCACTGCAATTCACAAACCTGCAGAGTTATAAATGATAACTCTCGTCCACAAATATATTGAGGGAAGGCAAAGAAGAGGATTTGAAATCAAGGCAGAATTGCACGAAACAGATTTCAGGAGGTAGATACGAATCGCCTTTAAAGCACATGAAAAGCGGCAAAACGTTGACAATGATGCCCTTGGCCAAAAAGGGCGTATGCGTTTTTTCCTGAATATATTCAGGAAAAAACGCATACGCCCTTTTTGGCCAACCAAGCAACCTGGAAAGGCAAATCAGCGCTACAGAGAAGTTTCGCTTCCCATCGGTCAAAAGGGCCATGCTGAAAAAAGTGTCAAACCAGAAATGCAGGACAGGCCATGGAGAAATGGGAGCCTTGCTACACTGATGGGCGGGATGTAAATTGCCAACAGCCACTCTGGAGAAGTGTACGGTGTGTCCTGAAACATCTGAAAAACACAGCTTAGAGAGCATAGGGCACTTCCACTCATGGGTGTATAAATTGGGAAAATTAAAAATCAGCAAGACACAAGCACCCAAAGTTGAGGGCTGCTCTGTTGACAAGGACCTCCACTTCATTCCACCTTAAATATCCCAGGAAAGAGAAAAATGGATAATAAAGTTGTGGTCTTTATGTACAATGGAATATCTCTCAGCCATGAAATCAATGTCATACGGTTAGTAGCAGCATGATGAGTGGATTTAGGTACGACGATTCTAAGTGAAATAAGTCACACAGAAAAGGACACTTCTCATAAGGTATCACTGATAGAGGGAATGTAAAAACCGTTACACTTGAACTGAATTACAAAACAGAACAGAGTCACACATGCAGAAAACACACTATGGCTGCTTAACGGGAAAGGTGAGGTGGGGTGATACATAAAACAAGGGTATCAAATTAGCTCAGATACCGTTCCATAAACCCAATATGTAATAGACAAGACCTACTCCTTGCTCAGAGAACTGGACTCAACACGCCCTATTCACCGCACAAGAATATATCTGACTAGTAATAATCTTAAAACCTATGTATTGATATCTCTCTGTTAGTGTATCAAGTGGGTGTAAAGCGGCATAAACACAGCAGTGAAAAGCAGCTAAACCCCATTATGAAAATAAATTACTTTGAAAAACCCATGAAACAATGACAGTGAAAGAGAGAGAAATTCTTACACAATGCGTTCAGGGGCTGTGATGCAACCTGGATTGACCATATCTAGACCCACAGCTGGATGAGACATAAGGGTGGACACTCTTGGGGCTGAGAGGTTTGGTGAGGTTGGGTGAGCAAACGCAGACCCTTTAAAGTAATACTTCTTGGTACCCATCGCATGGGTCCCAAATCTCCAGCTTCCAGTGCATCTTCCTACATAGAAAACATGCATGAGAAACCCAGAAGATAGTATACCATGTGATGGGGAAAGGTTTCTAAAACGCACCTCATTTCTCATCTCCTTGTGCCCGGGTTCGCCATTCCAGCCGCTTTACTAGCAATCTCCCTACTAGGAGCATCAGCACCTTTAACCTCCTGTTCCGTACAGGTTGCAATTTGTCCTGAGGATGAACGGGAAGATGGGGAACCAACGAGAGACTAGCTCTTGGTGTTGGGACAGGCACAGGTCACTCTATTTTCCCATCAGGAAGAAGAATTAACCACAGGCTCAGCCTGCCCCCCGGAACCAGAACAGGGCCTGAAGATATCCTGCGCTTTTGCGGCCAGCTCCCAAAAAAGCGAGTTGTAAAATGGAGGTTCAGGGCACTGCAATTCACAAACCTGCAGAGTTATAAATGATAACTCTCGTCCACAAATATATTGAGGGAAGGCAAAGAAGAGGATTTGAAATCAAGGCAGAATTGCACGAAACAGATTTCAGGAGGTAGATACGAATCGCCTTTAAAGCACATGAAAAGCGGCAAAACGTTGACAATGATGCCCTTGGCCAAAAAGGGCGTATGCGTTTTTTCCTGAATATATTCAGGAAAAAACGCATACGCCCTTTTTGGCCAACCAAGCAACCTGGAAAGGCAAATCAGCGCTACAGAGAAGTCTCGCTTCCCATCCGTCAAAAGGGCCATGCTGAAAAAAGTGTCAAACCAGAAATGCAGGACAGGCCATGGAGAAATGGGAGCCTTGCTACACTGATGGGCGGGATGTAAATTGCCAACAGCCACTCTGGAGAAGTGTACGGTGAGTCCTGAAACATCTAAAAAACACAGCTTAGAGAGCATAGGGCACTTCCACTCATGGGGGTATAAATTGGGAAAATTAAAAATCAGCAAGACACAAGCACCCAAAGTTGAGGGCTGCTCTGTTGACAAGGACCTCCACTTCATTCCACCTTAAATATCCCAGGAAAGAGAAAAATGGAAAATAAAGTTGTGGTCTTTATGTACAATGGAATATCACTCAGCCATGAAATCAATGTCATACGGTTAGTAGCAGCATGATGAGTGGATTTAGGTACGACGATTCTAAGTGAAATAAGTCACACAGAAAAGGACACTTCTCATAAGGTATCACTGATAGAGGGAATGTAAAAACCGTTACACTTGCACTGAATTACAAAACAGAACAGAGTCACACATGCAGAAAACACACTATGGCTGCTTAACGGGAAAGGTGAGGTGGGGTGATACATAAAACAAGGGTTTCAAATTAGCTCAGATACCGTTCCATAAACCCAATATGTAATAGACAAGACCTACTCCTTGCTCAGAGAACTGGACTCAACACGCCCTATTCACCGCACAAGAATATATCTGACTAGTAATAATCTTAAAACCTATGTACTGATATCTCTCTGTTAGTGTGTCAAGTGGGTGTAAAGCGGCATAAACACAGCAGTGAAAAGCAGCTAAACCCCATTATAAAAATAAATTACTTTGAAACACCCATGAAACAAAGACAGTGAAAGAGATAGAAATTCTTACACAATGAGTTCAGGGGCTGTGATGCACCCTGGATTGACCATATCTAGACCCACAGCTGGATGAGACATAAGGGTGGACACTCTTGGGGCTGAGAGGTTTGGTGAGGTTGGGTGAGCAAACGCAGACCCTTTAAAGTAATACTGCGTGGTACCCATCGCATGGGTCCCAAATCTCCAGGTTCAAGGGCATCTTCCTACATCGAAAACATGCATGAGAAACCCAGAAGATGGTACACCGTGTGATGGGGAAAGGTTTCTAAAACGCACCTCATTTCTCATCTCCTTGTGCCCGGGTTCGCCATTCCAGCCGCTTTACTAGCAATCTCCCTACTTGGAACATCAGCACCTTTAACCTCCTGTTCCGTACAGGTTGCAATTTGTCCTGAGGATGAACGGGAAGACGGGGAACCAACGAGAGACTAGCTCTTGGTGTCGGGACAGGCACTGGTCACTCTATTTTCCCATCAGGAAGAAGAATTAACCACAGGCTCAGCCTGCCCCCCGGAACCAGAACAGGGCCTGAAGCCATACTGCACTTTTGCGGCCAGGTCCCAAAAAAGCGAGTTGTAAAATGGAGGTTCAGGGCACTGCAATTCACAAACCTGCAGAGTTATAAATGATAACTCTCGTCCACAAATATATTGAGGGAAGGCAAAGAAGAGGAATTGAAATCAAGGCAGAATTGCACGAAACAGATTTCAGGAGGTAGATTCGAATCGCCTTTAAAGCACATGAAAAGCGGCAAAACGTTGACAATGATGCCCTTGGCCAAAAAGGGCGTATGCGTTTTTTCCTGAATATATTCAGGAAAAAACGCATACGCCCTTTTTGGCCAACCAAGCAACCTGGAAAGGCAAATCAGCGCTACAGAGAAGTCTCGCTTCCCATCGGTCAAAAGGGCCATGCTGAAAAAACTGTCAAACCAGAAATGCAAGACAGGCCATGGAGAAATGGGAGCCTTGCTACACTGATGGGCGGGATGTAAATTGCCAACAGCCACTCTGGAGAAGTGTACGGTGTGTCCTGAAATATCTGAAAAACACAGCTTAGAGAGCATAGGGCACTTCCACTCATGGGTGTATAAATTGGGAAAATTAAAAATCAGCAAGACACAAGCACCCAAAGTTGAGGGCTGCTCTGTTGACAAGGACCTCCACTTCATTCCACCTTAAATATCCCAGGAAAGAGAAAAATGGATAATAAAGTTGTGGTCTTTATGTACAATGGAATATCACTCAGCCATGAAATCAATGTCATACGGTTAGTAGCAGCATGATGAGTGGATTTAGGTACGACGATTCTAAGTGAAATAAGTCACACAGAAAAGGACACTTCTCATAAGGTATAACTTTTAGAGGGAATGTAAAAACCGTTACACTTGAACTGAATTACAAAACAGAACAGAGTCACACATGCAGAAAACAGACTATGGCTGCTTAACGGGAAAGGTGAGGTGGGGTGATACATAAAACAAGGGTATCAAATTAGCTCAGATACCATTCCATAAACCCAATATGTAGTAGACAAGACCTACTCAGTGCTCAGAGAACTGGACTCAACACGCCCTATTCACCACACAAGAATATATTTGACTAGTAATAATCTTAAAACATATGTATTGATATCTCTCTGTTAGTGTGTCAAGTGGGTGTAAAGCGGCATAAACACAGCAGTGAAAAGCAGCTAAACCCCATTATGAAAATAAATTACTTTGAAAAACCCATGAAACAACGACAGTGAAAGAGAGAGAAATTCTTACACAATGCGTTCAGGGGCTGTGATGCAACCTGGATTGACCATATCTAGACCCACAGCTGGATGAGACATAAGGGTGGACACTCTTGGGGCTGAGAGGTTTGGTGAGGTTGGTTGAGCAAACGCAGACCCTTTAAAGTAATACTTCGTGGTACCCATCGAATGGGTCCCAAATCTCCAGCTTCAAGGGCATCTTCCTACATCGAAAACATGCATGAGAAACCCAGAAGATGGTACACCATGTGATGGGGAAAGGTTTCTAAAACGCACCTCATTTCTCATCTCCTTGTGCCCGGGTTCGCCATTCCAGCCGCTTTACTAGCAATCTCCCTACTTGGAGCATCAGCACCTTTAACCTCCTGTTCCGTACAGGTTGCAATTTGTCCTGAGGATGAACGGGAAGACGGGGAACCAACGAGAGACTAGCTCTTGGTGTCGGGACAGGCACAGGTCACTCTATTTTCCCATCAGGAAGAAGAATTAACCACAGGCTCAGCCTGCCTCCCGGAACCAGAAAAGGGCCTGAAGCCATCCTGCGCTTTTGCCGCCAGCTCCCAAAAAAGCGAGTTGTAAAATGGAGGTTCAGGGCACTGCAATTCACAAACCTGCAGAGTTATAAATGATAACTCTCGTCCACAAATATATTGAGGGAAGGCAAAGAAGAGGATTTGAAATCAAGGCAGAATTGCACGAAACAGATTTCAGGAGGTAGATACGAATCGCCTTTAAAGCACATGAAAAGCGGCAAAACGTTGACAATGATGCCCTTGGCCAAAAAGGGCGTATGCGTTTTTTCCTGAATATATTCAGGAAAAAACGCATACGCCCTTTTTGGCCAACCAAGCAACCTGGAAAGGCAAATCAGCGCTACAGAGAAGTCTCGCTTCCCATCGGTCAAAAGGGCCATGATGAAAAAAGTGTCAAAACCAGAAATGCAGTACAGGCCATGCAGAAATGGGAGCCTTGCTACACTGATGGGCGGGATGTAAATTGCCAACAGCCACTCTGGAGAAGTCTACGGTGTGTCCTGAAACATCTGAAAAACACATCTTAGAGAGCATAGGGCACTTCCACTCATGGGGGTATAAATTGGGAAAATGAAAAATCAGCAAGACACAAGCACCCCAAAGTTGAGGGCTGCTCTGTTGACAAGGACCTCCACTTCATTCCACCTTAAATATCCCAGGAAAGAGAAAAATGGATAAAGAAGTTGTGGTCCTTATGTACAATGGAATATCACTCAGCCATGAAATCAATGTCATAAGGTTAGTAGCAGCATGATGAGTGGATTTAGGTACGACGATTCTAAGTGAAATAAGTCACACAGAAAAGGACACTTCTCATAAGGTATCACTGATAGAGGGAATGTAAAAACCGTTACACTTGAACTGAATTACAAAACAGAACAGAGTCACACATGCAGAAAACACACTATGGCTGCTTAACGGGAAAGGTGAGGTGGGGTGATACATAAAACAAGGGTATCAAATTAGCTCAGATACCGTTCCATAAACCCAATATGTAATAGACAAGACCTACTCCTTGCTCAGAGAACTGGACTCAACACGCCCTATTCACCGCACAAGAATATATCTGACTAGTAATAATCTTAAAACCTATGTATTGATATCTCTCTGTTAGTGTATCAAGTGGGTGTAAAGCGGCATAAACACAGCAGTGAAAAGCAGCTAAACCCCATTATGAAAATAAATTACTTTGAAAAACCCATGAAACAACGACAGTGAAAGAGAGAGAAATTCTTACACAATGCGTTCAGGGGCTGTGATGCAACCTGGATTGACCATATCTAGACCCACAGCTGGATGAGACATAAGGGTGGACACTCTTGGGGCTGAGAGGTTTGGTGAGGTTGGGTGAGCAAACGCAGACCCTTTAAAGTAATACTTCGTGGTACCCATCGCATGGGTCCCAAATCTCCAGCTTCCAGTGCATCTTCCTACATGGAAAACATGCATGAGAAACCCAGAAGATAGTATACCATGTGATGGGGAAAGGTTTCTAAAACGCACCTCATTTCTCATCTCCTTGTGCCCTGGTTCGCCATTCCAGCCGCTTTACTAGCAATCTCCCTACTAGGAGCATCAGCACCTTTAACCTCCTGTTCCGTACAGGTTGCAATTTGTCCTGAGGATGAACGGGAAGATGGGGAACCAACGAGAGACTAGCTCTTGGTGTTGGGACAGGCACAGGTCACTCTATTTTCCCATCAGGAAGAAGAATTAACCACAGGCTCAGCCTGCCCCCCGGAACCAGAACAGGGCCTGAAGATATCCTGCGCTTTTGCGGCCAGCTCCCAAAAAAGCGAGTTGTAAAATGGAGGTTCAGGGCACTGCAATTCACAAACCTGCAGAGTTATAAATGATAACTCTCGTCCACAAATATATTGAGGGAAGGCAAAGAAGAGGATTTGAAATCAAGGCAGAATTGCACGAAACAGATTTCAGGAGGTAGATACGAATCGCCTTTAAAGCACATGAAAAGCGGCAAAACGTTGACAATGATGCCCTTGGCCAAAAAGGGCGTATGCGTTTTTTCCTGAATATATTCAGGAAAAAACGCATACGCCCTTTTTGGCCAACCAAGCAACCTGGAAAGGCAAATCAGCGCTACAGAGAAGTCTCGCTTCCCATCGGTCAAAAGGGCCATGCTGAAAAAAGTGTCAAACCAGAAATGCAGGACAGGCCATGGAGAAATGGGAGCCTTGCTACACTGATGGGCGGGATGTAAATTGCCAACAGCCACTCTGGAGAAGTGTACGGTGAGTCCTGAAACATCTAAAAAACACAGCTTAGAGAGCATAGGGCACTTCCACTCATGGGGGTATAAATTGGGAAAATTAAAAATCAGCAAGACACAAGCACCCAAAGTTGAGGGCTGCTCTGTTGACAAGGACCTCCACTTCATTCCACCTTAAATATCCCAGGAAAGAGAAAAATGGAAAATAAAGTTGTGTTCTTTATGTACAATGGAATATCACTCAGCCATGAAATCAATGTCATACGGTTAGTAGCAGCATGATGAGTGGATTTAGGTACGACGATTCTAAGTGAAATAAGTCACACAGAAAAGGACACTTCTCATAAGGTATCACTGATAGAGGGAATGTAAAAACCGTTACACTTGCACTGAATTACAAAACAGAACAGAGTCACACATGCAGAAAACACACTATGGCTGCTTAACGGGAAAGGTGAGGTGGGGTGATACATAAAACAAGGGTTTCAAATTAGCTCAGATACCGTTCCATAAACCCAATATGTAATAGACAAGACCTACTCCTTGCTCAGAGAACTGGACTCAACACGCCCTATTCACCGCACAAGAATATATCTGACTAGTAATAATCTTAAAACCTATGTACTGATATCTCTCTGTTAGTGTGTCAAGTGGGTGTAAAGCGGCATAAACACAGCAGTGAAAAGCAGCTAAACCCCATTATAAAAATAAATTACTTTGAAACACCCATGAAACAAAGACAGTGAAAGAGAGAGAAATTCTTACACAATGAGTTCAGGGGCTGTGATGCAACCTGGATTGACCATATCTAGACCCACAGCTGGATGAGACATAAGGGTGGACACTCTTGGGGCTGAGAGGTTTGGTGAGGTTGGGTGAGCAAACGCAGACCCTTTAAAGTAATACTGCGTGGTACCCATCGCATGGGTCCCAAATCTCCAGGTTCAAGGGCATCTTCCTACATCGAAAACATGCATGAGAAACCCAGAAGATGGTACACCGTGTGATGGGGAAAGGTTTCTAAAACGCACCTCATTTCTCATCTCCTTGTGCCCGGGTTCGCCATTCCAGCCGCTTTACTAGCAATCTCCCTACTTGGAGCATCAGCACCTTTAACCTCCTGTTCCGTACAGGTTGCAATTTGTCCTGAGGATGAACGGGAAGCCGGGGATCCAACGAGAGACTAGCTCTTGGTGTCGGGACAGGCACTGGTCACTCTATTTTCCCATCAGGAAGAAGAATTAACCACAGGCTCAGCCTGCCCCCCGGAACCAGAACAGGGCCTGAAGCCATCCTGCACTTTTGCGGCCAGGTCCCAAAAAAGCGAGTTGTAAAATGGAGGTTCAGGGCACTGCAATTCACAAACCTGCAGAGTTATAAATGATAACTCTCGTCCACAAATATATTGAGGGAAGGCAAAGAAGAGGAATTGAAATCAAGGCAGAATTGCACGAAACAGATTTCAGGAGGTAGATTCGAATCGCCTTTAAAGCACATGAAAAGCGGCAAAACGTTGACAATGATGCCCTTGGCCAAAAAGGGCGTATGCGTTTTTTCCTGAATATATTCAGGAAAAAACGCATACGCCCTTTTTGGCCAACCAAGCAACCTGGAAAGGCAAATCAGCGCTACAGAGAAGTCTCGCTTCCCATCGGTCAAAAGGGCCATGCTGAAAAAAGTGTCAAACCAGAAATGCAGGACAGGCCATGGAGAAATGGGAGCCTTGCTACACTGATGGGCGGGATGTAAATTGCCAACAGCCACTCTGGAGAAGTGTACGGTGTGTCCTGAAACATCTGAAAAACACAGCTTAGAGAGCATAGGGCACTTCCACTCATGGGTGTATAAATTGGGAAAATTAAAAATCAGCAAGACACAAGCACCCAAAGTTGAGGGCTGCTCTGTTGACAAGGACCTCCACTTCATTCCACCTTAAATATCCCAGGAAAGAGAAAAATGGATAATAAAGTTGTGGTCTTTATGTACAATGGAATATCACTCAGCCATGAAATCAATGTCATACGGTTAGTAGCAGCATGATGAGTGGATTTAGGTACGACGATTCTAAGTGAAATAAGTCACACAGAAAAGGACACTTCTCATAAGGTATCACTGATAGAGGGAATGTAAAAACCGTTACACTTGCACTGAATTACAAAACAGAACAGAGTCACACATGCAGAAAACACACTATGGCTGCTTAACGGGAAAGGTGAGGTGGGGTGATACATAAAACAAGGGTTTCAAATTAGCTCAGATACCGTTCCATAAACCCAATATGTAATAGACAAGACCTACTCCTTGCTCAGAGAACTGGACTCCACACGCCCTATTCACCGCACAAGAATATATCTGACTAGTAATAATCTTAAAACCTATGTACTGATATCTCTCTGTTAGTGTCTCAAGTGGGTGTAAAGCGGCATAAACACAGCAGTGAAAAGCAGCTAAACCCCATTATAAAAATAAATTACTTTGAAACACCCATGAAACAAAGACAGTGAAAGAGAGAGAAATTCTTACACAATGAGTTCAGGGGCTGTGATGCAACCTGGATTGACCATATCTAGACCCACAGCTGGATGAGACATAAGGGTGGACACTCTTGGGGCTGAGAGGTTTGGTGAGGTTGGGTGAGCAAACGCAGACCCTTTAAAGTAATACTGCGTGGTACCCATTGCATGGGTCCCAAATCTCCAGGTTCAAGGGCATCTTCCTACATCGAAAACATGCATGAGAAACCCAGAAGATGGTACACCGTGTGATGGGGAAAGGTTTCTAAAACGCACCTCATTTCTCATCTCCTTGTGCCCGGGTTCGCCATTCCAGCCGCTTTACTAGCAATCTCCCTACTTGGAGCATCAGCACCTTTAACCTCCTGTTCCGTACAGGTTGCAATTTGTCCTGAGGATGAACGGGAAGACTGGGAACCAACGAGAGACTAGCTCTTGGTGTCGGGACAGGCACAGGTCACTCTATTTTCCCATCAGGAAGAAGAATTAACCACAGGCTCAGCCTGCCCCCCGGAACCAGAACAGGGCCTGAAGCCATCCTGCGCTTTTGCGGCCAGCTCCCAAAAAAGCGAGTTGTAAAATGGAGGTTCAGGGCACTGCAATTCACAAACCTGCAGAGTTATAAATGATAACTCTCGTCCACAAATATATTGAGGGAAGGCAAAGAAGAGGATTTGAAATCAAGGCAGAATTGCACGAAACAGATTTCAGGAGGTAGATACGAATCGCCTTTAAAGCACATGAAAAGCGGCAAAACGTTGACAATGATGCCCTTGGCCAAAAAGGGCGTATGCGTTTTTTCCTGAATATATTCAGGAAAAAACGCATACGCCCTTTTTGGCCAACCAAGCAACCTGGAAAGGCAAATCAGCGCTACAGAGAAGTTTCGCTTCCCATCGGTCAAAAGGGCCATGCTGAAAAAAGTGTCAAACCAGAAATGCAGGACAGGCCATGGAGAAATGGGAGCCTTGCTACACTGATGGGCGGGATGTAAATTGCCAACAGCCACTCTGGAGAAGTGTACGGTGTGTCCTGAAACATCTGAAAAACACAGCTTAGAGAGCATAGGGCACTTCCACTCATGGGTGTATAAATTGGGAAAATTAAAAATCAGCAAGACACAAGCACCCAAAGTTGAGGGCTGCTCTGTTGACAAGGACCTCCACTTCATTCCACCTTAAATATCCCAGGAAAGAGAAAAATGGATAATAAAGTTGTGGTCTTTATGTACAATGGAATATCTCTCAGCCATGAAATCAATGTCATACGGTTAGTAGCAGCATGATGAGTGGATTTAGGTACGACGATTCTAAGTGAAATAAGTCACACAGAAAAGGACACTTCTCATAAGGTATCACTGATAGAGGGAATGTAAAAACCGTTACACTTGAACTGAATTACAAAACAGAACAGAGTCACACATGCAGAAAACACACTATGGCTGCTTAACGGGAAAGGTGAGGTGGGGTGATACATAAAACAAGGGTATCAAATTAGCTCAGATACCGTTCCATAAACCCAATATGTAATAGACAAGACCTACTCCTTGCTCAGAGAACTGGACTCAACACGCCCTATTCACCGCACAAGAATATATCTGACTAGTAATAATCTTAAAACCTATGTATTGATATCTCTCTGTTAGTGTATCAAGTGGGTGTAAAGCGGCATAAACACAGCAGTGAAAAGCAGCTAAACCCCATTATGAAAATAAATTACTTTGAAAAACCCATGAAACAACGACAGTGAAAGAGAGAGAAATTCTTACACAATGCGTTCAGGGGCTGTGATGCAACCTGGATTGACCATATCTAGACCCACAGCTGGATGAGACATAAGGGTGGACACTCTTGGGGCTGAGAGGTTTGGTGAGGTTGGGTGAGCAAACGCAGACCCTTTAAAGTAATACTTCTTGGTACCCATCGCATGGGTCCCAAATCTCCAGCTTCCAGTGCATCTTCCTACATAGAAAACATGCATGAGAAACCCAGAAGATAGTATACCATGTGATGGGGAAAGGTTTCTAAAACGCACCTCATTTCTCATCTCCTTGTGCCCGGGTTCGCCATTCCAGCCGCTTTACTAGCAATCTCCCTACTAGGAGCATCAGCACCTTTAACCTCCTGTTCCGTACAGGTTGCAATTTGTCCTGAGGATGAACGGGAAGATGGGGAACCAACGAGAGACTAGCTCTTGGTGTTGGGACAGGCACAGGTCACTCTATTTTCCCATCAGGAAGAAGAATTAACCACAGGCTCAGCCTGCCCCCCGGAACCAGAACAGGGCCTGAAGATATCCTGCGCTTTTGCGGCCAGCTCCCAAAAAAGCGAGTTGTAAAATGGAGGTTCAGGGCACTGCAATTCACAAACCTGCAGAGTTATAAATGATAACTCTCGTCCACAAATATATTGAGGGAAGGCAAAGAAGAGGATTTGAAATCAAGGCAGAATTGCACGAAACAGATTTCAGGAGGTAGATACGAATCGCCTTTAAAGCACATGAAAAGCGGCAAAACGTTGACAATGATGCCCTTGGCCAAAAAGGGCGTATGCGTTTTTTCCTGAATATATTCAGGAAAAAACGCATACGCCCTTTTTGGCCAACCAAGCAACCTGGAAAGGCAAATCAGCGCTACAGAGAAGTCTCGCTTCCCATCCGTCAAAAGGGCCATGCTGAAAAAAGTGTCAAACCAGAAATGCAGGACAGGCCATGGAGAAATGGGAGCCTTGCTACACTGATGGGCGGGATGTAAATTGCCAACAGCCACTCTGGAGAAGTGTACGGTGAGTCCTGAAACATCTAAAAAACACAGCTTAGAGAGCATAGGGCACTTCCACTCATGGGGGTATAAATTGGGAAAATTAAAAATCAGCAAGACACAAGCACCCAAAGTTGAGGGCTGCTCTGTTGACAAGGACCTCCACTTCATTCCACCTTAAATATCCCAGGAAAGAGAAAAATGGAAAATAAAGTTGTGGTCTTTATGTACAATGGAATATCACTCAGCCATGAAATCAATGTCATACGGTTAGTAGCAGCATGATGAGTGGATTTAGGTACGACGATTCTAAGTGAAATAAGTCACACAGAAAAGGACACTTCTCATAAGGTATCACTGATAGAGGGAATGTAAAAACCGTTACACTTGCACTGAATTACAAAACAGAACAGAGTCACACATGCAGAAAACACACTATGGCTGCTTAACGGGAAAGGTGAGGTGGGGTGATACATAAAACAAGGGTTTCAAATTAGCTCAGATACCGTTCCATAAACCCAATATGTAATAGACAAGACCTACTCCTTGCTCAGAGAACTGGACTCAACACGCCCTATTCACCGCACAAGAATATATCTGACTAGTAATAATCTTAAAACCTATGTACTGATATCTCTCTGTTAGTGTGTCAAGTGGGTGTAAAGCGGCATAAACACAGCAGTGAAAAGCAGCTAAACCCCATTATAAAAATAAATTACTTTGAAACACCCATGAAACAAAGACAGTGAAAGAGATAGAAATTCTTACACAATGAGTTCAGGGGCTGTGATGCACCCTGGATTGACCATATCTAGACCCACAGCTGGATGAGACATAAGGGTGGACACTCTTGGGGCTGAGAGGTTTGGTGAGGTTGGGTGAGCAAACGCAGACCCTTTAAAGTAATACTGCGTGGTACCCATCGCATGGGTCCCAAATCTCCAGGTTCAAGGGCATCTTCCTACATCGAAAACATGCATGAGAAACCCAGAAGATGGTACACCGTGTGATGGGGAAAGGTTTCTAAAACGCACCTCATTTCTCATCTCCTTGTGCCCGGGTTCGCCATTCCAGCCGCTTTACTAGCAATCTCCCTACTTGGAACATCAGCACCTTTAACCTCCTGTTCCGTACAGGTTGCAATTTGTCCTGAGGATGAACGGGAAGACGGGGAACCAACGAGAGACTAGCTCTTGGTGTCGGGACAGGCACTGGTCACTCTATTTTCCCATCAGGAAGAAGAATTAACCACAGGCTCAGCCTGCCCCCCGGAACCAGAACAGGGCCTGAAGCCATACTGCACTTTTGCGGCCAGGTCCCAAAAAAGCGAGTTGTAAAATGGAGGTTCAGGGCACTGCAATTCACAAACCTGCAGAGTTATAAATGATAACTCTCGTCCACAAATATATTGAGGGAAGGCAAAGAAGAGGAATTGAAATCAAGGCAGAATTGCACGAAACAGATTTCAGGAGGTAGATTCGAATCGCCTTTAAAGCACATGAAAAGCGGCAAAACGTTGACAATGATGCCCTTGGCCAAAAAGGGCGTATGCGTTTTTTCCTGAATATATTCAGGAAAAAACGCATACGCCCTTTTTGGCCAACCAAGCAACCTGGAAAGGCAAATCAGCGCTACAGAGAAGTCTCGCTTCCCATCGGTCAAAAGGGCCATGCTGAAAAAACTGTCAAACCAGAAATGCAAGACAGGCCATGGAGAAATGGGAGCCTTGCTACACTGATGGGCGGGATGTAAATTGCCAACAGCCACTCTGGAGAAGTGTACGGTGTGTCCTGAAATATCTGAAAAACACAGCTTAGAGAGCATAGGGCACTTCCACTCATGGGTGTATAAATTGGGAAAATTAAAAATCAGCAAGACACAAGCACCCAAAGTTGAGGGCTGCTCTGTTGACAAGGACCTCCACTTCATTCCACCTTAAATATCCCAGGAAAGAGAAAAATGGATAATAAAGTTGTGGTCTTTATGTACAATGGAATATCACTCAGCCATGAAATCAATGTCATACGGTTAGTAGCAGCATGATGAGTGGATTTAGGTACGACGATTCTAAGTGAAATAAGTCACACAGAAAAGGACACTTCTCATAAGGTATAACTTTTAGAGGGAATGTAAAAACCGTTACACTTGAACTGAATTACAAAACAGAACAGAGTCACACATGCAGAAAACAGACTATGGCTGCTTAACGGGAAAGGTGAGGTGGGGTGATACATAAAACAAGGGTATCAAATTAGCTCAGATACCATTCCATAAACCCAATATGTAGTAGACAAGACCTACTCAGTGCTCAGAGAACTGGACTCAACACGCCCTATTCACCACACAAGAATATATCTGACTAGTAATAATCTTAAAACATATGTATTGATATCTCTCTGTTAGTGTGTCAAGTGGGTGTAAAGCGGCATAAACACAGCAGTGAAAAGCAGCTAAACCCCATTATGAAAATAAATTACTTTGAAAATCCCATGAAACAACGACAGTGAAAGAGAGAGAAATTCTTACACAATGCGTTCAGGGGCTGTGATGCAACCTGGATTGACCATATCTAGACCCACAGCTGGATGAGACATAAGGGTGGACACTCTTGGGGCTGAGAGGTTTGGTGAGGTTGGTTGAGCAAACGCAGACCCTTTAAAGTAATACTTCGTGGTACCCATCGAATGGGTCCCAAATCTCCAGCTTCAAGGGCATCTTCCTACATCGAAAACATGCATGAGAAACCCAGAAGATGGTACACCATGTGATGGGGAAAGGTTTCTAAAACGCACCTCATTTCTCATCTCCTTGTGCCCGGGTTCGCCATTCCAGCCGCTTTACTAGCAATCTCCCTACTTGGAGCATCAGCACCTTTAACCTCCTGTTCCGTACAGGTTGCAATTTGTCCTGAGGATGAACGGGAAGACGGGGAACCAACGAGAGACTAGCTCTTGGTGTCGGGACAGGCACAGGTCACTCTATTTTCCCATCAGGAAGAAGAATTAACCACAGGCTCAGCCTGCCTCCCGGAACCAGAAAAGGGCCTGAAGCCATCCTGCGCTTTTGCCGCCAGCTCCCAAAAAAGCGAGTTGTAAAATGGAGGTTCAGGGCACTGCAATTCACAAACCTGCAGAGTTATAAATGATAACTCTCGTCCACAAATATATTGAGGGAAGGCAAAGAAGAGGATTTGAAATCAAGGCAGAATTGCACGAAACAGATTTCAGGAGGTAGATACGAATCGCCTTTAAAGCACATGAAAAGCGGCAAAACGTTGACAATGATGCCCTTGGCCAAAAAGGGCGTATGCGTTTTTTCCTGAATATATTCAGGAAAAAACGCATACGCCCTTTTTGGCCAACCAAGCAACCTGGAAAGGCAAATCAGCGCTACAGAGAAGTCTCGCTTCCCATCGGTCAAAAGGGCCATGATGAAAAAAGTGTCAAAACCAGAAATGCAGTACAGGCCATGCAGAAATGGGAGCCTTGCTACACTGATGGGCGGGATGTAAATTGCCAACAGCCACTCTGGAGAAGTCTACGGTGTGTCCTGAAACATCTGAAAAACACATCTTAGAGAGCATAGGGCACTTCCACTCATGGGGGTATAAATTGGGAAAATGAAAAATCAGCAAGACACAAGCACCCCAAAGTTGAGGGCTGCTCTGTTGACAAGGACCTCCACTTCATTCCACCTTAAATATCCCAGGAAAGAGAAAAATGGATAAAGAAGTTGTGGTCCTTATGTACAATGGAATATCACTCAGCCATGAAATCAATGTCATAAGGTTAGTAGCAGCATGATGAGTGGATTTAGGTACGACGATTCTAAGTGAAATAAGTCACACAGAAAAGGACACTTCTCATAAGGTATCACTGATAGAGGGAATGTAAAAACCGTTACACTTGAACTGAATTACAAAACAGAACAGAGTCACACATGCAGAAAACACACTATGGCTGCTTAACGGGAAAGGTGAGGTGGGGTGATACATAAAACAAGGGTATCAAATTAGCTCAGATACCGTTCCATAAACCCAATATGTAATAGACAAGACCTACTCCTTGCTCAGAGAACTGGACTCAACACGCCCTATTCACCGCACAAGAATATATCTGACTAGTAATAATCTTAAAACCTATGTATTGATATCTCTCTGTTAGTGTATCAAGTGGGTGTAAAGCGGCATAAACACAGCAGTGAAAAGCAGCTAAACCCCATTATGAAAATAAATTACTTTGAAAAACCCATGAAACAACGACAGTGAAAGAGAGAGAAATTCTTACACAATGCGTTCAGGGGCTGTGATGCAACCTGGATTGACCATATCTAGACCCACAGCTGGATGAGACATAAGGGTGGACACTCTTGGGGCTGAGAGGTTTGGTGAGGTTGGGTGAGCAAACGCAGACCCTTTAAAGTAATACTTCGTGGTACCCATCGCATGGGTCCCAAATCTCCAGCTTCCAGTGCATCTTCCTACATCGAAAACATGCATGAGAAACCCAGAAGATAGTATACCATGTGATGGGGAAAGGTTTCTAAAACGCACCTCATTTCTCATCTCCTTGTGCCCTGGTTCGCCATTCCAGCCGCTTTACTAGCAATCTCCCTACTAGGAGCATCAGCACCTTTAACCTCCTGTTCCGTACAGGTTGCAATTTGTCCTGAGGATGAACGGGAAGATGGGGAACCAACGAGAGACTAGCTCTTGGTGTTGGGACAGGCACAGGTCACTCTATTTTCCCATCAGGAAGAAGAATTAACCAGAGGCTCAGCCTGCCCCCCGGAACCAGAACAGGGCCTGAAGACATCCTGCGCTTTTGCGGCCAGCTCCCAAAAAAGCGAGTTGTAAAATGGAGGTTCAGGGCACTGCAATTCACAAACCTGCAGAGTTATAAATGATAACTCTCATCCACAAATATATTGAGGGAAGGCAAAGAAGAGGATTTGAAATCAAGGCAGAATTGCACGAAACAGATTTCAGGAGGTAGATACGAATCGCCTTTAAAGCACATGAAAAGCGGCAAAACGTTGACAATGATGCCCTTGGCCAAAAAGGGCGTATGCGTTTTTTCCTGAATATATTCAGGAAAAAACGCATACGCCCTTTTTGGCCAACCAAGCAACCTGGAAAGGCAAATCAGCGCTACAGAGAAGTCTCGCTTCCCATCCGTCAAAAGGGCCATGCTGAAAAAAGTGTCAAACCAGAAATGCAGGACAGGCCATGGAGAAATGGGAGCCTTGCTACACTGATGGGCGGGATGTAAATTGCCAACAGCCACTCTGGAGAAGTGTACGGTGAGTCCTGAAACATCTAAAAAACACAGCTTAGAGAGCATAGGGCACTTCCACTCATGGGGGTATAAATTGGGAAAATGAAAAATCAGCAAGACACAAGCACCCCAAAGTTGAGGGCTGCTCTGTTGACAAGGACCTCCACTTCATTCCACCTTAAATATCCAAGGAAAGAGAAAAATGGATAAAGACGTTGTGGTCCTTATGTACAATGGAATATCACTCAGCCATGAAATCAATGTCATAAGGTTAGTAGCAGCATGATGAGTGGATTTAGGTACGACGATTCTAACTGAAATAAGTCACACAGAAAAGGACACTTCTCATAAGGTATCACTTTTAGAGGGAATGTAAAAACCGTTACACTTGAACTGAATTACAAAACAGAACAGAGTCACACATGCAGAAAACAGACTATGGCTGCTTAACGGGAAAGGTGAGGTGGGGTGATACATAAAACAAGGGTATCAAATTAGCTCAGATACCGTTCCATAAACCCAATATGTAGTAGACAAGACCTACTCCTTGCTCAGAGAACTGGACTCAACACGCCCTATTCACCGCACAAGAATATATCTGACTAGTAATAATCTTAAAACCTATGTATTGATATCTCTCTGTTAGTGTGTCAAGTGGGTGTAAAGCGGCATAAACACAGCCGTGAAAAGCAGCTAAACCCCATTATGAAAATAAATTACTTTGAAAAACCCATGAAACAACGACAGTGAAAGAGAGAGAAATTCTTACACAATGAGTTCAGGGGCTGTGATGCAACCTGGATTGACCATATCTAGACCCACAGCTGGATGAGACATAAGGGTGGACACTCTTGGGGCTGAGAGGTTTGGTGAGGTTGGGTGAGCAAACGCAGACCCTTTAAAGTAATACTGCGTGGTACCCATCGCATGGGTCCCAAATCTCCAGGTTCAAGGGCATCTTCCTACATCGAAAACATGCATGAGAAACCCAGAAGATGGTACACCGTGTGATGGGGAAAGGTTTCTAAAACGCACCTCATTTCTCATCTCCTTGTGCCCGGGTTCGCCATTCCAGCCGCTTTACTAGCAATCTCCCTACTTGGAGCATCAGCACCTTTAACCTCCTGTTCCGTACAGGTTGCAATTTGTCCTGAGGATGAACGGGAAGACGGGGAACCAACGAGAGACTAGCTCTTGGTGTCGGGACAGGCACAGGTCACTCTATTTTCCCATCAGGAAGAAGAATTAACCACAGGCTCAGCCTGCCCCCCGGAACCAGAACAGGGCCTGAAGCCATCCTGCGCTTTTGCGGCCAGCTCCCAAAAAAGCGAGTTGTAAAATGGAGGTTCAGGGCACTGCAATTCACAAACCTGCAGAGTTATAAATGATAACTCTCGTCCACAAATATATTGAGGGAAGGCAAAGAAGAGGATTTGAAATCAAGGCAGAATTGCAGGAAACAGATTTCAGGAGGTAGATTCGAATCGCCTTTAAAGCACATGAAAAGCGGCAAAACGTTGACAATGATGCCCTTGGCCAAAAAGGGCGTATGCGTTTTTTCCTGAATATATTCAGGAAAAAACGCATACGCCCTTTTTGGCCAACCAAGCAACCTTGAAAGGCAAATCAGCGCTACAAAGAAGTCTCGCTTCCCATCGGTCAAAAGGGCCATGCTGAAAAAAGTGTCAAAACCAGAAATGCAGGACAGGCCATGGAGAAATGGGAGCCTTGCTACACTGATGGGCGGGATGTAAATTGCCAACAGCCACTCTGGAGAAGTGTATGGTGAGTCCTGAAACATCTGAAAAACACAGCTTAGAGAGCATAGGGCACTTCCACTCATGGGGGTATAAATTGGGAAAATGAAAAATCAGCAAGACACAAGCACCCCAAAGTTTAGAGCTGCTCTGTTGACAAGGACCTCCACTTCATTCCACGTTAAATATCCAAGGAAAGAGAAAAATGGATAAAGAAGTTGTGGTCCTTATGTACAATGGAATATCACTCAGCCATGAAATCAATGTCATAAGGTTAGTAGCAGCATGATGAGTGGATTTAGGTACGACGATTCTAAGAGAAATAAGTCACACAGAAAAGGACACTTCTCATAAGGTATCACTTTTAGAGGGAATGTAAAAACCGTTACACTTGAACTGAATTACAAAACAGAACAGAGTCACACATGCAGAAAACAGACTATGGCTGCTTAACGGGAAAGGTGAGGTGGGGTGATACATAAAACAAGGGTATCAAATTAGCTCAGATACCGTTCCATAAACCCAATATGTAGTAGGCAAGACCTACTCCTTGCTCAGAGAACTGGACTCAACACGCCCTATTCACCGCACAAGAATATATCTGACTAGTAATAATCTTAAAACCTATGTATTGATATCTCTTTGTTAGTGTGTCAAGTGGGTGTAAAGCGGCATAAACACAGCCGTGAAAAGCAGCTAAACCCCATTATGAAAATAAATTACTTTGAAAAACCCATGAAACAACGACAGTGAAAGAGATAGAAATTCTTACACAATGAGTTCAGGGGCTGTGATGCAACCTGGATTGACCATATCTAGACCCACAGCTGGATGAGACATAAGGGTGGACACTCTTGGGGCTGAGAGGTTTGGTGAGGTTGGGTGAGCAAACGCAGACCCTTTAAAGTAATACTGCGTGGTACCCATCGCATGGGTCCCAAATCTCCAGGTTCAAGGGCATCTTCCTACATCGAAAACATGCATGAGAAACCCAGAAGATGGTACACCGTGTGATGGGGAAAGGTTTCTAAAACGCACCTCATTTCTCATCTCCTTGTGCCCGGGTTCGCCATTCCAGCCGCGTTACTAGCAATCTCCCTACTTGGAGCATCAGCACCTTTAACCTCCTGTTCCGTACAGGTTGCAATTTGTCCTGAGGATGAACGGGAAGACGGGGAACCAACGAGAGACTAGCTCTTGGTGTCGGGACAGGCACAGGTCACTCTATTTTCCCATCAGGAAGAAGAATTAACCACAGGCTCAGCCTGCCCCCCGGAACCAGAACAGGGCCTGAAGCCATCCTGCGCTTTTGCGGCCAGCTCCCAAAAAAGCGAGTTGTAAAATGGAGGTTCAGGGCACTGCAATTCACAAACCTGCAGAGTTATAAATGATAACTCTCGTCCACAAATATATTGAGGGAAGGCAAAGAAGAGGATTTGAAATCAAGGCAGAATTGCACGAAACAGATTTCAGGAGGTAGATACGAATCGCCTTTAAAGCACATGAAAAGCGGCAAAACGTTGACAATGATGCCCTTGGCCAAAAAGGGCGTATGCGTTTTTTCCTGAATATATTCAGGAAAAAACGCATACGCCCTTTTTGGCCAACCAAGCAACCTGGAAAGGCAAATCAGCGCTACAGAGAAGTCTCGCTTCCCATCCGTCAAAAGGGCCATGCTGAAAAAAGTGTCAAAACCAGAAATGCAGGACAGGCCATGGAGAAATGGGAGCCTTGCTACACCAATGGGCGGGATGTAAATTGCCAACAGCCACTCTGGAGAAGTGTACGGTGAGTCCTGAAACATCTAAAAAACACAGCTTAGAGAGCATAGGGCACTTCCACTCATGGGGGTATAAATTGGGAAAATGAAAAATCAGCAAGACACAAGCACCCCAAAGTTGAGGGCTGCTCTGTTGACAAGGACCTCCACTTCATTCCACCTTAAATATCCAAGGAAAGAGAAAAATGGATAAAGAAGTTGTGGTCCTTATGTACAATGGAATATCACTCAGCCATGAAATCAATGTCATAAGGTTAGTAGCAGCATGATGAGTGGATTTAGGTACGACGATTCTAAGTGAAATAAGTCACACAGAAAAGGACACTTCTCATAAGGTATCACTGATAGAGGGAATGTAAAAACCGTTACACTTGAACTGAATTACAAAACAGAACAGAGTCACACATGCAGAAAACACACTATGGCTGCTTAACGGGAAAGGTGAGGTGGGGTGATACATAAAACAAGGGTATCAAATTAGCTCAGATACTGTTCCATAAACCCAATATGTAGTAGACAAGACCTACTCCTTGCTCAGAGAACTGGACTCAACACGCCCTATTCACCGCACAAGAATATATCTGACTAGTAATAATCTTAAAACCTATGTATTGATATCTCTCTGTTAGTGTGTCAAGTGGGTGTGAAGCGGCATAAACACAGCCGTGAAAAGCAGCTAAACCTCATTATGAAAATAAATTACTTTGAAAAACCCATGAAACAACGACAGTGAAAGAGAGAGAAATTCTTACACAATGAGTTCAGGGGCTGTGATGCAACCTGGATTGACCATATCTAGACCCACAGCTGGATGAGACATAAGGGTGGACACTCTTGGGGCTGAGAGGTTTGGTGTGGTTGGGTGAGCAAACGCAGACCCTTTAAAGTAATACTGCGTGGTACCCATCGCATGGGTCCCAAATCTCCAGGTTCAAGGGCATCTTCCTACATCAAAAACATGCATGAGAAACCCAGAAGATGGTACACCGTGTGATGGGGAAAGGTTTCTAAAACGCACCTCATTTCTCATCTCCTTGTGCCCGGGTTCGCCATTCCAGCCACTTTACTAGCAATCTCCCTACTTGGAGCATCAGCACCTTTAACCTCCTGTTCCGTACAGGTTGCAATTTGTCCTGAGGATGAACGGGAAGACGGGGAACCAACGAGAGACTAGCTCTTGGTGTCGGGACAGGCACAGGTCACTCTATTTTCCCATCAGGAAGAAAAATTAACCACAGGCTCAGCCTGCCCCCCGGAACCAGAACAGGGCCTGAAGCCATCCTGCGCTTTTGCGGCCAGCTCCCAAAAAAGCGAGTTGTAAAATGGAGGTTCAGGGCACTGCAATTCACAAACCTGCAGAGTTATAAATGACAACTCTCGTCCACAAATATATTGAGGTAAGGCAAAGAAGAGGATTTGAAATCAAGGCAGAATTGCACGAAACAGATTTCAGGAGGTAGATACGAATCGCCTTTAAAGCACATGAAAAGCGGCAAAACGTTGACAATGATGCCCTTGGCCAAAAAGGGCGTATGCGTTTTTTCCTGAATATATTCAGGAAAAAACGCATACGCCCTTTTTGGCCAACCAAGCAACCTGGAAAGGCAAATCAGCGCTACAGAGAAGTCTCGCTTCCCATCGGTCAAAAGGGCCATGCTGAAAAAAGTGTCAAAACCAGAAATGCAGGACAGGCCATGGAGAAATGGGAGCCTTGCTACACTGATGGGCGGAATGTAAATTGCCAACAGCCACTCTGGAGAAGTGTATGGTGAGTCCTGAAACATCTGAAAAACACAGCTTAGAGAGCATAGGGCACTTCCACTCATGGGGGTATAAATTGGGAAAATGAAAAATCAGCAAGACACAAGCACCCCAAAGTTGAGGGCTGCTCTGTTGACAAGGACCTCCACTTCATTCCACCTTAAATATCCCAGGAAAGAGAAAAATGGATAAAGAAGTTGTGGTCCTTATGTACAATGGAATATCACTCAGCCATGAAATCAATGTCATAAGGTTAGTAGCAGCATGATGAGTGGATTTAGGTACGACGATTCTAAGTGAAATAAGTCACACAGAAAAGGACACTTCTCATAAGGTATCACTGATAGAGGGAATGTAAAAACCGTTACACTTGAACTGAATTACAAAACAGAACAGAGTCACACATGCAGAAAACACACTATGGCTGCTTAACGGGAAAGGTGAGGTGGGGTGATACATAAAACAAGGGTATCAAATTAGCTCAGATACCGTTCCATAAACCCAATATGTAGTAGACAAGACCTACTCCTTGCTCAGAGAACTGTACTCAACACGCCCTATTCACCGCACAAGAATATATCTGATTGGTAATAATCTTGAAACATATGTATTGATATCTCTCTGTTAGTGTGTCAAGTGGGTGTAAAGCGGCATAAACACAGCCGTGAAAAGCAGCTAAACCCCATTATGAAAATAAATTACTTTGAAAAACCCATGAAACAACGACAGTGAAAGAGATAGAAATTCTTACACAATGAGTTCAGGGGCTGTGATGCAACCTGGATTGACCATATCTAGACCCACAGCTGGATGAGACATAAGGGTGGACACTCTTGGGGCTGAGAGGTTTGGTGAGGTTGGGTGAGCAAACGCAGACCCTTTAAAGTAATACAGCGTGGTACCCATCGCATGGGTTCCAAATCTCCAGGTTCAAGGGCATCTTCCTACATCGAAAACATGCATGAGAAACCCAGAAGATGGTACACCGTGTGATGGGGAAAGGTTTCTAAAACGCACCTCATTTCTCATCTCCTTGTGCCCGGGTTCGCCATTCCAGCCACTTTACTAGCAATCTCCCTACTTGGAGCATCAGCACCTTTAACCTCCTGTTCCGTACAGGTTGCAATTTGTCCTGAGGATGAACGGGAAGACGGGGAACCAACGAGAGACTAGCTCTTGGTGTTGGGACAGGCACAGGTCACTCTATTTTCCCATCAGGAAGAAGAATTAACCACAGGCTCAGCCTGCCCCCCGGAACCAGAACAGGGCCTGAAGCCATCCTGCGCTTTTGCGGCCAGCTCCCAAAAAAGCGAGTTGTAAAATGGAGGTTCAGGGCACTGCAATTCACAAACCTGCAGAGTTATAAATGATAACTCTCGTCCACAAATATATTGAGGGAAGGCAAAGAAGAGGATTTGAAATCAAGGCAGAATTGCACGAAACAGATTTCAGGAGGTAGATACGAATCGCCTTTAAAGCACATGAAAAGCGGCAAAACGTTGACAATGATGCCCTTGGCCAAAAAGGGCGTATGCGTTTTTTCCTGAATATATTCAGGAAAAAACGCATACGCCCTTTTTGGCCAACCAAGCAACCTGGAAAGGCAAATCAGCGCTACAGAGAAGTCTCGCTTCCCAACGGTCAAAAGGGCCATGCTGAAAAAAGTGTCAAAACCAGAAATGCAGGACAGGCCATGGAGAAATGGGAGCCTTGCTACACTGATGGGCGGGATGTAAATTGCCAACAGCCACTCTGGAGAAGTGTACGGTGAGTCCTGAAACATCTAAAAAACACAGCTTAGAGAGCATAGGGCACTTCCACTCATGGGGGTATAAATTGGGAAAATGAAAAATCAGCAAGACACAAGCACCCCAAAGTTGAGGGCTGCTCTGTTGACAAGGACCTCCACTTCATTCCACCTTAAATATCCAAGGAAAGAGAAAAATGGATAAAGAAGTTGTGGTCCTTATGTACAATGGAATATCACTCAGCCATGAAATCAATGTCATAAGGTTAGTAGCAGCATGATGAGTGGATTTAGGTACGACGATTCTAAGTGAAATAAGTCACACAGAAAAGGACACTTCTCATAAGGTATCACTGATAGAGGGAATGTAAAAACCGTTACACTTGAACTGAATTACAAAACAGAACAGAGTCACACATGCAGAAAACACACTATGGCTGCTTAACGGGAAAGGTGAGGTGGGGTGATACATAAAACAAGGGTATCAAATTAGCTCAGATACTGTTCCATAAACCCAATATGTAGTAGACAAGACCTACTCCTTGCTCAGAGAACTGGACTCAACACGCCCTATTCACCGCACAAGAATATATCTGACTAGTAATAATCTTAAAACCTATGTATTGATATCTCTCTGTTAGTGTGTCAAGTGGGTGTGAAGCGGCATAAACACAGCCGTGAAAAGCAGCTAAACCTCATTATGAAAATAAATTACTTTGAAAAACCCATGAAACAACGACAGTGAAAGAGAGAGAAATTCTTACACAATGAGTTCAGGGGCTGTGATGCAACCTGGATTGACCATATCTAGACCCACAGCTGGATGAGACATAAGGGTGGACACTCTTGGGGCTGAGAGGTTTGGTGTGGTTGGGTGAGCAAACGCAGACCCTTTAAAGTAATACTGCGTGGTACCCATCGCATGGGTCCCAAATCTCCAGGTTCAAGGGCATCTTCCTACATCAAAAACATGCATGAGAAACCCAGAAGATGGTACACCGTGTGATGGGGAAAGGTTTCTAAAACGCACCTCATTTCTCATCTCCTTGTGCCCGGGTTCGCCATTCCAGCCACTTTACTAGCAATCTCCCTACTTGGAGCATCAGCACCTTTAACCTCCTGTTCCGTACAGGTTGCAATTTGTCCTGAGGATGAACGGGAAGACGGGGAACCAACGAGAGACTAGCTCTTGGTGTCGGGACAGGCACAGGTCACTCTATTTTCCCATCAGGAAGAAAAATTAACCACAGGCTCAGCCTGCCCCCCGGAACCAGAACAGGGCCTGAAGCCATCCTGCGCTTTTGCGGCCAGCTCCCAAAAAAGCGAGTTGTAAAATGGAGGTTCAGGGCACTGCAATTCACAAACCTGCAGAGTTATAAATGACAACTCTCGTCCACAAATATATTGAGGTAAGGCAAAGAAGAGGATTTGAAATCAAGGCAGAATTGCACGAAACAGATTTCAGGAGGTAGATACGAATCGCCTTTAAAGCACATGAAAAGCGGCAAAACGTTGACAATGATGCCCTTGGCCAAAAAGGGCGTATGCGTTTTTTCCTGAATATATTCAGGAAAAAACGCATACGCCCTTTTTGGCCAACCAAGCAACCTGGAAAGGCAAATCAGCGCTACAGAGAAGTCTCGCTTCCCATCGGTCAAAAGGGCCATGCTGAAAAAAGTGTCAAAACCAGAAATGCAGGACAGGCCATGGAGAAATGGGAGCCTTGCTACACTGATGGGCGGGATGTAAATTGCCAACAGCCACTCTGGAGAAGTGTACGGTGTGTCCTGAAACATCTGAAAAACACAGCTTAGAGAGCATAGGGCACTTCCACTCATGGGGGTATAAATTGGGAAAATGAAAAATCAGCAAGACACAAGCACCCCAAAGTTGAGGGCTGCTCTGTTGACAAGGACCTCCACTTCATTCCACCTTAAATATCCCAGGAAAGAGAAAAATGGATAAAGAAGTTGTGGTCCTTATGTACAATGGAATATCACTCAGCCATGAAATCAATGTCATAAGGTTAGTAGCAGCATGATGAGTGGATTTAGGTACGACGATTCTAAGTGAAATAAGTCACACAGAAAAGGACACTTCTCATAAGGTATCACTGATAGAGGGAATGTAAAAACCGTTACACTTGAACTGAATTACAAAACAGAACAGAGTCACACATGCAGAAAACACACTATGGCTGCTTAACGGGAAAGGTGAGGTGGGGTGATACATAAAACAAGGGTATCAAATTAGCTCAGATACCGTTCCATAAACCCAATATGTAGTAGACAAGACCTACTCCTTGCTCAGAGAACTGTACTCAACACGCCCTATTCACCGCACAAGAATATATCTGATTGGTAATAATCTTGAAACATATGTATTGATATCTCTCTGTTAGTGTGTCAAGTGGGTGTAAAGCGGCATAAACACAGCCGTGAAAAGCAGCTAAACCCCATTATGAAAATAAATTACTTTGAAAAACCCATGAAACAACGACAGTGAAAGAGATAGAAATTCTTACACAATGAGTTCAGGGGCTGTGATGCAACCTGGATTGACCATATCTAGACCCACAGCTGGATGAGACATAAGGGTGGACACTCTTGGGGCTGAGAGGTTTGGTGAGGTTGGGTGAGCAAACGCAGACCCTTTAAAGTAATACAGCGTGGTACCCATCGCATGGGTTCCAAATCTCCAGGTTCAAGGGCATCTTCCTACATCGAAAACATGCATGAGAAACCCAGAAGATGGTACACCGTGTGATGGGGAAAGGTTTCTAAAACGCACCTCATTTCTCATCTCCTTGTGCCCGGGTTCGCCATTCCAGCCACTTTACTAGCAATCTCCCTACTTGGAGCATCAGCACCTTTAACCTCCTGTTCCGTACAGGTTGCAATTTGTCCTGAGGATGAACGGGAAGACGGGGAACCAACGAGAGACTAGCTCTTGGTGTTGGGACAGGCACAGGTCACTCTATTTTCCCATCAGGAAGAAGAATTAACCACAGGCTCAGCCTGCCCCCCGGAACCAGAACAGGGCCTGAAGCCATCCTGCGCTTTTGCGGCCAGCTCCCAAAAAAGCGAGTTGTAAAATGGAGGTTCAGGGCACTGCAATTCACAAACCTGCAGAGTTATAAATGATAACTCTCGTCCACAAATATATTGAGGGAAGGCAAAGAAGAGGATTTGAAATCAAGGCAGAATTGCACGAAACAGATTTCAGGAGGTAGATACGAATCGCCTTTAAAGCACATGAAAAGCGGCAAAACGTTGACAATGATGCCCTTGGCCAAAAAGGGCGTATGCGTTTTTTCCTGAATATATTCAGGAAAAAACGCATACGCCCTTTTTGGCCAACCAAGCAACCTGGAAAGGCAAATCAGCGCTACAGAGAAGTCTCGCTTCCCAACGGTCAAAAGGGCCATGCTGAAAAAAGTGTCAAAACCAGAAATGCAGGACAGGCCATGGAGAAATGGGAGCCTTGCTACACTGATGGGCGGGATGTAAATTGCCAACAGCCACTCTGGAGAAGTGTACGGTGTGTCCTGAAACATCTGAAAAACACAGCTTAGAGAGCATAGGGCACTTCCACTCATGGGGGTATAAATTGGGAAAATGAAAAATCAGCAAGACACAAGCACCCCAAAGTTGAGGGCTGCTCTGTTGACAAGGACCTCCACATCATTCCACCTTAAATATCCCAGGAAAGAGAAAAATGGATAAAGAAGTTGTGGTCCTTATGTACAATGGAATATCACTCAGCCATGAAATCAATGTCGTAAGGTTAGTAGCAGCATGATGAGTGGATTTAGGTACGACGATTCTAAGTGAAATAAGTCACACAGAAAAGGACACTTTTCATAAGGTATCACTGATAGAGGGAATGTAAAAACCGTTACACTTGAACTGAATTACAAAACAGAACAGAGTCACACATGCAGAAAACACACTATGGCTGCTTAACGGGAAAGGTGAGGTGGGGTGATACATAAAACAAGGGTATCAAATTAGCTCAGATACCGTTCCATAAACCCAATATGTAGTAGACAAGACCTACTCCTTGCTCAGAGAACTGGACTCAACACGCCCTATTCACCGCACAAGAATATATCTGACTAGTAATAATCTTAAAACCTATGTATTGATATCTCTCTGTTAGTGTGTCAAGTGGGTGTGAAGCGGCATAAACACAGCCGTGAAAAGCAGCTAAACCCCATTATGAAAATAAATTACTTTGAAAAACCCATGAAACAACGACAGTGAAAGAGATAGAAATTCTTACACAAAGAGTTCAGGGGCTGTGATGCAACCTGGATTGACCATATCTAGACCCACAGCTGGATGAGACATAAGGGTGGACACTCTTGGGGCTGAGAGGTTTGGTGAGGTTGGGTGAGCAAACGCAGACCCTTTAAAGTAATACTGCGTGGTACCCATCGCATGGGTCCCAAATCTCCAGGTTCAAGGGCATCTTCCTACATCGAAAACATGCATGAGAAACCCAGAAGATGGTACACCGTGTGATGGGGAAAGGTTTCTAAAACGCACCTCATTTCTCATCTCCTTGTGCCCGGGTTCGCCATTCCAGCCGCGTTACTAGCAATCTCCCTACTTGGAGCATCAGCACCTTTAACCTCCTGTTCCGTACAGGTTGCAATTTGTCCTGAGGATGAACGGGAAGACGGGGAACCAACGAGAGACTAGCTCTTGGTGTCGGGACAGGCACAGGTCACTCTATTTTCCCATCAGGAAGAAGAATTAACCACAGGCTCAGCCTGCCCCCCGGAACCAGAACAGGGCCTGAAGCCATCCTGCGCTTTTGCGGCCAGCTCCCAAAAAAGCGAGTTGTAAAATGGAGGTTCAGGGCACTGCAATTCACAAACCTGCAGAGTTATAAATGATAACTCTCGTCCACAAATATATTGAGGGAAGGCAAAGAAGAGGATTTGAAATCAAGGCAGAATTGCACGAAACAGATTTCAGGAGGTAGATACGAATCGCCTTTAAAGCACATGAAAAGCGGCAAAACGTTGACAATGATGCCCTTGGCCAAAAAGGGCGTATGCGTTTTTTCCTGAATATATTCAGGAAAAAACGCATACGCCCTTTTTGGCCAACCAAGCAACCTGGAAAGGCAAATCAGCGCTACAGAGAAGTCTCGCTTCCCATCGGTCAAAAGGGCCATGCTGAAAAAAGTGTCAAAACCAGAAATGCAGGACAGGCCATGGAGAAATGGGAGCCTTGCTACACTGATGGGCGGGATGTAAATTGCCAACAGCCACTCTGGAGAAGTGTACGGTGAGTCCTGAAACATCTAAAAAACACAGCTTAGAGAGCATAGGGCACTTCCACTCATGGGGGTATAAATTGGGAAAATGAAAAATCAGCAAGACACAAGCACCCCAAAGTTGAGGGCTGCTCTGTTGACAAGGACCTCCACTTCATTCCACCTTAAATATCCCAGGAAAGAGAAAAATGGATAAAGAAGTTGTGGTCCTTATGTACAATGGAATATCACTCAGCCATGAAATCAATGTCATAAGGTTAGTAGCAGCATGATGAGTGGATTTAGGTACGACGATTCTAAGTGAAATAAGTCACACAGAAAAGGACACTTCTCATAAGGTATCACTGATAGAGGGAATGTAAAAACCGTTACACTTGAACTGAATTACAAAACAGAACAGAGTCACACATGCAGAAAACAGACTATGGCTGCTTAACGGGAAAGGTGAGGTGGGGTGATACATAAAACAAGGGTATCAAATTAGCTCAGATACTGTTCCATAAACCCAATATGTAGTAGACAAGACCTACTCCTTGCTCGGAGAACTGAACTCAACACGCCCTATTCACCGCACAAGAATATATCTGACTGGTAATAATCTTAAAACCTATGTATTGATATCTCTCTGTTAGTGTGTCAAGTGGGTGTGAAGCGGCATAAACACAGCCGTGAAAAGCAGCTAAACCCCATTATGAAAATAAATTACTTTGAAAAACCCATGAAACAACGACAGTGAAAGAGATAGAAATTCTTACACAATGAGTTCAGGGGCTGTGATGCAACCTGGATTGACCATATCTAGACCCACAGCTGGATGAGACATAAGGGTGGACACTCTTGGGGCTGAGAGGTTTGGTGAGGTTGGGTGAGCAAACGCAGACCCTTTAAAGTAATACTGCGTGGTACCCATCGCATGGGTCCCAAATCTCCAGGTTCAAGGGCATCTTCCTACATCGAAAACATGCATGAGAAACCCAGAAGATGGTACACCGTGTGATGGGGAAAGGTTTCTAAAACGCACCTCATTTCTCATCTCCTTGTGCCCGGGTTCGCCATTCCAGCCACTTTACTAGCAATCTCCCTACTTGGAGCATCAGCACCTTTAACCTCCTGTTCCGTACAGGTTGCAATTTGTCCTGAGGATGAACGGGAAGACGGGGAACCAACGAGAGACTAGCTCTTGGTGTTGGGACAGGCACAGGTCACTCTATTTTCCCATCAGGAAGAAGAATTAACCACAGGCTCAGCCTGCCCCCCGGAACCAGAACAGGGCCTGAAGCCATCCTGCGCTTTTGCGGCCAGCTCCCAAAAAAGCGAGTTGTAAAATGGAGGTTCAGGGCACTGCAATTCACAAACCTGCAGAGTTATAAATGATAACTCTCGTCCACAAATATATTGAGGGAAGGCAAAGAAGAGGATTTGAAATCAAGGCAGAATTGCACGAAACAGATTTCAGGAGGTAGATACGAATCGCCTTTAAAGCACATGAAAAGCGGCAAAACGTTGACAATGATGCCCTTGGCCAAAAAGGGCGTATGCGTTTTTTCCTGAATTTATTCAGGAAAAAACGCATACGCCCTTTTTGGCCAACCAAGCAACCTGGAAAGGCAAATCAGCGCTACAGAGAAGTCTCGCTTCCCAACGGTCAAAAGGGCCATCCTAAAAAAAGTGTCAAAACCAGAAATGCAGGACAGGCCATGGAGAAATGGGAGCCTTGCTACACTGATGGGCGGGATGTAAATTGCCAACAGCCACTCTGGAGAAGTGTATGGTGTGTCCTGAAACATCTGAAAAACACAGCTTAGAGAGCATAGGGCACTTCCACTCATGGGGGTATAAATTGGGAAAATGAAAAATCAGCAAGACACAAGCACCCCAAAGTTGAGGGCTGCTCTGTTGACAAGGACCTCCACTTCATTCCACCTTAAATATCCCAGGAAAGAGAAAAATGGATAAAGAAGTTGTGGTCCTTATGTACAATGGTATATCACTCAGCCATGAAATCAATGTCATAAGGTTAGTAGCAGCATGATGAGTGGATTTAGGTACGACGATTCTAAGTGAAATAAGTCACACAGAAAAGGACACTTCTCATAAGGTATCACTTATAGAGGGAATGTAAAAACCGTTACACTTGAACTGAATTACAAAACAGAACAGAGTCACACATGCAGAAAACACACTATGGCTGCTTAACGGGAAAGGTGAGGTGGGGTGATACATAAAACAAGGGTATGAAATTAGCTCAGATACCGTTCCATAAACCCAATATGTAGTAGACAAGACCTACTCCTTGCTCAGAGAACTGGACTCAACACGCCCTATTCACCGCACAAGAATATATCTGACTAGTAATAACCTTAAAACCTATGTATTGATATCTCTCTGTTAGTGTGTCAAGTGGGTGTGAAGCGGCATAAACACAGCCGTGAAAAGCAGCTAAACCTCATTATGAAAATAAATTACTTTGAAAAACCCATGAAACAACGACAGTGAAAGAGATAGAAATTCTTACACAATGAGTTCAGGGGCTGTGATGCAACCTGGATTGACCATATCTAGACCCACAGCTGGATGAGACATAAGGGTGGACACTCTTGGGGCTGAGAGGTTTGGTGAGGTTGGGTGAGCAAACGCAGACCCTTTAAAGTAATACTGCGTGGTACCCATCGCATGGGTCCCAAATCTCCAGGTTCAAGGGCATCTTCCTACATCAAAAACATGCATGAGAAACCCAGAAGATGGTACACCGTGTGATGGGGAAAGGTTTCTAAAACGCACCTCATTTCTCATCTCCTTGTGCCCGGGTTCGCCATTCCAGCCACTTTACTAGCAATCTCCCTACTTGGAGCATCAGCACCTTTAACCTCCTGTTCCGTACAGGTTGCAATTTGTCCTGAGGATGAACGGGAAGACGGGGAACCAACGAGAGACTAGCTCTTGGTGTCGGGACAGGCACAGGTCACTCTATTTTCCCATCAGGAAGAAGAATTAACCACAGGCTCAGCCTGCCCCCCGGAACCAGAACAGGGCCTGAAGCCATCCTGCGCTTTTGCGGCCAGCTCCCAAAAAAGCGAGTTGTAAAATGGAGGTTCAGGGCACTGCAATTCACAAACCTGCAGAGTTATAAATGATAACTCTCATCCACAAATATATTGAGGGAAGGCAAAGAAGAGGATTTGAAATCAAGGCAGAATTGCACGAAACAGATTTCAGGAGGTAGATACGAATCGCCTTTAAAGCACATGAAAAGCGGCAAAACGTTGACAATGATGCCCTTGGCCAAAAAGGGCGTATGCGTTTTTTCCTGAATATATTCAGGAAAAAACGCATACGCCCTTTTTGGCCAACCAAGCAACCTGGAAAGGCAAATCAGCGCTACAGAGAAGTGTCGCTTCCCATCGGTCAAAAGGGCCATGCTGAAAAAAGTGTCAAAACCAGAAATGCAGGACAGGCCATGGAGAAATGGGAGCCTTGCTACACTGATGGGCGGGATGTAAATTGCCAACAGCCACTCTGGAGAAGTGTACGGTGAGTCCTGAAACATCTAAAAAACACAGCTTAGAGAGCATAGGGCACTTCCACTCATGGGGGTATAAATTGGGAAAATGAAAAATCAGCAAGACACAAGCACCCCAAAGTTGAGGGCTGCTCTGTTGACAAGGACCTCCACTTCATTCCACCTTAAATATCCCAGGAAAGAGAAAAATGGATAAAGAAGTTGTGGTCCTTATGTACAATGGAATATCACTCAGCCATGAAATCAATGTCATAAGGTTAGTAGCAGCATGATGAGTGGATTTAGGTACGACGATTCTAAGTGAAATAAGTCACACAGAAAAGGACACTTCTCATAAGGTATCACTTTTAGAGGGAATGTAAAAACCGTTACACTTGAACTGAATTACAAAACAGAACAGAGTCACACATGCAGAAAACAGACTATGGCTGCTTAACGGGAAAGGTGAGGTGGGGTGATACATAAAACAAGGGTATCAAATTAGCTCAGATACTGTTCCATAAACCCAATATGTAGTAGACAAGACCTACTCCTTGCTCAGAGAACTGGACTCAACACGCCCTATTCACCGCACAAGAATATATCTGACTGGTAATAATCTTAAAACCTATGTACTGATATCTCTCTGTTAGTGTGTCAAGTGGGTGTGAAGCGGCATAAACACAGCCGTGAAAAGCAGCTAAACCCCATTATGAAAATAAATTACTTTGAAAAACCCATGAAACAACGACAGTGAAAGAGATAGAAATTCTTACACAATGAGTTCAGGGGCTGTGATGCAACCTGGATTGACCATATCTAGACCCACAGCTGGATGAGACATAAGGGTGGACACTCTTGGGGCTGAGAGGTTTGGTGAGGTTGGGTGAGCAAACGCAGACCCTTTAAAGTAATACTGCGTGATACCCATCGCATGGGTCCCAAATCTCCAGGTTCAAGGGCATCTTCCTACATCGAAAACATGCATGAGAAACCCAGAAGATGGTACACCGTGTGATGGGGAAAGGTTTCTAAAACGCACCTCATTTCTCATCTCCTTGTGCCCGGGTTCGCCATTCCAGCCACTTTACTAGCAATCTCCCTACTTGGAGCATCAGCACCTTTAACCTCCTGTTCCGTACAGGTTGCAATTTGTCCTGAGGATGAACGGGAAGACGGGGAACCAACGAGAGACTAGCTCTTGGTGTCGGGACAGGCACAGGTCACTCTATTTTCCCATCAGGAAGAAGAATTAACCACAGGCTCAGCCTGCCCCCCGGAACCAGAACAGGGCCTGAAGCCATCCTGCGCTTTTGCGGCCAGCTCCCAAAAAAGCGAGTTGTAAAATGGAGGTTCAGGGCACTGCAATTCACAAACCTGCAGAGTTATTAATGATAACTCTCGTCCACAAATATATTGAGGGAAGGCAAAGAAGAGGATTTGAAATCAAGGCAGAATTGCACGAAACAGATTTCAGGAGGTAGATACGAATCGCCTTTAAAGCACATGAAAAGCGGCAAAACGTTGACAATGATGCCCTTGGCCAAAAAGGGCGTATGCGTTTTTTCCTGAATATATTCAGGAAAAAACGCATACGCCCTTTTTGGCCAACGAAGCAACCTGGAAAGGCAAATCAGCGCTACAGAGAAGTCTCGCTTCCCATCGGTCAAAAGGGCCATGCTGAAAAAAGTGTCAAAACCAGAAATGCAGGACAGGCCATGGAGAAATGGGAGCCTTGCTACACTGATGGGCGGGATGTAAATTGCCAACAGCCACTCTGGAGAAGTGTACGGTGTGTCCTGAAACATCTGAAAAACACAGCTTAGAGAGCATAGGGCACTTCCACTCATGGGGGTATAAATTGGGAAAATGAAAAATCAGCAAGACACAAGCACCCCAAAGTTGAGGGCTGCTCTGTTGACAAGGACCTCCACTTCATTCCACCTTCAATATCCCAGGAAAGAGAAAAATGGATAAAGAAGTTGTGGTCCTTATGTACAATGGAATATCACTCAGCCATGAAATCAATGTCATAAGGTTAGTAGCAGCATGATGAGTGGATTTAGGTACGACGATTCTAAGTGAAATAAGTCACACAGAAAAGGACACTTCTCATAAGGTATCACTGATAGAGGGAATGTAAAAACCGTTACACTTGAACTGAATTACAAAACAGAACAGAGTCACACATGCAGAAAACACACTATGGCTGCTTAACGGGAAAGGTGAGGTGGGGTGATACATAAAACAAGGGTATCAAATTAGCTCAGATACCGTTCCATAAACCCAATATGTAGTAGACAAGACCTACTCCTTGCTCAGAGAACTGTACTCAACACGCCCTATTCACCGCACAAGAATATATCTGACTGGTAATAATCTTGAAACCTATGTATTGATATCTCTCTGTTAGTGTGTCAAGTGGGTGTAAAGCGGCATAAACACAGCCGTGAAAAGCAGCTAAACCCCATTATGAAAATAAATTACTTTGAAAAACCCATGAAACAACGACAGTGAAAGAGATAGAAATTCTTACACAATGAGTTCAGGGGCTGTGATGCAACCTGGATTGACCATATCTAGACCCACAGCTGGATGAGACATAAGGGTGGACACTCTTGGGGCTGAGAGGTTTGGTGAGGTTGGGTGAGCAAACGCAGACCCTTTAAAGTAATACTGCGTGGTACCCATCGCATGGGTCCCAAATCTCCAGCTTCAAGGGCATCTTCCTACATCGAAAACATGCATGAGAAACCCAGAAGATGGTACACCGTGTGATGGGGAAAGGTTTCTAAAACGCACCTCATTTCTCATCTCCTTGTGCCTGGGTTCGCCATTCCAGCCACTTTACTAGCAATCTCCCTACTTGGAGCATCAGCACCTTTAACCTCCTGTTCCGTACAGGTTGCAATTTGTCCTGAGGATGAACGGGAAGACGGGGAACCAACGAGAGACTAGCTCTTGGTGTTGGGACAGGCACAGGTCACTCTATTTTCCCATCAGGAAGAAGAATTAACCACAGGCTCAGCCTGCCCCCCGGAACCAGAACAGGGCCTGAAGCCATCCTGCGCTTTTGCGGCCAGCTCCCAAAAAAGCGAGTTGTAAAATGGAGGTTCAGGGCACTGCAATTCACAAACCTGCAGAGTTATAAATGATAACTCTCGTCCACAAATATATTGAGGGAAGGCAAAGAAGAGGATTTGAAATCAAGGCAGAATTGCACGAAACAGATTTCAGGAGGTAGATACGAATCGCCTTTAAAGCACATGAAAAGCGGCAAAACGTTGACAATGATGCCCTTGGCCAAAAAGGGCGTATGCGTTTTTTCCTGAATATATTCAGGAAAAAACGCATACGCCCTTTTTGGCCAACCAAGCAACCTGGAAAGGCAAATCAGCGCTACAGAGAAGTCTCGCTTCCCATCGGTCAAAAGGGCCATGCTGAAAAAAGTGTCAAAACCAGAAATGCAGGACAGGCCATGGAGAAATGGGAGCCTTGCTACACTGATGGGCGGGATGTAAATTGCCAACAGCCACTCTGGAGAAGTGTACGGTGTGTCCTGAAACATCTGAAAAACACAGCTTAGAGAGCATAGGGCACTTCCACTCATGGGGGTATAAATTGGGAAAATGAAAAATCAGCAAGACACAAGCACCCCAAAGTTGAGGGCTGCTCTGTTGACAAGGACCTCCACTTCATTCCACCTTCAATATCCCAGGAAAGAGAAAAATGGATAAAGAAGTTGTGGTCCTTATGTACAATGGAATATCACTCAGCCATGAAATCAATGTCATAAGGTTAGTAGCAGCATGATGAGTTGATTTAGGTACGACGATTCTAAGTGAAATAAGTCACACAGAAAAGGACACTTCTCATAAGGTATCACTGATAGAGGGAATGTAAAAACCGTTACAGTTGAACTGAATTACAAAACAGAACAGAGTCACACATGCAGAAAACACACTATGGCTGCTTAACGGGAAAGGTGAGGTGGGGTGATACATAAAACAAGGGTATCAAATTAGCTCAGATACCGTTCCATAAACCCAATATGTAGTAGACAAGACCTACTCCTTGCTCAGAGAACTGTACTCAACACGCCCTATTCACCGCACAAGAATATATCTGACTGGTAATAATCTTGAAACCTATGTATTGATATCTCTCTGTTAGTGTGTCAAGTGGGTGTAAAGCGGCATAAACACAGCCGTGAAAAGCAGCTAAACCCCATTATGAAAATAAATTACTTTGAAAAACCCATGAAACAACGACAGTGAAAGAGATAGAAATTCTTACACAATGAGTTCAGGGGCTGTGATGCAACCTGGATTGACCATATCTAGACCCACAGCTGGATGAGACATAAGGGTGGACACTCTTGGGGCTGAGAGGTTTGGTGAGGTTGGGTGAGCAAACGCAGACCCTTTAAAGTAATACTGCGTGGTACCCATCGCATGGGTCCCAAATCTCCAGCTTTAAGGGCATCTTCCTACATCGAAAACATGCATGAGAAACCCAGAAGATGGTACACCGTGTGATGGGGAAAGGTTTCTAAAACGCACCTCATTTCTCATCTCCTTGTGCCCGGGTTCGCCATTCCAGCCACTTTACTAGCAATCTCCCTACTTGGAGCATCAGCACCTTTAACCTCCTGTTCCGTACAGGTTGCAATTTGTCCTGAGGATGAACGGGAAGACGGGGAACCAACGAGAGACTAGCTCTTGGTGTTGGGACAGGCACAGGTCACTCTATTTTCCCATCAGGAAGAAGAATTAACCACAGGCTCAGCCTGCCCCCCGGAACCAGAACAGGGCCTGAAGCCATCCTGCGCTTTTGCGGCCAGCTCCCAAAAAAGCGAGTTGTAAAATGGAGGTTCAGGGCACTGCAATTCACAAACCTGCAGAGTTATAAATGATAACTCTCGTCCACAAATATATTGAGGGAAGGCAAAGAAGAGGATTTGAAATCAAGGCAGAATTGCACGAAACAGATTTCAGGAGGTAGATACGAATCGCCTTTAAAGCACATGAAAAGCGGCAAAACGTTGACAATGATGCCCTTGGCCAAAAAGGGCGTATGCGTTTTTTCCTGAATATATTCAGGAAAAAACGCATACGCCCTTTTTGGCCAACCAAGCAACCTGGAAAGGCAAATCAGCGCTACAGAGAAGTCTCGCTTCCCATCGGTCAAAAGGGCCATGCTGAAAAAAGTGTCAAAACCAGAAATGCAGGACAGGCCATGGAGAAATGGGAGCCTTGCTACACTGATGGGCGGGATGTAAATTGCCAACAGCCACTCTGGAGAAGTGTACGGTGTGTCCTGAAACATCTGAAAAACACAGCTTAGAGAGCATAGGGCACTTCCACTCATGGGGGTATAAATTGGGAAAATGAAAAATCAGCAAGACACAAGCACCCCAAAGTTGAGGGCTGCTCTGTTGACAAGGACCTCCACTTCATTCCACCTTAAATATCCCAGGAAAGAGAAAAATGGATAAAGAAGTTGTGGTCCTTATGTACAATGGAATATCACTCAGCCATGAAATCAATGTCATAAGGTTAGTAGCAGCATGATGAGTGGATTTAGGTACGACGATTCTAAGAGAAATAAGTCACACAGAAAAGGACACTTCTCATAAGGTATCACTGATAGAGGGAATGTAAAAACCGTTACACTTGAACTGAATTACAAAACAGAACAGAGTCACACATGCAGAAAACACACTATGGCTGCTTAACGGGAAAGGTGAGGTGGGGTGATACATAAAACAAGGGTATCAAATTAGCTCAGATACCGTTCCATAAACCCAATATGTAATAGACAAGACCTACTCCTTGCTCAGAGAACTGGACTCAACACGCCCTATTCACCACACAAGAATATATCTGACTAGTAATAATCTTAAAACCTATGTATTGATATCTCTCTGTTAGTGTGTCAAGTGGGTGTAAAGCGGCATAAAAACAGCCGTGAAAAGCAGCTAAACCCCATTATGAAAATAAATTACTTTGTAAAACCCATGAAACAACGACAGTGAAAGAGATAGAAATTCTTACACAATGAGTTCAGGGGCTGTGATGCAACCTGGATTGACCATATCTAGACCCACAGCTGGATGAGACATAAGGGTGGACACTCTTGGGGCTGAGAGGTTTGGTGAGGTTGGGTGAGCAAACGCAGACCCTTTAAAGTAATACTGCGTGGTACCCATCGCATGGGTCCCAAATCTCCAGCTTCAAGGGCATCTTCCTACATCGAAAACATGCATGAGAAACCCAGAAGATGGTACACCGTGTGATGGGGAAAGGTTTCTAAAACGCACCTCATTTCTCATCTCCTTGTGCCCGGGTTCGCCATTCCAGCCGCTTTACTAGCAATCTCCCTACTTGGAGCATCAGCACCTTTAACCTCCTGTTCCGTACAGGTTGCAATTTGTCCTGAGGATGAACGGGAAGACGGGGAACCAACGAGAGACTAGCTCTTGGTGTTGGGACAGGCACAGGTCACTCTATTTTCCCATCAGGAAGAAGAATTAACCACAGGCTCAGCCTGCCCCCCAGAACCAGAACAGGGCGTGAAGCCATCCTGCGCTTTTGCGGCCAGCTCCCAAAAAAGCGAGTTGTAAAATGGAGGTTCAGGGCACTGCAATTCACAAACCTGCAGAGTTATAAATGATAACTCTCGTCCACAAATATATTGAGGGAAGGCAAAGAAGAGGATTTGAAATCAAGGCAGAATTGCACGAAACAGATTTCAGGAGGTAGATACGAATCGCCTTTAAAGCACATGAAAAGCGGCAAAACGTTGACAATGATGCCCTTGGCCAAAAAGGGCGTATGCGTTTTTTCCTGAATATATTCAGGAAAAAACGCATACGCCCTTTTTGGCCAACCAAGCAACCTGGAAAGGCAAATCAGCGCTACAGAGAAGTCTCGCTTCCCATCGGTCAAAAGGGCCATGCTGAAAAAAGTGTCAAAACCAGAAATGCAGGACAGGCCATGGAGAAATGGGAGCCTTGCTACACTGATGGGCGGGATGTAAATTGCCAACAGCCACTCTGGAGAAGTGTATGGTGTGTCCTGAAACATCTGAAAAACACAGCTTAGAGAGCATAGGGCACTTCCACTCATGGGGGTATAAATTGGGAAAATGAAAAATCAGCAAGACACAAGCACCCCAAAGTTGAGGGCTGCTCTGTTGACAAGGACCTCCACTTCATTCCACCTTCAATATCCCAGGAAAGAGAAAAATGGATAAAGAAGTTGTGGTCCTTATGTACAATGGAATATCACTCAGCCATGAAATCAATGTCATAAGGTTAGTAGCAGCATGATGAGTGGATTTAGGTACGACGATTCTAAGAGAAATAAGTCACACAGAAAAGGACACTTCTCATAAGGTATCACTGATAGAGGGAATGTAAAAACCGTTACACTTGAACTGAATTACAAAACAGAACAGAGTCACACATGCAGAAAACACACTATGGCTGCTTAACGGGAAAGGTGAGGTGGGGTGATACATAAAACAAAGGTATCAAATTAGCTCAGATACCTTTCCATAAACCCAATATGTAATAGACAAGACCTACTCCTTGCTCAGAGAACTGGACTCAACACGCCCTATTCACCGCACAAGAATATATCTGACTAGTAATAATCTTAAAACCTATGTATTGATATCTCTCTGTTAGTGTGTCAAGTGGGTGTAAAGCGGCATAAACACAGCCGTGAAAAGCAGCTAAACCCCATTATGAAAATAAATTACTTTGTAAAACCCATGAAACAACGACAGTGAAAGAGATAGAAATTCTTACACAATGAGTTCAGGGGCTGTGATGCAAACTGGATTGACCATATCTAGACCCACAGCTGGATGAGACATAAGGGTGGACACTCTTGGGGCTGAGAGGTTTGGTGAGGTTGGGTGAGGAAACGCAGACCCTTTAAAGTAATACTGCGTGGTACCCATCGCATGGGTCCCAAATCTCCAGGTTCAAGGGCATCTTCCTACATCAAAAACATGCATGAGAAACCCAGAAGATGGTACACCGTGTGATGGGGAAAGGTTTCTAAAACGCACCTCATTTCTCATCTCCTTGTGCCCGGGTTCGCCATTCCAGCCGCGTTACTAGCAATCTCCCTACTTGGAGCATCAGCACCTTTAACCTCCTGTTCCGTACAGGTTGCAATTTGTCCTGAGGATGAACGGGAAGACGGGGAACCAACGAGAGACTAGCTCTTGGTGTTGGGACACGCACAGGTCACTCTATTTTCCCATCAGGAAGAAGAATTAACCACAGGCTCAGCCTGCCCCCCAGAACCAGAACAGGGCGTGAAGCCATCCTGCGCTTTTGCGGCCAGCTCCCAAAAAAGCGAGTTGTAAAATGGAGGTTCAGGGCACTGCAATTCACAAACCTGCAGAGTTATAAATGATAACTCTCGTCCACAAATATATTGAGGGAAGGCAAAGAAGAGGATTTGAAATCAAGGCAGAATTGCACGAAACAGATTTCAGGAGGTAGATACGAATCGCCTTTAAAGCACATGAAAAGCGGCAAAACGTTGACAATGATGCCCTTGGCCAAAAAGGGCGTATGCGTTTTTTCCTGAATATATTCAGGAAAAAACGCATACGCCCTTTTTGGCCAACCAAGCAACCTGGAAAGGCAAATCAGCGCTACAGAGAAGTCTCGCTTCCCATCGGTCAAAAGGGCCATGATGAAAAAAGTGTCAAAACCAGAAATGCAGTACAGGCCATGCAGAAATGGGAGCCTTGCTACACTGATGGGCGGGATGTAAATTGCCAACAGCCACTCTGGAGAAGTGTACGGTGTGTCCTGAAACATCTGAAAAACACATCTTAGAGAGCATAGGGCACTTCCACTCATGGGGGTATAAATTGGGAAAATGAAAAATCAGCAAGACACAAGCACCCCAAAGTTGAGGGCTGCTCTGTTGACAAGGACCTCCACTTCATTCCACCTTAAATATCCCAGGAAAGAGAAAAATGGATAAAGAAGTTGTGGTCCTTATGTACAATGGAATATCACTCAGCCATGAAATCAATGTCATAAGGTTAGTAGCAGCATGATGAGTGGATTTAGGTACGACGATTCTAAGTGAAATAAGTCACACAGAAAAGGACACTTCTCATAAGGTATCACTGATAGAGGGAATGTAAAAACCGTTACACTTGAACTGAATTACAAAACAGAACAGAGTCACACATGCAGAAAACACACTATGGCTGCTTAACGGGAAAGGTGAGGTGGGGTGATACATAAAACAAGGGTATCAAATTAGCTCAGATACCGTTCCATAAACCCAATATGTAATAGACAAGACCTACTCCTTGCTCAGAGAACTGGACTCAACACGCCCTATTCACCGCACAAGAATATATCTGACTAGTAATAATCTTAAAACCTATGTATTGATATCTCTCTGTTAGTGTATCAAGTGGGTGTAAAGCGGCATAAACACAGCAGTGAAAAGCAGCTAAACCCCATTATGAAAATAAATTACTTTGAAAAACCCATGAAACAACGACAGTGAAAGAGAGAGAAATTCTTACACAATGCGTTCAGGGGCTGTGATGCAACCTGGATTGACCATATCTAGACCCACAGCTGGATGAGACATAAGGGTGGACACTCTTGGGGCTGAGAGGTTTGGTGAGGTTGGGTGAGCAAACGCAGACCCTTTAAAGTAATACTTCGTGGTACCCATCGCATGGGTCCCAAATCTCCAGCTTCCAGTGCATCTTCCTACATCGAAAACATGCATGAGAAACCCAGAAGATAGTATACCATGTGATGGGGAAAGGTTTCTAAAACGCACCTCATTTCTCATCTCCTTGTGCCCGGGTTCGCCATTCCAGCCGCTTTACTAGCAATCTCCCTACTAGGAGCATCAGCACCTTTAACCTCCTGTTCCGTACAGGTTGCAATTTGTCCTGAGGATGAACGGGAAGATGGGGAACCAACGAGAGACTAGCTCTTGGTGTTGGGACAGGCACAGGTCACTCTATTTTCCCATCAGGAAGAAGAATTAACCAGAGGCTCAGCCTGCCCCCCGGAACCAGAACAGGGCCTGAAGATATCCTGCGCTTTTGCGGCCAGCTCCCAAAAAAGCGAGTTGTAAAATGGAGGTTCAGGGCACTGCAATTCACAAACCTGCAGAGTTATAAATGATAACTCTCATCCACAAATATATTGAGGGAAGGCAAAGAAGAGGATTTGAAATCAAGGCAGAATTGCACGAAACAGATTTCAGGAGGTAGATACGAATCGCCTTTAAAGCACATGAAAAGCGGCAAAACGTTGACAATGATGCCCTTGGCCAAAAAGGGCGTATGCGTTTTTTCCTGAATATATTCAGGAAAAAACGCATACGCCCTTTTTGGCCAACCAAGCAACCTGGAAAGGCAAATCAGCGCTACAGAGAAGTCTCGCTTTCCATCCGTCAAAAGGGCCATGCTGAAAAAATTGTCAAACCAGAAATGCAGGACAGGCCATGGAGAAATGGGAGCCTTGCTACACTGATGGGCGGGATGTAAATTGCCAACAGCCACTCTGGAGAAGTGTACGGTGAGTCCTGAAACATCTAAAAAACACAGCTTAGAGAGCATAGGGCACTTCCAGTCATGGGGGTATAAATTGGGAAAATGAAAAATCAGCAAGACACAAGCACCCCAAAGTTGAGGGCTGCTCTGTTGACAAGGACCTCCACTTCATTCCACCTTAAATATCCAAGGAAAGAGAAAAATGGATAAAGACGTTGTGGTCCTTATATACAATGGAATATCACTCAGCCATGAAATCAATGTCATAAGGTTAGTAGCAGCATGATGAGTGGATTTAGGTACGACGATTCTAAGAGAAATAAGTCACACAGAAAAGGACACTTCTCATAAGGTATCACTTTTAGAGGGAATGTAAAAACCGTTACACTTGAACTGAATTACAAAACAGAACAGAGTCACACATGCAGAAAACAGACTATGGCTGCTTAACGGGAAAGGTGAGGTGGGGTGATACATAAAACAAGGGTATCAAATTAGCTCAGATACCGTTCCATAAACCCAATATGTAGTAGACAAGACCTACTCCTTGCTCAGAGAACTGGACTCAACACGCCCTATTCACCGCACAAGAATATATCTGACTAGTAATAATCTTAAAACCTATGTATTGATATCTCTCTGTTAGTGTGTCAAGTGGGTGTAAAGCGGCATAAACACAGCCGTGAAAAGCAGCTAAACCCCATTATGAAAATAAATTACTTTGAAAAACCCATGAAACAACGACAGTGAAAGAGAGAGAAATTCTTACACAATGAGTTCAGGGGCTGTGATGCAACCTGGATTGACCATATCTAGACCCACAGCTGGATGAGACATAAGGGTGGACACTCTTGGGGCTGAGAGGTTTGGTGAGGTTGGGTGAGCAAACGCAGACCCTTTAAAGGAATACTGCGTGGTACCCATCGCATGGGTCCCAAATCTCCAGGTTCAAGGGCATCTTCCTACATCGAAAACATGCATGAGAAACCCAGAAGATGGTACACCGTGTGATGGGGAAAGGTTTCTAAAACGCACCTCATTTCTCATCTCCTTGTGCCCGGGTTCGCCATTCCAGCCGCTTTACTAGCAATCTCCCTACTTGGAGCATCAGCACCTTTAACCTCCTGTTCCGTACAGGTTGCAATTTGTCCTGAGGATGAACGGGAAGACGGGGAACCAACGAGAGACTAGCTCTTGGTGTCGGGACAGGCACAGGTCACTCTATTTTCCCATCAGGAAGAAGAATTAACCACAGGCTCAGCCTGCCCCCCGGAACCAGAACAGGGCCTGAAGCCATCCTGCGCTTTTGCGGCCAGCTCCCAAAAAAGCGAGTTGTAAAATGGAGGTTCAGGGCACTGCAATTCACAAACCTGCAGAGTTATAAATGATAACTCTCGTCCACAAATATATTGAGGGAAGGCAAAGAAGAGGATTTGAAATCAAGGCAGAATTGCAGGAAACAGATTTCAGGAGGTAGATTCGAATCGCCTTTAAAGCACATGAAAAGCGGCAAAACGTTGACAATGATGCCCTTGGCCAAAAAGGGCGTATGCGTTTTTTCCTGAATATATTCAGGAAAAAACGCATACGCCCTTTTTGGCCAACCAAGCAACCTGGAAAGGCAAATCAGCGCTACAAAGAAGTCTCGCTTCCCATCGGTCAAAAGGGCCATGCTGAAAAAAGTGTCAAAACCAGAAATGCAGGACAGGCCATGGAGAAATGGGAGCCTTGCTACACTGATGGGCGGAATGTAAATTGCCAACAGCCACTCTGGAGAAGTGTATGGTGAGTCCTGAAACATCTGAAAAACACAGCTTAGAGAGCATAGGGCACTTCCACTCATGGGGGTATAAATTGGGAAAATGAAAAATCAGCAAGACACAAGCACCCCAAAGTTTAGAGCTGCTCTGTTGACAAGGACCTCCACTTCATTCCACCTTAAATATCCCAGGAAAGAGAAAAATGGATAAAGAAGTTGTGGTCCTTATGTACAATGGAATATCACTCAGCCATGAAATCAATGTCATAAGGTTAGTAGCAGCATGATGAGTGGATTTAGGTACGACGATTCTAAGAGAAATAAGTCACACAGAAAAGGACACTTCTCATAAGGTATCACTTTTAGAGGGAATGTAAAAACCGTTACACTTGAACTGAATTACAAAACAGAACAGAGTCACACATGCAGAAAACAGACTATGGCTGCTTAACGGGAAAGGTGAGGTGGGGTGATACATAAAACAAGGGTATCAAATTAGCTCAGATACCGTTCCATAAACCCAATATGTAGTAGACAAGACCTACTCCTTGCTCAGAGAACTGGACTCAACACGCCCTATTCACCGCACAAGAATATATCTGACTAGTAATAATCTTAAAACCTATGTATTGATATCTCTTTGTTAGTGTGTCAAGTGGGTGTAAAGCGGCATAAACACAGCCGTGAAAAGCAGCTAAACCCCATTATGAAAATAAATTACTTTGAAAAACCCATGAAACAACGACAGTGAAAGAGATAGAAATTCTTACACAATGAGTTCAGGGGCTGTGATGCAACCTGGATTGACCATATCTAGACCCACAGCTGGATGAGACATAAGGGTGGACACTCTTGGGGCTGAGAGGTTTGGTGAGGTTGGGTGAGCAAATGCAGACCCTTTAAAGTAATACTGCGTGGTACCCATCGCATGGGTCCCAAATCTCCAGGTTCAAGGGCATCTTCCTACATCGAAAACATGCATGAGAAACCCAGAAGATGGTACACCGTGTGATGGGGAAAGGTTTCTAAAACGCACCTCATTTCTCATCTCCTTGTGCCCGGGTTCGCCATTCCAGCCGCGTTACTAGCAATCTCCCTACTTGGAGCATCAGCACCTTTAACCTCCTGTTCCGTACAGGTTGCAATTTGTCCTGAGGATGAACGGGAAGACGGGGAACCAACGAGAGACTAGCTCTTGGTGTCGGGACAGGCACAGGTCACTCTATTTTCCCATCAGGAAGAAGAATTAACCACAGGCTCAGCCTGCCCCCCGGAACCAGAACAGGGCCTGAAGCCATCCTGCGCTTTTGCGGCCAGCTCCCAAAAAAGCGAGTTGTAAAATGGAGGTTCAGGGCACTGCAATTCACAAACCTGCAGAGTTATAAATGATAACTCTCGTCCACAAATATATTGAGGGAAGGCAAAGAAGAGGATTTGAAATCAAGGCAGAATTGCACGAAACAGATTTCAGGAGGTAGATACGAATCGCCTTTAAAGCACATGAAAAGCGGCAAAACGTTGACAATGATGCCCTTGGCCAAAAAGGGCGTATGCGTTTTTTCCTGAATATATTGAGGAAAAAACGCATACGCCCTTTTTGGCCAACCAAGCAACCTGGAAAGGCAAATCAGCGCTACAGAGAAGTCTCGCTTCCCATCGGTCAAAAGGGCCATGCTGAAAAAAGTGTCAAAACCAGAAATGCAGGACAGGCCATGGAGAAATGGGAGCCTTGCTACACTGATGGGCGGGATGTAAATTGCCAACAGCCACTCTGGAGAAGTGTACGGTGAGTCCTGAAACATCTAAAAAACACAGCTTAGAGAGCATAGGGCACTTCCACTCATGGGGGTATAAATTGGGAAAAGGAAAAATCAGCAAGACACAAGCACCCCAAAGTTGAGGGCTGCTCTGTTGACAAGGACCTCCACTTCATTCCACCTTAAATATCCCAGGAAAGAGAAAAATGGATAAAGAAGTTGTGGTCCTTATGTACAATGGAATATCACTCAGCCATGAAATCAATGTCATAAGGTTAGTAGCAGCATGATGAGTGGATTTAGGTACGACGATTCTAAGTGAAATAAGTCACACAGAAAAGGACACTTCTCATAAGGTATCACTTTTAGAGGGAATGTAAAAACCGTTACACTTGAACTGAATTACAAAACAGAACAGAGTCACACATGCAGAAAACAGACTATGGCTGCTTAACGGGAAAGGTGAGGTGGGGTGATACATAAAACAAGGGTATCAAATTAGCTCAGATACCGTTCCATAAACCCAATATGTAATAGACAAGACCTACTCCTTGCTCAGAGAACTGGACTCAACACGCCCTATTCACCGCACAAGAATATATCTGACTAGTAATAATCTTAAAACCTATGTATTGATATCTCTCTGTTAGTGTGTCAAGTGGGTGTGAAGCGGCATAAACACAGCCGTGAAAAGCAGCTAAACCCCATTATGAAAATAAATTACTTTGTAAAACCCATGAAACAACGACAGTGAAAGAGATAGAAATTCTTACACAATGAGTTCAGGGGCTGTGATGCAAACTGGATTGACCATATCTAGACCCACAGCTGGATGAGACATAAGGGTGGACACTCTTGGGGCTGAGAGGTTTGGTGAGGTTGGGTGAGCAAACGCAGACCCTTTAAAGTAATACTGCGTGGTACCCATCGCATGGGTCCCAAATCTCCAGGTTCAAGGGCATCTTCCTACATCGAAAACATGCATGAGAAACCCAGAAGATGGTACACCGTGTGATGGGGAAAGGTTTCTAAAACGCACCTCATTTCTCATCTCCTTGTGCCCGGGTTCGCCATTCCAGCCGCTTTACTAGCAATCTCCCTACTTGGAGCATCAGCACCTTTAACCTCCTGTTCCGTACAGGTTGCAATTTGTCCTGAGGATGAACGGGAAGACGGTGAACCATCGAGAGACTAGCTCTTGGTGTCGGGACAGGCACAGGTCACTCTATTTTCCCATCAGGAAGAAGAATTAACCACAGGCTCAGCCTGCCCCCCGGAACCAGAACAGGGCCTGAAGCCATCCTGCGCTTTTGCGGCCAGCTCCCAAAAAAGCGAGTTGTAAAATGGAGGTTCAGGGCACTGCAATTCACAAACCTGCAGAGTTATAAATGATAACTCTCGTCCACAAATATATTGAGGGAAGGCAAAGAAGAGGATTTGAAATCAAGGCAGAATTGCAGGAAACAGATTTCAGGAGGTAGATTCGAATCGCCTTTAAAGCACATGAAAAGCGGCAAAACGTTGACAATGATGCCCTTGGCCAAAAAGGGCGTATGCGTTTTTTCCTGAATATATTCAGGAAAAAACGCATACGCCCTTTTTGGCCAACCAAGCAACCTGGAAAGGCAAATCAGCGCTACAAAGAAGTCTCGCTTCCCATCGGTCAAAAGGGCCATGCTGAAAAAAGTGTCAAAACCAGAAATGCAGGACAGGCCATGGAGAAATGGGAGCCTTGCTACACTGATGGGCGGAATGTAAATTGCCAACAGCCACTCTGGAGAAGTGTATGGTGAGTCCTGAAACATCTGAAAAACACAGCTTAGAGAGCATAGGGCACTTCCACTCATGGGGGTATAAATTGGGAAAATGAAAAATCAGCAAGACACAAGCACCCCAAAGTTTAGAGCTGCTCTGTTGACAAGGACCTCCACTTCATTCCACCTTAAATATCCAAGGAAAGAGAAAAATGGATAAAGAAGTTGTGGTCCTTATGTACAATGGAATATCACTCAGCCATGAAATCAATGTCATAAGGTTAGTAGCAGCATGATGAGTGGATTTAGGTACGACGATTCTAAGAGAAATAAGTCACACAGAAAAGGACACTTCTCATAAGGTATCACTTTTAGAGGGAATGTAAAAACCGTTACACTTGAACTGAATTACAAAACAGAACAGAGTCACACATGCAGAAAACAGACTATGGCTGCTTAACGGGAAAGGTGAGGTGGGGTGATACATAAAACAAGGGTATCAAATTAGCTCAGATACCGTTCCATAAACCCAATATGTAGTAGACAAGACCTACTCCTTGCTCAGAGAACTGGACTCAACACGCCCTATTCACCGCACAAGAATATATCTGACTAGTAATAATCTTAAAACCTATGTATTGATATCTCTTTGTTAGTGTGTCAAGTGGGTGTAAAGCGGCATAAACACAGCCGTGAAAAGCAGCTAAACCCCATTATGAAAATAAATTACTTTGAAAAACCCATGAAACAACGACAGTGAAAGAGATAGAAATTCTTACACAATGAGTTCAGGGGCTGTGATGCAACCTGGATTGACCATATCTAGACCCACAGCTGGATGAGACATAAGGGTGGACACTCTTGGGGCTGAGAGGTTTGGTGAGGTTGGGTGAGCAAATGCAGACCCTTTAAAGTAATACTGCGTGGTACCCATCGCATGGGTCCCAAATCTCCAGGTTCAAGGGCATCTTCCTACATCGAAAACATGCATGAGAAACCCAGAAGATGGTACACCGTGTGATGGGGAAAGGTTTCTAAAACGCACCTCATTTCTCATCTCCTTGTGCCCGGGTTCGCCATTCCAGCCGCGTTACTAGCAATCTCCCTACTTGGAGCATCAGCACCTTTAACCTCCTGTTCCGTACAGGTTGCAATTTGTCCTGAGGATGAACGGGAAGACGGGGAACCAACGAGAGACTAGCTCTTGGTGTCGGGACAGGCACAGGTCACTCTATTTTCCCATCAGGAAGAAGAATTAACCACAGGCTCAGCCTGCCCCCCGGAACCAGAACAGGGCCTGAAGCCATCCTGCGCTTTTGCGGCCAGCTCCCAAAAAAGCGAGTTGTAAAATGGAGGTTCAGGGCACTGCAATTCACAAACCTGCAGAGTTATAAATGATAACTCTCGTCCACAAATATATTGAGGGAAGGCAAAGAAGAGGATTTGAAATCAAGGCAGAATTGCACGAAACAGATTTCAGGAGGTAGATACGAATCGCCTTTAAAGCACATGAAAAGCGGCAAAACGTTGACAATGATGCCCTTGGCCAAAAAGGGCGTATGCGTTTTTTCCTGAATATATTCAGGAAAAAACGCATACGCCCTTTTTGGCCAACCAAGCAACCTGGAAAGGCAAATCAGCGCTACAGAGAAGTCTCGCTTCCCATCGGTCAAAAGGGCCATGCTGAAAAAAGTGTCAAAACCAGAAATGCAGGACAGGCCATGGAGAAATGGGAGCCTTGCTACACTGATGGGCGGGATGTAAATTGCCAACAGCCACTCTGGAGAAGTGTACGGTGAGTCCTGAAACATCTAAAAAACACAGCTTAGAGAGCATAGGGCACTTCCACTCATGGGGGTATAAATTGGGAAAATGAAAAATCAGCAAGACACAAGCACCCCAAAGTTGAGGGCTGCTCTGTTGACAAGGACCTCCACTTCATTCCACCTTAAATATCCCAGGAAAGAGAAAAATGGATAAAGAAGTTGTGGTCCTTATGTACAATGGAATATCACTCAGCCATGAAATCAATGTCATAAGGTTAGTAGCAGCATGATGAGTGGATTTAGGTACGACGATTCTAAGTGAAATAAGTCACACAGAAAAGGACACTTCTCATAAGGTATCACTTTTAGAGGGAATGTAAAAACCGTTACACTTGAACTGAATTACAAAACAGAACAGAGTCACACATGCAGAAAACAGACTATGGCTGCTTAACGGGAAAGGTGAGGTGGGGTGATACATAAAACAAGGGTATCAAATTAGCTCAGATACCGTTCCATAAACCCAATATGTAATAGACAAGACCTACTCCTTGCTCAGAGAACTGGACTCAACACGCCCTATTCACCGCACAAGAATATATCTGACTAGTAATAATCTTAAAACCTATGTATTGATATCTCTCTGTTAGTGTGTCAAGTGGGTGTGAAGCGGCATAAACACAGCCGTGAAAAGCAGCTAAACCCCATTATGAAAATAAATTACTTTGTAAAACCCATGAAACAACGACAGTGAAAGAGATAGAAATTCTTACACAATGAGTTCAGGGGCTGTGATGCAAACTGGATTGACCATATCTAGACCCACAGCTGGATGAGACATAAGGGTGGACACTCTTGGGGCTGAGAGGTTTGGTGAGGTTGGGTGAGCAAACGCAGACCCTTTAAAGTAATACAGCGTGGTACCCATCGCATGGGTTCCAAATCTCCAGGTTCAAGGGCATCTTCCTACATCGAAAACATGCATGAGAAACCCAGAAGATGGTACACCGTGTGATGGGGAAAGGTTTCTAAAACGCACCTCATTTCTCATCTCCTTGTGCCCGGGTTCGCCATTCCAGCCACTTTACTAGCAATCTCCCTACTTGGAGCATCAGCACCTTTAACCTCCTGTTCCGTACAGGTTGCAATTTGTCCTGAGGATGAACGGGAAGACGGGGAACCAACGAGAGACTAGCTCTTGGTGTTGGGACAGGCACAGGTCACTCTATTTTCCCATCAGGAAGAAGAATTAACCACAGGCTCAGCCTGCCCCCCGGAACCAGAACAGGGCCTGAAGCCATCCTGCGCTTTTGCGGCCAGCTCCCAAAAAAGCGAGTTGTAAAATGGAGGTTCAGGGCACTGCAATTCACAAACCTGCAGAGTTATAAATGATAACTCTCGTCCACAAATATATTGAGGGAAGGCAAAGAAGAGGATTTGAAATCAAGGCAGAATTGCACGAAACAGATTTCAGGAGGTAGATACGAATCGCCTTTAAAGCACATGAAAAGCGGCAAAACGTTGACAATGATGCCCTTGGCCAAAAAGGGCGTATGCGTTTTTTCCTGAATATATTCAGGAAAAAACGCATACGCCCTTTTTGGCCAACCAAGCAACCTGGAAAGGCAAATCAGCGCTACAGAGAAGTCTCGCTTCCCAACGGTCAAAAGGGCCATGCTGAAAAAAGTGTCAAAACCAGAAATGCAGGACAGGCCATGGAGAAATGGGAGCCTTGCTACACTGATGGGCGGGATGTAAATTGCCAACAGCCACTCTGGAGAAGTGTACGGTGTGTCCTGAAACATCTGAAAAACACAGCTTAGAGAGCATAGGGCACTTCCACTCATGGGGGTATAAATTGGGAAAATGAAAAATCAGCAAGACACAAGCACCCCAAAGTTGAGGGCTGCTCTGTTGACAAGGACCTCCACATCATTCCACCTTAAATATCCCAGGAAAGAGAAAAATGGATAAAGAAGTTGTGGTCCTTATGTACAATGGAATATCACTCAGCCATGAAATCAATGTCGTAAGGTTAGTAGCAGCATGATGAGTGGATTTAGGTACGACGATTCTAAGTGAAATAAGTCACACAGAAAAGGACACTTCTCATAAGGTATCACTGATAGAGGGAATGTAAAAACCGTTACACTTGAACTGAATTACAAAACAGAACAGAGTCACACATGCAGAAAACACACTATGGCTGCTTAACGGGAAAGGTGAGGTGGGGTGATACATAAAACAAGGGTATCAAATTAGCTCAGATACCGTTCCATAAACCCAATATGTAGTAGACAAGACCTACTCCTTGCTCAGAGAACTGGACTCAACACGCCCTATTCACCGCACAAAAATATATCTGACTAGTAATAATCTTAAAACCTATGTATTGATATCTCTCTGTTAGTGTGTCAAGTGGGTGTGAAGCGGCATAAACACAGCCGTGAAAAGCAGCTAAACCCCATTATGAAAATAAATTACTTTGAAAAACCCATGAAACAACGACAGTGAAAGAGATAGAAATTCTTACACAATGAGTTCAGGGGCTGTGATGCAACCTGGATTGACCATATCTAGACCCACAGCTGGATGAGACATAAGGGTGGACACTCTTGGGGCTGAGAGGTTTGGTGAGGTTGGGTGAGCAAACGCAGACCCTTTAAAGTAATACTGCGTGGTACCCATCGCATGGGTCCCAAATCTCCAGGTTCAAGGGCATCTTCCTACATCAAAAACATGCATGAGAAACCCAGAAGATGGTACACCGTGTGATGGGGAAAGGTTTCTAAAACGCACCTCATTTCTCATCTCCTTGTGCCCGGGTTCGCCATTCCAGCCACTTTACTAGCAATCTCCCTACTTGGAGCATCAGCACCTTTAACCTCCTGTTCCGTACAGGTTGCAATTTGTCCTGAGGATGAACGGGAAGACGGGGAACCAACGAGAGACTAGCTCTTGGTGTCGGGACAGGCACAGGTCACTCTATTTTCCCATCAGGAAGAAGAATTAACCACAGGCTCAGCCTGCCCCCCGGAACCAGAACAGGGCCTGAAGCCATCCTGCGCTTTTGCGGCCAGCTCCCAAAAAAGCGAGTTGTAAAATGGAGGTTCAGGGCACTGCAATTCACAAACCTGCAGAGTTATAAATGATAACTCTCGTCCACAAATATATTGAGGGAAGGCAAAGAAGAGGATTTGAAATCAAGGCAGAATTGCACGAAACAGATTTCAGGAGGTAGATACGAATCGCCTTTAAAGCACATGAAAAGCGGCAAAACGTTGACAATGATGCCCTTGGCCAAAAAGGGCGTATGCGTTTTTTCCTGAATATATTCAGGAAAAAACGCATACGCCCTTTTTGGCCAACCAAGCAACCTGGAAAGGCAAATCAGCGCTACAGAGAAGTCTCGCTTCCCATCGGTCAAAAGGGCCATGCTGAAAAAAGTGTCAAAACCAGAAATGCAGGACAGGCCATGGAGAAATGGGAGCCTTGCTACACTGATGGGCGGGATGTAAATTGCCAAGAGCCACTCTGGAGAAGTGTACGGTGAGTCCTGAAACATCTAAAAAACACAGCTTAGAGAGCATAGGGCACTTCCACTCATGGGGGTATAAATTGGGAAAAGGAAAAATCAGCAAGACACAAGCACCCCAAAGTTGAGGGCTGCTCTGTTGACAAGGACCTCCACTTCATTCCACCTTAAATATCCCAGGAAAGAGAAAAATGGATAAAGAAGTTGTGGTCCTTATGTACAATGGAATATCACTCAGCCATGAAATCAATGTCATAAGGTTAGTAGCAGCATGATGAGTGGATTTAGGTACGACGATTCTAAGTGAAATAAGTCACACAGAAAAGGACACTTCTCATAAGGTATCACTTTTAGAGGGAATGTAAAAACCGTTACACTTGAACTGAATTACAAAACAGAACAGAGTCACACATGCAGAAAACAGACTATGGCTGCTTAACGGGAAAGGTGAGGTGGGGTGATACATAAAACAAGGGTATCAAATTAGCTCAGATACCGTTCCATAAACCCAATATGTAATAGACAAGACCTACTCCTTGCTCAGAGAACTGGACTCAACACGCCCTATTCACCGCACAAGAATATATCTGACTAGTAATAATCTTAAAACCTATGTATTGATATCTCTCTGTTAGTGTGTCAAGTGGGTGTGAAGCGGCATAAACACAGCCGTGAAAAGCAGCTAAACCCCATTATGAAAATAAATTACTTTGTAAAACCCATGAAACAACGACAGTGAAAGAGATAGAAATTCTTACACAATGAGTTCAGGGGCTGTGATGCAAACTGGATTGACCATATCTAGACCCACAGCTGGATGAGACATAAGGGTGGACACTCTTGGGGCTGAGAGGTTTGGTGAGGTTGGGTGAGCAAACGCAGACCCTTTAAAGTAATACTGCGTGGTACCCATCGCATGGGTCCCAAATCTCCAGGTTCAAGGGCATCTTCCTACATCAAAAACATGCATGAGAAACCCAGAAGATGGTACACCGTGTGATGGGGAAAGGTTTCTAAAACGCACCTCATTTCTCATCTCCTTGTGCCCGGGTTCGCCATTCCAGCCGCGTTACTAGCAATCTCCCTACTTGGAGCATCAGCACCTTTAACCTCCTGTTCCGTACAGGTTGCAATTTGTCCTGAGGATGAACGGGAAGATGGGGAACCAACGAGAGACTAGCTCTTGGTGTCGGGACAGGCACAGGTCACTCTATTTTCCCATCAGGAAGAAGAATTAACCACAGGCTCAGCCTGCCCCCCGGAACCAGAACAGGGCCTGAAGCCATCCTGCGCTTTTGCGGCCAGCTCCCAAAAAAGCGAGTTGTAAAATGGAGGTTCAGGGCACTGCAATTCACAAACCTGCAGAGTTATAAATGATAACTCTCGTCCACAAATATATTGAGGGAAGGCAAAGAAGAGGATTTGAAATCAAGGCAGAATTGCACGAAACAGATTTCAGGAGGTAGATACGAATCGCCTTTAAAGCACATGAAAAGCGGCAAAACGTTGACAATGATGCCCTTGGCCAAAAAGGGCGTATGCGTTTTTTCCTGAATATATTCAGGAAAAAACGCATACGCCCTTTTTGGCCAACCAAGCAACCTGGAAAGGCAAATCAGCGCTACAGAGAAGTCTCGCTTCCCATCGGTCAAAAGGGCCATGCTGAAAAAAGTGTCAAAACCAGAAATGCAGGACAGGCCATGGAGAAATGGGAGCCTTGCTACACTGATGGGCGGGATGTAAATTGCCAACAGCCACTCTGGAGAAGTGTACGGTGAGTCCTGAAACATCTAAAAAACACAGCTTAGAGAGCATAGGGCACTTCCACTCATGGGGGTATAAATTGGGAAAATGAAAAATCAGCAAGACACAAGCACCCCAAAGTTGAGGGCTGCTCTGTTGACAAGGACCTCCACTTCATTCCACCTTAAATATCCAAGGAAAGAGAAAAATGGATAAAGAAGTTGTGGTCCTTATGTACAATGGAATATCACTCAGCCATGAAATCAATGTCATAAGGTTAGTAGCAGCATGATGAGTGGATTTAGGTACGACGATTCTAAGTGAAATAAGTCACACAGAAAAGGACACTTCTCATAAGGTATCACTTTTAGAGGGAATGTAAAAACCGTTACACTTGAACTGAATTACAAAACAGAACAGAGTCACACATGCAGAAAACAGACTATGGCTGCTTAACGGGAAAGGTGAGGTGGGGTGATACATAAAACAAGGGTATCAAATTAGCTCAGATACCGTTCCATAAACCCAATATGTAGTAGACAAGACCTACTCCTTGCTCAGAGAACTGGACTCAACACGCCCTATTCACCGCACAAGAATATATCTGACTAGTAATAATCTTAAAACCTATGTATTGATATCTCTTTGTTAGTGTGTCAAGTGGGTGTAAAGCGGCATAAACACAGCCGTGAAAAGCAGCTAAACCCCATTATGAAAATAAATTACTTTGAAAAACCCATGAAACAACGACAGTGAAAGAGATAGAAATTCTTACACAATGAGTTCAGGGGCTGTGATGCAACCTGGATTGACCATATCTAGACCCACAGCTGGATGAGACATAAGGGTGGACACTCTTGGGGCTGAGAGGTTTGGTGAGGTTGGGTGAGCAAATGCAGACCCTTTAAAGTAATACTGCGTGGTATCCATCGCATGGGTCCCAAATCTCCAGGTTCAAGGGCATCTTCCTACATCGAAAACATGCATGAGAAACCCAGAAGATGGTACACCGTGTGATGGGGAAAGGTTTCTAAAACGCACCTCATTTCTCATCTCCTTGTGCCCGGGTTCGCCATTCCAGCCGCGTTACTAGCAATCTCCCTACTTGGAGCATCAGCACCTTTAACCTCCTGTTCCGTACAGGTTGCAATTTGTCCTGAGGATGAACGGGAAGACGGGGAACCAACGAGAGACTAGCTCTTGGTGTCGGGACAGGCACAGGTCACTCTATTTTCCCATCAGGAAGAAGAATTAACCACAGGCTCAGCCTGCCCCCCGGAACCAGAACAGGGCCTGAAGCCATCCTGCGCTTTTGCGGCCAGCTCCCAAAAAAGCGAGTTGTAAAATGGAGGTTCAGGGCACTGCAATTCACAAACCTGCAGAGTTATAAATGATAACTCTCGTCCACAAATATATTGAGGGAAGGCAAAGAAGAGGATTTGAAATCAAGGCAGAATTGCACGAAACAGATTTCAGGAGGTAGATACGAATCGCCTTTAAAGCACATGAAAAGCGGCAAAACGTTGACAATGATGCCCTTGGCCAAAAAGGGCGTATGCGTTTTTTCCTGAATATATTCAGGAAAAAACGCATACGCCCTTTTTGGCCAACCAAGCAACCTGGAAAGGCAAATCAGCGCTACAGAGAAGTCTCGCTTCCCATCGGTCAAAAGGGCCATGCTGAAAAAAGTGTCAAAACCAGAAATGCAGGACAGGCCATGGAGAAATGGGAGCCTTGCTACACTGATGGGCGGGATGTAAATTGCCAACAGCCACTCTGGAGAAGTGTACGGTGAGTCCTGAAACATCTAAAAAACACAGCTTAGAGAGCATAGGGCACTTCCACTCATGGGGGTATAAATTGGGAAAAGGAAAAATCAGCAAGACACAAGCACCCCAAAGTTGAGGGCTGCTCTGTTGACAAGGACCTCCACTTCATTCCACCTTAAATATCCCAGGAAAGAGAAAAATGGATAAAGAAGTTGTGGTCCTTATGTACAATGGAATATCACTCAGCCATGAAATCAATGTCATAAGGTTAGTAGCAGCATGATGAGTGGATTTAGGTACGACGATTCTAAGTGAAATAAGTCACACAGAAAAGGACACTTCTCATAAGGTATCACTTTTAGAGGGAATGTAAAAACCGTTACACTTGAACTGAATTACAAAACAGAACAGAGTCACACATGCAGAAAACAGACTATGGCTGCTTAACGGGAAAGGTGAGGTGGGGTGATACATAAAACAAGGGTATCAAATTAGCTCAGATACCGTTCCATAAACCCAATATGTAATAGACAAGACCTACTCCTTGCTCAGAGAACTGGACTCAACACGCCCTATTCACCGCACAAGAATATATCTGACTAGTAATAATCTTAAAACCTATGTATTGATACCTCTCTGTTAGTGTGTCAAGTGGGTGTGAAGCGGCATAAACACAGCCGTGAAAAGCAGCTAAACCCCATTATGAAAATAAATTACTTTGTAAAACCCATGAAACAACGACAGTGAAAGAGATAGAAATTCTTACACAATGAGTTCAGGGGCTGTGATGCAAACTGGATTGACCATATCTAGACCCACAGCTGGATGAGACATAAGGGTGGACACTCTTGGGGCTGAGAGGTTTGGTGAGGTTGGGTGAGCAAACGCAGACCCTTTAAAGTAATACAGCGTGGTACCCATCGCATGGGTTCCAAATCTCCAGGTTCAAGGGCATCTTCCTACATCGAAAACATGCATGAGAAACCCAGAAGATGGTACACCGTGTGATGGGGAAAGGTTTCTAAAACGCACCTCATTTCTCATCTCCTTGTGCCCGGGTTCGCCATTCCAGCCACTTTACTAGCAATCTCCCTACTTGGAGCATCAGCACCTTTAACCTCCTGTTCCGTACAGGTTGCAATTTGTCCTGAGGATGAACGGGAAGACGGGGAACCAACGAGAGACTAGCTCTTGGTGTTGGGACAGGCACAGGTCACTCTATTTTCCCATCAGGAAGAAGAATTAACCACAGGCTCAGCCTGCCCCCCGGAACCAGAACAGGGCCTGAAGCCATCCTGCGCTTTTGCGGCCAGCTCCCAAAAAAGCGAGTTGTAAAATGGAGGTTCAGGGCACTGCAATTCACAAACCTGCAGAGTTATAAATGATAACTCTCGTCCACAAATATATTGAGGGAAGGCAAAGAAGAGGATTTGAAATCAAGGCAGAATTGCACGAAACAGATTTCAGGAGGTAGATACGAATCGCCTTTAAAGCACATGAAAAGCGGCAAAACGTTGACAATGATGCCCTTGGCCAAAAAGGGCGTATGCGTTTTTTCCTGAATATATTCAGGAAAAAACGCATACGCCCTTTTTGGCCAACCAAGCAACCTGGAAAGGCAAATCAGCGCTACAGAGAAGTCTCGCTTCCCAACGGTCAAAAGGGCCATGCTGAAAAAAGTGTCAAAACCAGAAATGCAGGACAGGCCATGGAGAAATGGGAGCCTTGCTACACTGATGGGCGGGATGTAAATTGCCAACAGCCACTCTGGAGAAGTGTACGGTGTGTCCTGAAACATCTGAAAAACACAGCTTAGAGAGCATAGGGCACTTCCACTCATGGGGGTATAAATTGGGAAAATGAAAAATCAGCAAGACACAAGCACCCCAAAGTTGAGGGCTGCTCTGTTGACAAGGACCTCCACATCATTCCACCTTAAATATCCCAGGAAAGAGAAAAATGGATAAAGAAGTTGTGGTCCTTATGTACAATGGAATATCACTCAGCCATGAAATCAATGTCGTAAGGTTAGTAGCAGCATGATGAGTGGATTTAGGTACGACGATTCTAAGTGAAATAAGTCACACAGAAAAGGACACTTCTCATAAGGTATCACTGATAGAGGGAATGTAAAAACCGTTACACTTGAACTGAATTACAAAACAGAACAGAGTCACACATGCAGAAAACACACTATGGCTGCTTAACGGGAAAGGTGAGGTGGGGTGATACATAAAACAAGGGTATCAAATTAGCTCAGATACCGTTCCATAAACCCAATATGTAGTAGACAAGACCTACTCCTTGCTCAGAGAACTGGACTCAACACGCCCTATTCACCGCACAAGAATATATCTGACTAGTAATAATCTTAAAACCTATGTATTGATATCTCTCTGTTAGTGTGTCAAGTGGGTGTGAAGCGGCATAAACACAGCCGTGAAAAGCAGCTAAACCCCATTATGAAAATAAATTACTTTGAAAAACCCATGAAACAACGACAGTGAAAGAGATAGAAATTCTTACACAATGAGTTCAGGGGCTGTGATGCAACCTGGATTGACCATATCTAGACCCACAGCTGGATGAGACATAAGGGTGGACACTCTTGGGGCTGAGAGGTTTGGTGAGGTTGGGTGAGCAAACGCAGACCCTTTAAAGTAATACTGCGTGGTACCCATCGCATGGGTCCCAAATCTCCAGGTTCAAGGGCATCTTCCTACATCAAAAACATGCATGAGAAACCCAGAAGATGGTACACCGTGTGATGGGGAAAGGTTTCTAAAACGCACCTCATTTCTCATCTCCTTGTGCCCGGGTTCGCCATTCCAGCCACTTTACTAGCAATCTCCCTACTTGGAGCATCAGCACCTTTAACCTCCTGTTCCGTACAGGTTGCAATTTGTCCTGAGGATGAACGGGAAGACGGGGAACCAACGAGAGACTAGCTCTTGGTGTCGGGACAGGCACAGGTCACTCTATTTTCCCATCAGGAAGAAGAATTAACCACAGGCTCAGCCTGCCCCCCGGAACCAGAACAGGGCCTGAAGCCATCCTGCGCTTTTGCGGCCAGCTCCCAAAAAAGCGAGTTGTAAAATGGAGGTTCAGGGCACTGCAATTCACAAACCTGCAGAGTTATAAATGATAACTCTCGTCCACAAATATATTGAGGGAAGGCAAAGAAGAGGATTTGAAATCAAGGCAGAATTGCACGAAACAGATTTCAGGAGGTAGATACGAATCGCCTTTAAAGCACATGAAAAGCGGCAAAACGTTGACAATGATGCCCTTGGCCAAAAAGGGCGTATGCGTTTTTTCCTGAATATATTCAGGAAAAAACGCATACGCCCTTTTTGGCCAACCAAGCAACCTGGAAAGGCAAATCAGCGCTACAGAGAAGTCTCGCTTCCCATCGGTCAAAAGGGCCATGCTGAAAAAAGTGTCAAAACCAGAAATGCAGGACAGGCCATGGAGAAATGGGAGCCTTGCTACACTGATGGGCGGGATGTAAATTGCCAACAGCCACTCTGGAGAAGTGTACGGTGAGTCCTGAAACATCTAAAAAACACAGCTTAGAGAGCATAGGGCACTTCCACTCATGGGGGTATAAATTGGGAAAATGAAAAATCAGCAAGACACAAGCACCCCAAAGTTGAGGGCTGCTCTGTTGACAAGGACCTCCACTTCATTCCACCTTAAATATCCAAGGAAAGAGAAAAATGGATAAAGAAGTTGTGGTCCTTATGTACAATGGAATATCACTCAGCCATGAAATCAATGTCATAAGGTTAGTAGCAGCATGATGAGTGGATTTAGGTACGACGATTCTAAGTGAAATAAGTCACACAGAAAAGGACACTTCTCATAAGGTATCACTTTTAGAGGGAATGTAAAAACCGTTACACTTGAACTGAATTACAAAACAGAACAGAGTCACACATGCAGAAAACAGACTATGGCTGCTTAACGGGAAAGGTGAGGTGGGGTGATACATAAAACAAGGGTATCAAATTAGCTCAGATACTGTTCCATAAACCCAATATGTAGTAGACAAGACCTACTCCTTGCTCAGAGAACTGGACTCAACACGCCCTATTCACCGCACAAGAATATATCTGACTAGTAATAATCTTAAAACCTATGTATTGATATCTCTCTGATAGTGTGTCAAGTGGGTGTGAAGCGGCATAAACACAGCCGTGAAAAGCAGCTAAACCCCATTATGAAAATAAATTACTTTGAAAAACCCATGAAACAACGACAGTGAAAGAGATAGAAATTCTTACACAATGAGTTCAGGGGCTGTGATGCAACCTGGATTGACCATATCTAGACCCACAGCTGGATGAGACATAAGGGTGGACACTCTTGGGGCTGAGAGGTTTGGTGAGGTTGGGTGAGCAAACGCAGACCCTTTAAAGTAATACTGCGTGGTACCCATCGCATGGGTCCCAAATCTCCAGGTTCAAGGGCATCTTCCTACATCAAAAACATGCATGAGAAACCCAGAAGATGGTACACCGTGTGATGGGGAAAGGTTTCTAAAACGCACCTCATTTCTCATCTCCTTGTGCCCGGGTTCGCCATTCCAGCCGCGTTACTAGCAATCTCCCTACTTTAAGCATCAGCACCTTTAACCTCCTGTTCCGTACAGGTTGCAATTTGTCCTGAGGATGAACGGGAAGACGGGGAACCAACGAGAGACTAGCTCTTGGTGTCGGGACAGGCACAGGTCACTCTATTTTCCCATCAGGAAGAAGAATTAACCACAGGCTCAGCCTGCCCCCCAGAACCAGAACAGGGCCTGAAGCCATCCTGCGCTTTTGCGGCCAGCTCCCAAAAAAGCGAGTTGTAAAATGGAGGTTCAGGGCACTGCAATTCACAAACCTGCAGAGTTATAAATGATAACTCTCGTCCACAAATATATTGAGGGAAGGCAAAGAAGAGGATTTGAAATCAAGGCAGAATTGCACGAAACAGATTTCAGGAGGTAGATACGAATCGCCTTTAAAGCACATGAAAAGCGGCAAAACGTTGACAATGATGCCCTTGGCCAAAAAGGGCGTATGCGTTTTTTCCTGAATATATTCAGGAAAAAACGCATACGCCCTTTTTGGCCAACCAAGCAACCTGGAAAGGCAAATCAGCGCTACAGAGAAGTCTCGCTTCCCATCGGTCAAAAGGGCCATGCTGAAAAAAGTGTCAAAACCAGAAATGCAGGACAGGCCATGGAGAAATGGGAGCCTTGCTACACTGATGGGCGGGATGTAAATTGCCAACAGCCACTCTGGAGAAGTGTACGGTGTGTCCTGAAACATCTGAAAAACACAGCTTAGAGAGCATAGGGCACTTCCACTCATGGGGGTATAAATTGGGAAAATGAAAAATCAGCAAGACACAAGCACCCCAAAGTTGAGGGCTGCTCTGTTGACAAGGACGTCCACTTCATTCCACCTTAAATATCCCAGGAAAGAGAAAAATGGATAAAGAAGTTGTGGTCCTTATGTACAATGGAATATCACTCAGCCATGAAATCAATGTCATAAGGTTAGTAGCAGCATGATGAGTGGATTTAGGTACGACGATTCTAAGTGAAATAAGTCACACAGAAAAGGACACTTCTCATAAGATATCACTGATAGAGGGAATGTAAAAACCGTTACACTTGAACTGAATTACAAAACAGAACAGAGTCACACATGCAGAAAACACACTATGGCTGCTTAACGGGAAAGGTGAGGTGGGGTGATACATAAAACAAGGGTATCAAATTAGCTCAGATACCGTTCCATAAACCCAATATGTAGTAGACAAGACCTACTCCTTGCTCAGAGAACTGGACTCAACACGCCCTATTCACCGCACAAGAATATATCTGACTAGTAATAATCTTAAAACCTATGTATTGATATCTCTCTGTTAGTGTGTCAAGTGGGTGTAAAGCGGCATAAACACAGCCGTGAAAAGCAGCTAAACCCCATTATGAAAATAAATTACTTTGAAAAACCCATGAAACAACGACAATGAAAGAGATAGAAATTCTTACACAATGAGTTCAGGGGCTGTGATGCAACCTGGATTGACCATATCTAGACCCACAGCTGGATGAGACATAAGGGTGGACACTCTTGGGGCTGAGAGGTTTGGTGAGGTTGGGTGAGCAAACGCAGACCCTTTAAAGTAATACAGCGTGGTACCCATCGCATGGGTTCCAAATCTCCAGGTTCAAGGCCATCTTCCTACATCGAAAACATGCATGAGAAACCCAGAAGATGGTACACCGTGTGATGGGGAAAGGTTTCTAAAACGCACCTCATTTCTCATCTCCTTGTGCCCGGGTTCGTCATTCCAGCCACTTTACTAGCAATCTCCCTACTTGGAGCATCAGCACCTTTAACCTCCTGTTCCGTACAGGTTGCAATTTGTCCTGAGGATGAACGGGAAGACGGGGAACCAACGAGAGACTAGCTCTTGGTGTTGGGACAGGCACAGGTCACTCTATTTTCCCATCAGGAAGAAGAATTAACCACAGGCTCAGCCTGCCCCCCGGAACCAGAACAGGGCCTGAAGCCATCCTGCGCTTTTGCGGCCAGCTCCCAAAAAAGCGAGTTGTAAAATGGAGGTTCAGGGCACTGCAATTCACAAACCTGCAGAGTTATAAATGATAACTCTCGTCCACAAATATATTGAGGGAAGGCAAAGAAGAGGATTTGAAATCAAGGCAGAATTGCACGAAACAGATTTCAGGAGGTAGATACGAATCGCCTTTAAAGCACATGAAAAGCGGCAAAACGTTGACAATGATGCCCTTGGCCAAAAAGGGCGTATGCGTTTTTTCCTGAATATATTCAGGAAAAAACGCATACGCCCTTTTTGGCCAACCAAGCAACCTGGAAAGGCAAATCAGCGCTACAGAGAAGTCTCGCTTCCCATCGGTCAAAAGGGCCATGCTGAAAAAAGTGTCAAAACCAGAAATGCAGGACAGGCCATGGAGAAATGGGAGCCTTGCTACACTGATGGGCGGGATGTAAATTGCCAACAGCCACTCTGGAGAAGTGTACGGTGTGTCCTGGAACATCTAAAAAACACAGCTTAGAGAGCATAGGGCACTTCCACTCATGGGGGTATAAATTGGGAAAATGAAAAATCAGCAAGACACAAGCACCCCAAAGTTGAGGGCTGCTCTGTTGACAAGGACCTCCACTTCATTCCACCTTCAATATCCCAGGAAAGAGAAAAATGGATAAAGAAGTTGTGGTCCTTATGTACAATGGAATATCACTCAGCCATGAAATCAATGTCATAAGGTTAGTAGCAGCATGATGAGTGGATTTAGGTACGACGATTCTAAGTGAAATAAGTCACACAGAAAAGGACACTTCTCATAAGGTATCACTTTTAGAGGGAATGTAAAAACCGTTACACTTGAACTGAATTACAAAACAGAACAGAGTCACACATGCAGAAAACAGACTATGGCTGCTTAACGGGAAAGGTGAGGTGGGGTGATACATAAAACAAGGGTATCAAATTAGCTCAGATACCGTTCCATAAACCCAATATGTAATAGACAAGACCTACTCCTTGCTCAGAGAACTGGACTCAACACGCCCTATTCACCGCACAAGAATATATCTGACTGGTAATAATCTTAAAACCTATGTATTGATATCTCTCTGTTAGTGTGTCAAGTGGGTGTGAAGCGGCATAAACACAGCCGTGAAAAGCAGCTAAACCCCATTATGAAAATAAATTACTTTGTAAAACCCATGAAACAACGACAGTGAAAGAGATAGAAATTCTTACACAATGAGTTCAGGGGCTGTGATGCAAACTGGATTGACCATATCTAGACCCACAGCTGGATGAGACATAAGGGTGGACACTCTTGGGGCTGAGAGGTTTGGTGAGGTTGGGTGAGCAAACGCAGACCCTTTAAAGTAATACTGCGTGGTACCCATCGCATGGGTCCCAAATCTCCAGGTTCAAGGGCATCTTCCTACATCAAAAACATGCATGAGAAACCCAGAAGATGGTACACCGTGTGATGGGGAAAGGTTTCTAAAACGCACCTCATTTCTCATCTCCTTGTGCCCGGGTTCGCCATTCCAGCCGCGTTACTAGCAATCTCCCTACTTGGAGCATCAGCACCTTTAACCTCCTGTTCCGTACAGGTTGCAATTTGTCCTGAGGATGAACGGGAAGATGGGGAACCAACGAGAGACTAGCTCTTGGTGTCGGGACAGGCACAGGTCACTCTATTTTCCCATCAGGAAGAAGAATTAACCACAGGCTCAGCCTGCCCCCCGGAACCAGAACAGGGCCTGAAGCCATCCTGCGCTTTTGCGGCCAGCTCCCAAAAAAGCGAGTTGTAAAATGGAGGTTCAGGGCACTGCAATTCACAAACCTGCAGAGTTATAAATGATAACTCTCGTCCACAAATATATTGAGGGAAGGCAAAGAAGAGGATTTGAAATCAAGGCAGAATTGCACGAAACAGATTTCAGGAGGTAGATACGAATCGCCTTTAAAGCACATGAAAAGCGGCAAAACGTTGACAATGATGCCCTTGGCCAAAAAGGGCGTATGCGTTTTTTCCTGAATATATTCAGGAAAAAACGCATACGCCCTTTTTGGCCAACCAAGCAACCTGGAAAGGCAAATCAGCGCTACAGAGAAGTCTCGCTTCCCATCGGTCAAAAGGGCCATGCTGAAAAAAGTGTCAAAACCAGAAATGCAGGACAGGCCATGGAGAAATGGGAGCCTTGCTACACTGATGGGCGGGATGTAAATTGCCAACAGCCACTCTGGAGAAGTGTACGGTGAGTCCTGAAACATCTAAAAAACACAGCTTAGAGAGCATAGGGCACTTCCACTCATGGGGGTATAAATTGGGAAAATGAAAAATCAGCAAGACACAAGCACCCCAAAGTTGAGGGCTGCTCTGTTGACAAGGACCTCCACTTCATTCCACCTTAAATATCCAAGGAAAGAGAAAAATGGATAAAGAAGTTGTGGTCCTTATGTACAATGGAATATCACTCAGCCATGAAATCAATGTCATAAGGTTAGTAGCAGCATGATGAGTGGATTTAGGTACGACGATTCTAAGTGAAATAAGTCACACAGAAAAGGACACTTCTCATAAGGTATCACTTTTAGAGGGAATGTAAAAACCGTTACACTTGAACTGAATTACAAAACAGAACAGAGTCACACATGCAGAAAACAGACTATGGCTGCTTAACGGGAAAGGTGAGGTGGGGTGATACATAAAACAAGGGTATCAAATTAGCTCAGATACTGTTCCATAAACCCAATATGTAGTAGACAAGACCTACTCCTTGCTCAGAGAACTGGACTCAACACGCCCTATTCACCGCACAAGAATATATCTGACTAGTAATAATCTTAAAACCTATGTATTGATATCTCTCTGATAGTGTGTCAAGTGGGTGTGAAGCGGCATAAACACAGCCGTGAAAAGCAGCTAAACCCCATTATGAAAATAAATTACTTTGAAAAACCCATGAAACAACGACAGTGAAAGAGATAGAAATTCTTACACAATGAGTTCAGGGGCTGTGATGCAACCTGGATTGACCATATCTAGACCCACAGCTGGATGAGACATAAGGGTGGACACTCTTGGGGCTGAGAGGTTTGGTGAGGTTGGGTGAGCAAACGCAGACCCTTTAAAGTAATACTGCGTGGTACCCATCGCATGGGTCCCAAATCTCCAGGTTCAAGGGCATCTTCCTACATCAAAAACATGCATGAGAAACCCAGAAGATGGTACACCGTGTGATGGGGAAAGGTTTCTAAAACGCACCTCATTTCTCATCTCCTTGTGCCCGGGTTCGCCATTCCAGCCGCGTTACTAGCAATCTCCCTACTTTAAGCATCAGCACCTTTAACCTCCTGTTCCGTACAGGTTGCAATTTGTCCTGAGGATGAACGGGAAGACGGGGAACCAACGAGAGACTAGCTCTTGGTGTCGGGACAGGCACAGGTCACTCTATTTTCCCATCAGGAAGAAGAATTAACCACAGGCTCAGCCTGCCCCCCAGAACCAGAACAGGGCCTGAAGCCATCCTGCGCTTTTGCGGCCAGCTCCCAAAAAAGCGAGTTGTAAAATGGAGGTTCAGGGCACTGCAATTCACAAACCTGCAGAGTTATAAATGATAACTCTCGTCCACAAATATATTGAGGGAAGGCAAAGAAGAGGATTTGAAATCAAGGCAGAATTGCACGAAACAGATTTCAGGAGGTAGATACGAATCGCCTTTAAAGCACATGAAAAGCGGCAAAACGTTGACAATGATGCCCTTGGCCAAAAAGGGCGTATGCGTTTTTTCCTGAATATATTCAGGAAAAAACGCATACGCCCTTTTTGGCCAACCAAGCAACCTGGAAAGGCAAATCAGCGCTACAGAGAAGTCTCGCTTCCCATCGGTCAAAAGGGCCATGCTGAAAAAAGTGTCAAAACCAGAAATGCAGGACAGGCCATGGAGAAATGGGAGCCTTGCTACACTGATGGGCGGGATGTAAATTGCCAACAGCCACTCTGGAGAAGTGTACGGTGTGTCCTGAAACATCTGAAAAACACAGCTTAGAGAGCATAGGGCACTTCCACTCATGGGGGTATAAATTGGGAAAATGAAAAATCAGCAAGACACAAGCACCCCAAAGTTGAGGGCTGCTCTGTTGACAAGGACGTCCACTTCATTCCACCTTAAATATCCCAGGAAAGAGAAAAATGGATAAAGAAGTTGTGGTCCTTATGTACAATGGAATATCACTCAGCCATGAAATCAATGTCATAAGGTTAGTAGCAGCATGATGAGTGGATTTAGGTACGACGATTCTAAGTGAAATAAGTCACACAGAAAAGGACACTTCTCATAAGATATCACTGATAGAGGGAATGTAAAAACCGTTACACTTGAACTGAATTACAAAACAGAACAGAGTCACACATGCAGAAAACAGACTATGGCTGCTTAACGGGAAAGGTGAGGTGGGGTGATACATAAAACAAGGGTATCAAATTAGCTCAGATACCGTTCCATAAACCCAATATGTAGTAGACAAGACCTACTCCTTGCTCAGAGAACTGGACTCAACACGCCCTATTCACCGCACAAGAATATATCTGACTGGTAATAATCTTGAAACGTATGTATTGATATCTCTCTGTTAGTGTGTCAAGTGGGTGTAAAGCGGCATAAACACAGCCGTGAAAAGCAGCTAAACCCCATTATGAAAATAAATTACTTTGAAAAACCCATGAAACAACGACAATGAAAGAGATAGAAATTCTTACACAATGAGTTCAGGGGCTGTGATGCAACCTGGATTGACCATATCTAGACCCACAGCTGGATGAGACATAAGGGTGGACACTCTTGGGGCTGAGAGGTTTGGTGAGGTTGGGTGAGCAAACGCAGACCCTTTAAAGTAATACAGCGTGGTATCCATCGCATGGGTTCCAAATCTCCAGGTTCAAGGGCATCTTCCTACATCGAAAACATGCATGAGAAACCCAGAAGATGGTACACCGTGTGATGGGGAAAGGTTTCTAAAACGCACCTCATTTCTCATCTCCTTGTGCCCGGGTTCGCCATTCCAGCCGCTTTACTAGCAATCTCCCTACTTGGAGCATCAGCACCTTTAACCTCCTGTTCCGTACAGGTTGCAATTTGTCCTGAGGATGAACGGGAAGACGGGGAACCAACGAGAGACTAGCTCTTGGTGTTGGGACAGGCACAGGTCACTCTATTTTCCCATCAGGAAGAAGAATTAACCACAGGCTCAGCCTGCCCCCCGGAACCAGAACAGGGCCTGAAGCCATCCTGCGCTTTTGCGGCCAGCTCCCAAAAAAGCGAGTTGTAAAATGGAGGTTCAGGGCACTGCAATTCACAAACCTGCAGAGTTATAAATGATAACTCTCGTCCACAAATATATTGAGGGAAGGCAAAGAAGAGGATTTGAAATCAAGGCAGAATTGCATGAAACAGATTTCAGGAGGTAGATACGAATCGCCTTTAAAGCACATGAAAAGCGGCAAAACGTTGACAATGATGCCCTTGGCCAAAAAGGGCGTATGCGTTTTTTCCTGAATATATTCAGGAAAAAACGCATACGCCCTTTTTGGCCAACCAAGCAACCTGGAAAGGCAAATCAGCGCTACAGAGAAGTCTCGCTTCCCATCGGTCAAAAGGGCCATGCTGAAAAAAGTGTCAAAACCAGAAATGCAGGACAGGCCATGGAGAAATGGGAGCCTTGCTACACTGATGGGCGGGATGTAAATTGCCAACAGCCACTCTGGAGAAGTGTACGGTGAGTCCTGAAACATCTAAAAAACACAGCTTAGAGAGCATAGGGCACTTCCACTCATGGGGGTATAAATTGGGAAAATGAAAAATCAGCAAGACACAAGCACCCCAAAGTTGAGGGCTGCTCTGTTGACAAGGACCTCCACTTCATTCCACCTTCAATATCCCAGGAAAGAGAAAAATGGATAAAGAAGTTGTGGTCCTTATGTACAATGGAATATCACTCAGCCATGAAATCAATGTCATAAGGTTAGTAGCAGCATGATGAGTGGATTTAGGTACGACGATTCTAAGTGAAATAAGTCACACAGAAAAGGACACTTCTCATAAGGTATCACTTTTAGAGGGAATGTAAAAACCGTTACACTTGAACTGAATTACAAAACAGAACAGAGTCACACATGCAGAAAACAGACTATGGCTGCTTAACGGGAAAGGTGAGGTGGGGTGATACATAAAACAAGGGTATCAAATTAGCTCAGATACCGTTCCATAAACCCAATATGTAATAGACAAGACCTACTCCTTGCTCAGAGAACTGGACTCAACACGCCCTATTCACCGCACAAGAATATATCTGACTAGTAATAATCTTAAAACCTATGTATTGATATCTCTCTGTTAGTGTGTCAAGTGGGTGTGAAGCGGCATAAACACAGCCGTGAAAAGCAGCTAAACCCCATTATGAAAATAAATTACTTTGTAAAACCCATGAAACAACGACAGTGAAAGAGATAGAAATTCTTACACAATGAGTTCAGGGGCTGTGATGCAAACTGGATTGACCATATCTAGACCCACAGCTGGATGAGACATAAGGGTGGACACTCTTGGGGCTGAGAGGTTTGGTGAGGTTGGGTGAGCAAACGCAGACCCTTTAAAGTAATACTGCGTGGTACCCATCGCATGGGTCCCAAATCTCCAGGTTCAAGGGCATCTTCCTACATCAAAAACATGCATGAGAAACCCAGAAGATGGTACACCGTGTGATGGGGAAAGGTTTCTAAAACGCACCTCATTTCTCATCTCCTTGTGCCCGGGTTCGCCATTCCAGCCGCGTTACTAGCAATCTCCCTACTTGGAGCATCAGCACCTTTAACCTCCTGTTCCGTACAGGTTGCAATTTGTCCTGAGGATGAACGGGAAGATGGGGAACCAACGAGAGACTAGCTCTTGGTGTCGGGACAGGCACAGGTCACTCTATTTTCCCATCAGGAAGAAGAATTAACCACAGGCTCAGCCTGCCCCCCGGAACCAGAACAGGGCCTGAAGCCATCCTGCGCTTTTGCGGCCAGCTCCCAAAAAAGCGAGTTGTAAAATGGAGGTTCAGGGCACTGCAATTCACAAACCTGCAGAGTTATAAATGATAACTCTCGTCCACAAATATATTGAGGGAAGGCAAAGAAGAGGATTTGAAATCAAGGCAGAATTGCACGAAACAGATTTCAGGAGGTAGATACGAATCGCCTTTAAAGCACATGAAAAGCGGCAAAACGTTGACAATGATGCCCTTGGCCAAAAAGGGCGTATGCGTTTTTTCCTGAATATATTCAGGAAAAAACGCATACGCCCTTTTTGGCCAACCAAGCAACCTGGAAAGGCAAATCAGCGCTACAGAGAAGTCTCGCTTCCCATCGGTCAAAAGGGCCATGCTGAAAAAAGTGTCAAAACCAGAAATGCAGGACAGGCCATGGAGAAATGGGAGCCTTGCTACACTGATGGGCGGGATGTAAATTGCCAACAGCCACTCTGGAGAAGTGTACGGTGAGTCCTGAAACATCTAAAAAACACAGCTTAGAGAGCATAGGGCACTTCCACTCATGGGGGAATAAATTGGGAAAATGAAAAATCAGCAAGACACAAGCACCCCAAAGTTGAGGGCTGCTCTGTTGACAAGGACCTCCACTTCATTCCACCTTAAATATCCAAGGAAAGAGAAAAATGGATAAAGAAGTTGTGGTCCTTATGTACAATGGAATATCACTCAGCCATGAAATCAATGTCATAAGGTTAGTAGCAGCATGATGAGTGGATTTAGGTACGACGATTCTAAGTGAAATAAGTCACACAGAAAAGGACACTTCTCATAAGGTATCACTTTTAGAGGGAATGTAAAAACCGTTACACTTGAACTGAATTACAAAACAGAACAGAGTCACACATGCAGAAAACAGACTATGGCTGCTTAACGGGAAAGGTGAGGTGGGGTGATACATAAAACAAGGGTATCAAATTAGCTCAGATACTGTTCCATAAACCCAATATGTAGTAGACAAGACCTACTCCTTGCTCAGAGAACTGGACTCAACACGCCCTATTCACCGCACAAGAATATATCTGACTAGTAATAATCTTAAAACCTATGTATTGATATCTCTCTGATAGTGTGTCAAGTGGGTGTGAAGCGGCATAAACACAGCCGTGAAAAGCAGCTAAACCCCATTATGAAAATAAATTACTTTGAAAAACCCATGAAACAACGACAGTGAAAGAGATAGAAATTCTTACACAATGAGTTCAGGGGCTGTGATGCAACCTGGATTGACCATATCTAGACCCACAGCTGGATGAGACATAAGGGTGGACACTCTTGGGGCTGAGAGGTTTGGTGAGGTTGGGTGAGCAAACGCAGACCCTTTAAAGTAATACTGCGTGGTACCCATCGCATGGGTCCCAAATCTCCAGGTTCAAGGGCATCTTCCTACATCAAAAACATGCATGAGAAACCCAGAAGATGGTACACCGTGTGATGGGGAAAGGTTTCTAAAACGCACCTCATTTCTCATCTCCTTGTGCCCGGGTTCGCCATTCCAGCCGCGTTACTAGCAATCTCCCTACTTTAAGCATCAGCACCTTTAACCTCCTGTTCCGTACAGGTTGCAATTTGTCCTGAGGATGAACGGGAAGACGGGGAACCAACGAGAGACTAGCTCTTGGTGTCGGGACAGGCACAGGTCACTCTATTTTCCCATCAGGAAGAAGAATTAATCACAGGCTCAGCCTGCCCCCCAGAACCAGAACAGGGCCTGAAGCCATCCTGCGCTTTTGCGGCCAGCTCCCAAAAAAGCGAGTTGTAAAATGGAGGTTCAGGGCACTGCAATTCACAAACCTGCAGAGTTATAAATGATAACTCTCGTCCACAAATATATTGAGGGAAGGCAAAGAAGAGGATTTGAAATCAAGGCAGAATTGCACGAAACAGATTTCAGGAGGTAGATACGAATCGCCTTTAAAGCACATGAAAAGCGGCAAAACGTTGACAATGATGCCCTTGGCCAAAAAGGGCGTATGCGTTTTTTCCTGAATATATTCAGGAAAAAACGCATACGCCCTTTTTGGCCAACCAAGCAACCTGGAAAGGCAAATCAGCGCTACAGAGAAGTCTCGCTTCCCATCGGTCAAAAGGGCCATGCTGAAAAAAGTGTCAAAACCAGAAATGCAGGACAGGCCATGGAGAAATGGGAGCCTTGCTACACTGATGGGCGGGATGTAAATTGCCAACAGCCACTCTGGAGAAGTGTACGGTGTGTCCTGAAACATCTGAAAAACACAGCTTAGAGAGCATAGGGCACTTCCACTCATGGGGGTATAAATTGGGAAAATGAAAAATCAGCAAGACACAAACACCCCAAAGTTGAGGGCTGCTCTGTTGACAAGGACGTCCACTTCATTCCACCTTAAATATCCCAGGAAAGAGAAAAATGGATAAAGAAGTTGTGGTCCTTATGTACAATGGAATATCACTCAGCCATGAAATCAATGTCATAAGGTTAGTAGCAGCATGATGAGTGGATTTAGGTACGACGATTCTAAGTGAAATAAGTCACACAGAAAAGGACACTTCTCATAAGATATCACTGATAGAGGGAATGTAAAAACCGTTACACTTGAACTGAATTACAAAACAGAACAGAGTCACACATGCAGAAAACAGACTATGGCTGCTTAACGGGAAAGGTGAGGTGGGGTGATACATAAAACAAGGGTATCAAATTAGCTCAGATACCGTTCCATAAACCCAATATGTAGTAGACAAGACCTACTCCTTGCTCAGAGAACTGGACTCAACACGCCCTATTCACCGCACAAGAATATATCTGACTGGTAATAATCTTGAAACCTATGTATTGATATCTCTCTGTTAGTGTGTCAAGTGGGTGTAAAGCGGCATAAACACAGCCGTGAAAAGCAGCTAAACCCCATTATGAAAATAAATTACTTTGAAAAACCCATGAAACAACGACAATGAAAGAGATAGAAATTCTTACACAATGAGTTCAGGGGCTGTGATGCAACCTGGATTGACCATATCTAGACCCACAGCTGGATGAGACATAAGGGTGGACACTCTTGGGGCTGAGAGGTTTGGTGAGGTTGGGTGAGCAAACGCAGACCCTTTAAAGTAATACAGCGTGGTACCCATCGCATGGGTTCCAAATCTCCAGGTTCAAGGGCATCTTCCTACATCGAAAACATGCATGAGAAACCCAGAAGATGGTACACCGTGTGATGGGGAAAGGTTTCTAAAACGCACCTCATTTCTCATCTCCTTGTGCCCGGGTTCGCCATTCCAGCCGCTTTACTAGCAATCTCCCTACTTGGAGCATCAGCACCTTTAACCTCCTGTTCCGTACAGGTTGCAATTTGTCCTGAGGATGAACGGGAAGACGGGGAACCAACGAGAGACTAGCTCTTGGTGTTGGGACAGGCACAGGTCACTCTATTTTCCCATCAGGAAGAAGAATTAACCACAGGCTCAGCCTGCCCCCCGGAACCAGAACAGGGCCTGAAGCCATCCTGCGCTTTTGCGGCCAGCTCCCAAAAAAGCGAGTTGTAAAATGGAGGTTCAGGGCACTGCAATTCACAAACCTGCAGAGTTATAAATGATAACTCTCGTCCACAAATATATTGAGGGAAGGCAAAGAAGAGGATTTGAAATCAAGGCAGAATTGCATGAAACAGATTTCAGGAGGTAGATACGAATCGCCTTTAAAGCACATGAAAAGCGGCAAAACGTTGACAATGATGCCCTTGGCCAAAAAGGGCGTATGCGTTTTTTCCTGAATATATTCAGGAAAAAACGCATACGCCCTTTTTGGCCAACCAAGCAACCTGGAAAGGCAAATCAGCGCTACAGAGAAGTCTCGCTTCCCATCGGTCAAAAGGGCCATGCTGAAAAAAGTGTCAAAACCAGAAATGCAGGACAGGCCATGGAGAAATGGGAGCCTTGCTACACTGATGGGCGGGATGTAAATTGCCAACAGCCACTCTGGAGAAGTGTACGGTGAGTCCTGAAACATCTAAAAAACACAGCTTAGAGAGCATAGGGCACTTCCACTCATGGGGGTATAAATTGGGAAAAGGAAAAATCAGCAAGACACAAGCACCCCAAAGTTGAGGGCTGCTCTGTTGACAAGGACCTCCACTTCATTCCACCTTAAATATCCCAGGAAAGAGAAAAATGGATAAAGAAGTTGTGGTCCTTATGTACAATGGAATATCACTCAGCCATGAAATCAATGTCATAAGGTTAGTAGCAGCATGATGAGTGGATTTAGGTACGACGATTCTAAGTGAAATAAGTCACACAGAAAAGGACACTTCTCATAAGGTATCACTTTTAGAGGGAATGTAAAAACCGTTACACTTGAACTGAATTACAAAACAGAACAGAGTCACACATGCAGAAAACAGACTATGGCTGCTTAACGGGAAAGGTGAGGTGGGGTGATACATAAAACAAGGGTATCAAATTAGCTCAGATACCGTTCCATAAACCCAATATGTAATAGACAAGACCTACTCCTTGCTCAGAGAACTGGACTCAACACGCCCTATTCACCGCACAAGAATATATCTGACTAGTAATAATCTTAAAACCTATGTATTGATATCTCTCTGTTAGTGTGTCAAGTGGGTGTGAAGCGGCATAAACACAGCCGTGAAAAGCAGCTAAACCCCATTATGAAAATAAATTACTTTGTAAAACCCATGAAACAACGACAGTGAAAGAGATAGAAATTCTTACACAATGAGTTCAGGGGCTGTGATGCAAACTGGATTGACCATATCTAGACCCACAGCTGGATGAGACATAAGGGTGGACACTCTTGGGGCTGAGAGGTTTGGTGAGGTTGGGTGAGCAAACGCAGACCCTTTAAAGTAATACTGCGTGGTACCCATCGCATGGGTCCCAAATCTCCAGGTTCAAGGGCATCTTCCTACATCAAAAACATGCATGAGAAACCCAGAAGATGGTACACCGTGTGATGGGGAAAGGTTTCTAAAACGCACCTCATTTCTCATCTCCTTGTGCCCGGGTTCGCCATTCCAGCCGCGTTACTAGCAATCTCCCTACTTGGAGCATCAGCACCTTTAACCTCCTGTTCCGTACAGGTTGCAATTTGTCCTGAGGATGAACGGGAAGATGGGGAACCAACGAGAGACTAGCTCTTGGTGTCGGGACAGGCACAGGTCACTCTATTTTCCCATCAGGAAGAAGAATTAACCACAGGCTCAGCCTGCCCCCCGGAACCAGAACAGGGCCTGAAGCCATCCTGCGCTTTTGCGGCCAGCTCCCAAAAAAGCGAGTTGTAAAATGGAGGTTCAGGGCACTGCAATTCACAAACCTGCAGAGTTATAAATGATAACTCTCGTCCACAAATATATTGAGGGAAGGCAAAGAAGAGGATTTGAAATCAAGGCAGAATTGCACGAAACAGATTTCAGGAGGTAGATACGAATCGCCTTTAAAGCACATGAAAAGCGGCAAAACGTTGACAATGATGCCCTTGGCCAAAAAGGGCGTATGCGTTTTTTCCTGAATATATTCAGGAAAAAACGCATACGCCCTTTTTGGCCAACCAAGCAACCTGGAAAGGCAAATCAGCGCTACAGAGAAGTCTCGCTTCCCATCGGTCAAAAGGGCCATGCTGAAAAAAGTGTCAAAACCAGAAATGCAGGACAGGCCATGGAGAAATGGGAGCCTTGCTACACTGATGGGCGGGATGTAAATTGCCAACAGCCACTCTGGAGAAGTGTACGGTGAGTCCTGAAACATCTAAAAAACACAGCTTAGAGAGCATAGGGCACTTCCACTCATGGGGGTATAAATTGGGAAAATGAAAAATCAGCAAGACACAAGCACCCCAAAGTTGAGGGCTGCTCTGTTGACAAGGACCTCCACTTCATTCCACCTTAAATATCCAAGGAAAGAGAAAAATGGATAAAGAAGTTGTGGTCCTTATGTACAATGGAATATCACTCAGCCATGAAATCAATGTCATAAGGTTAGTAGCAGCATGATGAGTGGATTTAGGTACGACGATTCTAAGTGAAATAAGTCACACAGAAAAGGACACTTCTCATAAGGTATCACTTTTAGAGGGAATGTAAAAACCGTTACACTTGAACTGAATTACAAAACAGAACAGAGTCACACATGCAGAAAACAGACTATGGCTGCTTAACGGGAAAGGTGAGGTGGGGTGATACATAAAACAAGGGTATCAAATTAGCTCAGATACTGTTCCATAAACCCAATATGTAGTAGACAAGACCTACTCCTTGCTCAGAGAACTGGACTCAACACGCCCTATTCACCGCACAAGAATATATCTGACTAGTAATAATCTTAAAACCTATGTATTGATATCTCTCTGATAGTGTGTCAAGTGGGTGTGAAGCGGCATAAACACAGCCGTGAAAAGCAGCTAAACCCCATTATGAAAATAAATTACTTTGAAAAACCCATGAAACAACGACAGTGAAAGAGATAGAAATTCTTACACAATGAGTTCAGGGGCTGTGATGCAACCTGGATTGACCATATCTAGACCCACAGCTGGATGAGACATAAGGGTGGACACTCTTGGGGCTGAGAGGTTTGGTGAGGTTGGGTGAGCAAACGCAGACCCTTTAAAGTAATACTGCGTGGTACCCATCGCATGGGTCCCAAATCTCCAGGTTCAAGGGCATCTTCCTACATCAAAAACATGCATGAGAAACCCAGAAGATGGTACACCGTGTGATGGGGAAAGGTTTCTAAAACGCACCTCATTTCTCATCTCCTTGTGCCCGGGTTCGCCATTCCAGCCGCGTTACTAGCAATCTCCCTACTTGGAGCATCAGCACCTTTAACCTCCTGTTCCGTACAGGTTGCAATTTGTCCTGAGGATGAACGGGAAGACGGGGAACCAACGAGAGACTAGCTCTTGGTGTCGGGACAGGCACAGGTCACTCTATTTTCCCATCAGGAAGAAGAATTAACCACAGGCTCAGCCTGCCCCCCAGAACCAGAACAGGGCCTGAAGCCATCCTGCGCTTTTGCGGCCAGCTCCCAAAAAAGCGAGTTGTAAAATGGAGGTTCAGGGCACTGCAATTCACAAACCTGCAGAGTTATAAATGATAACTCTCGTCCACAAATATATTGAGGGAAGGCAAAGAAGAGGATTTGAAATCAAGGCAGAATTGCACGAAACAGATTTCAGGAGGTAGATACGAATCGCCTTTAAAGCACATGAAAAGCGGCAAAACGTTGACAATGATGCCCTTGGCCAAAAAGGGCGTATGCGTTTTTTCCTGAATATATTCAGGAAAAAACGCATACGCCCTTTTTGGCCAACCAAGCAACCTGGAAAGGCAAATCAGCGCTACAGAGAAGTCTCGCTTCCCATCGGTCAAAAGGGCCATGCTGAAAAAAGTGTCAAAACCAGAAATGCAGGACAGGCCATGGAGAAATGGGAGCCTTGCTACACTGATGGGCGGGATGTAAATTGCCAACAGCCACTCTGGAGAAGTGTACGGTGTGTCCTGAAACATCTGAAAAACACAGCTTAGAGAGCATAGGGCACTTCCACTCATGGGGGTATAAATTGGGAAAATGAAAAATCAGCAAGACACAAGCACCCCAAAGTTGAGGGCTGCTCTGTTGACAAGGACCTCCACTTCATTCCACCTTAAATATCCCAGGAAAGAGAAAAATGGATAAAGAAGTTGTGGTCCTTATGTACAATGGAATATCACTCAGCCATGAAATCAATGTCATAAGGTTAGTAGCAGCATGATGAGTGGATTTAGGTACGACGATTCTAAGAGAAATAAGTCACACAGAAAAGGACACTTCTCATAAGGTATCACTTATAGAGGGAATGTAAAAACCGTTACACTTGAACTGAATTACAAAACAGAACAGAGTCACACATGCAGAAAACACACTATGGCTGCTTAACGGGAAAGGTGAGGTGGGGTGATACATAAAACAAGGGTATCAAATTAGCTCAGATACCGTTCCATAAACCCAATATGTAATAGACAAGACCTACTCCTTGCTCAGAGAACTGGACTCAACACGCCCTATTCACCACACAAGAATATATCTGACTAGTAATAATCTTAAAACCTATGTATTGATATCTCTCTGTTAGTGTGTCAAGTGGGTGTAAAGCGGCATAAACACAGCCGTGAAAAGCAGCTAAACCCCATTATGAAAATAAATTACTTTGTAAAACCCATGAAACAACGACAGTGAAAGAGATAGAAATTCTTACACAATGAGTTCAGGGGCTGTGATGCAACCTGGATTGACCATATCTAGACCCACAGCTGGATGAGACATAAGGGTGGACACTCTTGGGGCTGAGAGGTTTGGTGAGGTTGGGTGAGCAAACGCAGACCCTTTAAAGTAATACTGCGTGGTACCCATCGCATGGGTCCCAAATCTCCAGCTTCAAGGGCATCTTCCTACATCGAAAACATGCATGAGAAACCCAGAAGATGGTACACCGTGTGATGGGGAAAGGTTTCTAAAACGCACCTCATTTCTCATCTCCTTGTGCCCGGGTTCGCCATTCCAGCCACTTTACTAGCAATCTCCCTACTTGGAGCATCAGCACCTTTAACCTCCTGTTCCGTACAGGTTGCAATTTGTCCTGAGGATGAACGGGAAGACGGGGAACCAACGAGAGACTAGCTCTTGGTGTCGGGACAGGCACAGGTCACTCTATTTTCCCATCAGGAAGAAGAATTAACCACAGGCTCAGCCTGCCCCCCGGAACCAGAACAGGGCCTGAAGCCATCCTGCGCTTTTGCGGCCAGCTCCCAAAAAAGCGAGTTGTAAAATGGAGGTTCAGGGCACTGCAATTCACAAACCTGCAGAGTTATAAATGATAACTCTCGTCCACAAATATATTGAGGGAAGGCAAAGAAGAGGATTTGAAATCAAGGCAGAATTGCATGAAACAGATTTCAGGAGGTAGATACGAATCGCCTTTAAAGCACATGAAAAGCGGCAAAACGTTGACAATGATGCCCTTGGCCAAAAAGGGCGTATGCGTTTTTTCCTGAATATATTCAGGAAAAAACGCATACGCCCTTTTTGGCCAACCAAGCAACCTGGAAAGGCAAATCAGCGCTACAGAGAAGTCTCGCTTCCCATCGGTCAAAAGGGCCATGCTGAAAAAAGTGTCAAAACCAGAAATGCAGGACAGGCCATGGAGAAATGGGAGCCTTGCTACACTGATGGGCGGGATGTAAATTGCCAACAGCCACTCTGGAGAAGTGTACGGTGAGTCCTGAAACATCTAAAAAACACAGCTTAGAGAGCATAGGGCACTTCCACTCATGGGGGTATAAATTGGGAAAAGGAAAAATCAGCAAGACACAAGCACCCCAAAGTTGAGGGCTGCTCTGTTGACAAGGACCTCCACTTCATTCCACCTTAAATATCCCAGGAAAGAGAAAAATGGATAAAGAAGTTGTGGTCCTTATGTACAATGGAATATCACTCAGCCATGAAATCAATGTCATAAGGTTAGTAGCAGCATGATGAGTGGATTTAGGTACGACGATTCTAAGTGAAATAAGTCACACAGAAAAGGACACTTCTCATAAGGTATCACTTTTAGAGGGAATGTAAAAACCGTTACACTTGAACTGAATTACAAAACAGAACAGAGTCACACATGCAGAAAACAGACTATGGCTGCTTAACGGGAAAGGTGAGGTGGGGTGATACATAAAACAAGGGTATCAAATTAGCTCAGATACCGTTCCATAAACCCAATATGTAATAGACAAGACCTACTCCTTGCTCAGAGAACTGGACTCAACACGCCCTATTCACCGCACAAGAATATATCTGACTAGTAATAATCTTAAAACCTATGTATTGATATCTCTCTGTTAGTGTGTCAAGTGGGTGTGAAGCGGCATAAACACAGCCGTGAAAAGCAGCTAAACCCCATTATGAAAATAAATTACTTTGTAAAACCCATGAAACAACGACAGTGAAAGAGATAGAAATTCTTACACAATGAGTTCAGGGGCTGTGATGCAAACTGGATTGACCATATCTAGACCCACAGCTGGATGAGACATAAGGGTGGACACTCTTGGGGCTGAGAGGTTTGGTGAGGTTGGGTGAGCAAACGCAGACCCTTTAAAGTAATACTGCGTGGTACCCATCGCATGGGTCCCAAATCTCCAGGTTCAAGGGCATCTTCCTACATCAAAAACATGCATGAGAAACCCAGAAGATGGTACACCGTGTGATGGGGAAAGGTTTCTAAAACGCACCTCATTTCTCATCTCCTTGTGCCCGGGTTCGCCATTCCAGCCGCGTTACTAGCAATCTCCCTACTTGGAGCATCAGCACCTTTAACCTCCTGTTCCGTACAGGTTGCAATTTGTCCTGAGGATGAACGGGAAGATGGGGAACCAACGAGAGACTAGCTCTTGGTGTCGGGACAGGCACAGGTCACTCTATTTTCCCATCAGGAAGAAGAATTAACCACAGGCTCAGCCTGCCCCCCGGAACCAGAACAGGGCCTGAAGCCATCCTGCGCTTTTGCGGCCAGCTCCCAAAAAAGCGAGTTGTAAAATGGAGGTTCAGGGCACTGCAATTCACAAACCTGCAGAGTTATAAATGATAACTCTCGTCCACAAATATATTGAGGGAAGGCAAAGAAGAGGATTTGAAATCAAGGCAGAATTGCACGAAACAGATTTCAGGAGGTAGATACGAATCGCCTTTAAAGCACATGAAAAGCGGCAAAACGTTGACAATGATGCCCTTGGCCAAAAAGGGCGTATGCGTTTTTTCCTGAATATATTCAGGAAAAAACGCATACGCCCTTTTTGGCCAACCAAGCAACCTGGAAAGGCAAATCAGCGCTACAGAGAAGTCTCGCTTCCCATCGGTCAAAAGGGCCATGCTGAAAAAAGTGTCAAAACCAGAAATGCAGGACAGGCCATGGAGAAATGGGAGCCTTGCTACACTGATGGGCGGGATGTAAATTGCCAACAGCCACTCTGGAGAAGTGTACGGTGAGTCCTGAAACATCTAAAAAACACAGCTTAGAGAGCATAGGGCACTTCCACTCATGGGGGTATAAATTGGGAAAATGAAAAATCAGCAAGACACAAGCACCCCAAAGTTGAGGGCTGCTCTGTTGACAAGGACCTCCACTTCATTCCACCTTAAATATCCAAGGAAAGAGAAAAATGGATAAAGAAGTTGTGGTCCTTATGTACAATGGAATATCACTCAGCCATGAAATCAATGTCATAAGGTTAGTAGCAGCATGATGAGTGGATTTAGGTACGACGATTCTAAGTGAAATAAGTCACACAGAAAAGGACACTTCTCATAAGGTATCACTTTTAGAGGGAATGTAAAAACCGTTACACTTGAACTGAATTACAAAACAGAACAGAGTCACACATGCAGAAAACAGACTATGGCTGCTTAACGGGAAAGGTGAGGTGGGGTGATACATAAAACAAGGGTATCAAATTAGCTCAGATACTGTTCCATAAACCCAATATGTAGTAGACAAGACCTACTCCTTGCTCAGAGAACTGGACTCAACACGCCCTATTCACCGCACAAGAATATATCTGACTAGTAATAATCTTAAAACCTATGTATTGATATCTCTCTGATAGTGTGTCAAGTGGGTGTGAAGCGGCATAAACACAGCCGTGAAAAGCAGCTAAACCCCATTATGAAAATAAATTACTTTGAAAAACCCATGAAACAACGACAGTGAAAGAGATAGAAATTCTTACACAATGAGTTCAGGGGCTGTGATGCAACCTGGATTGACCATATCTAGACCCACAGCTGGATGAGACATAAGGGTGGACACTCTTGGGGCTGAGAGGTTTGGTGAGGTTGGGTGAGCAAACGCAGACCCTTTAAAGTAATACTGCGTGGTACCCATCGCATGGGTCCCAAATCTCCAGGTTCAAGGGCATCTTCCTACATCAAAAACATGCATGAGAAACCCAGAAGATGGTACACCGTGTGATGGGGAAAGGTTTCTAAAACGCACCTCATTTCTCATCTCCTTGTGCCCGGGTTCGCCATTCCAGCCGCGTTACTAGCAATCTCCCTACTTTAAGCATCAGCACCTTTAACCTCCTGTTCCGTACAGGTTGCAATTTGTCCTGAGGATGAACGGGAAGACGGGGAACCAACGAGAGACTAGCTCTTGGTGTCGGGACAGGCACAGGTCACTCTATTTTCCCATCAGGAAGAAGAATTAACCACAGGCTCAGCCTGCCCCCCAGAACCAGAACAGGGCCTGAAGCCATCCTGCGCTTTTGCGGCCAGCTCCCAAAAAAGCGAGTTGTAAAATGGAGGTTCAGGGCACTGCAATTCACAAACCTGCAGAGTTATAAATGATAACTCTCGTCCACAAATATATTGAGGGAAGGCAAAGAAGAGGATTTGAAATCAAGGCAGAATTGCACGAAACAGATTTCAGGAGGTAGATACGAATCGCCTTTAAAGCACATGAAAAGCGGCAAAACGTTGACAATGATGCCCTTGGCCAAAAAGGGCGTATGCGTTTTTTCCTGAATATATTCAGGAAAAAACGCATACGCCCTTTTTGGCCAACCAAGCAACCTGGAAAGGCAAATCAGCGCTACAGAGAAGTCTCGCTTCCCATCGGTCAAAAGGGCCATGCTGAAAAAAGTGTCAAAACCAGAAATGCAGGACAGGCCATGGAGAAATGGGAGCCTTGCTACACTGATGGGCGGGATGTAAATTGCCAACAGCCACTCTGGAGAAGTGTACGGTGTGTCCTGAAACATCTGAAAAACACAGCTTAGAGAGCATAGGGCACTTCCACTCATGGGGGTATAAATTGGGAAAATGAAAAATCAGCAAGACACAAGCACCCCAAAGTTGAGGGCTGCTCTGTTGACAAGGACGTCCACTTCATTCCACCTTAAATATCCCAGGAAAGAGAAAAATGGATAAAGAAGTTGTGGTCCTTATGTACAATGGAATATCACTCAGCCATGAAATCAATGTCATAAGGTTAGTAGCAGCATGATGAGTGGATTTAGGTACGACGATTCTAAGTGAAATAAGTCACACAGAAAAGGACACTTCTCATAAGATATCACTGATAGAGGGAATGTAAAAACCGTTACACTTGAACTGAATTACAAAACAGAACAGAGTCACACATGCAGAAAACACACTATGGCTGCTTAACGGGAAAGGTGAGGTGCGGTGATACATAAAACAAGGGTATCAAATTAGCTCAGATACCGTTCCATAAACCCAATATGTAGTAGACAAGACCTACTCCTTGCTCAGAGAACTGTACTCAACACGCCCTATTCACCGCACAAGAATATATCTGACTGGTAATAATCTTGAAACCTATGTATTGATATCTCTCTGTTAGTGTGTCAAGTGGGTGTAAAGCGGCATAAACACAGCCGTGAAAAGCAGCTAAACCCCATTATGAAAATAAATTACTTTGAAAAACCCATGAAACAACGACAATGAAAGAGATAGAAATTCTTACACAATGAGTTCAGGGGCTGTGATGCAACCTGGATTGACCATATCTAGACCCACAGCTGGATGAGACATAAGGGTGGACACTCTTGGGGCTGAGAGGTTTGGTGAGGTTGGGTGAGCAAACGCAGACCCTTTAAAGTAATACAGCGTGGTACCATCGCATGGGTTCCAAATCTCCAGGTTCAAGGGCATCTTCCTACATCGAAAACATGCATGAGAAACCCAGAAGATGGTACACCGTGTGATGGGGAAAGGTTTCTAAAACGCACCTCATTTCTCATCTCCTTGTGCCCGGGTTCGCCATTCCAGCCACTTTACTAGCAATCTCCCTACTTGGAGCATCAGCACCTTTAACCTCCTGTTCCGTACAGGTTGCAATTTGTCCTGAGGATGAACGGGAAGACGGGGAACCAACGAGAGACTAGCTCTTGGTGTTGGGACAGGCACAGGTCACTCTATTTTCCCATCAGGAAGAAGAATTAACCACAGGCTCAGCCTGCCCCCCGGAACCAGAACAGGGCCTGAAGCCATCCTGCGCTTTTGCGGCCAGCTCCCAAAAAAGCGAGTTGTAAAATGGAGGTTCAGGGCACTGCAATTCACAAACCTGCAGAGTTATAAATGATAACTCTCGTCCACAAATATATTGAGGGAAGGCAAAGAAGAGGATTTGAAATCAAGGCAGAATTGCATGAAACAGATTTCAGGAGGTAGATACGAATCGCCTTTAAAGCACATGAAAAGCGGCAAAACGTTGACAATGATGCCCTTGGCCAAAAAGGGCGTATGCGTTTTTTCCTGAATATATTCAGGAAAAAACGCATACGCCCTTTTTGGCCAACCAAGCAACCTGGAAAGGCAAATCAGCGCTACAGAGAAGTCTCGCTTCCCATCGGTCAAAAGGGCCATGCTGAAAAAAGTGTCAAAACCAGAAATGCAGGACAGGCCATGGAGAAATGGGAGCCTTGCTACACTGATGGGCGGGATGTAAATTGCCAACAGCCACTCTGGAGAAGTGTACGGTGAGTCCTGAAACATCTAAAAAACACAGCTTAGAGAGCATAGGGCACTTCCACTCATGGGGGTATAAATTGGGAAAAGGAAAAATCAGCAAGACACAAGCACCCCAAAGTTGAGGGCTGCTCTGTTGACAAGGACCTCCACTTCATTCCACCTTAAATATCCCAGGAAAGAGAAAAATGGATAAAGAAGTTGTGGTCCTTATGTACAATGGAATATCACTCAGCCATGAAATCAATGTCATAAGGTTAGTAGCAGCATGATGAGTGGATTTAGGTACGACGATTCTAAGTGAAATAAGTCACACAGAAAAGGACACTTCTCATAAGGTATCACTTTTAGAGGGAATGTAAAAACCGTTACACTTGAACTGAATTACAAAACAGAACAGAGTCACACATGCAGAAAACAGACTATGGCTGCTTAACGGGAAAGGTGAGGTGGGGTGATACATAAAACAAGGGTATCAAATTAGCTCAGATACCGTTCCATAAACCCAATATGTAATAGACAAGACCTACTCCTTGCTCAGAGAACTGGACTCAACACGCCCTATTCACCGCACAAGAATATATCTGACTAGTAATAATCTTAAAACCTATGTATTGATATCTCTCTGTTAGTGTGTCAAGTGGGTGTGAAGCGGCATAAACACAGCCGTGAAAAGCAGCTAAACCCCATTATGAAAATAAATTACTTTGAAAAACCCATGAAACAACGACAGTGAAAGAGATAGAAATTCTTACACAATGAGTTCAGGGGCTGTGATGCAACCTGGATTGACCATATCTAGACCCACAGCTGGATGAGACATAAGGGTGGACACTCTTGGGGCTGAGAGGTTTGGTGAGGTTGGGTGAGCAAACGCAGACCCTTTAAAGTAATACTGCGTGGTACCCATCGCATGGGTCCCAAATCTCCAGGTTCAAGGGCATCTTCCTACATCAAAAACATGCATGAGAAACCCAGAAGATGGTACACCGTGTGATGGGGAAAGGTTTCTAAAACGCACCTCATTTCTCATCTCCTTGTGCCCGGGTTCGCCATTCCAGCCACTTTACTAGCAATCTCCCTACTTGGAGCATCAGCACCTTTAACCTCCTGTTCCGTACAGGTTGCAATTTGTCCTGAGGATGAACGGGAAGACGGGGAACCAACGAGAGACTAGCTCTTGGTGTCGGGACAGGCACAGGTCACTCTATTTTCCCATCAGGAAGAAGAATTAACCACAGGCTCAGCCTGCCCCCCGGAACCAGAACAGGGCCTGAAGCCATCCTGCGCTTTTGCGGCCAGCTCCCAAAAAAGCGAGTTGTAAAATGGAGGTTCAGGGCACTGCAATTCACAAACCTGCAGAGTTATAAATGATAACTCTCGTCCACAAATATATTGAGGGAAGGCAAAGAAGAGGATTTGAAATCAAGGCAGAATTGCACGAAACAGATTTCAGGAGGTAGATACGAATCGCCTTTAAAGCACATGAAAAGCGGCAAAACGTTGACAATGATGCCCTTGGCCAAAAAGGGCGTATGCGTTTTTTCCTGAATATATTCAGGAAAAAACGCATACGCCCTTTTTGGCCAACCAAGCAACCTGGAAAGGCAAATCAGCGCTACAGAGAAGTCTCGCTTCCCATCGGTCAAAAGGGCCATGCTGAAAAAAGTGTCAAAACCAGAAATGCAGGACAGGCCATGGAGAAATGGGAGCCTTGCTACACTGATGGGCGGGATGTAAATTGCCAACAGCCACTCTGGAGAAGTGTACGGTGTGTCCTGAAACATCTGAAAAACACAGCTTAGAGAGCATAGGGCACTTCCACTCATGGGGGTATAAATTGGGAAAATGAAAAATCAGCAAGACACAAGCACCCCAAAGTTGAGGGCTGCTCTGTTGACAAGGACCTCCACTTCATTCCACCTTAAATATCCCAGGAAAGAGAAAAATGGATAAAGAAGTTGTGGTCCTTATGTACAATGGAATATCACTCAGCCATGAAATCAATGTCATAAGGTTAGTAGCAGCATGATGAGTGGATTTAGGTACGACGATTCTAAGAGAAATAAGTCACACAGAAAAGGACACTTCTCATAAGGTATCACTTATAGAGGGAATGTAAAAACCGTTACACTTGAACTGAATTACAAAACAGAACAGAGTCACACATGCAGAAAACAGACTATGGCTGCTTAACGGGAAAGGTGAGGTGGGGTGATACATAAAACAAGGGTATCAAATTAGCTCAGATACCGTTCCATAAACCCAATATGTAATAGACAAGACCTACTCCTTGCTCAGAGAACTGGACTCAACACGCCCTATTCACCACACAAGAATATATCTGACTAGTAATAATCTTAAAACCTATGTATTGATATCTCTCTGTTAGTGTGTCAAGTGGGTGTAAAGCGGCATAAACACAGCCGTGAAAAGCAGCTAAACCCCATTATGAAAATAAATTACTTTGTAAAACCCATGAAACAACGACAGTGAAAGAGATAGAAATTCTTACACAATGAGTTCAGGGGCTGTGATGCAACCTGGATTGACCATATCTAGACCCACAGCTGGATGAGACATAAGGGTGGACACTCTTGGGGCTGAGAGGTTTGGTGAGGTTGGGTGAGCAAACGCAGACCCTTTAAAGTAATACTGCGTGGTACCCATCGCATGGGTCCCAAATCTCCAGCTTCAAGGGCATCTTCCTACATCGAAAACATGCATGAGAAACCCAGAAGATGGTACACCGTGTGATGGGGAAAGGTTTCTAAAACGCACCTCATTTCTCATCTCCTTGTGCCCGGGTTCGCCATTCCAGCCACTTTACTAGCAATCTCCCTACTTGGAGCATCAGCACCTTTAACCTCCTGTTCCGTACAGGTTGCAATTTGTCCTGAGGATGAACGGGAAGACGGGGAACCAACGAGAGACTAGCTCTTGGTGTCGGGACAGGCACAGGTCACTCTATTTTCCCATCAGGAAGAAGAATTAACCACAGGCTCAGCCTGCCCCCCGGAACCAGAACAGGGCCTGAAGCCATCCTGCGCTTTTGCGGCCAGCTCCCAAAAAAGCGAGTTGTAAAATGGAGGTTCAGGGCACTGCAATTCACAAACCTGCAGAGTTATAAATGATAACTCTCGTCCACAAATATATTGAGGGAAGGCAAAGAAGAGGATTTGAAATCAAGGCAGAATTGCATGAAACAGATTTCAGGAGGTAGATACGAATCGCCTTTAAAGCACATGAAAAGCGGCAAAACGTTGACAATGATGCCCTTGGCCAAAAAGGGCGTATGCGTTTTTTCCTGAATATATTCAGGAAAAAACGCATACGCCCTTTTTGGCCAACCAAGCAACCTGGAAAGGCAAATCAGCGCTACAGAGAAGTCTCGCTTCCCATCGGTCAAAAGGGCCATGCTGAAAAAAGTGTCAAAACCAGAAATGCAGGACAGGCCATGGAGAAATGGGAGCCTTGCTACACTGATGGGCGGGATGTAAATTGCCAACAGCCACTCTGGAGAAGTGTACGGTGAGTCCTGAAACATCTAAAAAACACAGCTTAGAGAGCATAGGGCACTTCCACTCATGGGGGTATAAATTGGGAAAAGGAAAAATCAGCAAGACACAAGCACCCCAAAGTTGAGGGCTGCTCTGTTGACAAGGACCTCCACTTCATTCCACCTTAAATATCCCAGGAAAGAGAAAAATGGATAAAGAAGTTGTGGTCCTTATGTACAATGGAATATCACTCAGCCATGAAATCAATGTCATAAGGTTAGTAGCAGCATGATGAGTGGATTTAGGTACGACGATTCTAAGTGAAATAAGTCACACAGAAAAGGACACTTCTCATAAGGTATCACTTTTAGAGGGAATGTAAAAACCGTTACACTTGAACTGAATTACAAAACAGAACAGAGTCACACATGCAGAAAACAGACTATGGCTGCTTAACGGGAAAGGTGAGGTGGGGTGATACATAAAACAAGGGTATCAAATTAGCTCAGATACCGTTCCATAAACCCAATATGTAATAGACAAGACCTACTCCTTGCTCAGAGAACTGGACTCAACACGCCCTATTCACCGCACAAGAATATATCTGACTAGTAATAATCTTAAAACCTATGTATTGATATCTCTCTGTTAGTGTGTCAAGTGGGTGTGAAGCGGCATAAACACAGCCGTGAAAAGCAGCTAAACCCCATTATGAAAATAAATTACTTTGTAAAACCCATGAAACAACGACAGTGAAAGAGATAGAAATTCTTACACAATGAGTTCAGGGGCTGTGATGCAACCTGGATTGACCATATCTAGACCCACAGCTGGATGAGACATAAGGGTGGACACTCTTGGGGCTGAGAGGTTTGGTGAGGTTGGGTGAGCAAACGCAGACCCTTTAAAGTAATACTGCGTGGTACCCATCGCATGGGTCCCAAATCTCCAGGTTCAAGGGCATCTTCCTACATCAAAAACATGCATGAGAAACCCAGAAGATGGTACACCGTGTGATGGGGAAAGGTTTCTAAAACGCACCTCATTTCTCATCTCCTTGTGCCCGGGTTCGCCATTCCAGCCGCGTTACTAGCAATCTCCCTACTTGGAGCATCAGCACCTTTAACCTCCTGTTCCGTACAGGTTGCAATTTGTCCTGAGGATGAACGGGAAGATGGGGAACCAACGAGAGACTAGCTCTTGGTGTCGGGACAGGCACAGGTCACTCTATTTTCCCATCAGGAAGAAGAATTAACCACAGGCTCAGCCTGCCCCCCGGAACCAGAACAGGGCCTGAAGCCATCCTGCGCTTTTGCGGCCAGCTCCCAAAAAAGCGAGTTGTAAAATGGAGGTTCAGGGCACTGCAATTCACAAACCTGCAGAGTTATAAATGATAACTCTCGTCCACAAATATATTGAGGGAAGGCAAAGAAGAGGATTTGAAATCAAGGCAGAATTGCACGAAACAGATTTCAGGAGGTAGATACGAATCGCCTTTAAAGCACATGAAAAGCGGCAAAACGTTGACAATGATGCCCTTGGCCAAAAAGGGCGTATGCGTTTTTTCCTGAATATATTCAGGAAAAAACGCATACGCCCTTTTTGGCCAACCAAGCAACCTGGAAAGGCAAATCAGCGCTACAGAGAAGTCTCGCTTCCCATCGGTCAAAAGGGCCATGCTGAAAAAAGTGTCAAAACCAGAAATGCAGGACAGGCCATGGAGAAATGGGAGCCTTGCTACACTGATGGGCGGGATGTAAATTGCCAACAGCCACTCTGGAGAAGTGTACGGTGAGTCCTGAAACATCTAAAAAACACAGCTTAGAGAGCATAGGGCACTTCCACTCATGGGGGTATAAATTGGGAAAATGAAAAATCAGCAAGACACAAGCACCCCAAAGTTGAGGGCTGCTCTGTTGACAAGGACCTCCACTTCATTCCACCTTAAATATCCAAGGAAAGAGAAAAATGGATAAAGAAGTTGTGGTCCTTATGTACAATGGAATATCACTCAGCCATGAAATCAATGTCATAAGGTTAGTAGCAGCATGATGAGTGGATTTAGGTACGACGATTCTAAGTGAAATAAGTCACACAGAAAAGGACACTTCTCATAAGGTATCACTTTTAGAGGGAATGTAAAAACCGTTACACTTGAACTGAATTACAAAACAGAACAGAGTCACACATGCAGAAAACAGACTATGGCTGCTTAACGGGAAAGGTGAGGTGGGGTGATACATAAAACAAGGGTATCAAATTAGCTCAGATACTGTTCCATAAACCCAATATGTAGTAGACAAGACCTACTCCTTGCTCAGAGAACTGGACTCAACACGCCCTATTCACCGCACAAGAATATATCTGACTAGTAATAATCTTAAAACCTATGTATTGATATCTCTCTGATAGTGTGTCAAGTGGGTGTGAAGCGGCATAAACACAGCCGTGAAAAGCAGCTAAACCCCATTATGAAAATAAATTACTTTGAAAAACCCATGAAACAACGACAGTGAAAGAGATAGAAATTCTTACACAATGAGTTCAGGGGCTGTGATGCAACCTGGATTGACCATATCTAGACCCACAGCTGGATGAGACATAAGGGTGGACACTCTTGGGGCTGAGAGGTTTGGTGAGGTTGGGTGAGCAAACGCAGACCCTTTAAAGTAATACTGCGTGGTACCCATCGCATGGGTCCCAAATCTCCAGGTTCAAGGGCATCTTCCTACATCAAAAACATGCATGAGAAACCCAGAAGATGGTACACCGTGTGATGGGGAAAGGTTTCTAAAACGCACCTCATTTCTCATCTCCTTGTGCCCGGGTTCGCCATTCCAGCCGCGTTACTAGCAATCTCCCTACTTTAAGCATCAGCACCTTTAACCTCCTGTTCCGTACAGGTTGCAATTTGTCCTGAGGATGAACGGGAAGACGGGGAACCAACGAGAGACTAGCTCTTGGTGTCGGGACAGGCACAGGTCACTCTATTTTCCCATCAGGAAGAAGAATTAACCACAGGCTCAGCCTGCCCCCCAGAACCAGAACAGGGCCTGAAGCCATCCTGCGCTTTTGCGGCCAGCTCCCAAAAAAGCGAGTTGTAAAATGGAGGTTCAGGGCACTGCAATTCACAAACCTGCAGAGTTATAAATGATAACTCTCGTCCACAAATATATTGAGGGAAGGCAAAGAAGAGGATTTGAAATCAAGGCAGAATTGCACGAAACAGATTTCAGGAGGTAGATACGAATCGCCTTTAAAGCACATGAAAAGCGGCAAAACGTTGACAATGATGCCCTTGGCCAAAAAGGGCGTATGCGTTTTTTCCTGAATATATTCAGGAAAAAACGCATACGCCCTTTTTGGCCAACCAAGCAACCTGGAAAGGCAAATCAGCGCTACAGAGAAGTCTCGCTTCCCATCGGTCAAAAGGGCCATGCTGAAAAAAGTGTCAAAACCAGAAATGCAGGACAGGCCATGGAGAAATGGGAGCCTTGCTACACTGATGGGCGGGATGTAAATTGCCAACAGCCACTCTGGAGAAGTGTACGGTGTGTCCTGAAACATCTGAAAAACACAGCTTAGAGAGCATAGGGCACTTCCACTCATGGGGGTATAAATTGGGAAAATGAAAAATCAGCAAGACACAAGCACCCCAAAGTTGAGGGCTGCTCTGTTGACAAGGACGTCCACTTCATTCCACCTTAAATATCCCAGGAAAGAGAAAAATGGATAAAGAAGTTGTGGTCCTTATGTACAATGGAATATCACTCAGCCATGAAATCAATGTCATAAGGTTAGTAGCAGCATGATGAGTGGATTTAGGTACGACGATTCTAAGTGAAATAAGTCACACAGAAAAGGACACTTCTCATAAGATATCACTGATAGAGGGAATGTAAAAACCGTTACACTTGAACTGAATTACAAAACAGAACAGAGTCACACATGCAGAAAACACACTATGGCTGCTTAACGGGAAAGGTGAGGTGGGGTGATACATAAAACAAGGGTATCAAATTAGCTCAGATACCGTTCCATAAACCCAATATGTAGTAGACAAGACCTACTCCTTGCTCAGAGAACTGTACTCAACACGCCCTATTCACCGCACAAGAATATATCTGACTGGTAATAATCTTGAAACCTATGTATTGATATCTCTCTGTTAGTGTGTCAAGTGGGTGTAAAGCGGCATAAACACAGCCGTGAAAAGCAGCTAAACCCCATTATGAAAATAAATTACTTTGAAAAACCCATGAAACAACGACAATGAAAGAGATAGAAATTCTTACACAATGAGTTCAGGGGCTGTGATGCAACCTGGATTGACCATATCTAGACCCACAGCTGGATGAGACATAAGGGTGGACACTCTTGGGGCTGAGAGGTTTGGTGAGGTTGGGTGAGCAAACGCAGACCCTTTAAAGTAATACAGCGTGGTACCCATCGCATGGGTTCCAAATCTCCAGGTTCAAGGGCATCTTCCTACATCGAAAACATGCATGAGAAACCCAGAAGATGGTACACCGTGTGATGGGGAAAGGTTTCTAAAACGCACCTCATTTCTCATCTCCTTGTGCCCGGGTTCGCCATTCCAGCCACTTTACTAGCAATCTCCCTACTTGGAGCATCAGCACCTTTAACCTCCTGTTCCGTACAGGTTGCAATTTGTCCTGAGGATGAACGGGAAGACGGGGAACCAACGAGAGACTAGCTCTTGGTGTTGGGACAGGCACAGGTCACTCTATTTTCCCATCAGGAAGAAGAATTAACCACAGGCTCAGCCTGCCCCCCGGAACCAGAACAGGGCCTGAAGCCATCCTGCGCTTTTGCGGCCAGCTCCCAAAAAAGCGAGTTGTAAAATGGAGGTTCAGGGCACTGCAATTCACAAACCTGCAGAGTTATAAATGATAACTCTCGTCCACAAATATATTGAGGGAAGGCAAAGAAGAGGATTTGAAATCAAGGCAGAATTGCATGAAACAGATTTCAGGAGGTAGATACGAATCGCCTTTAAAGCACATGAAAAGCGGCAAAACGTTGACAATGATGCCCTTGGCCAAAAAGGGCGTATGCGTTTTTTCCTGAATATATTCAGGAAAAAACGCATACGCCCTTTTTGGCCAACCAAGCAACCTGGAAAGGCAAATCAGCGCTACAGAGAAGTCTCGCTTCCCATCGGTCAAAAGGGCCATGCTGAAAAAAGTGTCAAAACCAGAAATGCAGGACAGGCCATGGAGAAATGGGAGCCTTGCTACACTGATGGGCGGGATGTAAATTGCCAACAGCCACTCTGGAGAAGTGTACGGTGAGTCCTGAAACATCTAAAAAACACAGCTTAGAGAGCATAGGGCACTTCCACTCATGGGGGTATAAATTGGGAAAAGGAAAAATCAGCAAGACACAAGCACCCCAAAGTTGAGGGCTGCTCTGTTGACAAGGACCTCCACTTCATTCCACCTTAAATATCCCAGGAAAGAGAAAAATGGATAAAGAAGTTGTGGTCCTTATGTACAATGGAATATCACTCAGCCATGAAATCAATGTCATAAGGTTAGTAGCAGCATGATGAGTGGATTTAGGTACGACGATTCTAAGTGAAATAAGTCACACAGAAAAGGACACTTCTCATAAGGTATCACTTTTAGAGGGAATGTAAAAACCGTTACACTTGAACTGAATTACAAAACAGAACAGAGTCACACATGCAGAAAACAGACTATGGCTGCTTAACGGGAAAGGTGAGGTGGGGTGATACATAAAACAAGGGTATCAAATTAGCTCAGATACCGTTCCATAAACCCAATATGTAATAGACAAGACCTACTCCTTGCTCAGAGAACTGGACTCAACACGCCCTATTCACCGCACAAGAATATATCTGACTAGTAATAATCTTAAAACCTATGTATTGATATCTCTCTGTTAGTGTGTCAAGTGGGTGTGAAGCGGCATAAACACAGCCGTGAAAAGCAGCTAAACCCCATTATGAAAATAAATTACTTTGAAAAACCCATGAAACAACGACAGTGAAAGAGATAGAAATTCTTACACAATGAGTTCAGGGGCTGTGATGCAACCTGGATTGACCATATCTAGACCCACAGCTGGATGAGACATAAGGGTGGACACTCTTGGGGCTGAGAGGTTTGGTGAGGTTGGGTGAGCAAACGCAGACCCTTTAAAGTAATACTGCGTGGTACCCATCGCATGGGTCCCAAATCTCCAGGTTCAAGGGCATCTTCCTACATCAAAAACATGCATGAGAAACCCAGAAGATGGTACACCGTGTGATGGGGAAAGGTTTCTAAAACGCACCTCATTTCTCATCTCCTTGTGCCCGGGTTCGCCATTCCAGCCACTTTACTAGCAATCTCCCTACTTGGAGCATCAGCACCTTTAACCTCCTGTTCCGTACAGGTTGCAATTTGTCCTGAGGATGAACGGGAAGACGGGGAACCAACGAGAGACTAGCTCTTGGTGTCGGGACAGGCACAGGTCACTCTATTTTCCCATCAGGAAGAAGAATTAACCACAGGCTCAGCCTGCCCCCCGGAACCAGAACAGGGCCTGAAGCCATCCTGCGCTTTTGCGGCCAGCTCCCAAAAAAGCGAGTTGTAAAATGGAGGTTCAGGGCACTGCAATTCACAAACCTGCAGAGTTATAAATGATAACTCTCGTCCACAAATATATTGATGGAAGGCAAAGAAGAGGATTTGAAATCAAGGCAGAATTTCACGAAACAGATTTCAGGAGGTAGATACGAATCGCCTTTAAAGCACATGAAAAGCGGCAAAACGTTGACAATGATGCCCTTGGCCAAAAAGGGCGTATGCGTTTTTTCCTGAATATATTCAGGAAAAAACGCATACGCCCTTTTTGGCCAACCAAGCAACCTGGAAAGGCAAACCAGCGCTACAGAGAAGTCTCGCTTCCCATCGGTCAAAAGGGCCATGCTGAAAAAAGTGTCAAAACCAGAAATGCAGGACAGGCCATGGAGAAATGGGAGCCTTGCTACACTGATGGGCGGGATGTAAATTGCCAACAGCCACTCTGGAGAAGTGTACGGTGAGTCCTGAAACATCTAAAAAACACAGCTTAGAGAGCATAGGGCACTTCCACTCATGGGGGTATAAATTGGGAAAATGAAAAATCAGCAAGACACAAGCACCCCAAAGTTGAGGGCTGCTCTGTTGACAAGGACCTCCACTTCATTCCACCTTAAATATCCCAGGAAAGAGAAAAATGGATAAAGAAGTTGTGGTCCTTATGTACAATGGAATATCACTCAGCCATGAAATCAATGTCATAAGGTTAGTAGCAGCATGATGAGTGGATTTAGGTACGACGATTCTAAGTGAAATAAGTCACACAGAAAAGGACACTTCTCATAAGGTATCACTGATAGAGGGAATGTAAAAACCGTTACACTTGAACTGAATTACAAAACAGAACAGAGTCACACATGCAGAAAACACACTATGGCTGCTTAACGGGAAAGGTGAGGTGGGGTGATACATAAAACAAGGGTATCAAATTAGCTCAGATACCGTTCCATAAACCCAATATGTAGTAGACAAGACCTACTCCTTGCTCAGAGAACTGTACTCAACACGCCCTATTCACCGCACAAGAATATATCTGACTGGTAATAATCTTGAAACCTATGTATTGATATATCTCTGTTAGTGTGTTAAGTGGGTGTAAAGCGGCATAAACACAGCCGTGAAAAGCAGCTAAACCCCATTATGAAAATAAATTACTTTGAAAAACCCATGAAACAACGACAGTGAAAGAGAGAGAAATTCTTACACAATGAGTTCAGGGGCTGTGAGGCAACCTGGATTGACCATATCTAGACCCACAGCTGGATGAGACATAAGGGTGGACACTCTTGGGGCTGAGAGGTTTGGTGAGGTTGGGTGAGCAAACGCAGACCCTTTAAAGTAATACTGCGTGGTACCCATCGCATGGGTCCCAAATCTCCAGGTTCAAGGGCATCTTCCTACATCGAAAACATGCATGAGAAACCCAGAAGATGGTACACCGTGTGATGGGGAAAGGTTTCTAAAACGCACCTCATTTCTCATCTCCTTGTGCCCGGGTTCGCCATTCCAGTCGCTTTACTAGCAATCTCCCTACTTGGAGCATCAGCACCTTTAACCTCCTGTTCCGTACAGGTTGCAATTTGTCCTGAGGATGAACGGGAAGACGGGGAACCAACGAGAGACTAGCTCTTGGTGTTGGGACAGGCACAGGTCACTCTATTTTCCCATCAGGAAGAAGAATTAACCACAGGCTCAGCCTGCCCCCCAGAACCAGAACAGGGCCTGAAGCCATCCTGCGCTTTTGCGGCCAGCTCCCAAAAAAGCGAGTTGTAAAATGGAGGTTCAGGGCACTGCAATTCACAAACCTGCAGAGTTATAAATGATAACTCTCATCCACAAATATATTGAGGGAAGGCAAAGAAGAGGATTTGAATTCAAGGCAGATTTGCACGAAACAGATTTCAGGAGGTAGATACGAATCGCCTTTAAAGCACATGAAAAGCGGCAAAACGTTGACAATGATGCCCTTGGCCAAAAAGGGCGTATGCGTTTTTACCTGAATATATTCAGGAAAAAACGCATACGCCCTTTTTGGCCAACCAAGCAACCTGGAAAGGCAAATCAGCGCTACAGAGAAGTCTCGCTTCCCATCGGTCAAAAGGGCCATGCTGAAAAAAGTGTCAAAACCAGAAATGCAGGACAGGCCATGGAGAAATGGGAGCCTTGCTACACTGATGGGCGGGATGTAAATTGCCAACAGCCACTCTGGAGAAGTGTACGGTGTGTCCTGAAACATCTGAAAAACACAGCTTAGAGAGCATAGGGCACTTCCACTCATGGGGGTATAAATTGGGAAAATGAAAAATCAGCAAGACACAAGCACCCCTAAAGTTGAGGGCTGCTCTGTTGACAAGGACGTCCACTTCATTCCACCTTAAATATCCCAGGAAAGAGAAAAATGGATAAAGAAGTTGTGGTCCTTATGTACAATGGAATATCACTCAGCCATGAAATCAATGTCATAAGGTTAGTAGCAGCATGATGAGTGGATTTAGGTACGACGATTCTAAGAGAAATAAGTCACACAGAAAAGGACACTTCTCATAAGGTATCACTTATAGAGGGAATGTAAAAACCGTTACACTTGAACTGAATTACAAAACAGAACAGAGTCACACATGCAGAAAACACACTATGGCTGCTTAACGGGAAAGGTGAGGTGGGGTGATACATAAAACAAGGGTATCAAATTAGCTCAGATACCGTTCCATAAACCCAATATGTAATAGACAAGACCTACTCCTTGCTCAGAGAACTGGACTCAACACGCCCTATTCACCGCACAAGAATATATCTGACTAGTAATAATCTTAAAACCTATGTATTGATATCTCTCTGTTAGTGTGTCAAGTGGGTGTAAAGCGGCATAAACACAGCCGTGAAAAGCAGCTAAACCCCATTATGAAAATAAATTACTTTGTAAAACCCATGAAACAACGACAGTGAAAGAGATAGAAATTCTTACACAATGAGTTCAGGGGCTGTGATGCAACCTGGATTGACCATATCTAGACCCACAGCTGGATGAGACATAAGGGTGGACACTCTTGGGGCTGAGTGGTTTGGTGAGGTTGGGTGAGCAAACGCAGACCCTTTAAAGTAATACTGCGTGGTACCCATCCCATGGGTCCCAAATCTCCAGCTTCAAGGGCATCTTCCTACATCGAAAACATGCATGAGAAACCCAGAAAATGGTACACCGTGTGATGGGGAAAGGTTTCTAAAACGCACCTCATTTCTCATCTCCTTGTGCCCGGGTTCGCCATTCCAGCCGCTTTACTAGCAATCTCCCTACTTGGAGCATCAGCACCTTTAACCTCCTGTTCCGTACAGGTTGCAATTTGTCCTGAGGATGAACGGGAAGACGGGGAACCAACGAGAGACTAGCACTTGGTGTTGGGACAGGCACAGGTCACTCTATTTTCCCATCAGGAAGAAGAATTAACCACAGGCTCAGCCTGCCCCCCAGAACCAGAACAGGGCCTGAAGCCATCCTGCGCTTTTGCGGCCAGCTCCCAAAAAAGCGAGTTGTAAAATGGAGGTTCAGGGCACTGCAATTCACAAACCTGCAGAGTTATAAATGATAACTCTCGTCCACAAATATATTGAGGGAAGGCAAAGAAGAGGATTTGAAATCAAGGCAGAATTGCACGAAACAGATTTCAGGAGGTAGATACGAATCGCCTTTAAAGCACATGAAAAGCGGCAAAACGTTGACAATGATGCCCTTGGCCAAAAAGGGCGTATGCGTTTTTTCCAGAATATATTCAGGAAAAATCGCATACGCCCTTTTTGGCCAACCAAGCAACCTGGAAAGGCAAATCAGCGCTACAGAGAAGTCTCGCTTCCCATCGGTCAAAAGGGCCATGCTGAAAAAAGTGTCAAAACCAGAAATGCAGGACAGGCCATCGAGAAATGGGAGCCTTGCTACACTGATGGGCGGGATGTAAATTGCCAACAGCCACTCTGGAGAAGTGTACGGTGTGTCCTGAAACATCTGAAAAACACAGCTTAGAGAGCATAGGGCACTTCCACTCATGGGGGTATAAATTGGGAAAATGAAAAATCAGCAAGACACAAGCACCCCAAAGTTGAGGGCTGCTCTGTTGACAAGGACCTGCACTTCATTCCACCTTAAATATCCCAGGAAAGAGAAAAATGGATAAAGAAGTTGTGGTCCTTATGTACAATGGAATATCACTCAGCCATGAAATCAATGTCATAAGGTTAGTAGCAGCATGATGAGTGGATTTAGGTACGACGATTCTAAGAGAAATAAGTCACACAGAAAAGGACACTTCTCATAAGGTATCACTTATAGAGGGAATGTAAAAACCGTTACACTTGAACTGAATTACAAAACAGAACAGAGTCACACATGCAGAAAACACACTATGGCTGCTAAACGGGAAAGGTGAGGTGGGGTGATACATAAAACAAGGGTATCAAATTAGCTCAGATACCGTTCCATAAACCCAATATGTAATAGACAAGACCTACTCCTTGCTCAGAGAACTGGACTCAACACGCCCTATTCACCGCACAAGAATATATCTGACTAGTAATAATCTTAAAACCTATGTATTGATATCTCTCTGTTAGTGTGTCAAGTGGGTGTAAAGCGGCATAAACACAGCCGTGAAAAGCAGCTAAACCCCATTATGAAAATAAATTACTTTGTAAAACCCATGAAACAACGACAGTGAAAGAGATAGAAATTCTTACACAATGAGTTCAGGGGCTGTGATGCAACCTGGATTGACCATATCTAGACCCACAGCTGGATGAGACATAAGGGTGGACACTCTTGGGGCTGAGAGGTTTGGTGAGGTTGGGTGAGCAAACGCAGACCCTTTAAAGTAATACTGCGTGGTACCCATCGCATGGGTCCCAAATCTCCAGCTTCAAGGGCATCTTCCTACATCGAAAACATGCATGAGAAACCCAGAAAATGGTACACCGTGTGATGGGGAAAGGTTTCTAAAACGCACCTCATTTCTCATCTCCTTGTGCCCGGGTTCGCCATTCCAGCCGCTTTACTAGCAATCTCCCTACTTGGAGCATCAGCACCTTTAACCTCCTGTTCCGTACAGGTTGCAAGTTGTCCTGAGGATGAACGGGAAGACGGGGAACCAACGAGAGACTAGCTCTTGGTGTTGGGACAGGCACAGGTCACTCTATTTTCCCATCAGGAAGAAGAATTAACCACAGGCTCAGCCTGCCCCCCAGAACCAGAACAGGGCCTGAAGCCATCCTGCGCTTTTGCGGCCAGTTCCCAAAAAAGCGAGTTTTAAAATGGAGGTTCAGGGCACTGCAATTCACAAACCTGCAGAGTTATAAATGATAACTCTCGTCCACAAATATATTGAGGGAAGGCAAAGAAGAGGATTTGAAATCAAGGCAGAATTGCAGGAAACAGATTTCAGGAGGTAGATACGAATCGCCTTTAAAGCACATGAAAAGCGGCAAAACGTTGACAATGATGCCCTTGGCCAAAAAGGGCGTATGCGTTTTTTCCTGAATATATTCAGGAAAAAACGCATACGCCCTTTTTGGCCAACCAAGCAACCTGGAAAGGCAAATCAGCGCTACAGAGAAGTCTCGCTTCCCATCGGTCAAAAGGGCCATGCTGAAAAAAGTGTCAAAACCAGAAATGCAGGACAGGCCATGGAGAAATGGGAGCCTTGCTACACTGGTGGGCGGGATGTAAATTGCCAACAGCCACTCTGGAGAAGTGTACGGTGTGTCCTGAAACATCTGAAAAACACAGCTTAGAGAGCATAGGGCATTTCCACTCATGGGGGTATAAATTGGGAAAATGAAAAATCGGCAAGACACAAGCACCCCAAAGTTGAGGGCTGCTCTGTTGACAAGGACCTCCACTTCATTCCACCTTAAATATCCCAGGAAAGAGAAACATGGATAAAGAAGTTGTGGTCCTTATGTACAATGGAATATCACTCAGCCATGAAATCAATGTCATAAGGTTAGTAGCAGCATGATGAGTGGATTTAGGTACGACGATTCTAAGAGAAATAAATCACACAGAAAAGGACACTTCTCATAAGGTATCAGTTATAGAGGGAATGTAAAATCCGTTACACTTGAACTGAATTACAAAACAGAACAGAGTCACACATGCAGAAAACACACTATGGCTGCTTAACGGGAAAGGTGAGGTGGGGTGATACATAAAACAAGGGTATCAAATTAGCTCAGATACCGTTCCATAAACCCAATATGTAATAGACAAGACCTACTCCTTGCTCAGAGAACTGGACTCAACACGCCCTATTCACCGCACAAGAATATATCTGACTAGTAATAATCTTAAAACCTATGTATTGATATCTCTCTGTTAGTGTGTCAAGTGGGTGTAAAGCGGCATAAACACAGCCGTGAAAAGCAGCTAAACCCCATTATGAAAATAAATTACTTTGTAAAACCCATGAAACAACGACAGTGAAAGAGATAGAAATTCTTACACAATGAGTTCAGGGGCTGTGATGCAACCTGGATTGACCATATCTAGACCCACAGCTGGATGAGACATAAGGGTGGACACTCTTGGGGCTGAGTGGTTTGGTGAGGTTGGGTGAGCAAACGCAGACCCTTTAAAGTAATACTGCGTGGTACCCATCGCATGGGTCCCAAATCTCCAGGTTCAAGGGCATCTTCCTACATCGAAAACATGCATGAGAAACCCAGAAGATGGTACACCGTGTGATGGGGAAAGGTTTCGAAAACGCACCTCATTTCTCATCTCCTTGTGCCCGGGTTCGCCATTCCAGCCGCTTTACTAGCAATCTCCCTACTTGGAGCATCAGCACCTTTAACCTCCTGTTCCGTACAGGTTGCAATTTGTCCTGAGGATGAACGGGAAGACGGGGAACCAACGAGAGACTAGCTCTTGGTGTTGGGACAGGCACAGGTCACTCTATTTTCCCATCAGGAAGAAGAATTAACCACAGGCTCAGCCTGCCCCCCAGAACCAGAACAGGGCCTGAAGCCATCCTGCGCTTTTGCGGCCAGCTCCCAAAAAAGCGAGTTGTAAAATGGAGGTTCAGGGCACTGCAATTCACAAACCTGCAGAGTTATAAATGATAACTCTCGTCCACAAATATATTGAGGGAAGGCAAAGAAGAGGATTTGAAATCAAGGCAGAATTGCACGAAACAGATTTCAGGAGGTAGATACGAATCGCCTTTAAAGCACATGAAAAGCGGCAAAACGTTGACAATGATGCCCTTGGCGAAAAAGGGCGTATGCGTTTTTTCCTGAATATATTCAGGAAAAAACGCATACGCCCTTTTTGGCCAACCAAGCAACCTGGAAAGGCAAATCAGCGCTACAGAGAAGTCTCGCTTCCCATCGGTCAAAAGGGCCATGCTGAAAAAAGTGTCAAAACCAGAAATGCAGGACAGGCCATGGAGAAATGGGAGCCTTGCTACACTGATGGGCGGGATGTAAATTGCCAACAGCCACTCTGGAGAAGTGTACGGTGAGTCCTGAAACATCTGAAAAACACAGCTTAGAGAGCATAGGGCACTTCCACTCATGGGGTTATAAATTGGGAAAATTAAAAATCAGCAAGACACAAGCACCCCAAAGTTGAGGACTGCTCTGTTGACAAGGACCTCCACTTCATTCCACCTTAAATATCCCAGGAAAGAGAAAAATTGATAAAGAAGTTGTGGTCCTTATGTACAAAGGAATATCACTCAGCCATGAAATCAATGTCATAAGGTTAGTAGCAGCATGATGAGTGGATATAGGTACGACGATTCTAAGTGAAATAAGTCACACAGAAAAGGACACTTCTCATAAGGTATCACTTATAGAGGGAATGTAAAAACCGTTACACTTGAACTGAATTACAAAACAGAACAGAGTCACACATGCAGAAAACACACTATGGCTGCTTAACGGGAAAGGTGAGGTGGGGTGATACATAAAACAAGGGTATCAAATTAGCTCAGATACCGTTCCATAAACCCAATATGTAATAGACAAGACCTACTCCTTGCTCAGAGAACTGGACTCAACACGCCCTATTCACCGCACAAGAATATATCTGACTAGTAATAATCTTAAAACCTATGTATTGATATCTCTCTGTTAGTGTGTCAAGTGGGTGTAAAGCGGCATAAACACAGCCGTGAAAAGCAGCTAAACCCCATTATGAAAATAAATTACTTTGTAAAACCCATGAAACAACGACAGTGAAAGAGATAGAAATTCTTACACAATGAGTTCAGGGGCTGTGATGCAACCTGGATTGACCATATCTAGACCCACAGCTGGATGAGACATAAGGGTGGACACTCTTGGGGCTGAGAGGTTTGGTGAGGTTGGGTGAGCAAACGCAGACCCTTTAAAGTAATACTGCGTGGTACCCATCGCATGGGTCCCAAATCTCCAGCTTCAAGGGCATCTTCCTACATCGAAAACATGCATGAGAAACCCAGAAGATGGTACACCGTGTGATGGGGAAAGGTTTCTAAAACGCACCTCATTTCTCATCTCCTTGTGCCCGGGTTCGCCATTCCAGCCACTTTACTAGCAATCTCCCTACTTGGAGCATCAGCACCTTTAACCTCCTGTTCCGTACAGGTTGCAATTTGTCCTGAGGATGAACGGGAAGACGTGGAACCAACGAGAGACTAGCTCTTGGTGTTGGGACAGGCACAGGTCACTCTATTTTCCCATCAGGAAGAAGAATTAACCACAGGCTCAGCCTGCCCCCCAGAACCAGAACAGGGCCTGAAGCCATCCTGCGCTTTTGCGGCCAGCTCCCAAAAAAGCGAGTTGTAAAATGGAGGTTCAGGGCACTGCAATTCACAAACCTGCAGAGTTATAAATGATAACTCTCGTCCACAAATATATTGAGGGAAGGCAAAGAAGAGGATTTGAAATCAAGGCAGAATTGCACGAAACAGATTTCAGGAGGTAGATACGAATCGCCTTTAAAGCACATGAAAAGCGGCAAAACGTTGACAATGATGCCCTTGGCGAAAAAGGGCGTATGCGTTTTTTCCTGAATATATTCAGGAAAAAACGCATACGCCCTTTTTGGCCAACCAAGCAACCTGGAAAGGCAAATCAGCGCTACAGAGAAGTCTCGCTTCCCATCGGTCAAAAGGGCCATGCTGAAAAAAGTGTCAAAACCAGAAATGCAGGACAGGCCATGGAGAAATGGGAGCCTTGCTACACTGATGGGCGGGATGTAAATTGCCAACAGCCACTCTGGAGAAGTGTACGGTGAGTCCTGAAACATCTGAAAAACACAGCTTAGAGAGCATAGGGCAATTCCACTCATGGGGGTATAAATTGGGAAAATTAAAAATCAGCAAGACACAAGCACCCCAAAGTTGAGGACTGCTCTGTTGACAAGGACCTCCACTTCATTCCACCTTAAATATCCCAGGAAAGAGAAAAATTGATAAAGAAGTTGTGGTCCTTATGTACAATGGAATATCACTCAGCCATGAAATCAATGTCATAAGGTTAGTAGCAGCATGATGAGTGGATATAGGTACGACGATTCTAAGTGAAATAAGTCACACAGAAAAGGACACTTCTCATAAGGTATCACTTATAGAGGGAATGTAAAAACCGTTACACTTGAACTGAATTACAAAACAGAACAGAGTCACACATGCAGAAAACAGACTATGGCTGCTTAACGGGAAAGGTGAGGTGGGGTGATACATAAAACAAGGGTATCAAATTAGCTCAGATACCGTTCCATAAACCCAATATGTAATAGACAAGACCTACTCCTTGCTCAGAGAACTGGACTCAACACGCCCTATTCACCGCACAAGAATATATCTGACTAGTAATAATCTTAAAACCTATGTATTGATATCTCTCTGTTAGTGTGTCAAGTGGGTGTAAAGCGGCATAAACACAGCCGTGAAAAGCAGCTAAACCCCATTATGAAAATAAATTACTTTGTAAAACCCATGAAACAACGACAGTGAAAGAGATAGAAATTCTTACACAATGAGTTCAGGGGCTGTGATGCAACCTGGATTGACCATATCTAGACCCACAGCTGGATGAGACATAAGGGTGGACACTCTTGGGGCTGAGAGGTTTGGTGAGGTTGGGTGAGCAAACGCAGACCCTTTAAAGTAATACTGCGTGGTACCCATCGCATGGGTCCCAAATCTCCAGGTTCAAGGGCATCTTCCTACATCGAAAACATGCATGAGAAACCCAGAAGATGGTACACCGTGTGATGGGGAAAGGTTTCTAAAACGCACCTCATTTCTCATCTCCTTGTGCCCGGGTTCGCCATTCCAGCCACTTTACTAGCAATCTCCCTACTTGGAGCATCAGCACCTTTAACCTCCTGTTCCGTACAGGTTGCAATTTGTCCTGAGGATGAACGGGAAGACGGGGAACCAACGAGAGACTAGCTCTTGGTGTTGGGACAGGCACAGGTCACTCTATTTTCCCATCAGGAAGAAGAATTAACCACAGGCTCAGCCTGCCCCCCAGAACCAGAACAGGGCCTGAAGCCATCCTGCGCTTTTGCGGCCAGCTCCCAAAAAAGTGACTTGTAAAATGGAGGTTCAGGGCACTGCAATTCACAAACCTGCAGAGTTATAAATGATAACTCTCGTCCACAAATATATTGAGGGAAGGCAAAGAAGAGGATTTGAAATCAAGGCAGAATTGCACGAAACAGATTTCAGGAGGTAGATACGAATCGCCTTTAAAGCACATGAAAAGCGGCAAAACGTTGACAATGTTGCCCTTGGCCAAAAAGGGCGTATGTGTTTTTTCCTGAATATATTCAGGAAAAAAAGCATACGCCCTTTTTGGCCAACCAAGCAACCTGGAAAGGCAAATCAGCGCTACAAACAAGTCTCGCTTCCCATCGGTCAAAAGGGCCATGCTGAAAAAAGTGTCAAAACCAGAAATGCAGGACAGGCCATGGAGAAATGGGAGCCTTGCTACACTGATGGGCGGGATGTAAATTGCCAAGAGCCACTCTGGAGAAGTGTCCGGTGAGTCCTGAAACATCTGAAAAACACAGCTTAGAGAGCATAGGGCACTTCCACTCATGGGGGAATAAATTGGGAAAATTAAAAATCAGCAAGACACAAGCACCCCAAAGTTTAGGGCTGCTCTGTTGACAAGGACCTCCACTTCATTCCACCTTCAATATCCCAGGAAAGAGAAAAATGGATAAAGAAGTTGTGGTCCTTATGTACAATGGAATATCACTCAGCCATGAAATCAATGTCATAAGGCTAGTAGCAGCATGATGAGTGGATTAAGGTACGACGATTCTAAGTGAAATAAGTCACACAGAAAAGGACACTTCTCATAAGGTATCACTGATGGAATGTAAAAACCGTTACACTTGAACTGAATTACAAAACAGAACAGATTCACACATGCAGAAAACACACTATGGCTGCTTAACGGGAAAGGTGAGGTGGGGTGATACATAAAACAAGGGTTTCAAATTAGCTCAGATACCGTTCCATAAACCCAATATGTAATAGACAAGACCTACTCCTTGCTCAGAGAACTGGACTCAACACGCCCTATTCACCGCACAAGAATATATCTGACTAGTAATAATCGTAAAGCCTATGTATTGATATCTCTCTGTTAGTGTGTCAAGTGGGTGTAAAGCGGCATAAACACAGCAGTGAAAAGCAGCTAAATCCCATTATGAAAATAAATTACTTTGAAAAACCCATGAAACAAACACAGTGAACGAGAGAGGAATTCTTACACAATGCGTTCAGGGGCTGTGATGCAACCTGGATTGACCATATCTAGACCCACAGCTGGATGAGACATAAGGGTGGACACTCTTGGGGCTGAGAGGTTTGGTGAGGTTGGGTGAGCAAACGCAGACCCTTTAAAGTAATACTGCATGGTACCCATCGCATGGGTCCCAAATCTCCAGCTTCAAGGGCATCTTCCTACATCAAAAACATGCATGAGAAACCCAGAAGATGGTACACCGTGTGATGGGGAAAGGTTTCTAAAACGCACCTCATTTCTCATCTCCTTGTGCCCGGGTTCGCCATTCCAGCCGCTTTACTAGCAAGCTCCCTACTTGGAGCATCAGCACCTTTAACCTCCTGTTCCGTACAGGTTGCAATTTGTCCTGAGGATAAACGGGAAGACGTGGAACCAACGAGAGACTAGCTCTTGGTGTTGGGACAGGCACAGGTCACTCTATTTTACCATCAGAAAGAAGAATTAACCACAGGCTCAGCCTGCCCCCCGGAACCAGAACAGGGCCTGAAGCCATTCTGTGATTTTGCGGCCAGCTCCCATAAAAACGAGTTGTAAAATGGAGGTTCAGGGCACTGCAATTCACAAACCTGCAGTTATAAATGATAACTCTCGTCCACAAATATATTGACGGAAGGCAACGAAGAGGATTTGAAATCAAGGCAGAATTGCAGGAAACAGATTTCAGGAAGTAGATTCGAATCGCATTTAAAGCACATGAAAAGCGGCAAAACGTTGACAATGATGCCCTTGGCCAAAAAGGGCGTATGCGTTTTTTCCTGAATATATTCAGGAAAAAACGCATACGCCCTTTTTGGCCAACCAAGCAACCTGGAAAGGCAAATCAGCGCTACAAACAAGTCTCGCTTCCCATCAGTCAAAAGGGCCATGCTGAAACAAGTGTCAAAACCAGAAATGCAGGACAGGCCATGGAGAAATGGGAGCCTTGCTACACTGATGGGCGGGATGTAAATTGCCAACAGCCACTCTGGAGAAGTGTACGGTGAGTCCTGAAACATCTGAAAAACACAGCTTAGAGAGCATAGGGCACTTCCACTCATGGGGGTATGAATTGGGAAAATGAAAAATCAGCAAGACACAAGCACCCCAAAGTTGAGGGCTGCTCTGTTGACAAGGACCTCCACTTCATTCCACCTTAAATATCCAAGGAAAGAGAAAAATGGGTAAAGAAGTTGTGGTCCTTATGTACAATGGAATATCACTCAGCCATGAAATCAATGTCATAAGGCTAGTAGCAGCATGATGAGTGGATTTAGGTACGACGATTCTAAGTGAAATAAGTCACACAGAAAAGGACACTTCTCATAAGGTATCACTTATAGAGGGAATGTAAAAACCGTTACACTTGAACTGAATTACAAAACAGAACAGAGTCACACATGCAGAAAACACACTATGGCTGCTTAACGGGAAAGGTGAGGTGGGGTGATACATAAAACAAGGGTATCAAATTAGCTCAGATACCGTTCCATAAACCCAATATGTAATAGACAAGACCTACTCCTTGCTCAGAGAACTGGACTCAACACGCCCTATTCACCGCACAAGATTATATCTGACTAGTAATAATCGTAAAGCCTATGTATTGATATCTCTCTGTTAGTGTGTCAAGTGGGTGTAAAGTGGCATAAACACAGCAGTGAAAAGCAGCTAAATCCCATTATGAAAATAAATTACTTTGAAAAACCCATGAAACAAAGACAGTGAACGAGAGAGGAATTCTTACACAATGCGTTCAGGGGCTGTGATGCAACCTGGATTGACCATATCTAGACCCACAGCTGGATGAGACATAAGGGTGGACACTCTTGGGGCTGAGAGGTTTGGTGAGGTTGGGTGAGCAAACGCAGACCCTTTAAAGTAATACTGCATGGTACCCATCGCATGGGTCCCAAATCTCCAGCTTCAAGGGCATCTTCCTACATCAAAACATGCATGAGAAACCCAGAAGATGGTACACAGTGTGATGGGGAAAGGTTTCTAAAACGCACCTCATTTCTCATCGCCTTGTGCCCGGGTTCGCCATTCCAGCCGCTTTACTAGCAAGCTCCCTACTTGGAGCATCAGCACCTTTAACCTCCTGTTCCGTACAGGTTGCAATTTGTCCTGAGGATAAACGGGAAGACGTGGAACCAACGAGAGACTAGCTCTTGGTGTTGGGACAGGCACAGGTCACTCTATTTTCCCATCAGAAAGAAGAATTAACCACAGGCTCAGCCTGCCCCCCGGAACCAGAACAGGGCCTGAAGCCATTCTGCGATTTTGCGGCCAGCTCCCATAAAAACGAGTTGTAAAATGGAGGTTCAGGGCACTGCAATTCACAAACCTGCAGAGTTATAAATGATAACTGTCGTCCACAAATATATTGAGGGAAGGCAAAGAAGAGGATTTGAAATCAAGGCAGAATTGCACGAAACAGATTTCAGGAGGTAGATTCGAATCACATTTAAAGCACATGAAAAGCGGCAAAACGTTGACAATGATGCCCTTGGCCAAAAAGGGCGTATGCGTTTTTTCCTGAATATATTCAGGAAAAAACGCATACGCCCTTTTTGGCCAAACAAGCAACCTGGAAAGGCAAATCAGCGCTACAAACAAGTCTCGCTTCCCATCGGTCAAAAGGGCCATGCTGAAAAAAGTGTCAAAACCAGAAATGCAGGACAGGCCATGGAGAAATGGGAGCCTTGCTACACTGATAGGCGGGATGTAAATTGCCAACAGCCACTCTGGAGAAGTGTCCGGTGAGTCCTGAAACATCTGAAAAACACAGCTTAGAGAGCATAGGGCACTTCCACTCATGGGAGTATGAATTGGGAAAATGAAAAATCAGCCAGACACAAGCACCCCAAAGTTGAGGGCTGCTCTGTTGACAAGGACCTCCACTTCATTCCACCTTAAATATCCCAGGAAAGAGAAAAATGGATAAAGAAGTTGTGGTCCTTATGTACAATGGAATATCACTCAGCCATGAAATCAATGTCATAAGGCTAGTAGCAGCATGATGAGTGGATTTAGGTACGACGATACTAAGTGAAATAAGTCACACAGAAAAGGACACTTCTCATAAGGTATCACTGATAGAGGGAATGTAAAAACCGTTACACTTGAACTGAATTACAAAACAGAACAGAGTCACACATGCAGAAAACACACTATGGCTGCTTAACGGGAAAGGTGAGGTGGGGTGATACATAAAACAAGGGTTTCAAATTAGCTCAGATACCGTTCCATAAACCCAATATGTAATAGACAAGACCTACTCCTTGCTCAGAGAACTGGACTCAACACGCCCTATTCACCGCACAAGATTATATCTGACTAGTAATAATCGTAAAGCCTATGTATTGATATCTCTCTGTTAGTGTGTCAAGTGGGTGTAAAGTGGCATAAACACAGCAGTGAAAAGCAGCTAAATCCCATTATGAAAATAAATTACTTTGAAAAACCCATGAAACAAAGACAGTGAACGAGAGAGGAATTCTTACACAATGCGTTCAGGGGCTGTGATGCAACCTGGATTGACCATATCTAGACCCACAGCTGGATGAGACATAAGGGTGGACACTCTTGGGGCTGAGAGGTTTGGTGAAGTTGGGTGAGCAAACGCAGACCCTTTAAAGTAATACTGCATGGTACCCATCGCATGGGTCCCAAATCTCCAGCTTCAAGGGCATCTTCCTACATCAAAAACATGCATGAGAAACCCAGAAGATGGTACACCGTGTGATGGGGAAAGGTTTCTAAAACGCACCTCATTTCTCATCTCCTTGTGCCCGGGTTCGCCATTCCAGCCGCTTTACTAGCAAGCTCCCTACTTGGAGCATCAGCACCTTTAACCTCCTGTTCCATACAGGTTGCAATTTGTCCTGAGGATAAACGGGAAGACGTGGAACCAACGAGAGACTAGCTCTTGGTGTTGGGACAGGCACAGGTCACTCTATTTTCCCATCAGAAAGAAGAATTAACCACAGGCTCAGCCTGCCCCCCAGAACCAGAACAGGGCCTGAATCCATTCTGTGATTTTGCGGCCAGCTCCCATAAAAACGAGTTGTAAAATGGAGGTTCAGGGCACTGCAATTCACAAACCTGCAGTTATAAATGATAACTCTCGTCCACAAATATATTGAGGGAAGGCAACGAAGAGGATTTGAAATCAAGGCAGAATTGCAGGAAACAGATTTCAGGAAGTAGATTCGAATCGCATTTAAAGCACATGAAAAGTGGCAAAACGTTGACAATGATGCCCTTGGCCAAAAAGGGCGTATGCGTTTTTTCCTGAATATATTCAGGAAAAAAAGCATACGCCCTTTTTGGCCAACCAAGCAACCTGGAAAGGCAAATCAGCGCTACAAACAAGTCTCGCTTCCCATCGGTCAAAAGGGCCATGCTGAAAAAAGTGTCAAAACCAGAAATGCAGGACAGGCCATGGAGAAATGGGAGCCTTGCTACACTGATGGGCGGGATGTAAATTGCCAAGAGCCACTCTGGAGAAGTGTCCGGTGAGTCCTGAAACATCTGAAAAACACAGCTTAGAGAGCATAGGGCACTTCCACTCATGGGGGAATAAATTGGGAAAATTAAAAATCAGCAAGACACAAGCACCCCAAAGTTTAGGGCTGCTCTGTTGACAAGGACCTCCACTTCATTCCACCTTCAATATCCAAGGAAAGAGAAAAATGGATAAAGAAGTTGTGGTCCTTATGTACAATGGAATATCACTCAGCCATGAAATCAATGTCATAAGGCTAGTAGCAGCATGATGAGTGGATTAAGGCACGACGATTCTAAGTGAAATAAGTCACACAGAAAAGGACACTTCTCATAAGGTATCACTGATAGAGGGAATGTAAAAACCGTTACACTTGAACTGAATTACAAAACAGAACAGATTCACACATGCAGAAAACACACTATGGCTGCTTAACGGGAAAGGTGAGGTGGGGTGATACATAAAACAAGGGTTTCAAATTAGCTCAGATACCGTTCCATAAACCCAATATGTAATAGACAAGACCTACTCCTTGCTCAGAGAACTGGACTCAACACGCCCTATTCACCGCACAAGAATATATCTGACTAGTAATAATCGTAAAGCCTATGTATTGATATCTCTCTGTTAGTGTGTCAAGTGGGTGTAAAGCGGCATAAACACAGCAGTGAAAAGCAGCTAAATCCCATTATGAAAATAAATTACTTTGAAAAACCCATGAAACAAAGACAGTGAACGAGAGAGGAATTCTTACACAATGCGTTCAGGGGCTGTGATGCAACCTGGATTGACCATATCTAGACCCACAGCTGGATGAGACATAAGGGTGGACACTCTTGGGGCTGAGAGGTTTGGTGAGGTTGGGTGAGCAAACGCAGACCCTTTAAAGTAATACTGCATGGTACCCATCGCATGGGTCCCAAATCTCCAGCTTCAAGGGCATCTTCCTACATCAAAAACATGCATGAGAAACCCAGAAGATGGTACACCGTGTGATGGGGAAAGGTTTCTAAAACGCACCTCATTTCTCATCGCCTTGTGCCCGGGTTCGCCATTCCAGCCGCTTTACTAGCAAGCTCCCTACTTGGAGCATCAGCACCTTTAACCTCCTGTTCCGTACAGGTTGCAATTTGTCCTGAGGATAAACGGGAAGACGTGGAACCAACGAGAGACTAGCTCTTGGTGTTGGGACAGGCACAGGTCACTCTATTTTCCCATCAGAAAGAAGAATTAACCACAGGCTCAGCCTGCCCCCCGGAACCAGAACAGGGCCTGAAGCCATTCTGCGATTTTGCGGCCAGCTCCCATAAAAACGAGTTGTAAAATGGAGGTTCAGGGCACTGCAATTCACAAACCTGCAGAGTTATAAATGATAACTGTCGTCCACAAATATATTGAGGGAAGGCAAAGAAGAGGATTTGAAATCAAGGCAGAATTGCACGAAACAGATTTCAGGAGGTAGATTCGAATCACATTTAAAGCACATGAAAAGCGGCAAAACGTTGACAATGATGCCCTTGGCCAAAAAGGGCGTATGCGTTTTTTCCTGAATATATTCAGGAAAAAACGCATACGCCCTTTTTGGCCAACCAAGCAACCTGGAAAGGCAAATCAGCGCTACAAAGAAGTCTCGCTTCCCATCGGTCAAAAGGGCCATGCTGAAAAAAGTGTCAAAACCAGAAATGCAGGACAGGCCATGGAGAAATGGGAGCCTTGCTACACTGATGGGCGGGATGTAAATTGCCAACAGCCACTCTGGAGAAGTGTACGGTGAGTCCTGAAACATCTAAAAAACACAGCTTAGAGAGCATAGGGCACTTCCACTCATGGGGGTATGAATTGGGAAAATGAAAAATCAGCAAGACACAAGCACCCCAAAGTTGAGGGCTGCTCTGTTGACAAGGACCTCCACTTCATTCCACCTTAAATATCCCAGGAAAGAGAAACATGGGTAAAGAAGTTGTGGTCCTTATGTACAATGGAATATCACTCAGCCATGAAATCAATGTCATAAGGCTAGTAGCAGCATGATGAGTGGATTTAGGTACGACGATTCTAAGTGAAATAAGTCACACAGAAAAGGACACTTCTCATAAGGTATCACTGATAGAGGGAATGTAAAAACCGTTACACTTGAACTGAATTACAAAACAGAACAGAGTCACACATGCAGAAAACACACTATGGCTGCTTAACGGGAAAGGTGAGGTGGGGTGATACATAAAACAAGGGTATCAAATTAGCTCAGATACCATTCCATAAACCCAATATGTAATAGACAAGACCTACTCCTTGCTCAGAGAACTGGACTCAACACGCCCTATTCACCGCACAAGAATATATCTGACTAATAATAATCGTAAAACCTATGTATTGATATCTCTCTGTTAGTGTGTCAAGTGGGTGTAAAGCGGCATAAACACAGCAGTGAAAAGCAGCTAAACCCCATTATAAAAATAAATTACTTTGAAACACCCATGAAAAAAAGACAGTGAAAGAGAGAGAAATTCTTACACAATGCGTTCAGGGGCTGTGATGCAACCTGGATTGACCATATCTAGACTCACAGCTGGATCAGACATAAGGGTGGACACTCTTGGGGCTGAGAGGTTTGGTGAGGTTGGGTGAGCAAACGCAGACCCTTTAAAGTAATACTGCATGATACCCATCGCATGGGTCCCAAATCTCCAGGTTCAAGGGCATCTTCCTACATCAAAAACATGCATGAGAAACCCAGAAGATGGTACACCGTGTGATGGGGAAAGGTTTCTAAAACGCACCTCATTTCTCATCTCCTTGTGCCCGGGTTCGCCATTCCAGCCACTTTACTAGCAAGCTCCCTACTTGGAGCATCAGCACCTTTAACCTCCTGTTCCGTACAGGTTGCAATTTGTCCTGAGGATAAATGGGAAGACGTGGAACCAACGAGAGACTAGCTCTTGGTGTTGGGACAGGCACAGGTCACTCTATTTTCCCATCAGAAAGAAGAATTAACCACAGGCTCAGCCTGCCCCCCGGAACCAGAACAGGGCCTGAAGCCATTCTGCGATTTTGCCGCCAGCTCCCATAAAAACGAGTTGTAAAATGGAGGTTCAGGGCACTGCAATTCACAAACCTGCAGAGTTATAAATGATAACTCTCGTCCACAAATATATTGAGGGAAGGCAAAGAAGAGGATTTGAAATCAAGGCAGAATTGCAGGAAAGAGATTTCAGGAGGTAGATTCGAATCGCCTTTAAAGCACATGAAAAGCGGCAAAACGTTGACAATGATGCCCTTGGCCAAAAAGGGCGTATGCGTTTTTTCCTGAATATATTCAGGAAAAAACGCATACGCCCTTTTTGGCCAACCAAGCAACCTGGAAAGGCAAATCAGCGCTACAAACAAGTCTCGCTTCCCATCGGTCAAAAGGGCCATGCTGAAAAAGTGTCAAAACCAGAAATGCAGGACAGGCCATGGAGAAATGGGAGCCTTGCTACACTGATGGGCGGGATGTAAATTGCCAACAGCCACTCTGGAGAAGTGTCCGGTGAGTCCTGAAACATCTGAAAAACACAGCTTAGAGAGCATAGGGCACTTCCACTCATGGGGGTATGAATTGGGAAAATGAAAAATCAGCAAGACACAAGCACCCCAAAGTTGAGGGCTGCTCTGTTGACAAGGACCTCCACTTCATTCCACCTTAAATATCCCAGGAAAGAGAAACATGGATAAAGAAGTTGTGGTCCTTATGTACAATGGAATATCACTCAGCCATGAAATCAATGTCATAAGGTTAGTAGCAGCATGATGAGTGGATTTAGGTACGACGATTCTAAGAGAAATAAGTCACACAGAAAAGGACACTTCTCATAAGGTATCACTTATAGAGGGAATGTAAAAACCGTTACACTTGAACTGAATTACAAAACAGAACAGAGTCACACATGCAGAAAACACACTATGGCTGCTTAACGGGAAAGGTGAGGTGGGGTGATACATAAAACAAGGGTATCAAATTAGCTCAGATACCTTTCCATAAACCCAATATGTAATAGACAAGACCTACTCCTTGCTCAGAGAACTGGACTCAACACGCCCTATTCACCGCACAAGAATATATCTGACTAGTAATAATCTTAAAACCTATGTATTGATATCTCTCTGTTAGTGTGTCAAGTGGGTGTAAAGCGGCATAAACACAGCCGTGAAAAGCAGCTAAACCCCATTATGAAAATAAATTACTTTGTAAAACCCATGAAACAACGACAGTGAAAGAGATAGAAATTCTTACACAATGAGTTCAGGGGCTGTGATGCAACCTGGATTGAGCATATCTAGACCCACAGCTGGATGAGACATAAGGGTGGACACTCTTGGGGCTGAGAGGTTTGGTGAGGTTGGGTGAGCAAACGCAGACCCTTTAAAGTAATACTGCGTGGTACCCATCGCATGGGTCCCAAATCTCCAGCTTCAAGGGCATCTTCCTACATCGAAAACATGCATGAGAAACCCAGAAGATGGTACACCGTGTGATGGGGAAAGGTTTCTAAAACGCACCTCATTTCTCATCTCCTTGTGCCCGGGTTCGCCATTCCAGCCGCTTTACTAGCAAGCTCCCTACTTGGAGCATCAGCACCTTTAACCTCCTGTTCCGTACAGGTTGCAATTTGTCCTGAGGATGAACGGGAAGACGGGGAACCAACGAGAGACTAGCTCTTGGTGTTGGGACAGGCACAGGTCACTCTATTTTCCCATCAGGAAGAAGAATTAACCACAGGCTCAGCCTGCCCCCCAGAACCAGAACAGGGCCTGAAGCCATCCTGCGCTTTTGCGGCCAGCTCCCAAAAAAGCGAGTTGTAAAATGGAGGTTCAGGGCACTGCAATTCACAAACCTGCAGAGTTATAAATGATAACTCTCGTCCACAAATATATTGAGGGAAGGCAAAGAAGAGGATTTGAAATCAAGGCAGAATTGCACTTAACAGATTTCAGGAGGTAGATACGAATCGCCTTTAAAGCACATGAAAAGCGGCAAAACGTTGACAATGATGCCCTTGGCCAAAAAGGGCGTATGCGTTTTTTCCTGAATATATTCAGGAAAAAACGCATACGCCCTTTTTGGCCAACCAAGCAACCTGGAAAGGCAAATCAGCGCTACAGAGAAGTCTCGCTTCCCATCGGTCAAAAGGGCCATCCTGAAAAAAGTGTCAAAACCAGAAATGCAGGACAGGCCATGGAGAAATGGGAGCCTTGCTACACTGATGGGCGGGATGTAAATTGCCAACAGCCACTCTGGAGAAGTGTACGGTGTGTCCTGAAACATCTGAAAAACACAGCTTAGAGAGCATAGGGCACTTCCACTCATGGGGGTATAAATTGGGAAAATGAAAAATCAGCAAGACACAAGCACCCCAAAGTTGAGGGCTGCTCTGTTGACAAGGACCTCCACTTCATTCCACCTTCAATATCCCAGGAAAGAGAAAAATGGATAAAGAAGTTGTGGTCCTTATGTACAATGGAATATCACTCAGCCATGAAATCAATGTCATAAGGTTAGTAGCAGCATGATGAGTGGATTTAGGTACGACGATTCTAAGTGAAATAAGTCACACAGAAAAGGACACTTCTCATAAGGTATCACTTATAGAGGGAATGTAAAAACCGTTACACTTGAACTGAATTACAAAACAGAACAGAGTCACACATGCAGAAAACACACTATGGCTGCTTAACGGGAAAGGTGAGGTGGGGTGATACATAAAACAAGGGTATCAAATTAGCTCAGATACCGTTCCATAAACCCAATATGTAGTAGACAAGACCTACTCCTTGCTCAGAGAACTGGACTCAACACGCCCTATTCACCGCACAAGAATATATCTGACTAGTAATAATCTTGAAACATATGTATTGATATCTCTCTGTTAGTGTGTCAAGTGGGTGTAAAGCGGCATAAACACAGCCGTGAAAAGCAGCTAAACCCCATTATGAAAATAAATTACTTTGAAAAACCCATGAAACAACGACAGTGAAAGAGATAGAAATTCTTACACAATGAGTTCAGGGGCTGAGATGCAACCTGGATTGACCATATCTAGACCCACAGCTGGATGAGACATAAGGGTGGACACTCTTGGGGCTGAGAGGTTTGGTGAGCTTGGGTGAGCAAACACAGACCCTTTAAAGTAATACTGCGTGGTACCCATCGCATGGGTCCCAAATCTCCAGCTTCAAGGGCATCTTCCTACATCGAAAACATGCATGAGAAACCCAGAAGATGGTACACCGTGTGATGGGGAAAGGTTTCTAAAACGCACCTCATTTCTCATCTCCTTGTGCCCGGGTTCGCCATTCCAGCCACTTTACTAGCAATCTCCCTACTTGGAGCATCAGCACCTTTAACCTCCTGTTCCGTACAGGTTGCAATTTGTCCTGAGGATGAACGGGAAGACGGGGAACCAACGAGAGACTAGCTCTTGGTGTTGGGACAGGCACAGGTCACTCTATTTTCCCATCAGGAAGAAGAATTAACCACAGGCTCAGCCTGCCCCCCAGAACCAGAACAGGGCCTGAAGCCATCCTGCGCTTTTGCGGCCAGCTCCCAAAAAAGCGAGTTGTAAAATGGAGGTTCAGGGCACTGCAATTCACAAACCTGCAGAGTTATAAATGATAACTCTCGTCCACAAATATATTGAGGGAAGGCAAAGAAGAGGATTTGAAATCAAGGCAGAATTGCACGAAACAGATTTCAGGAGGTAGATACGAATCGCCTTTAAAGCACATGAAAAGCAGCAAAACGTTGACAATGATGCCCTTGGCCAAAAAGGGCGTATGCGTTTTTTCCTGAATATATTCAGGAAAAAAAGCATACGCCCTTTTTGGCCAACCAAGCAACCTGGAAAAGCAAATCAGCGCTACAGAGAAGTCTCGCTTCCCATCGGTCAAAAGGGCCATGCTGAAAAAAGTGTCAAAACCAGAAATGCAGGACAGGCCATGGAGAAATGGGAGCCTTGCTACACTGGTGGGCGGGATGTAAATTGCCAACAGCCACTCTGGAGAAGTGTACGGTGTGTCCTGAAACATCTGAAAAACACAGCTTAGAGAGCATAGGGCATTTCCACTCATGGGGGTATAAATTGGGAAAATTAAAAATCGGCAAGACACAAGCACCCCAAAGTTGAGGGCTGCTCTGTTGACAAGGACCTCCACTTCATTCCACCTTAAATATCCCAGGAAAGAGAAAAATGGATAAAGAAGTTGTGGTCCTTATGTACAATGGAATATCACTCAGCCATGAAATCAATGTCATAAGGTTAGTAGCAGCATGATGAGTGGATTTAGGTACGACGATTCTAAGAGAAATAAATCACACAGAAAAGGACACTTCTCATAAGGTATCACTTATAGAGGGAATGTAAAATCCGTTACACTTGAACTGAATTACAAAACAGAACAGAGTCACACATGCAGAAAACACACTATGGCTGCTTAACGGGAAAGGTGAGGTGGGGTGATACATAAAACAAGGGTATCAAATTAGCTCAGATACCTTTCCATAAACCCAATATGTAATAGACAAGACCTACTCCTTGCTCAGAGAACTGGACTCAACACGCCCTATTCACCGCACAAGAATATATCTGACTAGTAATAATCTTAAAACCTATGTATTGATATCTCTCTGTTAGTGTGTCAAGTGGGTGTAAAGCGCATAAACACAGCCGTGAAAAGCAGCTAAACCCCATTATGAAAATAAATTACTTTGTAAAACCCATGAAACAACGACAGTGAAAGAGATAGAAATTCTTACACAATGAGTTCAGGGGCTGTGATGCAACCTGGATTGACCATATCTAGACCCACAGCTGGATGAGACATAAGGGTGGACACTCTTGGGGCTGAGAGGTTTGGTGAGGTTGGGTGAGCAAACGCAGACCCTTTAAAGTAATACTGCGTGGTACCCATCGCATGGGTCCCAAATCTCCAGCTTCAAGGGCATCTTCCTACATCGAAAACATGCATGAGAAACCCAGAAGATGGTACACCGTGTGATGGGGAAAGGTTTCTAAAACGCACCTCATTTCTCATCTCCTTGTGCCCGGGTTCGCCATTCCAGCCGCTTTACTAGCAAGCTCCCTACTTGGAGCATCAGCACCTTTAACCTCCTGTTCCGTACAGGTTGCAATTTGTCCTGAGGATGAACGGGAAGACGGGGAACCAACGAGAGACTAGCTCTTGGTGTTGGGACAGGCACAGGTCACTCTATTTTCCCATCAGGAAGAAGAATTAACCACAGGCTCAGCCTGCCCCCCAGAACCAGAACAGGGCCTGAAGCCATCCTGCGCTTTTGCGGCCAGCTCCCAAAAAAGCGAGTTGTAAAATGGAGGTTCAGGGCACTGCAATTCACAAACCTGCAGAGTTATAAATGATAACTCTCGTCCACAAATATATTGAGGGAAGGCAAAGAAGAGGATTTGAAATCAAGGCAGAATTGCACTTAACAGATTTCAGGAGGTAGATACGAATCGCCTTTAAAGCACATGAAAAGCGGCAAAACGTTGACAATGATGCCCTTGGCCAAAAAGGGCGTATGCGTTTTTTCCTGAATATATTCAGGAAAAAACGCATACGCCCTTTTTGGCCAACCAAGCAACCTGGAAAGGCAAATCAGCGCTACAGAGAAGTCTCGCTTCCCATCGGTCAAAAGGGCCATCCTGAAAAAAGTGTCAAAACCAGAAATGCAGGACAGGCCATGGAGAAATGGGAGCCTTGCTACACTGATGGGCGGGATGTAAATTGCCAACAGCCACTCTGGAGAAGTGTACGGTGTGTCCTGAAACATCTGAAAAACACAGCTTAGAGAGCATAGGGCACTTCCACTCATGGGGGTATAAATTGGGAAAATGAAAAATCAGCAAGACACAAGCACCCCAAAGTTGAGGGCTGCTCTGTTGACAAGGACCTCCACTTCATTCCACCTTCAATATCCCAGGAAAGAGAAAAATGGATAAAGAAGTTGTGGTCCTTATGTACAATGGAATATCACTCAGCCATGAAATCAATGTCATAAGGTTAGTAGCAGCATGATGAGTGGATTTAGGTACGACGATTCTAAGTGAAATAAGTCACACAGAAAAGGACACTTCTCATAAGGTATCACTTATAGAGGGAATGTAAAAACCGTTACACTTGAACTGAATTACAAAACAGAACAGAGTCACACATGCAGAAAACACACTATGGCTGCTTAACGGGAAAGGTGAGGTGGGGTGATACATAAAACAAGGGTATCAAATTAGCTCAGATACCGTTCCATAAACCCAATATGTAGTAGACAAGACCTACTCCTTGCTCAGAGAACTGGACTCAACACGCCCTATTCACCGCACAAGAATATATCTGACTAGTAATAATCTTGAAACATATGTATTGATATCTCTCTGTTAGTGTGTCAAGTGGGTGTAAAGCGGCATAAACACAGCCGTGAAAAGCAGCTAAACCCCATTATGAAAATAAATTACTTTGAAAAACCCATGAAACAACGACAGTGAAAGAGATAGAAATTCTTACACAATGAGTTCAGGGGCTGAGATGCAACCTGGATTGACCATATCTAGACCCACAGCTGGATGAGACATAAGGGTGGACACTCTTGGGGCTGAGAGGTTTGGTGAGGTTGGGTGAGCAAACACAGACCCTTTAAAGTAATACTGCGTGGTACCCATCGCATGGGTCCCAAATCTCCAGCTTCAAGGGCATCTTCCTACATCGAAAACATGCATGAGAAACCCAGAAGATGGTACACCGTGTGATGGGGAAAGGTTTCTAAAACGCACCTCATTTCTCATCTCCTTGTGCCCGGGTTCGCCATTCCAGCCACTTTACTAGCAATCTCCCTACTTGGAGCATCAGCACCTTTAACCTCCTGTTCCGTACAGGTTGCAATTTGTCCTGAGGATGAACGGGAAGACGGGGAACCAACGAGAGACTAGCTCTTGGTGTTGGGACAGGCACAGGTCACTCTATTTTCCCATCAGGAAGAAGAATTAACCACAGGCTCAGCCTGCCCCCCGGAACCAGAACAGGGCCTGAAGCCATCCTGCGCTTTTGCGGCCAGCTCCCAAAAAAGCGAGTTGTAAAATGGAGGTTCAGGGCACTGCAATTCACAAACCTGCAGAGTTATAAATGATAACTCTCGTCCACAAATATATTGAGGGAAGGCAAAGAAGAGGATTTGAAATCAAGGCAGAATTGCACGAAACAGATTTCAGGAGGTAGATACGAATCGCCTTTAAAGCACATGAAAAGCGGCAAAACGTTGACAATGATGCCCTTGGCCAAAAAGGGCGTATGCGTTTTTTCCTGAATATATTCAGGAAAAAACGCATACGCCCTTTTTGGCCAACCAAGCAACCTGGAAAGGCAAATCAGCGCTACAGAGAAGTCTCGCTTCCCATCGGTCAAAAGGGCCATGCTGAAAAAAGTGTCAAAACCAGAAATGCAGGACAGGCCATGGAGAAATGGGAGCCTTGCTACACTGGTGGGCGGGATGTAAATTGCCAACAGCCACTCTGGAGAAGTGTACGGTGTGTCCTGAAACATCTGAAAAACACAGCTTAGAGAGCATAGGGCATTTCCACTCATGGGGGTATAAATTGGGAAAATTAAAAATCGGCAAGACACAAGCACCCCAAAGTTGAGGGCTGCTCTGTTGACAAGGACCTCCACTTCATTCCACCTTAAATATCCCAGGAAAGAGAAAAATGGATAAAGAAGTTGTGGTCCTTATGTACAATGGAATATCACTCAGCCATGAAATCAATGTCATAAGGTTAGTAGCAGCATGATGAGTGGATTTAGGTACGACGATTCTAAGAGAAATAAATCACACAGAAAAGGACACTTCTCATAAGGTATCACTTATAGAGGGAATGTAAAATCCGTTACACTTGAACTGAATTACAAAACAGAACAGAGTCACACATGCAGAAAACACACTATGGCTGCTTAACGGGAAAGGTGAGGTGGGGTGATACATAAAACAAGGGTATCAAATTAGCTCAGATACCGTTCCATAAACCCAATATGTAATAGACAAGACCTACTCCTTGCTCAGAGAACTGGACTCAACACGCCCTATTCACCGCACAAGAATATATCTGACTAGTAATAATCTTAAAACCTATGTATTGATATCTCTCTGTTAGTGTGTCAAGTGGGTGTAAAGCGGCATAAACACAGCCGTGAAAAGCAGCTAAACCCCATTATGAAAATAAATTACTTTGTAAAACCCATGAAACAACGACAGTGAAAGAGATAGAAATTCTTACACAATGAGTTCAGGGGCTGTGATGCAACCTGGATTGACCATATCTAGACCCACAGCTGGATGAGACATAAGGGTGGACACTCTTGGGGCTGAGAGGTTTGGTGAGGTTGGGTGAGCAAACGCAGACCCTTTAAAGTAATACTGCGTGGTACCCATCGCATGGGTCCCAAATCTCCAGGTTCAAGGGCATCTTCCTACATCGAAAACATGCATGAGAAACCCAGAAGATGGTACACCGTGTGATGGGGAAAGGTTTCTAAAACGCACCTCATTTCTCATCTCCTTGTGCCCGGGTTCGCCATTCCAGCCGCTTTACTAGCAATCTCCCTACTTGGAGCATCAGCACCTTTAACCTCCTGTTCCGTACAGGTTGCAATTTGTCCTGAGGATGAACGGGAAGACGGGGAACCAACGAGAGACTAGCTCTTGGTGTTGGGACAGGCACAGGTCACTCTATTTTCCCATCAGGAAGAAGAATTAACCACAGGCTCAGCCTGCCCCCCAGAACCAGAACAGGGCCTGAAGCCATCCTGCGCTTTTGCGGCCAGCTCCCAAAAAAGCGAGTTGTAAAATGGAGGTTCAGGGCACTGCAATTCACAAACCTGCAGAGTTATAAATGATAACTCTCGTCCACAAATATATTGAGGGAAGGCAAAGAAGAGGATTTGAAATCAAGGCAGAATTGCACGAAACAGATTTCAGGAGGTAGATACGAATCGCCTTTAAAGCACATGAAAAGCGGCAAAACGTTGACAATGATGCCCTTGGCGAAAAAGGGCGTATGTGTTTTTTCCTGAATATATTCAGGAAAAAACGCATACGCCCTTTTTGGCCAACCAAGCAACCTGGAAAGGCAAATCAGCGCTACAGAGAAGTCTCGCTTCCCATCGGTCAAAAGGGCCATGCTGAAAAAAGTGTCAAAACCAGAAATGCAGGACAGGCCATGGAGAAATGGGAGCCTTGCTACACTGATGGGCGGGATGTAAATTGCCAACAGCCACTCTGGAGAAGTGTACGGTGAGTCCTGAAACATCTGAAAAACACAGCTTAGAGAGCATAGGGCAATTCCACTCATGGGGGTATAAATTGGGAAAATTAAAAATCAGCAAGACACAAGCACCCCAAAGTTGAGGACTGCTCTGTTGACAAGGACCTCCACTTCATTCCACCTTAAATATCCCAGGAAAGAGAAAAATTGATAAAGAAGTTGTGGTCCTTATGTACAATGGAATATCACTCAGCCATGAAATCAATGTCATAAGGTTAGTAGCAGCATGATGAGTGGATATAGGTACGACGATTCTAAGTGAAATAAGTCACACAGAAAAGGACACTTCTCATAAGGTATCACTTATAGAGGGAATGTAAAAACCGTTACACTTGAACTGAATTACAAAACAGAACAGAGTCACACATGCAGAAAACACACTATGGCTGCTTAACGGGAAAGGTGAGGTGGGGTGATACATAAAACAAGGGTATCAAATTAGCTCAGATACCGTTCCATAAACCCAATATGTAATAGACAAGACCTACTCCTTGCTCAGAGAACTGGACTCAACACGCCCTATTCACCGCACAAGAATATATCTGACTAGTAATAATCTTAAAACCTATGTATTGATATCTCTCTGTTAGTGTGTCAAGTGGGTGTAAAGCGGCATAAACACAGCCGTGAAAAGCAGCTAAACCCCATTATGAAAATAAATTACTTTGTAAAACCCATGAAACAACGACAGTGAAAGAGATAGAAATTCTTACACAATGAGTTCAGGGGCTGTGATGCAACCTGGATTGACCATATCTAGACCCACAGCTGGATGAGACATAAGGGTGGACACTCTTGGGGCTGAGAGGTTTGGTGAGGTTGGGTGAGCAAACGCAGACCCTTTAAAGTAATACTGCGTGGTACCCATCGCATGGGTCCCAAATCTCCAGGTTCAAGGGCATCTTCCTACATCGAAAACATGCATGAGAAACCCAGAAGATGGTACACCGTGTGATGGGGAAAGGTTTCTAAAACGCACCTCATTTCTCATCTCCTTGTGCCCGGGTTCGCCATTCCAGCCACTTTACTAGCAATCTCCCTACTTGGAGCATCAGCACCTTTAACCTCCTGTTCCGTACAGGTTGCAATTTGTCCTGAGGATGAACGGGAAGACGGGGAACCAACGAGAGACTAGCTCTTGGTGTTGGGACAGGCACAGGTCACTCTATTTTCCCATCAGGAAGAAGAATTAACCACAGGCTCAGCCTGCCCCCCAGAACCAGAACAGGGCCTGAAGCCATCCTGCGCTTTTGCGGCCAGCTCCCAAAAAAGCGAGTTGTAAAATGGAGGTTCAGGGCACTGCAATTCACAAACCTGCAGAGTTATAAATGATAACTCTCGTCCACAAATATATTGAGGGAAGGCAAAGAAGAGGATTTGAAATCAAGGCAGAATTGCACGAAACAGATTTCAGGAGGTAGATACGAATCGCCTTTAAAGCACATGAAAAGCGGCAAAACGTTGACAATGATGCCCTTGGCCAAAAAGGGCGTATGCGTTTTTTCCTGAATATATTCAGGAAAAAAAGCATACGCCCTTTTTGGCCAACCAAGCAACCTGGAAAGGCAAATCAGCGCTAAAAACAAGTCTCGCTTCCCATCGGTCAAAAGGGCCATGCTGAAAAAAGTGTCAAAACCAGAAATGCAGGACAGGCCATGGAGAAATGGGAGCCTTGCTACACTGATGGGCGGGATGTAAATTGCCAAGAGCCACTCTGGAGAAGTGTCCGGTGAGTCCTGAAACATCTGAAAAACACAGCTTAGAGAGCATAGGGCACTTCCACTCATGGGGGAATAAATTGGGAAAATTAAAAATCAGCAAGACACAAGCACCCCAAAGTTTAGGGCTGCTCTGTTGACAAGGACCTCCACTTCATTCCACCTTCAATATCCCAGGAAAGAGAAAAATGGATAAAGAAGTTGTGGTCCTTATGTACAATGGAATATCACTCAGCCATGAAATCAATGTCATAAGGCTAGTAGCAGCATGATGAGTGGATTAAGGTACGACGATTCTAAGTGAAATAAGTCACACAGAAAAGGACACTTCTCATAAGGTATCACTGATAGAGGGAATGTAAAAACCGTTACACTTGAACTGAATTACAAAACAGAACAGATTCACACATGCAGAAAACACACTATGGCTGCTTAACGGGAAAGGTGAGGTGGGGTGATACATAAAACAAGGGTTTCAAATTAGCTCAGATACCGTTCCATAAACCCAATATGTAATAGACAAGACCTACTCCTTGCTCAGAGAACTGGACTCAACACGCCCTATTCACCGCACAAGAATATATCTGACTAGTAATAACCGTAAAGCCTATGTATTGATATCTCTCTGTTAGTGTGTCAAGTGGGTGTAAAGCGGCATAAACACAGCAGTGAAAAGCAGCTAAATCCCATTATGAAAATAAATTACTTTGAAAAACCCATGAAACAAAGACAGTGAACGAGAGAGGAATTCTTACACAATGCGTTCAGGGGCTGTGATGCAACCTGGATTGACCATATCTAGACCCACAGCTGGATGAGACATAAGGGTGGACACTCTTGGGGCTGAGAGGTTTGGTGAGGTTGGGTGAGCAAACGCAGACCCTTTAAAGTAATACTGCATGGTACCCATCGCATGGGTCCCAAATCTCCAGCTTCAAGGGCATCTTCCTACATCAAAAACATGCATGAGAAACCCAGAAGATGGTACACCGTGTGATGGGGAAAGGTTTCCAAAACGCACCTCATTTCTCATCGCCTTGTGCCCGGGTTCGCCATTCCAGCCGCTTTACTAGCAAGCTCCCTACTTGGAGCATCAGCACCTTTAACCTCCTGTTCCGTACAGGTTGCAATTTGTCCTGAGGATAAACGGGAAGACGTGGAACCAACGAGAGACTAGCTCTTGGTGTTGGGACAGGCACAGGTCACTCTATTTTACCATGAGAAAGAAGAATTAACCACAGGCTCAGCCTGCCCCCCGGAACCAGAACAGGGCCTGAAGCCATTCTGCGATTTTGCGGCCAGCTCCCATAAAAACGAGTTGTAAAATGGATGTTCAGGGCACTGCAATTCACAAACCTGCAGAGTTATAAATGATAACTCTCGTCCACAAATATATTGAGGGAAGGCAAAGAAGAGGATTTGAAATCAAGGCAGAATTGCAGGAAAGAGATTTCAGGAGGTAGATTCGAATCGCATTTAAAGCACATGAAAAGCGGCAAAACGTTGACAATGATGCCCTTGGCCAAAAAGGGCGTATGCGTTTTTTCCTGAATATATTCAGGAAAAAACGCATACGCCCTTTTTGGCCAACCAAGCAACCTGGAAAGGCAAATCAGCGCTACAAACAAGTCTCGCTTCCCATCGGTCAAAAGGGCCATGCTGAAAAAAGTGTCAAAACCAGAAATGCAGGACAGGCCATGGAGAAATGGGAGCCTTGCTACACTGATGGGCGGGATGTAAATTGCCAACAGCCACTCTGGAGAAGTGTACGGTGTGTCCTGAAACATCTGAAAAACACAGCTTAGAGAGCATAGGGCATTTCCACTCATGGGGGTATAAATTGGGAAAATTAAAAATCGGCAAGACACAAGCACCCCAAAGTTGAGGGCTGCTCTGTTGACAAGGACCTCCACTTCATTCCACCTTAAATATCCCAGGAAAGAGAAAAATGGATAAAGAAGTTGTGGTCCTTATGTACAATGGAATATCACTCAGCCATGAAATCAATGTCATAAGGTTAGTAGCAGCATGATGAGTGGATTTAGGTACGACGATTCTAAGAGAAATAAATCACACAGAAAAGGACACTTCTCATAAGGTATCACTTATAGAGGGAATGTAAAATCCGTTACACTTGAACTGAATTACAAAACAGAACAGAGTCACACATGCAGAAAACACACTATGGCTGCTTAACGGGAAAGGTGAGGTGGGGTGATACATAAAACAAGGGTATCAAATTAGCTCAGATACCGTTCCATAAACCCAATATGTAATAGACAAGACCTACTCCTTGCTCAGAGAACTGGACTCAACACGCCCTATTCACCGCACAAGAATATATCTGACTAGTAATAATCTTAAAACCTATGTATTGATATCTCTCTGTTAGTGTGTCAAGTGGGTGTAAAGCGGCATAAACACAGCCGTGAAAAGCAGCTAAACCCCATTATGAAAATAAATTACTTTGTAAAACCCATGAAACAACGACAGTGAAAGAGATAGAAATTCTTACACAATGAGTTCAGGGGCTGTGATGCAACCTGGATTGACCATATCTAGACCCACAGCTGGATGAGACATAAGGGTGGACACTCTTGGGGCTGAGAGGTTTGGTGAGGTTGGGTGAGCAAACGCAGACCCTTTAAAGTAATACTGCGTGGTACCCATCGCATGGGTCCCAAATCTCCAGGTTCAAGGGCATCTTCCTACATCGAAAACATGCATGAGAAACCCAGAAGATGGTACACCGTGTGATGGGGAAAGGTTTCTAAAACGCACCTCATTTCTCATCTCCTTGTGCCTGGGTTCGCCATTCCAGCCGCTTTACTAGCAATCTCCCTACTTGGAGCATCAGCACCTTTAACCTCCTGTTCCGTACAGGTTGCAATTTGTCCTGAGGATGAACGGGAAGACGGGGAACCAACGAGAGACTAGCTCTTGGTGTTGGGACAGGCACAGGTCACTCTATTTTCCCATCAGGAAGAAGAATTAACCACAGGCTCAGCCTGCCCCCCAGAACCAGAACAGGGCCTGAAGCCATCCTGCGCTTTTGCGGCCAGCTCCCAAAAAAGCGAGTTGTAAAATGGAGGTTCAGGGCACTGCAATTCACAAACCTGCAGAGTTATAAATGATAACTCTCGTCCACAAATATATTGAGGGAAGGCAAAGAAGAGGATTTGAAATCAAGGCAGAATTGCACGAAACAGATTTCAGGAGGTAGATACGAATCGCCTTTAAAGCACATGAAAAGCGGCAAAACGTTGACAATGATGCCCTTGGCGAAAAAGGGCGTATGTGTTTTTTCCTGAATATATTCAGGAAAAAACGCATACGCCCTTTTTGGCCAACCAAGCAACCTGGAAAGGCAAATCAGCGCTACAGAGAAGTCTCGCTTCCCATCGGTCAAAAGGGCCATGCTGAAAAAAGTGTCAAAACCAGAAATGCAGGACAGGCCATGGAGAAATGGGAGCCTTGCTACACTGATGGGCGGGATGTAAATTGCCAACAGCCACTCTGGAGAAGTGTACGGTGAGTCCTGAAACATCTGAAAAACACAGCTTAGAGAGCATAGGGCAATTCCACTCATGGGGGTATAAATTGGGAAAATTAAAAATCAGCAAGACACAAGCACCCCAAAGTTGAGGACTGCTCTGTTGACAAGGACCTCCACTTCATTCCACCTTAAATATCCCAGGAAAGAGAAAAATTGATAAAGAAGTTGTGGTCCTTATGTACAATGGAATATCACTCAGCCATGAAATCAATGTCATAAGGTTAGTAGCAGCATGATGAGTGGATATAGGTACGACGATTCTAAGTGAAATAAGTCACACAGAAAAGGACACTTCTCATAAGGTATCACTTATAGAGGGAATGTAAAAACCGTTACACTTGAACTGAATTACAAAACAGAACAGAGTCACACATGCAGAAAACACACTATGGCTGCTTAACGGGAAAGGTGAGGTGGGGTGATACATAAAACAAGGGTATCAAATTAGCTCAGATACCGTTCCATAAACCCAATATGTAATAGACAAGACCTACTCCTTGCTCAGAGAACTGGACTCAACACGCCCTATTCACCGCACAAGAATATATCTGACTAGTAATAATCTTAAAACCTATGTATTGATATCTCTCTGTTAGTGTGTCAAGTGGGTGTAAAGCGGCATAAACACAGCCGTGAAAAGCAGCTAAACCCCATTATGAAAATAAATTACTTTGTAAAACCCATGAAACAACGACAGTGAAAGAGATAGAAATTCTTACACAATGAGTTCAGGGGCTGTGATGCAACCTGGATTGACCATATCTAGACCCACAGCTGGATGAGACATAAGGGTGGACACTCTTGGGGCTGAGAGGTTTGGTGAGGTTGGGTGAGCAAACGCAGACCCTTTAAAGTAATACTGCGTGGTACCCATCGCATGGGTCCCAAATCTCCAGGTTCAAGGGCATCTTCCTACATCGAAAACATGCATGAGAAACCCAGAAGATGGTACACCGTGTGATGGGGAAAGGTTTCTAAAACGCACCTCATTTCTCATCTCCTTGTGCCCGGGTTCGCCATTCCAGCCACTTTACTAGCAATCTCCCTACTTGGAGCATCAGCACCTTTAACCTCCTGTTCCGTACAGGTTGCAATTTGTCCTGAGGATGAACGGGAAGACGGGGAACCAACGAGAGACTAGCTCTTGGTGTTGGGACAGGCACAGGTCACTCTATTTTCCCATCAGGAAGAAGAATTAACCACAGGCTCAGCCTGCCCCCCAGAACCAGAACAGGGCCTGAAGCCATCCTGCGCTTTTGCGGCCAGCTCCCAAAAAAGTGACTTGTAAAATGGAGGTTCAGGGCACTGCAATTCACAAACCTGCAGAGTTATAAATGATAACTCTCGTCCACAAATATATTGAGGGAAGGAAAAGAAGAGGATTTGAAATCAAGGCAGAATTGCACGAAACAGATTTCAGGAGGTAGATACGAATCGCCTTTAAAGCACATGAAAAGCGGCAAAACGTTGACAATGATGCCCTTGGCCAAAAAGGGCGTATGCGTTTTTTCCTGAATATATTCAGGAAAAAAAGCATACGCCCTTTTTGGCCAACCAAGCAACCTGGAAAGGCAAATCAGCGCTAAAAACAAGTCTCGCTTCCCATCGGTCAAAAGGGCCATGCTGAAAAAAGTGTCAAAACCAGAAATGCAGGACAGGCCATGGAGAAATGGGAGCCTTGCTACACTGATGGGCGGGATGTAAATTGCCAAGAGCCACTCTGGAGAAGTGTCCGGTGAGTCCTGAAACATCTGAAAAACACAGCTTAGAGAGCATAGGGCACTTCCACTCATGGGGGAGTAAATTGGGAAAATTAAAAATCAGCAAGACACAAGCACCCCAAAGTTTAGGGCTGCTCTGTTGACAAGGACCTCCACTTCATTCCACCTTCAATATCCCAGGAAAGAGAAAAATGGATAAAGAAGTTGTGGTCCTTATGTACAATGGAATATCACTCAGCCATGAAATCAATGTCATAAGGCTAGTAGCAGCATGATGAGTGGATTAAGGTACGACGATTCTAAGTGAAATAAGTCACACAGAAAAGGACACTTCTCATAAGGTATCACTGATAGAGGGAATGTAAAAACCGTTACACTTGAACTGAATTACAAAACAGAACAGATTCACACATGCAGAAAACACACTATGGCTGCTTAACGGGAAAGGTGAGGTGGGGTGATACATAAAACAAGGGTTTCAAATTAGCTCAGATACCGTTCCATAAACCCAATATGTAATAGACAAGACCTACTCCTTGCTCAGAGAACTGGACTCAACACGCCCTATTCACCGCACAAGAATATATCTGACTAGTAATAACCGTAAAGCCTATGTATTGATATCTCTCTGTTAGTGTGTCAAGTGGGTGTAAAGCGGCATAAACACAGCAGTGAAAAGCAGCTAAATCCCATTATGAAAATAAATTACTTTGAAAAACCCATGAAACAAAGACAGTGAACGAGAGAGGAATTCTTACACAATGCGTTCAGGGGCTGTGATGCAACCTGGATTGACCATATCTAGACCCACAGCTGGATGAGACATAAGGGTGGACACTCTTGGGGCTGAGAGGTTTGGTGAGGTTGGGTGAGCAAACGCAGACCCTTTAAAGTAATACTGCATGGTACCCATCGCATGGGTCCCAAATCTCCAGCTTCAAGGGCATCTTCCTACATCAAAAACATGCATGAGAAACCCAGAAGATGGTACACCGTGTGATGGGGAAAGGTTTCCAAAACGCACCTCATTTCTCATCGCCTTGTGCCCGGGTTCGCCATTCCAGCCGCTTTACTAGCAAGCTCCCTACTTGGAGCATCAGCACCTTTAACCTCCTGTTCCGTACAGGTTGCAATTTGTCCTGAGGATAAACGGGAAGACGTGGAACCAACGAGAGACTAGCTCTTGGTGTTGGGACAGGCACAGGTCACTCTATTTTACCATCAGAAAGAAGAATTAACCACAGGCTCAGCCTGCCCCCCGGAACCAGAACAGGGCCTGAAGCCATTCTGCGATTTTGGGGCCAGCTCCCATAAAAACGAGTTGTAAAATGGATGTTCAGGGCACTGCAATTCACAAACCTGCAGAGTTATAAATGATAACTCTCGTCCACAAATATATTGAGGGAAGGCAAAGAAGAGGATTTGAAATCAAGGCAGAATTGCAGGAAAGAGATTTCAGGAGGTAGATTCGAATCGCATTTAAAGCACATGAAAAGCGGCAAAACGTTGACAATGATGCCCTTGGCCAAAAAGGGCGTATGCGTTTTTTCCTGAATATATTCAGGAAAAAACGCATACGCCCTTTTTGGCCAACCAAGCAACCTGGAAAGGCAAATCAGCGCTACAAACAAGTCTCGCTTCCCATCGGTCAAAAGGGCCATGCTGAAAAAAGTGTCAAAACCAGAAATGCAGGACAGGCCATGGAGAAATGGGAGCCTTGCTACACTGATGGGCGGGATGTAAATTGCCAACAGCCACTCTGGAGAAGTGTACGGTGAGTCCTGAAACATCTGAAAAACACAGCTTAGAGAGCATAGGGCACTTCCACTCATGGGGGTATGAATTGGGAAAATGAAAAATCAGCAAGACACAAGCACCCCAAAGTTGAGGGCTGCTCTGTTGACAAGGACCTCCACTTCATTCCACCTTAAATATCCCAGGAAAGAGAAAAATGGGTAAAGAAGTTGTGGTCCTTATGTACAATGGAATATCACTCAGCCATGAAATCAATGTCATAAGGCTAGTAGCAGCATGATGAGTGGATTTAGGTACGACGATTCTAAGTGAAATAAGTCACACAGAAAAGGGCACATCTCATAAGGTATCACTGATAGAGGGAATGTAAAAACCGTTACACTTGAACTGAATTACAAAACAGAACAGAGTCACACATGCAGAAAACACACTATGGCTGCTAAACGGGAAAGGTGAGGTGGGGTGATACATAAAACAAGGGTATCAAATTAGCTCAGATACCGTTCCATAAACCCAATATGTAATAGACTAGACCTACTCCTTGCTCAGAGAACTGGACTCAACACGCCCTATTCACCGCACAAGAATATATCTGACTAATAATAATCGTAAAACCTATGTATTGATATCTCTCTGTTAGTGTGTCAAGTGGGTGTAAAGCGGCATAAACACAGCAGTGAAAAGCAGCTAAACCCCATTATAAAAATAAATTACTTTGAAACACCCATGAAACAAAGACAGTGAAAGAGAGAGAAATTCTTACACAATGCGTTCAGGGGCTGTGATGCAACCTGGATTGACCATATCTAGACGCACAGCTGGATGAGACATAAGGGTGGACACTCTTGGGCCTGAGAGGTTTGGTGAGGTTGGGTGAGCAAACGCAGACCCTTTAAAGTAATACTGCATGATACCCATCGCATGGGTCCCAAATCTCCAGGTTCAAGGGCATCTTCCTACATCAAAAACATGCATGAGAAACCCAGAAGATGGTACACCGTGTGATGGGGAAAGGTTTCTAAAACGCACCTCATTTCTCATCGCCTTGTGCCCGGGTTCGCCATTCCAGCCGCTTTACTAGCAAGCTCCCTACTTGGAGCATCAGCACCTTTAACCTCCTGTTCCGTACAGGTTGCAATTTGTCCTGAGGATAAACGGGAAGACGTGGAACCAACGAGAGACTAGCTCTTGGTGTTGGGACAGGCACAGGTCACACTATTTTCCCATCAGAAAGAAGAATTAACCACAGGCTCAGCCTGCCCCCCGGAACCAGAACAGCGCCTGAAGCCATTCTGCGATTTTGCCGCCAGCTCCCATAAAAACGAGTTGTAAAATGGAGGTTCAGGGCACTGCAATTCACAAACCTGCAGAGTTATAAATGATAACTCTTGTCCACAAATATATTGAGGGAAGGCAAAGAAGAGGATTTGAAATCAAGGCAGAATTGCACTTAACAGATTTCAGGAGGTAGATACGAATCGCCTTTAAAGCACATGAAAAGCGGCAAAACGTTGACAATGATGCCCTTGGCCAAAAAGGGCGTATGCGTTTTTTCCTGAATATATTCAGGAAAAAACGCATACGCCCTTTTTGGCCAACCAAGCAACCTGGAAAGGCAAATCAGCGCTACAGAGAAGTCTCGCTTCCCATCGGTCAAAAGGGCCATCCTGAAAAAAGTGTCAAAACCAGAAATGCAGGACAGGCCATGGAGAAATGGGAGCCTTGCTACACTGATGGGCGGGATGTAAATTGCCAACAGCCACTCTGGAGAAGTGTACGGTGTGTCCTGAAACATCTGAAAAACACAGCTTAGAGAGCATAGGGCACTTCCACTCATGGGGGTATAAATTGGGAAAATGAAAAATCAGCAAGACACAAGCACCCCAAAGTTGAGGGCTGCTCTGTTGACAAGGACCTCCACTTCATTCCACCTTCAATATCCCAGGAAAGAGAAAAATGGATAAAGAAGTTGTGGTCCTTATGTACAATGGAATATCACTCAGCCATGAAATCAATGTCATAAGGTTAGTAGCAGCATGATGAGTGGATTTAGGTACGACGATTCTAAGTGAAATAAGTCACACAGAAAAGGACACTTCTCATAAGGTATCACTTATAGAGGGAATGTAAAAACCGTTACACTTGAACTGAATTACAAAACAGAACAGAGTCACACATGCAGAAAACACACTATGGCTGCTTAACGGGAAAGGTGAGGTGGGGTGATACATAAAACAAGGGTATCAAATTAGCTCAGATACCGTTCCATAAACCCAATATGTAGTAGACAAGACCTACTCCTTGCTCAGAGAACTGGACTCAACACGCCCTATTCACCGCACAAGAATATATCTGACTAGTAATAATCTTGAAACATATGTATTGATATCTCTCTGTTAGTGTGTCAAGTGGGTGTAAAGCGGCATAAACACAGCCGTGAAAAGCAGCTAAACCCCATTATGAAAATAAATTACTTTGAAAAACCCATGAAACAACGACAGTGAAAGAGATAGAAATTCTTACACAATGAGTTCAGGGGCTGAGATGCAACCTGGATTGACCATATCTAGACCCACAGCTGGATGAGACATAAGGGTGGACACTCTTGGGGCTGAGAGGTTTGGTGAGGTTGGGTGAGCAAACACAGACCCTTTAAAGTAATACTGCGTGGTACCCATCGCATGGGTCCCAAATCTCCAGCTTCAAGGGCATCTTCCTACATCGAAAACATGCATGAGAAACCCAGAAGATGGTACACCGTGTGATGGGGAAAGGTTTCTAAAACGCACCTCATTTCTCATCTCCTTGTGCCCGGGTTCGCCATTCCAGCCACTTTACTAGCAATCTCCCTACTTGGAGCATCAGCACCTTTAACCTCCTGTTCCGTACAGGTTGCAATTTGTCCTGAGGATGAACGGGAAGACGGGGAACCAACGAGAGACTAGCTCTTGGTGTTGGGACAGGCACAGGTCACTCTATTTTCCCATCAGGAAGAAGAATTAACCACAGGCTCAGCCTGCCCCCCAGAACCAGAACAGGGCCTGAAGCCATCCTGCGCTTTTGGGGCCAGCTCCCAAAAAAGCGAGTTGTAAAATGGAGGTTCAGGGCACTGCAATTCACAAACCTGCAGAGTTATAAATGATAACTCTCGTCCACAAATATATTGAGGGAAGGCAAAGAAGAGGATTTGAAATCAAGGCAGAATTGCACGAAACAGATTTCAGGAGGTAGATACGAATCGCCTTTAAAGCACATGAAAAGCGGCAAAACGTTGACAATGATGCCCTTGGCCAAAAAGGGCGTATGCGTTTTTTCCTGAATATATTCAGGAAAAAACGCATACGCCCTTTTTGGCCAACCAAGCAACCTGGAAAAGCAAATCAGCGCTACAGAGAAGTCTCGCTTCCCATCGGTCAAAAGGGCCATGCTGAAAAAAGTGTCAAAACCAGAAATGCAGGACAGGCCATGGAGAAATGGGAGCCTTGCTACACTGGTGGGCGGGATGTAAATTGCCAACAGCCACTCTGGAGAAGTGTACGGTGTGTCCTGAAACATCTGAAAAACACAGCTTAGAGAGCATAGGGCATTTCCACTCATGGGGGTATAAATTGGGAAAATTAAAAATCGGCAAGACACAAGCACCCCAAAGTTGAGGGCTGCTCTGTTGACAAGGACCTCCACTTCATTCCACCTTAAATATCCCAGGAAAGAGAAAAATGGATAAAGAAGTTGTGGTCCTTATGTACAATGGAATATCACTCAGCCATGAAATCAATGTCATAAGGTTAGTAGCAGCATGATGAGTGGATTTAGGTACGACGATTCTAAGAGAAATAAATCACACAGAAAAGGACACTTCTCATAAGGTATCACTTATAGAGGGAATGTAAAATCCGTTACACTTGAACTGAATTACAAAACAGAACAGAGTCACACATGCAGAAAACACACTATGGCTGCTTAACGGGAAAGGTGAGGTGGGGTGATACATAAAACAAGGGTATCAAATTAGCTCAGATACCTTTCCATAAACCCAATATGTAATAGACAAGACCTACTCCTTGCTCAGAGAACTGGACTCAACACGCCCTATTCACCGCACAAGAATATATCTGACTAGTAATAATCTTAAAACCTATGTATTGATATCTCTCTGTTAGTGTGTCAAGTGGGTGTAAAGCGGCATAAACACAGCCGTGAAAAGCAGCTAAACCCCATTATGAAAATAAATTACTTTGTAAAACCCATGAAACAACGACAGTGAAAGAGATAGAAATTCTTACACAATGAGTTCAGGGGCTGTGATGCAACCTGGATTGACCATATCTAGACCCACAGCTGGATGAGACATAAGGGTGGACACTCTTGGGGCTGAGAGGTTTGGTGAGGTTGGGTGAGCAAACGCAGACCCTTTAAAGTAATACTGCGTGGTACCCATCGCATGGGTCCCAAATCTCCAGCTTCAAGGGCATCTTCCTACATCGAAAACATGCATGAGAAACCCAGAAGATGGTACACCGTGTGATGGGGAAAGGTTTCTAAAACGCACCTCATTTCTCATCTCCTTGTGCCCGGGTTCGCCATTCCAGCCGCTTTACTAGCAAGCTCCCTACTTGGAGCATCAGCACCTTTAACCTCCTGTTCCGTACAGGTTGCAATTTGTCCTGAGGATGAACGGGAAGACGGGGAACCAACGAGAGACTAGCTCTTGGTGTTGGGACAGGCACAGGTCACTCTATTTTCCCATCAGGAAGAAGAATTAACCACAGGCTCAGCCTGCCCCCCAGAACCAGAACAGGGCCTGAAGCCATCCTGCGCTTTTGCGGCCAGCTCCCAAAAAAGCGAGTTGTAAAATGGAGGTTCAGGGCACTGCAATTCACAAACCTGCAGAGTTATAAATGATAACTCTCGTCCACAAATATATTGAGGGAAGGCAAAGAAGAGGATTTGAAATCAAGGCAGAATTGCACTTAACAGATTTCAGGAGGTAGATACGAATCGCCTTTAAAGCACATAAAAAGCGGCAAAACGTTGACAATGATGCCCTTGGCCAAAAAGGGCGTATGCGTTTTTTCCTGAATATATTCAGGAAAAAACGCATACGCCCTTTTTGGCCAACCAAGCAACCTGGAAAGGCAAATCAGCGCTACAGAGAAGTCTCGCTTCCCATCGGTCAAAAGGGCCATCCTGAAAAAAGTGTCAAAACCAGAAATGCAGGACAGGCCATGGAGAAATGGGAGCCTTGCTACACTGATGGGCGGGATGTAAATTGCCAACAGCCACTCTGGAGAAGTGTACGGTGTGTCCTGAAACATCTGAAAAACACAGCTTAGAGAGCATAGGGCACTTCCACTCATGGGGGTATAAATTGGGAAAATGAAAAATCAGCAAGACACAAGCACCCCAAAGTTGAGGGCTGCTCTGTTGACAAGGACCTCCACTTCATTCCACCTTCAATATCCCAGGAAAGAGAAAAATGGATAAAGAAGTTGTGGTCCTTATGTACAATGGAATATCACTCAGCCATGAAATCAATGTCATAAGGTTAGTAGCAGCATGATGAGTGGATTTAGGTACGACGATTCTAAGTGAAATAAGTCACACAGAAAAGGACACTTCTCATAAGGTATCACTTATAGAGGGAATGTAAAAACCGTTACACTTGAACTGAATTACAAAACAGAACAGAGTCACACATGCAGAAAACACACTATGGCTGCTTAACGGGAAAGGTGAGGTGGGGTGATACATAAAACAAGGGTATCAAATTAGCTCAGATACCGTTCCATAAACCCAATATGTAGTAGACAAGACCTACTCCTTGCTCAGAGAACTGGACTCAACACGCCCTATTCACCGCACAAGAATATATCTGACTAGTAATAATCTTGAAACATATGTATTGATATCTCTCTGTTAGTGTGTCAAGTGGGTGTAAAGCGGCATAAACACAGCCGTGAAAAGCAGCTAAACCCCATTATGAAAATAAATTACTTTGAAAAACCCATGAAACAACGACAGTGAAAGAGATAGAAATTCTTACACAATGAGTTCAGGGGCTGAGATGCAACCTGGATTGACCATATCTAGACCCACAGCTGGATGAGACATAAGGGTGGACACTCTTGGGGCTGAGAGGTTTGGTGAGGTTGGGTGAGCAAACACAGACCCTTTAAAGTAATACTGCGTGGTACCCATCGCATGGGTCCCAAATCTCCAGCTTCAAGGGCATCTTCCTACATCGAAAACATGCATGAGAAACCCAGAAGATGGTACACCGTGTGATGGGGAAAGGTTTCTAAAACGCACCTCATTTCTCATCTCCTTGTGCCCGGGTTCGCCATTCCAGCCACTTTACTAGCAATCTCCCTACTTGGAGCATCAGCACCTTTAACCTCCTGTTCCGTACAGGTTGCAATTTGTCCTGAGGATGAACGGGAAGACGGGGAACCAACGAGAGACTAGCTCTTGGTGTTGGGACAGGCACAGGTCACTCTATTTTCCCATCAGGAAGAAGAATTAACCACAGGCTCAGCCTGCCCCCCGGAACCAGAACAGGGCCTGAAGCCATCCTGCGCTTTTGCGGCCAGCTCCCAAAAAAGCGAGTTGTAAAATGGAGGTTCAGGGCACTGCAATTCACAAACCTGCAGAGTTATAAATGATAACTCTCGTCCACAAATATATTGAGGGAAGGCAAAGAAGAGGATTTGAAATCAAGGCAGAATTGCACGAAACAGATTTCAGGAGGTAGATACGAATCGCCTTTAAAGCACATGAAAAGCGGCAAAACGTTGACAATGATGCCCTTGGCCAAAAAGGGCGTATGCGTTTTTTCCTGAATATATTCAGGAAAAAACGCATACGCCCTTTTTGGCCAACCAAGCAACCTGGAAAGGCAAATCAGCGCTACAGAGAAGTCTCGCTTCCCATCGGTCAAAAAGGCCATGCTGAAAAAAGTGTCAAAACCAGAAATGCAGGACAGGCCATGGAGAAATGGGAGCCTTGCTACACTGGTGGGCGGGATGTAAATTGCCAACAGCCACTCTGGAGAAGTGTACGGTGTGTCCTGAAACATCTGAAAAACACAGCTTAGAGAGCATAGGGCATTTCCACTCATGGGGGTATAAATTGGGAAAATTAAAAATCAGCAAGACACAAGCACCCCAAAGTTGAGGGCTGCTCTGTTGACAAGGACCTCCACTTCATTCCACCTTAAATATCCCAGGAAAGAGAAAAATGGATAAAGAAGTTGTGGTCCTTATGTACAATGGAATATCACTCAGCCATGAAATCAATGTCATAAGGTTAGTAGCAGCATGATGAGTGGATTTAGGTACGACGATTCTAAGAGAAATAAATCACACAGAAAAGGACACTTCTCATAAGGTATCACTTATAGAGGGAATGTAAAATCCGTTACACTTGAACTGAATTACAAAACAGAACAGAGTCACACATGCAGAAAACACACTATGGCTGCTTAACGGGAAAGGTGAGGTGGGGTGATACATAAAACAAGGGTATCAAATTAGCTCAGATACCGTTCCATAAACCCAATATGTAATAGACAAGACCTACTCCTTGCTCAGAGAACTGGACTCAACACGCCCTATTCACCGCACAAGAATATATCTGACTAGTAATAATCTTAAAACCTATGTATTGATATCTCTCTGTTAGTGTGTCAAGTGGGTGTAAAGCGGCATAAACACAGCCGTGAAAAGCAGCTAAACCCCATTATGAAAATAAATTACTTTGTAAAACCCATGAAACAACGACAGTGAAAGAGATAGAAATTCTTACACAATGAGTTCAGGGGCTGTGATGCAACCTGGATTGACCATATCTAGACCCACAGCTGGATGAGACATAAGGGTGGACACTCTTGGGGCTGAGAGGTTTGGTGAGGTTGGGTGAGCAAACGCAGACCCTTTAAAGTAATACTGCGTGGTACCCATCGCATGGGTCCCAAATCTCCAGGTTCAAGGGCATCTTCCTACATCGAAAACATGCATGAGAAACCCAGAAGATGGTACACCGTGTGATGGGGAAAGGTTTCTAAAACGCACCTCATTTCTCATCTCCTTGTGCCCGGGTTCGCCATTCCAGCCGCTTTACTAGCAATCTCCCTACTTGGAGCATCAGCACCTTTAACCTCCTGTTCCGTACAGGTTGCAATTTGTCCTGAGGATGAACGGGAAGACGGGGAACCAACGAGAGACTAGCTCTTGGTGTTGGGACAGGCACAGGTCACTCTATTTTCCCATCAGGAAGAAGAATTAACCACAGGCTCAGCCTGCCCCCCAGAACCAGAACAGGGCCTGAAGCCATCCTGCGCTTTTGCGGCCAGCTCCCAAAAAAGCGAGTTGTAAAATGGAGGTTCAGGGCACTGCAATTCACAAACCTGCAGAGTTATAAATGATAACTCTCGTCCACAAATATATTGAGGGAAGGCAAAGAAGAGGATTTGAAATCAAGGCAGATTTGCACGAAACAGATTTCAGGAGGTAGATACGAATCGCCTTTAAAGCACATGAAAAGCGGCAAAACGTTGACAATGATGCCCTTGGCCAAAAAGGGCGTATGTGTTTTTTCCTGAATATATTCAGGAAAAAACGCATACGCCCTTTTTGGCCAACCAAGCAACCTGGAAAGGCAAATCAGCGCTACAGAGAAGTCTCGCTTCCCATCGGTCAAAAGGGCCATGCTGAAAAAAGTGTCAAAACCAGAAATGCAGGACAGGCCATGGAGAAATGGGAGCCTTGCTACACTGATGGGCGGGATGTAAATTGCCAACAGCCACTCTGGAGAAGTGTACGGTGAGTCCTGAAACATCTGAAAAACACAGCTTAGAGAGCATAGGGCACTTCCACTCATGGGGGAGTAAATTGGGAAAATTAAAAATCAGCAAGACACAAGCACCCCAAAGTTTAGGGCTGCTCTGTTGACAAGGACCTCCACTTCATTCCACCTTCAATATCCCAGGAAAGAGAAAAATGGATAAAGAAGTTGTGGTCCTTATGTACAATGGAATATCACTCAGCCATGAAATCAATGTCATAAGGCTAGTAGCAGCATGATGAGTGGATTAAGGTACGACGATTCTAAGTGAAATAAGTCACACAGAAAAGGACACTTCTCATAAGGTATCACTGATAGAGGGAATGTAAAAACCGTTACACTTGAACTGAATTACAAAACAGAACAGATTCACACATGCAGAAAACACACTATGGCTGCTTAACGGGAAAGGTGAGGTGGGGTGATACATAAAACAAGGGTTTCAAATTAGCTCAGATACCGTTCCATAAACCCAATATGTAATAGACAAGACCTACTCCTTGCTCAGAGAACTGGACTCAACACGCCCTATTCACCGCACAAGAATATATCTGACTAGTAATAACCGTAAAGCCTATGTATTGATATCTCTCTGTTAGTGTGTCAAGTGGGTGTAAAGCGGCATAAACACAGCAGTGAAAAGCAGCTAAATCCCATTATGAAAATAAATTACTTTGAAAAACCCATGAAACAAAGACAGTGAACGAGAGAGGAATTCTTACACAATGCGTTCAGGGGCTGTGATGCAACCTGGATTGACCATATCTAGACCCACAGCTGGATGAGACATAAGGGTGGACACTCTTGGGGCTGAGAGGTTTGGTGAGGTTGGGTGAGCAAACGCAGACCCTTTAAAGTAATACTGCATGGTACCCATCGCATGGGTCCCAAATCTCCAGCTTCAAGGGCATCTTCCTACATCAAAAACATGCATGAGAAACCCAGAAGATGGTACACCGTGTGATGGGGAAAGGTTTCCAAAACGCACCTCATTTCTCATCGCCTTGTGCCCGGGTTCGCCATTCCAGCCGCTTTACTAGCAAGCTCCCTACTTGGAGCATCAGCACCTTTAACCTCCTGTTCCGTACAGGTTGCAATTTGTCCTGAGGATAAACGGGAAGACGTGGAACCAACGAGAGACTAGCTCTTGGTGTTGGGACAGGCACAGGTCACTCTATTTTACCATCAGAAAGAAGAATTAACCACAGGCTCAGCCTGCCCCCCGGAACCAGAACAGGGCCTGAAGCCATTCTGCGATTTTGGGGCCAGCTCCCATAAAAACGAGTTGTAAAATGGATGTTCAGGGCACTGCAATTCACAAACCTGCAGAGTTATAAATGATAACTCTCGTCCACAAATATATTGAGGGAAGGCAAAGAAGAGGATTTGAAATCAAGGCAGAATTGCAGGAAAGAGATTTCAGGAGGTAGATTCGAATCGCATTTAAAGCACATGAAAAGCGGCAAAACGTTGACAATGATGCCCTTGGCCAAAAAGGGCGTATGCGTTTTTTCCTGAATATATTCAGGAAAAAACGCATACGCCCTTTTTGGCCAACCAAGCAACCTGGAAAGGCAAATCAGCGCTACAAACAAGTCTCGCTTCCCATCGGTCAAAAGGGCCATGCTGAAAAAAGTGTCAAAACCAGAAATGCAGGACAGGCCATGGAGAAATGGGAGCCTTGCTACACTGATGGGCGGGATGTAAATTGCCAACAGCCACTCTGGAGAAGTGTACGGTGAGTCCTGAAACATCTGAAAAACACAGCTTAGAGAGCATAGGGCACTTCCACTCATGGGGGTATGAATTGGGAAAATGAAAAATCAGCAAGACACAAGCACCCCAAAGTTGAGGGCTGCTCTGTTGACAAGGACCTCCACTTCATTCCACCTTAAATATCCCAGGAAAGAGAAAAATGGGTAAAGAAGTTGTGGTCCTTATGTACAATGGAATATCACTCAGCCATGAAATCAATGTCATAAGGCTAGTAGCAGCATGATGAGTGGATTTAGGTACGACGATTCTAAGTGAAATAAGTCACACAGAAAAGGGCACATCTCATAAGGTATCACTGATAGAGGGAATGTAAAAACCGTTACACTTGAACTGAATTACAAAACAGAACAGAGTCACACATGCAGAAAACACACTATGGCTGCTAAACGGGAAAGGTGAGGTGGGGTGATACATAAAACAAGGGTATCAAATTAGCTCAGATACCGTTCCATAAACCCAATATGTAATAGACTAGACCTACTCCTTGCTCAGAGAACTGGACTCAACACGCCCTATTCACCGCACAAGAATATATCTGACTAATAATAATCGTAAAACCTATGTATTGATATCTCTCTGTTAGTGTGTCAAGTGGGTGTAAAGCGGCATAAACACAGCAGTGAAAAGCAGCTAAACCCCATTATAAAAATAAATTACTTTGAAACACCCATGAAACAAAGACAGTGAAAGAGAGAGAAATTCTTACACAATGCGTTCAGGGGCTGTGATGCAACCTGGATTGACCATATCTAGACGCACAGCTGGATGAGACATAAGGGTGGACACTCTTGGGCCTGAGAGGTTTGGTGAGGTTGGGTGAGCAAACGCAGACCCTTTAAAGTAATACTGCATGATACCCATCGCATGGGTCCCAAATCTCCAGGTTCAAGGGCATCTTCCTACATCAAAAACATGCATGAGAAACCCAGAAGATGGTACACCGTGTGATGGGGAAAGGTTTCTAAAACGCACCTCATTTCTCATCGCCTTGTGCCCGGGTTCGCCATTCCAGCCGCTTTACTAGCAAGCTCCCTACTTGGAGCATCAGCACCTTTAACCTCCTGTTCCGTACAGGTTGCAATTTGTCCTGAGGATAAACGGGAAGACGTGGAACCAACGAGAGACTAGCTCTTGGTGTTGGGACAGGCACAGGTCACACTATTTTCCCATCAGAAAGAAGAATTAACCACAGGCTCAGCCTGCCCCCCGGAACCAGAACAGCGCCTGAAGCCATTCTGCGATTTTGCCGCCAGCTCCCATAAAAACGAGTTGTAAAATGGAGGTTCAGGGCACTGCAATTCACAAACCTGCAGAGTTATAAATGATAACTCTTGTCCACAAATATATTGAGGGAAGGCAAAGAAGAGGATTTGAAATCAAGGCAGAATTGCACTTAACAGATTTCAGGAGGTAGATACGAATCGCCTTTAAAGCACATGAAAAGCGGCAAAACGTTGACAATGATGCCCTTGGCCAAAAAGGGCGTATGCGTTTTTTCCTGAATATATTCAGGAAAAAACGCATACGCCCTTTTTGGCCAACCAAGCAACCTGGAAAGGCAAATCAGCGCTACAGAGAAGTCTCGCTTCCCATCGGTCAAAAGGGCCATCCTGAAAAAAGTGTCAAAACCAGAAATGCAGGACAGGCCATGGAGAAATGGGAGCCTTGCTACACTGATGGGCGGGATGTAAATTGCCAACAGCCACTCTGGAGAAGTGTACGGTGTGTCCTGAAACATCTGAAAAACACAGCTTAGAGAGCATAGGGCACTTCCACTCATGGGGGTATAAATTGGGAAAATGAAAAATCAGCAAGACACAAGCACCCCAAAGTTGAGGGCTGCTCTGTTGACAAGGACCTCCACTTCATTCCACCTTCAATATCCCAGGAAAGAGAAAAATGGATAAAGAAGTTGTGGTCCTTATGTACAATGGAATATCACTCAGCCATGAAATCAATGTCATAAGGTTAGTAGCAGCATGATGAGTGGATTTAGGTACGACGATTCTAAGTGAAATAAGTCACACAGAAAAGGACACTTCTCATAAGGTATCACTTATAGAGGGAATGTAAAAACCGTTACACTTGAACTGAATTACAAAACAGAACAGAGTCACACATGCAGAAAACACACTATGGCTGCTTAACGGGAAAGGTGAGGTGGGGTGATACATAAAACAAGGGTATCAAATTAGCTCAGATACCGTTCCATAAACCCAATATGTAGTAGACAAGACCTACTCCTTGCTCAGAGAACTGGACTCAACACGCCCTATTCACCGCACAAGAATATATCTGACTAGTAATAATCTTGAAACATATGTATTGATATCTCTCTGTTAGTGTGTCAAGTGGGTGTAAAGCGGCATAAACACAGCCGTGAAAAGCAGCTAAACCCCATTATGAAAATAAATTACTTTGAAAAACCCATGAAACAACGACAGTGAAAGAGATAGAAATTCTTACACAATGAGTTCAGGGGCTGAGATGCAACCTGGATTGACCATATCTAGACCCACAGCTGGATGAGACATAAGGGTGGACACTCTTGGGGCTGAGAGGTTTGGTGAGGTTGGGTGAGCAAACACAGACCCTTTAAAGTAATACTGCGTGGTACCCATCGCATGGGTCCCAAATCTCCAGCTTCAAGGGCATCTTCCTACATCGAAAACATGCATGAGAAACCCAGAAGATGGTACACCGTGTGATGGGGAAAGGTTTCTAAAACGCACCTCATTTCTCATCTCCTTGTGCCCGGGTTCGCCATTCCAGCCACTTTACTAGCAATCTCCCTACTTGGAGCATCAGCACCTTTAACCTCCTGTTCCGTACAGGTTGCAATTTGTCCTGAGGATGAACGGGAAGACGGGGAACCAACGAGAGACTAGCTCTTGGTGTTGGGACAGGCACAGGTCACTCTATTTTCCCATCAGGAAGAAGAATTAACCACAGGCTCAGCCTGCCCCCCAGAACCAGAACAGGGCCTGAAGCCATCCTGCGCTTTTGGGGCCAGCTCCCAAAAAAGCGAGTTGTAAAATGGAGGTTCAGGGCACTGCAATTCACAAACCTGCAGAGTTATAAATGATAACTCTCGTCCACAAATATATTGAGGGAAGGCAAAGAAGAGGATTTGAAATCAAGGCAGAATTGCACGAAACAGATTTCAGGAGGTAGATACGAATCGCCTTTAAAGCACATGAAAAGCGGCAAAACGTTGACAATGATGCCCTTGGCCAAAAAGGGCGTATGCGTTTTTTCCTGAATATATTCAGGAAAAAACGCATACGCCCTTTTTGGCCAACCAAGCAACCTGGAAAAGCAAATCAGCGCTACAGAGAAGTCTCGCTTCCCATCGGTCAAAAGGGCCATGCTGAAAAAAGTGTCAAAACCAGAAATGCAGGACAGGCCATGGAGAAATGGGAGCCTTGCTACACTGGTGGGCGGGATGTAAATTGCCAACAGCCACTCTGGAGAAGTGTACGGTGTGTCCTGAAACATCTGAAAAACACAGCTTAGAGAGCATAGGGCATTTCCACTCATGGGGGTATAAATTGGGAAAATTAAAAATCGGCAAGACACAAGCACCCCAAAGTTGAGGGCTGCTCTGTTGACAAGGACCTCCACTTCATTCCACCTTAAATATCCCAGGAAAGAGAAAAATGGATAAAGAAGTTGTGGTCCTTATGTACAATGGAATATCACTCAGCCATGAAATCAATGTCATAAGGTTAGTAGCAGCATGATGAGTGGATTTAGGTACGACGATTCTAAGAGAAATAAATCACACAGAAAAGGACACTTCTCATAAGGTATCACTTATAGAGGGAATGTAAAATCCGTTACACTTGAACTGAATTACAAAACAGAACAGAGTCACACATGCAGAAAACACACTATGGCTGCTTAACGGGAAAGGTGAGGTGGGGTGATACATAAAACAAGGGTATCAAATTAGCTCAGATACCTTTCCATAAACCCAATATGTAATAGACAAGACCTACTCCTTGCTCAGAGAACTGGACTCAACACGCCCTATTCACCGCACAAGAATATATCTGACTAGTAATAATCTTAAAACCTATGTATTGATATCTCTCTGTTAGTGTGTCAAGTGGGTGTAAAGCGGCATAAACACAGCCGTGAAAAGCAGCTAAACCCCATTATGAAAATAAATTACTTTGTAAAACCCATGAAACAACGACAGTGAAAGAGATAGAAATTCTTACACAATGAGTTCAGGGGCTGTGATGCAACCTGGATTGACCATATCTAGACCCACAGCTGGATGAGACATAAGGGTGGACACTCTTGGGGCTGAGAGGTTTGGTGAGGTTGGGTGAGCAAACGCAGACCCTTTAAAGTAATACTGCGTGGTACCCATCGCATGGGTCCCAAATCTCCAGCTTCAAGGGCATCTTCCTACATCGAAAACATGCATGAGAAACCCAGAAGATGGTACACCGTGTGATGGGGAAAGGTTTCTAAAACGCACCTCATTTCTCATCTCCTTGTGCCCGGGTTCGCCATTCCAGCCGCTTTACTAGCAAGCTCCCTACTTGGAGCATCAGCACCTTTAACCTCCTGTTCCGTACAGGTTGCAATTTGTCCTGAGGATGAACGGGAAGACGGGGAACCAACGAGAGACTAGCTCTTGGTGTTGGGACAGGCACAGGTCACTCTATTTTCCCATCAGGAAGAAGAATTAACCACAGGCTCAGCCTGCCCCCCAGAACCAGAACAGGGCCTGAAGCCATCCTGCGCTTTTGCGGCCAGCTCCCAAAAAAGCGAGTTGTAAAATGGAGGTTCAGGGCACTGCAATTCACAAACCTGCAGAGTTATAAATGATAACTCTCGTCCACAAATATATTGAGGGAAGGCAAAGAAGAGGATTTGAAATCAAGGCAGAATTGCACTTAACAGATTTCAGGAGGTAGATACGAATCGCCTTTAAAGCACATAAAAAGCGGCAAAACGTTGACAATGATGCCCTTGGCCAAAAAGGGCGTATGCGTTTTTTCCTGAATATATTCAGGAAAAAACGCATACGCCCTTTTTGGCCAACCAAGCAACCTGGAAAGGCAAATCAGCGCTACAGAGAAGTCTCGCTTCCCATCGGTCAAAAGGGCCATCCTGAAAAAAGTGTCAAAACCAGAAATGCAGGACAGGCCATGGAGAAATGGGAGCCTTGCTACACTGATGGGCGGGATGTAAATTGCCAACAGCCACTCTGGAGAAGTGTACGGTGTGTCCTGAAACATCTGAAAAACACAGCTTAGAGAGCATAGGGCACTTCCACTCATGGGGGTATAAATTGGGAAAATGAAAAATCAGCAAGACACAAGCACCCCAAAGTTGAGGGCTGCTCTGTTGACAAGGACCTCCACTTCATTCCACCTTCAATATCCCAGGAAAGAGAAAAATGGATAAAGAAGTTGTGGTCCTTATGTACAATGGAATATCACTCAGCCATGAAATCAATGTCATAAGGTTAGTAGCAGCATGATGAGTGGATTTAGGTACGACGATTCTAAGTGAAATAAGTCACACAGAAAAGGACACTTCTCATAAGGTATCACTTATAGAGGGAATGTAAAAACCGTTACACTTGAACTGAATTACAAAACAGAACAGAGTCACACATGCAGAAAACACACTATGGCTGCTTAACGGGAAAGGTGAGGTGGGGTGATACATAAAACAAGGGTATCAAATTAGCTCAGATACCGTTCCATAAACCCAATATGTAGTAGACAAGACCTACTCCTTGCTCAGAGAACTGGACTCAACACGCCCTATTCACCGCACAAGAATATATCTGACTAGTAATAATCTTGAAACATATGTATTGATATCTCTCTGTTAGTGTGTCAAGTGGGTGTAAAGCGGCATAAACACAGCCGTGAAAAGCAGCTAAACCCCATTATGAAAATAAATTACTTTGAAAAACCCATGAAACAACGACAGTGAAAGAGATAGAAATTCTTACACAATGAGTTCAGGGGCTGAGATGCAACCTGGATTGACCATATCTAGACCCACAGCTGGATGAGACATAAGGGTGGACACTCTTGGGGCTGAGAGGTTTGGTGAGGTTGGGTGAGCAAACACAGACCCTTTAAAGTAATACTGCGTGGTACCCATCGCATGGGTCCCAAATCTCCAGCTTCAAGGGCATCTTCCTACATCGAAAACATGCATGAGAAACCCAGAAGATGGTACACCGTGTGATGGGGAAAGGTTTCTAAAACGCACCTCATTTCTCATCTCCTTGTGCCCGGGTTCGCCATTCCAGCCACTTTACTAGCAATCTCCCTACTTGGAGCATCAGCACCTTTAACCTCCTGTTCCGTACAGGTTGCAATTTGTCCTGAGGATGAACGGGAAGACGGGGAACCAACGAGAGACTAGCTCTTGGTGTTGGGACAGGCACAGGTCACTCTATTTTCCCATCAGGAAGAAGAATTAACCACAGGCTCAGCCTGCCCCCCGGAACCAGAACAGGGCCTGAAGCCATCCTGCGCTTTTGCGGCCAGCTCCCAAAAAAGCGAGTTGTAAAATGGAGGTTCAGGGCACTGCAATTCACAAACCTGCAGAGTTATAAATGATAACTCTCGTCCACAAATATATTGAGGGAAGGCAAAGAAGAGGATTTGAAATCAAGGCAGAATTGCACGAAACAGATTTCAGGAGGTAGATACGAATCGCCTTTAAAGCACATGAAAAGCGGCAAAACGTTGACAATGATGCCCTTGGCCAAAAAGGGCGTATGCGTTTTTTCCTGAATATATTCAGGAAAAAACGCATACGCCCTTTTTGGCCAACCAAGCAACCTGGAAAGGCAAATCAGCGCTACAGAGAAGTCTCGCTTCCCATCGGTCAAAAAGGCCATGCTGAAAAAAGTGTCAAAACCAGAAATGCAGGACAGGCCATGGAGAAATGGGAGCCTTGCTACACTGGTGGGCGGGATGTAAATTGCCAACAGCCACTCTGGAGAAGTGTACGGTGTGTCCTGAAACATCTGAAAAACACAGCTTAGAGAGCATAGGGCATTTCCACTCATGGGGGTATAAATTGGGAAAATTAAAAATCAGCAAGACACAAGCACCCCAAAGTTGAGGGCTGCTCTGTTGACAAGGACCTCCACTTCATTCCACCTTAAATATCCCAGGAAAGAGAAAAATGGATAAAGAAGTTGTGGTCCTTATGTACAATGGAATATCACTCAGCCATGAAATCAATGTCATAAGGTTAGTAGCAGCATGATGAGTGGATTTAGGTACGACGATTCTAAGAGAAATAAATCACACAGAAAAGGACACTTCTCATAAGGTATCACTTATAGAGGGAATGTAAAATCCGTTACACTTGAACTGAATTACAAAACAGAACAGAGTCACACATGCAGAAAACACACTATGGCTGCTTAACGGGAAAGGTGAGGTGGGGTGATACATAAAACAAGGGTATCAAATTAGCTCAGATACCGTTCCATAAACCCAATATGTAATAGACAAGACCTACTCCTTGCTCAGAGAACTGGACTCAACACGCCCTATTCACCGCACAAGAATATATCTGACTATTAATAATCTTAAAACCTATGTATTGATATCTCTCTGTTAGTGTGTCAAGTGGGTGTAAAGCGGCATAAACACAGCCGTGAAAAGCAGCTAAACCCCATTATGAAAATAAATTACTTTGTAAAACCCATGAAACAACGACAGTGAAAGAGATAGAAATTCTTACACAATGAGTTCAGGGGCTGTGATGCAACCTGGATTGACCATATCTAGACCCACAGCTGGATGAGACATAAGGGTGGACACTCTTGGGGCTGAGAGGTTTGGTGAGGTTGGGTGAGCAAACGCAGACCCTTTAAAGTAATACTGCGTGGTACCCATCGCATGGGTCCCAAATCTCCAGGTTCAAGGGCATCTTCCTACATCGAAAACATGCATGAGAAACCCAGAAGATGGTACACCGTGTGATGGGGAAAGGTTTCTAAAACGCACCTCATTTCTCATCTCCTTGTGCCCGGGTTCGCCATTCCAGCCGCTTTACTAGCAATCTCCCTACTTGGAGCATCAGCACCTTTAACCTCCTGTTCCGTACAGGTTGCAATTTGTCCTGAGGATGAACGGGAAGACGGGGAACCAACGAGAGACTAGCTCTTGGTGTTGGGACAGGCACAGGTCACTCTATTTTCCCATCAGGAAGAAGAATTAACCACAGGCTCAGCCTGCCCCCCAGAACCAGAACAGGGCCTGAAGCCATCCTGCGCTTTTGCGGCCAGCTCCCAAAAAAGCGAGTTGTAAAATGGAGGTTCAGGGCACTGCAATTCACAAACCTGCAGAGTTATAAATGATAACTCTCGTCCACAAATATATTGAGGGAAGGCAAAGAAGAGGATTTGAAATCAAGGCAGATTTGCACGAAACAGATTTCAGGAGGTAGATACGAATCGCCTTTAAAGCACATGAAAAGCGGCAAAACGTTGACAATGATGCCCTTGGCCAAAAAGGGCGTATGTGTTTTTTCCTGAATATATTCAGGAAAAAACGCATACGCCCTTTTTGGCCAACCAAGCAACCTGGAAAGGCAAATCAGCGCTACAGAGAAGTCTCGCTTCCCATCGGTCAAAAGGGCCATGCTGAAAAAAGTGTCAAAACCAGAAATGCAGGACAGGCCATGGAGAAATGGGAGCCTTGCTACACTGATGGGCGGGATGTAAATTGCCAACAGCCACTCTGGAGAAGTGTACGGTGAGTCCTGAAACATCTGAAAAACACAGCTTAGAGAGCATAGGGCAATTCCACTCATGGGGGTATAAATTGGGAAAATTAAAAATCAGCAAGACACAAGCACCCCAAAGTTGAGGACTGCTCTGTTGACAAGGACCTCCACTTCATTCCACCTTAAATATCCCAGGAAAGAGAAAAATTGATAAAGAAGTTGTGGTCCTTATGTACAATGGAATATCACTCAGCCATGAAATCAATGTCATAAGGTTAGTAGCAGCATGATGAGTGGATATAGGTACGACGATTCTAAGTGAAATAAGTCACACAGAAAAGGACACTTCTCATAAGGTATCACTTATAGAGGGAATGTAAAAACCGTTACACTTGAACTGAATTACAAAACAGAACAGAGTCACACATGCAGAAAACACACTATGGCTGCTTAACGGGAAAGGTGAGGTGGGGTGATACATAAAACAAGGGTATCAAATTAGCTCAGATACCGTTCCATAAACCGAATATGTAATAGACAAGACCTACTCCTTGCTCAGAGAACTGGACTCAACACGCCCTATTCACCGCACAAGAATATATCTGACTAGTAATAATCTTAAAACCTATGTATTGATATCTCTCTGTTAGTGTGTCAAGTGGGTGTAAAGCGGCATAAACACAGCCGTGAAAAGCAGCTAAACCCCATTATGAAAATAAATTACTTTGTAAAACCCATGAAACAACGACAGTGAAAGAGATAGAAATTCTTACACAATGAGTTCAGGGGCTGTGATGCAACCTGGATTGACCATATCTAGACCCACAGCTGGATGAGACATAAGGGTGGACACTCTTGGGGCTGAGAGGTTTGGTGAGGTTGGGTGAGCAAACGCAGACCCTTTAAAGTAATACTGCGTGGTACCCATCGCATGGGTCCCAAATCTCCAGGTTCAAGGGCATCTTCCTACATCGAAAACATGCATGAGAAACCCAGAAGATGGTACACCGTGTGATGGGGAAAGGTTTCTAAAACGCACCTCATTTCTCATCTCCTTGTGCCCGGGTTCGCCATTCCAGCCACTTTACTAGCAATCTCCCTACTTGGAGCATCAGCACCTTTAACCTCCTGTTCCGTACAGGTTGCAATTTGTCCTGAGGATGAACGGGAAGACGGGGAACCAACGAGAGACTAGCTCTTGGTGTTGGGACAGGCACAGGTCACTCTATTTTCCCATCAGGAAGAAGAATTAACCACAGGCTCAGCCTGCCCCCCAGAACCAGAACAGGGCCTGAAGCCATCCTGCGCTTTTGCGGCCAGCTCCCAAAAAAGTGACTTGTAAAATGGAGGTTCAGGGCACTGCAATTCACAAACCTGCAGAGTTATAAATGATAACTCTCGTCCACAAATATATTGAGGGAAGGCAAAGAAGAGGATTTGAAATCAAGGCAGAATTGCACGAAACAGATTTCAGGAGGTAGATACGAATCGCCTTTAAAGCACATGAAAAGCGGCAAAACGTTGACAATGATGCCCTTGGCCAAAAAGGGCGTATGCGTTTTTTCCTGAATATATTCAGGAAAAAAAGCATACGCCCTTTTTGGCCAACCAAGCAACCTGGAAAGGCAAATCAGCGCTAAAAACAAGTCTCGCTTCCCATCGGTCAAAAGGGCCATGCTGAAAAAAGTGTCAAAACCAGAAATGCAGGACAGGCCATGGAGAAATGGGAGCCTTGCTACACTGATGGGCGGGATGTAAATTGCCAAGAGCCACTCTGGAGAAGTGTCCGGTGAGTCCTGAAACATCTGAAAAACACAGCTTAGAGAGCATAGGGCACTTCCACTCATGGGGGAATAAATTGGGAAAATTAAAAATCAGCAAGACACAAGCACCCCAAAGTTTAGGGCTGCTCTGTTGACAAGGACCTCCACTTCATTCCACCTTCAATATCCCAGGAAAGAGAAAAATGGATAAAGAAGTTGTGGTCCTTATGTACAATGGAATATCACTCAGCCATGAAATCAATGTCATAAGGCTAGTAGCAGCATGATGAGTGGATTAAGGTACGACGATTCTAAGTGAAATAAGTCACACAGAAAAGGACACTTCTCATAAGGTATCACTGATAGAGGGAATGTAAAAACCGTTACACTTGAACTGAATTACAAAACAGAACAGATTCACACATGCAGAAAACACACTATGGCTGCTTAACGGGAAAGGTGAGGTGGGGTGATACATAAAACAAGGGTTTCAAATTAGCTCAGATACCGTTCCATAAACCCAATATGTAATAGACAAGACCTACTCCTTGCTCAGAGAACTGGACTCAACACGCCCTATTCACCGCACAAGAATATATCTGACTAGTAATAACCGTAAAGCCTATGTATTGATATCTCTCTGATAGTGTGTCAAGTGGGTGTAAAGCGGCATAAACACAGCAGTGAAAAGCAGCTAAATCCCATTATGAAAATAAATTACTTTGAAAAACCCATGAAACAAAGACAGTGAACGAGAGAGGAATTCTTACACAATGCGTTCAGGGGCTGTGATGCAACCTGGATTGACCATATCTAGACCCACAGCTGGATGAGACATAAGGGTGGACACTCTTGGGGCTGAGAGGTTTGGTGAGGTTGGGTGAGCAAACGCAGACCCTTTAAAGTAATACTGCATGGTACCCATCGCATGGGTCCCAAATCTCCAGCTTCAAGGGCATCTTCCTACATCAAAAACATGCATGAGAAACCCAGAAGATGGTACACCGTGTGATGGGGAAAGGTTTCCAAAACGCACCTCATTTCTCATCGCCTTGTGCCCGGGTTCGCCATTCCAGCCGCTTTACTAGCAAGCTCCCTACTTGGAGCATCAGCACCTTTAACCTCCTGTTCCGTACAGGTTGCAATTTGTCCTGAGGATAAACGGGAAGACGTGGAACCAACGAGAGACTAGCTCTTGGTGTTGGGACAGGCACAGGTCACTCTATTTTACCATCACAAAGAAGAATTAACCACAGGCTCAGCCTGCCCCCCGGAACCAGAACAGGGCCTGAAGCCATTCTGCGATTTTGCGGCCAGCTCCCATAAAAACGAGTTGTAAAATGGATGTTCAGGGCACTGCAATTCACAAACCTGCAGAGTTATAAATGATAACTCTCGTCCACAAATATATTGAGGGAAGGCAAAGAAGAGGATTTGAAATCAAGGCAGAATTGCAGGAAAGAGATTTCAGGAGGTAGATTCGAATCGCATTTAAAGCACATGAAAAGCGGCAAAACGTTGACAATGATGCCCTTGGCCAAAAAGGGCGTATGCGTTTTTTCCTGAATATATTCAGGAAAAAACGCATACGCCCTTTTTGGCCAACCAAGCAACCTGGAAAGGCAAATCAGCGCTAGAAACAAGTCTCGCTTCCCATCGGTCAAAAGGGCCATGCTGAAAAAAGTGTCAAAACCAGAAATGCAGGACAGGCCATGGAGAAATGGGAGCCTTGCTATACTGATGGGCGGGATGTAAATTGCCAACAGCCACTCTGGAGAAGTGTACGGTGAGTCCTGAAACATCTGAAAAACACAGCTTAGAGAGCATAGGGCACTTCCACTCATGGGGGTATGAATTGGGAAAATGAAAAATCAGCAAGACACAAGCACCCCAAAGTTGAGGGCTGCTCTGTTGACAAGGACCTCCACTTCATTCCACCTTCAATATCCCAGGAAAGAGAAAAATGGATAAAGAAGTTGTGGTCCTTATGTACAATGGAATATCACTCAGCCATGAAATCAATGTCATAAGGCTAGTAGCAGCATGATGAGTGGATTTAGGTACGACGATTCTAAGTGAAATAAGTCACACAGAAAAGGGCACATCTCATAAGGTATCACTGATAGAGGGAATGTAAAAACCGTTACACTTGAACTGAATTACAAAACAGAACAGAGTCACACATGCAGAAAACACACTATGGCTGCTTAACGGGAAAGGTGAGGTGGGGTGATACATAAAACAAGGGTATCAAATTAGCTCAGATACCGTTCCATAAACCCAATATGTAATAGACTAGACCTACTCCTTGCTCAGAGAACTGGATTCAACACGCCCTATTCACCGCACAAGAATATATCTGACTAATAATAATCGTAAAACCTATGTATTGATATCTCTCTGTTAGTGTGTCAAGTGGGTGTAAAGCGGCATAAACACAGCAGTGAAAAGCAGCTAAACCCCATTATAAAAATAAATTACTTTGAAACACCCATGAAACAAAGACAGTGAAAGAGAGAGAAATTCTTACACAATGCGTTCAGGGGCTGTGATGCAACCTGGATTGACCATATCTAGACGCACAGCTGGATGAGACATAAGGGTGGACACTCTTGGGCCTGAGAGGTTTGGTGAGGTTGGGTGAGCAAACGCAGACCCTTTAAAGTAATACTGCATGATACCCATCGCATGGGTCCCAAATCTCCAGGTTCAAGGGCATCTTCCTACATCAAAAACATGCATGAAAAACCCAGAAGATGGTACACCGTGTGATGGGGAAAGGTTTCTAAAACGCACCTCATTTCTCATCGCCTTGTGCCCGGGTTCGCCATTCCAGCCGCTTTACTAGCAAGCTCCCTACTTGGAGCATCAGCACCTTTAACCTCCTGTTCCGTACAGGTTGCAATTTGTCCTGAGGATAAACGGGAAGACGTGGAACCAACGAGAGACTAGCTCTTGGTGTTGGGACAGGCACAGGTCACTCTATTTTCCCATCAGAAAGAAGAATTAACCACAGGCTCAGCCTGCCCCCCGGAACCAGAACAGCGCCTGAAGCCATTCTGCGATTTTACCGCCAGCTCCCATAAAAACGAGTTGTAAAATGGAGGTTCAGGGCACTGCAATTCACAAACCTGCAGAGTTATAAATGATAACTCTTGTCCACAAATATATTGAGGGAAGGCAAAGAAGAGGATTTGAAATCAAGGCAGAATTGCACGAAACAGATTTCAGGAGGTAGATTCGAATCGCCTTTAAAGCACATGAAAAGCGGCAAAACGTTGACAATGATGCCCTTGGCCAAAAAGGGCGTATGCGTTTTTTCCTGAATATATTCAGGAAAAAACGCATACGCCCTTTTTGGCCAACCAAGCAACCTGGAAAGGCAAATCAGCGCTACAAACAAGTCTCGCTTCCCATCGGTCAAAAGGGCCATGCTGAAAAAAGTGTCAAAACCAGAAATGCAGGACAGGCCATGGAGAAATGGGAGCCTTGCTACACTGATGGGCGGGATGTAAATTGCCAACAGCCACTCTGGAGAAGTGTCCGGTGAGTCCTGAAACATCTGAAAAACACAGCTTAGAGAGCATAGGGCACTTCCACTCATGGGGGTATGAATTGGGAAAATGAAAAATCAGCAAGACACAAGCACCCCAAAGTTGAGGGCTGCTCTGTTGACAAGGACCTCCACTTCATTCCACCTTAAATATCCCAGGAAAGAGAAAAATGGATAAAGAAGTTGTGGTCCTTATATACAATGGAATATCACTCAGCCATGAAATCAATGTCATAAGGCTAGTAGCAGCATGATGAGTGGATTTAGGTACGATGATACTAAGTGAAATAAGTCACACAGAAAAGGACACTTCTCATAAGGTATCACTGATAGAGGGAATGTAAAAACCGTTACACTTGAACTGAATTACAAAACAGAACAGAGTCGCACATGCAGAAAACACACTATGGCTGCTTAACGGGAAAGGTGAGGTGGGGTGATACATAAAACAAGGGTACCAAATTAGCTCAGATACCGTTCCATAAACCCAATATGTAATAGACAAGACCTACTCCTTGCTCAGAGAACTGGACTCAACACGCCCTATTCACCGCACAAGATTATATCTGACTAGTAATAATCGTAAACCCTATGTATTGATATCTCTCTGTTAGTGTGTCAAGTGGGTGTAAAGTGGCATAAACACAGCAGTGAAAAGCAGCTAAATCCTATTATGAAAATAAATTACTTTGAAAAACCCATGAAACAAAGACAGTGAACGAGAGAGGAATTCTTACACAATGCGTTCAGGGGCTGTGATGCAACCTGGACTGACCATATCTAGACCCACAGCTGGATGAGACATAAGGGTGGACACTCTTGGGGCTGAGAGGTTTGGTGAGGTTGGGTGAGCAAACGCAGACCCTTTAAAGTAATACTGCATGGTACCCATCGCATGGGTCCCAAATCTCCAGCTTCAAGGGCATCTTCCTACATCAAAACATGCATGAGAAACCCAGAAGATGGTACACAGTGTGATGGGGAAAGGTTTCTAAAACGCACCTCATTTCTCATCGCCTTGTGCCCGGGTTCGCCATTCCAGCTGCTTTACTAGCAAGCTGCCTACTTGGAGCATCAGCACCTTTAACCTCCTGTTCCGTACAGGTTGCAATTTGTCCTGAGGATAAACGGGAAGACGTGGAACCAACGAGAGACTAGCTCTTGGTGTTGGGACAGGCACTGGTCACCCTATTTTCCCATCAGAAAGAAGAATTAACCACAGGCTCAGCCTGCCCCCCGGAACCAGAACAGGGCCTGAAGCCATTCTGCGATTTTGCGGCCAGCTCCCATAAAAACGAGTTGTAAAATGGAGGTTCAGGGCACTGCAATTCACAAACCTGCAGAGTTATAAATGATAACTCTCGTCCACAAATATATTGAGGGAAGGCAAAGAAGAGGATTTGAAATCAAGGCAGAATTGCAGGAAAGAGATTTCAGGAGGTAGATTCGAATCGCATTTAAAGCACATGAAAAGCGGCAAAACGTTGACAATGATGCCCTTGGCCAAAAAGGGCGTATGCGTTTTTTCCTGAATATATTCAGGAAAAAACGCATACGCCCTTTTTGGCCAACCAAGCAACCTGGAAAGGCAAATCAGCGCTACAGAGAAGTCTCGCTTCCCATCGGTCAAAAGGGCCATGCTGAAAAAAGTGTCAAAACCAGAAATGCAGGACAGGCCATGGAGAAATGGGAGCCTTGCTACACTGATGGGCGGGATGTAAATTGCCAACAGCCACTCTGGAGAAGTGTACGGTGTGTCCTGAAACATCTGAAAAACACAGCTTAGAGAGCATAGGGCACTTCCACTCATGGGGGTATAAATTGGGAAAATGAAAAATCAGCAAGACACAAGCACCCCAAAGTTGAGGGCTGCTCTGTTGACAAGGACCTGCACTTCATTCCACCTTCAATATCCCAGGAAAGAGAAAAATGGATAAAGAAGTTGTGGTCCTTATGTACAATGGAATATCACTCAGCCATGAAATCAATGTCATAAGGTTAGTAGCAGCATGATGAGTGGATTTAGGTACGACGATTCTAAGAGAAATAAGTCACACAGAAAAGGACACTTCTCATAAGCTATCACTTATAGAGGGAATGTAAAAACCGTTACACTTGAACTGAATTACAAAACAGAACAGATTCACACATGCAGAAAACACACTATGGCTGCTAAACGGGAAAGGTGAGGTGGGGTGATACATAAAACAAGGGTATCAAATTAGCTCAGATACCGTTCCATAAACCCAATATGTAATAGACAAGACCTACTCCTTGCTCAGAGAACTGGACTCAACACGCCCTATTCACCGCACAAGAATATATCTGACTAGTAATAATCTTAAAACCTATGTATTGATATCTCTCTGTTAGTGTGTCAAGTGGGTGTAAAGCGGCATAAACACAGCCGTGAAAAGCAGCTAAACCCCATTATGAAAATAAATTACTTTGTAAAACCCATGAAACAACGACAGTGAAAGAGATAGAAATTCTTACACAATGAGTTCAGGGGCTGTGATGCAACCTGGATTGACCATATCTAGACCCACAGCTGGATGAGACATAAGGGTGGACACTCTTGGGGCTGAGAGGTTTGGTGAGGTTGGGTGAGCAAATGCAGACCCTTTAAAGTAATACTGCGTGGTACCCATCGCATGGGTCCCAAATCTCCAGCTTCAAGGGCATCTTCCTACATCGAAAACATGCATGAGAAACCCAGAAAATGGTACACCGTGTGATGGGGAAAGGTTTCTAAAACGCACCTCATTTCTCATCTCCTTGTGCCCGGGTTCGCCATTCCAGCCGCTTTACTAGCAATCTCCCTACTTGGAGCATCAGCACCTTTAACCTCCTGTTCCGTACAGGTTGCAATTTGTCCTGAGGATGAACGGGAAGACGGGGAACCAACGAGAGACTAGCTCTTGGTGTTGGGACAGGCACAGGTCACTCTATTTTCCCATCAGGAAGAAGAATTAACCACAGGCTCAGCCTGCCCCCCAGAACCAGAACAGGGCGTGAAGCCATCCTGCGCTTTTGCGGCCAGCTCCCAAAAAAGCGAGTTGTAAAATGGAGGTTCAGGGCACAGCAATTCACAAACCTGCAGAGTTATAAATGATAACTCTCGTCCACAAATATATTGAGGGAAGGCAAAGAAGAGGATTTGAAATCAAGGCAGAATTGCACTTAACAGATTTCAGGAGGTAGATACGAATCGCCTTTAAAGCACATGAAAAGCGGCAAAACGTTGACAATGATGCCCTTGGCCAAAAAGGGCGTATGCGTTTTTTCCTGAATATATTCAGGAAAAAACGCATACGCCCTTTTTGGCCAACCAAGCAACCTGGAAAGGCAAATCAGCGCTACAGAGAAGTCTCGCTTCCCATCGGTCAAAAGGGCCATCCTGAAAAAAGTGTCAAAACCAGAAATGCAGGACAGGCCATGGAGAAATGGGAGCCTTGCTACACTGATGGGCGGGATGTAAATTGCCAACAGCCACTCTGGAGAAGTGTACGGTGTGTCCTGAAACATCTGAAAAACACAGCTTAGAGAGCATAGGGCACTTCCACTCATGGGGGTATAAATTGGGAAAATGAAAAATCAGCAAGACACAAGCACCCCAAAGTTGAGGGCTGCTCTGTTGACAAGGACCTGCACTTCATTCCACCTTCAATATCCCAGGAAAGGGAAAAATGGATAAAGAAGTTGTGGTCCTTATGTACAATGGAATATCACTCAGCCATGAAATCAATGTCATAAGGTTAGTAGCAGCATGATGAGTGGATTTAGGTACGACGATTCTAAGAGAAATAAGTCACACAGAAAAGGACACTTCTCATAAGGTATCACTTATAGAGGGAATGTAAAAACCGTTACACTTGAACTGAATTACAAAACAGAACAGAGTCACACATGCAGAAAACACACTATGGCTGCTAAACGGGAAAGGTGAGGTGGGGTGATACATAAAACAAGGGTATCAAATTAGCTCAGATACCGTTCCATAAACCCAATATGTAATAGACAAGACCTACTCCTTGCTCAGAGAACTGGACTCAACACGCCCTATTCACCGCACAAGAATATATCTGACTAGTAATAATCTTAAAACCTATGTATTGATATCTCTCTGTTAGTGTGTCAAGTGGGTGTAAAGCGGCATAAACACAGCCGTGAAAAGCAGCTAAACCCCATTATGAAAATAAATTACTTTGTAAAACCCATGAAACAACGACAGTGAAAGAGATAGAAATTCTTACACAATGAGTTCAGGGGCTGTGATGCAACCTGGATTGACCATATCTAGACCCACAGCTGGATGAGACATAAGGGTGGACACTCTTGGGGCTGAGAGGTTTGGTGAGGTTGGGTGAGCAAACGCAGACCCTTTAAAGTAATACTGCGTGGTACCCATCGCATGGGTCCCAAATCTCCAGCTTCAAGGGCATCTTCCTACATCGAAAACATGCATGAGAAACCCAGAAGATGGTACACCGTGTGATGGGGAAAGGTTTCTAAAACGCACCTCATTTCTCATTTCCTTGTGCCCGGGTTCGCCATTCCAGTCGCTTTACTAGCAATCTCCCTACTTGGAGCATCAGCACCTTTAACCTCCTGTTCCGTACAGGTTGCAATTTGTCCTGAGGATGAACGGGAAGACGGGGAACCAACGAGAGACTAGCTCTTGGTGTTGGGACAGGCACAGGTCACTCTATTTTCCCATCAGGAAGAAGAATTAACCACAGGCTCAGCCTGCCCCCCAGAACCAGAACAGGGCCTGAAGCCATCCTGCGCTTTTGCGGCCAGCTCCCAAAAAAGCGAGTTGTAAAATGGAGGTTCAGGGCACTGCAATTCACAAACCTGCAGAGTTATAAATGATAACTCTCGTCCACAAATATATTGAGGGAAGGCAAAGAAGAGGATTTGAAATCAAGGCAGATTTGCACGAAACAGATTTCAGGAGGTAGATACGAATCGCCTTTAAAGCACATGAAAAGCGGCAAAACGTTGACAATGATGCCCTTGGCCAAAAAGGGCGTATGCGTTTTTTCCTGAATATATTCAGGAAAAAACGCATACGCCCTTTTTGGCCAACCAAGCAACCTGGAAAGGCAAATCAGCGCTACAGAGAAGTCTCGCTTCCCATCGGTCAAAAGGGCCATGCTGAAAAAAGTGTCAAAACCAGAAATGCAGGACAGGCCATGGAGAAATGGGAGCCTTGCTACACTGATGGGCGGGATGTAAATTGCCAACAGCCACTCTGGAGAAGTGTACGGTGTGTCCTGAAACATCTGAAAAACACAGCTTAGAGAGCATAGGGCACTTCCACTCATGGGGGTATAAATTGGGAAAATGAAAAATCAGCAAGACACAAGCACCCCAAAGTTGAGGGCTGCTCTGTTGACAAGGACCTCCACTTCATTCCACCTTAAATATCCCAGGAAAGAGAAACATGGATAAAGAAGTTGTGGTCCTTATGTACAATGGAATATCACTCAGCCATGAAATCAATGTCGTAAGGTTAGTAGCAGCATGATGAGTGGATTTAGGTACGACGATTCTAAGAGAAATAAGTCACACAGAAAAGGACACTTCTCATAAGGTATCACTGATAGAGGGAATGTAAAAACCGTTACACTTGAACTGAATTACAAAACAGAACAGAGTCACACATGCAGAAAACACACTATGGCTGCTTAACGGGAAAGGTGAGGTGGGGTGATACATAAAACAAGGGTATCAAATTAGCTCAGATACCTTTCCATAAACCCAATATGTAATAGACAAGACCTACTCCTTGCTCAGAGAACTGGACTCAACACGCCCTATTCACCACACAAGAATATATCTGACTAGTAATAATCTTAAAACCTATGTATTGATATCTCTCTGTTAGTGTGTCAAGTGGGTGTAAAGCGGCATAAACACAGCCGTGAAAAGCAGCTAAACCCCATTATGAAAATAAATTACTTTGTAAAACCCATGAAACACCGACAGTGAAAGAGATAGAAATTCTTACACAATGAGTTCAGGGGCTGTGATGCAACCTGGATTGACCATATCTAGACCCACAGCTGGATGAGTCATAAGGGTGGACACTCTTGGGGCTGAGAGGTTTGGTGAGGTTGGGTGAGCAAACGCAGACCCTTTAAAGTAATACTGCGTGGTACCCATCGCATGGGTCCCAAATCTCCAGCTTCAAGGGCATCTTCTTACATCGAAAACATGCATGAGAAACCCAGAAGATGGTACACCGTGTGATGGGGAAAGGTTTCTAAAACGCACCTCATTTCTCATCTCCTTGTGCCCGGGTTCGCCATTCCAGCCACTTTACTAGCAATCTCCCTACTTGGAGCATCAGCACCTTTAACCTCCTGTTCCGTACAGGTTGCAATTTGTCCTGAGGATGAACGGGAAGACGGGGAACCAACGAGAGACTAGCTCTTGGTGTTGGGACAGGCACAGGTCACTCTATTTTCCCATCAGGAAGAAGAATTAACCACAGGCTCAGCCTGCCCCCCGGAACCAGAACAGGGCCTGAAGCCATCCTGCGCTTTTGCGGCCAGCTCCCAAAAAAGCGAGTTGTAAAATGGAGGTTCAGGGCACTGCAATTCACAAACCTGCAGAGTTATAAATGATAACTCTCGTCCACAAATATATTGAGGGAAGGCAAAGAAGAGGATTTGAAATCAAGGCAGAATTGCACGAAACAGATTTCAGGAGGTAGATACGAATCGCCTTTAAAGCACATGAAAAGCGGAAAAACGTTGACAATGATGCCCTTGGCCAAAAAGGGCGTATGCGTTTTTTCCTGAATATATTCAGGAAAAAACGCATACGCCCTTTTTGGCCAACCAAGCAACCTGGAAAGGCAAATCAGCGCTACAGAGAAGTCTCGCTTCCCATCGGTCAAAAGGGCCATGCTGAAAAAAGTGTCAAAACCAGAAATGCAGGACAGGCCATGGAGAAATGGGAGCCTTGCTACACTGATGGGCGGGATGTAAATTGCCAACAGCCACTCTGGAGAAGTGTACGGTGTGTCCTGAAACATCTGAAAAACACAGCTTAGAGAGCATAGGGCACTTCCACTCATGGGGGTATAAATTGGGAAAATGAAAAATCAGCAAGACACAAGCACCCCAAAGTTGAGGGCTGCTCTGTTGACAAGGACCTCCACTTCATTCCACCTTAAATATCCCAGGAAAGAGAAACATGGATAAAGAAGTTGTGGTCCTTATGTACAATGGAATATCACTCAGCCATGAAATCAATGTCATAAGGTTAGTAGCAGCATGATGAGTGGATTTAGGTACGACGATTCTAAGAGAAATAAGTCACACAGAAAAGGACACTTCTCATAAGGTATCACTTATAGAGGGAATGTAAAAACTATTACACTTGAACTGAATTACAAAACAGAACAGAGTCACACATGCAGAAAACACACTATGGCTGCTTAACGGGAAAGGTGAGGTGGGGTGATACATAAAACAAGGGTATCAAATTAGCTCAGATACCGTTCCATAAACCCAATATGTAATAGACAAGACCTACTCCTTGCTCAGAGAACTGGACTCAACACGCCCTATTCACCGCACAAGAATATATCTGACTAGTAATAATCTTAAAACCTATGTATTGATATCTCTCTGTTAGTGTGTCAAGTGGGTGTAAAGCGGCATAAACACAGCCGTGAAAAGCAGCTAAACCCCATTATGAAAATAAATTACTTTGTAAAACCCATGAAACAACGACAGTGAAAGAGATAGAAATTCTTACACAATGAGTTCAGGGGCTGTGATGCAACCTGGATTGACCATATCTAGACCCACAGCTGGATGAGACATAAGGGTGGACACTCTTGGGGCTGAGAGGTTTGGTGAGGTTGGGTGAGCAAACGCAGACCCTTTAAAGTAATACTGCGTGGTACCCATCGCATGGGTCCCAAATCTCCAGGATCAAGGGCATCTTCCTACATCGAAAACATGCATGAGAAACCCAGAAGATGGTATACCGTGTGATGGGGAAAGGTTTCTAAAACGCACCTCATTTCTCATCTCCTTGTGCCCGGGTTCGCCATTCCAGCCGCTTTACTAGCAATCTCCCTACTTGGAGCATCAGCACCTTTAACCTCCTGTTCTGTACAGGTTGCAATTTGTCCTGAGGATGAACGGGAAGACGGGGAACCAACGAGAGACTAGCTCTTGGTGTTGGGACAGGCACAGGTCACTCTATTTTCCCATCAGGAAGAAGAATTAACCACAGGCTCAGCCTGCCCCCCAGAACCAGAACAGGGCGTGAAGCCATCCTGCGCTTTTGCGGCCAGCTCCCAAAAAAGCGAGTTGTAAAATGGAGGTTCAGGGCACTGCAATTCACAAACCTGCAGAGTTATAAATGATAACTCTTGTCCACAAATATATTGAGGGAAGGCAAAGAAGAGGATTTGAAATCAAGGCAGAATTGCACGAAACAGACTTCAGGAGGTAGATACGAATCGCCTTTAAAGCACATGAAAAGCGGCAAAACGTTGACAATGATGCCCTTGGCCAAAAAGGGCGTATGCGTTTTTTCCTGAATATATTCAGGAAAAAACGCATACGCCCTTTTTGGCCAACCAAGCAACCTGGAAAGGCAAATCAGCGCTACAGAGAAGTCTCGCTTCCCATCGGTCAAAAGGGCCATGCTGAAAAAAGTGTCAAAACCAGAAATGCAGGACAGGCCATGGAGAAATGGGAGCCTTGCTACACTGATGGGCGGGATGTAAATTGCCAACAGCCACTCTGGAGAAGTGTACGGTGTGTCCTGAAACATCTGAAAAACACAGCTTAGAGAGCATAGGGCACTTCCACTCATGGGGGTATAAATTGGGAAAATGAAAAATCAGCAAGACACAAGCACCCCAAAGTTGAGGGCTGCTCTGTTGACAAGGACCTCCACTTCATTCCACCTTAAATATCCCAGGAAAGAGAAACATGGATAAAGAAGTTGTGGTCCTTATGTACAATGGAATATCACTCAGCCATGAAATCAATGTCATAAGGTTAGTAGCAGCATGATGAGTGGATTTAGGTACGACGATTCTAAGAGAAATAAGTCACACAGAAAAGGACACTTCTCATAAGGTATCACTTATAGAGGGAATGTAAAAACTATTACACTTGAACTGAATTACAAAACAGAACAGAGTCACACATGCAGAAAACACACTATGGCTGCTTAACGGGAAAGGTGAGGTGGGGTGATACATAAAACAAGGGTATCAAATTAGCTCAGATACCGTTCCATAAACCCAATATGTAATAGACAAGACCTACTCCTTGCTCAGAGAACTGGACTCAACACGCCCTATTCACCGCACAAGAATATATCTGACTAGTAATAATCTTAAAACCTATGTATTGATATCTCTCTGTTAGTGTGTCAAGTGGGTGTAAAGCGGCATAAACACAGCCGTGAAAAGCAGCTAAACCCCATTATGAAAATAAATTACTTTGTAAAACCCATGAAACAACGACAGTGAAAGAGATAGAAATTCTTACACAATGAGTTCAGGGGCTGTGATGCAACCTGGATTGACCATATCTAGACCCACAGCTGGATGAGACATAAGGGTGGACACTCTTGGGGCTGAGAGGTTTGGTGAGGTTGGGTGAGCAAACGCAGACCCTTTAAAGTAATACTGCGTGGTACCCATCGCATGGGTCCCAAATCTCCAGGATCAAGGGCATCTTCCTACATCGAAAACATGCATGAGAAACCCAGAAGATGGTATACCGTGTGATGGGGAAAGGTTTCTAAAACGCACCTCATTTCTCATCTCCTTGTGCCCGGGTTCGCCATTCCAGCCGCTTTACTAGCAATCTCCCTACTTGGAGCATCAGCACCTTTAACCTCCTGTTCCGTACAGGTTGCAATTTGTCCTGGGGATGAACGGGAAGACGGGGAACCAACGAGAGACTAGCTCTTGGTGTTGGGACAGGCACAGGTCACTCTATTTTCCCATCAGGAAGAAGAATTAACCACAGGCTCAGCCTGCCCCCCAGAACCAGAACAGGGCCTGAAGCCATCCTGCGCTTTTGTGGCCAGCTCCCAAAAAAGCGAGTTGTAAAATGGAGGTTCAGGGCACTGCAATTCACAAACCTGCAGAGTTATAAATGATAACTCTCGTCCACAAATATATTGAGGGAAGGCAAAGAAGAGGATTTGAAATCAAGGCAGAATTGCACGAAACAGATTTCAGGAGGTAGATACGAATCGCCTTTAAAGCACATGAAAAGCGGCAAAACGTTGACAATGATGCCCTTGGCCAAAAAGGGCGTATGCGTTTTTTCCTGAATATATTCAGGAAAAAACGCATACGCCCTTTTTGGCCAACCAAGCAACCTGGAAAGGCAAATCAGCGCTACAGAGAAGTCTCGCTTCCCATCGGTCAAAAGGGCCATCCTGAAAAAAGTGTCAAAACCAGAAATGCAGGACAGGCCATGGAGAAATGGGAGCCTTGCTACACTGATGGGCGGGATGTAAATTGCCAACAGCCACTCTGGAGAAGTGTACGGTGTGTCCTGAAACATCTGAAAAACACAGCTTAGAGAGCATAGGGCACTTCCACTCATGGGGGTATAAATTGGGAAAATGAAAAATCAGCAAGACACAAGCACCCCAAAGTTGAGGGCTGCTCTGTTGACAAGGACCTCCACTTCATTCCACCTTAAATATCCCAGGAAAGAGAAACATGGATAAAGAAGTTGTGGTCCTTATGTACAATGGAATATCACTCAGCCATGAAATCAATGTCATAAGGTTAGTAGCAGCATGATGAGTGGATTTAGGTACGACGATTCTAAGAGAAATAAGTCACACAGAAAAGGACACTTCTCATAAGGTATCACTTATAGAGGGAATGTAAAAACCGTTACACTTGAACTGAATTACAAAACAGAACAGAGTCACACATGCAGAAAACACACTATGGCTGCTTAACGGGAAAGGTGAGGTGGGGTGATACATAAAACAAGGGTATCAAATTAGCTCAGATACCTTTCCATAAACCCAATATGTAATAGACAAGACCTACTCCTTGCTCAGAGAACTGGACTCAACACGCCCTATTCACCGCACAAGAATATATCTGACTAGTAATAATCTTAAAACCTATGTATTGATATCTCTCTGTTAGTGTGTCAAGTGGGTGTAAAGCGGCATAAACACAGCCGTGAAAAGCAGCTAAACCCCATTATGAAAATAAATTACTTTGTAAAACCCATGAAACAACGACAGTGAAAGAGATAGAAATTCTTACACAATGAGTTCAGGGGCTGTGATGCAACCTGGATTGACCATATCTAGACCCACAGCTGGATGAGACATAAGGGTGGACACTCTTGGGGCTGAGAGGTTTGGTGAGGTTGGGTGAGCAAACGCAGACCCTTTAAAGTAATACTGCGTGGTACCCATCGCATGGGTCCCAAATCTCCAGCTTCAAGGGCATCTTCCTACATCGAAAACATGCATGAGAAACCCAGAAGATGGTACACCGTGTGATGGGGAAAGGTTTCTAAAACGCACCTCATTTCTCATCTCCTTGTGCCCGGGTTCGCCATTCCAGCCACTTTACTAGCAATCTCCCTACTTGGAGCATCAGCACCTTTAACCTCCTGTTCCGTACAGGTTGCAATTTGTCCTGAGGATGAACGGGAAGACGGGGAACCAACGAGAGACTAGCTCTTGGTGTCGGGACAGGCACAGGTCACTCTATTTTCCCATCAGGAAGAAGAATTAACCACAGGCTCAGCCTGCCCCCCAGAACCAGAACAGGGCCTGAAGCCATCCTGCGCTTTTGCGGCCAGCTCCCAAAAAAGCGAGTTGTAAAATGGAGGTTCAGGGCACTGCAATTCACAAACCTGCAGAGTTATAAATGATAACTCTCGTCCACAAATATATTGAGGGAAGGCAAAGAAGAGGATTTGAAATCAAGGCAGAATTGCACTTAACAGATTTCAGGAGGTAGATACGAATCGCCTTTAAAGCACATGAAAAGCGGCAAAACGTTGACAATGATGCCCTTGGCCAAAAAGGGCGTATGCGTTTTTTCCTGAATATATTCAGGAAAAAACGCATACGCCCTTTTTGGCCAACCAAGCAACCTGGAAAGGCAAATCAGCGCTACAGAGAAGTCTCGCTTCCCATCGGTCAAAAGGGCCATCCTGAAAAAAGTGTCAAAACCAGAAATGCAGGACAGGCCATGGAGAAATGGGAGCCTTGCTACACTGATGGGCGGGATGTAAATTGCCAGCAGCCACTCTGGAGAAGTGTACGGTGTGTCCTGAAACATCTGAAAAACACAGCTTAGAGAGCATAGGGCACTTCCACTCATGGGGGTATAAATTGGGAAAATTAAAAATCAGCAAGACACAAGCACCCCAAAGTTTAGGGCTGCTCTGTTGACAAGGACCTCCACTTCATTCCACCTTCAATATCCCAGGAAAGAGAAAAATGGATAAAGAAGTTGTGGTCCTTATGTACAATGGAATATCACTCAGCCATGAAATCAATGTCATAAGGTTAGTAGCAGCATGATGAGTGGATTTAGGTACGACGATTCTAAGTGAAATAAGTCACACAGAAAAGGACACTTCTCATAAGGTATCACTTATAGAGGGAATGTAAAAACCGTTACACTTGAACTGAATTACAAAACAGAACAGAGTCACACATGCAGAAAACACACTATGGCTGCTTAACGGGAAAGGTGAGGTGGGGTGATACATAAAACAAGGGTATCAAATTAGCTCAGATACCGTTCCATAAACCCAATATGTAGTAGACAAGACCTACTCCTTGCTCAGAGAACTGGACTCAACACGCCCTATTCACCGCACAAGAATATATCTGACTAGTAATAATCTTGAAACATATGTATTGATATCTCTCTGTTAGTGTGTCAAGTGGGTGTAAAGCGGCATAAACACAGCCATGAAAAGCAGCTAAACCCCATTATGAAAATAAATTACTTTGAAAAACCCATGAAACAACGACAGTGAAAGAGATAGAAATTCTTACACAATGAGTTCAGGGGCTGAGATGCAACCTGGATTGACCATATCTAGACCCACAGCTGGATGAGACATAAGGGTGGACACTCTTGGGGCTGAGAGGTTTGGTGAGGTTGGGTGAGCAAACACAGACCCTTTAAAGTAATACTGCGTGGTACCCATCGCATGGGTCCCAAATCTCCAGCTTCAAGGGCATCTTCCTACATCGAAAACATGCATGAGAAACCCAGAAGATGGTACACCGTGTGATGGGGAAAGGTTTCTAAAACGCACCTCATTTCTCATCTCCTTGTGCCCGGGTTCGCCATTCCAGCCACTTTACTAGCAATCTCCCTACTTGGAGCATCAGCACCTTTAACCTCCTGTTCCGTACAGGTTGCAATTTGTCCTGAGGATGAACGGGAAGACGGGGAACCAACGAGAGACTAGCTCTTGGTGTTGGGACAGGCACAGGTCACTCTATTTTCCCATCAGGAAGAAGAATTAACCACAGGCTCAGCCTGCCCCCCGGAACCAGAACAGGGCCTGAAGCCATCCTGCGCTTTTGCGGCCAGCTCCCAAAAAAGCGAGTTGTAAAATGGAGGTTCAGGGCACTGCAATTCACAAACCTGCAGAGTTATAAATGATAACTCTCGTCCACAAATATATTGAGGGAAGGCAAAGAAGAGGATTTGAAATCAAGGCAGAATTGCACGAAACAGATTTCAGGAGGTAGATACGAATCGCCTTTAAAGCACATGAAAAGCGGCAAAACGTTGACAATGATGCCCTTGGCCAAAAAGGGCGTATGCGTTTTTTCCTGAATATATTCAGGAAAAAACGCATACGCCCTTTTTGGCCAACCAAGCAACCTGGAAAGGCAAATCAGCGCTACAGAGAAGTCTCGCTTCCCATCGGTCAAAAGGGCCATGCTGAAAAAAGTGTCAAAACCAGAAATGCAGGACAGGCCATGGAGAAATGGGAGCCTTGCTACACTGGTGGGCGGGATGTAAATTGCCAACAGCCACTCTGGAGAAGTGTACGGTGTGTCCTGAAACATCTGAAAAACACAGCTTAGAGAGCATAGGGCATTTCCACTCATGGGGGTATAAATTGGGAAAATTAAAAATCGGCAAGACACAAGCACCCCAAAGTTGAGGGCTGCTCTGTTGACAAGGACCTCCACTTCATTCCACCTTCAATATCCCAGGAAAGAGAAAAATGGATAAAGAAGTTGTGGTCCTTATGTACAATGGAATATCACTCAGCCATGAAATCAATGTCATAAGGTTAGTAGCAGCATGATGAGTGGATTTAGGTACGACGATTCTAAGTGAAATAAGTCACACAGAAAAGGACACTTCTCATAAGGTATCACTTATAGAGGGAATGTAAAAACCGTTACACTTGAACTGAATTACAAAACAGAACAGAGTCACACATGCAGAAAACACACTATGGCTGCTTAACGGGAAAGGTGAGGTGGGGTGATACATAAAACAAGGGTATCAAATTAGCTCAGATACCGTTCCATAAACCCAATATGTAGTAGACAAGACCTACTCCTTGCTCAGAGAACTGGACTCAACACGCCCTATTCACCGCACAAGAATATATCTGACTAGTAATAATCTTGAAACATATGTATTGATATCTCTCTGTTAGTGTGTCAAGTGGGTGTAAAGCGGCATAAACACAGCCGTGAAAAGCAGCTAAACCCCATTATGAAAATAAATTACTTTGAAAAACCCATGAAACAACGACAGTGAAAGAGATAGAAATTCTTACACAATGAGTTCAGGGGCTGAGATGCAACCTGGATTGACCATATCTAGACCCACAGCTGGATGAGACATAAGGGTGGACACTCTTGGGGCTGAGAGGTTTGGTGAGGTTGGGTGAGCAAACACAGACCCTTTAAAGTAATACTGCGTGGTACCCATCGCATGGGTCCCAAATCTCCAGCTTCAAGGGCATCTTCCTACATCGAAAACATGCATGAGAAACCCAGAAGATGGTACACCGTGTGATGGGGAAAGGTTTCTAAAACGCACCTCATTTCTCATCTCCTTGTGCCCGGGTTCGCCATTCCAGCCACTTTACTAGCAATCTCCCTACTTGGAGCATCAGCACCTTTAACCTCCTGTTCCGTACAGGTTGCAATTTGTCCTGAGGATGAACGGGAAGACGGGGAACCAACGAGAGACTAGCTCTTGGTGTTGGGACAGGCACAGGTCACTCTATTTTCCCATCAGGAAGAAGAATTAACCACAGGCTCAGCCTGCCCCCCGGAACCAGAACAGGGCCTGAAGCCATCCTGCGCTTTTGCGGCCAGCTCCCAAAAAAGCGAGTTGTAAAATGGAGGTTCAGGGCACTGCAATTCACAAACCTGCAGAGTTATAAATGATAACTCTCGTCCACAAATATATTGAGGGAAGGCAAAGAAGAGGATTTGAAATCAAGGCAGAATTGCACTTAACAGATTTCAGGAGGTAGATACGAATCGCCTTTAAAGCACATGAAAAGCGGCAAAACGTTGACAATGATGCCCTTGGCCCAAAAGGGCGTATGCGTTTTTTCCTGAATATATTCAGGAAAAAACGCATACGCCCTTTTTGGCCAACCAAGCAACCTGGAAAGGCAAATCAGCGCTACAGAGAAGTCTCGCTTCCCATCGGTCAAAAGGGCCATCCTGAAAAAAGTGTCAAAACCAGAAATGCAGGACAGGCCATGGAGAAATGGGAGCCTTGCTACACTGATGGGCGGGATGTAAATTGCCAACAGCCACTCTGGAGAAGTGTACAGTGTGTCCTGAAACATCTGAAAAACACAGCTTAGAGAGCATAGGGCACTTCCACTCATGGGGGTATAAATTGGGAAAATGAAAAATCAGCAAGACACAAGCACCCCAAAGTTGAGGGCTGCTCTGTTGACAAGGACCTCCACTTCATTCCACCTTCAATATCCCAGGAAAGAGAAAAATGGATAAAGAAGTTGTGGTCCTTATGTACAATGGAATATCACTCAGCCATGAAATCAATGTCATAAGGTTAGTAGCAGCATGATGAGTGGATTTAGGTACGACGATTCTAAGTGAAATAAGTCACACAGAAAAGGACACTTCTCATAAGGTATCACTTATAGAGGGAATGTAAAAACCGTTACACTTGAACTGAATTACAAAACAGAACAGAGTCACACATGCAGAAAACACACTATGGCTGCTTAACGGGAAAGGTGAGGTGGGGTGATACATAAAACAAGGGTATCAAATTAGCTCAGATACCGTTCCATAAACCCAATATGTAGTAGACAAGACCTACTCCTTGCTCAGAGAACTGGACTCAACACGCCCTATTCACCGCACAAGAATATATCTGACTAGTAATAATCTTGAAACATATGTATTGATATCTCTCTGTTAGTGTGTCAAGTGGGTGTAAAGCGGCATAAACACAGCCGTGAAAAGCAGCTAAACCCCATTATGAAAATAAATTACTTTGAAAAACCCATGAAACAACGACAGTGAAAGAGATAGAAATTCTTACACAATGAGTTCAGGGGCTGAGATGCAACCTGGATTGACCATATCTAGACCCACAGCTGGATGAGACATAAGGGTGGACACTCTTGGGGCTGAGAGGTTTGGTGAGGTTGGGTGAGCAAACACAGACCCTTTAAAGTAATACTGCGTGGTACCCATCGCATGGGTCCCAAATCTCCAGCTTCAAGGGCATCTTCCTACATCGAAAACATGCATGAGAAACCCAGAAGATGGTACACCGTGTGATGGGGAAAGGTTTCTAAAACGCACCTCATTTCTCATCTCCTTGTGCCCGGGTTCGCCATTCCAGCCACTTTACTAGCAATCTCCCTACTTGGAGCATCAGCACCTTTAACCTCCTGTTCCGTACAGGTTGCAATTTGTCCTGAGGATGAACGGGAAGACGGGGAACCAACGAGAGACTAGCTCTTGGTGTTGGGACAGGCACAGGTCACTCTATTTTCCCATCAGGAAGAAGAATTAACCACAGGCTCAGCCTGCCCCCCGGAACCAGAACAGGGCCTGAAGCCATCCTGCGCTTTTGCGGCCAGCTCCCAAAAAAGCGAGTTGTAAAATGGAGGTTCAGGGCACTGCAATTCACAAACCTGCAGAGTTATAAATGATAACTCTCGTCCACAAATATATTGAGGGAAGGCAAAGAAGAGGATTTGAAATCAAGGCAGAATTGCACTTAACAGATTTCAGGAGGTAGATACGAATCGCCTTTAAAGCACATGAAAAGCGGCAAAACGTTGACAATGATGCCCTTGGCCAAAAAGGGCGTATGCGTTTTTTCCTGAATATATTCAGGAAAAAACGCATACGCCCTTTTTGGCCAACCAAGCAACCTGGAAAGGCAAATCAGCGCTACAGAGAAGTCTCGCTTCCCATCGGTCAAAAGGGCCATGCTGAAAAAAGTGTCAAAACCAGAAATGCAGGACAGGCCATGGAGAAATGGGAGCCTTGCTACACTGGTGGGCGGGATGTAAATTGCCAACAGCCACTCTGGAGAAGTGTACGGTGTGTCCTGAAACATCTGAAAAACACAGCTTAGAGAGCATAGGGCATTTCCACTCATGGGGGTATAAATTGGGAAAATTAAAAATCGGCAAGACACAAGCACCCCAAAGTTGAGGGCTGCTCTGTTGACAAGGACCTCCACTTCATTCCACCTTAAATATCCCAGGAAAGAGAAAAATGGATAAAGAAGTTGTGGTCCTTATGTACAATGGAATATCACTCAGCCATGAAATCAATGTCATAAGGTTAGTAGCAGCATGATGAGTGGATTTAGGTACGACGATTCTAAGAGAAATAAATCACACAGAAAAGGACACTTCTCATAAGGTATCACTTATAGAGGGAATGTAAAATCCGTTACACTTGAACTGAATTACAAAACAGAACAGAGTCACACATGCAGAAAACACACTATGGCTGCTTAACGGGAAAGGTGAGGTGGGGTGATACATAAAACAAGGGTATCAAATTAGCTCAGATACCGTTCCATAAACCCAATATGTAATAGACAAGACCTACTCCTTGCTCAGAGAACTGGACTCAACACGCCCTATTCACCGCACAAGAATATATCTGACTAGTAATAATCTTAAAACCTATGTATTGATATCTCTCTGTTAGTGTGTCAAGTGGGTGTAAAGCGGCATAAACACAGCCGTGAAAAGCAGCTAAACCCCATTATGAAAATAAATTACTTTGTAAAACCCATGAAACAACGACAGTGAAAGAGATAGAAATTCTTACACAATGAGTTCAGGGGCTGTGATGCAACCTGGATTGACCATATCTAGACCCACAGCTGGATGAGACATAAGGGTGGACACTCTTGGGGCTGAGAGGTTTGGTGAGGTTGGGTGAGCAAACGCAGACCCTTTAAAGTAATACTGCGTGGTACCCATCGCATGGGTCCCAAATCTCCAGGTTCAAGGGCATCTTCCTACATCGAAAACATGCATGAGAAACCCAGAAGATGGTACACCGTGTGATGGGGAAAGGTTTCGAAAACGCACCTCATTTCTCATCTCCTTGTGCCCGGGTTCGCCATTCCAGCCGCTTTACTAGCAATCTCCCTACTTGGAGCATCAGCACCTTTAACCTCCTGTTCCGTACAGGTTGCAAGTTGTCCTGAGGATGAACGGGAAGACGGGGAACCAACGAGAGACTAGCTCTTGGTGTTGGGACAGGCACAGGTCACTCTATTTTCCCATCAGGAAGAAGAATTAACCACAGGCTCAGCCTGCCCCCCAGAACCAGAACAGGGCCTGAAGCCATCCTGCGCTTTTGCGGCCAGTTCCCAAAAAAGCGAGTTTTAAAATGGAGGTTCAGGGCACTGCAATTCACAAACCTGCAGAGTTATAAATGATAACTCTCGTCCACAAATATATTGAGGGAAGGCAAAGAAGAGGATTTGAAATCAAGGCAGAATTGCACGAAACAGATTTCAGGAGGTAGATACGAATCGCCTTTAAAGCACATGAAAAGCGGCAAAACGTTGACAATGATGCCCTTGGCCAAAAAGGGCGTATGCGTTTTTTCCTGAATATATTCAGGAAAAAACGCATACGCCCTTTTTGGCCAACCAAGCAACCTGGAAAGGCAAATCAGCGCTACAGAGAAGTCTCGCTTCCCATCGGTCAAAAGGGCCATGCTGAAAAAAGTGTCAAAACCAGAAATGCAGGACAGGCCATGGAGAAATGGGAGCCTTGCTACACTGGTGTGCGGGATGTAAATTGCCAACAGCCACTCTGGAGAAGTGTACGGTGTGTCCTGAAACATCTGAAAAACACAGCTTAGAGAGCATAGGGCATTTCCACTCATGGGGGTATAAATTGGGAAAATTAAAAATCGGCAAGACACAAGCACCCCAAAGTTGAGGGCTGCTCTGTTGACAAGGACCTCCACTTCATTCCACCTTAAATATCCCAGGAAAGAGAAAAATGGATAAAGAAGTTGTGGTCCTTATGTACAATGGAATATCACTCAGCCATGAAATCAATGTCATAAGGTTAGTAGCAGCATGATGAGTGGATTTAGGTACGACGATTCTAAGAGAAATAAATCACACAGAAAAGGACACTTCTCATAAGGTATCAGTTATAGAGGGAATGTAAAAACCGTTACACTTGAACTGAATTACAAAACAGAACAGAGTCACACATGCAGAAAACACACTATGGCTGCTTAACGGGAAAGGTGAGGTGGGGTGATACATAAAACAAGGGTATCAAATTAGCTCAGATACCGTTCCATAAACCCAATATGTAATAGACAAGACCTACTCCTTGCTCACAGAACTGGACTCAACACGCCCTATTCACCGCACAAGAATATATCTGACTAGTAATAATCTTAAAACCTATGTATTGATATCTCTCTGTTAGTGTGTCAAGTGGGTGTAAAGCGGCATAAACACAGCCGTGAAAAGCAGCTAAACCCCATTATGAAAATAAATTACTTTGTAAAACCCATGAAACAACGACAGTGAAAGAGATAGAAATTCTTACACAATGAGTTCAGGGGCTGTGATGCAACCTGGATTGACCATATCTAGACCCACAGCTGGATGAGACATAAGGGTGGACACTCTTGGGGCTGAGAGGTTTGGTGAGGTTGGGTGAGCAAACGCAGACCCTTTAAAGTAATACTGCGTGGTACCCATCGCATGGGTCCCAAATCTCCAGCTTCAAGGGCATCTTCCTACATCGAAAACATGCATGAGAAACCCAGAAGATGGTACACCGTGTGATGGGGAAAGGTTTCGAAAACGCACCTCATTTCTCATCTCCTTGTGCCCGGGTTCGCCATTCCAGCCGCTTTACTAGCAAGCTCCCTACTTGGAGCATCAGCACCTTTAACCTCCTGTTCCGTACAGGTTGCAATTTGTCCTGAGGATGAACGGGAAGACGGGGAACCAACGAGAGACTAGCTCTTGGTGTTGGGACAGGCACAGGTCACTCTATTTTCCCATCAGGAAGAAGAATTAACCACAGGCTCAGCCTGCCCCCCAGAACCAGAACAGGGCCTGAAGCCATCCTGCGCTTTTGCGGCCAGCTCCCAAAAAAGCGAGTTGTAAAATGGAGGTTCAGGGCACTGCAATTCACAAACCTGCAGAGTTATAAATGATAACTCTCGTCCACAAATATATTGAGGGAAGGCAAAGAAGAGGATTTGAAATCAAGGCAGAATTGCACGAAACAGATTTCAGGAGGTAGATACGAATCGCCTTTAAAGCACATGAAAAGCGGCAAAACGTTGACAATGATGCCCTTGGCGAAAAAGGGCGTATGCGTTTTTTCCTGAATATATTCAGGAAAAAACGCATACGCCCTTTTTGGCCAACCAAGCAACCTGGAAAGGCAAATCAGCGCTACAGAGAAGTCTCGCTTCCCATCGGTCAAAAGGGCCATGCTGAAAAAAGTGTCAAAACCAGAAATGCAGGACAGGCCATGGAGAAATGGGAGCCTTGCTACACTGATGGGCGGGATGTAAATTGCCAACAGCCACTCTGGAGAAGTGTACGGTGAGTCCTGAAACATCTGAAAAACACAGCTTAGAGAGCATAGGGCACTTCCACTCATGGGGGTATAAATTGGGAAAATTAAAAATCAGCAAGACACAAGCACCCCAAAGTTGAGGACTGCTCTGTTGACAAGGACCTCCACTTCATTCCACCTTAAATATCCCAGGAAAGAGAAAAATTGATAAAGAAGTTGTGGTCCTTATGTACAATGGAATATCACTCAGCCATGAAATCAATGTCATAAGGTTAGTAGCAGCATGATGAGTGGATATAGGTACGACGATTCTAAGTGAAATAAGTCACACAGAAAAGGACACTTCTCATAAGGTATCACTTATAGAGGGAATGTAAAAACCGTTACACTTGAACTGAATTACAAAACAGAACAGAGTCACACATGCAGAAAACACACTATGGCTGCTTAACGGGAAAGGTGAGGTGGGGTGATACATAAAACAAGGGTATCAAATTAGCTCAGATACCGTTCCATAAACCCAATATGTAATAGACAAGACCTACTCCTTGCTCAGAGAACTGGACTCAACACGCCCTATTCACCGCACAAGAATATATCTGACTAGTAATAATCTTAAAACCTATGTATTGATATCTCTCTGTTAGTGTGTCAAGTGGGTGTAAAGCGGCATAAACACAGCCGTGAAAAGCAGCTAAACCCCATTATGAAAATAAATTACTTTGTAAAACCCATGAAACAACGACAGTGAAAGAGATAGAAATTCTTACACAATGAGTTCAGGGGCTGTGATGCAACCTGGATTGACCATATCTAGACCCACAGCTGGATGAGACATAAGGGTGGACACTCTTGGGGCTGAGAGGTTTGGTGAGGTTGGGTGAGCAAACGCAGACCCTTTAAAGTAATACTGCGTGGTACCCATCGCATGGGTCCCAAATCTCCAGCTTCAAGGGCATCTTCCTACATCGAAAACATGCATGAGAAACCCAGAAAATGGTACACCGTGTGATGGGGAAAGGTTTCTAAAACGCACCTCATTTCTCATCTCCTTGTGCCCGGGTTCGCCATTCCAGCCACTTTACTAGCAATCTCCCTACTTGGAGCATCAGCACCTTTAACCTCCTGTTCCGTACAGGTTGCAATTTGTCCTGAGGATGAACGGGAAGACGGGGAACCAACGAGAGACTAGCTCTTGGTGTTGGGACAGGCACAGGTCACTCTATTTTCCCATCAGGAAGAAGAATTAACCACAGGCTCAGCCTGCCCCCCAGAACCAGAACAGGGCCTGAAGCCATCCTGCGCTTTTGCGGCCAGCTCCCAAAAAAGCGAGTTGTAAAATGGAGGTTCAGGGCACTGCAATTCACAAACCTGCAGAGTTATAAATGATAACTCTCGTCCACAAATATATTGAGGGAAGGCAAAGAAGAGGATTTGAAATCAAGGCAGAATTGCACGAAACAGATTTCAGGAGGTAGATACGAATCGCCTTTAAAGCACATGAAAAGCGGCAAAACGTTGACAATGATGCCCTTGGCGAAAAAGGGCGTATGTGTTTTTTCCTGAATATATTCAGGAAAAAACGCATACGCCCTTTTTGGCCAACCAAGCAACCTGGAAAGGCAAATCAGCGCTACAGAGAAGTCTCGCTTCCCATCGGTCAAAAGGGCCATGCTGAAAAAAGTGTCAAAACCAGAAATGCAGGACAGGCCATGGAGAAATGGGAGCCTTGCTACACTGATGGGCGGGATGTAAATTGCCAACAGCCACTCTGGAGAAGTGTACGGTGAGTCCTGAAACATCTGAAAAACACAGCTTAGAGAGCATAGGGCAATTCCACTCATGGGGGTATAAATTGGGAAAATTAAAAATCAGCAAGACACAAGCACCCCAAAGTTGAGGACTGCTCTGTTGACAAGGACCTCCACTTCATTCCACCTTAAATATCCCAGGAAAGAGAAAAATTGATAAAGAAGTTGTGGTCCTTATGTACAATGGAATATCACTCAGCCATGAAATCAATGTCATAAGGTTAGTAGCAGCATGATGAGTGGATATAGGTACGACGATTCTAAGTGAAATAAGTCACACAGAAAAGGACACTTCTCATAAGGTATCACTTATAGAGGTTATGTAAAAACCGTTACACTTGAACTGAATTACAAAACAGAACAGAGTCACACATGCAGAAAACAGACTATGGCTGCTTAACGGGAAAGGTGAGGTGGGGTGATACATAAAACAAGGGTATCAAATTAGCTCAGATACCGTTCCATAAACCCAATATGTAATAGACAAGACCTACTCCTTGCTCAGAGAACTGGACTCAACACGCCCTATTCACCGCACAAGAATATATCTGACTAGTAATAATCTTAAAACCTATGTATTGATATCTCTCTGTTAGTGTGTCAAGTGGGTGTAAAGCGGCATAAACACAGCCGTGAAAAGCAGCTAAACCCCATTATGAAAATAAATTACTTTGTAAAACCCATGAAACAACGACAGTGAAAGAGATAGAAATTCTTACACAATGAGTTCAGGGGCTGTGATGCAACCTGGATTGACCATATCTAGACCCACAGCTGGATGAGACATAAGGGTGGACACTCTTGGGGCTGAGAGGTTTGGTGAGGTTGGGTGAGCAAACGCAGACCCTTTAAAGTAATACTGCGTGGTACCCATCGCATGGGTCCCAAATCTCCAGCTTCAAGGGCATCTTCCTACATCGAAAACATGCATGAGAAACCCAGAAGATGGTACACCGTGTGATGGGGAAAGGTTTCTAAAACGCACCTCATTTCTCATCTCCTTGTGCCCGGGTTCGCCATTCCAGCCACTTTACTAGCAATCTCCCTACTTGGAGCATCAGCACCTTTAACCTCCTGTTCCGTACAGGTTGCAATTTGTCCTGAGGATGAACGGGAAGACGGGGAACCAACGAGAGACTAGCTCTTGGTGTTGGGACAGGCACAGGTCACTCTATTTTCCCATCAGGAAGAAGAATTAACCACAGGCTCAGCCTGCCCCCCAGAACCAGAACAGGGCCTGAAGCCATCCTGCGCTTTTGCGGCCAGCTCCCAAAAAAGTGACTTGTAAAATGGAGGTTCAGGGCACTGCAATTCACAAACCTGCAGAGTTATAAATGATAACTCTCGTCCACAAATATATTGAGGGAAGGCAAAGAAGAGGATTTGAAATCAAGGCAGAATTGCACGAAACAGATTTCAGGAGGTAGATACGAATCGCCTTTAAAGCACATGAAAAGCGGCAAAACGTTGACAATGATGCCCTTGGCCAAAAAGTGCGTATGCGTTTTTTCCTGAATATATTCAGGAAAAAAAGCATACGCCCTTTTTGGCCAACCAAGAAACCTGGAAAGGCAAATCAGCGCTACAAACAAGTCTCGCTTCCCATCGGTCAAAAGGGCCATGCTGAAAAAAGTGTCAAAACCAGAAATGCAGGACAGGCCATGGAGAAATGGGAGCCTTGCTACACTGATGGGCGGGATGTAAATTGCCAAGAGCCACTCTGGAGAAGTGTCCGGTGAGTCCTGAAACATCTGAAAAACACAGCTTAGAGAGCATAGGGCACTTCCACTCATGGGGGAATAAATTGGGAAAATTAAAAATCAGCAAGACACAAGCACCCCAAAGTTTAGGGCTGCTCTGTTGACAAGGACCTCCACTTCATTCCACCTTCAATATCCCAGGAAAGAGAAAAATGGATAAAGAAGTTGTGGTCCTTATGTACAATGGAATATCACTCAGCCATGAAATCAATGTCATAAGGCTAGTAGCAGCATGATGAGTGGATTAAGGTACGACGATTCTAAGTGAAATAAGTCACACAGAAAAGGACACTTCTCATAAGGTATCACTGATGGAATGTAAAAACCGTTACACTTGAACTGAATTACAAAACAGAACAGATTCACACATGCAGAAAACACACTATGGCTGCTTAACGGGAAAGGTGAGGTGGGGTGATACATAAAACAAGGGTTTCAAATTAGCTCAGATACCGTTCCATAAACCCAATATGTAATAGACAAGACCTACTCCTTGCTCAGAGAACTGGACTCAACACGCCCTATTCACCGCACAAGAATATATCTGACTAGTAATAATCGTAAAGCCTATGTATTGATATCTCTCTGTTAGTGTGTCAAGTGGGTGTAAAGCGGCATAAACACAGCAGTGAAAAGCAGCTAAATCCCATTATGAAAATAAATTACTTTGAAAAACCCATGAAACAAACACAGTGAACGAGAGAGGAATTCTTACACAATGCGTTCAGGGGCTGTGATGCAACCTGGATTGACCATATCTAGACCCACAGCTGGATGAGACATAAGGGTGGACACTCTTGGGGCTGAGAGGTTTGGTGAGGTTGGGTGAGCAAACGCAGACCCTTTAAAGTAATACTGCATGGTACCCATCGCATGGGTCCCAAATCTCCAGCTTCAAGGGCATCTTCCTACATCAAAAACATGCATGAGAAACCCAGAAGATGGTACACCGTGTGATGGGGAAAGGTTTCTAAAACGCACCTCATTTCTCATCTCCTTGTGCCCGGGTTCGCCATTCCAGCCGCTTTACTAGCAAGCTCCCTACTTGGAGCATCAGCACCTTTAACCTCCTGTTCCGTACAGGTTGCAATTTGTCCTGAGGATAAACGGGAAGACGTGGAACCAACGAGAGACTAGCTCTTGGTGTTGGGACAGGCACAGGTCACTCTATTTTACCATCAGAAAGAAGAATTAACCACAGGCTCAGCCTGCCCCCCGGAACCAGAACAGGGCCTGAAGCCATTCTGTGATTTTGCGGCCAGCTCCCATAAAAACGAGTTGTAAAATGGAGGTTCAGGGCACTGCAATTCACAAACCTGCAGTTATAAATGATAACTCTCGTCCACAAATATATTGACGGAAGGCAACGAAGAGGATTTGAAATCAAGGCAGAATTGCAGGAAACAGATTTCAGGAAGTAGATTCGAATCGCATTTAAAGCACATGAAAAGCGGCAAAACGTTGACAATGATGCCCTTGGCCAAAAAGGGCGTATGCGTTTTTTCCTGAATATATTCAGGAAAAAACGCATACGCCCTTTTTGGCCAACCAAGCAACCTGGAAAGGCAAATCAGCGCTACAAACAAGTCTCGCTTCCCATCGGTCAAAAGGGCCATGCTGAAACAAGTGTCAAAACCAGAAATGCAGGACAGGCCATGGAGAAATGGGAGCCTTGCTACACTGATGGGCGGGATGTAAATTGCCAACAGCCACTCTGGAGAAGTGTACGGTGAGTCCTGAAACATCTGAAAAACACAGCTTAGAGAGCATAGGGCACTTCCACTCATGGGGGTATGAATTGGGAAAATGAAAAATCAGCAAGACACAAGCACCCCAAAGTTGAGGGCTGCTCTGTTGACAAGGACCTCCACTTCATTCCACCTTAAATATCCCAGGAAAGAGAAAAATGGGTAAAGAAGTTGTGGTCCTTATGTACAATGGAATATCACTCAGCCATGAAATCAATGTCATAAGGCTAGTAGCAGCATGATGAGTGGATTTAGGTACGACGATTCTAAGTGAAATAAGTCACACAGAAAAGGACACTTCTCATAAGGTATCACTGATAGAGGGAATGTAAAAACCGTTACACTTGAACTGAATTACAAAACAGAACAGAGTCACACATGCAGAAAACACACTATGGCTGCTTAACGGGAAAGGTGAGGTGGGGTGATACATAAAACAAGGGTATCAAATTAGCTCAGATACCGTTCCATAAACCCAATATGTAATAGACAAGACCTACTCCTTGCTCAGAGAACTGGACTCAACACGCCCTATTCACCGCACAAGATTATATCTGACTAGTAATAATCGTAAAGCCTATGTATTGATATCTCTCTGTTAGTGTGTCAAGTGGGTGTAAAGTGGCATAAACACAGCAGTGAAAAGCAGCTAAATCCCATTATGAAAATAAATTACTTTGAAAAACCCATGAAACAAAGACAGTGAACGAGAGAGGAATTCTTACACAATGCGTTCAGGGGCTGTGATGCAACCTGGATTGACCATATCTAGACCCACAGCTGGATGAGACATAAGGGTGGACACTCTTGGGGCTGAGAGGTTTGGTGAGGTTGGGTGAGCAAACGCAGACCCTTTAAAGGAATACTGCGTGGTACCCATCGCATGGGTCCCAAATCTCCAGCTTCAAGGGCATCTTCCTACATCAAAACATGCATGAGAAACCCAGAAGATGGTACACAGTGTGATGGGGAAAGGTTTCTAAAACGCACCTCATTTCTCATCGCCTTGTGCCCGGGTTCGCCATTCCAGCCGCTTTACTAGCAAGCTCCCTACTTGGAGCATCAGCACCTTTAACCTCCTGTTCCGTACAGGTTGCAATTTGTCCTGAGGATAAACGGGAAGACGTGGAACCAACGAGAGACTAGCTCTTGGTGTTGGGACAGGCACAGGTCACTCTATTTTCCCATCAGAAAGAAGAATTAACCACAGGCTCAGCCTGCCCCCCAGAACCAGAGCAGGGCCTGAAGCCATCCTGCGCTTTTGCGGCCAGCTCCCATAAAAACGAGTTGTAAAATGGAGGTTCAGGGCACTGCAATTCACAAACCTGCAGAGTTATAAATGATAACTGTCGTCCACAAATATATTGAGGGAAGGCAAAGAAGAGGATTTGAAATCAAGGCAGAATTGCACGAAACAGATTTCAGGAGGTAGATTCGAATCACATTTAAAGCACATGAAAAGCGGCAAAACGTTGACAATGATGCCCTTGGCCAAAAAGGGCGTATGCGTTTTTTCCTGAATATATTCAGGAAAAAACGCATACGCCCTTTTTGGCCAAACAAGCAACCTGGAAAGGCAAATCAGCGCTACAAACAAGTCTCGCTTCCCATCGGTCAAAAGGGCCATGCTGAAAAAAGTGTCAAAACCAGAAATGCAGGACAGGCCATGGAGAAATGGGAGCCTTGCTACACTGATAGGCGGGATGTAAATTGCCAACAGCCACTCTGGAGAAGTGTCCGGTGAGTCCTGAAACATCTGAAAAACACAGCTTAGAGAGCATAGGGCACTTCCACTCATGGGGGTATGAATTGGGAAAATGAAAAATCAGCCAGACACAAGCACCCCAAAGTTGAGGGCTGCTCTGTTGACAAGGACCTCCACTTCATTCCACCTTAAATATCCCAGGAAAGAGAAAAATGGATAAAGAAGTTGTGGTCCTTATGTACAATGGAATATCACTCAGCCATGAAATCAATGTCATAAGGCTAGTAGCAGCATGATGAGTGGATTTAGGTACGACGATACTAAGTGAAATAAGTCACACAGAAAAGGACACTTCTCATAAGGTATCACTGATAGAGGGAATGTAAAAACCGTTACACTTGAACTGAATTACAAAACAGAACAGAGTCACACATGCAGAAAACACACTATGGCTGCTTAACGGGAAAGGTGAGGTGGGGTGATACATAAAACAAGGGTTTCAAATTAGCTCAGATACCGTTCCATAAACCCAATATGTAATAGACAAGACCTACTCCTTGCTCAGAGAACTGGACTCAACACGCCCTATTCACCGCACAAGAATATATCTGACTAGTAATAATCGTAAAGCCTATGTATTGATATCTCTCTGTTAGTGTGTCAAGTGGGTGTAAAGCGGCATAAACACAGCAGTGAAAAGCAGCTAAATCCCATTATGAAAATAAATTACTTTGAAAAACCCATGAAACAAAGACAGTGAACGAGAGAGGAATTCTTACACAATGCGTTCAGGGGCTGTGATGCAACCTGGATTGACCATATCTAGACCCACAGCTGGATGAGACATAAGGGTGGACACTCTTGGGGCTGAGAGGTTTGGTGAGGTTGGGTGAGCAAACGCAGACCCTTTAAAGTAATACTGCATGGTACCCATCGCATGGGTCCCAAATCTCCAGCTTCAAGGGCATCTTCCTACATCAAAAACATGCATGAGAAACCCAGAAGATGGTACACCGTGTGATGGGGAAAGGTTTCTAAAACGCACCTCATTTCTCATCTCCTTGTGCCCGGGTTCGCCATTCCAGCCGCTTTACTAGCAAGCTCCCTACTTGGAGCATCAGCACCTTTAACCTCCTGTTCCGTACAGGTTGCAATTTGTCCTGAGGATAAACGGGAAGACGTGGAACCAACGAGAGACTAGCTCTTGGTGTTGGGACAGGCACAGGTCACTCTATTTTACCATCAGAAAGAAGAATTAACCACAGGCTCAGCCTGCCCCCCGGAACCAGAACAGGGCCTGAAGCCATTCTGTGATTTTGCGGCCAGCTCCCATAAAAACGAGTTGTAAAATGGAGGTTCAGGGCACTGCAATTCACAAACCTGCAGTTATAAATGATAACTCTCGTCCACAAATATATTGAGGGAAGGCAACGAAGAGGATTTGAAATCAAGGCAGAATTGCAGGAAACAGATTTCAGGAAGTAGATTCGAATCGCATTTAAAGCACATGAAAAGCGGCAAAACGTTGACAATGATGCCCTTGGCCAAAAAGGGCGTATGCGTTTTTTCCTGAATATATTCAGGAAAAAACGCATACGCCCTTTTTGGCCAACCAAGCAACCTGGAAAGGCAAATCAGCGCTACAAACAAGTCTCGCTTCCCATCGGTCAAAAGGGCCATGCTGAAACAAGTGTCAAAACCAGAAATGCAGGACAGGCCATGGAGAAATGGGAGCCTTGCTACACTGATGGGCGGGATGTAAATTGCCAACAGCCACTCTGGAGAAGTGTACGGTGAGTCCTGAAACATCTGAAAAACACAGCTTAGAGAGCATAGGGCACTTCCACTCATGGGGGTATGAATTGGGAAAATGAAAAATCAGCAAGACACAAGCACCCCAAAGTTGAGGGCTGCTCTGTTGACAAGGACCTCCACTTCATTCCACCTTAAATATCCCAGGAAAGAGAAAAATGGGTAAAGAAGTTGTGGTCCTTATGTACAATGGAATATCACTCAGCCATGAAATCAATGTCATAAGGCTAGTAGCAGCATGATGAGTGGATTTAGGTACGACGATTCTAAGTGAAATAAGTCACACAGAAAAGGACACTTCTCATAAGGTATCACTGATAGAGGGAATGTAAAAACCGTTACACTTGAACTGAATTACAAAACAGAACAGAGTCACACATGCAGAAAACACACTATGGCTGCTTAACGGGAAAGGTGAGGTGGGGTGATACATAAAACAAGGGTATCAAATTAGCTCAGATACCGTTCCATAAACCCAATATGTAATAGACAAGACCTACTCCTTGCTCAGAGAACTGGACTCAACACGCCCTATTCACCGCACAAGATTATATCTGACTAGTAATAATCGTAAAGCCTATGTATTGATATCTCTCTGTTAGTGTGTCAAGTGGGTGTAAAGTGGCATAAACACAGCAGTGAAAAGCAGCTAAATCCCATTATGAAAATAAATTACTTTGAAAAACCCATGAAACAAAGACAGTGAACGAGAGAGGAATTCTTACACAATGCGTTCAGGGGCTGTGATGCAACCTGGATTGACCATATCTAGACCCACAGCTGGATGAGACATAAGGGTGGACACTCTTGGGGCTGAGAGGTTTGGTGAGGTTGGGTGAGCAAACGCAGACCCTTTAAAGTAATACTGCATGGTACCCATCGCATGGGTCCCAAATCTCCAGCTTCAAGGGCATCTTCCTACATCAAAACATGCATGAGAAACCCAGAAGATGGTACACAGTGTGATGGGGAAAGGTTTCTAAAACGCACCTCATTTCTCATCGCCTTGTGCCCGGGTTCGCCATTCCAGCCGCTTTACTAGCAAGCTCCCTACTTGGAGCATCAGCACCTTTAACCTCCTGTTCCGTACAGGTTGCAATTTGTCCTGAGGATAAACGGGAAGACGTGGAACCAACGAGAGACTAGCTCTTGGTGTTGGGACAGGCACAGGTCACTCTATTTTCCCATCAGAAAGAAGAATTAACCACAGGCTCAGCCTGCCCCCCGGAACCAGAACAGGGCCTGAAGCCATTCTGCGATTTTGCGGCCAGCTCCCATAAAAACGAGTTGTAAAATGGAGGTTCAGGGCACTGCAATTCACAAACCTGCAGAGTTATAAATGATAACTGTCGTCCACAAATATATTGAGGGAAGGCAAAGAAGAGGATTTGAAATCAAGGCAGAATTGCACGAAACAGATTTCAGGAGGTAGATTCGAATCACATTTAAAGCACATGAAAAGCGGCAAAACGTTGACAATGATGCCCTTGGCCAAAAAGGGCGTATGCGTTTTTTCCTGAATATATTCAGGAAAAAACGCATACGCCCTTTTTGGCCAACCAAGCAACCTGGAAAGGCAAATCAGCGCTACAAAGAAGTCTCGCTTCCCATCGGTCAAAAGGGCCATGCTGAAAAAAGTGTCAAAACCAGAAATGCAGGACAGGCCATGGAGAAATGGGAGCCTTGCTACACTGATGGGCGGGATGTAAATTGCCAACAGCCACTCTGGAGAAGTGTACGGTGAGTCCTGAAACATCTAAAAAACACAGCTTAGAGAGCATAGGGCACTTCCACTCATGGGGGTATGAATTGGGAAAATGAAAAATCAGCAAGACACAAGCACCCCAAAGTTGAGGGCTGCTCTGTTGACAAGGACCTCCACTTCATTCCACCTTAAATATCCCAGGAAAGAGAAACATGGGTAAAGAAGTTGTGGTCCTTATGTACAATGGAATATCACTCAGCCATGAAATCAATGTCATAAGGCTAGTAGCAGCATGATGAGTGGATTTAGGTACGACGATTCTAAGTGAAATAAGTCACACAGAAAAGGACACTTCTCATAAGGTATCACTGATAGAGGGAATGTAAAAACCGTTACACTTGAACTGAATTACAAAACAGAACAGAGTCACACATGCAGAAAACACACTATGGCTGCTTAACGGGAAAGGTGAGGTGGGGTGATACATAAAACAAGGGTATCAAATTAGCTCAGATACCATTCCATAAACCCAATATGTAATAGACAAGACCTACTCCTTGCTCAGAGAACTGGACTCAACACGCCCTATTCACCGCACAAGAATATATCTGACTAATAATAATCGTAAAACCTATGTATTGATATCTCTCTGTTAGTGTGTCAAGTGGGTGTAAAGCGGCATAAACACAGCAGTGAAAAGCAGCTAAACCCCATTATAAAAATAAATTACTTTGAAACACCCATGAAAAAAAGACAGTGAAAGAGAGAGAAATTCTTACACAATGCGTTCAGGGGCTGTGATGCAACCTGGATTGACCATATCTAGACTCACAGCTGGATCAGACATAAGGGTGGACACTCTTGGGGCTGAGAGGTTTGGTGAGGTTGGGTGAGCAAACGCAGACCCTTTAAAGTAATACTGCATGATACCCATCGCATGGGTCCCAAATCTCCAGGTTCAAGGGCATCTTCCTACATCAAAAACATGCATGAGAAACCCAGAAGATGGTACACCGTGTGATGGGGAAAGGTTTCTAAAACGCACCTCATTTCTCATCTCCTTGTGCCCGGGTTCGCCATTCCAGCCACTTTACTAGCAAGCTCCCTACTTGGAGCATCAGCACCTTTAACCTCCTGTTCCGTACAGGTTGCAATTTGTCCTGAGGATAAATGGGAAGACGTGGAACCAACGAGAGACTAGCTCTTGGTGTTGGGACAGGCACAGGTCACTCTATTTTCCCATCAGAAAGAAGAATTAACCACAGGCTCAGCCTGCCCCCCGGAATCAGAACAGGGCCTGAAGCCATTCTGCGATTTTGCCGCCAGCTCCCATAAAAACGAGTTGTAAAATGGAGGTTCAGGGCACTGCAATTCACAAACCTGCAGAGTTATAAATGATAACTCTCGTCCACAAATATATTGAGGGAAGGCAAAGAAGAGGATTTGAAATCAAGGCAGAATTGCAGGAAAGAGATTTCAGGAGGTAGATTCGAATCGCCTTTAAAGCACATGAAAAGCGGCAAAACGTTGACAATGATGCCCTTGGCCAAAAAGGGCGTATGCGTTTTTTCCTGAATATATTCAGGAAAAAACGCATACGCCCTTTTTGGCCAACCAAGCAACCTGGAAAGGCAAATCAGCGCTACAAACAAGTCTCGCTTCCCATCGGTCAAAAGGGCCATGCTGAAAAAGTGTCAAAACCAGAAATGCAGGACAGGCCATGGAGAAATGGGAGCCTTGCTACACTGATGGGCGGGATGTAAATTGCCAACAGCCACTCTGGAGAAGTGTCCGGTGAGTCCTGAAACATCTGAAAAACACAGCTTAGAGAGCATAGGGCACTTCCACTCATGGGGGTATGAATTGGGAAAATGAAAAATCAGCAAGACACAAGCACCCCAAAGTTGAGGGCTGCTCTGTTGACAAGGACCTCCACTTCATTCCACCTTAAATATCCCAGGAAAGAGAAACATGGATAAAGAAGTTGTGGTCCTTATGTACAATGGAATATCACTCAGCCATGAAATCAATGTCATAAGGTTAGTAGCAGCATGATGAGTGGATTTAGGTACGACGATTCTAAGAGAAATAAGTCACACAGAAAAGGACACTTCTCATAAGGTATCACTTATAGAGGGAATGTAAAAACCGTTACACTTGAACTGAATTACAAAACAGAACAGAGTCACACATGCAGAAAACACACTATGGCTGCTTAACGGGAAAGGTGAGGTGGGGTGATACATAAAACAAGGGTATCAAATTAGCTCAGATACCTTTCCATAAACCCAATATGTAATAGACAAGACCTACTCCTTGCTCAGAGAACTGGACTCAACACGCCCTATTCACCGCACAAGAATATATCTGACTAGTAATAATCTTAAAACCTATGTATTGATATCTCTCTGTTAGTGTGTCAAGTGGGTGTAAAGCGGCATAAACACAGCCGTGAAAAGCAGCTAAACCCCATTATGAAAATAAATTACTTTGTAAAACCCATGAAACAACGACAGTGAAAGAGATAGAAATTCTTACACAATGAGTTCAGGGGCTGTGATGCAACCTGGATTGAGCATATCTAGACCCACAGCTGGATGAGACATAAGGGTGGACACTCTTGGGGCTGAGAGGTTTGGTGAGGTTGGGTGAGCAAACGCAGACCCTTTAAAGTAATACTGCGTGGTACCCATCGCATGGGTCCCAAATCTCCAGCTTCAAGGGCATCTTCCTACATCGAAAACATGCATGAGAAACCCAGAAGATGGTACACCGTGTGATGGGGAAAGGTTTCTAAAACGCACCTCATTTCTCATCTCCTTGTGCCCGGGTTCGCCATTCCAGCCGCTTTACTAGCAAGCTCCCTACTTGGAGCATCAGCACCTTTAACCTCCTGTTCCGTACAGGTTGCAATTTGTCCTGAGGATGAACGGGAAGACGGGGAACCAACGAGAGACTAGCTCTTGGTGTTGGGACAGGCACAGGTCACTCTATTTTCCCATCAGAAAGAAGAATTAACCACAGGCTCAGCCTGCCCCCCAGAACCAGAACAGGGCCTGAAGCCATCCTGCGCTTTTGCGGCCAGCTCCCAAAAAAGCGAGTTGTAAAATGGAGGTTCAGGGCACTGCAATTCACAAACCTGCAGAGTTATAAATGATAACTCTCGTCCACAAATATATTGAGGGAAGGCAAAGAAGAGGATTTGAAATCAAGGCAGAATTGCACTTAACAGATTTCAGGAGGTAGATACGAATCGCCTTTAAAGCACATGAAAAGCGGCAAAACGTTGACAATGATGCCCTTGGCCAAAAAGGGCGTATGCGTTTTTTCCTGAATATATTCAGGAAAAAACGCATACGCCCTTTTTGGCCAACCAAGCAACCTGGAAAGGCAAATCAGCGCTACAGAGAAGTCTCGCTTCCCATCGGTCAAAAGGGCCATCCTGAAAAAAGTGTCAAAACCAGAAATGCAGGACAGGCCATGGAGAAATGGGAGCCTTGCTACACTGATGGGCGGGATGTAAATTGCCAACAGCCACTCTGGAGAAGTGTACGGTGTGTCCTGAAACATCTGAAAAACACAGCTTAGAGAGCATAGGGCACTTCCACTCATGGGGGTATAAATTGGGAAAATGAAAAATCAGCAAGACACAAGCACCCCAAAGTTGAGGGCTGCTCTGTTGACAAGGACCTCCACTTCATTCCACCTTCAATATCCCAGGAAAGAGAAAAATGGATAAAGAAGTTGTGGTCCTTATGTACAATGGAATATCACTCAGCCATGAAATCAATGTCATAAGGTTAGTAGCAGCATGATGAGTGGATTTAGGTACGACGATTCTAAGTGAAATAAGTCACACAGAAAAGGACACTTCTCATAAGGTATCACTTATAGAGGGAATGTAAAAACCGTTACACTTGAACTGAATTACAAAACAGAACAGAGTCACACATGCAGAAAACACACTATGGCTGCTTAACGGGAAAGGTGAGGTGGGGTGATACATAAAACAAGGGTATCAAATTAGCTCAGATACCGTTCCATAAACCCAATATGTAGTAGACAAGACCTACTCCTTCCTCAGAGAACTGGACTCAACACGCCCTATTCACCGCACAAGAATATATCTGACTAGTAATAATCTTGAAACATATGTATTGATATCTCTCTGTTAGTGTGTCAAGTGGGTGTAAAGCGGCATAAACACAGCCGTGAAAAGCAGCTAAACCCCATTATGAAAATAAATTACTTTGAAAAACCCATGAAACAACGACAGTGAAAGAGATAGAAATTCTTACACAATGAGTTCAGGGGCTGAGATGCAACCTGGATTGACCATATCTAGACCCACAGCTGGATGAGACATAAGGGTGGACACTCTTGGGGCTGAGAGGTTTGGTGAGCTTGGGTGAGCAAACACAGACCCTTTAAAGTAATACTGCGTGGTACCCATCGCATGGGTCCCAAATCTCCAGCTTCAAGGGCATCTTCCTACATCGAAAACATGCATGAGAAACCCAGAAGATGGTACACCGTGTGATGGGGAAAGGTTTCTAAAACGCACCTCATTTCTCATCTCCTTGTGCCCGGGTTCGCCATTCCAGCCACTTTACTAGCAATCTCCCTACTTGGAGCATCAGCACCTTTAACCTCCTGTTCCGTACAGGTTGCAATTTGTCCTGAGGATGAACGGGAAGACGGGGAACCAACGAGAGACTAGCTCTTGGTGTTGGGACAGGCACAGGTCACTCTATTTTCCCATCAGGAAGAAGAATTAACCACAGGCTCAGCCTGCCCCCCAGAACCAGAACAGGGCCTGAAGCCATCCTGCGCTTTTGCGGCCAGCTCCCAAAAAAGCGAGTTGTAAAATGGAGGTTCAGGGCACTGCAATTCACAAACCTGCAGAGTTATAAATGATAACTCTCGTCCACAAATATATTGAGGGAAGGCAAAGAAGAGGATTTGAAATCAAGGCAGAATTGCACGAAACAGATTTCAGGAGGTAGATACGAATCGCCTTTAAAGCACATGAAAAGCGGCAAAACGTTGACAATGATGCCCTTGGCCAAAAAGGGCGTATGCGTTTTTTCCTGAATATATTCAGGAAAAAACGCATACGCCCTTTTTGGCCAACCAAGCAACCTGGAAAAGCAAATCAGCACTACAGAGAAGTCTCGCTTCCCATCGGTCAAAAGGGCCATGCTGAAAAAAGTGTCAAAACCAGAAATGCAGGACAGGCCATGGAGAAATGGGAGCCTTGCTACACTGGTGGGCGGGATGTAAATTGCCAACAGCCACTCTGGAGAAGTGTACGGTGAGTCCTGAAACATCTGAAAAACACAGCTTAGAGAGCATAGGGCAATTCCACTCATGGGGGTATAAATTGGGAAAATTAAAAATCAGCAAGACACAAGCACCCCAAAGTTGAGGACTGCTCTGTTGACAAGGACCTCCACTTCATTCCACCTTAAATATCCCAGGAAAGAGAAAAATTGATAAAGAAGTTGTGGTCCTTATGTACAATGGAATATCACTCAGCCATGAAATCAATGTCATAAGGTTAGTAGCAGCATGATGAGTGGATATAGGTACGACGATTCTAAGTGAAATAAGTCACACAGAAAAGGACACTTCTCATAAGGTATCACTTATAGAGGGAATGTAAAAACCGTTACACTTGAACTGAATTACAAAACAGAACAGAGTCACACATGCAGAAAACAGACTATGGCTGCTTAACGGGAAAGGTGAGGTGGGGTGATACATAAAACAAGGGTATCAAATTAGCTCAGATACCGTTCCATAAACCCAATATGTAATAGACAAGACCTACTCCTTGCTCAGAGAACTGGACTCAACACGCCCTATTCACCGCACAAGAATATATCTGACTAGTAATAATCTTAAAACCTATGTATTGATATCTCTCTGTTAGTGTGTCAAGTGGGTGTAAAGCGGCATAAACACAGCCGTGAAAAGCAGCTAAACCCCATTATGAAAATAAATTACTTTGTAAAACCCATGAAACAACGACAGTGAAAGAGATAGAAATTCTTACACAATGAGTTCAGGGGCTGTGATGCAACCTGGATTGACCATATCTAGACCCACAGCTGGATGAGACATAAGGGTGGACACTCTTGGGGCTGAGAGGTTTGGTGAGGTTGGGTGAGCAAACGCAGACCCTTTAAAGTAATACTGCGTGGTACCCATCGCATGGGTCCCAAATCTCCAGCTTCAAGGGCATCTTCCTACATCGAAAACATGCATGAGAAACCCAGAAGATGGTACACCGTGTGATGGGGAAAGGTTTCTAAAACGCACCTCATTTCTCATCTCCTTGTGCCCGGGTTCGCCATTCCAGCCACTTTACTAGCAATCTCCCTACTTGGAGCATCAGCACCTTTAACCTCCTGTTCCGTACAGGTTGCAATTTGTCCTGAGGATGAACGGGAAGACGGGGAACCAACGAGAGACTAGCTCTTGGTGTTGGGACAGGCACAGGTCACTCTATTTTCCCATCAGGAAGAAGAATTAACCACAGGCTCAGCCTGCCCCCCAGAACCAGAACAGGGCCTGAAGCCATCCTGCGCTTTTGCGGCCAGCTCCCAAAAAAGCGAGTTGTAAAATGGAGGTTCAGGGCACTGCAATTCACAAACCTGCAGAGTTATAAATGATAACTCTCGTCCACAAATATATTGAGGGAAGGCAAAGAAGAGGATTTGAAATCAAGGCAGAATTGCACGAAACAGATTTCAGGAGGTAGATACGAATCGCCTTTAAAGCACATGAAAAGCGGCAAAACGTTGACAATGATGCCCTTGGCCAAAAAGGGCGTATGCGTTTTTTCCTGAATATATTCAGGAAAAAAAGCATACGCCCTTTTTGGCCAACCAAGCAACCTGGAAAGGCAAATCAGCGCTAAAAACAAGTCTCGCTTCCCATCGGTCAAAAGGGCCATGCTGAAAAAAGTGTCAAAACCAGAAATGCAGGACAGGCCATGGAGAAATGGGAGCCTTGCTACACTGATGGGCGGGATGTAAATTGCCAAGAGCCACTCTGGAGAAGTGTCCGGTGAGTCCTGAAACATCTGAAAAACACAGCTTAGAGAGCATAGGGCACTTCCACTCATGGGGGAATAAATTGGGAAAATTAAAAATCAGCAAGACACAAGCACCCCAAAGTTTAGGGCTGCTCTGTTGACAAGGACCTCCACTTCATTCCACCTTCAATATCCCAGGAAAGAGAAAAATGGATAAAGAAGTTGTGGTCCTTATGTACAATGGAATATCACTCAGCCATGAAATCAATGTCATAAGGCTAGTAGCAGCATGATGAGTGGATTAAGGTACGACGATTCTAAGTGAAATAAGTCACACAGAAAAGGACACTTCTCATAAGGTATCACTGATAGAGGGAATGTAAAAACCGTTACACTTGAACTGAATTACAAAACAGAACAGATTCACACATGCAGAAAACACACTATGGCTGCTTAACGGGAAAGGTGAGGTGGGGTGATACATAAAACAAGGGTTTCAAATTAGCTCAGATACCGTTCCATAAACCCAATATGTAATAGACAAGACCTACTCCTTGCTCAGAGAACTGGACTCAACACGCCCTATTCACCGCACAAGAATATATCTGACTAGTAATAACCGTAAAGCCTATGTATTGATATCTCTCTGTTAGTGTGTCAAGTGGGTGTAAAGCGGCATAAACACAGCAGTGAAAAGCAGCTAAATCCCATTATGAAAATAAATTACTTTGAAAAACCCATGAAACAAAGACAGTGAACGAGAGAGGAATTCTTACACAATGCGTTCAGGGGCTGTGATGCAACCTGGATTGACCATATCTAGACCCACAGCTGGATGAGACATAAGGGTGGACACTCTTGGGGCTGAGAGGTTTGGTGAGGTTGGGTGAGCAAACGCAGACCCTTTAAAGTAATACTGCATGGTACCCATCGCATGGGTCCCAAATCTCCAGCTTCAAGGGCATCTTCCTACATCAAAAACATGCATGAGAAACCCAGAAGATGGTACACCGTGTGATGGGGAAAGGTTTCCAAAACGCACCTCATTTCTCATCGCCTTGTGCCCGGGTTCGCCATTCCAGCCGCTTTACTAGCAAGCTCCCTACTTGGAGCATCAGCACCTTTAACCTCCTGTTCCGTACAGGTTGCAATTTGTCCTGAGGATAAACGGGAAGACGTGGAACCAACGAGAGACTAGCTCTTGGTGTTGGGACAGGCACAGGTCACTCTATTTTACCATCAGAAAGAAGAATTAACCACAGGCTCAGCCTGCCCCCCGGAACCAGAACAGGGCCTGAAGCCATTCTGCGATTTTGCGGCCAGCTCCCATAAAAACGAGTTGTAAAATGGATGTTCAGGGCACTGCAATTCACAAACCTGCAGAGTTATAAATGATAACTCTCGTCCACAAATATATTGAGGGAAGGCAAAGAAGAGGATTTGAAATCAAGGCAGAATTGCAGGAAAGAGATTTCAGGAGGTAGATTCGAATCGCATTTAAAGCACATGAAAAGCGGCAAAACGTTGACAATGATGCCCTTGGCCAAAAAGGGCGTATGCGTTTTTTCCTGAATATATTCAGGAAAAAACGCATACGCCCTTTTTGGCCAACCAAGCAACCTGGAAAGGCAAATCAGCGCTACAAACAAGTCTCGCTTCCCATCGGTCAAAAGGGCCATGCTGAAAAAAGTGTCAAAACCAGAAATGCAGGACAGGCCATGGAGAAATGGGAGCCTTGCTACACTGATGGGCGGGATGTAAATTGCCAACAGCCACTCTGGAGAAGTGTACGGTGTGTCCTGAAACATCTGAAAAACACAGCTTAGAGAGCATAGGGCATTTCCACTCATGGGGGTATAAATTGGGAAAATTAAAAATCGGCAAGACACAAGCACCCCAAAGTTGAGGGCTGCTCTGTTGACAAGGACCTCCACTTCATTCCACCTTAAATATCCCAGGAAAGAGAAAAATGGATAAAGAAGTTGTGGTCCTTATGTACAATGGAATATCACTCAGCCATGAAATCAATGTCATAAGGTTAGTAGCAGCATGATGAGTGGATTTAGGTACGACGATTCTAAGAGAAATAAATCACACAGAAAAGGACACTTCTCATAAGGTATCACTTATAGAGGGAATGTAAAATCCGTTACACTTGAACTGAATTACAAAACAGAACAGAGTCACACATGCAGAAAACACACTATGGCTGCTTAACGGGAAAGGTGAGGTGGGGTGATACATAAAACAAGGGTATCAAATTAGCTCAGATACCGTTCCATAAACCCAATATGTAATAGACAAGACCTACTCCTTGCTCAGAGAACTGGACTCAACACGCCCTATTCACCGCACAAGAATATATCTGACTAGTAATAATCTTAAAACCTATGTATTGATATCTCTCTGTTAGTGTGTCAAGTGGGTGTAAAGCGGCATAAACACAGCCGTGAAAAGCAGCTAAACCCCATTATGAAAATAAATTACTTTGTAAAACCCATGAAACAACGACAGTGAAAGAGATAGAAATTCTTACACAATGAGTTCAGGGGCTGTGATGCAACCTGGATTGACCATATCTAGACCCACAGCTGGATGAGACATAAGGGTGGACACTCTTGGGGCTGAGAGGTTTGGTGAGGTTGGGTGAGCAAACGCAGACCCTTTAAAGTAATACTGCGTGGTACCCATCGCATGGGTCCCAAATCTCCAGGTTCAAGGGCATCTTCCTACATCGAAAACATGCATGAGAAACCCAGAAGATGGTACACCGTGTGATGGGGAAAGGTTTCTAAAACGCACCTCATTTCTCATCTCCTTGTGCCCGGGTTCGCCATTCCAGCCGCTTTACTAGCAATCTCCCTACTTGGAGCATCAGCACCTTTAACCTCCTGTTCCGTACAGGTTGCAATTTGTCCTGAGGATGAACGGGAAGACGGGGAACCAACGAGAGACTAGCTCTTGGTGTTGGGACAGGCACAGGTCACTCTATTTTCCCATCAGGAAGAAGAATTAACCACAGGCTCAGCCTGCCCCCCAGAACCAGAACAGGGCCTGAAGCCATCCTGCGCTTTTGCGGCCAGCTCCCAAAAAAGCGAGTTGTAAAATGGAGGTTCAGGGCACTGCAATTCACAAACCTGCAGAGTTATAAATGATAACTCTCGTCCACAAATATATTGAGGGAAGGCAAAGAAGAGGATTTGAAATCAAGGCAGAATTGCACGAAACAGATTTCAGGAGGTAGATACGAATCGCCTTTAAAGCACATGAAAAGCGGCAAAACGTTGACAATGATGCCCTTGGCGAAAAAGGGCGTATGTGTTTTTTCCTGAATATATTCAGGAAAAAACGCATACGCCCTTTTTGGCCAACCAAGCAACCTGGAAAGGCAAATCAGCGCTACAGAGAAGTCTCGCTTCCCATCGGTCAAAAGGGCCATGCTGAAAAAAGTGTCAAAACCAGAAATGCAGGACAGGCCATGGAGAAATGGGAGCCTTGCTACACTGATGGGCGGGATGTAAATTGCCAACAGCCACTCTGGAGAAGTGTACGGTGAGTCCTGAAACATCTGAAAAACACAGCTTAGAGAGCATAGGGCAATTCCACTCATGGGGGTATAAATTGGGAAAATTAAAAATCAGCAAGACACAAGCACCCCAAAGTTGAGGACTGCTCTGTTGACAAGGACCTCCACTTCATTCCACCTTAAATATCCCAGGAAAGAGAAAAATTGATAAAGAAGTTGTGGTCCTTATGTACAATGGAATATCACTCAGCCATGAAATCAATGTCATAAGGTTAGTAGCAGCATGATGAGTGGATATAGGTACGACGATTCTAAGTGAAATAAGTCACACAGAAAAGGACACTTCTCATAAGGTATCACTTATAGAGGGAATGTAAAAACCGTTACACTTGAACTGAATTACAAAACAGAACAGAGTCACACATGCAGAAAACACACTATGGCTGCTTAACGGGAAAGGTGAGGTGGGGTGATACATAAAACAAGGGTATCAAATTAGCTCAGATACCGTTCCATAAACCCAATATGTAATAGACAAGACCTACTCCTTGCTCAGAGAACTGGACTCAACACGCCCTATTCACCGCACAAGAATATATCTGACTAGTAATAATCTTAAAACCTATGTATTGATATCTCTCTGTTAGTGTGTCAAGTGGGTGTAAAGCGGCATAAACACAGCCGTGAAAAGCAGCTAAACCCCATTATGAAAATAAATTACTTTGTAAAACCCATGAAACAACGACAGTGAAAGAGATAGAAATTCTTACACAATGAGTTCAGGGGCTGTGATGCAACCTGGATTGACCATATCTAGACCCACAGCTGGATGAGACATAAGGGTGGACACTCTTGGGGCTGAGAGGTTTGGTGAGGTTGGGTGAGCAAACGCAGACCCTTTAAAGTAATACTGCGTGGTACCCATCGCATGGGTCCCAAATCTCCAGGTTCAAGGGCATCTTCCTACATCGAAAACATGCATGAGAAACCCAGAAGATGGTACACCGTGTGATGGGGAAAGGTTTCTAAAACGCACCTCATTTCTCATCTCCTTGTGCCCGGGTTCGCCATTCCAGCCGCTTTACTAGCAAGCTCCCTACTTGGAGCATCAGCACCTTTAACCTCCTGTTCCGTACAGGTTGCAATTTGTCCTGAGGATGAACGGGAAGACGGGGAACCAACGAGAGACTAGCTCTTGGTGTTGGGACAGGCACATGTCACTCTATTTTCCCATCAGGAAGAAGAATTAACCACAGGCTCAGCCTGCCCCCCAGAACCAGAACAGGGCCTGAAGCCATCCTGCGCTTTTGCGGCCAGCTCCCAAAAAAGCGAGTTGTAAAATGGAGGTTCAGGGCACTGCAATTCACAAACCTGCAGAGTTATAAATGATAACTCTCGTCCACAAATATATTGAGGGAAGGCAAAGAAGAGGATTTGAAATCAAGGCAGAATTGCACTTAACAGATTTCAGGAGGTAGATACGAATCGCCTTTAAAGCACATGAAAAGCGGCAAAACGTTGACAATGATGCCCTTGGCCAAAAAGGGCGTATGCGTTTTTTCCTGAATATATTCAGGAAAAAACGCATACGCCCTTTTTGGCCAACCAAGCAACCTGGAAAGGCAAATCAGCGCTACAGAGAAGTCTCGCTTCCCATCGGTCAAAAGGGCCATCCTGAAAAAAGTGTCAAAACCAGAAATGCAGGACAGGCCATGGAGAAATGGGAGCCTTGCTACACTGATGGGCGGGATGTAAATTGCCAACAGCCACTCTGGAGAAGTGTACGGTGTGTCCTGAAACATCTGAAAAACACAGCTTAGAGAGCATAGGGCACTTCCACTCATGGGGGTATAAATTGGGAAAATGAAAAATCAGCAAGACACAAGCACCCCAAAGTTGAGGGCTGCTCTGTTGACAAGGACCTGCACTTCATTCCACCTTCAATATCCCAGGAAAGAGAAAAATGGATAAAGAAGTTGTGGTCCTTATGTACAATGGAATATCACTCAGCCATGAAATCAATGTCATAAGGTTAGTAGCAGCATGATGAGTGGATTTAGGTACGACGATTCTAAGTGAAATAAGTCACACAGAAAAGGACACTTCTCATAAGGTATCACTTATAGAGGGAATGTAAAAACCGTTACACTTGAACTGAATTACAAAACAGAACAGAGTCACACATGCAGAAAACACACTATGGCTGCTTAACGGGAAAGGTGAGGTGGGGTGATACATAAAACAAGGGTATCAAATTAGCTCAGATACCGTTCCATAAACCCAATATGTAGTAGACAAGACCTACTCCTTGCTCAGAGAACTGGACTCAACACGCCCTATTCACCGCACAAGAATATATCTGACTAGTAATAATCTTGAAACATATGTATTGATATCTCTCTGTTAGTGTGTCAAGTGGGTGTAAAGCGGCATAAACACAGCCGTGAAAAGCAGCTAAACCCCATTATGAAAATAAATTACTTTGAAAAACCCATGAAACAACGACAGTGAAAGAGATAGAAATTCTTACACAATGAGTTCAGGGGCTGAGATGCAACCTGGATTGACCATATCTAGACCCACAGCTGGATGAGACATAAGGGTGGACACTCTTGGGGCTGAGAGGTTTGGTGAGGTTGGGTGAGCAAACACAGACCCTTTAAAGTAATACTGCGTGGTACCCATCGCATGGGTCCCAAATCTCCAGCTTCAAGGGCATCTTCCTACATCGAAAACATGCATGAGAAACCCAGAAGATGGTACACCGTGTGATGGGGAAAGGTTTCTAAAACGCACCTCATTTCTCATCTCCTTGTGCCCGGGTTCGCCATTCCAGCCACTTTACTAGCAATCTCCCTACTTGGAGCATCAGCACCTTTAACCTCCTGTTCCGTACAGGTTGCAATTTGTCCTGAGGATGAACGGGAAGACGGGGAACCAACGAGAGACTAGCTCTTGGTGTTGGGACAGGCACAGGTCACTCTATTTTCCCATCAGGAAGAAGAATTAACCACAGGCTCAGCCTGCCCCCCGGAACCAGAACAGGGCCTGAAGCCATCCTGCGCTTTTGCGGCCAGCTCCCAAAAAAGCGAGTTGTAAAATGGAGGTTCAGGGCACTGCAATTCACAAACCTGCAGAGTTATAAATGATAACTCTCGTCCACAAATATATTGAGGGAAGGCAAAGAAGAGGATTTGAAATCAAGGCAGAATTGCACGAAACAGATTTCAGGAGGTAGATACGAATCGCCTTTAAAGCACATGAAAAGCGGCAAAACGTTGACAATGATGCCCTTGGCCAAAAAGGGCGTATGCGTTTTTTCCTGAATATATTCAGGAAAAAACGCATACGCCCTTTTTGGCCAACCAAGCAACCTGGAAAGGCAAATCAGCGCTACAGAGAAGTCTCGCTTCCCATCGGTCAAAAGGGCCATGCTGAAAAAAGTGTCAAAACCAGAAATGCAGGACAGGCCATGGAGAAATGGGAGCCTTGCTACACTGGTGGGCGGGATGTAAATTGCCAACAGCCACTCTGGAGAAGTGTACGGTGTGTCCTGAAACATCTGAAAAACACAGCTTAGAGAGCATAGGGCATTTCCACTCATGGGGGTATAAATTGGGAAAATTAAAAATCGGCAAGACACAAGCACCCCAAAGTTGAGGGCTGCTCTGTTGACAAGGACCTCCACTTCATTCCACCTTAAATATCCCAGGAAAGAGAAAAATGGATAAAGAAGTTGTGGTCCTTATGTACAATGGAATATCACTCAGCCATGAAATCAATGTCATAAGGTTAGTAGCAGCATGATGAGTGGATTTAGGTACGACGATTCTAAGAGAAATAAATCACACAGAAAAGGACACTTCTCATAAGGTATCACTTATAGAGGGAATGTAAAATCCGTTACACTTGAACTGAATTACAAAACAGAACAGAGTCACACATGCAGAAAACACACTATGGCTGCTTAACGGGAAAGGTGAGGTGGGGTGATACATAAAACAAGGGTATCAAATTAGCTCAGATACCGTTCCATAAACCCAATATGTAATAGACAAGACCTACTCCTTGCTCAGAGAACTGGACTCAACACGCCCTATTCACCGCACAAGAATATATCTGACTAGTAATAATCTTAAAACCTATGTATTGATATCTCTCTGTTAGTGTGTCAAGTGGGTGTAAAGCGGCATAAACACAGCCGTGAAAAGCACCTAAACCCCATTATGAAAATAAATTACTTTGTAAAACCCATGAAACAACGACAGTGAAAGAGATAGAAATTCTTACACAATGAGTTCAGGGGCTGTGATGCAACCTGGATTGACCATATCTAGACCCACAGCTGGATGAGACATAAGGGTGGACACTCTTGGGGCTGAGAGGTTTGGTGAGGTTGGGTGAGCAAACGCAGACCCTTTAAAGTAATACTGCGTGGTACCCATCGCATGGGTCCCAAATCTCCAGGTTCAAGGGCATCTTCCTACATCGAAAACATGCATGAGAAACCCAGAAGATGGTACACCGTGTGATGGGGAAAGGTTTCTAAAACGCACCTCATTTCTCATCTCCTTGTGCCCGGGTTCGCCATTCCAGCCGCTTTACTAGCAATCTCCCTACTTGGAGCATCAGCACCTTTAACCTCCTGTTCCGTACAGGTTGCAATTTGTCCTGAGGATGAACGGGAAGACGGGGAACCAACGAGAGACTAGCTCTTGGTGTTGGGACAGGCACAGGTCACTCTATTTTCCCATCAGGAAGAAGAATTAACCACAGGCTCAGCCTGCCCCCCAGAACCAGAACAGGGCCTGAAGCCATCCTGCGCTTTTGCGGCCAGCTCCCAAAAAAGCGAGTTGTAAAATGGAGGTTCAGGGCACTGCAATTCACAAACCTGCAGAGTTATAAATGATAACTCTCGTCCACAAATATATTGAGGGAAGGCAAAGAAGAGGATTTGAAATCAAGGCAGAATTGCACGAAACAGATTTCAGGAGGTAGATACGAATCGCCTTTAAAGCACATGAAAAGCGGCAAAACGTTGACAATGATGCCCTTGGCCAAAAAGGGCGTATGTGTTTTTTCCTGAATATATTCAGGAAAAAACGCATACGCCCTTTTTGGCCAACCAAGCAACCTGGAAAGGCAAATCAGCGCTACAGAGAAGTCTCGCTTCCCATCGGTCAAAAGGGCCATGCTGAAAAAAGTGTCAAAACCAGAAATGCAGGACAGGCCATGGAGAAATGGGAGCCTTGCTACACTGATGGGCGGGATGTAAATTGCCAACAGCCACTCTGGAGAAGTGTACGGTGAGTCCTGAAACATCTGAAAAACACAGCTTAGAGAGCATAGGGCAATTCCACTCATGGGGGTATAAATTGGGAAAATTAAAAATCAGCAAGACACAAGCACCCCAAAGTTGAGGACTGCTCTGTTGACAAGGACCTCCACTTCATTCCACCTTAAATATCCCAGGAAAGAGAAAAATTGATAAAGAAGTTGTGGTCCTTATGTACAATGGAATATCACTCAGCCATGAAATCAATGTCATAAGGTTAGTAGCAGCATGATGAGTGGATATAGGTACGACGATTCTAAGTGAAATAAGTCACACAGAAAAGGACACTTCTCATAAGGTATCACTTATAGAGGGAATGTAAAAACCGTTACACTTGAACTGAATTACAAAACAGAACAGAGTCACACATGCAGAAAACAGACTATGGCTGCTTAACGGGAAAGGTGAGGTGGGGTGATACATAAAACAAGGGTATCAAATTAGCTCAGATACCGTTCCATAAACCCAATATGTAATAGACAAGACCTACTCCTTGCTCAGAGAACTGGACTCAACACGCCCTATTCACCGCACAAGAATATATCTGACTAGTAATAATCTTAAAACCTATGTATTGATATCTCTCTGTTAGTGTGTCAAGTGGGTGTAAAGCGGCATAAACACAGCCGTGAAAAGCAGCTAAACCCCATTATGAAAATAAATTACTTTGTAAAACCCATGAAACAACGACAGTGAAAGAGATAGAAATTCTTACACAATGAGTTCAGGGGCTGTGATGCAACCTGGATTGACCATATCTAGACCCACAGCTGGATGAGACATAAGGGTGGACACTCTTGGGGCTGAGAGGTTTGGTGAGGTTGGGTGAGCAAACGCAGACCCTTTAAAGTAATACTGCGTGGTACCCATCGCATGGGTCCCAAATCTCCAGGTTCAAGGGCATCTTCCTACATCGAAAACATGCATGAGAAACCCAGAAGATGGTACACCGTGTGATGGGGAAAGGTTTCTAAAACGCACCTCATTTCTCATCTCCTTGTGCCCGGGTTCGCCATTCCAGCCACTTTACTAGCAATCTCCCTACTTGGAGCATCAGCACCTTTAACCTCCTGTTCCGTACAGGTTGCAATTTGTCCTGAGGATGAACGGGAAGACGGGGAACCAACGAGAGACTAGCTCTTGGTGTTGGGACAGGCACAGGTCACTCTATTTTCCCATCAGGAAGAAGAATTAACCACAGGCTCAGCCTGCCCCCCAGAACCAGAACAGGGCCTGAAGCCATCCTGCGCTTTTGCGGCCAGCTCCCAAAAAAGCGAGTTGTAAAATGGAGGTTCAGGGCACTGCAATTCACAAACCTGCAGAGTTATAAATGATAACTCTCGTCCACAAATATATTGAGGGAAGGCAAAGAAGAGGATTTGAAATCAAGGCAGAATTGCACGAAACAGATTTCAGGAGGTAGATACGAATCGCCTTTAAAGCACATGAAAAGCGGCAAAACGTTGACAATGATGCCCTTGGCCAAAAAGGGCGTATGCGTTTTTTCCTGAATATATTCAGGAAAAAAAGCATACGCCCTTTTTGGCCAACCAAGCAACCTGGAAAGGCAAATCAGCGCTAAAAACAAGTCTCGCTTCCCATCGGTCAAAAGGGCCATGCTGAAAAAAGTGTCAAAACCAGAAATGCAGGACAGGCCATGGAGAAATGGGAGCCTTGCTACACTGATGGGCGGGATGTAAATTGCCAAGAGCCACTCTGGAGAAGTGTCCGGTGAGTCCTGAAACATCTGAAAAACACAGCTTAGAGAGCATAGGGCACTTCCACTCATGGGGGAATAAATTGGGAAAATTAAAAATCAGCAAGACACAAGCACCCCAAAGTTTAGGGCTGCTCTGTTGACAAGGACCTCCACTTCATTCCACCTTCAATATCCCAGGAAAGAGAAAAATGGATAAAGAAGTTGTGGTCCTTATGTACAATGGAATATCACTCAGCCATGAAATCAATGTCATAAGGCTAGTAGCAGCATGATGAGTGGATTAAGGTACGACGATTCTAAGTGAAATAAGTCACACAGAAAAGGACACTTCTCATAAGGTATCACTGATAGAGGGAATGTAAAAACCGTTACACTTGAACTGAATTACAAAACAGAACAGATTCACACATGCAGAAAACACACTATGGCTGCTTAACGGGAAAGGTGAGGTGGGGTGATACATAAAACAAGGGTTTCAAATTAGCTCAGATACCGTTCCATAAACCCAATATGTAATAGACAAGACCTACTCCTTGCTCAGAGAACTGGACTCAACACGCCCTATTCACCGCACAAGAATATATCTGACTAGTAATAACCGTAAAGCCTATGTATTGATATCTCTCTGTTAGTGTGTCAAGTGGGTGTAAAGCGGCATAAACACAGCAGTGAAAAGCAGCTAAATCCCATTATGAAAATAAATTACTTTGAAAAACCCATGAAACAAAGACAGTGAACGAGAGAGGAATTCTTACACAATGCGTTCAGGGGCTGTGATGCAACCTGGATTGACCATATCTAGACCCACAGCTGGATGAGACATAAGGGTGGACACTCTTGGGGCTGAGAGGTTTGGTGAGGTTGGGTGAGCAAACGCAGACCCTTTAAAGTAATACTGCATGGTACCCATCGCATGGGTCCCAAATCTCCAGCTTCAAGGGCATCTTCCTACATCAAAAACATGCATGAGAAACCCAGAAGATGGTACACCGTGTGATGGGGAAAGGTTTCCAAAACGCACCTCATTTCTCATCGCCTTGTGCCCGGGTTCGCCATTCCAGCCGCTTTACTAGCAAGCTCCCTACTTGGAGCATCAGCACCTTTAACCTCCTGTTCCGTACAGGTTGCAATTTGTCCTGAGGATAAACGGGAAGACGTGGAACCAACGAGAGACTAGCTCTTGGTGTTGGGACAGGCACAGGTCACTCTATTTTACCATCAGAAAGAAGAATTAACCACAGGCTCAGCCTGCCCCCCGGAACCAGAACAGGGCCTGAAGCCATTCTGCGATTTTGCGGCCAGCTCCCATAAAAACGAGTTGTAAAATGGATGTTCAGGGCACTGCAATTCACAAACCTGCAGAGTTATAAATGATAACTCTCGTCCACAAATATATTGAGGGAAGGCAAAGAAGAGGATTTGAAATCAAGGCAGAATTGCAGGAAAGAGATTTCAGGAGGTAGATTCGAATCGCATTTAAAGCACATGAAAAGCGGCAAAACGTTGACAATGATGCCCTTGGCCAAAAAGGGCGTATGCGTTTTTTCCTGAATATATTCAGGAAAAAACGCATACGCCCTTTTTGGCCAACCAAGCAACCTGGAAAGGCAAATCAGCGCTACAAACAAGTCTCGCTTCCCATCGGTCAAAAGGGCCATGCTGAAAAAAGTGTCAAAACCAGAAATGCAGGACAGGCCATGGAGAAATGGGAGCCTTGCTACACTGATGGGCGGGATGTAAATTGCCAACAGCCACTCTGGAGAAGTGTACGGTGTGTCCTGAAACATCTGAAAAACACAGCTTAGAGAGCATAGGGCATTTCCACTCATGGGGGTATAAATTGGGAAAATTAAAAATCGGCAAGACACAAGCACCCCAAAGTTGAGGGCTGCTCTGTTGACAAGGACCTCCACTTCATTCCACCTTAAATATCCCAGGAAAGAGAAAAATGGATAAAGAAGTTGTGGTCCTTATGTACAATGGAATATCACTCAGCCATGAAATCAATGTCATAAGGTTAGTAGCAGCATGATGAGTGGATTTAGGTACGACGATTCTAAGAGAAATAAATCACACAGAAAAGGACACTTCTCATAAGGTATCACTTATAGAGGGAATGTAAAATCCGTTACACTTGAACTGAATTACAAAACAGAACAGAGTCACACATGCAGAAAACACACTATGGCTGCTTAACGGGAAAGGTGAGGTGGGGTGATACATAAAACAAGGGTATCAAATTAGCTCAGATACCGTTCCATAAACCCAATATGTAATAGACAAGACCTACTCCTTGCTCAGAGAACTGGACTCAACACGCCCTATTCACCGCACAAGAATATATCTGACTAGTAATAATCTTAAAACCTATGTATTGATATCTCTCTGTTAGTGTGTCAAGTGGGTGTAAAGCGGCATAAACACAGCCGTGAAAAGCAGCTAAACCCCATTATGAAAATAAATTACTTTGTAAAACCCATGAAACAACGACAGTGAAAGAGATAGAAATTCTTACACAATGAGTTCAGGGGCTGTGATGCAACCTGGATTGACCATATCTAGACCCACAGCTGGATGAGACATAAGGGTGGACACTCTTGGGGCTGAGAGGTTTGGTGAGGTTGGGTGAGCAAACGCAGACCCTTTAAAGTAATACTGCGTGGTACCCATCGCATGGGTCCCAAATCTCCAGGTTCAAGGGCATCTTCCTACATCGAAAACATGCATGAGAAACCCAGAAGATGGTACACCGTGTGATGGGGAAAGGTTTCTAAAACGCACCTCATTTCTCATCTCCTTGTGCCCGGGTTCGCCATTCCAGCCGCTTTACTAGCAATCTCCCTACTTGGAGCATCAGCACCTTTAACCTCCTGTTCCGTACAGGTTGCAATTTGTCCTGAGGATGAACGGGAAGACGGGGAACCAACGAGAGACTAGCTCTTGGTGTTGGGACAGGCACAGGTCACTCTATTTTCCCATCAGGAAGAAGAATTAACCACAGGCTCAGCCTGCCCCCCAGAACCAGAACAGGGCCTGAAGCCATCCTGCGCTTTTGCGGCCAGCTCCCAAAAAAGCGAGTTGTAAAATGGAGGTTCAGGGCACTGCAATTCACAAACCTGCAGAGTTATAAATGATAACTCTCGTCCACAAATATATTGAGGGAAGGCAAAGAAGAGGATTTGAAATCAAGGCAGAATTGCACGAAACAGATTTCTGGAGGTAGATACGAATCGCCTTTAAAGCACATGAAAAGCGGCAAAACGTTGACAATGATGCCCTTGGCGAAAAAGGGCGTATGTGTTTTTTCCTGAATATATTCAGGAAAAAACGCATACGCCCTTTTTGGCCAACCAAGCAACCTGGAAAGGCAAATCAGCGCTACAGAGAAGTCTCGCTTCCCATCGGTCAAAAGGGCCATGCTGAAAAAAGTGTCAAAACCAGAAATGCAGGACAGGCCATGGAGAAATGGGAGCCTTGCTACACTGATGGGCGGGATGTAAATTGCCAACAGCCACTCTGGAGAAGTGTACGGTGAGTCCTGAAACATCTGAAAAACACAGCTTAGAGAGCATAGGGCAATTCCACTCATGGGGGTATAAATTGGGAAAATTAAAAATCAGCAAGACACAAGCACCCCAAAGTTGAGGACTGCTCTGTTGACAAGGACCTCCACTTCATTCCACCTTCAATATCCCAGGAAAGAGAAAAATTGATAAAGAAGTTGTGGTCCTTATGTACAATGGAATATCACTCAGCCATGAAATCAATGTCATAAGGTTAGTAGCAGCATGATGAGTGGATATAGGTACGACGATTCTAAGTGAAATAAGTCACACAGAAAAGGACACTTCTCATAAGGTATCACTTATAGAGGGAATGTAAAAACCGTTACACTTGAACTGAATTACAAAACAGAACAGAGTCACACATGCAGAAAACACACTATGGCTGCTTAACGGGAAAGGTGAGGTGGGGTGATACATAAAACAAGGGTATCAAATTAGCTCAGATACCGTTCCATAAACCCAATATGTAATAGACAAGACCTACTCCTTGCTCAGAGAACTGGACTCAACACGCCCTATTCACCGCACAAGAATATATCTGACTAGTAATAATCTTAAAACCTATGTATTGATATCTCTCTGTTAGTGTGTCAAGTGGGTGTAAAGCGGCATAAACACAGCCGTGAAAAGCAGCTAAACCCCATTATGAAAATAAATTACTTTGTAAAACCCATGAAACAACGACAGTGAAAGAGATAGAAATTCTTACACAATGAGTTCAGGGGCTGTGATGCAACCTGGATTGACCATATCTAGACCCACAGCTGGATGAGACATAAGGGTGGACACTCTTGGGGCTGAGAGGTTTGGTGAGGTTGGGTGAGCAAACGCAGACCCTTTAAAGTAATACTGCGTGGTACCCATCGCATGGGTCCCAAATCTCCAGGTTCAAGGGCATCTTCCTACATCGAAAACATGCATGAGAAACCCAGAAGATGGTACACCGTGTGATGGGGAAAGGTTTCTAAAACGCACCTCATTTCTCATCTCCTTGTGCCCGGGTTCGCCATTCCAGCCACTTTACTAGCAATCTCCCTACTTGGAGCATCAGCACCTTTAACCTCCTGTTCCGTACAGGTTGCAATTTGTCCTGAGGATGAACGGGAAGACGGGGAACCAACGAGAGACTAGCTCTTGGTGTTGGGACAGGCACAGGTCACTCTATTTTCCCATCAGGAAGAAGAATTAACCACAGGCTCAGCCTGCCCCCCAGAACCAGAACAGGGCCTGAAGCCATCCTGCGCTTTTGCGGCCAGCTCCCAAAAAAGTGACTTGTAAAATGGAGGTTCAGGGCACTGCAATTCACAAACCTGCAGAGTTATAAATGATAACTCTCGTCCACAAATATATTGAGGGAAGGCAAAGAAGAGGATTTGAAATCAAGGCAGAATTGCACGAAACAGATTTCAGGAGGTAGATACGAATCGCCTTTAAAGCACATGAAAAGCGGCAAAACGTTGACAATGATGCCCTTGGCCAAAAAGGGCGTATGCGTTTTTTCCTGAATATATTCAGGAAAAAAAGCATACGCCCTTTTTGGCCAACCAAGCAACCTGGAAAGGCAAATCAGCGCTAAAAACAAGTCTCGCTTCCCATCGGTCAAAAGGGCCATGCTGAAAAAAGTGTCAAAACCAGAAATGCAGGACAGGCCATGGAGAAATGGGAGCCTTGCTACACTGATGGGCGGGATGTAAATTGCCAAGAGCCACTCTGGAGAAGTGTCCGGTGAGTCCTGAAACATCTGAAAAACACAGCTTAGAGAGCATAGGGCACTTCCACTCATGGGGGAATAAATTGGGAAAATTAAAAATCAGCAAGACACAAGCACCCCAAAGTTTAGGGCTGCTCTGTTGACAAGGACCTCCACTTCATTCCACCTTCAATATCCCAGGAAAGAGAAAAATGGATAAAGAAGTTGTGGTCCTTATGTACAATGGAATATCACTCAGCCATGAAATCAATGTCATAAGGCTAGTAGCAGCATGATGAGTGGATTAAGGTACGACGATTCTAAGTGAAATAAGTCACACAGAAAAGGACACTTCTCATAAGGTATCACTGATAGAGGGAATGTAAAAACCGTTACACTTGAACTGAATTACAAAACAGAACAGATTCACACATGCAGAAAACACACTATGGCTGCTTAACGGGAAAGGTGAGGTGGGGTGATACATAAAACAAGGGTTTCAAATTAGCTCAGATACCGTTCCATAAACCCAATATGTAATAGACAAGACCTACTCCTTGCTCAGAGAACTGGACTCAACACGCCCTATTCACCGCACAAGAATATATCTGACTAGTAATAACCGTAAAGCCTATGTATTGATATCTCTCTGTTAGTGTGTCAAGTGGGTGTAAAGCGGCATAAACACAGCAGTGAAAAGCAGCTAAATCCCATTATGAAAATAAATTACTTTGAAAAACCCATGAAACAAAGACAGTGAACGAGAGAGGAATTCTTACACAATGCGTTCAGGGGCTGTGATGCAACCTGGATTGACCATATCTAGACCCACAGCTGGATGAGACATAAGGGTGGACACTCTTGGGGCTGAGAGGTTTGGTGAGGTTGGGTGAGCAAACGCAGACCCTTTAAAGTAATACTGCATGGTACCCATCGCATGGGTCCCAAATCTCCAGCTTCAAGGGCATCTTCCTACATCAAAAACATGCATGAGAAACCCAGAAGATGGTACACCGTGTGATGGGGAAAGGTTTCCAAAACGCACCTCATTTCTCATCGCCTTGTGCCCGGGTTCGCCATTCCAGCCGCTTTACTAGCAAGCTCCCTACTTGGAGCATCAGCACCTTTAACCTCCTGTTCCGTACAGGTTGCAATTTGTCCTGAGGATAAACGGGAAGACGTGGAACCAACGAGAGACTAGCTCTTGGTGTTGGGACAGGCACAGGTCACTCTATTTTACCATGAGAAAGAAGAATTAACCACAGGCTCAGCCTGCCCCCCGGAACCAGAACAGGGCCTGAAGCCATTCTGCGATTTTGCGGCCAGCTCCCATAAAAACGAGTTGTAAAATGGATGTTCAGGGCACTGCAATTCACAAACCTGCAGAGTTATAAATGATAACTCTCGTCCACAAATATATTGAGGGAAGGCAAAGAAGAGGATTTGAAATCAAGGCAGAATTGCAGGAAAGAGATTTCAGGAGGTAGATTCGAATCGCATTTAAAGCACATGAAAAGCGGCAAAACGTTGACAATGATGCCCTTGGCCAAAAAGGGCGTATGCGTTTTTTCCTGAATATATTCAGGAAAAAACGCATACGCCCTTTTTGGCCAACCAAGCAACCTGGAAAGGCAAATCAGCGCTACAAACAAGTCTCGCTTCCCATCGGTCAAAAGGGCCATGCTGAAAAAAGTGTCAAAACCAGAAATGCAGGACAGGCCATGGAGAAATGGGAGCCTTGCTACACTGATGGGCGGGATGTAAATTGCCAACAGCCACTCTGGAGAAGTGTACGGTGAGTCCTGAAACATCTGAAAAACACAGCTTAGAGAGCATAGGGCACTTCCACTCATGGGGGTATGAATTGGGAAAATGAAAAATCAGCAAGACACAAGCACCCCAAAGTTGAGGGCTGCTCTGTTGACAAGGACCTCCACTTCATTCCACCTTAAATATCCCAGGAAAGAGAAAAATGGGTAAAGAAGTTGTGGTCCTTATGTACAATGGAATATCACTCAGCCATGAAATCAATGTCATAAGGCTAGTAGCAGCATGATGAGTGGATTTAGGTACGACGATTCTAAGTGAAATAAGTCACACAGAAAAGGGCACATCTCATAAGGTATCACTGATAGAGGGAATGTAAAAACCGTTACACTTGAACTGAATTACAAAACAGAACAGAGTCACACATGCAGAAAACACACTATGGCTGCTTAACGGGAAAGGTGAGGTGGGGTGATACATAAAACAAGGGTATCAAATTAGCTCAGATACCGTTCCATAAACCCAATATGTAATAGACTAGACCTACTCCTTGCTCAGAGAACTGGACTCAACACGCCCTATTCACCGCACAAGAATATATCTGACTAATAATAATCGTAAAACCTATGTATTGATATCTCTCTGTTAGTGTGTCAAGTGGGTGTAAAGCGGCATAAACACAGCAGTGAAAAGCAGCTAAACCCCATTATAAAAATAAATTACTTTGAAACACCCATGAAACAAAGACAGTGAAAGAGAGAGAAATTCTTACACAATGCGTTCAGGGGCTGTGATGCAACCTGGATTGACCATATCTAGACGCACAGCTGGATGAGACATAAGGGTGGACACTCTTGGGCCTGAGAGGTTTGGTGAGGTTGGGTGAGCAAACGCAGACCCTTTAAAGTAATACTGCATGATACCCATCGCATGGGTCCCAAATCTCCAGGTTCAAGGGCATCTTCCTACATCAAAAACATGCATGAGAAACCCAGAAGATGGTACACCGTGTGATGGGGAAAGGTTTCTAAAACGCACCTCATTTCTCATCGCCTTGTGCCCGGGTTCGCCATTCCAGCCGCTTTACTAGCAAGCTCCCTACTTGGAGCATCAGCACCTTTAACCTCCTGTTCCGTACAGGTTGCAATTTGTCCTGAGGATAAACGGGAAGACGTGGAACCAACGAGAGACTAGCTCTTGGTGTTGGGACAGGCACAGGTCACTCTATTTTCCCATCAGAAAGAAGAATTAACCACAGGCTCAGCCTGCCCCCCGGAACCAGAACAGCGCCTGAAGCCATTCTGCGATTTTGCCGCCAGCTCCCATAAAAACGAGTTGTAAAATGGAGGTTCAGGGCACTGCAATTCACAAACCTGCAGAGTTATAAATGATAACTCTTGTCCACAAATATATTGAGGGAAGGCAAAGAAGAGGATTTGAAATCAAGGCAGAATTGCACTTAACAGATTTCAGGAGGTAGATACGAATCGCCTTTAAAGCACATGAAAAGCGGCAAAACGTTGACAATGATGCCCTTGGCCAAAAAGGGCGTATGCGTTTTTTCCTGAATATATTCAGGAAAAAACGCATACGCCCTTTTTGGCCAACCAAGCAACCTGGAAAGGCAAATCAGCGCTACAGAGAAGTCTCGCTTCCCATCGGTCAAAAGGGCCATCCTGAAAAAAGTGTCAAAACCAGAAATGCAGGACAGGCCATGGAGAAATGGGAGCCTTGCTACACTGATGGGCGGGATGTAAATTGCCAACAGCCACTCTGGAGAAGTGTACGGTGTGTCCTGAAACATCTGAAAAACACAGCTTAGAGAGCATAGGGCACTTCCACTCATGGGGGTATAAATTGGGAAAATGAAAAATCAGCAAGACACAAGCACCCCAAAGTTGAGGGCTGCTCTGTTGACAAGGACCTCCACTTCATTCCACCTTCAATATCCCAGGAAAGAGAAAAATGGATAAAGAAGTTGTGGTCCTTATGTACAATGGAATATCACTCAGCCATGAAATCAATGTCATAAGGTTAGTAGCAGCATGATGAGTGGATTTAGGTACGACGATTCTAAGTGAAATAAGTCACACAGAAAAGGACACTTCTCATAAGGTATCACTTATAGAGGGAATGTAAAAACCGTTACACTTGAACTGAATTACAAAACAGAACAGAGTCACACATGCAGAAAACACACTATGGCTGCTTAACGGGAAAGGTGAGGTGGGGTGATACATAAAACAAGGGTATCAAATTAGCTCAGATACCGTTCCATAAACCCAATATGTAGTAGACAAGACCTACTCCTTGCTCAGAGAACTGGACTCAACACGCCCTATTCACCGCACAAGAATATATCTGACTAGTAATAATCTTGAAACATATGTATTGATATCTCTCTGTTAGTGTGTCAAGTGGGTGTAAAGCGGCATAAACACAGCCGTGAAAAGCAGCTAAACCCCATTATGAAAATAAATTACTTTGAAAAACCCATGAAACAACGACAGTGAAAGAGATAGAAATTCTTACACAATGAGTTCAGGGGCTGAGATGCAACCTGGATTGACCATATCTAGACCCACAGCTGGATGAGACATAAGGGTGGACACTCTTGGGGCTGAGAGGTTTGGTGAGGTTGGGTGAGCAAACACAGACCCTTTAAAGTAATACTGCGTGGTACCCATCGCATGGGTCCCAAATCTCCAGCTTCAAGGGCATCTTCCTACATCGAAAACATGCATGAGAAACCCAGAAGATGGTACACCGTGTGATGGGGAAAGGTTTCTAAAACGCACCTCATTTCTCATCTCCTTGTGCCCGGGTTCGCCATTCCAGCCACTTTACTAGCAATCTCCCTACTTGGAGCATCAGCACCTTTAACCTCCTGTTCCGTACAGGTTGCAATTTGTCCTGAGGATGAACGGGAAGACGGGGAACCAACGAGAGACTAGCTCTTGGTGTTGGGACAGGCACAGGTCACTCTATTTTCCCATCAGGAAGAAGAATTAACCACAGGCTCAGCCTGCCCCCCAGAACCAGAACAGGGCCTGAAGCCATCCTGCGCTTTTGGGGCCAGCTCCCAAAAAAGCGAGTTGTAAAATGGAGGTTCAGGGCACTGCAATTCACAAACCTGCAGAGTTATAAATGATAACTCTCGTCCACAAATATATTGAGGGAAGGCAAAGAAGAGGATTTGAAATCAAGGCAGAATTGCACGAAACAGATTTCAGGAGGTAGATACGAATCGCCTTTAAAGCACATGAAAAGCGGCAAAACGTTGACAATGATGCCCTTGGCCAAAAAGGGCGTATGCGTTTTTTCCTGAATATATTCAGGAAAAAACGCATACGCCCTTTTTGGCCAACCAAGCAACCTGGAAAAGCAAATCAGCGCTACAGAGAAGTCTCGCTTCCCATCGGTCAAAAGGGCCATGCTGAAAAAAGTGTCAAAACCAGAAATGCAGGACAGGCCATGGAGAAATGGGAGCCTTGCTACACTGGTGGGCGGGATGTAAATTGCCAACAGCCACTCTGGAGAAGTGTACGGTGTGTCCTGAAACATCTGAAAAACACAGCTTAGAGAGCATAGGGCATTTCCACTCATGGGGGTATAAATTGGGAAAATTAAAAATCGGCAAGACACAAGCACCCCAAAGTTGAGGGCTGCTCTGTTGACAAGGACCTCCACTTCATTCCACCTTAAATATCCCAGGAAAGAGAAAAATGGATAAAGAAGTTGTGGTCCTTATGTACAATGGAATATCACTCAGCCATGAAATCAATGTCATAAGGTTAGTAGCAGCATGATGAGTGGATTTAGGTACGACGATTCTAAGAGAAATAAATCACACAGAAAAGGACACTTCTCATAAGGTATCACTTATAGAGGGAATGTAAAATCCGTTACACTTGAACTGAATTACAAAACAGAACAGAGTCACACATGCAGAAAACACACTATGGCTGCTTAACGGGAAAGGTGAGGTGGGGTGATACATAAAACAAGGGTATCAAATTAGCTCAGATACCTTTCCATAAACCCAATATGTAATAGACAAGACCTACTCCTTGCTCAGAGAACTGGACTCAACACGCCCTATTCACCGCACAAGAATATATCTGACTAGTAATAATCTTAAAACCTATGTATTGATATCTCTCTGTTAGTGTGTCAAGTGGGTGTAAAGCGGCATAAACACAGCCGTGAAAAGCAGCTAAACCCCATTATGAAAATAAATTACTTTGTAAAACCCATGAAACAACGACAGTGAAAGAGATAGAAATTCTTACACAATGAGTTCAGGGGCTGTGATGCAACCTGGATTGACCATATCTAGACCCACAGCTGGATGAGACATAAGGGTGGACACTCTTGGGGCTGAGAGGTTTGGTGAGGTTGGGTGAGCAAACGCAGACCCTTTAAAGTAATACTGCGTGGTACCCATCGCATGGGTCCCAAATCTCCAGCTTCAAGGGCATCTTCCTACATCGAAAACATGCATGAGAAACCCAGAAGATGGTACACCGTGTGATGGGGAAAGGTTTCTAAAACGCACCTCATTTCTCATCTCCTTGTGCCCGGGTTCGCCATTCCAGCCACTTTACTAGCAAGCTCCCTACTTGGAGCATCAGCACCTTTAACCTCCTGTTCCGTACAGGTTGCAATTTGTCCTGAGGATGAACGGGAAGACGGGGAACCAACGAGAGACTAGCTCTTGGTGTTGGGACAGGCACAGGTCACTCTATTTTCCCATCAGGAAGAAGAATTAACCACAGGCTCAGCCTGCCCCCCAGAACCAGAACAGGGCCTGAAGCCATCCTGCGCTTTTGCGGCCAGCTCCCAAAAAAGCGAGTTGTAAAATGGAGGTTCAGGGCACTGCAATTCACAAACCTGCAGAGTTATAAATGATAACTCTCGTCCACAAATATATTGAGGGAAGGCAAAGAAGAGGATTTGAAATCAAGGCAGAATTGCACTTAACAGATTTCAGGAGGTAGATACGAATCGCCTTTAAAGCACATAAAAAGCGGCAAAACGTTGACAATGATGCCCTTGGCCAAAAAGGGCGTATGCGTTTTTTCCTGAATATATTCAGGAAAAAACGCATACGCCCTTTTTGGCCAACCAAGCAACCTGGAAAGGCAAATCAGCGCTACAGAGAAGTCTCGCTTCCCATCGGTCAAAAGGGCCATCCTGAAAAAAGTGTCAAAACCAGAAATGCAGGACAGGCCATGGAGAAATGGGAGCCTTGCTACACTGATGGGCGGGATGTAAATTGCCAACAGCCACTCTGGAGAAGTGTACGGTGTGTCCTGAAACATCTGAAAAACACAGCTTAGAGAGCATAGGGCACTTCCACTCATGGGGGTATAAATTGGGAAAATGAAAAATCAGCAAGACACAAGCACCCCAAAGTTGAGGGCTGCTCTGTTGACAAGGACCTCCACTTCATTCCACCTTCAATATCCCAGGAAAGAGAAAAATGGATAAAGAAGTTGTGGTCCTTATGTACAATGGAATATCACTCAGCCATGAAATCAATGTCATAAGGTTAGTAGCAGCATGATGAGTGGATTTAGGTACGACGATTCTAAGTGAAATAAGTCACACAGAAAAGGACACTTCTCATAAGGTATCACTTATAGAGGGAATGTAAAAACCGTTACACTTGAACTGAATTACAAAACAGAACAGAGTCACACATGCAGAAAACACACTATGGCTGCTTAACGGGAAAGGTGAGGTGGGGTGATACATAAAACAAGGGTATCAAATTAGCTCAGATAC